>NW_024609857.1:20336634-21668164 GCF_016920785.2 Ixodes scapularis | reverse complement strand
TATACAAAAATAGGAAAAAAATCTCGGACATGCGGCATCGAATCGTCATTTTTTTTTTTTTTTTACTTCAACTAAAGTTTGAATTTGGTTAAATTTAAAAGAACGAACATGGGAGTTAACTGCTGCGATTAACAAATACCCACAAACATTGCACGCCGTGCTGACTGAATGAGAATTAAAAAAAAAAAAAAGAAACTCATACTAGCAACAAGGGGAAAAAAAGAAAACTCAATGCATAGTGAGTAAAATGGCAAGAAGCGAACATAATCCAAACCCACAGACCAGGAGGTGAGTTCGGCTTCAGCTTCTAGTGTATGCGCCGCTCGCCAATTTATTCGTTGAATAATTATGCTCCAGACTGAAAACTGCACGTGAAGTGGTGTTTATTCGGGGGTATAGACGCTTTACACACGCGCCAGATTACAGACGCCATGGCCGACCTTCTATTGTCTTACCGAGATATCAAACCACTGAAGCGGGCTTTGGCGAGCCTCTACAAAGGCAAATGCTGGGGGAAAAGACGCCGTCGTATTTAAAATGCCAGTAACCTGTCCTCCTGTGGAAATGACGGAGAGAAGTGAAAAATATAAAAGGAAACAAAAACTGAAGGGAGGTTATGGCGGCGCCCATGCACAGCTGCTGTAAAGCGTCTATACGTGCATGAGTCTTCGCTTTGTCACCAAAGAAAGCACGACCGCTAACCTGCTGCGATAAGCGTCCACCACGCAGGCAGTAGTTTAATGATCGGCTGCTGTGCGCAAGAATAATCAATAGCGTTCAGACAGCTTACGGCCAAGTTTGTGGCCGTAAGGCCACAAACTTATTTTGCTATGCCGAAGTTTTTTTTTAGGATCGAATTCACTTACTTCGCCGGCTTCTTAGACAGCCGGATTCATCATCATAGGGGTTTCGTTGGATTTTTCTTCAATTTGATTTTACCCCTTTCGGACTGTATCTGGCCTTCGAATATCGCGCAGACAGTTTTAACCGGTTCAATTTTGAGATTTTATCTCCCTGCTATTCAGTAACGCGTAAAGATAGCCGCCTACATGCTATCTGTAAAACTGTTCGGTCATTGTAAGTTTTAGCATGCGTCTGTGGTCATAAACAAGAATACCACATGCTTCGCCTACAACAGGCGGCGTGATTCAATTGTATGAGTACGCATTATGTTTTCTCGTCAACGACGTTCTCTGTCGATTTTGAAAAGGCTTTTGGGTTCGCTGCCCCCTCGTTAGGGGCATAGACAGCTTGTGCACGAACTCCCGAGTGTTCAACTCGTGTCATATAACACGTGGCAGTGCTGTCTTGAACGGCCATATGTAATAAACAGTTGCTCTCATTGCGACAATTAGGGAGACAGGCTCTCTCTACAAAAGGGCACGCTATCCGGTAGGCGCATGCCGCATCAATTATGCGAGGCCGCCGCCATACCCTGGGCATGAACTCGATTCATGCATTGGAGACGCATATGGCACGACAGCATGCAGCTTGAATTCGGTGTCAATCATCGCGTCACCCGGCAGGAGTCTCTTGCAAAAGGTGCAACGGCCTCCACGGAGCCAGGGGGAATTCTGGGAGCTCTCTTTACAACATTCTCTCTCTCTCACTCTCTTCAGTGTCACGTGGTAGTTGATGCGGGAGCAAGGACGAGCCTACGGGATGTCCCATATTCTTAAAACGTGAACGGCAAAATATGAATGCGATATTTCGTTGGGAAGCACCATGCTTAGTGTTAAAGACGTCACGAACATCGCTATAAACAGTCCATAGGCGCCGACGCCTATGGGCTGCTTATAGTCCATAGGCGTCGGGCGCCCTAACAGGGTAAGGAGGGAAGGGTATGCCTCTCCTCCCCCCCCCCCCCCCCCGTACCCTCCCCTCCACCCATTTAGCGGGAAATTTTCGTTAAATTTCCCGCTAAATTTAGCGAAACTTTCCCCGCAATGGCTTCCAATCCCAGATGGCCGACGTCTTTTCACGTATGCCGCAGGGCTCGGTTCTAGGACCGCTTTTATTGCCTATTTACATAAAAACTTTCCCCGTTAAATTGAGCAGGAAATTTAGCGAAAATTTTCCCGCTAAATATAGTGAGAAATTTAGCGAAAATTTCCCCGCTAAATCGAGCGGGGAAAGGGACGTCGCGTGACCTCAACGCCAATTCAGTTTCCCCGCTAAATTTAGCGGGGAAACTTTGACGCCCCATAGTGCAACGCACGCAGTTACGTGGACGCCGACGCCGCTCAACCCGGAAACGGGCGCCTAAGAGCCGCGCTCTAAAACCAAAAGTGTGATTCCTCCCTTCGCCCTTTTAAGTCAATTTGCTTTCCCTTTAACTATCACCAGGGAATATTTCAGGGAAACGTTTGAGACGTCTCTTGAAAGAGAGGTCCCAAACGAGTGTAATTCCCTGGAAAAAGGAAGGATAAGCACGCTGACGGCATGATACCTAAACAAATGTCTGCTTGTGACCCTATAATTTAGCTGTCATCGCAGTTGTGATCAGTGAATTCTGTGGTTCAAGCGCACTGGCCGTAATGAATTTTTTCAACGTTTGGGAAAACAAAATGGGGCTTACAAAACGTATTCTGTCGTCTGCTTCCTTCCGTAGGCTGCCGGTCCGCTAGACGTGCCACTGTCGTCCTTCGCAACTACTCCCAGTCGCTTTCGAAGGAATTTCTAGCACTAACCTTTATCGTATTTGCTAATACTACGTAGGGTCTTCGAACATGACTTACTTACCGACTCACCAGCTCTGGTCACTTAGTAACCAGAGCTAGTGAGTGGATAAATTTTTATTTATCCGCTTTTTAAAGGGGGGGGGGGGGGGGGGGGGGGGAGGCACGTGCCCCCAAGCTTTCTCGTAGTCGGCGCCTATGATTAGGATGACCTTCGAGGAGTCAAGCAATGAAAATTGAATTTTTAATAAGGTGAATTCAACGTGTAGCTTTCGCGATATACGAAGCACGGATGTCACCGGTGACTCGCGCGCTCGTATCTCGTCGTATCACGTGATCAAACGTTGTCACTGTGTCAATGGGCCTTAAAACATGGAAACATGGCGAAGCATTTCATAGTGGCTGACCCGTATACGGAACTAATTAGTTCAGCTTTTTTTTTTTTTTTTTTTCTTATTCCTCGTTTTGCTCACGTCTAAAATGGGCCGACCATCCTCCATGTCTCCGCGGCAATCCTTGAGCCGCGTGCAAAGATATGCGCACGGCGTTCTGCGCTCCATTCCGCTCTTCTCCCTTCTTCCCAACAAAAATCGATAGAGTTCATTTCGCAGTTAAAATATGCACATTTTATCGCCGTAGACGCCTTTGTTTTCATCTATTTTTATGCGGTTTGGCCGAAAATCTCGGTGGAGCAGTGGCCGAACCTTTCCGACCCTATAATACAATCGACACCAGTTAGAAAGCAGAATCTTAAAAGCGCTGGGATTAAACGAAATGGGTCGCCTACGTGTGTCTAGTACTATTAACTATGTAGTAATAAGCCATGATGATAGAACCTTATATTATACGGATGTGCAAACTGCGCGAGTCGAGAAATACTTCCGTCTGCAAACAGGCGTTTAGTTTCCTAGTAGCTTTTTTCTTTTTACAAACTGTAGCGGCAGAAAGCGCAGTATTTCTGCGGCAACTTGTCAGATAAAACGTTGGATAAAAATGGACCCAATTTGGGCCGTTGTCGCACGGTCCTGATGGACTCAATGAAGTCCCGATTACCTCAATAATACCATGCATCCGTAATTCAGTCAAAAAGCGGAGCTTTTGTAATTTAGTTACACATCAATTGCATTTTCCACGTAGAGCTTTATGAAAACGCGTGTTTAGCATGAGGGTAAAAACTAGTTTAGTTTTACGTTAAACTTTATTGACTGCTCTCCGAGCTGTTGCAGGATTACATAGAGGCAGCAACAAGAAGCGAAGGATTTGACATAAGCGTAAAATCGATAGGACAGCTCACGGACAGCTAATCGAGGCAACATAGAAATCAGCACGTTGTACCTAAATATCAGTAGTGTGTAAATATTGCCCCGTGCGTAGCGGAGTTGGCAACGGACGCGGCTGTCATACGGAGGAAAGAGGTTCGATCCCGGCTCGTCCCGGATGTTTCTTTTATAGTTCGATTTGTACACTTCTGGAAAGTTCCAGCTCATTCTCGGCTGACATCGTGTGTTCTGGTACGAAACATTCCCGAACTGACAGCATATATAAAACCAGCGGTGACTGACTACTTCGGGGCACTTGCCTTTCCGTCTCCGACGCAGTAGTAATAGTTTCGTTTTACGTGAAAAGGCGTTCGCCTCACTAAACATTTAATGGAAATGCCCCGCATCTGTCTAACATTTTCGATCCGTGACAACATCGAACACGAAAGATAAAGTCACGACCAATGACGCCTACAACCCGTGAGAATATAGCGGTCTATAGTGTGTACCAGCCGAAGTTTTTGTTTTAAAAGCTTTAGGGCAAAGTAGAGATTACCAGCCAATCGCCGATTTCATTTTCTCTTCCATGCCCGACGCACGCGAGCGCGCACCATCTCGCTCTGGAGGAGTGCTTTTCCCCACTAACACGGATGCGCTGTGGCGAAGCGAGACACGCAGGATCGCCATGTCTACTCCGTGGGTGTCGTTTCCCCGCAGCGCAGCACCGCGCGATGAGAAGCGCACTCAACGGAGCTGACTAACCCGCCCGAAGTGACTTCGAACTAGGAAAAATACTACGGAACTTCCAAGTGCTGTCCGTGTTCGGTAAGGAGATCAAAGCAAAGAGTACGTTATTCGAAGCGATAATCGAGCAGCTTAGAAACTACGAAAAGGCCTACCGTAACGATCCAAAAGTTCAACAAAAAAAAAAAAGGAAAAAAAGAAAATCTCTTGGCACAATGTTTGCGCCAATTTCTTGCAACTTGGCGAAATTTAGCAAAACGTAGCAAGGTAAGCACTCTAGTCGCACTTTGCCGCAAATGGCGCAGCTATTTCATTCTGCACTGCGGCCTCGTGCGTTAATATATGTTTGCCGATCGAGTATAAATGTATGTGTGAGCATAGGTATGAATCTGTAGATCTGCACGTGTGCGTGTACGTTCGTGTGTGTGTGCGCGTGCGCGGGCGTGCGTGTGTGCGTGCGTCTGTGTGTAGATGTATTATCACTGTAACTGTAAGCCTATGTGAGTGTCCACAGTTGTGAGTCTTCATAATCTTGAAACAACACTACACGGTCGATATCCTGCTGAGCCCTATCCACCCCCCCCCCCCCCCCCCCCCCCCTCCGATTGCAGTTAGGACTCCGGAGTACATACACCACGAAGGCAAAATATAAATATATAACCATCGCAACAGACAGTCGCATGACAATACTGCGGCGATACTCGGAGCTGAATGAACGAATGATAGCTCCATGATATTTATGTCCTTATGTTTTCACTTTCATATGTATAAATATTATTATTATTATTATCGTTCGTTCGTTTGCTTTTGTATCTCTCTTCTATTGTGCTTCTAATAAAAGGTCGAACAGTACGCATGCCGGAAGGCAAAACACCAGCGTCGCCTCGACTCCAGCGTCTCGTCTTGGACACAGCGTACGACACTTGGTGCACACAGCGACATGCAGTCGCGGCACCTCTCGAGGCGCACGGCTGCCCAAGCAGGTCGCCCTCAAAATCCAGGGCCTCGGCGCCCCCGGTGAATTTCCTTCGCGGGGTTAAAAACGGATCAATCAAGTGAGCGAACGACTGCGCGCGCGGGCGTACGTGCCGCCCGTTGGCTGCCTTCACAAAACGCGTCCTGTGCGCCGTGCACGAAACAGAAATGTTCTACGCGCTACGTATAGCCTAGCACAGGTTTCACCGTCTCGGTCGAGCGGAGGGCGCTTACGAAGCTGTATCAGAAGCTGCGGTCGGATACGAGATTGGTCGGCGTATGTTAATGACGGTCCATTCGAACTGCAGCTGTTTCGCGCTTCGAGATTAACAAGCAAAAAAGTGACAACAATAAAAAAAAAAGCATTTCCTTGTTAGGTAATGTAGGAGAAGTCACGGAGGCCCTAGATACAACGCTACGCGAAGTATGACCACATTCATGTAGCTACGCCGTGAAGCGATGTATGTAGGTCAAATTTGATCCAAGCTCTTGTCGTCACAATTCCTAATGGCGTCATACGGCTTCCTCATGTTTACCCTTTTATTTTTCGTGGAGCTGTTCTAAAATGGCGTTACCGGCTGACGTGTGACGACAATCAACGTAGCGAGAGATTTGGAACTTCCAACGATGCATGCATGTACGGAAATTCTGCAACTGGTTTGGTTTATCGGTCGCTCTTTCCCAATTTGTGGTTCCTTCCACTCGCTAAAATAACGTTCTCGCAAAACTTGTAGAAGCGGGCACTGCGCGTTTCCTGTAGCTTCTGCAGTGTCTGCTTCTACAAGTTTTGCAGAAGCAAAACACTGCAGAAGCTACAGGCAACGCGCAGTGCCGTGCACCACAGAAGCAGACGACACAAAAGCAGCCGACGCGGGAATGTATTTTATCATTTCACGCGCATTTATCTCTGCCAAAACGCGAAGGCCCGCATCCGTCGCTATCGGTGACGCACAACAGGCAAAAAAGGACCGTCAAACAAAAAATATGCATCAACAAACAAACGAGCGCAACAATCGCGCAGCGGTGGCACCGCGCGCGCCAGCGTCGTACTCTCCGCAAAAACTGTCGTGAGAAGTTCGCTACGTAAGAGCAAAGCGGACGCTGGCGCATGAGCCGACACAGGGGTTGGATTTCAAGCGATATCTTTATTCAGGAGTCGAGCGAAGGACACCGTCTATTATAATATCAGCGTGTCAAAAAACGCTGCCACGGCGACGCCATTCGACATTCCTCGCTGCACGGGAGGAGAGGCCCCTCCCCCCCTTCCGCGCCTCGTCTGCTCCCAAAGGGATGCTTCCGGTCATAAAACTTCCGGTCTGACATCGCAGCGCCACCCTCCGTCAAAAACCCGTGTCACATTCGCGGCGGAACAAGCGGCAAGAAGCAAGAAAACAAAAAGGAAAAAAGCGAAGAAAGCCCAGAAATGTTTGGCCGCGCAACGGCGAGCGGACAAGTCGTTGTCTGGCCGATGTTGTGTCACCGTAATGGGCCATGTCGTTCCCGTTCGTTAGGCCCCTAATTCGTGTCGAATGCACACATCGAGCACCGCTTTTCGAAGGCCTCTGACCGGGCAGCTACTCCCAGGTAGTACGACCGCGGCGGTCGCCGACGGAGCGGCAAAACGCGGCCGACGACGCTCGCTCTTCGCCGAACCGACTCGCGGGCATGGTGGCCACGGCGGCGGACTTGCAACGGCGTTCCCGAAGATTAGCGAGGTAGGGAATCCATCTTTGCTCCGTTGTGTGCCACGACGGACGGCGGCGGTCGCGGTGAGCCGACCGCGCGACTCGCCGTTCGCCCTGCGTCGCCCCGTCGCCGACGACAACGTCTATGACGAGACCTCGCCGCTGGACGTGCGCCGACGACGTATCGCTCAGCGGGGCGCCCATACCTGCCGTCGCCGTCTCGCTCCCGTGAACGATTCGGGGGACGTCGTCCGCCGCGATCGCCGCTACCACGTGTCCCAGCAGCGAGGAGACGACAAAGAAAACCGCAGCCCCAGCGCCTCGGGAGAGCCAGCGGTCGCAGTGCCGGCGATGTACGCACACAACGGTTCGGCGGCGGCGTCACCGCACGACCTCAGCGCGGATCCACAGGTTACCCCCGAGAAGACGGCGCCCATGAAGCGTCGCAAGAGCGACGACGGCGAACGTTCCAAGAAGCCCAAGCTCGAGACGCAGCGCGGCTGCGAGTCGGACAGCGGGCTGGCTCCGCCGCCGCCGCTCGCACCCCACCATCACCACCACCACCACAGAAAGCCTGCGACTGCAGTGGCGGCGGCGGCGACGCCGCCGGGCCCCCGGCCGGCCGAAGACGTCGAGCAGCGGAGCGCCAGCAACGGCAACAGCGTTCACGGCGTGTGTACCCTCAAGGAGGGATCGCTCAAGCTCAAGATCTCGCTGCACAGGCCGCTGGCTACCCCTGATGGAGATTGCTTATCGCCGGCGAAGCTACCGCACGACGCCGATAGCGGGCTTCCGAACGACAGCCCGCAATCTGGAGCGATGCACGCCTCCAACGCCCCCCCGTCGCTGCCGGCGCAACTAGAGCACGCCTCCAAGTACTCTGGTGTCCCCAACGCGCGCGAGAGTGGTGTCAGTCACCTCGACGAGCAGCTACGACCGGAGCCCGAGGACCCTGCACGCGATGTGCGAGTGAGCGACTCGTTTCTGGGAAGCAGCGACGGCCCCCTGCAGTCGACAACGCGGGTCAGTGGAAGTCGGCCGAGGAAGAACCTCTCTCCCGGCCACTACGTCCCGTACACCGTTCCGCAGAACAGGAAGAGACTCATCCAGGACACCTCCAAGCTGAAGAAGAGGGCTAGCAACCTCGACCCGGCGGCAACAGACAGGACCAAACCCCAGCAGACGTTCCGCCACACGCAGGTCGGGCAGAACGGAGGCGTGGTGCACCATAGCTCCATCCTGGACCACCCGAGCGTCCACTCGAGGATGTTTGCGGACGGTCCACGTGCCACCGAGGCTTCCAGGAGTAGTCCCTTGGTTGCTCGACTGGCGGCCCCCAATGCAGCAGCCAAGGGTTCCACGTGGAAGCAGCCGGCAAAAGGCAAGGCCAACAACAGTACGGTGTCCCCCGAAGAATACCAGCCGCTGGATCTCTCCAAGCCGGTCGCCAAGAACGTTAACCTCGCGGCTGCATTGGCCAGGCCCGTTCGAGAGGCCGCGGCGAAGACTCGGGAGCACCGCTACATTCCGCCAATTGGTGTGTTCTACATGAAGCCTCGGAGTAGACAGAGACTGGACGGAGTCATTCAGAAGTTGTGGGCAACGAGAAATGGTCCGGACAAACCACGTTGAACGGTGTCCCTGGTAGTTTCGTTGTGGGACAGTGTTTCATTTTTTTTTCTTCGCTCCAGTAACAGTTTACAAACTCGGGTTGCAGTTGCGAGTGTATGTTTGTAGTTGTGTGAACACAGCAAACAGTTGGATTTTTTTTTCTTCTTACATTAAAGGACATTGGTACAACGTTACAGCACGTCCGCAAGCTCTCTCCGACTCTGATAAGCCCCTCTTATACTCGACACATGATCTCTTGCTTTTGAAGTTTGTTGGGTGAGCTACTGACACAGCCTTCTGTTTCTGCTATGCAGGCCACAAACTCTCAGACTCGACACAAAGGCTGGTGGAGCCTCATTATGCACAATGTTATTTCCCGCCAAGCTGCACGACATGCAGTGCGCCAGTTTTGTAAATCTCGCAGATAAGAAAATGGCGTGCCAGCATCACCCCGTTGCGGGACACACACACTTGTGGGTGAGTACAAGTGCATCCGCTACTGCATGACAAGCACAGGGTAACCCGGGTTCGGAATGTTGCTTTCAACTCTTACTGCAAAGTTTATTACTCAAAGGGTGGGAGCATTTAAGAATGTACTTTGCCCATTGTACTGATGCAGTGGCAAATCCACACCAAGTTTGCATTTTTAACAAGGACACAATCATGCCTAAAAAGTTGGTCAATGTGTGACCATAGCGTTGATTAAGTGAAGCAACCTTAATAAAAATGGACCAAAGAATGAAGGGCAGTCATGGTTGCATCTATCCATGCGCAGCTACGAAAGAACATATCGTAAAAGCTAAAAGGCCCGCGAAATATTTTTTTCCAAGGGGGGGATTTGTTCGCGCCAGCTTTGTCCTCATTTGGTCATTGCCCCTGCTACGTATTCTGAAAAAAAAGTATATATATATATAAAATAATAAAGTTTCACTTCCAAAGTGAGCAAGGTCACATTTAACCAACGCAAAAAGAAAAGAAAAAAAAACGCATTGTCGGTAGGAGCCGGGTGTGGCAATCGGCGAGCCCCAGGCCCGAGCCCCCCGAAAGCCCCAAAAAAGCAGCGCTCGCGGCAGGCGCGCCGAGTGTCGCCCTCGCGTGGCGCACTCGGCAACCGCGGGTCAGGTCTTTTACCCCGTTGGCGGCGCACGGGAGGAGAGGCAGACGCACGGAGCAGGGACACGAGTCCGAGAGAGCGGTGCGCGATATGACGCCGGCCGCCAAAAAGAAGGGCAAGTACGACGCCAAGTTCAAGCTGCAGGTGATCCACTTCGCCGAGCGGTTCAGCAACCGGGCCGCGGGCTCCAAGTTCGGCCTGAACGAGTCCACCATCCGCGGCTGGCGCAAGGTGAAGCGGGTGCCCAGCGGCGCGCTGGTCGTCCCTGCCGCCTCGTGCTGCGCGCTGCCCCCGCACGCCCCGGCCCCGGCCGTGGCCCCGAGACGGACCCCCGAACTTGCCAACGCGCTACCGCACGAGCCGGCACGTGCGGACGCGATCCCGGCGCCCGCCGACGGGCCGCTCCTTTACCGGAAGTGTGAGCAGCCGCGCGAGCCGGTGGCCGCCGCGGCTGAGCCGGCGTCTCCGCCAACTCCGCCGCCCGCGCGGACTTTCCTGCCGACGGTGCGGCCCAGCGGCCCGCGCCGCGTGCTCGTGCGACGCTCCCAGCTGATGACGGACGGCGGGTTCCCCGAGCTGACCGTGCCCTTCACCGTGATCGCCGAGAAGGCGCTCCGGGCGCTCTACCAGCAAAAGCAGCAGCACCACGTCGTCGCGCAGCACGAGTCGTCCTACCAGGCGCCCCACATGGGAGGCGGCTGCGTGACCACGAACCGCGAGGTGTTCGCCAGCTTTTTGGGACTGACACCCAACAGACTCGTGGACAACGTGACGTGACGCTTGCGCGTGCCCTTTTTTGGGGGGAGTACGGTGAGGGGGGGTCCGGAGGGGACTTTGGCACAGGTCGTAGTCACGTGGTCACTTGTGCCAAGTCGGCTGTCCCGCGGGGACGTTTTGCGAGATTGCTAACGACGCGAAAGAAGATATATGAAGAAAAAAAACACATATTTACGCGCGCGAACGGTTCACTACTTACAACACAACAAGTGCAATACTTTCTTTTATATTTCTTTTTTATTATTATATGCGAGGAAGCGATCAGCTTTCGTGCGCGATCGCACCGGCAAAACTCGTAGACCGGCGGTGAGGGACACTTACTAACTGTATGCCTACGCACGTGGGCAACAAAATCTTTCGCGCTCGCAATCTCAGAGAAATGCATCGACACGTGCCACGCTCCAGCTCGGGTTCTATCTTTCAAACAAGAGCAGAACCGGTAAAAAAAAAACGTATACTTATATATTTATATGTATATACATGGTTCGTAGAGTGGTTCTTGTATTGCAGCCAAACCTTTTCTGCTAGCTCTTTACAAACAATCGCACCATCTTGCCTTTTTGCCACTTGTTTTCCTGAAGTCCAATCCTACGCTGTGTCGTGCCCCACAATGTAGTCCGGCATTTTTACAATGCAATATTATAGACGAATGGTTTTGTTAATGGGACAAAGTACCAAAAGCCTGAAGAAATCTGTTAAACTCTTTGCTCAACTTTTTGCTTGAGTGTTTGCACGACAAGCACTGACGTGTCCCTCGACTAGTATGTATCTTTGCCCATTTGGCTTCTAGGTGCTATGGTGGGACGATGCCTCGATCCTGCGTCTTCCTCCTTTGAGCAGTCAAACTGCCTTCATTTCTTGCCTCCTATCTGTTTTTGTCGGATAATTCGAGTCTTCCATGGGACATTCTACATTCCAGCACGCCTGTCCCTCCCTCACAACGAAGCGCTCGTGCAAACCTTTGTTTTTTTTTCTTCTCGCGCTGTGAAGCGCGTTTCATAGTCAAACCGACGTGTCTTTGTCTCCTTACTGCTGTTTTGCCAGCTGTGCAAATCTCACAAGTGCATTAAAAGAGACTGCTAAAATATCGTAGCCAGTTCTTTCAACAATCCTAAGTGATTTCAGTGGTCACGAAAGAGAAACACGAATGTGAGCCACCTTCTGTTTTTGACTGCCATTCAATGACAAGTTACGATGGAATCTCCAAAGACACAAAGACATTCAGGACATCAGCACGTTCAGCGAGCGGTGCATCGTGCCGCGCAGCAGACTCGGGTTTGGTAGGACTAAAAAAGGATGTATTTGGGGCAGTAGAAACAATGAACATTTCAAGATCGAGAGACTTCGAAAAGGGTCGTTCAAGGTCGGTTCATTGGATGTAGCTCCAACAAGAACATGTACCAGAAAAGAAGGACGTTTGAGCACCAATATGAACAAAAGCCTCTTGAACATACCATAACTAGGATTACTAGTCAAACGGTTCTTTAGAATGATTTGCTGGCAACAAATGAGGCACATCAAAGTTCATCAGTTTTCGAAGCACCCATGATTGGTAGGTATTCCTACAAAATATACACAGGAATCCCTCTCGACCTACAACACTGGCTCAGAGCTCCAAGTTCTGTTTCTAGTCCCTCCAACTGAGATAAGCTTGCTCCAAGTTTGATTTAACAGTCAACCTTTAAAAATCGACGCAATCATTCGAGTTGTTATGGCTCAACATTATTTAAAGCTTTCAATGAGCAGCAAGAGGCCCTGTGGGAGATTTCTCCTCTCTATTGTAGGACAAGGTTTTCTTTTTATGCCACTAAGTATGTTGACCATAAGCTTTTTTGTTTGGTGTCTAAATCAGCTTTGCACTTCCCAAGCACCTCCGATATGACCTGTAGTATCACATCAAACAATCTAACAGAGCTGACAGTCATGAAATACTGATTGTTGCTTCCACACAACTTTCAAAACTAAAAAGGGGCTGAGAGTTGCCCACCACACAAACTTAAACCTCGAGTGAGGGGCCGGATATAAAAAGAGATTAATATGCCCCATTCTTCTTAAGAGGTGCATCTCTTGCTGCCATTCTCATCTTAACAATAACTATGTGGAGTTCCAAAGGAGGGTCTTTACCCAAATTCATTATTCTTACAAAAATCCATATCAATGTTTTCCCTTTCATGGCAGCTATGCAGCATACAAATGAAATTCCTTGCTAATACGCGATTTGCTTACCGGCAGTTTTGCTATGCAGGGCGCAAGTTCTTCTGTTTCTTTTGCTCGGGTTGTGGTGACGTTAGAATGCCAAGCTCTGATTAGCTCTGATTAAAAGATAGTGGGTAAGCCTCAAAGCATCGGCATTCTGACGTCACCACAATCCGAGCAAAAGAAGCAGACGAACTTGTTCTTTGGATACATTTTTCTTTCTGCGTGGATGTTGTCACTTCTGTCTAAGGGTTCTGCTTCTTTTGGGAATGTCGAAAAGCATGCGAGCGTAGGTTCGCTCCTGTGAGAACCATACTGCCGTCTGACCGCTAATGCGACATTTGGAAGATCCCACCTGAAAGAAAAGTGGCCCGCGAACGATGGCGACAGACGTGGCACTCACCTGATCGGCAGCCGTCAGTGGACACACTTGAGAGAGGTACTCGACAAGAGCCAAGTGGTCGCCCAGGTGGAAGCAGCGCCCTTTGCCTTGGCTGTAGAGCCACTCTGCCTTGAGGCTAGTCGTCCACGGAAGAGAAAGCAGACGTCATCAGAAAGGGTTGGCACACGGTTACAACGAAAACACGACAATAATCACCACCCACTTGATTCGCTCAAATACGTCGCAACATCACGAGAGCTGACTACCAAAAGGAAGCCATCCTCCCCCGACTCTAGTCGTCTACACAGCTTGTTTTCAGGCAAGGAGTTCTCAATATAGTGGGTGGGGAAGTTATTGTGCTACAGTCTGGCAGGATGAGACCGACAGGAAGGTCCTCCAGTTGTCCCGTCTCCAGCATGAGCTTCCTACCTTCGATAGCGTTTCGGCATCTCGCACCCTCGAGCGTGGATGCAAAGTCGAGGCACGGCGAAAGGCAATGGGTGCGCACTGGAGGCAGGACATTTACAAGAGATACCCCACCGTTCTCATCTTGTCGGCGACCATAAAAACTGGGACGAAGCCACATATTTACGAATAAAGTCGGTGCGTCCACTTCCCCGCAGAGGGCGGACCATTCCGACCCACGGAAGGGACTTGGCAGACGACGATCATCAGAGAGATTGGACTCGCGGCTGCGCCGTAATTCCGAGCATCTCGGATGTCACGCTGGGTGCCCCGGTGTCAGAGGCGGAGGTCCCAAGCTCCCAAGCTCCCCAAAGTCAACTTTGTTTGCATAAAATCACTGATGTATACCAGCCAAAGGTTTAGTTTTTGGTGAAATAGCAAACAGTGTCAACAAAATAGATCCAGGCAACATTTCAACCAAAACGTCATATCTCAGCAGACCCCTCCCCCTCCCCTCCACCAGCCGAATGCCTACAGAACCCCCCCCCCCGCCAGTGCCTGACCCATTAATCCACCCCTGCCCGGCGTAGGCATTTTGTACGGTCTGGACGACTTGCCACTCATCTAACATATGTATGAGTGTGTATTGTTTCTCGGGTGTAAGTGTTCTTCGCTGAAGTACCAAATTTCGTCTAACACTTGGCCTAGAACGTAACTGAGCCACAAGAGTATGTGCGAAGGATAGAGCCATGACCGAGATGGGCCTGTTTGTCGAACAAGGAACTGTGGGCAACGTGATCAGCCACAAGCAGTTGGAAGCACTTTTGGGGAACGTAAGGGCTTGTGTAATGACGAGCTCTGCCGTGATAGGGTGCAGCCAAATACAGAGCCATGGATATCTAGTAGGTGTATAAGGCTAATCGTGAAAGTCAAGTAAACCTTAATGAAGTTAATGCAAGTGTGCGGGCGAGCTGGTTAAGAACTGGTATTTTTTAACCCTGGAGAGTGGGGAAACGAAAAGACAGGACAAGACAAATTGGAGATTCATGTTGTCCTGTACCGTTTCCCCACACTCCAGGGTTAAAAAAATGTAATTGTAAAGTAAACCTGGTCTGATGCTAGCTTTTACAAAAAGAGACGTGTGCTTCTTGATCAGTCTTTGCAATGAAAGATCATGGGTTAGCCTCTAGAATTGCAGATCAACATTTTCATCTATGCAATTCCTCTAACTAAAGGTCAGTTTCCAAATCCTTACAGCACTAACTCGGCACTGATAAGGAGCTGCATGAGTGCCGATTTTTCGGCAGTTTCAAGCGGAGTCGGGAGGAATGTCACTGGGAAAAAGGGAAAACAATGGTAAATGGTTTGGGTTGAGAACTTTCAGTGTCTCAGTGCTTGTAACCCCAATAAACTCTCATTTGACAATGGATATAGTAATGAGCACTAAGAACACAGCCAAAGCACCTCCTCCAAATCATAAACACTCTTGTACTCGGCATAAAGAAATGTCCACCATCAAAAGGATACTTGATTGCACTGAAGAGGTTACAATCAGTTTTTAAAACAGGTATGTTGCTAAGAATGCTTTTATTACTGGTACTAAACTCATAAAAAACACTTTCGCTGCAGAGAGTCTTCGACACAATAAGTGAGGAGGAAATCATAGTGGTGAAACATAGGGTAAAATACAGTTCTGATATAGCACTGAGTCAGTGCCAAATATCAGTGCTGATTCGGCACTGCGCTGCACATGAGAACAAGCCTTAACTCCCATTTTGCTGCTCATTGTCACTACCAAACATATTAATGCGAAAGCATTAACTGTCTCATGGAGCGGGCCGCACCAAACGGCACTTTAAATCTTTTCTCCAAGTGAAGCCAGCTCTTAGCTATGAAACCACGCGAAAAGCTAGCCAACGGCACCTAAATCCCCCGATCCCAAAGGAGCTGAGTAAAGCTGATGGATTTTCGGCTTCGGTCCCATTGGCTGGCGCAGGTCGACGAGGCTCCCATTGGCCGCTGCGCATCAGTTTCAACGACCGCTCACCCCATGGCGCTGTGTGTCCGTCAGCGCACCGTTAGCACGGAGCATCCAAGGTCAGTGCGCCCAAGAGAGGGCGTGCGCTGACTGGCGACGAAAAGTATGCAGCAGACGGCTTGCATGCTTTCACATTCACAACTCATAAGAAGCGCTTAGGTATACCTCGAGCTTTTTTTATTACGGAAACTAGTATCACTCAAACTATGTAGAAATTCAAATCGCTAAAGTCGAACTCGCATGCTCTCTCATGTGCAATTAGGACTCTGCAATTAAACTAAAAGGAGCCAAAAAGAAAAAAAAAAGATGCTCCCGAGATTGTTTGAAGAGGTCGGCAGCTGTTATAAAAAAAGACAATGGCAAACAGACAGCTTCTCTAAAAGCAATGAGCTTGGCTAAGGTTAGCCATAAAACATTTTTTTAGATTGGCTGATTACAGTCTATTTTAATTGTTTATTATTACAATGAAAGACGAGCTTACGAAGTAGGCATTTTTCTAATATTTATGCCAACGCAGCTATCATAAGAAAACAAAAATAAATGAAAGGCGTTTACAACACCCTGTAATGCCGAATTAGATATGCTTGGTAGAAGAGCGTGTTGGTTAAAGTCATGGATGAAGAAAGAATAAACAATTAAAACAGGGACAACACAACCACATCTTTCAACTAGCAACAGACGAGTAAACTTTCAACAGCGAGCAGTGGGAGTAGGGGAGAGAAGGAAAGATAAAACACGCGAAGTGCAAGTCAGGGTGGTAGGGTTATCTCGGATTTTAAAAATTCAACCTCAGTTTTCGTCAGCAGGAGGGATGGGTTTGACACGTTATTTTTTGCTGTGGTCATGGCGAATGATTCTATGATTTCCCTGCCGAATCTACTGTCATGCCCCCCAAGGATTTTTGTGTCATCAAAGAGGGGATGACAACGCAAACACGAACGGGCATGTATGACTATGGGATGATAAGAATCTGGAGAAGCCTTAGAAACTTCGTTGTGATGTTCGCGGAGTCTGTGATTGGTGCATCTGCCGGTCTGTCCTATGTATTGATGGCCACAGCTCAATGTGATGGAATAAACTTTCTTCTCTTTGCATGGAATGAATTTCTTTTCGTGTTTGACAGTGCAGCCAATCGGAATCCTGTTCAACAACAGGATTCCGATTGGCTGCACTGTCAAACACGAAAAGAAATTCATTCCATGCAAAGAGAAGAAAGTTTATTCCATCCCATTGAGCTGTGGCCATCAATACATAGGACAGACCGGCAGATGCACCAATCACAGACTCCGCGAACATCACAACGAAGTTTCTAAGGCTTCTCCAGATTCTTATCATCCCATAGTCATACATGCCCGTTCGTGTTTGCGTTGTCATCCCCTCTTTGATGACACAAAAATCCTTGGGGGGCATGACAGTAGATTCGGCAGGGAAATCATAGAATCATTCGCCATGACCACAGCAAAAAATAACGTGTCAAACCCATCCCTCCTGCTGACGAAAACTGAGGTTGAATTTTTAAAATCCGAGATAACCCTACCACCCTGACTTGCACTTCGCGTGTTTTATCTTTCCTTCTCTCCCCTTCTCTCCCCTACTCCCACTGGGTATAGTCGGCTGCTCGCTGTTGAAAGTTTACTCGTCTGTTGCTAGTTGAAAGATGTGGTTGTGTTGTCCCTGTTTTAATTGTTTATTCTTTCTTCATCCATGCCGAATTAGAGTGCAGCTTTTGAGGAGGAGGAGGGAAGGGTACTGAGGGGAGGGCATACCCCTCCTCACCTCCTCATCCTCCCTGATACTCCTCCTCCCCTCCTCTTCCTCGTCCTGCCTTCCTCCCCTCATCCCTCAAGCTGCATTCCTCCTCTCCTCCCCCTCCCTCCTCCTCCTCCCACTACCCTCGTCCTCCTTCCCACGCGTTGCATCATGGGAAATGTCCCATAATGCACCGCGCGGTTACGCGGACGGCAACACCATTCAAGCTGGAAACGGGCACCTAAGAGTTGTGCTCTAAGAAAGAATGATAAATCAAACCGATCTTAAAAGGAGACATTTTTAGTCCAGCTTGTAAAGATGTCTCGCAACACTCAAAACTATTTTCTCAAGAAAAAATTTAAAAAAGGAATTGTAAAGGTATTTTATTATCTAGACTGACTTACCTCTCCCTCTGAGTCACTACAAAGTCATCCAGAACCCTCAGCCCCAGGCACCAGTTGATGACGTAAGGCCTGTAGTCAAAGCCACTGCAGCCACGGTCAAGGCTATGGAACCCTTGCACTATTGAAGACAGAGCATACTAGATATTTTTTCATGAAGAGCGTGAATTTAGAAACTGTGTTGCTACCACTGTTTTGCCCTAACTTTCCATTTTTTTGTATCGTGTCCGAACAATTTGACTACTATCTGACATTAACAAGTGCACCACTAAAGAGGCGTCAAGCTGTTTGTGGGTCACTCAATCTAGATAAATAAATAGATAAATAAATAAAAATACTAAAAACTCCTTGCATAAGAACGGAAATGAAAAAAGATATCCATCAAAAATTAGGTCCATGACTGAGCCACTCGATACAAAAAAATGTGATGGAGTTCAGACATACTAAACGATCCTGAATAATTTCAAATGAAATAAGACCATGCTCCCTGTCTCTCCTATGATACTGTGGAGGTTGCACACACTCCCAGCCCATAAATTATAATCATGCTCATCCCTATCTAAGAAGTTTCGGAAACTATGTGCTTACACTCCTGCTTTCGTCAGCCCTTCGCATAACTTCCGTTAACTAGTTGGGAATAGCCCGACGGGCGACTTGAAATGGTTAATACTTGAAGAAACATTAGGTTTTAACTTGATCCGCGGCATCGTCCTGTCGGGCACAGGAGAAAGGATACACGATGCCGCCAGTCATGTTGACGCACGGGTTCCCACCAATAGAGAAACTCTCCAGGGAGGACAGGTGGGAGAGAAAGGAAACCTGCACAGATAAATGCAAGCTTTGACATAGGTACAAGTGTACGAACATACAAAAGTGGCCACATTTAGTAAAGGTGATGCGAATTGTGCCAAAAACCCTGCTCGAGCAAAGTGAGGTGTGTAACTTGATTTAGAAAGACCACACGTAAGTATGAAACACGGTTACAGGCTGCTGGTTGCTAATCAAACGAGAGTTTGGTACAGGAGAGCAGCGAGATCGGACGGCAAGCCAGAACAGTCCCAGTTTGTGAAACCTCCGCCCACAAATAAATCGCTTTAAAATCCTCTTCCAGTGTTGTTGCAGAGAATTATAACTGAGCCACCGCCGTTGTTCGAATTCAGAGAACTGAATTCTGCTCCACGCTATCTTCTGGCGAATTTAAGCAGCGAGAAGACTGAGAGACCGAAACTAGGGTGCAAAAGAGCGGCCAAGTCCCACCAAGAAGCGACGCGAGCCTCTGCGATGGGCGTAAATAGCGAGTCATTGTGAGCCGGTCTGACAGTGGTGCATTACCCAGAAACACGTGGTTGTAGAAAAAGCATGCCACACTCTGACGTCTCCTTTGAACGTGGAGCTCTTGGAGCTTTTCTTCCTCTTTGTTTCGGCATGGAGGATTGTAGACAGCCTCACTTCGCCATTGAATAGTGTGGAGCAGAACTTAGTTTTTTGCAACTTAAGAACTGCAATAGCCATTTTCTTTTTTTTATATTTGCCATATAATTGGAGATAATCAGCCTGTTAATTATCACTTTACTTCTATACCCTGACATACATCGCAGTCATCAACGTTATACCGAATTACTTATTTTTTTTTTCCTTCAAGCGCTCGTTCCTTAAAAATTCATTTCAGTCGTATGTGAAACACTGTGCACAGGGTGCACGTGGTGTTTGAGAGCATAACGGTGGTTTCAGCAAATAAAAAGATGTTTCAAATAAATATAATATATTGACACGAAATTTCGTACAGATACTGTTTTCTATTCATGTTCTCGAACTTCATTCGATAAAACCACCTAGAGCGGCAATGACCAACACAATGCAGCTTCAGAAACAACCGCATGCCCTGATCATCTGGTCCTTGTTGATGTTGGTCATAGCGTCCACAATAGCAGCCTTTAGCGACTCTTTGGTGTTGTGAGGCTGCTTGTCGGTCTCCCTCTCGATGACGCCCCAGATATAGTGGTCCGGGGGGCTTACATCTGGAGGTCTAGGAGGCCACATGTTGGAGATGATGTGGTCATGGAGGTTGTCAGCCAGCCAATCTTAGGTCACGTGGCTCGTGTGGTATAAAGCAGAGTCCTGTTGAAAAATATGCGGCCTCCTCTGGGCCACTCCGTCTATTTAAAGTTTCACCACAGTGCCCATTGTCTCAAAGTAGGCATTCAAGTTGACACTGAGGTCTTGTTGGGAGAAGTGCAGTGGCATGACGTGACCTTTGTTGCTCACAACGGCTAAGACCATGACATATGACAGATACTTTGTCTGCATGACTATTGGGACCTCCTCGGAGCTCGCACAAAGCCACCTGTCATTCCTCCTGTTGACCTTTTGGTCTTGGTAAAAGTTGTTCTCGTCAAAGAAAAACCAAAGCACGACCGATTCCTCAGGGTGCTTGAGCTTGCATTCAACAAGCGCTTGGACCAGATGACACGGATTTCCTGGGTTTTTTGGGACACAAACTACCCTACCCTCACCACGTACGACTGGTATCCAAGGTCCTCGTGCACCACAAGCCTGATAGCAGATTCTGCCACCTCGAGCTGTTTGGCAGTGGCCTTCATTTACTTGCAGGGGTCGGCGTTCACAATGTCCTGCACCTGCTGGATAAACTCAGCCGTCCTGACAACGTCTGGCCGCTAGGAATGTTTTTTTTTTTTTTTGCTTGGTCACAGATGCAACGTCTCTATCAGAATCTAAAAGTTCTTTTCTGACCTTGAAATTGAAGGGCCTTGACATATTCAAGAAGGTGGCTATATCCAAATCACTGTGGTCGGCGGCCAAGGCAACCAGGACGGCATGCCTTTTCATTTCTTGTGCCAGACCGGAAGCTGCCATTTTGAAATTGATACACTACATGGATGCCAAAGATGCAGTCAAAGGCGAAGTCAAGCGTGACAGATGTGGTAAGAGTGTTAGAAACGTATGCTGTCAGAAATAAGTGTTGAAAATAGAAATTCCTACCTAAACTTACCAGTAAAGCCCTGCATATCCGCAGACTACCTGTGGATCATCCGCGGATGTTCACAGTTAACTGGCGGATGTGCGTAAAAATTAATCAGGTTTGGTTGATTGCGGATCGGACGCAGATGCCAGAAGCTGTGGATGAAGATCGGATGTGGATATACGTGGGTTCAGATCAACATTTTCGCCAAGGCAACCCATAAATGTGTGCGACCGCAGAGTGAATAAGTGACCGCACCATCAAATGTTTTGGTAGAGAAAACTACACTCTTTTGAAAAAAGGTGCCAATCAGAAAGAAAATTATTCTTTGCGGTTAGAAAGACCTGATTCGCACCAAAGATCGCTTTAGAGCATTCTATCTTGCAAACAAATCCTGTCCCAAGAAAAAATAAAGAATGCAGGAGCATCAATTGCCCTGGGTAAGCGTGTTTCTGTTTGGACGGGAAAGAATGGAAAATGTTCTTCGGGCAAAAAAATACCCAAAACGTACAAGCCACAAGAAAGTAAAGGATGCATATGAGTGGGTTCTTTGCCTACGAGTGGATAAATTCAATCTTCTGGAATGGTGGAACTTGCACCAACACAAGTTTCCGTATCTTGCCTTTGTAGTGCTGTTCAGGCATGCCGTCCCAGCATCAAGTGCACCAGTGGAGAGAGACTTCTCATTAGCAGACCTTGTAACTCAAGAAAAGCAAACCAGTCTGAATCCGTCCATTATTGATGGTATTCTGTTTCTTCTACACAGCAACCTTGACAAATGAAACTGGGTGTGTGCATGCATTTTTTTTTTCTCAACTGCTGGCAAAGGGTTGTTATTTGTGTGGTTCAGAGCATGCGGTTGTGGGTTTATATTTAAAACTGAAACCGATAGGAGGTGTTGCTATTATAAATATTGTGATATTTTACCAGTGGTGAGTGGCTGCCTTTCCTCTCCCACTTTCTTATTGTTAGACCTAAATAAAATGACATTACTAGTCTGTCCTTTGTTAATTTTCATGTTTAGAAAATATGAGTCTGCTTAAAGTGGGTGTTACAAAGCAAAAAAAAAATTAAAATTTCCTATTTCTTGAGCGCATCTTTAGGGCAGAGCGTTGCAGACTCCCAAGACAATCCAATAACTGCGATCATCTTTCGAGTGATGCAAAGTGTCTCTGGAAGGATGATCGCTTATAACATAAATCTAGTCATGTGCGAGTAGTGAATTTTGAGTTAGAAGCAAATTCAAAGCGAATAGTGGTTTTGACAGAATATTTTCTAATTGAATATTGAATGAAACCGAATTTTCATTCAATATCTCGAATGAAAACCCAGCTAAACTCGTAAAGTTTCTTCTCAAGCTTCTACTTGTCCATTTATAAGGTAATTTTAACCTAATTATATTTATGGACTTCAGAATGTTCGATGCCTTGGGATAGCAAATAAATGACAGATTTTACATAAAATAAAACCTATAGAGATGCAAGCTATACCTAATTGAATGGATTTACAAATCTTGCTATATGCAAATATATTATTTGTTCAATCTCGAACTTGAAAAAAAAAAAATTCAATGATGAATGCAGGTTATTGGGGCATTTCTGCCTAACAGCCACAGGTTAAATTTAAAAATTTTACAGGAATGTAAAACTCAACACTCACAAATTTTCCGTGTCTTTTTAAATACAACAAGCGTGGGCGTGAACCATCCTGCTTAGAAAATACGCTTTCCTCCCAAGCACGCGATTGCGATATTCATACTTTTCAAAGTATTGATCGCGGTGGGTTACCCCGTTGAGTGCGCTTCTTACCAAGCACCGGTGCACTGCGGAAAAAAACACCCGCGAAAATCACTTCTGCGGGTATTGCTTCTCCGCAGTGCACCCATGTTTGATAAGAAGCGCACTCACCGGGACTAACCCGTCGCGATCAACACTTCGAAAAATATGAACATCGCAGTTCATCTAGAAGCGAATATCGAATAATGTATTATCCAAAATACAGAATATTCGCACAACACTAATAAATACGATAAAACAGAACATGATGAAATGACTTGCACTGTATTTTGACTCGGAGTTTTTAGCACAAAAGCAAGCAGACAGGCTATAAGGCAGCACCCAGATGCTTTAACTTTTCATTCTCGCTTGAGTCTTATGATGTAAAATGAATGCGCAGATTGTGTGTCGGATGCGGTTCGGGTGTGGATACAAAGTCAGCGGATGCGGATTGGGTGCGGATGATCAAACTGTTATCAGCACGGGCCGGTACCTATCAGGGTAATAATTAATATCTTTACAAGGTGACAATGCCTAAACAACTACACAGTGCCCCAAAAATGTAGTTTAAACGGAGATACACTTCACCCACAGCTAAAACCAGAAAAGACTCTCTTGAGGTCCAAACTTACTTCCGTGAGGTCCGTAATTTTGTTCTCTGCCACGGAGAAGACACACAGTCCGCTTGGAAGATAAACTTGAGCCTTCTGCAGGGTTGTGATTTCATTCCTTTTCAGAAGAAGCGTCTGAAAAGCAAACCAGCAAGAGGGTGAGGATAGAAACCATAGTGACACAGACAGATGCGCTAGGCTCGCAATGCTGGTTCTCACGAGCACCAGCCTCTGCCAGCGCTCGTGGCTTGGGAGCCACGAAAATAAAGAGAAAGAAGTTGACTCTAGCCAAAGCTCTGGTTCGGACGCCTGCATTTTTCCTCCGGCGTTTATAGAACACCGCCGACAAAACCATTGCCATTTCCAGGTTACCAGGCACAAGCAGCCCGAGGTTGACAGTGTTCAAAGATGCTACACAGGAATATATTGAATTCCACTTGAAACGGAGTGCAACTCGGATCCTCTAGGCGGCTGGTGACTTCTGGAGAAATCCGCCGGGGCCGGAAATCAGTCCTCATACTTTCCAAGGCTAGCAGAGCACCAACTGAGCTAACTAGGATTCATACTTGTGTAAATCTTTGCCACCTTGCGGATCTTTCCTAAATCATTATATATCTACTCAAAGGCCATTCCAAAAGTTTTGCCTTTAGTTGTTCCTTTGCCTAAAACTTTACATGGTGCTGAAATTTCTATGCAGTCTTGGGTAGGCCCAAAAGCAAGAGCAGTCGGGTCGGGCTCATATGAAACGGTCATGCAACCACTTAGCCGTCAAATTTAATGGAGTTTGTTGACTTGGTACATCTCAAACACTGGCGGGCAGGTAAAGATGCAGGTGTTTCCTGAGGGTGGGGTCAGCATATCAGATGTCTGAGAAACCCCCCCCTCCCATCTTCCCCACCCTAAATGTTTGCACATGCGAAATTCAAGGGGTGTTCAGGACATCCCAGCCCCACCTCTAAATCCGCCACTGCTGGTGGCCATTGCGATACAGCCTTCCCTTTTTAAAAATTTAGTAACCTTTTTATCAACAATATTTTTTACAAAGTTTAAAAAAAAATTAACAAGCATGATCCATCTTTTCATTTATACTATTCTCTCTTTGAAGTAGTGGTCAATGCCCAAGATGGTCATTCCGGAATGACCCGTGACGTCATGGACTTTGTGCGCAGAATTTCAAATAAATCTCTCGCCGTCAATATCCCTTTCAAAAATATTTTTCAGATAAAATTTATTTTTTGACTTGCGTGTCCAAACTGGATTGTTGAAAAAAAAAAATCTTTTTCTTTCAGGTGCTCTTTAACGTAAGAGGAAGGAAGAAGTGGTACCTTTAATCGTGTCAGGGATGTGAGATCTATCAGAGATGGAATTAAGTTTCCAGAAAGGTCCAGGTAGACCAGGGTGGTGGAGAATTGGATGTTCTGCAAGCTCTGGATCAACAAAGTATCAGCACACCACTCGTTAGGACAGTTCTCTCTTTGTCACGACGTGCATCGATGCAGTGACTTCTGGAGTAGTTTCAACCACTCACCTTTATTCTGTTATTGGACAAATTTACAGAAACAAGGTATTTCAAATCTTTGAGCGCTGTAAGAAAAAGTGAAGCAAGAATTGTAGTAAAACTGTAAAGTTCTTCTGAACACGAAGCTGGAAAGTCAAAGTGGGAAATAAGGAAAAAAAAAACAAATTTGCAGTAAAAGTACATATCTAAGCACATAGAAAAGAGTCATTGACCTGAAACATCACAGCTCTTGTATTTCTAAAACAGAAACAAGTTTTTATAAACACCAGTAAGCAATTGTGAAACTTGCTACAACTATACGAAACAAGCTACATGTACCAAACTGTCAGATGCGCACTGTTTTTATAGCAATAAAATGCTGAAGCAAGTTGAGCGTAGTGCAATTTGGTTTATTCACTCAGAGCCTTGTCTTTACGTGCGCATAAACAGCTTTGGAACCTTCGTAATGGGAAAGATCAACATTAATAAAAATAGAAGAATTAATGCATGCATTATTAAAATATGAACAAAACATCTTGACTTCAGAAACCACACTATTCTAGGCATGAATGAAACATGTTACTGTATTGAGCAACGGTTGCCTGCAAACAATAAAACTGTCTGCAAACTAACAGGTTACAGTTTATCTGTAGTAATTAAAATAATAGCTACAAAAAGACAATATCCCTGTCATGAAATACTTTAATTAACAAAACATTTCTGCATAATCCAAGTATCTGATTGATTATCAACCGCTATTGAGTGCCATGGGGAAGTAACAAATTCCAGCTTAGGTCTGAGCAGGCAGCAATAAGACATGCATGGTAACTGGCCCCTTTTTCCACTACTCATTATGAAGTATATAAAAAGCTATGTCCAATAAAAGATGAACACCAAATTTGACAGCCAGCTATGATGTTTCCTTCCCTTTCAGGCAGCATTCTCAGATGAGGGAGTGGTCGCAATCCATGGCTTGCATTGGACGTCATGTCGGACGCCATTGCTCCGTACCATGTTCCAGCGCTTTCTGCGGCATACCTTTGGCACCATTGAATCTGTTCTTCTCCGCAAGGCTTGCAAAGAAGAACAAATTCGATTTTCCGAAATGTATGCTGCAGAAAGTACGGGCAGAGGAGCGTGGTACGGAGCAATGGCGGCTGGTATGGTGCCATATGACGTCACATGCAAGGCATGTATACCAGATTTCACCAGAGAGTAAAATAATTAAGATAAAAAGCGACCAAGGGACATGAAGTATTTGTGTTCATAACACTAAGAAGATAAATTAAACACATCAGTTTCAGGTGCTTATGCACAGGGCACAATGCTCTCAATGACAGGAAGCTATACGAAATAAAACATACCAGTGGAGCGTGAATGTCACTGTACTCATTGCAATGTCACTGCAGTATAAAAATAAATAAAAAAAGAATCTTGCACATAGCTTGTGTGCAATGCAAAATGGCATTTTTATAATATTTGGTTGTCAGAGAAAAATAAAGAAACAATCTTTCTTGCACTTGAAATGTGTTTGTTTTGATAAAATAACCAAAAAACATACAAAAATATTGTCGGAAATTTATCCGCCCGCTGAGGTGCTGCCATTATGTGTACATCCTGGCGGGTAGCTTTTCAGGAAGCTATTTTTCTGAACTCTTCAATTTACAAACTTATGGCTCTACTTTAATCGAGCAGCGGTGTTGGCTTTCCCCACCAAGCAAGCGGCTACCGGCAGCACTTTCAGTTGCTTCAAGTCACAAGACATTTTTCCCCAGATTTCACCGGGTCACCAGAGACTTAAAATGACATGAATTTTCAAGATGGTGGCGAATTTTACCATCTGGCAACACTGCTTGTAGCCATTGCCATAGTCATCCTAGTGATGACCCCCACGACCTGGTGGCAGTTACAGAAATGCATTGGCTTAAAAGAGGAGGAATCATGTTTTTTTCTAGTTTTTATGCCAGGTGGCACAAGTTACCACCCATTATAATGAATACAGCCGTTAATATCCATCCATCCAAATGTTTTTGAGTACCAATCATGCAGCGGGGGCCCAGAGGCCTATGCTATGAGCAGTTTTGAGGGGCATATGCCAACTGCCTGAAACATTAGCTTGTTGGCCAGTAACCCAAAATGGCCAGAAGTGGCTTAAACATCTCCTCCAGTCAGTCAATCTGCTGCCCAAAACTTTAGCGTGCCCATATAAAATGCCCTTAAGATTCAAAAGTGACACCTCACCTTCTATGCAGACGAGCACATTGTTCGAGAGGTCCAGGCTGGATAGCTGGGAGAGCCTTGCCAGGGAGTACATCCTCGTGATTTGGTTGTGGGTGGCAGAGAGCTGCAAAGGGTTAGGGTTGGTTTGCAGTGATGCCCTTGTTTCTCTGATGTACCCAATCTCATCACTGCAGCCTTTAGTAGTGACGGGACAACTATAGAACCAGGGCACCCGAGGTTCTTAAAGGCCGACCTACAGAATTGTCTCCTGCCGGGCAGAAAACCGGTTGCAAGTTTTCTTCTCTCCATTCTCTCACACACTATTCACTCCTCCTCCCCACGCAGGAGCCATTCCCAGAGCAACTCCCCGCAAAAAGGAGGAGGGTCTCCCTTTTTCTCGAATGGAAAGGAGGAATTAGGCAGAGTTTTTTTTCCTCTCTGTCGGCTTGTCTGTCTTTATGACCCATTCAAACATTTGCATTTGCTTAAGACTGGGTTCCTGCGACCTCTCACGACGAGAGAATGAGGTGACCCTGGAACTGCCTTTTACTAGAGCAAAGGCTTTTCAGTATGTACTACCTATGAGATATGGTCGTTTATAACAGCTTTAGAGTGTCATTAAGTACCGACCTCGCGCCCACACAGAAGCTGGAGATGATCACGACAAACTGGGAATGAGTGCTTGCTAGGTCCGAGAGCAGAAAAGCGGGTGAGGCACACGGTAGGGTAGGTCCTTATTTGGTTCGATTATAGGGGTCTAGCAGAACCTCTGATTCTTAAAGCAGCTACGCTGCTCTCGTCAAGCCTGCTTCCCACCGGCGTCGTCGCATCGAGCTCCACAGCATTGCACCGGTGCACGCACATAAAGCTTTACCACCTTGCACCAGGATTGGAGGAGCAGCCTACATGGAGGGACACCTCGGCTAGCCTAATAAGCTCAAAAGTTTGCCGAGGTGGCCGCTCGATAAGTCCTTCGTTTATACTTCAAATGTTTTAAAAGTAGGGGTGGCCGTTTATTGTGAGAGGGGCACGTGCTCGGCATTCTACGATAAATATGCTTTCACCGCCATCTTTAGCAGCGAAAAAAGTGAGCTTCAACTATACCAAATTTAAGCTTGGGAATAACCAACCTATGCAGAGAGAAAGTTGTCTGCTTCTTCTGTAGGAGTTGCGGTGACGTCGGCACGACGCCGAGCTCTGATTGGCTTTGATTGAAAGGATAGAGGGTAGACCTCCATGTTAGATGCCTTGAGGCTTACCCACTATTTTTTTTTTTCAATCAGTCAATAAGAGCTTGGCATTCTGACATCATTGCAACCCCTGTGGAAATAGCACACAAACTTGCACTCCATATACACCTTTCCAAGAAACACTCGAGCCCAGAGGCAGCAAACCGTTTTCGAGCCCAGTCACTGAGTTTGAGGATAGGCTTTCACCAGCGTCCCTGCTAACCCTAACCGAGTGAACTGTGATTTCGATAGGCGCAGCCTGCGTAGGCGCAGTTTCAAACACTGCTGGCGGCTAAATTCTCGTATTTTCTCGCTGTATTTTGTGTTTCATGTTGTATGTATTTTCCCGAGGACATTGAGAAAGCATTGTACCACATTTAAAAAAACAAAAAAGGAAAAAAAGCTGGAAACTAATTTTGTCGGGTACACCGCGACAGAACAAGTGAGACTGGAATGTTTTTTGGGTTTTTTTACAATAAGTTTTGACGTGAAAGTAAACATCTTCGACAGAAATCTGTCTGGTTTGAGGAACAATTCGAAAAAAAGAAAACTCAAGCCAAAAGTTTAGAAACAAAGAGTTCCCAACGTTTCGGGGTCGACTTGACTGCTTCTTCAGGGGTGACTAAAAATGAAACGGGACAGCGCGAGCTTCGACTTCTCCTTCCTCCTCTACCGAGGTGATGTTTTGTGAACGTGACGCAGGCCATGGACGTAAATAGATGGTAAGGCCCCGAGGGACCTGTTAATGTTCCCCAGTGTACTCTGGATATGCCACGACTCCAACAACAGGCGTCTTCGAATATATTGCTCCGTGTCTATCACGTGTGCGTTTCCGAAGTCGATCCAATGATCAAATTTCTCACAATGTTCCGCGACGGCGCTACGCTCGCGATCGAAATTGCGCACATCGTTCTGGTGCTGGCGCACGCGTTTGGGAAAAGATTTAGTTTCACCGATGTAGGCGGCGGGGCACTCCGCACACGGTATTTTATAGACCACGCCTTGTGCTTTCTCTTTTGGGAGGCGATCTTTCGGCCTTGGCATGAGCCGTCCTAATGTTGACACTGGCTTGCGCGCCACCTGGATCCCTTCTTTTCGGAGCACGCGCGCCAGTGTCTCGCTCGTCCCTTTTACATAGGGGACGCTGATGCGCGCGATGGGGCGGGGCTGTGTGTCACCCGACGATCTATGGTTATTGCACGTGCAGCCCTGTCGACGGGCGACGCGTTGAACAAAACTCCTTGAATAGCCGTTTTTTTGGAGGTCAGCAAGTATGGTCTGTTTCTCCTTTCTTCTGTTTCTTTCCGATGAGCAGATGGTCGTTGCTCTAGACAAGAGAGTAAAGACCACCGACGTCTTGTGACTCGTTGGGTGCTTCGAGTCATAATCAAGGTAGCGTCTGGTGTGTGTTGGCTTCCTGTAGACTGTGAACCCCAGCTTGTCTCCTTGCCTTTCCACCAGAGCATCGAGGAACGGCAAGACTCCATCTTTCTCGTATTCTACAATGAACTTGATGGCCGGTTCTATGGAATTCAGGTGTGCTTCACCTCTGATTTCTTCACGATGCAAAAACAGTCATCTACATAGCGCATGAACTCTTTTGGCCTGTTGGCGAAAGGGCTAAGCGCTTTCTGTTCAACCACTTCCATTGTGAGGTTTCCCGTCGTGACAGAAATAGAGGCGCTCATTGCCGTTCCGCTAACTTGTTTGAAAATGTCACCCTTGAAGCTGAAGTACGTACTACCAAGGCAGAACTCGAGAAGGCGACATAGCTCATCAACACTAAGTTTTGACGGCGTTGCTCGATTAGCCGCGTGTCAAATGACAAAGCGCTTAGCTGTCAAAAATACTTTACAACAGAAGATAGCCAAAAGGCATGCATTTTTCACGCTCACAAATAATGTGTTTACCGATGGACAGGACACGGAAATACAATTTAGCAAGTGCTAACATTCAAACAATATATTGTAAGTGCCACACGATGCAGCCTTGGCATAAAAGAATTTATTTGACAAAGATCTCAAATAACACAGTCACAGTCTATGACTGTCACATCTTGACGGTCGGACGGAATCCAAGATGACTTTGTTTTGGGGCACGTTTTGGGGAGAGCTTCCTTTTCACACCAGCACCAAGGCAAAAGAACGAATGCGACTGACCCGTTTCCCACCCCAACCCAAAACACTATTTTTGGAGATGACTGAGAAGGACTTTACGCGGATTATCTCTGCGAGGGGGGAGAACAGTTGTCATTGTTTGCAAAATCGCAGCCAGGGCCGTTCGACGTCCTTCCCCTTCTTCGTTTCTTGTGAATGTCGAGCAGAAAAGCTTGAGTGGCAGGCACTTACCAGCCCTATTTCTCACAATGGAAGATAACACAGAAAGGGTATGCAGCATGCATCATAAAAATTAAGTGGAAACTTTCAAAAGGGGCCAGAAAACGTCGAACACAAAACCGCAAAACATAGGTAGAGAATCGCGCTGAGCGGGTTTTCACAGTCCAAGAGAGTGGCAGAAAATTTCTAGCTGATAGAGGGCGCGAGAGTCGCACTTGCCGCATCAGCATCAGCAACATGGCGGCGGCCTAGGAGCGTTTTTTGGAAAGGTGTATAGGCTTCCCAGGATTCGCGCTTAGTCATGTGCCTACAGGGCCAGCAAGGACATGTTCAATGGATGGGGAAATGGTTATGTTTCTTTTGTTTACTGACCATACTAGTGAATAGACGCGATAATATAAAAACGAAAAAGGAACATAGAAGGCAATACAGACCGTACAGTCCTTCTATGTTCTTCTTTCGTTTTCGTATTCTAGTCACCATCACACTCAACCATACAGATACAATAAAATGGCAGGTCTTGGCTTGGAATAGCATCTAGTCTAGCGACGAGTGTTTTATGATCGGGATCCCACATTGAGGCAGCATCCTACGAGTCTGATCAAACCATAATCTACCTCGTGGATTCTGTGTGGCACTGTGGGAGGCACAGGCACGTGTGTGGCATTAGAAAGTGTTTCCTTTGCACAAAAGCTTGTGCAAGCAAAGCAGTTTGCAGGACTAGGCTCTAGTGCCTCTCAAGTAGTCTATGCAGTGTTTGAGATGGAGTAAAGACACGTGTAGTGCACTAGTGAATCCAACCTGCAACACAAACACGGACAAAGCCCGTCCTATTCAAAGTAACATTATTAAGAGTGAACTCACCTTTTGCAGGTCCAGAAAGCAGTCGATGTTATCGAGCTTGGTAAGTTCATTATGGTCCAGCGAGAGCTTCTCGACTCCGACCCCGTCTCTCTTCTCCAATTTCTTGAGCCCTCGATTGGAAAAATCCAAAACGTGCGGATCATCTGCAAAACAGAAACCCCGCTCAGTCGAGCGTTCGTTGACACGTCGGAGATCCCCGCAGCTGGCCTCAAATACAGTTCTCGATCGTCTGTGGTACAGAGACGCCTCACCCGAGTTTGAGCAGACGTCATTCGTAGGGCCCATGACTAGCAATCAGGCTGACAGTGATTGTCGTGTGAAGCTCGACAATTCGTGGAATGAACCTCTCGGCAATGACAGTCGCGCGGCGTACTTGTAGCTTAGAGCAACGCGTATTGACCCAGTACTACGAAAGAAACAAATGTAGCGTGATCGGCTACAATGATACGTGTTTCCGTAGTGGAAACGAGCATGACACCGCTCGCCTTTCTCACATGCGCACTGGGACGAGCCGCAGTTTTGGAACACTGATTCGGACGAGGTCCGAGCGAAAACTATAGTCTCGCGTTAACGTAGATTTTAATTGGTGCGCAGAATTTCTTCGGTTTAAGGTTGGTGTGAGGTGTCGTATTAAACCGACACTTGGTGCCGGCTGTGACGAAACATTTCGTCGCTCTCGAGCATTTTCTAGCCACGAAAACCGATCGATACAGCTCGTAGTGTGCGCTTCGGTCGTGGAAGAAAAGAGCGCCAGCGTTTGTTCGACATCGGAATTTGTTGTATCTAGCGTTTTTGCGACCGCGGACGTTTAAAAAAATTTACGGGTGCGGCACATCGCACGAAAACACGCTAACGAACGAAAAATGCCGCGGATACGTCAAAATGACATACCATTTTCCGCCATTTTGAAACTTCCGCCAAAAGCTGACCCGCAGCTTTAAAATATAATTTGTAAATGTTGATAAAATAAAAAAGTATTAGCTAAATCGTGAGAATAAACAAAACTAATAATTATAAGATTAATTATAGGTCAAGTAAATTTCAGTAGGTGATATTTGTTTCTGTGAGTGCGGTGCAGTTCTTTTCGTCCCCACAGAGAACCGACGATGAAGTGAGTCTCCGATTGTTTTAAAATCCGATAAAATTACAGTATTTTACGCTGTCATCGTTTGTTGTAAGCACGTATTTTGTTAAAATGAAGATGTTCACTTTCTTTCCAGGATCGGATTGTGTTCGTTCAGTGGCTACAAAATTTATCCCGGCCATGGGAAGCGGATGGTCAAGACAGACGGGAAGGTGAGGTTTTTGCCGGTCAAATTCTACGAAGATAGCTAGTCGTCGCTGCTGAAAGAAACGGGAACTATTGCGCTTGGTGTACGTACATCTTAAAATACTTGCGTTCCTCTTGAGCCTTAGCATCGAGGAGAGGGAAACCCGCTGGCGGAACACGTACGATCCGATCCACTCGTTCATGCTACCGATGAAACATTGACACACGCGACCTGTTCTTCGTCTCGCTCGTACGTTTACCGTATCTACAGCTACCCGAGTGTATTGTGATGCAACGTACTGCATTGTTGCAACCTTTCGCTCCAAATCATAATAAATGCTGTCGTGTCGGGTGAACGGAAGCATGCGTGTGCCTCGGCGGTATGTCGCGTCTAGAACCGCACAGCGTTCCGTCTCTTCCGGTGAACACATTAACGGAAAGGGCCAAAAAAGCAGTGTAAAGCGAGTTCTTTGTTCTTCTAAGCATGAACATCTATCTGCCTGCCCCTCTAATCTCGTGCTAAAGGGATGCTTGTGTTACGGCACGTAGTAGTGATCGATCAGCGGATAGTGACAGATTTCTGCTCTAGGAAAAGGCTCTATTGGTCCGAGACTCCGTACCCCAAATTAAGGTTCACTTCTTATCTTGTCAACAGTAATGATAACTAGGTGGCACATTTCTGCATTTTATTTTCGCGTCAGGATTCTTGTCATGACCACACTACTTTTTCTATGTGTGTGGTCACTACCCCACTGTGTATGGCCAGTTTGTACTTCGCGACTCAACTTATTACTCACGGCTTGCATGTGACGTCATTGCATCGTACCAGCTGTCATTCCTACTTCTTGCCGAAAGAGATTCGGTAGTGCAAAATATATGCTGCAAAAGGTTCGCGCACAGCAGCAAGGTTGTTCACAGTGCCTGCTGACGCGACGTCAATGCGAGCCGCTCGTTTTTAAGCCTGGCTCCTCATTAACGTGGTGCAATGCACATTACAGACCTTCCACTTCCTGAATGCCAAGTGCGAGGCATCTCACATGATGAAGCGCAACCCACGCAAGGTGACGTGGACGGTGCTGTACCGCCGCAAGCACAAGAAGGGCCTGGAGGAGGAGACAGCCAAGCGGCGCACCAAGCGCACGGCCAAGTTCCAGAGGGCCATCGTGGGCGCCAGCCTCAACGACATCATGGCGAGGAGGAACATGAAGCCCGAGGTGCGCAAGGCACAGCGGGAGCAGGCCATCCGGTGAGTCTCCCTTTTCGGAGAGGGAACGGTCTGCATGATAACACTACGCTCGGCGTCACTTTCTTTGTGCCACAAGACTAGGGCAGTTTCTGCACTGCTGCAACTACGTACTGCTGGGAGAGTTTAGTCTTGTGTCTCATTCGCACTCACTTGTGTGCATAGGATGTGCAGGACAGCTACGTGCTCATGCAAGAAGCTTTGACAGCACCCAAGCACTGTGGACCCAGCGTTTGTTTCGGCAGTGTGGCACGAAGGAGCTCACACTTAGTATAGACTCCGAGCAAGTGTTCATTGCAGTCTTTCATGTTTCTATTCATGAAAGTAGAATAAGCTTCCACATCAATTGGAGGAGCTTTAAGGAATCTGAGATTGAGCTAGAGTGAAGAAAGTTAAGCTTTGACGCTTACTGCATGTGCTGCCACCTGTGGAAGATGCTGCTCTGCGGTATTGCGTTGCATTGCATTGTCCAAGGGCCATAGCAAAACTCGTGTAGCCACCTCGATACTTTATGCATATAGCCACAACAAAATCGCAGCAGTGAATGCAGGGATGCTTTTTCACTCTGGATCTTGCCAGCTCTGCTCAAAGGTTTAACCAAACCAAGTGCCCGATATTGTCATGGATGGAATGAGCTGATGAGTGTAAAACAGAAAATAGTTTCAATAAGGTGAACTTGTGCCCGCAAAATAAAACTGAAGGTTTCAAGCATCTCGCTTCAGCAACGGAAGGGTGACCGACTGGAAGCAGCTCGTTAGCACTGTTTCAATGCATGTGGTACATTCAGGAATATTTTGAACAAGGGCACTCCATGACAACCTAAGATGGGCTGGATCTTTCCAGAAGCGTAGAAATGAAGAAAATAAAAATCGGGCCGATGGGTCTTTGAATTCAGTTCCTTGCGCTGGTGTTGCCAACTCCGCCACGCACGCGGCAATATTACTTCAGTTTGGCCTAGCCAAAGTCTCGCATCAAAAAGATGCCATAATGAGTACTACAACTTTTGTCGAAAATGCTGTCACGAGATTCTCAGCAGGCCGCCAGCGGGTTAGCTGTTGGAGAAGCAACTTTAGGCAACAAATTGTCCTACGACATAAAGTTATCCTAGGAAATCGCTCGCAAGGGCACGAATCTTTGCGTTTTAGCAACTCTGCTCGCTGGTGCTTGTTCCGAGGAAGCGGTTTCAATCCCTGCGGATGTCGAGTAAAGTCTCGGGAACATCCGGCGACTATAGACCTTCACCAGATGAGAACGGTGGGGAGGTTTTTCGGGTGTCCCGCCTCCGGCGCGAGTTTCCTACTTTCAACAAGACTCCGGTGTCTCGCCGGCTTCAAGCGTGCACGCATAGCCAAAGCACAGCGGAAGGCGTCCAAGTAAGGTGGCTTTCCATTTTCATCCAGTCGGCAACTACTGGGGTTGGCCGTGCAGCAGGGTTGCAGCACTGCTTCTGGTTTTGCTTTTCTGCATTTGTGGCTTCTGCCGTTCCTCGCCCTCAATACTCATTCCGAAAATGGCTCCACATTTGCTGTACAAAGAAACCATTTGCGAGTTGTGCCGTACGTGCATGCCAGAAGTAGCTATGAGCCGAGTAGCAGGGGTAATGCATGAGCTTGTTTCATTCGCAAGAGGCAATAAATACCTGGGTGATTGGGGATGCGCCGCGACAGAAGTAATTTTTCTCTTGCTACAGACAAACCATCCACATGGAAGCATCGATAAAACTCTGCATCAGACATTGCCATTTATGCCCGGCAGTGTCGGAACAGTCAGTTTTCATATCGTACAGTAATTTGGATATGTGAAGATGCCTGCAGTACCATGCACATCTGGAAAAAGCATCCACACTTTTTGTTTACCGTGCACTGTGCAAGTGGAAACTACTGCTCTTTTTTCTAATCGTTTATCTTGATGACTAGCACCACTACCTTACCTTTAATCCTTTAATAAGTGCCGTCACCCTCTCAGTTATGAGATCACGATGTGTCGCATGCGTTGTTCTTACCTTTCCTGCTTTTGCAAAACGTCTAAATAAGCTCCATTGTATTACAGAGCAGCCAAGGAAAAGCAGAGGGCACAGAAGGCCCAGAAGAAGACCACCGCAACTCCGGTGAGTGAAAGGGCCGGGCCCGAGTCACTTGCTACCGTCAGAGTGTTTACGTAAACTTCTTGCAATCACCAATTTACGCAGTATCTGCAGTCTTCTGTGTTGCACTGAGCGGCTCGAAACAACTTGTAGCCTGTGCATCACCAACCAGACTATCTTTTTTTATCTTTTTAGCTGACGAAGGTGGCTCAGAAGCAGAAGGCCAGCAAACCGATCCAGATGAAGGCCCCCCGAGTCGGAGGCAAGCGCTGAGAGCAAGAAGTGGGTCGTTATTAAAATGCTGTGTCTATTCATGGAAGGGAGTTCCTTTTGTGCCGACTGCACTGACCTGTCTCGACTCTTCACCGTGGCATAGATATTCCACGAGTGCCATAAAAGGCCTTATGGATTTTTAGTTCCGCCTATCGGCACATTGTCGAATGTGCCGGGCTGCCAGCCTCAAAGATGGCGGCTTCGGCTTCGTTTGAACCCAACTCTGGACGAGTATTTTCAAAATCGCAATAACCTTTGGTTTTAATAGAAAAAAAAAAATTTCTCACACGCTGACATTTGACAAGGTATGTTCTTTTACTTCCAAACTATCAAAAAGTATTGTTAAAAAAAAAGCTAAAAAGATATGTTTCACAAATTTCGGAGTTCCCATTATACCAACGCGCAGCTTCATAATTTCACAGTACAAGGCGCTAGTGTTCGGCAGGGTGAGAACTGGCAAGCCTGGCAACTTAAAAAAACATTTCGTATAAAAATAAAAAAAAAAGCCTTGAGACTGAATTCTTTTAAGAGATTTGTGCAGGTCAGTGAATTTGAGAATCCGAATGAGAGTGGTGCATCAGAGACGCACAGATTAACGAATTTTTTTCAGTAGATGTGTCGCTGCGATCTAGACTCGTCTCATTCCAAGTGGCCTCTTATTTTGCTCAAAACAAGGACTGCACGCCACCACCTTTGGGTTAGGTAGAATCACTTTTCCAATATGTCTGATAGATGGCGCCACAAATATGAATAAGGTCTATTCAGTGACGGGGAGGAAACTTCCTATTGGAATAGAAATGCATGGCACTGAAAAGTTGATCTGGCAGCATTGCACCCATTGGAAGGCATGTAGCTGATAAAAACTGTGCATATAGTGTTTACTGAATCTCAAAGATCTGAGTGTCCATCTCAATCCCTTTCTTTATTCCTCCATGTATAAATCTGCTTTTTATTTCCTGTACAGATAATGTGATTGTCACATGTGTTATGACGGGGACACCTGAACAAAACAAATCGTATTGGGGCATAGATTCTTGGATACCCCGCGAATTAACCCCCACTTAAAGAGCCCAAATATATGTTTGCGAAACATGCATTACAATTTTCCCTTGGCAAATTTCAATGCATAGCTTTGTTTCTGTAAAAGATTACAACAAAAGTCTTAGAAAATTGGGATGCTGCACATAGCCACGTAGCTGGGCTGGTCGTTAAGTTTGTTGCTGCTGTGTAGAGGTAGCACCACAAGTTGCACGTGGCATATAAGCAATGCAGCTGCTCGAGCTTTTGTAGATGCATTTATGGCTAGGAAGTCTACAGGGTGTCCCAAAAAACCTTGAGCCAGTTTTTTCCTTACAACACTGCATTGCCCTGATTACTCTGGCATCATTTCAATAGCTGAATACTTCAAAGGAAAAGGCTAGAACTCTTTGTGACTGTGCAGGATTTTTAAACTTGCTTGGAGTTAATGCAGATAATTAGCAAGTGGGAATAAATGTTTTTCTAGCAATTGGCAAGCTATATGCCTTGCATTTTTAATGCTATGTTATTTTGTTTGTAATGCTGTGTTTACACTACGGACACGATGTACCGATGTTTCATGACACGTAAACGGAACGTTTTCGTTCACTACAAGCAATCGTGGTCTGAGCGAACTCATTGCGCTTAGGTTTGCGTTTGTTGCAAAATATCGGTGCTTTGTGTCTGTAGTGTGAACATGGCATAACTGCAAGCAGCATCTAAATCCAGGCTTCCTTCTTCAGCTTGGCCAGGGCAGCTAGATGCATGTCCCTCCATTTGCGCCACTTGGGAAGGTCCTCGACTGGGATCTTCTCCAACAGCTCCTTGTTCACCTTGTCTAGGGTGGCACCATCGTAGCTGGGGACAGGGCCAAACGACTGGGTCACCCTGACATATCCCTTGGCATATTTCTGGCACTGCTCAAGCATTCCTGAAAAGATAGGACGGGCTGTTGAAGCGCTGACCACCCAAAAAGTGTGGAAACCTCAGCTGCAACTCGTCTTGAGTGGGCCGCTCAAAGACCAACTTTCAATGGGCTTGCCGAAAGGTCCAAGGCTGTTGGTTTATACAAGTTGCCAATTTTTGGACTTTATTACGAGCTTTTCCACTTGCCTTCAGCATTCAGATGAGCAGTTTCCAAAGGTCCCAAGAATGCATAGCGCATTCCAAGTCCATCTGACATGACTCTGTCCATATCCTGGGTGTCCATGACTCCGTCCTAGAAGGACAGTGTTAGATGATGCAAGCGGTGAAGCGATTGCTGCGCCACTTGCGCAAAAATGCTTAACCTGCTACATGCAGCTACATTTCGTCGAAATTGGAGTAATTGGTGCCAAAACATGATTTCACTTTATGAATGCTGAAAATAGGAGCTGAGGCCTCGTTATGCGGCCGGTTTGTTTGTTAGGCTTGTGCAAATTTACAGAATTTTCAATTATCGCCCTACTCAATTTGGTCTCTCTATCAAACATTGCCAGTGCTTGGAAGTTGCACAATATTTCATGTTTGTGGTCTGTTCCGGTGGGTTAGGTAGCTTCGTTGAGTGTGCTTCTCACCGCGCACTGGTGCACTGCAGTGAAGCGAGAACCGCAGAGTAGGCATCGCGATTTTTTTGTATCTTGCAGAGCGAGGCTTTGCAAACGAGGAGTCCTAAGTGCTGATGCCTCAACTCTACCTTGCAGAAAAAAAAATGTTTTTCAGAAAAACTGGTTAGTATATTATGGACTGATATTCTGATTATTTTTATCAAACTTGAGATTGCAAGGATACTTGTGTATTTCTAGCAAATTTATATTTATTTCTCTATAAGCTTATTTATATTTATATTGATTGCTCTAACCTCTTGTTTAGTTAGTACCTTTACTTAGGTTCTATCTGCATGGCGGCAAATTGAATGGAGTAAATTAAAACTGAATTAGCTAGAGGAGTGAATGGAAACGTGGGAATTAATGAGTTCAACTGGATTGCTTCTAAGGCTTATTGTTCACATATCGATTTTGGTTATCCAGTAAGACCTAGATAAAAATTGTCATTTATATTCAAATGACAAAAGCTTTTTTTAATAGCACTTTTATTAACCTTTAGGACTTAATGAAACATTAATTTGGGTGCTCAATATTTTGTTGTAACATGATTTCCGTGGAATATACCATTTGGTTTACCTTTGGCTCTATACGTAAAATAACTTCACAGCGGTTCATACTGTCCCTGATCAATAAGCACATTGTTGTCGTGCCTGGTACTTCTACACGCAACACCTTTTTATATGTGTTTGGGAGAGCCAAACGTGCCGTGCAATGGATGCTAACAAAAGGTTTCACAGACGTGAAAAGGCAAAGGAGACAATGAATTTTGATGTTATGATGTCAATGCAATTAATGCAAAGGTGCCACGAGCTGGACAGGGGGGACAACGGACAAACACAATCTCCAAACACGGCTGGGTGACACAGAAGCCATCGCTCGCGCTGACAAGCGCCGTCCGTCGCTCAACCATATTCAGCAACATAGAGTTATTCTAATAAACGCTAGAGGCTCAGCTGGCGCTAGTGTCTATGGGACTTCCGGTTGCAAATTGAAGCAGACAGCATGCAGTCTACTTTTACAGTCTTCCTTTGTATTCCTATGGGAAAACGCGCGTGAATTTTGTCTCGTCGCCGCAAAATAACATGAATAACGCTTGTTATTTCGGTTGTACCGGATAGTATGCACCTTTATTACTATTGTGAAAGTGTAATTGCTTTAGTTACAGCATTTTTCTTTTACCACTGAACGATGTTAAACTTCGCTATATTCCAGGCCCAAACCTCTGTTCCATGGCAGGTATGTAGAAACGACCGACGATTCTAGGGAAAATAACGATCGAAAGGAATGTAGAGTGTGTTAAAAGTCCGCCAGCATTCCGTTGGTGCTTATATATTGCTAATATGCCTGTCCTCTCACTATAAGAAAATGACCCCGTCGTGCATCTTTACGAGTGGCTGAAAAAACGTTCGAAACGTAAAGAATAAAGTACGTGGGCTACGAAAGGTGTGTTTTCTTTATATTTCCTATGTCGGGCAGTTTTTATCGCGCACCTGTTCTCTGGCTTCCCCCTATTTGCAAAGATTTGGAGCGCGCGGGTGATGATTTGAACACAGAACAAGCATCTTCGCACTTATTCATGGGCAGAAACAATAAAGCAGTACTTGTTTATTACAAATTGGACTATATTACGTGACTTTCAATTTATTTTAATCGTCTGCAAGCACAAGGAGTTACTTGTCCAGTTACTGCGTAGTTCTTGTCGTCTCTCTTGGTTTGAATTTCCACATGTCCTTCGTTCGTTTGGCACGTATATCCCCCATGCTGGAAAGCGCCGACGCCGTGTTCGCGCTAACAGTGTCCGGCAGTGCACATAAATACATGTACCAAACAGTTTTAGCACCGTTTTTCATGCCACAATTTTAAAATAAAAACGCCGTAACTGACCAATTATTTCATCTGCGTGTCTGGGAAATGTTCCAATGTGCCTAGTAGGTACCAATTGTCCGTGATATTTGCTCTTATAATCGAGCGCAGAGAGGAAATGCACTCGCTTTTTTCCATAGAAATACATTACCGGAAGTCAATTTCGGACTGCTTGCTGTCTGCTTCAATTTGCAACAGCACACTAGCGCCAGTTGAACCTCTAGCGTACAATATAATAACTCTATGTTCAGCAAGGTTCAGTAGCGCCATCTGTTGTTCTGCGCCAATGGTGAGTGATGGGATCTTTTATCACTTTTAATAACCAAATCGGCCGCGCACAAATCTAATTTCTTTTTTTTTTATGATGATTACAGCTTGCAGATACAATAAAACGAGTACTTTAGTGCCCCTTTAACTTATTTTTTTAGTGGTAGGAATGAAAATGGAGTGTGAACTTATGCTCCAAAAGTTCCTTTTGCTACTTCAATATAGACTTTTAGCTGCTAAAGAAGGTGCTCCAAAATGACTCGGACCAATCACATTACTATGCAAGTCATATTTCGAAGTGTCTTTTTATGACACTGTCATGAACTGCTTTGCTGTGGCACAAGCAATTTCTTTATCATATTTAATGGTCCCCAATGCCAGAGGTAAAACTATTACACAAGTTCTGCACTGGCTGAATTGGTCATTGCCTTGGCAACCAATTGTATGCAGCGTGTTTATTTTAAGACCAACGTCCCCTGGTTGAGGCACAGTTACCTGAATGAGCCTCCAGCATTCATTGAGTATAGTGTACTGAATCCTGTTGAGCACAAAGCCATCCACTTCTTTCTTTAGGACAACTGGCTTCTGGCCAATTTCTTTCATGAGAGCACGAGTTCGAATAACAACCAGGGGGTCTGTCCAGGGGGCTGGGACGACTTCCACAAGTGGGACGTAGTATGGTGGATTGACCTGGAAAATCAAGCATATTTTTCTTACCACTAGACACAGCGGTGCTTCATTGACGGTACACTTACAGGGTGACCCACAATGGCTTGACTTCTATGTTTAAGATCCCTGGTAAAGCTCGAAGGTGGAAAGCAGCTCGTGGAGCTGCAAAGAACCACTTTGTCGTCTGCAAGCTTGTCCATCTCGAGGAACACTTTTTGTTTGAGCTCCAAGTTCTCAAAGACGCATTCCTGGAAAGGTTGGAGCGCAAATATAGTAAGGGTGCAGACGAGTTGCTGAATATGAACCATGTTGTATTAACCTGATACTGGGGAAGACGAGAAACATCAAAACGTAGAAGGAATAGACTCAGGTTAATTCAACAAGGTTAGAGTGTTTACAGAAAAGCATTTTTTTTTTTGTTTATTCATGTACCTGCACGTGGAGGGCCCCCTCGATACAGTCTGCCATTGAAGCACTCCTTTGAACAAGTTGATACTGCTGTTTGGCAGTAAGGTTGCCTCGCAGAGCCCCACTTTTTTCTAGTGTTTCGACCTGATCCTCGATGTCCTTCAGGGCCTCATCGATTTTGCGTGGCTCCACGTCATAGAGTGCAACCTTGTAGCCCAAGCTGGCAAAAAGCATCGCCCAACTTCGGCCAATGAGGCCGCTGGAAACAAAGCAGTTTTTGGTGTGGAGTTGCCAGTACCGAATGGTGTGGCGACCATTTTCTACCAAAAACCAGTTTCGTCGAATGACCATTTAAGCTGGTCAGGAAAAAACAGGACCATTTAAGCAAATGATCCTGTTTTTACTTAAACTAATTTGAGAGGCCCTAGCATATGACTACAAACGAGTGCATGTGTGATGCGCCCAATCGCTAATCCCACCATGCCAGATTTCTTTTTCCCCCTCGAGGTTTTTTGACAGGTCAAGAACCTAGGGCGAGGAAAAGGAAAGCTGGGGAAGAGGAAGCAGGTGGAATGCTGTAGAGAGGGGGATGTGTCCTCCCCTCCCCTCTCTAGCATTCCATCTGCTTCCTCCCTCCCCAGCCTTTCCCCTCAGTACAGGTCTGAAGCGCTAACTTCGGCGGTAAAATTTGGTATCCGGTACTACCCCATTAAAGCAACAGGCGAAAAAGTGCCCATGCCCTGTTCGTGCATAGCAAACAAACACCGTTCGCGAAAAGCTCGTTCGACGAAACGTCGATGACGGTAGAGGTCACAACCCCGGCGGCAACCCCGATATCCTTACGCAAACTCGCTAAAAATAACTTCAAGGGCGTAGTGCCGATCACGACTGAAGCGATTGCAGTTTTTGCTTCAAAAAACCTAATTGTTTCTTTTTTTTTCTTTTTTTTTTTTTTTTTCGGGGAGCACGTTTTAATTAAACAGTTAAAACAGGAGGGGGGAAAAAACGAGTTAAGCTTTACCGGGCACTAAACGGGCCACGGCAGGCCACGGCGCGTGCTTCCACCTCTGCCAACATAATTTTCCTTTCGTTTTTGATTGGATTTTCGAACCGATCGACGTATTGCGATGTATAACGTAGCGTTGAATGTAGCTAACCTACGTAACAGCCGCGGTTGAAACACTTTTGCCAGCCAGAGCCGGGAACGAAAAACCAAGAAAAGACAGCTGTGCGCTCACCTGCCTATGATGCCGACTTTTCCCTTCTCCATATTTGCGGACCTCCGAAACGTTTTCACTGCCCCGGCGGCTGCTCGTGATCGGCTGAACCGACTGTACGCGAGCGTAGCGGTGGGCAGTAGGCAGCTGCGGGAGTTCTAACTGCGAGGGATGGCGCTGTTCCAGACGAAGAAAGAAAACGCTACTGGAAGTCAGACTTCTCTTTTACAGCAACCGACTGACTCTTTCCCTTCGGGCCCTTTCCTTCGGGGTATTGTTTCTTGCCGCTGAGCTTTCACCAAGAAGATAACGTTCGGTCGTAGAAATGCGATAAGGGCGGCAGACCCTATTTTTGATGTGCGGCAAAGCTACATGAATTCAGCAATCAAATCATCTCAAAGTTTAAAAATAAGACAGACGCTCCTACAAGGTGTGCTGCTTTCACCAGTGCAATCAACGCAAAAATTGTGTGCTGCAGGTTTCACTTTTAGTGATTTCCCTACAGACCATTGTCTGAAGGCACCCCCTTAACTCGCAAACACTCCTCTATTCACAAAGCCCCCTTCCTTAAAAATTTTAATCCCCCCCCCCCCCTAATTTAAATTCCTCGGGAAGCACCTGTTCACTTGTACTCTGTAACCATTCAGTACGACTGGTATTTAGAAAAACTTAAAAACGTTTACAATCCCCTGTAACACCGATTAGAGCGCAAGTCTTGAGGAGGAGGAGGGGAAGGTACGGAGAGGACGGTATAGCCCTCCTCCTCATCCGCACCCTCCCCTCCGGCTCGCCTCTTATTTAGGGGATTCCCCTTAAATTTAGGGGGGATAAATTTTTCTGCTAAATTCAGCGGGGAAATTTACCCATAATGCAACGCGCGGTTACGTCACGAGTGATGTCATCTATGACGTCACTCGTGACGTCACGTGTGACATCATCTATGACGTCACTGGTGGCCCTCGTGACGTCATACGTGACGTCATCATGAAAGACGTCCCATAATGCATCGCGCGGTTACGCCGATGGCGACGCCGCTCAAGCCGGAAACAAGCGTCTAAGAGCTGCGCTCTAAAAAAAAAAAGTGAATATAAGGCATAATGAGTATACTTTCAGAGAGGTTAAACAAATCCAAAGCAAGAGAAAAATAAAGGTAATGAAAAATACACAGCAAAGGCCATTGACTCTCGCTAACCGATGATCCGAAATAGTTAAAGCACTCTAGATTTTTTTTTTTTTTTTTTCCGTGTAGTTTTTTGCTTTTGTGGGATCGGTCTGGGCGTTCGTGACCTGTTCGCCTTCCCATGTCGGGTTAGCCGTTTCCTGGTCCGGGGATTCGTAAGGATGTCCTCCAAGAACAATTCCCTCATGTGGGCATCATGGGAAGTCTGGTTATCCGTCCTTTGCGGTCTTCCGCACGTCTGCTAGCTTATTGATTCCTGCGATCTCTTCGAGCTCCGTCAGTCTGGTACGTGGCTTTGGGTAGTCCTGAGATGAGCCTTCTTGCGTCGTTGTTTAATGCTTCCAGTCCTTGCTTCTGTTTCTTGGTTAGTCTCAGGCACAGTTCCATCCGTACATGGCCCTGGAGACTATGTAAGGGAGGGTGTGCAGCAGCATGTGTTCGTGTATTCCCCATGTTCTGCTGGTGACCATTCGGATGGTTCCGATGGTGTGCTTCCAGGAGTGCCTGATTTTCTTTTACCAGGTTGTCGACTTCTCGTCTTCCCGGAAAGTGACTCCAAGAATTTTGACCTCTTTTGTTCTTTGGATAATCTGGCCGTTGTTGTTTAGTGAGTGAGATGTCGATTCCTTTTTGTCTCGCCTTGGTTGCAGCAATCGTTATGTAGTTCGTTTTCTCCGCTCGTGGGACATCCTGAAGACGTCCTTCGGCGTTTCACTTGGAAGGTTTTCGGATTCTTAATCAGACGTCCGTGGGACATCTCTAAAATCCCAGTATGGCCATCCTTAGGATGTCCGCCGGGTGTGTGAGCGTTGTCTGCTTTTATGGCTAGAAAGTCTACAGGGTGTCCCATGAAATCCTAAGCAAATTTTTTCTCCCAACACTGCATTGCATAGATTATTCTGACCTGCATTTCAATAGCTCTAAATCCTTCAAAGGAGAAGAGTAACTTTTGATCATGGGGGATTTTTACATCTATTTGGAGTAAATACACGTGATTAGCAAGTGGAACTCTATTTTTTTTATCGATTAGCTAGATCCATACCTGCATCATTTGTGTTATGTTTATTTGAAAAAATACATAAATTGGCAGCATCAGATGACTCAATATCTGAAAAGTAATTGTAAGCTGCATATACATCTAGGCATCTCTCTTCAGCTTGGCCAGGGCAGCCAGCCGCATGTCCCTCCATTTGCGCCACTTGGGAAGATCCTTGACTGGGATCTTCTCCTCCAGCTCTTTGTTCACCTTGGCGAGGGTGGGACCATCGTAGCTGGGGACAGGGCCAAAGGACTGGGACACCTTGACGATTCCCTTGGCATACTTCTGGCAGTACTCGAGCATTCCTGAAATGATCGATTCAACCGATAAGGAAGGGCTGTTGAAGCACTGAACACCTAACAAGTGCAGAAACCTGAGCTGCAACATTATCTTCAGTGGGTCGCTGAAATTTAATGGGCTTGCCAGAAGTCCAAAAGTGCTGGTTGTTTACAAGTTGCTATTTGGGGCTTTATAAAGAGCTTTTCCACTTGCCTTCCGCATTCAGATGAGCGGTTTCCAAGGGTCCCAAGAATGCATAGCGCATCCCAAGTCCGTCCGACATGACCGTGTCCATATCCTGGGTATCCACGACTCCGTCCTAGGACACAGTGTTAGGCAAGTCATCTTTTAATTTAAGTGCCTCTTTTATGACATGTGCTGTAATGAAATGCTTTGCTGTGGCACAAGCATATCTTGATCGTATTTAAAGGTGCTTAATGCCTAAAAGTAAATGTTGATTACGAGTTCTGTGCTGGTTGAATTGACATATCAACCAACTGTATTCAGCATGATTATGTTAAAACCCTTTGCTTACCTGAATGAGCCTCCAGCATTCATTGAGTATAGCGTATTGAATCCTGTTGAGCACAAAGCCATCCACTTCTTTCTTAAGGACAACTGGCTTCTGGCCAATTTCCTTCATGAGAGCACGGGTTCGGATAGCAACCAGGGGATCTGTCCAGGGGGCTGGAACGACTTCCACAAGTGGGACGTAGTATGGTGGATTGACCTGGAAAACCGAGCATCTTTTTCTTACTATCCTTAGACGCCGCAGCAGGGCTTTATGGATGGCACACTTACAGGGTGACCCACAATGGCTTGACTCCTATGTTTAAGATCCTTGGTAAAACTTGAAGGTGGAAAGCAGCTCGTGGAGCTGCACAGAACCACTTTGTCGTCTGCAAGCTTGTCCATCTCGAGGAACACTTTTTGTTTGAGCTCCAAGTTCTCAAAGACGCATTCCTGGAAAGGTTAGAGTTTTCTAGAAAATTGGGTAATTTCTTACGGTTTATCCACGTACCTGGACGTGGATGGCCCCCTTAATACAGTCCGCCATTGAAGCACTTTTCTGGACGAGTTGATGCTGCTGTTTTGCAGTGAGATTGCCTCTCAGAGACCCATTTTTTTCTAATGTCTGTAGTTGATCCTCGATATCCTTCAGGGCCTCGTCGACTTTCCGTGGCTCCACGTCAAAGAGTGCAACCTTGTAGCCCACGCTGGCAAAAAGCATCGCCCAACTTCGGCCAATGAGGCCGCTGGAAACAAAGCAGTTTTGAGTGTGGAGTTGCCAGTACTACACAGTAACGAAAGAAATGCATGAAAGGGACGATACAGACGACATTCCTTTCGTGTCGTCTGTGTCGTCCCTTTTATGTATTTATTTCGTTACTGTGTGGTTTCCTATGAACGCGCTCAACTCGCCAAATTGCCATTACAGAGTCCGTTTTCTAGCAAATAGCTGTGTATTCGCCGAATGGCCATTTCAGCTGACTTTTTTTTTAGTGAATGATCCTGCTTTTTCTCGAACTAACTCGAAAGCCTCTAGCATATACGATTATAACCGACTGCATGCAGTTGTACATTCGCTAATCTCACCATGCCAATAACCTTTTTTTTTTTTTTTTAAGGTGTTTGGCTATTAATGTTTTACTTAACTAAAATGCATGCATCTAGTGTGAGAGTGCAGGACTGAGGCGCCAACTTCGGTGGTAAAATTTGGTAATAGAGGAGTTGTTGCGAATTAAGAGGGTACTTTCAGAAAAACATGGGGGAGGGGGGAGGGTGGAATCACTGGTCGGGGTCTACCCCAGGATATCCAAACATTCTTACTCGGATATCGTGAGGATATCTTTGCGTTGTCAACGCTGAGAAAATTGGCAAGCTTTTTGTGCCTCCATATCGTATGAACGCGTCTTCATACGGCTGCAGTCTCGCCCTGCATTTGAATCCCGCCCTGTTTTTAACCGTGTTTCCCCGAGTTCCATGTTTAGTTTAGATTCCCTTTAAGGTTCGTGTATAACGAGCGGGTTAACTACGAAACGATCGGAATGTTAAATAAAAGGTTGTGAATGCCAACATTGGCTTCTTGGTGTTTTTTTAACCGGTGCGAACGAACGAGAGTTGGAGCGCAGTTGTACGAGACACAGGCATTTTCCAATCAACCCTAAACTTTACGACACGACATTCTGCTCCTTTGTCAATATAAAACACATGAAATAAATCATGAAAAGCACGGTGCCGCATTCTGTAATGTTGGGCACAACAAAGCAAACGTTACGTGCGGCCTGATAGCTAATGTAAGAAAGTTTTTTTCTTCTTTACGGGCTTGTTTCCCCAGGATCGTGTCCGTCCTCAAATGACCTGATGACAAAGGACTTTGGACAGCTACCGCCATCTATAAGCAACAGCGGCAACCAGACAACCGGCTCGCCGGTTGTCTGGTTGCAGGCGTCGCTCAGATAGCGGCAACCTTTCGAGGCTTTCCAATCTGGCTTGCCGACTTGCGGCCGGCCATTACTCCATAACCACTATAGTACAGCTTCGCTGGTCTTCCTTCATTAGAATAAAAAGGCTGAAAGACTTTTTTTTTTTTTTTTCGTTTTTCTACAGGTTATTAAAAATGCAGTCCACTGCATATTTTTTGAAAATGCGGGTTGAACCGCGACGCCGCCTGCGAACAAAATATTTGTTTAACCGCCACTTTCGATCGCTTTCCAGTCCGAACGCCGAAGCTCCGAAGTTCGAGATATCAAAATGAGGAGAAACAATAATTCTGACATCACGAACGTCAAAATAAATTCTGTAAATGGACGTCCAGGTACGTAGTCACTACGGTCACTAACAAAATAAAAACGAAATGAGAAGATGGAGGAAAAAGGGGGGGGGGGGGGGGGGGGGGGAGCTACGTAGGTGGTCACGTGATCCCTGTTGTCACGTGACTGCGCCCTTACGACTGTAGAGTAACTGTTTATGCTACGCTTGCGTCGTTTAGCGTTCTCTTCTGCCTGTGCATCGAAAGTGGCCCCGAAGTGGCAACAAATGACGTCACAAAAGCTGTCGGATGTCGCGATCCTGGCGGTTGGGTGCAAAAATGCTGGCGAAAAGCACGAGCGAACGTGAGTGTCGCTGTCGTCGCGGCGTCCCAACTCCTGGGTTGCTATAACTTCCGTGGACTATCAAGCTGGAGAGCAATGCTGCAGAGCGACCTGCAGCAGAACAGGCGTCTGCCACATACACCACCGCTGCTGTGACGCCGCCAGGATCGCGGTCAGCGACAGCATGACACGTCTATGACGTCATCAGCTAGAAACCGAGGGACCACATATTTGGCCACGGTAAATACAGTAAACACACTAGTCGCAGACGCGTTCCAAGCACAATATGCATAGTAAACAAACATCGTGAGCGGAGCAAAGCATCGTAGAACGAAAAATACGGCGAATCAACCGATGAACTCCTCCTGGTAGAGGTCGCGACCCCGGCGGCCACCCTGATATCATTACGCAAACCAGCGCTGCGCAAACTCGCTAAAAATAACTCCAATGGCGTGGTGCCTATCTCGGCTGAAGCGATTGCAGTTTTTGCTTCGAAAAGCCCAATTGTCTCTTTTTTATCGGAGAGCACACTTCAGTTGCTTCAATTGAACAGATGAAACACGAAAAAAAATTAGGTCGAGGATGCAATAACATTGTTTGAAAGAGCTCAACCAAGCACTAAACAGGTTACAGCGCGACTGCGCGTGCTTTAACCTCTGCGAACATCCTTTTTCTTTTTTGCTTTTCGATCGAATTTTCGAGCAGATCGACGCACGTGACGGAGGGCGTAGCTAGCATAGCCGACATCGCTTTTCACTTCTGGAAGCACACAGCGGTTGAAACATTCGTGCCAGCCAGAGCCAAAGGAAATACCAAGTAAAGACAGCTGTGCGCTCACCTGCCTATGATGCCTACTTTTCCCTTCTCCATATTTGCGGACGTTCTTCACTGCACCGGCGGCTGCTCGTGATCGACTGCACGCAAGCGTAGCGCTGGGCGGTACTCAGCGGCGGGGGATGGCGCCGTTCCAGACGGAGAAAGAAAATGCGACTGGAAGTCAGGCCTCTCTTTTACAGCAACCGACACTCTTTCCCTTCGGGCCCTTTCCTTCGGGGTATCGCTTCTTGCCGCTGAGCTTCCACCAAGAAGTTATCGTTCGGTCGGAGAAATGCGATAGGGATGCGACAGGCCCCAATTTTAATGTGCGGCAAAGCTGTGTTCCTTTTACGGTAAACCGAATCAAATAAAAAATAAGAAAAAGCTGTGCTGCTTGCACCTGTTATCAACACAAAAATTGTGCTGCAGGTTTTACTTCTACTCTGTAACCATTGAGCAGCAGTACTCGTCCTTTTCGGCTTGCTGGCATTAAAAAGAAAAAAAGAGAGAACGAAGTTGTAGCGAGTACACCTGCAGGAATATGGAACAAATCAAAAGTAAGGGCAGTGAAAAATGCATTGCTCAGGCCACTGACCCTGGCTAACCAATGTTCCAACATAATTAAATTAACCCTTCAGATATAGGCACTTATTGTATACGTACTATTCTGTGCGGCGTGGAAGAGGCGTGCTGTGTGGTGAAGAGGCGTTAAGAAGCGACGCCGGGTAGTGGTGCGAGAGTTCAACTTCAAGAATTGTTTTCTCGCTTTAAACAAAAATTACTTTGATTAAACTTTCATAATTAAAAGACTATCGATTGTTCTTCCAAAACCCACCATATTTTGTACTTTTACTTGGACCACCTCAGGGTGAAATAAACGGCTGTTTATGCATCAAAACGCACTTTTTTGCTGCTTCAGGATTTTCGTTTACTGCAAAATATCTAATTGAGCGGTTTTAAAAATTTTTTTATAGATTATATACCTACATGGAAGCCGGTAAAAAGCTCTATTAAGTCCCGGGAGCAACTAGATAATTTTTTATATGAAAAATAAAATGTTAAAATTTTCACATTTTTGTTTTTATTTATTTGTTTATATTTCAATTAAACAAAACTTCAAAGCCCGACCACATTGTAAGTCGAAAGCCGTACAAATGTAAGAAAAAATATTGTTGAGTGTTTCATTAGAAAGCTAATTTTTCGTCAGTTATTGAGTGATGCCTAGTTTCACGCTGTTTTTAAAAGATAAAACCGCGCTCACGTCATTAAAAAAAAATTTTTCGTCAAAAATATTTTAGGGCATTGTTACAGACATTGCGGCAAAAGGCAATGCTTTCTTTCTTTTTTTTTTTTTTTAGAAATGGGAGGTGGTTGAGCGCGATGTCTGAGACGTTTGACATGGAATGACCAAAAGCCTGATTTTCGGTACGAAAGTCTGAAAACAGAGCGGACTATTTCGTATCTCCTTTCCTTTGAAAGCTCTCTGCTTTTTCATCGTGACACATCCGCGGCACCCAACGCGTTTCACCCGGCCCAAACGCACGTCGCACGACACCGGACCTCACTTGTTCCCTTCACTTCTAAGCTGACATTGAAGTGGAAGCTACGCGCTTGTCGGACCAATCAGCCGCCTCCCTTTCATCACCTGACCTCATTCTCTGCACGTGGGTTTGCGCGAGGGAGCGTGATCACGTGGCAATGTGTGGCTGGTCCAACGAGCATGTAGCTTCCACAGCACTGTCAGCTTAGGGGTCGACGGGGTGGGGAAAGCAAGCTTGTCCGAGTTTTGAGCGACGGGCTAGTCTATGAGGAGAATGGCGGTGTCCGGGTGCACAAAACGAGGGTCCAGAGGTGAGTCCCTCCTTTCCAATACGCGATTTGTGAGCTCAGGAGGAAAGCTAAGAAGGAAAAAGTTGAAAAATCTTTCATGTCCCCTTTAACTTATTTTCCTAAAATATGTTTACCGACTTTTACTTTTGATGGCATGAGCGTGGTTTTAATTTTTAAACTGAACATAGAACCAGGCATTATAATTATTCAATAGTTGAGTAAAAATCATATTTTTTTCGAAACGCTTCACAATTGTTTTTATGAAATTCGAACGTCTTTTAGCTTGCTTTGTTGTGATAATTATCTAATTTTTATTGTTGAAAAGTTAAAAAAATTAGCACTTTTGTTGTTGTTGTTTTTTTTTAACTAGCGCACGGCGCCTGGCAATTGCCTTTTTTCTTTCTATTGAAAGCGCTGTAGATGTATTACATATGAAACATGTTTGAAAGATATTTGCATGTTTGAAGCCGTACAGAAAAATACCTTACGGAAACAAATACGTGAGAAAGCCAGTTTTTTCTGCCTGAACAGCCGTTTATCCTACCCTGATGCGGTCCAAGTAAAAATACGAAAAATAACAACTTTGGGAAAAGAGTTTATTACAAAATTACTCTTTTTTTTTTAAGCGATAAAAAAAGCTATTGAAGTTCAGCTCCCGTGTCGCAAATTGGCATTGTTTCTTAGCACCTCTTCACCGCACGACACGCCACCTGACGCGAGAGCTGAGAAGCTTTGCGCGCACGCAAGGCAATTGCTGATCGGGAGTGTGATTTTCGCAGGGTGTTCTACGCATGTGCATTCTTGACTCGCAATTGCCCTGCATATACAGTCACTGTTTACAGCGAAAAACGTCGTTCGAATTATTAAATGATGCCTAGTTTTTACGCCCATTTTTAAAATTAAAATTACGCTCACGCCATAAAAAAGAAAAACATATTTTGGGCGAAACTATTTTAAGGAAAGGAAACCTTAAAACAAACAGCCATGTTTTTTTAATTATTATTATTATTATTGAAGATGGTCCAGCGCAACGTCTGAGGCGTTTGGCGTCGAATGACCCTTTTGCATTATCTTGTCAAGCTGCTAGCTGCCATGGGCGCCGCCATAACCGACCCTCAGATTTTGTTTCCCTTCATTCCGTTCGCTTCACTTCACCATTGCCGCAGCAGGAGAGGTTATTGACACTTTAAGTGCTACTGTGTCCTTCTCCCCAGCATAGGCCTCTGTGGAGATTCGTCAACCCTGCTTCAGTGGCTCGGCATCTCGGTAAGACAAGAGAAGGTCGGCAGTTGCGGCTCAACCTGGCGCGCGTGTAAAGCATCTATAATAATAATAGTGTGCGTATGTTTATACAGCCGGAAGTTAGTCAGCCTCAGTGGGGGTCGGTGTCTCAGCTGTAGATGAGAAATTTTCCGAGTGGAGTACAAGCGCCAGCCTGCGGGGTCTTTAGCGTGCATCAGGCAGCAGTGACACACGGAGACACGACCGCACGGCGCAGGCAGATACGACGCTCACTCATATCGAAACGGGCAGGGGTGAGGATTGGACTCAGGATGCCTAAAGCTTCTTTATCCGTGGAAAAGTGCCGTTATTCATCGTTGTGGAAATACTCGAGACACGTGCCGCGTGTTACTCCTAGGGAGAACATGGTGTCTGAAATCTAGCTCAGTGCTGCGCTAGAGTAGATGCGCTGTGCCGCCATAATCTTCTCAAAGGCCTCTCGCTGCACTTGCCTCTTCCATCGACGCACCTTGCGCTACTTTTAAAGCCCCGAGCGCCTGGGCGCTCGGGGCTTTCGGAGGTTCGGGCTGGGTAGGGGAGGATCCGGAGAGGGTGCGGGCTCCTATCCCGTCTTCCGGCATAGTAGGGGATGGTCCGTTACCGTTTGTGATGGTTCGCTCACGTGCTCACTCAGAAAAACGACGGACGCGCGCACCGCCATCGTTCCCTCAAAGCTTTTCCCGAGCTCTCTTGCACCTTTGGAAGCGCAATTGGCGAAAGTAAAACGAAATGGCCAAAACATAGGGCACTCGCTTGGAATCGGACATTTCGACTTCGGTAACGTCCTCATTAAAGGAAAAAATAAACAAAAGACCCAACAAAACGCTAATGCAAAATTCGGTAATACACGTACGTTAATAGTAAAATAAAACTTAAATGCACGGCGTTCAAAGTACACACAAAAATCGATGTATGAAAAAAAATATATTGTTGTATGGAAACATGCTCATTTCGGAATTGCACGCTTACGTCCAGATTGTCTCGGGAGCTGGACGGAAACAATTCCTCCTCGGAGGATTCCACCTCTTCTGGGGATGATGTGTCGTCGTATGGGAATATGCAGACAGGCGGCGTGGTTCGTGAACGGTTCACCGTTCCATCAAAAGAAAGAGATGTACTAGATGCACATAAAATAAACCCGACTGCTGACTCTACCCACGGTGCACTTGCAACTCTCAAATTGCTAATCCCCTAATGTCGCATCCCTGAGAACAAGCTATTTTATTGCAACATATGATTTTGCTTTCACAAATGCTGAGGCTGTGGAGGAGGGTCTCAGACCATCCTTTAAGATAAGTGAGGGGTCCGAGACCCCCTGGGACCCCCCAGACTTTAAGCCCTGGCAGAAACAAAAGCACACAAGCAGTAATGATATTTGGTTGTCGAATGTTTTGGAAACCAGGGAGTCGGCGACCTCGAAATTACGGTGTGCTTTGCTCCGTTCGCACCGTAAGATCACGGCTTCGCATTCCTTAACAGAAACGTGTGTTATTGCGCGCTTATCACCTTGGCTCCCCCGTCTGCTGAAGAGGAAGTGAGTTTAGGACCATCTGTCTCACGGTTCAGTGTTTTTTTTTTTCTGTTTTTTTTTTTTTTTTTTTTTTTGTATGAATGTTAATAAAGCGAGAGATTGAATCTAATCTCGAACCGAATGATTTGAGCAGACACACAGCCGAAGCCTCGACAAAACTTGGGTGCCCCAGACTTGAAGCAGTCGAAAGACATAAGTAGTCAAGACGTCAGGGACACCCGTGACTCATATCCTAACGAAAACAGGAGAGCTGTGAATCGAAGTCGCGCAATAAACACCGATCTAGCAAGGGTTTGCCAGCAGTCACCTGTCGCGGCGTTCGGCTGAAAGGCAGCCTAGGAGGCGCTAGCGTCGAAATGAAAGAGGGACAGACTCGCAGAGAGGAGAAAATAGCGAGAGATCTGCCCGCAGTTTTACCAGTGATAAGGGCCAGGCACGTAGCCAGGGGGGGTGGCCATGGGGCTCGAGCTTCCCTCTCCCCCCGAAATCTTCCTTTTTACTGGGGCCTCCTCTCTCCCCTCCCCCTCATACAGCATTTTGTCGAAGGCGCCCCCCCCCCCCCCCCCCCCCCCCCCCCCCGAAACAAAATCCTGGCTACGTGCCTAATAAAGTCACGAATTCGAAATGCAGCTGCAGGTATCAATCGATACAGGTCAGTTATGATAAATTTAGGGCACGTTTGTGTCCGTATTTTACTTATTTTGTTTTTGAATTTTGAAGGATTGGGAAGGCAGAAAAATTAAACTCAGAATTTAAAAAAATTGGGAATATAACAAAAATAAACACCGATAAACCCCGAATTTTCAGCGAAAAATATACTCCGATAAACACCCTCCGAATTTCACGAAAAATGAACTTCGAAAACGCGGAATCCTAATTATAGTTTACCTAAATATTGCACGGTTTTGCAATTCTTGGCTTTCAGCAAAGTGTTATAACTGTTCTGTACTTGGTTTCCGGTAGTTCTGTTATACATAAAGTACTCTTATGTCGGTGTCATTTTTTGTCAGATTGAAGTTTTGCGACTTTATTTTTCGACAATTACTTTTCAAAGGAAATGTTTACCAGTGACGCTCATAATAAAGCTTTATGTCGTATACATCAAACAGGACCATTTTGAGCCATTGTGTACTATAAAAGTCATAATAATTTGGAGGTAGTGGAGTATAAAAGAATATGTAATATCCTAATGAGTCCAGAAAACGTACGTCGTGGGACATCGTGAGGACGTCCTTCGGCGTGTCACTTGATAGGTTTTCAGAACCTTAATCAGCCGTCCGTAGGACATCTCTAACGTCCCAGTATGGCCATCCTTAGGATGTCCGCCGAGTGTGTGAACGTTGTCTGGGTATAGCTGTTCTTATACCTACAAAGTCTACAGGGTGTCCCATGAAATCCTAAGGATTTTCTTTTTCTCCCAACACTGCATTGCATAGATTCTGACCTGCATAGCAATTGCTCTGAATCCTTCAAAGGAGGAGGATGCAACTTTTGGTCATGGGGGATTTTTATACCTATACTTGTAATAAATACAGGTGATTACCAAGTAGAAATCAAAATGTTCTTTTACTAGAGATTAGCTAAATCCATATTTGCATTATTGGTGTTATGTTTATTTGAAAAAATACATAAATTGGCAGCATTACACGACTGAATGTCTGAAGAGTAATTGTAAGCTGCATATACATCTAGGCATCTCTCTTCAGCTTGGCCAGGGCAGCCAGCCGCATGTCCCTCCATTTGCGCCACTTGGGAAGATCCTTGACTGGGATCTTCTCCTCCAGCTCTTTGTTCACCTTGGCTAGGGTGGGACCATCGAAGCTGGGGACAGGGCCAAAGGACTGGGACACCTTGACGATTCCCTTGGCATACTTCTGGCAGTACTCGATCATTCCTGAAATGATCGATTGAACCGATAAGGAAGGGCTGTTGAAACACTGAACGCCTAAAAGGTGCAGAAACCTGAGCTGCAACATTATCTTCAGTGGGTCGCTGAAATTTAATGGGCTTGCCAGAAGTCCAAACGTGCTGGTTCTTTACAAGTTGCAATTTGGGGCTTTATAAAGAGCTTTTCCACTTGCCTTCCGCATTCAGATGAGCGGTTTCCAAGGGTCCCAAGAATGCATAGCGCATCCCAAGTCCGTTCGACATGACCGTGTCCATATCCTGGGTATCCACGACTCCGTCCTAGGACACAGTGTTAGGCAAGTCGTCTTTTAATTTAAGTGCCTCTTTTATGACATGTGCTGTCATGAAATGCTTTGCTGTGGCACAAGCATATATTGATCGTATTTAAAGGTGCTTAATGCCTAGAGGCAAATGTTGATTAAAAGTTCTCTGCTGGTCGAATTGGCATATCAACCAATTGTGTGCAGCATGTTTATGTTATAACTAACACTTCCGCTTATGGCATAGTTACCTGAATGAGCCTCCAGCATTCATTGAGTATAGCGCATTGAATCCTGTTGAGCACAAAGCCATCCACTTCCTTCTTGAGGACAACTGGCTTCTGGCCAATTTCCTTCATGAGAGCACGGGTTCGGATAACAACCAGGGGGTCTGTCCAGGGGGCTGGAACGACTTCCACAAGTGGGACGTAGTATGGTGGATTGACCTGGAAACCGAGCATCTTTTTCTTAGTATCCTTAGACGCCGCAGCAGGGCTTTATCGATGGCACACTTACAGGGTGACCCACAATGGCTTGACTCCTATGTCTAAGATCCCTGGTAAAGCTCGAAGGTGGCAAGTAGCTCGCGGAGCTGCACAGAACCACTTTGTCGTCTGCAAGTTTGTCCATCTCGAGGAACACTTTTTGTTTGAGCTCCAAGTTCTCAAAAACGCATTCCTGGAAAAGTTGGAGTTTTCTAGAAAATTTGGTAAGTTCTTACGGTTTATCCACGTACCTGGACGTGAATGGCCCCCTTAATACATTCTGCCATCGAAGCACTTTTCTGGACGAGTTGATGCTGCTGTTTTGCAGTGAGATTGCCTCGCAGAGACCCATTTTTCTCTAATGTCTTGAGCTGATCCTCGATATCCTTCAGGGCATCGTCGATTTTGCGTGACTCCACGTCAAAGAGTGCAACCTTGTAGCCCACGCTGGCAAAAAGCATCGCCCAACTTCGGCCAATGAGGCCGCTGGAAACAAAGCAGTTTTGAGTGTGGAGTTGCCATTACTACACAGTAACTAATGAAATACATAAAAGGGGCGAAACAGACGACATTGCTTTAGTGTCGTCTGTGTCGTCCCTTTTAAGTATTTCTTTCGTTACTGTGTAATTTCCTATCAACGCGCTCAACTCGCCAAAGTGCCATTACCAAGTCCGTTTTCTATAGCAGTTGATTTGTCGAATGTCCATTTCAGCTAACTTTGTATTACTATTAGTGAATGGTCCTGTTTTCGCTTAAACTAAAACGAAAGCCTCTCTACCATATATGATTACAAACGGCCGCATGCGGTGGTACATCCGCTAATCCCACCATGCCAATAACCTTTTTTAAGGTATTTGGTTATTATTAATATTTTTCTTAACTAAAATGCATGCTGTCATTAAAAGATCTAGTGTGAGAGTGCAGGTCTGAGGCGCCAACTTCGGTGGTAAAACTTGGCATCTAGCTACCAAAGGCGAAAAAGCACTCATGCCGTGTCTGCAAGCGGGACTTCTTTTTTGCACGTTGTCAGGGCGCGGTCATGTGACAACAGGAATCACGTGACCAAAAGAGGGAATATTTGGAAATGTCGTTATTTGTCCTTTCTAAATGCATTTGGCTTCCATGGATACTTCTTAGATGTCTGGATGAGCGAGGCGTCATGTAGCGGGATATGTTGATGTTAAACATGCCGCTCCTCAGCATAAACAAGAATTTTTTAAACGTCCTATTTTCCTACGGTCTGAGAGAATTATGTATGAGAAGTGTGACCCCGGCTTAAAAAAACATTAATAACCCCCCAATTCTTTTTTGCCAGGAGATTTATTTATGCGTCAGGGTCAGTCAATCATTCAATCCAATCAATCACTTCAATCAATATTTTGCTCCAGCGTCACATATAGTTTTTGATAATGTCGAAAAACGCAACTGCTCTAAGCCGAATAGGGTGACCACCTTCCTGCTAGCGAAATGCGGGACACGCGGGGCGGGGGGTGAGAGAGAGAGAGAGAGAGGGAGAGGGGGGTAGCGGAAATTAATTAACACGCACACTACAAACCGAGGCTGTGTTAACAGATTTAATATCTTGTTTTGTTTATACACTTGTTAAATGTATCGGAGCAATTAAGCTGAAATAGTTTTCACTCCCAGTGATATATTTTTTATGCCAAATATGTTATTAAACGTGCTGAAAGTTGAACATAAAAATCGACAGTAGCAGAACTCTATGCATCAGATGAAATAGGAAACAGTAAATCTTTTACGGGTTATTGTTTCCTATCAACGTACTTTTAGCAACATGGTCCTACACAATACTTTTTTAACATTATGTTATTTTTCGACCGTTATGGATGGATGGATGGATGAATACGGCTGAGCCCTTTGGATCGGGCGGTAGCTTACGCCACCTAGCCATTTTGTTGTTTATGACTTGAGGCTTCTTGCGTCACCTGGCGGATTTTGTTTTCATGAAGACAGTTACTGTCTTTCTTAAAAAAAAAAAAAAAAAAGATCCGCAGCAACCCTTTCGCATTTGCAGAGCGATTTGAAAATAATTACAATATTTTATATTTAAAATTTTGGCGAGCATTGTTTTTTACAATAGTTTGCCCCCAATGGGGAGAGCCACAACGGCGTATGCGCGTCGGTTACTCCTGCAAGAACGACGGTCGCTTCCCGCAATGCTTGGATAGAAAATGACGTACCATTGCGATTCACACGATTACCATCGACCTTCGCGCTTCCCCGTGCCGTGTAGTTCGGCAGCACCACGAGTTACAGAGTGAATTTTACGACACTCTGAAATGCGGGACATTCTGAAGAGTTCAGAAATTTTCGCGGGACGCGGGACGCGGGACACGAGCCCTCAATGCGGGACAGTCCCGCGAGTCGCGGGACGGGTGGTCACCCTAAAGCCGAAACCAAAAATCACGTGGCTATGCAACTTTTTTTTTTTTCTCAATCAATCTATTTGCAGCATTTTAGAAGTCACAAAAAAAAAAAAAAATTGAGTATCGTATTTTTTGTCCATTTTTAGTATTGAGTGTGTATCTTCCATGACCCTCCCGACTTTGCTTATCTTTGGTGGTTGTGCCTAAACCATAGAAAACAGCACGTGACCTCGGAGAAGAGAGTGAGCGCGGCTCAAACTGACCGGTTCTCGATCGGCGGTTTTCGGGCGGAAAGATAACGAATTTCGAGCCGCAGGGCTCTTATATGTCATATAAAATAAAAATCTTGGCGAGCTTACATACCCTGTCAGTGCTCGATGCACACCAGAAGTTGCGCAACGAGGGCGGGAGCCTGTCGCTCCGTCGTTTGGGTTTCTTTTGGTCGAGACTGTACATGATGATTTCCATCACCGTGCGTGTGCTCCTGCCTTTTTTTTTTTTTTTTTTTTTTTTTTTCTGTTCATACAAGTTTATGATGAACACCTATATAACTCTCTTCCTACATTCAGTTTGTTTTTACATTTTCTAGTTTATATTGTTTACTTCCTAAAAACGGTCTTATATTTTCAAGAATGTATCTTTTGAAAATAAATTTTATATTTCAAACTTGTTTAGTTTTTCGTGCTCATGCTAAGGGCTGATGACGCATAGTATTCAGTAGTTACTTTGAATACAAAGTAGTTTTGTTACATCACTCAACAAAAAATTTCTACACAGTAACATATTGCACAAATTATGCTCTATGGCACCACTTGATAAATGTCAAGTGCTGCAATAAAGCATCACTTGTATGAGCATGTAACAAGAATTAGTGATAGGATTAATTTAAATGTGGTTGTTGCTTGCTGTAAAAGCCCAAACTGCTGTATTTGTAGTGCTACAAATACAGCAGTTCAGGCTTTTAGTGCAGGAAAGAACATCCTCTCACTAATTCTTTTTACATGCCCAGACACTAGCTCCGAGTTGTACACAAAGGAATGTTGGCACATGTCCTGAAAACGTACGAAAAAAGTCCTGAGCCATCATCCAGAGAACATTTCCAGGACGTGCGCCGGCCGGTGCAGTAGAGCCAAGCTACAGTGGAGAGAGCGTATGCCAACATGTTCAAGAGGAGGGAAAGGAGGAACGGGGAAGAAGGGCTGAGATTCCCCCGTTCCTCTTTTCCCGCCTTTTGTAACAGGTCGGGATACTCTCCTTCTCTCCTTTAGCTTTGGCTGTACTGCACGGTTTTATTAGTGAGATGTAGTAAAGTTGGACTGCTTGAGGATGAGTCGGGGACAGGGGTTGCCACAGGAATTGAAATTAGGGGAGGGAGGGAGGGAAGGAAGGGAATCTAAACTTTCAGAAATTTGGCACGCTTTATGTGCCTCCATACCGTGTGAACGCGTCTTCGTGTGGCTGCAGTCATGAAAAGCACGGTGCCGCATTCTACAACGTTGGGCACAACCAAGAAAACGTTACGTGCGGCCTGATACTAATGTAAGAAAAGTTTTTTTTTTTTTTTTTTTTTTTTTTTTTTTTTTTTTTACAGCGGAGTTTTTAAAGGCTAGTTTCCCCAGGATCGTGTCCGTCCTCAAATGACCTATGACAAAGAACTCTGGACAGCTACCGCCATCTATAGGCAACAGCGGCAACCAGCTTGCCGGTTGTCTGGTTGCCGCTGTTGCTTATAGATTATAGACAACCAGACCGCTTGCCGCTGTTGGTTATAGATTATTGACAACCGACTTGCCGGTTGTCTGGTTGCGGCTGTCGCTCAGATGGTGGCAACCTTTTGAGCTTTTTCGCTTGGCTTACCAACTTGCGGCCGGCCATTACTTCATACCCACCATAGTACAGCTTTGCTGGTCTACCTTCTTCACCAAAATAGAAAAACTATTTTTGTTAATGTTTTTTACAGGTTATTAAAACTGCAGTCCACTGCATATTTATTTTCTGAAAATGCCTGTTCAACCGCGACGCCGCCTGCAAACAAAATATTTGTTTGACCATGGTTAAAATCGCGCACAAAGAGACGAGGACAAACGAAGAAGGAACACAGAGCACAGACAGGCGCGCACTCACAACTCTAGTATATTAAGTGAAGAAGAGAAAAATGAAGCACTTTCAATCACTTTCAGTCCGAACCCCGAAACTCCAAAGTTCGAGATGCCAAAATGAGGAGAAACAAATATAGTGACATCACGGACGTCAAAATAAATTTTGTAAATAGACGTCTAGGGACGTAGATGGAGGAAGGGAGGGGGCAGGAGTTACGTAAGTGGTACTTGATCCCTGTTGTCACGTGACTGCGCCATAACTGCGCCCTGGCCACCGTGGGTGCGTATTGTCGGCACCGATTTGAAGTCCATGGGGCGCGGCCAGTGTCATCACGGACGTCCAGATTCTATTTGCTGTTCTTTGACGTAAACGCGTTTTATTTTGGATGCCGCCAACTGCATTTTGAAACGTCGGTCAGTCGGCGAGTCTGTGCGCGTGGTCGGGTGCTTACGTCAAAGAACACCAAATATATATAGGACGTCCATGAAGTCATTGGCCGCGCCCTCTCTGGACCTCAAATCGGTGCCGAAAATACGCACCCTGGTACGGATTCGTCTGTACCCAGGGTGCGTACGCTTATTGCTCCTGTCCTTCTGAAAGTCGTCGTCTGCTTTTCCACAACAAACTACCCACAAAAAAATCGCCAAGGGACCTCCCCGACCACCAACTCCCCTTCCTTTTTTTCCACAACAAATTTTCCGGGGGCCCTCCACCAGTTTCCTCCTCACCCCTTCTCCTTTCCTCTTCTCCCTCCTTCATTTCTTCTCCTCCTCGAGCGTAGTGCTACGACGCCAGACGAATCTCCGCACCCTTTATGCTACGCTTGCGTTGTTGAGCGTTCTCTTCCGGCCATGAATCGAAAGTGGTCCCGAACTGGCAACAAATGATGTCACAAAAGCCGGAGTCTCATCCTGTGGGATGTCGCGATCCTAGTGGTTGCGTGCAGAAATGCTGGCGAAAAGCACGAGTAGCACGAGCGAACATGAGTGTCGCTGTCGTCGCGGCGTGCCAATAGGGAGGCTCAAGTGAGGGTGGGTGCAACTGCTAGATCGGCGATCACGGGACATGGACGCCATTTAATTGCTAAATTTTGCTGGGAGTCTATGGGGCAAAGGGTCGTTTTCTTTCCTAACTCGGGTCATAACAGCCCATTAAGGTGCTTGAATAATTTACACAAGGTATAAATGATTACTTTTCCATAGCCACCAGTTTTGTTGCGATAGGTTAAGTATTTTTTTAACGCGAAAAATGGTAAATTCCGCCATCTTGGACGTTGCTGCTTGTCTGGCAACTTTGCTTTCTCCGCTCGACGTTTGCAATTCTCGGAGCGAGAAGGAAGCGAGAGAGGCTGCGCCAAGGCGCTCGTTGCTTGCAATGGGAGGCGAGAGGAGGAAAGGCGCATGGAGCAACAGAGCTGCAACAGAGCGGGCGCCTGCTCTCGTGCAGGCAACACTGGCACATATCCTTTCTCGAATCCTCTCCCTCAGGCGCCGCCATTAAATTGCAAACGCTCTCCAGGTTTTGAGTTGCGCCCACCCTCACTACAGCCTCCCTACGTGCCAACTCCTAAGCTTCCGTGGACTATCAAGCTGGAGAGCAGTGCTGTGTGCTGTCAGTGACTCGGTGCTGTAGAGCGATCTGCAGCAGTACAGGCATGAACCAACTCGCCCACATCGCTACTCTGATGCAGTACAGGCAGTACAGGCGTCTGCCACCTACACCACCGCCGCTGGGACACCGCCAGGATCGCTGTCGGCGACAGCATGACACTTTTATGACGTCATCAGGCGGAAACCGTGGGGCCACATATTTGGACGCGGTAAACGCAGCAAACACACCAGTTGGAGACGGGTTCCAGGCGCAATATGCGTAGTGAACAAACATCGTGAGCGGAGCAATGCATCGTAGAACGAAACGTGCGGCGATGCACCGATGAACTCCTCCCGGTAGAGGTCACGACCCCGGCAACCCCGGCGGCAACCCTGATACCATTATGATTACGCAAAGTCCAATTGTCTCTTTTTTATGGGAGAGCACACTTCAGTTGCTTCAGTTGAACAGATAAAACACGAAAAAAAGTTAGGTGGACGATGCAATAACATTGTTTGAAAGAGCTCAACCAAGCACTAAACAGGTTACAGCGCGCGAACTCTGCGAACGCTGCGAACATCCTTTTGCTTTCTTGCTTTTCGAGCAGATCGACGCACGTGGCGGAGGACGTAGCTAGCCAACATCGCTTTTTACTTCTCCTGGAAGCATACAGCGGTTGAAACATTCGTGCCAGCCAGAGCCAAACGAAATACCAAGTAAAGACAACTGTGCGCTCACCTGCCTATGATGCCTACTTTTACCTTTTCCATATTTGCGGACGTTCTTCACTGCACCGGCGGCTGCTCGTGATCGAATGTACGCGAGCGTAGCGGCGGGCGGTACCCAGCTGCGGGAGTTCTGGCTTCGGGGGATGGCACCGTTCCAGACGATGAAAGAAAATGCGACTGGAAGTCGGGCCTCTCTTTTACAGCAAACGACACTCTTTCCCTTCGGGCCCTTTCCTTTTGGGTACCGCTGCTTGCCGCTGAGCTTCCACCAAGAAGATATCGTTCGATCGTAAAATTCGATAGGGATGCGACAGGCCCCAATTTTAATGTGCGGCAAAGCTGTGTTCCTTTTATGGTAAGCCGAATCAAATAAAAAAAAAAAAAAAAGAAGAAAAAGCTGTGCTGCTTGTACCTGCCATCAACACAAAATTGTGCTGCAAGTTTTACTTCTACTCTGTAACCATTGAGTAGCAGTACTCGACCTTTTCGGCTTGCTGGTATTTAAAAAAAGTGAACGAAGTTGTAACGAGTATACTGCAGGAATATGGAACAAATCAAAAGTAAGGGCAATGAAAAATATAGGCCACTCATCCTGGCTAACCAATGTCCTAAGATAATTAAATTAACCCTTCAGATAAAGGCATTTTATTTTATACGTACTATTGGCAACAATTAAAAAGTATGAGGAAGGATATTTACATATCCATGTCGGATGTGCATGAGTACAGCAGTTCCGAATAAGTTTCCAAACCTGCACTGCAATGAATGTCAGCCTCATCCAGACAGTACCCTGTAGACATCTCAGCATCGGTTGATTGACACACATCACGGAATTTTCAAAACAATGCATAGACATTTTATTGTATATTTGATATTTACTGCACAGGTAGATTCAACTGTACGCTACGGCACCAAAAATCAAGTCCAGCCGTTTGCTTGAAAGCCCATGCAGCTAATGAAAGGATATAGGAGTGCTTAGATATAAAATGTATTTCAAAGTTCACAGTAAATATTATGCCCAAAAAGTGACGTATAACAGGATAAAAAGCATGATTAAAGTTAACAAATCAATCAAATTATTAGAGATCTTCTGTCAGGATTGGGTCGGTTTCGGAGCTTGGTGAGAGGTAGACGATGAGCCATAGCGCATCCGTCCTCTGAACAGCCGTTTTGCTGAAGGGTAAAAAAAAAAAAATGAGAATGTGAAGCGACAATAAACAAAACCTGCACGTGCACTCCTATGCCTCCACAAACATGCATACGGGAAGTTATTGCTTTACTCTCTTTGGTGAAAAGGAAAGATCCCAAGTGTTGTCCATGTGGAAACTAAATTAATGCACCAGCAGACTTATTCCAAGTAAAACTAAATACACCTGGACTTCTTTGCTGATGTGCATAGGGTACACCAGGTGTACACTCGGTAATAAGTGCAAAATATGAACACAAATGCTGAGTAGTTTGCTCACAGACAACTTTGAAGCCTGTATTCTGGCACGTCACCACAGTTTTGCTTCACTCACAATTTCAATAAGGCATTTGTAAACAGATAGGAAACAGATACCACAATAGACGTTGAGATTCATTCTAAGCTTGCTTTCTTGAACACAATAGTACCAAGTAGATTACTTGTGGCAGGAGTTGTCGACAGATGTGGGAAAAGACCCACAATGCGGTCAGTTAATTAATCTGCGATTATTTCAAAAACTAGACGGGCAAACTGAGCGTAATGCTTGGTTTGATCTTTTATGTGCATTTGGGAACATCTCACAACCAGAACTTCTGTAAAACACATACACGTACCTACCAAAGATTTTTTTTTCTTCTTTCATATGACTAATTTATGTCCTCTCGCCCCCTACTTTTTATTATCAAAAGTTTTACATAACTGCAGTGGTGTAGTAATGGGTCAGGGGGGGGGGGGGAGGGGCAGGTACTAGCCATCCCAGCCACATGGAGCCACCTCTGGCAGCACCCAGAAATCCCCCCCTCCCCCCTACTCTATTGGTTGCAATCTCAGGGAGTGAATGGAGGGGGAATGGCCTAGCTCCATTACACCATTACTGGCTCACCAAACAAAAGATCTCATGAGCGCTAATCAATGAAATAGACCGAGTATATGCACAATCGAAGCTTGAACACTTTTTGGTTTGGAAGGCTGAATTGCACTCTTGCTCCAGACAAAAAAAGAAAAAAGAAACTAGAAAACAAATATGCTAAAAATAAAGTCATCATCCAAGTCACGCCAAAAAGTAATTTCGGACAATGAGATGCTAACCACATTTTCCAAAAACCATGATAGTTAGCAGAGACAATGGAAGTGTATAGTGTTTTTCTTCCACTCCACTGACCTCTATAGTAGTAGGCTGGATCGCAGATCGAGGCTTGCTTGCTGAAGCCGAGTGGCACCACAAGCAGCCATCACTCAACACAAGCTAATGCATGAGACTATGGAAAAACGAGGAAAAGTGCCGTTTCCCCTGTTTCTAGGCTGTTGTCGGCACTGTAACTTTTACGCTGTTTTTCGGGAAACATGTCGTAAAGCTCGTGCACAAACATTAAAACTGTGAGCCCTCGCAGTTCTTATAAATAAATGTTTTGAAGACAAGAGTGACTCCACTGGGCGAAGAATGGAGTTCAGCTCAACGAGAAAAGAGTTACCTAGAGTTACCGCGGAGTCAGTGGCAGTTTCATTGAGTTGGGTTTAGCAGATGACAAGCTTGAAGGCTTTGCTATGCAGAATTCGCTCACTCCCGGAAAGCCACTGTCAAGCTGGAACTTTTTTGAGATTCATCAAATTCTTTTGTTTACTCCACTACGACAGCAAGCTTGCCAGCTCAGCCATGGGTCCTCTGGCACGTTTGATTATTTAACAAACGTTCAAACGCTTTACAAATACCGATTCTAACTCCAAACACCCAATATAATGACCGCAGCGCATCATAAAATATCTGTCTTTGATTGCCACGTAGAAACTTCAATATTCCTACTTTTGTATGTTTCTCCCATAGACTGGCGTGTATTGCCTGGTGTCAAGCAATGGCCGCCGCCAATGGTATCACCGACGGGCTCCCGATCCGCGATCCAGCCTACTACAATAGAGATCAGTGTTGCCCTCTTTCACTCGATTCTTGGCACTGGAGCAGTACGGAGGGAATAAAGAAAACTGACGTGGGACAAGTTCCGTGTTGAGCGGGTTGATGACAAGACCTGCGCCAGCATAGAAAAGCACCACCAGAAGTCCGACAACGCCGGCCACGATGAAGGAAGGCGTGTTGCTGTACTGGTGCACAGAGCACAGGTGAGAGCTCCAGAGCATGTGCGTCGCATTCATCTGCACACGTTGGATGGAAGAAAGAAACATGGTTCTTTAAGTCCGGTTCGCACATTTGCGTTTGGCTGCGATCGAGTGCCTTGCTATCTCTTGTGGCCACTTACAATGAGAACACACACTGGTGCCACCTATCGGGCAGCTCTGGAACACTTCAAATTATTGTTTATTTGCTCATTTTTATGTGTCATTCTTTCCGCACGGCCTTGAAAGAATTTTGACAATGTTATAAGTAGGGTGTGTACTTTCCGGTGTTTATTTGTGAGAAAAATCGGCGGATGTTTTTCGGTGTTTATTTATTTTTAAAACACCGGTGTATTTCGGTGGAACGTCTCACGACAAGGCTAAAATCGGTGATTATCGGTGGAAAAAAATGCGATTGATCACAGACAGAGAGTTCCAATTTTATTCACGTATTTCATACACTTCTTTTTTAGGAAGCATCTTTTTCTCACACTTGGTTATTATAGTAGATGCAAGCATACTTTGAGAGGCTTGCATCCGTCATGGCAGCAGGATGCTTGCGGTTCACAACCCACAATTATGAAAACGCACGCTCCTGTATGACACGGACGTTGGCAGTGTCTTCCAGGAACCACAGCAACCTCTGAATACGTGGCTTGCACCGACATCACTTGACCAGACACAATAGGGAAAGGGCACGAGAGCCTACCCTCCACCGCGTTAATTTTTCGACAAAAGGGGGCCATGGGAGACACAATAGGGGAAAGGCGTGTGAGAGCTTAGCTTCCACTGCGTTCACTAGACGCTTTTGACCTCCAGAAAGCAGGGCGGACTGACGCCATGTGCAAGCCATGTATAAACAGTGGAAGGATCCACGAGATAACACGTTTGACGAACCTCTACGGGGAAAAGGTTTCGCTAGGTCGGAATCATGCCACGACCGGTTTTTCGGTTTTAACCAGAACGAAAAAATCCAACCACCGGTGTTTTTCGGTTTTAACCGATTTTATATTTTCGTCACCGACGGATGTTTATCGGTGTTTTTCGGTTAAAACCGGAAAATACACACCCTAGTTATAAGCAACCATTTCTCGTAGACAGTGCATGGATGTTATCCTTGCAAACACTGCAAAACCATCTGTCTAGTCGCATGCAGTTCCGGGGCTACCCGACGGATGGCATCGGTGTGCCGGTGTATTCCACCGACTTGTGTTGTGTCGGCTCGTCGTAACGGTCACGAGAGATTGTAACGCACCCACCCGATCACAGTGTTTTGAAGCTGCAGTGTAGCTTATGGCGAATTCCACTGTTCATTTTGGAGCGCGCCGGGATCGACTTTTCTGGAGCGAGCCTCTTTCACTGGGTGATCGGGATCGAGACGGACGTGTTCCACTGGTCATTTTGGATTAGCTCCCGCTCCAGATCTCGATCTGGATCTGAGAAAAGTCGCTCCGACGATTTCGGCAGATTCAACCGGAAACCAGGCGGGTCAGCCCTCGGCGCACACACGTGACTTCCTTTCTCGCGGGGCATCTCGCCCATCTCGCGTAATGGCCACTTGCTTACCAGTTCGTTTTCCAGGAAGGAGAAGAGAAAGTTTTGGCCGCTCTACGGGCATTCCGGCAATCTTTGCTAGAAGCTCCTGAGCTATTCCTGCCGCTCGTGCGTCGAACACGTGTTAGCGCCACGATTGCGAAAACGTCTTCAAAACGACCGCGGCAGCTGCGGAAAGGGGATTCCCAGGCAGTTGAATGACGGGAAGGCACTCGCCGATCCCAGAGCAGTGGTCATGTTCTACTGGGGATCCGTAGGCGGCGCGACCCTGTTCAGATCGTGTGCTCCATTCCAGATCTGGTCAACTGATCCCGGCGCGCTCCAAAACGCCCAGTGGAATTCGCCATTAGTGGTAAGACGTCTGCCTCATGAGCAAGTGGTCCCAGGTTCAATCCCTAGTGCAAGGTTACTTTTGTTTTTTTTATCTCTCGAACATTTTGTTTTGTCGACGCATTTGTTGATATTTACATTTCTCTTTTACGATCAACATTGGGAAAACCTAATGTTGTCGACGAAATTTCGCTGAACGAAATTGTACAGGACTTTGTTTCCGGAAGCGCATGGGGAACAGCGGGGCTTGGTTTGCCGGCTGAATGCTGCAAGGCGGCATGTACGACGGGGTTAAATGGGTCAATAGTTTTGTAATTAGCAGCCGCATACTGTCGCCGCAAAGCGGCGTGAACGCAGGCAGGGGGTGTGTTAACGAGCTCCCCAGTGATACACGTGCCGTCCCACTCTCTTTCGGACGGGACTTGTAGGCGCGAGTGGAGTGCCATTGGACGGCACGGTAGACACAGCCTTAAAAATGAGACATTGCATTGCTTATGAATCAGAAACTCATCTGTATATAACAATACGAGGCTCGCAGAAAACATTGTAATTATGCTTAGAGAAAACAAGAACTGAAATAAGCAATGTATAAACACACCTTTGGCATTAAAACCATCAAAGTGTATCTGGCACGCCCAAGCGAAGGACTGAGGATTAATTTCAACCAACTGGGGATCTTTTTACGCGCTACGAAACTCTGTGTTGGTTGGCGCCTTGTCCGCAATAAGCCTCCATCAGACTGTAGGTACCTCGGCCGGGATCCAAACCAGCCAACCGGGTTTAAATGGAGGCAAGCTTACCGCATCTACCATGTCGAAACAAATGTTGCCATCCTTGCTAGCTCGAACCAGGCCATTGTAAAACCGGTTGAGGTCTCTGTACGGTCCATCGCAGATAATGCACAGGTTGGTCCTGTTCTTGCTCTCCTTTGGTAAAAGAAAAAACATGTTCATATATTGAAGCCGTTTCATGGCAACTGCAGCAGCAAGCTTACCGACTCGGACCGATCCACACATTCATTCATTTCATGCAGCTTTCGATTGAAGATTATTGTGTCGTTCGAGACCATGTAGCCGCCGTCGCTTGACAGCTGTTTCTCAAAGCAACCTGGAACGACAAAGAAGATTACGTTTGGTATGCAATTTTTCCGAGGGGGTTCGTTACGAGAGGCTTACCGTCACACGAGGCGCTCTGCCAGAGGTCCCGAATGTGCACAATCGTTTTGTAGACGACGGAGAACTTTGCAGACGAGAAAAACTCGTCTTTGCACAGCTTCATTGTAGGATCTGTGAGCTATGCACGAAAAAGAAAGGGGTACGTAGAAAATTAACACTAAATGACACTAGTCCATAAAGATGAGCAGAGCTCAAGAACTGCGAAATAATTTTGTTCAGAGGGCAGAGAATTTTGATTGTGAAATAATTGTGCGACTACCTTGACTTCTGATAATAAAGTTCATTATTATTATTATTATTATTGTATTTGGCAAACAAAGGAAATAAGAAAAAAGTGCAAGGAACACAACGTGAGGGTACCGCGTCACTTCGGCAACGTACTCGTCCAGACCCTTTATTCTGGAAAGGCAGATTTGCAAAGGTGCACTTACGTTTTTCTGAAGCTGGTCAAAGATCCTCACGGCGACCCCATATTCGTTGACGCAACTTTCACACATTGTGAAGGGGCGGGCTCTCATGAGCGCACACCGCTCGAAGACGGAGGTGACGTTTGCGATGGTCACCAGCAAAAGAGTGCAGTTCTCCCATGGGGCATCTTCGTTCCCCAAGAGGGATTCAGAGTGTTCCCGAACGTCGATCATTCGGGACCAGTTTGGCTTGTCCGAAATCAACGCACTGCCGTTCGCAAACGATGCATGGGAGGAAGTGACGAGCGCGAGTATCACAATGCACATAGTCGTTGCTGCAATGTTTGTTGCCGCCATCGTGATCATGAGCTTGAAAAGGTCGCTCCACCGCAACAGAATTAATTTAGGACATCATAGCGCTAATATTAAAGCTTACGTCGTCTCACGTCTGTCAAACACAAATCACATGTTTCCGTATTTTTGTGTTTCTGTTAAGTTTCCTCTTTTTTCTTCTCTCTCCTGGTTATTAGCACACGCCAAGAACTTCGCTAGTTATGGGTAAAAAGCAACGCAAAAAAATTTGATAAAAACAACTTTATTTTTTAATATACAAAATGGCGCTTAAAACGTATATTTTTAATGCGTATGACACATGCTGCATTGGAGCTAACAAGCCAATAAAAACATTGAATAAAAACGATTCATTAAAAGAACTATCCTTTCTAGCCAAGAGTCAAGACTATCCAATCCATTTGACAGCCATTTTGTCATTTGAGTTTTTGTGGCAAGTGATTGCGTTGATTGCGTTGGGTGGATTGGGTGTGTGAGAACGTTGCCTCAAAATCATTGTGCTGTGGTTCTTCCGAGAAAAAAGAAAGAAAAAAGAATGGCGCATTATTTAACTCATGGGAGCCTATTGCCATCAGCTGGAAGCTCCACATCAGGACTGGCATTCGCTGGCACGAGCACGCAAGACCTTGCTCAGAAGGAGCATCTCCAACAGCGACACTATGCCCTGTTTCGCGAACTTCAGCTCATGTCTGGCGAACTTCCACAGTAGGCGTCAATCGGCATCTTCTATCTTTGACCCATGGTGCTATTGGGCACACTCGAATCCCCGCTTATCACGGTTTGTTTTTGTTTTCCAGGAGCTACCAACAGAGGCTGCCTTACGAGCTGCTCTCGAGTTTAGCCAACTCGCTGTTGGACGGCACCGTCTACGAGATCGTGCGTGGTCTGAAAGACATTCAACTGATGGACGAAAAATCACTCTTCGAGACCCGAAAGGCGGTTCTAAACACTCAGCGAGGTTTGTGGCGTTTCAGTGGACAGTCGAGGGGGCTGGGGAATACTTTGCGTTCGTTGACTTTTTGTGGTCGGATTGTTTACCCCCCCTCTTCACTTTGCCGTTGAAACGATTGACCATCAGTTCTTCCTTCGAATGACACGAAGCATAAACAGATTTGTTTGCTCACCATCATGCGAGCAAGAGTCTTTCAGACTGTTACATGAAAAAAGAAAGTGTTTTAAACAGTATGATTTCGATTTTCTTGAGCCTGAGGCTATGCGGTAAATAAACACAAAATCGGCATAACAAAATAAATAATGAGAGTAGTGCGGGTGAGCTAGTGGAAGTTAACCACGGTGGTAAATAGCCTGAAACTGGGGTATGGTACAGTGCAATCCACTTATAACGATACCACGTATAAGGATGTACCACTTATAACAACCAGTTTCTAGACTAGAAACTATCAGTTTCTAATTCATATACAACGATAATCGGTTATAACAATTGAGTTTTTGGGTTTACTTATTATTGTTATAAGTAAATTGCACTGTAAATGAAAAAAAGGGGACAGAAAAAAAAAGGATGCCTAGACAGACCTTTGTTTCAGGGCAATAAATCACTACCAGCTCATCTCCACACCCCTGATGATCAAGCGCCAATATGACGGTAAAAGAAATAAAAAAAGATATTGAGTGCATTGTAACCAAGGATCAGATAGAAAAATCCAAGCTCTTACGTCTTGCGATGGGACATGTGCGACCCTTGACCGACAAAGGACTGTGCGTCTCTTTATTTAGAAAATGTACAGGAGCTGGCACGAAGGCAGAAAGAGCAGAAGGAGCTACTCATCTCGGCGGGTCAGAGCCCCACGCTCATCGCCCTGGCACAGCAGAAGGAGCGAGAGGCATTGGAGAAAGGCCACCAAGAGGAGATCAACAGAATCGATATGAAGATCATCACCAAGCTCGACCAATGCGTGAGTACAGGCTTTCACATTACTCTCGACTGATATTTGTTCCAGAAAAACAATAGATAAAAAAAGCGGTTTCCTTGGTCTCTTCTTAAAGGACATCATAAACAAGGACATAAGAACGATTTTGAACTTGAAAAAGATGTTTTTTTGACTTTTCAGGGACCTTGCAATATGCACAATATTTTTATACAGTTCTGTGAAGGTTATTATTTTGTGTATAATAAATTAACGAAACCGAAACTGACGTTTGGTTTTCCCACCATACAACCTCTCTCAAATTGAATGTGACGTCAACAGTGAACTTTCGGTTTTGGTAGTATTTAGTGGTCATGAGCGTAGATGGCACGGTGAGCTGTAGCGGCGCCTTGTTGTTTGAGAGTGTTGTACCGCCTTGCGACAGCGAGTAACCCGGACATTTGCGCTTCTTATGCCGCTTACCAAGCTACCCCTTCAATTGGTTGCCACAACACTAGTTTCCACGCTTCACACAAAGCATGGATAACCCGGTGACTCGTAGCTGTTTGTCGACGCAACGCAGTCAAGCGCAACTACTTGGATAGTTTTTTGTTTACATCATTTATTGCCAATCGCATTGCGAGCAGAGCTATTGCATTTTCAGGAACTATAATCGTTGTGTGTCACTGTTATGTACCAAGTGACTCAAAACACCGTGACAGGCTTATAGCGGATGCCATCAGCTTTACTATCCCAAGACATGACACAAATTTGGTCCTGCTCGAGCAGGCGTGAAAGCGGCAGGGTTTGGGGCTCACCCAGGGGCATTTATCAATGTCTTCGTTCCCGTATATTCGCGCACAACACTTCAGCACACCACAGGCGCAGAAAGGTCTCACAGGATGAAGGGCTGGATGGATGTGCAGGTAAGACTGGGGCGTGTTAGACGAGGTCTGACAGAAGCTTTTTGACATGGGCCCTGAGGGCAGTACCGGAGGCCGCAGCGCGTCAGCCTGGAACAGTTTCTGCAGCTCCCTTTGTGCGCCGAACTAAGAATGGTGCGACAAAACAAACAAAACAATGTTGTCCCATTTTTTATTTTCTCAAGAAAAAAAAAAATATTTATGTAGATGTTTTCATCTCAAGCCTATTAAACAAGGAGGAAAAGTTAAAATGGTATAGACAAAACACTAGCGCCAGCAGAGGGTGTCAAACACGCGACCTGCGACGGGAGGCAAAAACACTAGTTTCTGCCACTGCGGTTTCTACGGCTCGTACCTCGAGATCAAGAAATCGGGAGAACATGCGGTTTGCGCCCTCCTTCATTTGAAAAATGCCCCCAAAACATATATTTTTTTCGTGAAAATTAAAAATTAGACTTTTTTAGCTTGCCCGATTTGAGATGAAATCACCCATATATATACACGTTGCGACACTAAACATTTTTCGAATCAGTCCACGCCCAATATTCACGAGTGAAAAGCGCTCGGCTATTAGAGTCCACACGTCAGCAGACTAAAATAGTATTTCATTATTGCAGTCAACCTTTCTGCCAAAAGTATATAAATTTCGTTGTTATTAAACTTGGGGAAGCAGGATATATGTTACAAAGAGAACTTATAGAGCCGCTGAAGTGCACGTGACCCAAAAGCTGGATTTTTTTGCAGTCTCGAGTGTTTTTGTCATCGGTTTGGACGTGATTATTGCTAGACTTTCTAAATTAATTTGTGCGACGCAGAAGTGTAACTTTGGGCTAAAACTTTGTCAACCTTAACTGGAAGACACCTGGCATCTATTTCAATCGTTGAAGCTGAACTTCCAGATCGTTGTTATTGTCCCTTTAAATAGTGTCTTACCAGAGCAGTTGTGTCTAGCTCATTTAGTGCATAGGGCATGATGTGGCGTACAGTCGATGATGAGGGGCCAAACTAAACCCACCCCCTATTTAGTGCATCACTCTGAACTGTCGGCTTCACTAAGCTTGTTCTTTTTTTGATTGTGCTTTGAGTAGTTAGTGTTTATTACGAACTCTTCACACTTGTGAATAGTAAAAAGAGGTATCTGCTTTTGCAATAAAACGAAAGCACTCATGAGGTTCAAATTTCTCTTTCATCTCGGGTTCTTGAGCAAGGTTAACCTTTAAAGGGGCCCTGCAAGGTCTTTTTTACTCATTCTTAATTTTCACCGAACGTAGTAACCTAATGAAACTTTTCTTTTCTCGAATTTCGCTTTATTTTAGAAGTCATAGGCGAATTGAACTTACAAAAACAAGCAAAAAATAACCTCCTTCATGGCGTCCTTGGTCACTTGAGTGGCCGTGAACTAGAGGAGGAGGGGTAGAGGTGGGGCTGAAAGGGGGGGGAACTAGAGGAGGGGGGAGTGCGGCAGCCGTGAGCTCAGTGAGTGCTCACGGCTGCCACACTTCGTGTCGACAGCTCGAGAGGGCACCACTAAAGCATGTTCTGGGTAGGCTGTATGAAGCGGGCAGCCAGGGCGGCTTTCATTGCATTTGCTGCACGATTAAACACTAATTTGGCATGACACTTTATAGGCCACAAACGAGAGCAAACAAGGGGTAAACTTCAGTTCTGAATTGGAGCTACTTCGCGCTGCCATACCGCCAAACCGCAAGCCAAACCTTCTCGCTGAAGGCCTTCGGAACGCTCGGAACCAGTCGGATCTTCGAGCCCGTATACGGCCGCAGCGCCGCCGCAAACATCCGGGACTTTTCTACACTCACCGCTCGTCGGTGCCTGATCCCACCACGCCTTTCTAGTATGCGTCGCCTTTTCCACCGCATGGTGGCGGGTATGTTGACGGGTCATTTCTTGTTGTCATACTTTATAAACTGCATTTGTTTCTTTTCTGATCTAAAATACTGAACAAAAACTACCTTTATAAATAATTTAAACTGTTCGCGCTACTTATATTTTGTATTTCGACTGAAAAGAAGCTTTTAGCGGCTCTGACCAGTAGTAAGCCCAGAACCAAAGACTTCACATTTTGCGCGCTTTCGGCACCGTGGGTCGCCCTCGTACGTGAAGGAGGTTTCCGAGTCCTCCGGTTAAAATATGACGCACTGATGTTTAGTTACTCTCTTCGTGCCCGCTGGCTTGCCCAAACCCCAAGAGACGTGGAAACCGCAAAAAAAGGTAGACGCCTAATTATGATTGCAGGGCCAATTTAAGATAATCAATTTAATCAGGGTCATAAAAAAGGAAGCAGGATATATGTTACAAAGAGAACTTATAGAGCCGCTGAAGTACCGAATGAGGGACGAGGAAACAGCCCTGCAGTCAGTAATAACTAACTCACATTATTTCTTTCATTTAAGGCATTACTAGAGAAAATAAGGGGTGAAAAACTGAAAAGCTTCACTTCCTTCCAGTTTCATATATGTATTCAGAAATTGGAAATAGCCACTTCACTGGCCCGATGCATCGTTGGAACGTCATAGTATCATCAAGATTATGTACTCTTATGCAGGAGATAATTCGATTTCTGCCAGCATACAAAAAAGGAGGCAATAGTGAAAACAATGGATCAACTATTTACAACCAAAAATTGTCCTCTCAGATAAGACATTTTAAACACACAGCAGTGAGTACATGAGTTGGCCCAAGAAATCCCTTCCATGTTTTATTTAAAAAAAAGCATCTCGTGGGTTACTTCAACTTTTTCAGTGCATATACCTAGTAAGTTTTGTTGTAAATTGTTTTCCTTTGTGAGAAAAATGTAATTCTTGTTTTGTGGTGCGAAATGGTTTTATATTTATTTTTTTCCCATAATTTCGTGTTTTGCTGCTGAGTGTTGCAACAGGGGCTGGCACGTAGGTGATTTAATTCGCCTTTTGTCTCAGCCCCCCCTGACAATTGTTTCAAGAATAAAATAAACAAGCAAACAAACAACCCCAAAGCCACATCGCAAAATTTTTTCTCACTGTTTACTGTTTTCTCTTCATGAGAAGATTTGGACAAGTAGTAGGTTTGTTGGGAACCCTGTCAACCGTACAAGACACATGCTCATGGGTGTACATATCTGCCAAGCGAGTTTTCGGCCTATATGCTTTTTCACTGAGGTACAGTTAGTGAAAGTGTTCACTCTGAGCAGGTCAGAGCACAAATTCAGACTTGATCCAGTATTCCAGCTATTACTCTGAGACCTTCTCACTAGTCTTGCCCTTGGAACTTGTATTGACTAGGGGGTGTCGCAAACTTTTGTCGAACCTGAAGGTTTTACTGGTAACCTTCGAGCTTTCACTAAAATTAGAAAAAGTTCGACTTGTGGACAGTGTTGCCCGGCTTCTACACAAATATTTCGAATTTTGGAAAACAAATAATTGAGAGAGTAGTTTACCTTATATCTTATAAAATGGTCACCAATGTTTACACCATATAAATGCGAAAATATGTTCTTTTAATGCTTTTGTTAGTTGGTAATGTGAACCAGTGATGCCATACACCCAACAAATATTACACTTTTCCTCCACCAGGTGAAATCAACTGTTTTTTCTAATTGTCACGCATGCTTAAAAAAGTAACTTTTGTCAAACATCATGTTGAAATTTTGAAAAAGTCGAACTTGGTCGAACTCAAACATGGGCAGGTTCATGGCATCCGTAGTATTATTGACCTTATACCCGAGAAGATCACAATATTTTGGCAATAGACCCCTTTCAAAAGCCCATCGAGCAACATTGGCGGTCGCCATTGCTTGGACATGACGCTTGTGATTGGATCCGAGTCCTCGCCGAACGCTAACGCTGCGCTCGTTTTCATTACGAGCTGAGTCGAGCTCACACTGAAGGCTGACGCAGCCCTCGTGTCCAATACATGCTCAGAGTATGTGATCAAGCATTGGCAGACAGGTGTTGGCACGGGCTTTTTAAAAAGGGTCTATCGTAATTGTGCAATTATTTAAGCCGTTTTTTTTTTTTTTTTTCTTTTATTATTATTATTCACGCTCTGGTTGACAGAATTTCTTAAAGATGGATGACATATTGGAAACCTTGCATTAGAGGAGTGACACCAGTTCTGATCCTCCGAGACATGTTGATTTTATGACGAATTGATTGATTATCTCTTGGTTTGTTTGATTGATTGCTACCTGTGGTGAAGATGAGTCATCCAAGTTTTCACCATGTCCGGATGAGCAGATATGCAAAAACATTGTCCTAAAATACGCTAGAAAGGAAAGACCACAAATGTTTCCTGGGACGGGACTGGCTTTGGCTCAAAGATTCACCACGGGTTCCTTCGTGCGTGCTTCACCCTAAAGCCCCTTGAGGCTTGATGTGTTCGCATTTGGATAGACATATTTCATCGAACGCCGTTTTATTGAATGCTGTTTCCTGGAAGCCGTTTCATCAAGCGCCATATTTCATTGAATGCCATTTCATTGAACGCCGTAAGCCGTTTTATTGAATACCTCGTAGTTGAGCAGTAGGAATTCTGCATCTATAGGAAATAGTTTTCTCTTAGCAGTGATGGAAGTGCTGAGCTATTTGCTTCCTTTCCCCCCTGTTCAGACGCCACTGACCACAATCATATGGCCAACAATGGAATAGACACTCGCTAAACTGACGAGAGTCAGTGTATTGAGAGTCCGTTCCAAGAAAAATTATCAATTTGCAAGCATGTCACCGATTACGAAAGTGTTCTCTATGTTGGAATCTGTGGGATCCCTGCTCAATAACGGACAAGGCACCGCCATAGTTGGAATGCTAGAAACTTTACGAAGTCTACTCCATCACCATCTTATGTGGATGTGTAAGTCCATTCCATCACCATCTTATGTGGATGTAGATTTGCACCTCCCGCGGTAGCGTTGTCGGTTAGTTCCGCTATTGTGCGGTGGTTCGGAGTCTTCGGGCCCCCTAAGAATCGACGGGCTTTGTTTCGTCGCCGCGGCCATTTTCCGTGACGACAGCGGTTACGTGCGTACGTCATTTTGCTTATGCGCTTCGTTGCCACTTGCAATCGCTGACGCCATAAAAATCAAGTACTCGAATAAAAAAAAAAATATACGCGCCAGATTAGAGCCGTTATTGCTAGCCTTCTCTTGTCTTACCGACAAGATACCGAGCCAGTGAAACGGGGGTTGACGAACCTCCGCAAAGGCCAATGCTGGGCAGAAGGAGACACAGTAGAATCTAAAACCGGCATGATAATGACGAAGTGAAGTAAACGGAATAAGAGGAAACAGCAACTGAAGGTCGGTTAGGGCGGCGCATATGCGCAGCGGCTGCTTGAAAGCGTCATGAGTGACGAAAATTGCTACGATTCGTGTATTCCTGGTAAAAAGATGATTTCCTCGGGACCGTATTATTCGTGGTGGCGGACATCGCAAAATGTGCGAGACATACTAATTAGTTCGCTAATTATATGAAAATTACTAATTAATCCAAGTTTCTAATTGGAACACATGTCCAATTAAAAACTTGCTGAGCGTCATCGAGAACCACTAAATCGGTAATTTTCAGAGGAACTTGGAGCGCGTGAGAAGCGTAGTAGTGCTCTAAAGTTACCACTCGTGGAGCAGGTGTACAAGGCTAGCGGTTGCGGTAAGGCGCCCGCGCGATTCTTCCGTCTCGAGGGCCCCAGCCTTGCACCTGCTCCACGAGTGGTAACTTTAGCGCACTACTACGCTCTTCACGCGCTCAAAGTTTCTCTGGCGCTCAGCAAGTTTCTAATTGGAACTGTGTCTATTTTTGACTAATTGAGAAGTTAGTCATTTCTAATTAATTAGCGAACTAATTAGTAAGTATCGCACACTTTATGACGTCCGCCACCACGAGTATTGCGTTCTTTAGAAAATTATCCTTTTACCTCGAATACACTAATTTTAGTAATTTTTGTCATACCTGCGTGAGACACCCTGTAGGGTGTACCGTGTCTATTCTGAGTCAAGGGGTCCGACGCGTCAAGAGGTCCAACGAGTCAAGAGGTCCAATATTGGACCTCTTGACGCGTTGAACCTCCTGACGCGTCGGACCTCTCGACTCGCCGTGGATCTCTTGATGCGTTGGACCTCTTGACCCATATTGGATCTCTTGACTCGTGCCTCGATGTGTCAAGAGGTCCAACGCTTCAAGAGGTCCAATATTGGATAGCTTGACTCGTTGCATCTTTTGGTGTGAAATATTATGTACAGGCAAGGGGTGTGAAATAAGTGCAGGCAAAAAAGAGGGAAAAAAAACAACTATGAGGGCACCTAAGCTAGCTCTTACGATGTGAGAATGCGCGAGCACTACCTGTTCCCGAGTTGTGTTTCCGCAACGAATAGCGCTTGCGCGATCAAGAGGGCCTAGGTTCGAAACCAGGCAGGGGATGGTTTCGTGCTCACGTAACCAGGGAGGTCACGTGACCACGGATCTTTCCTTTTTTTTTTTTTGGTTTGGTCACATGACCAGATAGGTCACGAGGTACATTTGTATTTTATATCTTGGGATTTTGAGAGACGCTTCCGTAGAAATGGCATAAATGAGGATTACGAGACGGAATGTCCAGCGAGCCTGAATGTCCAACGAGAAGGAAGATCCAATAATGGATATTCAGGCACGTTGGACATTCAGGCTCGTTGGATATTCCGTCTCGGTTGGATCTTTCGTCTCGATGGACATTCAGGCTCGTTGGACATTTCGTCTCGGTTGGATCTTTCGTCTCGATGGACATTCGGGCTCGTTGTATATTCCGTCTCGGTTGGATCTTTCGTCTCGTTGAACATTCAGGCACGTTGGACATTCCGTCTCGCCTGTCACGTGCTAGAATAATTTTCCTTCTTAAATGTACAAACTTGTGTGTATATTTAGTCCTCGTTCCTGCAGGCGTTGCTGTAGTTTCATTATACTAAAATGTTGTGTCACAAAAGCCGACGTTGACGGACCGACAAAGAAACAGAGCAGACTCAAATATAATTTCATCTATAGGAAGGCTTGATGGTTAGTTAACTAAATGCCGATGCGCAGCTATGTACCAATCGTTTAAAGGTGTCGATTGTACGATGCCAAACGCTCCTTTGATATTAACAGTTCAAATGTTTGGAATGTTCCGATGACATAGGTCAGCCAATTTGAAATATAGGATAGGGATGCAATGTCCGGGTGTTCTAGTGCATCGCAATTGGGGGACGTCTATGAAAGCCGGGCTTCAGATCCCAGGAATTGCTAGTTCAGTCCTCATCCCTGCCCATTTCGATTTACATATATGAGCTACATACGGAGACCCGCATTGTAAACACATGACCGCCCGCCAGCGCCACTGACTATGCGCAGAGTCAATATTAATTTTTTTAAAAGGAGCTTTGGGAGCCGTGGGTGCGAGGCATCAAGAGTTTGCACAAGCGTATTTTCCCACAAAAAAAAAAAAAAATATATATAGAGATATTTTTTTTTAAATATAAAATCTACGTCTAACGCATCTATAAATGCATGGGGGAGGTGGGGGGTGTGACCCGACAATTCCTGAGTAAATGCAGAACAATTGTGTGAATTTGACAAATTTTTATTTTTGTTCGATTATCTCTGTATAATAATAATAATAAATTTTATTCACATCATAAACATAATACATATGCAGGCCCGCAAAAGCACTGGTATGCTTGTATGCGGGACCTGGCGTCCAGCGGGCTGCTACACTAAAATCCTCTTATTGTGTGCATTACTGGCACACATAAAATAAATACATAAATAAATGAATAAAAATCAGACTAGAAGAAAACAGACAACTACTCACTGTACACTGCAGTCGTCAGTAGTTTACATACGCATGCATTCCCTGCCAATGGGTTTGTATGTCAGTGAGTAAAGCGATAGTATTAGTATCACGCAGTACGCAACTTTTTTTCTTTTTTTTTTTGCATGTGACATGCATAGTGGTTTTCAGAAGCCCATGCAATTTAAAGGGCAACTCCGGTCCATACTTTCGATTTTGGGATTATGGCTGTTTTTAGTGCAGTTAACGCCCCTGAATTGCAAGGTGTAATTTTTTTCTCGTTATTGTGCGTAGTTTTAAAAATATCGACGTCTCAAAGTTTTGTTTGGGGCGCGGCCGACGAAACCGAAACTAGCCGCTCGAGGTTCCGGCAACACTGGAAATCAGCCGTTATGTGGACGTGACGCCAAGATCGTTCTCGTTCAGCGAGTACGCAGTGCTAGCGGCACCTACCTTTGTTGCGCTAGCCGTCTAAAGATAGAAGGTAAGCTGATCTTTTTTTTTAATTCTGTATACGTGGTAGTTATCCAGCATATGTAGCAAGAGTTAGTGCGTATACCCAAAAGCTAGCGACTGGAAAACCCGTCAACTCGTTCGGTGGCGTACTCGGCGGCCGCCGCCGCGCGTGCGCTATGCCGTGCCGTACTCGTTGCTTGTATACCCAAAAGCTAGCAACTGGAAAACGAGTGAACTCGTTCGGTGCCGTACTCGGCAGCTGTCGGCGTGCGTGCGGTCTCCCGCACTCGTCGCTAGGCCTAAATTGTCATCGGGGCTCCGTGGACGGAGCGGCGTTGCTCTACGCCGCGCTGCGAGTGACGTACAGTGCTGGCGCTTTCGCGCGGCGGGTCAGTCCCAGATACGAAGGTTTGAGGCTCTCCGGCGCTTTCCGCGACAACCGCACAGACGTGTGTCAAGCTGTAGACGTCTGTTTTTTCGTTATTTTTTCCTCATGCGCGTAAAGGCCGAATTTGTAAGCTACGACACTAATTCACCACATAAGTTCGTCCAAGTAGTGAATCTTTGTACAAATAAAAAAAAAAAAAAAAACTTGCCGCACTTAAAAAAGAAAGTTCTTTGGGCAGTCATTTTCTTCTCAAAGCTAGCAAAAGTGCTTGTGGGTGATAAAGGAAAACAGAGAACGTTAGCAAGGTGAGAACGCTTTCTTTCCCTTCCGCATTCCCACCCCCACCCACAACAATTTTTTTTATTAGAATACATAGGATTTTAAATTTCCTTCGTAACTTTTGTCTAAAGCAAGTGTTTTTTTTTTTTTTTTTTTGCATTTTTAAATATTATATTTACCTCCAGCCGAACTCGGGCAAATTAGGAGTCCTAACTTACAAATCCGAACTTTCGCGATTTCTTTAAAGTCCCTTGTGGTATTCACAAGCGCAATGTTAATTAATACTGCTGCGTAACGGGTTCGAACGATTGGGAGGCGAATGTTTATATCGCATGAGCTTCACGCGCCGGCTGTTCACTATAGTCGTTACGGGCCTGAATGCTACGCACGAGATTGCGTAGTAAACAAGCAGTGACGCAAAGCAGAACATTGTTTTCGTTTTCATTACAAACTTCAGTGTTTGGAGCTAGTTAGTGGTTGTACTCTACATGCCCACCATTCCCCATTCAACAGACATTCAATGGAGCGTGAATGCTCAATCTTCAACACTGCACTTGACATTGACTGTTTTATTTATTGATCAGGATACTTTTATCATGTTTACCTTTTCTGTACATGTACGATGGGCAAAGAGCGACGGCACGGCATCCTTTTTAAGCCTCGACGCCTTCGCTGACAAGCCACAAGCAACCAACACCTGTAGATTTCGTTCGTAACTCTCCGGCGAAATATGATCGGAGCAGAGCTTCGATCTGGGGGTCGACGTCCAAGGCTTTTCAAAGTCCACTCGTCGAACAGCGTTCACCCACACCTTCTCCAATTTCCGATCCGTTGGAAACTTGTGAAAAAGCACCTCCGGGTTGCGCAGCGGCTTGTTTGAGCAGCCCACAGCGCTTTAAGTTGTACTCGGCATCTTTCGAGGAACAGATGCGCAGTCTTGGGCGCACCGAGTTGCTCGCTAAAACGGGTCTAGGAGTCCTCACAAGCAAATAAACAAAAAGCTATACCGAAGCTACACGGGCTACAGGTAAAAGCAACGGCTAAACACGCAATTACAAGCCGAAGTAGCGGTGGTAGCGGCACAAAGAAGCGCGCGCGACGGCTGCGCCATGCGCTCGTCCGGAACGGAGAAAAAAAAGAGGACGATGTTGACATCATGGCCCAATGTTGCTTTAGCGATCGGCAACCCGCTGGCCGCCCGCTAAGGAGCAGCGGCTCGCGGCGGGTCGCGTTTTTATTATCGGCATTAGTTGAGAATGCGGCGTCCCACGGACGTGAAATTTTGGCTGGGGTCGTATTTTGTGTCACTAAAGCTATACCAGTAATTTAATTCATTTTGAGTTTTGGCCGGAGTTGCCCTTTAACTGGCTTCTGGAAGCACTCCAAAGCTCGCCATTCTGTCGAGGTAGTTCATGACGTCTTGGTAGGTGGGAGCTTGACTGCTGATAAAGGAGGCGAACGCAGCTATCTCGGCGTGCAGCAGAAGGTTCACACCCGGATGTACTAATAGCCTACATCAGAGCCGTTTATACTGAGAGAGTTTGGCCGATGGGCGGAGCTTGTTGGCCGCTAGAACCAGCGGATTTCGCGATAACACAATATGGCGTTACTTCTTTGTCTTGTTCATTCCTGTGAAATCGCGTAGAGTTCCTATGAGTCAGATCCACAATATGGCGGACGGAAGTAGTCATCCCCCGGTTGTCAGACTACGCTGCTGTGGTTGTCAGACTGCCAAAATCTCCTTAAGAAGGCCAAACTCTCTCAGTATAAACGGCTCTGGCCTACATCATGTGTGAATATAACAATAGATCGTTCCACGTGGGTTTCTATTCTTGTAGGGGAAACGTATTGTACCACGAATCCGCTCACTTCGTCGAAATTTCATTGGTCTCTGGACAACTGGAAGAAGGACAATTTGTCGAATAGGGCAATTCGCCCTAGCCGATTCGCAGAATGAAGAATGGGGCAAAAGTGCTCGTGTGTCGAACTGTCCAAAAGAGTTGATTAGAGTTGGGTCTGTAGATTGCCGGTGACAGTGGGGGTCAACAATGAGACCACCTTTCATGGGCGTACCAACCGGGGGGGCAAGGGGGGCACTTGCCCCCCCAGTTCTCAGAGTGGGGGGGCAAGGCATGCGTTTTGCCCCCCCTGAAACGGCCACCACTGGGCAGAGCAGACACAGGCCGGCGGCGCCCAAGGAATACCAAGGGCACTGCCCCCCGACCCGCGCGGGCATATTTTTAACGCGCAGGCGATACAAAACCTAGCAACGGTGCTCACGCACGCCGGATTGGCTGGTTTGTGGAGCCTTGCCCCACGAACAAGGCTACACGGTAACCTAACGGAATCCATCCGCGAGACATGGGCCGGACGGGCCGTCCAGACCAGGACGTAGGCCCTTACACAAAATAAAGTTTTGCTTGCTTGCTTGGAGATAGACGCTGCCGCCGTCAACATAGGCAGCGGATGCAATGCGAGTTTCCGAAGAGGTAGCGTAACTTAGTGGTGAGATGTCTGCCTCCTACGTGTCAGACCCGGGTTCTATTTATGATGTGGGCCGGCTTACTTCTTTTTATTTTTTTTTCTCGAACATTTTGTTTTGTCGAGGCATTTGGCGATATTTACATTTCTTTTTTACCATTAACACTAAAAAAACGAATGTCGTTGACGAAACATCGCTAAACTAAATCGTATCGACTCTATTTACGGAAGTGCATGGGGGGCAGCGGGGCTTGGGTTGCCGACCGGACGCCGCAAAGCGGCGTGTACGGGGGGTGGGGTTGCTAGGTGGGTTAATAGATTTGTAATTAACAGCCGCACACCGTCACCGCGAAGCGGCGTGAACGCAGGCGCGGGGGTGGGTTAACGCGCTTCGAGTGATACACGAGCAGCCCATCCGGCGTGAGCGTCGTTGTTAGGGGTTCTATCGCCTGCACCGTAAAAGGAGCAGTGTGTGCACCTCCTGTAGTGGGCAAGAATTCCTACATTGGAGAGAAGCGGGGACAAGCCCTTTCTTCAAATGCGTCAAGTCTCCTTGAGCTTCGGAATACAAAGAAACGCCACTATTCGGAGCTAATCCCACAGTTACTCGACCTCTCTTGCGTCGTGTCTGTTCGCTCCCCGCGCCTCGTAGCAGTGTTGTTGCAGTGGGGGGGCTCGTTAAAATTTGGGGTTTTTTTGGACTATCTAAATCACTTTCTTCCTTCCCATCCCCCCCTTTTCTACTCCGCATGCTTCCCCCTCTGCAAATATCAGCTGACCTTCCGACATCTTTTCTGTGTTGATAGGCAAAACAACCACTAAAATTAGAAAGTAATTTGTAATGTGAGTGGAAGTCACTCGGAAAAGTAGTTAAAGTAAACTACGAATTACTAGAATATAAATGTAATTAAAAGTTACTAAACTACCCAGAAAAGTAGCTAAACTACAGTAACTTGAGTAAAGTAGTTGACCTACGTACAAGTCTGGCCCGGCAGGCGCTCTGCGTAAGGGTTTTCACCTATCTGCCTAGCCCCGCACACCATCACATGGGCCAAGAAAGGTGTAGTTTTACTGCAGAGGAGAAATCAGCAGGGTCCAAGATGGTGACAATGGAGGATGGGGGACTGTTCCAGTGGCTGATGGCTTGAGAAAGGAATGACCAATTGAAAGCGTTAGTAGAGTCAGAAATGTGCTTGATGGTGCAGACGTTGTTGAGGCGAGAAGATGTTCGGTCCGGGGGTAATAACAAAGTGGTTTTGAGGTCGGGAATGTGGTAGTAGATTTTGTGTGAATAAAGCACAGCTGAGAGACTTTTCTGCGAAGCTGCAAAGAGGACATAGTTAGTTCAGTTTTTAGCGCTGAGACACTGAAAAAAAAAGTCATAAGTGGATGAAATGAAGCGAGCAGCTCTGTTCTGAACTGCCTCTACAGGGTATTGATGAGGTACAGTCGATGGGTATTCCAGATGGTTGAAGCATATTCTATTTTTGGTCTGACGTACGTGTCCAAGGTTAGCTTACGAACAAAGGGTGGAGCCCTTTTTAAGTTACGTCTGCTTAGTCCAAGAGTTCCAGATGAATCGGCAGTAATGACTTCAATGTGGTTATTTTAGGGAAGGTCAGATGGTAGTCTTACACCAAGGTATTTATACACAGTAGTGGTCTCAATCAGATCGGAGTACAAGAAGTAATTAAATGACAGTTTTTTTTTTCTTGCACCCCCACCAGCCACCGCACCAGCCACCGCCTCGGCCAGCCTTGGTGAAGTGGATTAGTTTGCGTTTATACTTGTTTAATGACATAATCCACTCTTTGCACCAATTGTTAATTTTCTCTAGATCTTCCTGAAGCTGGTTATTATTTTGCACACAAGTTACTTTGTTAAGGATGACGCAGTCGTCGGCGAAAAAGCGGTTTTTTGAAGAAATCCCAATGGGGATGTCATTAATAAATATTAAAAAGAGTAAGGGCCCAAGTACGAACCCCAGGGGAACACCAGGAGATACATTTATTAAGGAAGATTCATGATCATCGTGGACGTGACCTGTACACGGGAAAAAAGAAAGTCACGAATCTATGCAAACGGTTATTTGGTCGAGGCAAAAAGATGACAGCTTAGAAAGAAGGCGTTGATAAAAAACACGGCCGAACGCTTTGGAAAAAAAAAAAAAAAAAACTGCGTCAGTTTTTTTTTCATTTTAAGGTTCAAGGTTAGTGTGCAAGTCATGGATGAAGTCGCAGAGTTGTGTTTCGCAGGAAAGTACAGTCTCCGGCGATATGAAAGACCCACTGGGAGCGCGTGGCCGAGGCGGTGGCTGGTGGGGGTGCTGCGAGCGCTCCGGGCAGTTCCACTCTGCTTCGAGGGGAGGACGCTCATTCGGCACTCGCCACAAACTGATAAGCGCGTTTCGCTTTATCTGAGCCCGAGTGAGCGTCCTCCCCTCGAAGCAGAATGGAATTGCCCGGAGGGCTCGCAGCGCCCCCGCCAGCCACCGCCTCGGCCACGCGCTCCCAGTGGGTCTTTCATATTGCCGGAGAGTGTACCTTTTTGAAAACCGTGCTGCTGTTTAAAGAAAAGAAATGGGATGATAGGTGCCTCATGATATTGGAGTAGAGGATATGCTCAAGTAGTTTGCAAGAAATTGAAGTCAATGAATTAGGGCGATAATTAGATGCGGAAGAGCGGCTGCCCTGTTTAAAGACTGGGAATTACCCTTCCCACCTTTTGGTCAGATGGAAGGCACCTTTGAGATAAGGACTGAATAAAGATAAGTTTTAAATACTCACTCGAAATAACACTGGTGTTTCTTTTAAATTTTAGAGTTGATGTTATCGGTTCCAGCGGACGAAGTAAGTTTTAGTTTATCAATCAATGTTATAATACCGGCGGAGTTAACGTTAATAGGATGCATGCGCTCGTAAAGCTCTTCAGGGAGACTGGGGACGGAGTCCAGCACTCGTTAGTAAACACTGATGAAAAACATTCGTTAAACACAGAACTATCATGGTCGACGTTGCACATCCGACCATTCCTAACTCTCCCCATCTTCCTAAACGTCCGTGTGTGTCCGAACACCAGAAACCGGAATTTTAAAGGTTAAAAACGGCACGTTGCGAATATGGAACGCGCACTTTCATGCAAAGCTGACGTCAAGTGACTCAAATCGAAAAACATGCATATTTACAATATTGTTATCTCTTCTGGTGAAGGCTCAGCAACCGTTGCATCCGTTTTCGCGCACGAAACGGCGACTACCAGTGAAAGTAAGAACGCAGTGATTGCCTTTATTTTAACAATGTAAACACACTTGCAGGCGTGCGCTGATGAAGCCTCAAAATCAAAGCTCTCGTAGTGTGATTCGTGACTGTGCCGGCTACTACCCAACCTCGTTGTCACGCCACTTTCTGGAAACATACACCAAAATTACAAGTAAACACACAAAAGCGACATCGATACAATTATCTTCTAGAATATCACCTTATTTAGTCATAACTCTTTCAATAGGCACTACAAGTTGTATTTATTTTAAGAAGAAGAAGCAAAATTTTTTTCGTGAGAAAAAACAAAATATCAATGTTAAGTCTGGTAACGTTGTAATTTTGCCAAATCATTGCCAAATCTTTAGAAAAGTTGGACAAAAGTTGCGCCGAATTTTCGATTTGGGGGGGGGGGGGGGGGGGGGGAGAGGGTCTGGTTTGCCCCCCCACTCAAAAACAAGTTGGTACGCCACTGCCACCTTTCCAAAAAAAGAGAGGATGACAAATGCAGCTCTCAGAATTGGCAAGGGTCCGATAGTGAATCGTACCCGGGTTATTCAAAACTATAAAAGTCGGGTTCTTCGTGAATATGTTCACTCGCAACTCTAGCATTATGGAATTTGGGAAGACCGAGCAAGGGGCTGACTTCCTGATACCGTGGTCATATGTGCACTTGTAATGTGCGCATATGAATAAATCACGGCCGCACTGTCGCAGCGGCTCTGTGACAGAGTTAGAACCAGTTGAAATCCGATCGCAGCCTTCGTATGCTACCTGGGCGCGTATCGGTGCGATTGCTGCATGCCACGTGACCAGAAAAGGCAGAAACAACGGAAGCCAATCCTAAAAAAGTATTGTATTAATTATTAATCTTGCCTACTTGTTGCTTAATACATGGTTCACTGCGACAGCAAGTGTTTGGTGGCCGAAGCCTGCTAAACTAATCGTCGCGATAAGCGTCACTGTGCCGAATCCTCCGGACAATCACCGGACAAAAGCTCACCACTTGAGGACATTACCTGCACAAAGGCTTAATGAAAGGAACGTTCTATTCTATCACTGATTTTGATATGAGGATCGAATTTTTGTTTCTGGGGACCGAGAAGTCCAATCAGAAATGTCTAAAACTTTCACGTTCGTTTTGTAAAAAAGAAGAAAACAAAAACTACAATTAAGTGTAATTACACATACTACACCGACTTCACATAACAATAATGATAATACTAAAAATTCAATCAGGCGTTTTTCTCCCATGCGAGGGACATCATCTTTGCGGGACTAGGGACACGAATAAAAAAAAAATACAGCAACTCGTACAATACGGAAAAACTGTGGCTGAGGATAAGCACGATTAACGATTCTCAGAACTCCCTAGGACCCCACATTTGTTTCCGCTCCAGAGGAACGACCCTCCTAATATCAAACGCGTGAGAGATTGTCAAGGGTCAACGAGTTCGGTCTTTGATCTTGTAGCATGTGTGACCTTTTAAACGTCTTTTTTTTTTTTTTAATTATAGAAATCATCTTTAAATTTACATATATATAACGAACAATAAATGCATTGTTTTTGAGGTTTTATGAAGTCTACAAAATACACGAGCGTAATTTTAATTTCATTTTGGGGACTTCACAGAGGCAACTTCAGTGGGACAAGCTCAGCGGCACACCAAAACAGCCGTGCATCAAAAATCCCGGTACTGAAAATCCCGGTGCCGAAGCGACCACATACCGAAATGATCGCGTACCGATATCTCCGCACCGAAATGTCCGGTTCCCCATTTCATCGAACGCATTTCTCACCGCCGTAACTATCAGTAATCCTACAATTCTACAAAGGAATGTCTTCTAAATTCTTTGCAAGGTTCATTCTATATCCGTTGGATATTCAGACAAGTTGGACATTCAGACTCGATGGACATTCCGTCTCGATTGGACCTTTCGTCTCGTTGGACATTCCGTCTCGCCTGTCACGTGACCGATTGGACATTCAGGCTCGTTGGACATTCAGTCTCGTTGGACATTGAGACCATAAGCGATAAACGAGTCCTAGAACAGAGAGACTGGAATACAGATATTAAGTTCTACAAGTCCAAAATATGTCGCCAGGCACTATCCATTATTTAACACTCAAATACATATACATTGTGGCAAATAGTATCTGTCTACTTGTTTCCAATGGCTATGTAGTACTTGTATTCTCCAAAATAATTCAAATAGGTCAAACAGTCAGTAACCGTCGCAAGCAGTCATTAATAGCATTATCATTATAAACAGAGAAGATAAAAATAAGGCTCGATGGACCTCTTGACGCGTTGGACCTCTGACGTGTTGGACCTCTTGACTCGATGGGCCTTTTGACGCGTTGAACCTCTTGACACAAATTGGACCTTTTGACTCGTTGGACCTCTTGACGCGTTGGGCCTATTCACTCAAATTGGACCTTTTGACTCGTTGGACCTCTTGACTCGGCTGTCACGTGGCTATTGGACCTCTTGACTCGTTGGACCTTTTGACTCGTTGGACCTCTTGACCATAAGCGTACCGTGTCCCGGATAACTTTCGCCGAACTTTGCAAAAAGACGGAGCGCTCTGCGAGGGTGAAACCGACTGTATATTGTTCATGTTGTTAAGAGGTGTTGTGGGAAGTGCACTATATTTTTTAGTCCGCCTGGATATTTAGTTAATTAAGACCAATTAGTTTATTTTAATTATTATTTGTTGCAGAGCCGAGGTGTGAATTGGAAAGTTGTAGAGCGCTTTAAAGGGGGTACTCTACCGATTTTTTTAGCTACCTCAGCAAACTATATTTTCTAACTCCCCGGCTCTCAGCCTTTCCGATATGCTCTTTAGTATCGTGAAATTCATAATAGGTATTGTGAAATCGGCAAATGAAAATTATGCAAAAACCAACATTCAAATATACGCGCACTTTTTAGTGCCGTGACGTCAGTGGCAGGCAGGCTTGCCAGTCGAGCAAGCAGTCTAAAAATAGAATATGCCAATCATTTGTTCCGTGCTGGAGCGCCGGTACTGGTGCGAGCTTCTAAAGCATTCATTTGACGCCATGAAACTACTTCGAATCAGTTGGAAACAAATTCTACAGTCCAAAGAGTGAACCCCTGCCTTCCACTGACGTCACTTTTTCATTGTTGCCAGTAGAGACTTTCAGATTGAAAAACATGGTGAAGACCAAAACTGTAAATTCAATAACTTCGCGAAAAAGAATTCTTTTGACGTAATATTTGGAATACTATTTTAGCGGTGCTTCTTGGTTAGTTTAGCGAAATTTCAAGCAAATCGGAGACAATGAAAAAACCTCGGGAGTACCCACCCGGTTAAGGTGTTTCCTACATGATACATTTACCTCGCTTTTTTTAGTTCACCTAAAAAGAGAGCCCGCGAAATATAAAGAAGACGACGTGACAACGCGTCCGCGCATCGCGCTTTTCAGCGCTCAGACGTCCTCTGAAGGATCGAAGTCCACCTTATCACGGGCGCGCGGTCCGAGTAGGACTTCGTGTTGGGGTTGCCCCCGAAGATAAGCCGCGAGCACCCGTTGCCGCAAAGCCCTGTCTCAGACAGCGCGCCCGTTCCTTCAGAGCGCGTCCGAGAGCGCTGCAAGCGCTCTCGGACGCGCTTGCAGCGCTCTATATATATATATATATATATATATATATATATATATATATATATATATATATATATATATATATATATATATATATATATATATATTAGGCTAATTAAAAGGAGCGCTCGAAGTGTATCATGTAGTAAACGCCTTAAGTGGGTGTTTTTAATGCGTTCTACGACTTTCCAATTTTTCCCTTTAAACGAATATTAAAAAATAGCTAATTAGTCTTCATTAACTAATTAACCAGGCATACTAGAAAAAAATTGTGTACTTTCCCTAAACGCTTCTTAACAACCTACATTTGGTTTCACTTTCGTAAAACGCTCCGGTTTTTCTTTTTTTTTTTTTTTTTTTTTTTTTTTGTAAAGTTTGGTGTAAGTTGTTTGGTGACACCTTTAATCAAAAATATACAGATAAACGAACCGTACTTGATCGAATGACTCAATGTTTTACGGACCCGTTGAAAGCCAAAATCCAGCCCAAACCAGCCTGGTCTGCGGCTCTGCTAACCGACTAGCAGATGCTCGGTTAGCACGGGTATTCGCCTATGAGCAACCAACTCGCCCGAACCTCTGGGCGGGCGGGCGGGCGGGCGGGCGGGCGGGCGGGGGGGAATTGTACTCAATTGCGAATTGTGTACAATTCGCAATTGTACACAATACGTGAAAAATCTACAGGCATTGGTTTATAGAAAAACAAAATGCCGCGGCCTCCGTTCCAGGAAAGTAATGCACCGGTCTCCTTCTTTCTTTCTTTTTTTCAGGTTAGCGACCAGCAAGTGACTTTGGAGAAGGCTGGGGTGCCCGGATTTTTCGTCACCAACAGTCCCATGGAGATATCCCTTCAGATGTGCCTGCTCGAGTTCATCACGAGGCTCGCTCATGCGTGATTTGGGTGTCATATCATCGCCAGTAATCATCATACCCCGAGGATTCAGCGGGCCTCCGGGAAAGTTTCGGACCGGACATAATGTATTTATCGCCTTGTAAATAGACGTCAATAAACTGGTCGCCTTGTAAATAGATGTCAATAAACTGGTCGCCTTGTAAATAGACGTTGTCAATAAACTGGTCGCCTTGTAAATAGACGTTGTCAATAACTGGTCGAAAGTTTGTTGCGCAGTCATCGTATGTAGCTCTGTAGGAGCCTTTTCAAAAAGTCTGTCTAGCAACATTGGTGGTCGCCATTTCTCATAGCCGTTGCTCAAGCAACAAGTGCGTGAATGGATCCGAGTCCTTGCCGAACGTCGACGCAGCATTCGTTTTCAATACGAGCTGACGTTACTAAACCACTCAGTTGGGAAACTCATCCTTGAAACCCGGACCGCTCGCGTCCACCCAGACCAAACTAAATACGTTAACAGCGCCACCCTTTAGCGACGAGTCGAAACGTGAAAGCTGATTTATACAGCTCCTGCGAAATGGCACAGCGAGATGGCGTCACCGGCCCTTCCGCGACTCAACCGGAACTAATACGTGCAGCCGTGAGGTTCCCGGAGTGGCCGCTGCGGGAGAATTGGCGGCGTTGCGGTCGCCTTCAGTTCGGTTCTCGAGTACGGATCGGAGTCACGTTTTCAAAGCAGGCTCTGTGGCAGTTTGACAACTGAGTTTCTAGTAACGTTGATTCGAGACGAGTTCACGCCGAACGCGGCCATTGTGTCCAATGCATGCTCATCAGCAAGCGCGCGCACTTTTCAAACAGGTCTGTCGGATGCGAGCAAATGACTCGGTGTTGTTCAGCCATGATAACACATAAGAATGTTTGTGTAAGTATCTCGGAAGTATACGGTCGTGAAGCTTTTTACTTCCCCTTTAAATTACATTCATTAGTTGTTGCTAGTTTTTTTTTTTTTTTCGTGTGTGTGTGTGTGTGTGTGTGTGTGTGTGTTAAGGAGTCGATGTCAGTAGTTACTGTAGATAATTCTTCGAGTCGCCACCCGCGCAGCGGCCAATAGCTGCATGTGGTTACATGAAATTCGACGAAAACATTCATAACGTTGTCCGTTATTCTTTTCTGTGTGATCTACCGAGTCATTAAGAAAGTTAGCGCTTTTCTACGTTAAAACATCGGCTCGCCGCGTTCTCACCTATACCACAAACGCAGTTGCTTGGTTCGTTCATATCATCAACGTTGATGATATGAACGATTCATCTGCGGGTTTGTTAGACCAACTCAAGTAGCGCGTGAAAAGGAAAAAAAAAAAAATAAAAAATACGGTGAGTATTTTGTCGAAGACGAAACGATGGAACACTGCGGGAAGAAAACGAAGTTTTCTCGCAACTTGTCGCCTGCATGCGTTTTCGGAACCGTTCGAGTCTTCGCTCGCGAGCTGCCGACACGGACGTTCGTTCTGTTCCGGGGAAGGGTTCTTCTACACAACTCCCCGTCCCCCGCTGGCCTCCATCTCTCCGAAGAAGGAGCCCGCGACGCACACATCTCGCCATGTCGGAGAACGGCACCAGGCGCCGGGTGCGCACGTCGGCGAAGCAGTTCGAGCTCATCCTGGACTTCATGGAGAGGCACCCGAACCTGGCCACCTCCCAGCTGGACTCGACGTACACCGTTCGGGACCGGAAGCGCGAGTGGCTCGAGTTCGCCAACTTCCTCAACAGCGAGCGGCTGGGCCTCCGAAAGGACCCGGACAAGTGGAGGAAGGTGCGTTATTGGTGTCTCTGTGCACAATGCCACCTATAGAAGACAAAGGCCGGCGTCTTTCTTCCTCTGACGTCATCACTAGTGGTTCCACGCAGCGCCGCCTATAGCGTGCTCCAGCGTCGCCACCAGCGCGTCTTACAGCGTCTCACAACAAGTGCGACGTTCTCACCCGGCGACGCCAAGACGGACGCGTCTACCGCCTTGCGGCGTACTCTCGCCGAGATTTATCGTGAATTTAATTGCCGCTTGGTGCGGGTCGGGGGGTCCACTAACGATGACGTCATGTACTGGCCTTGTCTTCTATTGGTGACATTGCTCTGTATACCATATATGACCTTTGATGTCTTTCGTGTAAAGCCATTGGGAGCTCGCACTGGCGCCTATCAAAATGGCCGTCATCCGGGTGATTGTCGTATGACAGCAGTACGAGGTTTTGGTCTTCACTACACCGCGGTACCGCCGTCGCTGAAAGTTGCGAATTGGGGTACCACCACTTAGTCGCGCCTGCGTAATGGTAACGTCATGCGTTATACCAGCTCTGGCGCGGATCAGGTGAAATGCGGTTCTCGGGATTCCCAGATCGTCAAAGAAGGCCCCCGCGAAATATTCTGGGTCCCGAGGTCAAGCTGGAGAAGCCATGGACATAAATGAGGACAAACTGGGCGTACTTCGACAGCGATCAATTCTCGTTTATTTATTTATTTATCCGAGCAGCAGTTTTTGGCTTGGACATCGTTACCCTGCTGTAGGGATTCGCAGCATGTACGTGTAATAGGCATAAACATAAAAAGGAATTCGAACATCAAAGGAGTTTTTAAATCCGTTGCTGTTAGGATTTCCCTTTACGTTTCTTTCTAGGTCAGAAGGATTTATAAGTACGTACATTGTGTTGTGATAAGCATGATAGGCTTCAAGCTATCGATCATTTTGTTCTCCCAAACACTCAGTCCTACTGGAGAGAATGAGAGAAAGGGGGGGGGGGGGGGGGGGGGGTGGAGCCTTGCGTACCATCAGGAATCCTGATGGACCTGAAAGTTCCAACTCTTCGACAGAATCCTTCCAGCCATCGAAGGGAGGCACTCCAAGAAACGTAAAATTTAGCCTCGGGGCAAGCACATAAAGCGACGCCTTACACAGTGCCGTCGGGCGATTCTCCGCTCCGTAGCAAGCCGCTCGCATGCAGAGCGCGCGGACGCACAAAGTGCGGCCGTTAGCCCTCCGTCCGCAGCACTCGCCCTCCACCGCGCCGACGAGCTTATCGAAAATCGAAGCTCTCGTTGGCGGCTGGCTTCCAAGCGCTCGGCCCGGGTTCCTTCCTAGCGAACGGAGGGCGGAGTCACCGGGGTTCGGACCTCGGTCGCGGGAGGGCGTCGCTGCCCGATTCGCTTTATGGTTCGCTTTTTGCCACGCCGTAGTCGAACTCCGTCGTCGCTTGTTTGCTTTGGTGGGGAGACGTACCCTAGACTTTAACAGCACGCTAACCCGCGACGTCTCGAGTGTTTCGTGCGATAAAGCAGAAGGTCCAAGTTTGTCGTCGTCGTTGGTCTCGACGCGGTTGCTAAGAATAGGCGCTGTCTCGTCTCGAAGAGAAAATGGCGAAGGCGACGCCGGCGGACGTCCCGGCGGTTGCAGCGGGCACGCGGCGTCGTGCGTCCCGTACGTCGGTACGCCAGTTCGAGGTGCTGCTCGATTATATCGAGAAGAACCCGTGCATGGTGAGCTCCCGCATTCCGACGTCGTCGACCGAGAGGGAGCGCCACTGGCAAGTCCTCACTGAGCGCCTCAACTCGGACCTTATGAGTGTTCCCAAGGAGAAGGACAAGTGGAAGAAAGTGAGTGTTCCGTCGTTGAGAATTTTCCTTTTAAAACTCGGCTTCGGACCGTCGGAGGAACCATAAAGCTTCTCCCACGTGGTTTGAGCTCCCATTGAGGACATGCTGCTCGCCAGGTGGCGCCACGGGCAGCCGACGCCCCGTGTTTCTGTACCCGTTCTGGTGATGCTCACCTGGAATGGGAAGGTTCTTCGAGTGGCGAAAAACGCTAGCTTGCGTTTATTTGTGTTTCAGCGACAGAAACCAAACGACTAGAAATCGTCTGTTGCTCACACAGCTAACCGGCGCCATATTTATTTCTCTTGCTTGATTGACAAACTGTTTCAGACAGCTTCAAACGACACTGAAACCGCAACGATGTATTCCACGCTCATCTTCCATTTCTACACATCTAGAGAAAACAAATTGGCCATTTATTTTCTTTAACAAGAACTGACTGCCTCCTAACCTAACCCTAATTTATTGTCGGATCAGAACCTGAGTTCCAGCGAAGCTCTGACACAACACTCGTGTCCCATACGTAATCGCGCTAACCGTTAATAGCTAAAAAAACAAAAATGTTTTTGTTTTTTACTTAGGTTGTGTTGACACAGCACGTAGCTCGCCTGCTCTCGCCCGTTCGCCTCCAAGGTCGAACTTGACGGTGCTCGATTTCTCGCTTGAAAGCGTGGAACGCTTCCTTACAAAAAATGCCCCCCCCCCCCCCCCCTCAAAAAAAAAAAAAAAAAAAAATTGAAACTTGCTGCATAATTACCCGACAACCAAGTTAATTTCGTCTCTCGGTCCAGCAGCCTCGTGGGGTCGTGGCATATTGTCAAAAGCACACTTCCACGTCTTGTGTCAACGCGTCTCTTGCTACAGTATACGTCGCTTTCAGCGACAGAATGCTTGCCTCTTTGCTCGATATCGTTGTGACTATATAGAGTCACTAAATGGAAATAGTGACTTCAGCTGAGACGCCTTTTATGAAAGCATGCATGGTGCCATAACGAAAGCATTTCATGTTTTCAGTGGCTTTCAGTGTAACTTGGTGTCTGAGAAAGAGCTGCGCAATATCTTTTTATACTTGCATATCTTCCTGAAGGTAAAAAAAAAAAAAATTACAAGTTATTTGCACACACGTTCGAAGCCTCGTACGCTTTCCTTCATTTGCTCCTAGAAGACAGAAGACAACGAACCGATCGGACGTCGTTTCGGCTTTTCGTCTATCAAGAGCGCGGCCTTGAAGCGACTCCTGTCTCCCCTTGAGGCCATAGGCCTAGGGGTCACCATTAATCACTGCTGAAAATAACGTGTCCTTGCGCACCTCCTGCGTTTGTTTACCCGCCAAACCCGCCCACGTGCCTTTGTTTACCCCCCGACCTGAAGCAACGATGGCGCGCGCATGGCTGTGACGCTTTTTGGAACAACTGCTCACCCTGCGACGAGCAGGGCGAGCAAGTGTTCCAAAAACATCTCGCCCTGCGGCCTGCGGGACATCTGCATTAGCCGAACGACGAAGAGCGAACCGCCAAGTGGGAAGCGACGTGTGCGACCAGACGCGTCGCTTTGGTCGGCTGGTTCAACGCTCGCAGTGACGTCTTTATACTCTGTTTCACCTTATGATGTACCGCAGGAAAGGCTACAAGCGCGAGCTCCTTGCTCTAGGGCACATCTCGGCGGCACAAGCTCTCGTGCGTTAAGAGTAGCTCCCAACGCTATGAGCTCGCGCTTATAGCCTTGTCTGCGGTACAACATAAGGTGAAACGGAGTATAGTAGAATCAATTCTGCTGTCATCGAGGGAGACGAGGGCAGTGTCATGGACTGTGAACTTTGATGGTGTGCAACGCGATGACTCCAAGCTCTCATCTGGCTTTTTTTACGCACAGCATCGAACTTGTCGGTCGCAATTGATGCAAATAAGCTTAAGATCACAACTCGTGGAGTCACGACAAGGCTGGTCGTGACCGTCACGGATGGAAACCATTAGAGGGCACCACCGCAACATCTTGGGGCTAATAAAAGGACAGGATTATCGTCATTGCCACAAATCTTTTCTCTTTTTTTTTATTAGCGAGATTTTTTAATTTTTGACAAAGTCTATACAACGTGGACATCCGGGATCCCAAGAACGGTTGGTCCCCGGAGTTCCATACACGAGCTATTCGAGCTCCTCGTGCGAAACCGACCGGGCCCATCCACGTCCGCAGGAACAGGATTCGTAAGGGCAAGCGTCTTTATGAGAGGCGTAGATCACTGAAACGTAATCATTTACGTCAATTACTTTAGTTGTACTACGACGGGCTCCTCGCAATTCATGAGTCCAAAACACTCGAGGCGCTGTGCGCACCCTCAGAAGAAGCACAGCCCGTGGAAACTCATCGTTAAAAACAAACTCATCACGCAACATACTTTTGAATAAATTTAATCTTGCCCCGATCATTCCGAAAAACCTGGGGAGCACAACAAAAACTACATCCTGTTGCAGGTTAAAATAAGACGTGCGCATCTAGAGCATGGGCGCCGACTACGGTGGGAGTCGCCCAACACTCGCCACCCCTCCCCCCCACCTTCCCCCCCAAATTTTCTAAGGGGGGGGGGGGGGGGGGGGGGGGCAGAGCATCGGCCTCCGGAACCTCTGGGTGCACCTCATTAATCTCATCTGTGCGCACTGGTGCCCGCACATATCGATAGCTGGCGATATGTGCCCGCACATATCGATAGCTCGCACAGTCCTGTTCGAAGAAGGTAGTATTAGCAAATATGATAAAGGCTATTGCTGGAAGTTCCAGACTTGTGCCTATCTCAAATACTCTACTCAAGATACTGTATTTTAAATACTTTTTGAAGTATCTTGGTATCTTGCAAATACTTTTTATCGAGAGTATTTGATACTCTATTTAAAATACATTTCTGAGTATCTTGTACTCATTATCTAAAGTACATTTTTGGCATTCCGCCATTTTTCAAGTTTTACTGTATGAGGTAGCGTAGGCGTGGCACGAGCAAACGTGAAATTCTTTCGAGCAACCGAATCCTGTTGCTAGCTCCGATAGGCTACGGTGACTTAGACTGAGCTCGTGAAAACATCGTTTTGTGCCGATTGTGACTAATATTTAACCCCAAAATTCGTACAATGAAGGTTTTCCCTCGCCTTCCGAAAGACGCCTTTTGTTTCCTGGAGTTTCCCCCAGAAAATCCTCAAACAAAAGGGGTGGTTTTACGGAAGTAAAGATTGCCATACCGATGCGCAACGCAGAACTGGAAACGACACACGACAACAATGCAGACTTCAATGTCAAGAAAATAACAAATAGAAGATGAGAAGTGGACACAAAAAAGAAGGCACTTTTTTTTCCTCGTTTTATATTTCACCCCGCTAAAAGTAAAACGTCGACTTTTTTTTTTGCGTCAGTCCGGCACTTGTTGGTTTCGCGAACGCTGTCTGTAAGCGAGCATTGATAAGCAGAGAACAGGACAGGAAACGAACTAAAAGCTGGATGACTTCTCAAAATCCCAACAAAGCGTCCCCCAACGTTGAGTGCCTTTCTGAACGCAACCTACTTGAAGGTGGGGAGCATCTCGCTAAGGCCGATAGTCGCATTACGGCCGAGTGTGCTTTAAGGGCGAGGGGCGAAAGGGCCGGGGTGGCTTTGAGGCCGAATGGGGCATAACGGCCGAGAACTGCATTAAGGCCGACAGTCTTTGAATGAGCTGGTGTGGCAGCCTTCTCGGGGGTCGCGTTGTGGTTGACAACTTTAGTTGTCAGGATTGGAGTGGCAGCTGCGTACGATCGATTAGGGTGACTAATGGGTAGAGTGCCGCGTTTTCGGAGAACCGAAAATCTCCCCATTTGAATATGTTATCGAAGAAGAAAAACCCCCAGCTTAAAGGGATACTTCAACGAAATTTGAAATATTCCCGTCGTGTTCAAAAATAGGTTGAATATGATCCACAATATCCGTAAATGACAATCACACGTTTGTATTTTGATCCCGGTGGCTGTATTTTTCGTTATAAACGGCCCACTCTGGCAAGCGCTCGGAGAAGGCCCAGCTTAGAGCACGTGACATCCAACGCAATCGTGACGTAGGTCGTCTCAAGACGAGCAAAGCTACGGCGAGGCTGACGTCGAGAGGATGGCCTAGTCGTTCCAACCACCGAAGCGGCTGCTTTTGTACGAATTTTGAGTGACGGGTTAATCTTCTATAATCTTCTAGGGGGACAATAGCGACTTCTGCGACACACAAAAGGGATTCTCGGGAAGAGGGGAGTTCCTCCTTCCCCCCTTCTCTCGTCGTGGCCGGAGACGAGACAACCTCCGTCACTAGCTGTCAAGGTTCCTAGACGAGCATTACAAACGAGGCGTTAGCGACATCCACCAGGTGCTCTTTGCTAATCGTTTAATTTGTTTTAAAATTCCTTTTCGAGACTTTTTTAACAAGATATTGGTATGTTCCATGTGATACTGCTCTTTTGAACACATATAGACCAAAAAATGAGCGCCGAAATTTCGTTGTAGTATCCCTTTAATGGTAAGAAATCTTTGTCTTCAACATTATTTGGCGTTGAACCAAGACAGCAACCACAAAGCTGTTTTTTTTTTCATTGGTACTGGGGCGTGTTTTCAGTATTTTCGTCACGCACATGTTCCCCTGAGTTTGGGGAATCACATACAGGTGTTCTGTTTTCTTCAACACAAGTCCCGATAAACACCGATTATTTGTCCCACACCGAGAGTTTGGAAAACTCTCGGTGTGGGAAAACCCTCGGAAAATAAAAAGACGTACACCCTCAATTTGATTTTTTCCCCGAAAACACGGACCTTTATTAATGGGTAATCGGGTTGTTGTACCGCAGACCTGGTTCGACTGGAAGTGCAACGTGCGCACCAAGGCACGAGGCTCGGCCGGCAAGAAGTCGCTGTCGCCGCTCGAGGAGAGACTGGTCGCCGTCACGGGGCTCTTAGACGGCTCCGACGATTCTGGTCAGGCACACAGGGTACGCCATAAGCCCCAGCGCCCTAGCATTGGCACGTGCCTTGCCCAAAAGCAGTCACCATGCTTGCACGTGACGCATCGTGCTGGTGGCCGTTTGTACTTGTTACCGAGAAAGAAACACAAATTCCATTGTGTGAAATGCGGACTAAACTGCCGAAGCTACTCACGTGCTCAGCAGCAAGGTCACCACTAGAGCCACTAAATGGGCTACGCTTAGAGTATCGGCACTCTGTTCCCCGATATTGCTGTGGGCGCCGCCTTTTTGGTGGTTGTGCAGAGCAGACGCAACAGCCGATCGTCATGATTCAAAAGTGCGACTTCCTCGGCAGTAGATTCGGTGTTAGTAGAAAGCTTATGTGATACTACTTTGCTCTGTCGCGAACTGTTTAAACGTTTGTGAAGGACGGAAAAGCGTTTCCTGTGATTTCAGATAAAGCTTCAGATAACTGGCAACCATGATTTAACGCCACAAGATGGGTAAGTATCGTTACATGTGAAGCGTAGCTTACTTAGTGGCGCTAGTCACCACATTGGCCACCGATGTGACGGCTGAGCAAGCCATGCACTGATACGAGTTGCAGCCAAGGAGGATAGAAGGGTAGGAGAGGGCATGACGTCGGCCGCGTAGCCTCCACAAGCCATGCTCCCTCGACGCCTCGCCTCTTTCTCATTTTTCTCCTTACTCTCATCACGTCTCGTGACCGTAGCTAGCTTTCGTCTAGCTATGGTGTACTAGAATACACCACAGCCTAGCCTTCAATCTGATAAAACCTACCGGACGGAGCGCGTGCAAGCCCCCATGGAGTCTTCCTAGAATCAACCATCCATCTCGCACGTGACATGTCACGCGCACCAATCGCCAGAGAGATCTGCGGTCACGCTGGGCACAAAATCGTTTAAACTTTTTATGACTAGGCTTCACCAATTTTGCAACGTGCCTCTTCCTATACTCTGTTTCATACTAAGTGTGCAACGCTGTCAAAGCTACTGGCGCGAGCGCGTGGCTTCATCTATGGTTTTGTTTGCGCGAGAACGCGTGCAAATGATCGACGATTTCAAGCCCCATGCTCGTGCCAGTAGCTTTAACAGCGTTGCACACTAAGTATGAAACAGAGTATAGTACTTCTAACCTCCTTGGTTGCAGCACACAGCTCAGGTTTTACTATCAGGAGCTGAAAATATACGCCAATGCCTAAATTGGCTCACAACGCTGCGTTTGAACTTCAAAGCTGCAATTCTTTGTACGAGCCATAGTACATCGTTTCAAATTTAAGACATAAAAAAAAAAAAAAAAAAATCCTGCAATTTTTTTATTTTATTTTTTATTCCGAAGATAAAAACAAGTTACAACCATAGAGTTATTATAATGTACGCTAGAGGTTCAACTGGCGCTAGTGTGCTGATGCAAATTGAAGCAGACAGCAACCAGTCGAAAATTGACTTCCGGTAATGCATTTTTATGGGAAAAAGTGAGTGCATTTTCTCCCTGCGCTCGATTATAAGAGCAAATATTAATTCGTACGTACTAGGTATAGCTTGGAACATTTCTCAGTCGGGTAGACGAAATAATTGGACAATAATTGGACGGCCTCGAACCAGCGACCCCGGAAGTGTATTTTACGTGGGGGGGCTCACGGTCGAAATAAAGGGTGAAGTGGAAGGGCCCCCCCCCCCCCCCTTCCACTTCACCTTGAAAAAAATGTAAATTGAAAAAACAGTTATTACCAAAATTTCACTGTTTATAGAAGGTTAATTATCATTTCTTATACCGTGTATCCCTACATTATCCAAAATTCTTGCCACGAAGCAATGAAATGTTGACGCAGTCGGATCCAATAGTAGCAGCTACACGGTGGCACCGATCTATCGTGTCGATGTAAAATGCACTGGAAAATCGGGCGCCTTCACATAGAGAGCTCGCATTTTCAGCGAAGGTGCATTTTAATTCTGGACGCAGTCCTGTCACGTTTCTAGGCGTAGCTCTGTTCTTGTAAAAAGTTGACAAACAATCTTGAAAATTTCAAAAATGAGTCCGCTCTGCCATATAGACCGAGCTTACCACCGGTGGATGCGGTCGTCAGCATTTAATTACAATGGAACCGCAAAAAAAAAAAAAAAGCTTGATAACATGAATTAAATTTTTGGATTGGTCTAGTTGGTTCACGTTCATTAAAAGGTTTAAAAGCGAAAAAAGCACACGGCCAAAGAAGTTGAAAGTTAGCGGCCGTCTGTAAACTACCTGTTGCTTTTCGTACGTTTTTTTGTTTTTTTTTTTTTGCATTTTTAACTTTTTTAATGAACTCGATAACATCTTTGCGCTTTAGATCATTGGCTAGCATCTAGAAGCGCTTTGACAAAACAGAAATGTGTACCACACCAACGAGGTTTAACGGAAGACACACTTTGCCTGTTATAATTATTATCAATTCTACAGACTGTGCTCAATAAATTGCACAGGATAAACAACATTGAGCTCTAAATATGCTCTTTTAATCGATTTGGGTCATATCGGTAACTAAAAAATAGTCGACAAAGGCAGCCATTAGTCTCATTATTGGGTGATAGCGATGAAGAATCTACATTAGTCGAATGCGAATTTATGTGCACGTTAGGGTCGAGGCTGCAGCCCCCTACAACAATGAGCTTTTTTTTTTTCGTCATTGAAGCGGGATAAAACTACGACACACCGAGGCAAACGCACAACTATTTTTCTACGTTAAAAGAAATGCGGCTTTCTTTAGAACACGTCACCACAAAACAATACTTTTGGAAATTAAATAGAAAAGCTAGCCGTCTCGGTGGCTCCGAGGCAAAGCGCCGGCCTACGGATCCCCGGGTGGTGGCCTCGAATTCCCGCAATCTGACGGGGGCTTAAGCGCGAAACACATGTACGACGAAACCGTCCGATCCGACGTCCGACCGCGCAATACGACGGTCGGAGGCGAGGGTTTTCAACGCTCTCCGATGCTACGAAAACCCTCTCCTCCCAAGGTCATTCCGGCAGTCCGCACGTCGGATCGGACGGTTTCGTCGTACATGTGTTTCGCGCTTTATTGCAGAGAAGGCACCGTGTAAGCGAGCTTTCGGTTGAAGGTCAAAAGATCCCCAAGGGGGTCGAGATGAATCCCCAGTCCTCCGCTGGGGCGTGTCAGGTGCCCGTCGTTGGTTTGGCACGTAAAACCCCCAAGTCTGACTTTTAAAACCAATGCCCACCAAAAGCGGTTAGGGGATCTGACATACTTTACCGGGAGTTCACGTAAGACGTTTCGTTAGCCCTTTGAAGTGACCGCGCAAATTTCACCATGTTGAATTAACCTGAGACTGGAGTAGAGTAGAGTGCCTTCATGAAGGCTCCCTAGAGTAGAGAAGAAACATCAAAACATAGAAAGGACAAAAAATAGACAGGACGAGGCCTCAAGACGTCGTCCTGTCTATTTTCTGTCCCTTCTATTCAACATGGTTAATATTCACCAACTAGCCTGAACCCTTGCGATTTTTTGTATGCGCAAATTTCCTTGTTAACGTGCGTGTTACGATTTACTACAGAGATTCCCGAACGAGGTGGATTCACTTTTTTTTTTTTTAATGCAGAAATAAACTTTTTTTAGTGAAAGAAAAGGAAAACAAAAGAAGCAGTTTTTTATGGGCAAATTTTCGCGAAACTATCAAACATTTTTCTGGGAAACTGAGGCGTTTATTATGACTGAAAAAATGGGTGGAATCAAAATAAAATACAATATTACGTAAGATAGCCTTCATTTCGCCAGAATTAACGCCAGAGTGGCCCAAAATATTATTTAGGGTCCATACGCAAAATAAAAAAAAATAAAAAATAAGATTTTTTTTTTGCTTAGTGAACTAATTTTATTGAAATTTTACTGATTACTTCCACCATCTAACTACGTCTGTGTGCTAAATACCTTGGCAATATATTACAAAACTGTTTTATGCGGTTATTTCATAGAACAACGGAACATTGTGAACTCCCTGCAATGCAGTTTATGCAACCTAAGATTCGACAATTCCCTCTTGCTTTGCTACGCATGCACACACACAAAATTGAAACAAAACCTACCAGATTTTTGGTAAATTCTGGGTGACTCTTGGTATGATACGGTCTGCTGCTGCCGTGCCGAAGGTTTGGGTATTTCCCTGACAAACTGCCAATTTCTTGGGCCCCGCAACCACGCATCAAGGAGCGTCCTTTTGGTAGCCATAATGATTAAAAGTGTAAAACTTTAAATACTGTGTATTCATAGCGTTGCGCTCGTTAAAAAAAAAAATAAACGTACATCCTTTGATGTTGAGATGTCCAAACACACCGTTCGCGGACTTCACAGTGACAGATCTACAACTGCAGTTTCAGTGAAGTGACAGGGCGAGGAGAAGGAAGGCTGGGGAGGAGGAAGCAGATGGACTCTGGGAGACGAGGAAAAAACATCCCTCTCGTTCCAGCACCTTCAGTGGCGATTCCTTTTTTTTTTTCTTTTTTATTTCAGCATGTTTCCTGTTTTTATGGTCGTCTTTGAAAATAGGCTGAAACCGTCAGGGTGCATAATAGGGCACCCGCCTGAACATAGCAGGCTGGCTCATCAAGACCCAAAATTGTGTTTCGGAAACAAAGATGCAGAAATACCGGCGAAGATGCCTCGATTCTTTGATGTCTCCGACGACCACCGTGGTAGCAGCGCTTCAACACAGACTGCAGTGCGATGTCTCCCTTTACAACCTGTGTCGCTTGCTAAGGCCTTTTCTTGCCTTGGGAGTTGGGAACTTTTCCCCCTCATCTCGCTACATCTGTAGGCAGTCTCCGTTCAAGAAGGGCTTTCTTTTCGCGCAGACCGTCTCCCCGCCTCGCGATCGGCTCTCCACGCGGAAGCAATTACCCGACCTTCGCGGTTACTCTGACCCCCCCCCCCCCCCCCCCCCAAACCAAAAAAAAAAAAAAAAAAAAAAACGCCGTTGAAAAAAAATAGAAGAAATTTGTGTATTTTGGGCTAAACGTCGTTGCTCAAAATAGAAACAACACGAAGAAGCCGGCTGGCTGTGTGGACTAAAACAGTGCGCTGTGCGTTCCCCCTCATAGCCAACCCGCGTGTGGAGTAGGGTCCTTCATGTGCGCACATGAAGGCACCCTAGACTCCCTCACTGTGCCATGCAAGCCCCAGGCGCCGGCTCTTTTTTTTTCTCTCTCTCTCGCTCTTTCAAATTTTTTGAAGCTGTCGCGTCGTCCGCGGTTTACTGACAATTCGCTTTACTTCGAATTTTTCATCTGGAATTTTGTGGGCGAGGGTTGTGTTGTCGGCGGGAAACCAGCCGTAACAACAGAGAGCCACTTGCTTGCCCTTAGCCAAGTACGTGGCTTGGCGGAGCTGAGCAGCAAGGGGAACACGGAGGGGAGGTGGGAAGGAGTGCAGGCATTGTTCAGTACGCCTCCAGTCAAACGCAGGGGGCTCAGCATATTGCCCAGCACCCCCTGGAAAATGTCAGCGGGTGCTCAAGCCCCCGCTGCCCCCCCGGTTCCGGGGTCCCTGCCTCGAACATGTGTTTATGTGCACTGTCGGACACTTAGCGCGAACACGACGTCGGCGCTTTTCAGCATAAGGGACGTGCCAAACGAACGAAGGACATCTATAGAAAACGAAGGGAGACAGCAAGAACTACGCAGTAACACAGGATCAGTAACTACCCGTGCATGTTTGTTCTACGCTCAAAATATATCACCAGCAAAGCTCGAAGTCTTAGAGAACAAGTGCCCGATAAAAGCTGCCCGGCAGAGAAAACAATACAAAGAGACACTTTTCATAGCCCATGTAGTTTGTTCTTTACGTTTTAAATGTTTTTAACCGCTCGTAAAGATGCAAGAAGGGGTCATTTTCATATAGGGACAAGACCGGCATATTAGCAATATATAAGCGTCACCGGAGTGCTGGCGAGTCTTGAACACGCTCTATATCCCTTTCGACTGTTATTTTGCTTTGAATCGTCGCTTGTTTTTACACACCTGCTGCGTGTTGTGATTCGGAGAGCCCAATAAATAAAAAAAAAGGAAGGAAAAGAAGCAGCGCCGAGGCGGCCTGCTGAAAGATGTTGTCTCACATGCCGAGGTGGGGCGGCGAACACCGGCGGGTCCGAGGCGGGAACAACCCGGAAGGAAGGGACGTCTACATTGGTCGAGGTCAGAACACGCACTCTGCTTTATTCAGAGGGAAACAGCCCGGGGGCCAACCGCCCCGGGGGAGATCCACCTGGGCGCACGGCCCAATGGATGAAGTGTAGCGCCGCCTGGCTACAGCGATATGGTGTGGCGGTCAGTGGCGCCATCTGGTTAGTGTGGCAATTACTAAAATGGAAAAATTTAAAATACTACACTTTCCTTTCCTTAAAAAAAATAAATGCCTATCCTTCCCTCTCTTAGGAAAAAAAAAAAAAAAAAAAAGGAAGGAAAAGAAGCAGCGCCGAGGCGGCCTGCTGAAAGATGTTGTCTCACATGCCGAGGTGGGGCGGCGAACACCGGCGGGTCCGAGGCGGGAACAACCCGGAAGGAAGGGACGTCTACATTGGTCGAGGTCAGAACACGCACTCTGCTTTATTCAGAGGGAAACAGCCCGGGGGCCAACCGCCCCGGGGGAGATCCACCTGGGCGCACGGCCCAATGGATGAAGTGTAGCGCCGCCTGGCTACAGCGATATGGTGTGGCGGTCAGTGGCGCCATCTGGTTAGTGTGGCAATTACTAAAATGGAAAAATTTAAAATACTACACTTTCCTTTCCTTAAAAAAAATAAATGCCTATCCTTCCCTCTCTTAGGAAAAAAAAAAAAAAAAAAAAGGAAGGAAAAGAAGCAGCGCCGAGGCGGCCTGCTGAAAGATGTTGTCTCACATGCCGAGGTGGGGCGGCGAACACCGGCGGGTCCGAGGCGGGAACAACCCGGAAGGAAGGGACGTCTACATTGGTCGAGGTCAGAACACGCACTCTGCTTTATTCAGAGGGAAACAGCCCGGGGGCCAACCGCCCCGGGGGAGATCCACCTGGGCGCACGGCCCAATGGATGAAGTGTAGCGCCGCCTGGCTACAGCGATATGGTGTGGCGGTCAGTGGCGCCATCTGGTTAGTGTGGCAATTACTAAAATGGAAAAATTTAAAATACTACACTGCGGAACACACGTTTGATCTGAAATGTAGCGAAGTTAAGCATCGTTCACTGACGAGGAAAAATGCGCTAACTAAGGCAATTACACTTTTACAGTATTAATCAAAGTATGTACTATTCGGTACGACCTAAATAACCAACGTGTTCCGTGTTATTTTCCGGCGAAGAGACAAAATGCACACGTGTTTTCCCATAGGAATGCACAAGATGCACCACAAAAGTTGACTGGTTGCTGACTGCTTCAATTTGCGTTACGGAAGTCGCATAGACACTAGCGCCATTTGAACCTCTAGCGTACATTATAATAACTCTATGGTAGACACAGCCAAAAAGAAAAAGAGGAAAAATACGTTGTTGACGAAACGTCGCAGGGGCACGTGTCCACGAATCGTGCAGTGTCGACGAACGTACCATGTGTTCATAAAACATATGTGCACGAAAAGTTGTCCACGAAAGGTGCGTTTACGAAACGATATGGACCATAGACTCACTCGAGTCAGTCAGCAAGGGGAAAGGCTGTTTTGTTGATTTTGTTAATCCCGCTCGTTCAGCTTGCGTTTTACGCTCGATAAAAATCCGTGCAGTCGTGGCCGAGTGGTTAAGGCGATGGACTCGAAATCCATTGCGGTTTCCCCGCACAGGTTCGAATCCTGTCGGCTGCGAAACTTTTTTTTTCTAGTAACGTTTGACTTTTTGTTTGTTTTTTATTGATGGAATTAAGTGACGAAGCTTCCTTTTGTTTGATGGAGGTCACACTTCATACATAAGTATAACACTGTCCGTTTAATTTGTTTTACTCGAAGACAAGTGATGTAAATGGCACAGGTTGCCTTCTTCTATCGTAAATACCGCTTACTACGAATCCCTTCCCGTTCACATATATGCGACCGAGTACAACCGAGAGAGACCAGACCGGTTTTGAAGCCTCTTGCGACGTCTTGGGACCGGGTGCGCTGCTGCGGAGCTGGTCCTAAGAAGTCGTAAGAGGATTAAAAACCGGTCTTGTCTCTCTCGGTCGTACTCGGTTGCAAGAGTGTGAACGAGCTTTCACCGCACACAATAGAAATCGCAGAAAGAAAACAAAAAAAAAGAAAAACGAGCAGTGTTTACTGCCCCAACTCGCAGCCAGAGCAAGCGGTCACATGATCATAGCGTGACCCCCCAGAGACGCGTGGAACAGCTAGATCTTTAACGTGAACGAGTGAACTTCCGCGGTGCTCTAACCAGGAACCGTTATGAATTGTTTCTCTCATCTGGTTCAACAGTACGGCGTGATCCTTGGATCTCATTCGCTCTTTATGACATATTGGGAAAGCATGGAATTTCTGACCGGCTTTTAAATTGCATGGGCGTTGCCACAACAATTGATTAACAGGAAACTAACTGCATGTTTTCTTTCTTTAGGAGCTTGTACCTTACGCAGAGGCGGTCTACGAAGCCGAAGACTCATCAGCCGGTCAGTTTTTTCGCAAATTTCGTGCACAATTCCTTCTACATGCCTAACTTCGAAGAGCGAAAATGTAAAGACTTCAGGCGTTCCGGCCAGCCCGCTGATTGCCGTGGTCTTCCTAGCGACGCTCGGTCCGCAGTCCGCTGTAACACCTATTTACGCGTGGCCCCTCACCAAAAAAAAAAAAAAAAAAAAAATAATAATAATAAATAAATAAACGACGCGGGGTGCATTAAAAGCGAAAACAAAGATATAAAGAATGCGAGAAAACTGCATCAGAGCACGGGTGCCCTAGCAATGCCATTTATATTACATTGCCATCACCAGCGTTACTAATCGTAGTACCCTGTTTCATATCGGCGTAACTATGTTGACATTCGACATTCGGAAAATAGTTCGAATGCCAGTACAACACAAGAAATCAGTAGTGCAATCGTTTGTACAGAGATCAAGTACCGTGTCATCTAACGAGCTCCATGGCGCAAATGAGATGACTCATTGACAGGGAGCTTTAATGAAACGTCACTACCCAAAGCGTTTTGTTGACGAGGTCAAAAACCGAATGAAACAAAGCGTGCAACCGTGCGAAAGGGAAAGAGATAAGAATGTAGTGTGCATCCCCTATGTCAGAGGATTCCGAGTCAGAACATCCAAAGCGTCAAAACATCCATCGAGCCAAACATCCATTCGTGGATGTTTTGTCTCGATGGATGTTCTGACTCGATGGATGTTTTTACTCGGATGGATGTTCTGAGTCGATGGATGTTTCGACTCCATGGATGTTTAGACTCGGATGGATGTTCTGATTCGATGGATGTGTTGACTCAATGGATGTTTAGACTCGGATGGATCTTTTGACTCAATGGATGTTTTCCCTCGGATGGCTCTTATGAATATTTTGACGAGCTGAATGTTCTATCGTATTTTTGCCTGAAAGGAATGGGCTGTCGTGTGTAAAAGACTTTTGACGATATAATGAATGTGATGGTAAAACATTTTTTAAGACAGAATGGCTCTGTTTAAAAAGTATTTTGCTTCGCCGCGTTAATGCGAAGGAGAACAGTTTGTTTTTACATCGGGGTGGGAGCAGTAGAGCGCGCGATGGGCTGGCTCCGAGTCTGCGCGATTGCTCGAGGGACCAAAACACTGTTGTCGGTGAATTATGCAACATAAGCCTTTCAGAGAAATTAATTTCACCTCGCCAGTCAGTTGCTTTTATTTTTGTGTTGAGCGTCTGAATTGTTTCAAGGCACTTTTGTCCCACGCGTTCGGCGTGATCAATAACGTTATTTCGAGAGAAACGAACCTTTATTTCGTTTTTTTTTTTTTTTTTTTAATTAAGTTTTACTCTTGGACAAAGCGCTCTACATGGATTTGCTCAATTGTATATAAAAAATAGTTTTTAAATCACGGAAGCACTATTGGAACAAATGTTACAGTAGGATTGTAATTCTGTCAAGATCGTTAAGGACATCCTGAAATGTCGGGACTGCAGATGACAAGTAGCCTGAAAACAGGGCCGTTTCCTCTTGCAACCGCTTTACAATGCTAATTTTGACCCCGAACGTCCAAATATACTCAGTGACAATACTAAAACACGAAAATGAGGAACCCTACATCCAGGTCATTGACCAAATTGGTTGATCAAGTGTATCCCCAAAACTGACACTTGGCGAAATTCGCAGTCTCGAGCCGGCAAAAATTTATATATATTGTTTTTTTTTTTCTTCTTTTTTTTTCAATTTAAATAATAATGCTTTGAATCAGATGGATGTTTTGACTCTGATGGATGTTCTGACTCGATGGATGTTTAGACTCGATGGATGTTTAAACACGGATGGATGTTCTGACTCGATGGATGTTTTGACTTGATGGATGTTTCGACTCGGATGGATGTTTTGACTCGTTGGATGTCCTGCCTCTGGTGTCACGTGACCTCTTGGATGTTTTGACTCGATGGATGTCCTGACCCAATGGATGTTCTGGTCATAAGCGATGTCAAAGGAGTCTCCGAACCTCTCAGTCGCGCTTTGAGGCCCCTTGGCATTCGAACTGTTTTCAAACCATACAGAACTATTGGAAATTCCGTTTCTAAACCAAAGAACCCAACCCCGGCGAACGTCCAGAGAGGGGTTATCTACAAGATCCCCTGCAGTGACTGCCCAGCGTTCTACGTTGGTGAAACCGGACGGAGGAGAGATACCAGACTCCAAAGAACACAAGCGTGACGTCACGTACGCATCCCACGCGACGCGACTGAAGACTGAACTGGTGGACCATGCGTGGACAATGGGGCATTCTTCTGACTTTCCGGCCGCGACGACCTTGGCGAGGGAGGACGGGTGTAGGAACTAATGGTCCCGGAACTAATGGTCCCGGAACAAATGGTCCCGAAACTAATGGTCCCGGAACTCGGAACACTAAAAATGGTTCCGGGACCATTAGTTCCGGAACAAATGGTCCCGGAACTAATGGTCCCGGAACTCGGAACACCCGGAACTCGGAACTAATGGTCACGGAACCCGGAACACTAAAAAGTGTTCCGGGTTCCGGGACCAAATTTTCGGGTTCCGGGTTCCGGGACAAAAAATAAACATTATTTATCTGGGACCATTTTTTCCTAGTTTGTACTTGGGACCATTAGTTCCAGGACCATTTGTTCCGGGACCGTTTGGTCCGGGACCATTTGTTCCGGGACCATTTCTTCCGGGACCATTTCTTCCGTTTCCCAGGGAGGACAGATGGGGGCCCCGAAAGCTCCTGGAATCGTGGTTTGTTCGCAGGGACACATCCGTGTGTAACAAAAACCGCGGCCCTCTCCACGAAGCTTACACGGACATTCGTGATAAATAGCGTTGACTTGAGGTTGAACCTTGCATTTGCTTTGTAACTACTGAAGATGCCTCCCGCATGGGAAACATCTTCAGGCGTCTAATAAAATTGTTCTTTTCTGTTGTGTCAAGTCGGTGCTCTTATTTCAATTATGACGTCTCCCGGCTTTTGGAGTATTTTTGCAAACACCTTTCTCCACTTTTAAACAGAACCGGAGCCGGCCAAATGTAGTGACATAGAAAGGCGCCCCGTACAAGCGTTTGTGTGCACAGAACGTCTTGACAGATGGAACCACAGAAAGAGCTCTAAATTTACTTTATGGGAGGTAACATTTTTATAGTATGTTTTAATTTTATAAAAAATAGTATGTATTATTTTAATTTCTTCAACTCGCTTAGAACTCATTTCTCAATTATGCGCGCACATTCCCACGAAAACAAAACACAAAATTTCATTTAGAAAAAAAAAAAAAAAAAAATGACGGGACGGCAGAATTAGACAAACGGGACGTCTGGCCACCCTAATTTTACATCTTACAAAAATCCAGGTTTGGCCTCAGTCGGAAACATCTCCAAAATTGGTTAGTCGGAAACATGTCCAAAACAAACATCTTCAAAACATCTCCATGAGTACAAGCAAATTTACCCAACGGAGTTCTTGAAGAAGTACCGCCATCACAATTGGACAAAGGTTTTATTTATTGACAATGTATTATAACTTGCGTCGATATGTGACTAGTGTCGAAAGACAGCACGATTGTGTCGCAAAGCAAACACACTAAACCACGTTACTTCTTCAGGACCTTCCCAATATGCAACAGGTTAATATATATATATATATATATATATATATATATGCCGGAGAAGAGCCAAAGAGCTCGTCCACCCCTTGGGCAGCGCCTCCAAGGCCTCTCAAAGGTGTACATACTACAAAATGCATAATTTCCTCCCTCATCTGTGCAGTTTACAACCGTCAATGTGAATGGTAGACGATGAACACTAGAGCAGCTGAGGGTCAGGGCCGCTTGCAGAAGCTTGTTTTCCATTCTGGAAACCTTGTACAGGCGAAATGGTGCCAAAAGGAGACACCTGCAGACATAAACTCGGAACTCTGCCAGAGTAGGGGAAACCGTCCTGCAGTAGAAAGGGCGCATCATAGCACTTCCACCGTATTGAGCCTGGTCGCGCTTGACAAGAGTGCATCCCGCACGGAAAGCAGCTGGACACCGAACTCGATGCAGAGCTCAGAGATGACTTTCAATTTCTTGACTACGACCGTTCGCACCGAAGAGACTCGCTGCCAGTTTTGCAGCACTCTGCTGGTTGTGTTCTTGCATGCCCAGAGGGACACCAAGCCTCTGAAGCGTAGCTCTGTGAAGTCGTGGTAACACTGCTTATATATCATACAAAAGACAGTCTGCATACAGATTCGGACGGCAGTCACCACGAGAACCGTGCTTCGAATGCTGCATAGTAATGCGTTCAAGGAGAAACTTGGACCGCGGCATTCGAACCACGGATATTCCAGAGACTTGGGTTTGCAGACTTTCTTTTGCATGATTTATGAGCAGTGTGACCCCGGCTTAAGAGTTCAACCTGAGCTCACTCATACATGTATATCCATAAGCAGACACATCGACACACCAAAACAAAATTTGAATTGTTGCCGCTGTTGGCGCCTCATTGGCCTCATGCGGTTCTTACGCTGCTTCACAGATGGCGCCACCAACTCGCCGACCACTGGCGGACTGCGGTAAAAACCGATAGTCGCCGAAAATTTGCAGCTTTCTTTTCTGCGTAGTGTCGTTGCGTTTCGAGCGAGGAAAACAGGGCAACGTGCATGTTTTCTTTTCTCTGTGCCATCATTCAAAGGGCACCCTAGTGCGACCTTAGGAAAGTTACGGGCTATTTCGATTCGGGAACACTTCTGCTTTTTGTGAGGGTGATTGACCTGGAAGTTAATCTGCGGCGATTTGCGCGAATGGATCCAGCTTTCAAGATCGCGGTACCCTAGATTGCTTTAGTCAACGCAATCGTGAGTTCAGGAACTCTTGGACAGTGGTTATCTTGTGCTCATCCTTATTGATCCCACACTGGCGCTGCGCGATGGGTCGAAAACGGAAGCAAGCCGAGGACTACGTTGCGGAGTTCGAGGATTTCGATCTTTCGGAAGTACCTTTCTCGAATTCGGTGGTCTGCAGATACTGTAGAGTCGAGATCAATATTGACACGGGTCACGGCAAGGGGCGTATTTGCGAGCACATTAGGTCCGAAAGGCATATCAAGCTCAAGTATGGCTTTGGAAGAGGTGAGTTAAAACGCTCTCGTTTTTCAGTTTGAGTTTATGTACTGTGATTCGTGTGTGTGATTGGTGAGCAAACGGATAACACTCGGTTTTACAAAAATTTGTGCATCGAAGATAACAAATCTACTAGAAACAAGGGCTCTAGACAAACGTGAAACTGCTACGTTGCTGAATATAAGCGCGGGACAGACATGTCCCACAAAACCAACATCCAAATTTCTAAATAGATAAGTAAAAGAAATAAGTAAATAAAAAAAAATGCTATTAAACTGCTAATGACGAAGACCTGTGAAAAGTTGGGTTCATTTGGCACAGTGCTGCGAACGATTCTGCCGTAAAGAATAGTTCGAAGCACCGGCGTTTTAATTATGTGAGGTGCGAGAAGCCGCGTGCGTGTGAGATGGAGGGAGGAGAAGGAGGGGGAGGGGTACAATACGTACAGAAGGCGGGGAGAATGCACTGTCGCCGAAGCCATTTGTGCGAAGCGCTGGTACGGTTGTAGCGAATCATGCGATGGGTTATTCAACAAGCCGGAATCAGCTGTGCTTGTGGTGTAGTGGTTATCACATCCGCCTAACACGCGGAAGGTCCCAGGTTCGATCCCTGGCAGGCACACGCCTTTTTTTTATTTTTTTTTATTAACATTTGGACAAACTTCCCAAAAAATGCACGTTGTCTTTTAGCATTTTTCGAGTGAATTATTATTATTTTCTTTTAGGTTTTTTTTTGTTTAATTAATTATTTACGTATTAATTGCAACTTTGATTCTCTTTGCTAATTTCGACCAGTCATTTGAGAAATTCTGACCAAATAAATATTAAATAAAATAACACAAAGCCTGCAGTATTCAGCCTGTTCAAAACTATACTGGTAATATTTGAGACCGACAATCGTCTCATTGCACTGTAGTCTCATTCTAAAGGGACTCCAAAGTGTGCAGTATGAGCCATTTTTAACTACCATGACACACTACATGTAAGCCTTTTGAATATATTTATGACCCTGTAGAAAACCCCCGATTTTGTGAGCAGTCCACGCAGTTTAGGATATATCTGCGCGTTCAGTTACCATGCATGACAAAATGAACAGGTTCACTTATGTGATGTCTTAATCTTCGATCAAGATTGGTTTTAAAAACGCTAAAAATAACGGCATGTCAACTACGAGGGGTGCATTCCAGAAGCGTTCATCCCTTGCCAGTTAAAACGAGAAAACAGCGCAAATTGACGACGGACCAGAGGAACACACAGAAAGACCAGGCGCAGCGCCTGGTCTGTCTGTCTTTTTCTAGGGTCCGTCGTTATTTTGCGCTGTTTTCTCGTTTCAACGCATCGCCAGCTCGCCCGGATTCCTGAGTGCCCTGCCGAACTCTGACTCAAGCTCGCGTACAATCATTCGGTGGTTAGGCCTTCCCAGAGTTGCCCAGTTTGGCCACCGGCCGCGCTGGCTAGTAGCCGACCGAGGCGCCTCCTGTTCACTGCCCTGGGGCCATTAGTGGCTCCTGCGAAATTTTCATAATCAGTGATTTGCCTCAAAATTGGTTCGTAGCAGAGGCATCTGAACAACCCAAATTTCAAACTACATTTTTTTTTTTTTTTGCGAAAAGAGAAAATGGGTTTGAGGGGTTTTACTGGTTGTGTTGTAATATCTTGTATATCATGTATTGCAATATCTTCCCTACGGGTTACAACAAATTTGATGGCACGAAATGAATCCTGGGCTTCCGTGCGGAAAACGAAAAATGCATGCGCAAAATACTGTGTGTGTGTTAGACTATGCTCAACTTGTACAACATGTGACGTCACTTCCCCGGAGAGCGCTGGGAAATTTGGATGTTGTATTTGACACACCCCTCATTAACCTTTTTTTTTTTTTTTTTTCAAGGATATATATTTATGGAATTTAGATTCGTTTTCCTCTTCAACTACCCGTTATTCTCCCGGCCAGGCGGGGTATCTATGCCCGAGGTTTTACGGAAACTCGATACGTAAAAGCCCAACTAAATATCAGAGAAAAAAAAAATTGCAACCCGATGATTTTTTTTTTTTTTTTTTTTTGTGTGTGTGTGTGTGTGTGTGTGTGTGTGTGTGGAAATTGCCGATTGAGAATCGAGGAGTGTTGCTGTTCTGATTCTTTCTTGGTCGCGAGCTGCGACCGTACAGAAACCGAAATATTTTCGAAATTCTAAGGCCATCGGAGGAAAGTTGAAACGTATTCGTTGAGAAAATTAATACAATCTGCGAAACTCAAGCTTTATGGCGATTGAAATGCAGAAAACGTCTTGAAACCTTGAACAAATAGTTATGCGGGGAGTGACTCCCCTTCGACTCGGAGTTCTGAGGTTTCGGTATGGTGGCTAGAGAGCCACCCTAGTTTCGGCTTTACTTTGATATATATAAAGCTCTGAAAGCTACACTAAGGAACTAATAATAATTTTGGGTTCGGTACGCGTCACGTTCAGAATTCGCTAACGTCTAGAGAACCGATGGTGTGCCTACGAGTTCCCCGCACGTGGGGGAGAAGGGACATCTGGTTTTCCCGTTGGTCAGCCTGTTTCTGACTCGGCTTCACTACGTTTTTTTTGTGCTGTGTGAACCGCTGCCACAGTGACACGAGTTTATGTTATAAACTCGTCATCATAAATCATCATCATGAAGTGCAATTCATAAATGTTCTACTTGAATGAAAAAACAAACATTAAAAGCGTGTCTTTATAGTTTTAAACACCAGTGTACGTGACCCCCGTGCGGTGGTCAAGTGAAAGGGACCCGATATTTGTATGCGACCACGTGCAGTGCTCATGGCAACGCATAAATTACAGTATTCGACTTCTGGGCTTCCGAATTTTTACCGCGTGTGCGGCTCTTTTTGTCGAGTGTTTCAGCCGCTTTATAAAGCACTAATACTGTACTCGGTTTGTACCGCAAAACACGCATGCGAGCCGTCACAAGGCCACTTAAACGCCCCCTTTTTATATTCCAACTATCATTAAACGAAGTTTTCAACAACACCACCACCATGCGAGCGTCACGTGATCTCCGGAAGTGGCGCAGCGACGACGGTGAGGGCACGTGTTCACGTGATGCGCTTACATCCCTGGATTGGCTGGTGCGATGACTCGCAACTAAGCGTCCGCTGTTGTCCACCTTTCACGGGGCCCAAGTTTGTTTTCTCCGAGTGCTTTCATCGGGAACCCCATCTCGTTTCCTGCTCTTATCGGTACCGGGACGTCGATACCGATAAGAGAATGAGACGAGACAAAAAACATAGTTCCTAAATAAAAAAAAATAAATAAAAAAAACAGCCTTGTGGACAGTTCAGTCAGTCCTGGCTACGTTCTAGATGAACAAAAATTAAGCTACAAATACAGACTTGCTACCGTAAAACTTTTTTTTTTTTTTATTGTTTGTAATTAGGTTTAGGCTTTTTCCCGATTTGGGGAAACTATTTTCCCGAACATGGGTGGCTTCCGGGGGTTTCCCTTCAAGTTCGCCACCCCGCTGCCTATCTAGCGATTTTACTATGCGAGCGTAGCGGAAGCTACACCGTGCAACACCGTGTTCTACGGCGTCCCTGCCAAGCGCGCGCGTTCGTGCGAGCATTGTTCAGGGCAATGTGCTCGTAGTTTCGACTTTGCTCGCACATAAAGTGAAATAAAAAGAAAATCTATACCGATATCTTCTTCACGGACAATCAGAAACTGCCCCTTCGTCCCCTCGTGAGTCGTAATTTCCGCTGACTCACCGGTTGCTACGGCCTCCTCTGGATGGTTCGTCTCTGACCGTCTGTTCTAAATCGACTGGAGACTGCGAGCGCTTCGGAGTGCCCCCCTTTTTCGAGGGGGGTCCCCGAGGAACCTTGGGGACGCCAGGTGGGGATCCCAAGGTAGCGCCGGCTCTCTTGGAGCGTCTGGTAACCCTCTCCGCAGAAGGGGGGGAGGAAGGCCCCTGGTTTACCCGTGCGAACCCGAGAGGCCCACCCGAGGTTCCCAGGGAACCTTTGACGGGGTTCCGTTCGATCGCCGAACCAAGGCCACGTCAGCTGGACCCAAGGCTAAGTTGACTGAGATCGCTCTTGGGGCCTCGGTTCTCGAGGCCGATCTGGTTCCAGGTGGTCACGAGGCCTTGCCGGGAACGGAAGCATTCGAAAGGGTGCAGACGTTGAACCCTCCCCGAACCCCTTTTCGAGACGTGGGCGTTTTTTTTTAGGAAAGGGTTGGGCGCAAACTGGGTGGGTTCTAGCGTGGGCGTTTGTGTCGGAAGGGTGGCTGGAGTTCGTAGAAGGGTTTTCGGGCTTCCTAGAAGGGTTCCTTCGTGTTCCTGGAAAGGGTTTGCGAGGTGCGTTCGGGTCCCTTCGGGTTGGTAGGGTTAAGAATTGTCTAGTATCTGAACCCCCTACTATTCTTGCGGGATATCCCGTGAGTTGGTGTGGGTAGCTAGGGTTGGCGGGGGTGGGCTCTAGGGTACCAACGAGTTGAGGGTTGGTGTGGGTGGCTATAGGGTTGGCAGCGGTGGGCTGTAGGGTACCAATGGGTTGAGGGCTGATGGGGGTGGCTAAGGTCTGCGGGGGCGGGCTCTAGGTCCCAACGGGTTTTGATTTACGGAAGTCCCGGGGCTAAAGCATAGGGTGTGGTCGTTGCGGTTGTCTCCGCTCCGAGAGGAGCGCGTGTGCTGGCGTCCGGCGGGAAAAAAGCGTTGTGAAGCTCCAAAAGGGTTTAAATGCGTGGGCGCCCGGTGTCTCGCACGTGAGGTGGCAGTGTGCCGAACGGGTTGTCGGGTGTCGCCGTCGGCGCAAGGTCAGTGCCGTCGAAGATGATCCGGAGGGCAGGGGACTTCAGGGTCGGCGCCGAGGCCCCAAGGTCGCGGCAGATCGGAAGGAGGGCCACCCCGTCTCCCTTTGTTGCTGGCGCCGTGCTGCTTTCTTCGATCCCGCCCGACCGTTATGAAGGACTTTGGCAAGCCCCGCTACCGCCTTGTCTCGGAGGTGCGCGCTGGCTGGGCCGGCCTCCCCTCCCGTACGTCGCCCATGTGGACCCTTCCACGCTCCTGGCTCCTTCCGGGTTGAGCGATTTCTCGGGCCTCCGGGTGAAGGCCGCGCCCTACGTTTTCGTTGGGTCCCTGGCGTCGCTCTTCCGTGTAATTCGTCGTCCGGTTACTTCTCGAAAATGTTTCTACTTCGATTTAGGGCGGAAACTTGCTCGAATCGATCGCGTCTGTGAACGTGAATATTTCTGCCGACAGTGTTGCTAAAGCGTACATATATGAATACCCATCCCAGGGGACATAGAAATACATAAATTTGCATTAAAAAAATCAAGCCATGAATTTACAGTTTGCCTAAATTTAAGTAAAACATATTTATATACACGTATAATACAGGGTGTTTTTTTTTTTGTTTTTTTTTAAAGCTTAACCCTTTTTTTTTTTTTTTTTTTTTTTTTTTTAAAGCCGTGAAAACTACACTTATGCCGCTTGTGGAGGTGAGTTACACGGCCAGGGGGACATATTATAGGGGGCTAAACGTAACGATCAGTCGGCTAATTAATTAAAATTCGTTAATTAATTTTTAATTAATTGAAAATAGACATATGGTTTCAATTACAAACTTGCTCAGCGTCATCGAAAACCACTAAATCAGTCATTTTCAAAAAGATTTTGAGCGCGTGAGGTAGTAGTGCACTAAATTTACCGCTCTTTGAGCAGGTACAAAGCTAGCGGTTGCGATAAGGCGCCCGCGCGATTTTTCCGTCTCTTGTCTAGCCCCAGCCTTGTACCTGCTCCACGAGTGGTAACTTTAGTACAATACTACGCTTCTCACGCGCCGAAAGTCTTTCTGAAAATGACTGATTTAGAGGTTTTCGATGACGCTGAGCAAGTTTCTAATTGGAACCATATGTCTATTTTTATTAGTTAAAGGTTAATTAACGAATTATAATTAATTAGACGACTGATCGTTACGATTAGCACCCTATAATATGTCCCCCTGGCCGTATAACTCACCTCCACAAGCGGCATAAGTGTAACTTTCACGGCTTTTTTTAAACAAATCTGTTAAGCTTAAAAAAAAAAAACTATATATATATATATATATATATATATATATATATATATATATATATATATATATATATATATACAACACGGGCACTTCACGTCATCGTACGTGGTCTCCGAGGGGGATATAAACGAATATGTGCAGATGAATGAACCGTACTTAATCCAATGAATTAAAGAATCCAAGTTTTTCAGGAACCCGCCGAAAGCCAAAAATTGGCGGAGCCAGGATTTGAACTCTGGGCCTCCCAATGTCCGGTCGGGTGTGCTAACCACTACACTACTCCACTTTTTTTTTTTTTCTTTATTGCTTGATTTTGACAGGGACAATGCAATAAGATACACTCAAAATAAGAGGTTAAAAAAACATCAGCTCACCTGGCTGACGCAAAAATGTTAAAATTCTTTGAGGTTAGCAAGCCCCTCAAGAAGTGGCAACCATTCAGGCCAAGGTTGTTGGGCCTTATACACTTCTTTCATAAAGCACATTTGCTCTGCAAAATACTTGTGCACAGGTCGCAGATCGACGTCTGCATGGCGCACGGCCATGCGACACCGCCACAAACTGTGAAGGCCCAGTAGCATGACCATGTCTAGAGGTACGCCCTCTTCCCCTTTAACGGGTAAAAAACGAATTCCATGCGGCGTAAGAGGCAGGTCCTTTTTGAGCGTTCTTTGCAGTACGTCCCAGAAAAACACTGCATCCCAGCAGTCTATAAAAACATGTTCGATTGTTTCCTGCTTTTTGCATAATATGCAGTTATCGGTCCATGCAATAGGCACTCCCTTCTCCACTAGCCATGCTTTGACAGGTAAGGTTTGGCTATGCAACTTGAAAAAAAACGTTTTGGTTGAGGCGGGAATGACCATTCTTTTGACACGTTTTAACACGTCCTGCCCTGGGCCTTCACTGAAAAACATACGATACAAAGGAGTGGGAAAAATTAAATCAATAATGTCTTTTGTCAACCGTTTCCGCGAGACACCGCACAAGTATTCCAAAGAAAAGCGCGTTGTTAAAAACTGATAAGCACCAACGACCTCTTTTAGATAGCCGCGTACAGGACCACTGATGTCTATGCCAGACGACACAATGAACTCAGGGAGAGTGCTGCGCAGCCTCGCTTGAATGACAGTGCATAAAAAAGGATCTTTCTGGTCTCGAAGAAAAAAAAATCTGTTAACCAGCTGTCTCACAAACAAATGGGAAAGTCCCAGACCGCCAACACTGACCCTTCGGAAAAGATTCGTTCGGCTCGTCCTCTCCCATACCGAGCTCCAAATAAAAACGGCAAATACACGATGAATGCGGTGAACGTTAATACGTGAACAATGCAACACCTGCAAAACGTACCAAATCTTCGCAGCAAGAAATGTGTTACACACAGATGCACGCGCGAAAATTGATAAACCCTGGCCTCCCCACTTGTTCGCCTTCGCGCGCAAAGCCTCAGTCTCATCGCGCCAGTATTCGTCAGTGTTGCGATAGTGATTCAATGGTACCCCAAGATACCGAGACGGCGAATCCGCCCACGTAATCCGTTCATAAACAGTCGGCGTGCAAGGCCAATCGCCGTGCCAAAGACCCACACACTTTTCAAAGTTAACAGAACTGCACGTATGGTCGCAAAACGTTTCTGTCAACTCTACGGCTTTCTTCACACTGTTTTTGTCGCTACAAAAAATTGCCACGTCATCCGCATATGACAAGATGCGGACTTCAACAGTTTGTAACTTAAAACCTTGAATACAACTACTATGAATGACGCTTAAACAAAACGGTTCGAGAAAAATACAAAAAAGCAAGGGCGAAATCGGACAGCCTTGTCTCACGGAAGAAAGGAGAGGAACGCGTTCAGTCACACATTTGTTCACCACAAGTCGAGTGGCGCAATTTTTGTACGCCATACGTATACCATCACACAAAACTGCCCCTACATTTACATGATCTAAAATAGCAAAAAGGACTTGATGGGACACCCGGTCAAAGGCCTTTTCCAGGTCGACTTGTAACATTGCCACTCTTTTTTCCATAGTGTCGCAACATTCCAAAATAGTTCGTGCAACGTGCACGTTCGTTACAATACTCCTTCCCTTTATACCACACGTCTGGTGCGGGCCGACGATAATGCTAATGACACTTTGTAATCGTTCCGCTAACACTTTCATGAAAATCTTGTAGTCTACATTGGTCAGTGTGATAGGGCGGTAAGAACCAACGGAACGGAGTTTCAAGCGGTCTTCAGTTTTGGGAATAAAAATTGTGTGTGTGCACAAAAACGACGGGGGCAAAACATTAAGAGTATACGCCTCGGTAAACACACAGTGCAAAAACGGGGCAAGCTGATCTTTGAAAGCTTTGTAAAATTCTGCTCCTAAACCATCAGGGCCGGGTGACTTTCCCGGTTTTAAGTTGTCGATGGCTTTTTCTACTTCCCACAACATTATAGGTTGTTCTAACTTTTCTTTTAGTTCGTCTGCCAGCTTCGGCATTAACGGCAAATAAGAACTCCGAAACCCGTTCTTTTTAGGCTCACGATAGCTGAACAATTCTTTATAGTACTCAACAAACGCGCGTTGTATGTTCACGTTATCGCTCGTAAGAACCCCCTGATACGAAATTTCCGTGATTTCATTTTGACTCGCATACTTTCTTTCAGCGCCTATCGCCCTTTTCGTGGGTAGCTCCCCAAGCGATAACCGGTTCCATCGCGCTCGCAGCATAGCCCCCTTGTATTCTTCAGTATCGAGAATTTCGAGGCGTTTTTTGATACTGATAATTTCATCCGAAAAAGAACCTGGCGATAGGCATTCTTCCAGCATCAACCTTTGAAGCAGGCTGTTTAACTCGCGCGTTTCTTTCTTTTCGTTATGCTTCAATAAGCTGGAGCGCTCGATGGAAGTCAATTTTATTTCCTGTTTAAACAGTTCCCATTTTACTCCAAATCCTTGCCCTTTTGCGCTCGCTGAATCTTCAAGATTTTTCCGGACTGCTTGTACAAAAACCTCGTCTTCAAGGAGTTTGCAATTCAATTTCCACAAGTCCCACGTGAACTTTTTAGGCGTATCTTTAGAGGAACAAACTAAAAAAGAAACAAGGCAATGATCACTGAACGACACGTGATCAACGGCATATTGCTTGCACGCTCTTACAAGGTCGAGTGAGACATACGCTCTATCCAAGCGGGCATGACTTGCACCTTGGAAATGCGTGTACTTTAAACCCCTACCGCGGGACGCGCAGTGGGCAATGTCTTCTAAATCGCACCGCTGAAGCATGTCGCAGAAAAACACGGTGCTCGCGTCCCGAAACCTTACACTATTTGACCTATCCTGCGGCGCGCACACACAATTAAAATCGCCCAATAATATAACTAATCGATCAGTTTGAACGTACTTTTCAATAAACTCGAAAAAAAATAATCGTTCCTCCGTCTTAATAGGGGCATAGATGCACACCACACGAAATTTGTAGTTGGAAATAATAAAATCGCACAAGACAAAGCGCCCCGAATCACAACTAATGACTTGTTCGACGGTCCCGATGGATTTCTTTAGAAATAAAAGACAACCCCCCGACGTCCCCCTAGCGTGGCTGACGCACACGTCATACCTCGCTTCAAAAAGCCGTACCATGTTCTCCGTCTGGGCCTCGCCTTCCATTTTCGTCTCCTGAACCGCGACGATATCCAGGTCATTCTCGATAAACAAGCGGTTTACCTGGTATTGGCGACGCCTGGCACAAAAGCCGCGCACGTTTAACGTGCCCACCCGTAAAGATCGTTCAAGGTTCATGAACGGTTGGAAGGGAGGCTAGAGGGAGAACAAGGTAGGCTCGCAAAAAAAGCGCTTGTGCAAGAAAAAGCCAATGGAAACAAAAATACGGTTGACACTTGCATTGACGTTTAGGCCCGAAAAGACTCACAGGGAGTCCTTCCTGCGACGATCGTCCGGCGGGACACGCGGCTTCGCCACGACACGACACTTCTTGATTCCTGGCACAGGCAACCCGCTGGCGGCCATTCCGCCGGTTGCAGCTGGTGCTGGCGCAGGGTCCCTCGGTCGCTTGAGAGTGGAGTCCATGTCTGTGTCCTGGCACTCTTCCACTCCGGCCTCACTGTTTTGCACACCGGGATGGCCGGGCTTCGTTGCCGATGGACCGCATCCGGATATTGCTGGCTCATGGGGCAGGCGCTCCTTAGTGTCGTCGCTGGGCGTGACTTGCGCTTCGGATTTCTCCTCGGGGTTGCGCACGAAGGACGCTGCGTCAGGGTTGCCGTCGTCGTTGGGCGGGGGCGTACCACTAGGCTCCGTCGATGGCAGGGTGACGGGCGATGACCCTCCTACGGCTTCCTCTGCCTCCGCGTCGTCCATGACGTAGTCGGTGTTGTCCTCCGACTTGCGGTCACGGGCGATAGACGCGTAGGTTTTGACGCAGTCTTCTGCTGCGTGGCCGTACCGGTGGCAGTCCGTACAGCGAGGGACGCGGCAATCTCGCCGGATGTGGCCCGTACGCCTGCACCTAAGGCACAGTGGGGCCCGTCCTGGCACAACGACGAGGACCTTGCAGCCTTCTAGGCGAATTTCGTGGGGGAGGCTGTCGACGGTACAACCGTCCTTGAGAGTCAGGCGTACCGTTCGGGTGTTTGACTCGACCGCCTCGAACCCCTTTTCCCTGAAGAGGTCTCGCGTTACGTCAGTCACTTTGCCGTACCGTTCCATCTCCTTTTTTACGTGACAGCTCGGCACGTCATAGGGCACCCAGTGCAGCTTGAGCCTGACTTCCACGTTGGCAGGGTCCATTACGAGGCACCGCCCCCCTTTTACGGTTAGTTCTTTGGCGTCCACTAACCTCTGCTTTGCTGCAAGCGAAGCCAGCCGTAGCATCCAGACATGGTTCATCTGGTGCGGTCCCGCCGACACCAGATCTTTCAGCACTTGAAGCCGCAGCAGTTCGTCGCGGAAGTCTTGAATCCGGTATGGCCGGCCCTTTACGTCACAGTGCAGAATCACACAGTTCATGGCGATGTATCCGTTCGGCAGGGGAGGCAAAATAATTTTGTACTCGTCAGGGTTTCCAGTGGCAGAATTAGCAGAAGTACCACGGCCAGACGCGGCCGCTGTCACCGCTCCTACGGAGCTCATGATACACACGTCCGTTCGCTTCGGCTGCCGGAAGTGGAATCCCCCACTACACTACTCCACCTTAGCTTTCTGGCGTTTCCTACCTGTCTTATTAATGCACAAGAAACGAAATGTGTCCAATCGGAGGTGTTCTGGAAACACACGCCGCCGCGTGGAACGCGGTACGACGCTTAGTGTCACGTGGTACGTGCTCGTTTGTGCTCCAGAAATCCTCCCACTGTTTGTCTCGCCCCGTGTACATGTAGTATTCTTTGTTTATGAGCTTTTTAGAGACACGGTATCATCATCATCTGCGAGAATCAAGAGCCACGTTATTGAACATACAACACGGGCACTTCACGTCATCGTACGTGGTCTCCGAGGGGGATATAAACGAATATGTGCAGATGAATGAACCGTACTTAATCCAATGAATTAAAGAATCCAAGTTTTTCAGGAACCCGCCGAAAGCCAAAAATTGGCGGAGCCAGGATTTGAACTCTGGGCCTCCCAATGTCCGGTCGGGTGTGCTAACCACTACACAACTCCACCTTAGCTTTCTGGCGTTTCCTACCTGTCTTATTAATGCACAAGAAACGAAATGTGTCCAATCGGAGGTGTTCTGGAAACACACGCCGCAGCGTGGAACGCGGTACGACGCTTAGTGTCACGTGGTACGTGCTCGTTTGTGCTCCAGAAATCCTCCCACTGTTTGTCTCGCCCCGTGTACATGTAGTATTCTTTGTTTATGAGCTTTTTAGAGACACGGTATCATCATCATCTGCGAGAATCAAGAGCCACGTTATTGAACATACAACACGGGCACTTCACGTCATCGTACGTGGTCTCCGAGGGGGATATAAACGAATATGTGCAGATGAATGAACCGTACTTAATCCAATGAATTAAAGAATCCAAGTTTTTCAGGAACCCGCCGAAAGCCAAAAATTGGCGGAGCCAGGATTTGAACTCTGGGCCTCCCAATGTCCGGTTAAAAGCTTAAAAAAAAAAAACTATATATATATATATATAGTTTTTTTTTTTTTTTTTAAGCTTAACAGATTTGTTTAAAAAAAGCCGTGAAAGTTATATATATATATATATATATATATATATATATATATAACAAAAAACTAAAAACCGTGAGAGATATTTTATGTCGGTCTGTACAGGTGAGTTACAGTCGGGGGACATAATATGGGTGGGGGGGGGGGGGGGGGGGGCTAGTCGTCACGATAAGTGAATTAATTAACTAAAATTTGTAGATGAACTGTTTGGAATTAGCAAAAATAAACGTATCGTCTCAATTAGAAACTTTCTGAGGGTCATCCAAAACAAATAATTGGTGCAGGCGCTTCGTTTTTTCTGAGTCCCAAGAATGCCTCTAAAACCCCGCGGTTTTTCCGTTCCTTATCATTCGCGTCTTCGCACGGCACGTGTTGTCGCCATCTTGGCGGTTGGTCGTGAAAGCCCCGATGGACACGGAGAATAGACGGGTAGGAGAAGGAGAGGGCATGACGTCAGCTGCGTAGCCTTTACAAGCCATGCTCCCTTGACGCCTCGCCTGTTTCTCATTTTCCTCCTTACTCTCCTCACTTATCAGCCCAACATGACCACATCACATGACCGTAGCTAGCCTTCGTCTCTAGCCTTCGATCTGATAAAACCTACCGGACGAAGCGCGCGCAAGCCTGCAAGGAATCCTCCTACAATCAACCATCCATCTTGCACGTGACATGTCACGCGCACCAATCGCCAGAGAGATCTACGGTCACGTTGGCCACAACATCGTATAAACTTTTTATGACTAGGCTTCACCAATATTGCAACGTGCCCCCTCCTAGTACTTCTAACCTCCTTGCCGATAACCGATTCTTTGCATTACACAGCTTTCCACGCTCTCGAAATCTCCCTAAAGTTGCAAAAATATTCCAAAAGCCGGGAATCATAATGATCAAAAAAACTGCTCCGACTTTACTCAACAAGATTAACAATTTAATCTTGTTGAGTTCTCCCTAAAGTTAGCTGATTTAGCAGTCTTCGACGACGCTCAGAAAGTTTCTAATCGGAATAATATGCAATTTTTCATCATCAGAAAAAGTGATTTAACAGTTTTAGTTATTATTTCATTTATCGTGGCGATTAGCCCCCTATGCATGTCCTCCTGGCCCTCTAAGTTACCCGCACAAACCGCACTAGATTTTTTTTTTTTTTTTTTTATAAGTCGGATTGAACTGAGGTTTAACACTGTATAAACAGACGGGAATCATCCTATTATTTTCTTTTTTTTTTTATGGTGCCCGTTTGGGCACCATAATGGACTCCGTCTGGACTGCCCGCCGAAATGAATGGTAACAAATTACGCCGCCACGGGAAGCTGGTAATGGCTCTTTGTGGATGGATGGATGGACGGATGGATGCGGCTTATGACATTTATCTAGTTATTTATACGTGTTGTCGCCATCTTGGCGGTTGGTGGTTGTGGACGCCCCGATGGACGATTCTTTGCATTACACAGCTGTGATGTCAGGAGGTGGACACGGAGGGCACAGAATAAAGGTGCGATAAACACCAGTCGATGTACAGTCACAACGATACTTTTCTGGATCAAATAATGCTTATTTTGATTTATTTTTATGTCTGGTAGGTGGTTATGCGCTAGTATATAGGTGTTTATCTTTTGTGTCCCGTCACACTTGCGCATAGCCTCCCGTGAATTGTGCTACATCTTTAGTCTAGATGAGCATTTTCGAATATGCTTTAGGTTTTCCTGCGTTAAAAATGCAGGCAAAGATCTGTTCCAGGCAGGCACCGCAACAGATATCGGCGATTTGACCCAAAGAACGGAGTTTGATGTTGCGAACGCGAGCGAAGCAGACGGAAGCCCGTTCTCGACCCCGGATGACGCGCCCCAACGGTTGCTCGAAACCGGGGCAAGAAAAACAAGAAAAAGAAACGATCGTAGGAAAGCCTTGAAAAACCTGTTACGCTTCCTCTCTTCATCTCTCCCTCAAAAACCGTTTTTCCTTCTTTCCGGATCCCCCCCGTGCCCGGTGTCGCTAACCTTACCTCGTTTCCTGTTGATTCGCGAATCCTCGGCGCCCTGCTCTACAGAGGGAGCAACTCAGACCACAGAAACCGTTTGCAAGTCAATGGCGGACGCCTCCTAGGCGGATGTGCGTTGTGTTATCGCGTGGAGAGAGCGGTCGAAAGGCAAAGACGCTTGCAGACGACAAACGCTTTCATTCCCTCCTCGCAGGTCGTATTAAAAACGCGGCCCATAAACCCGGTGACTCCAATCGGGCAGTTGGAAACACTCTGTAATTTAGGCACACTAGACTTCTGCACACCGCCGACAGCGCCGTACGCGGCGGCGCCGGTTCTGCCGAGCGCGAGGTTTTATTCGGGGCAGCGACAACCGGGGAAACACTGGACTCGACGCGCATTCGGGCCGCTGCCATTTTCGTTCTCGATGTCGGACCCCGGTTGCCCCAGTCCCGGGACGTCGCAACAGCTGCCAGGCAAGCGGAAGAGAGTGGTGCTGACCATCCGACAGAAATTGGAGATCATTCGGCTCCTGGAAGCCGGCAGGATGCCCAAGGAATTGGCCGGCGAGTTCGGCATCGGCGAGCAGACGGTTCGAGACCTGCGCAAGAGCAAGGAACAGCTGAGGCACTTCCCCGAAGAGTCGGGCGACGCGTCTGACCGACTCAAGTCCATGAAGCTGCCTCTCTACCGGGTGCTCGATAGGGCGTTGCGGACCTGGCTTCAGGAGCGGCGGAAGTTGGGCGAGGCGGTGACCAGTGTCCAGTGCACGAATCAGGCCAAGCACCTCATCGAGACTCTGAAGCTGGAGGGAAAGTTCAACGCCCACGGAGGCTGGCTGAACCGTTTTAAGCTACGGCACGGCATCGCCACTGGTATTCCCAATCGGGCTTTTTTCTTTTTTTTTTTTTTTTTCGAGATCGTGGTTACCAGTAGCAGCTTCGATCGTTCCTGACCGCGACTTCGGCATCTTGTCGTGTTTTACAGGTTCGCGTCGAACGCTAGATCGACCGCCTGATGTTGATTCCACACATGCGCACAGCATTCCCCCACACGAATTGTTTTTCTGGCAGTTTGTAACCGGGGTGATCGGCGTTACGCCGCCCTCTATTATGACAATTTGATATTTCTCCACGTGGCGGGAGGGGTGCGTGCGGTACAATCTGTGGCGTAGCCCGGGGAGGCACTAGCCCGGGGAGGCACTTATAAAACTTCAGCCCCTCCCCCCCCCCGAAAACATTCCTGGCTATGCCACTGTGCACGATGTATTGTAGCATAGCATTAGAAGCTGAACTGCATTCTCCTCATGGATGTCGCATTAGGGTTTTCTTTGTGGCCTGTTGCCGAATTTACTGTCATCAAGACAGGCCTGTGAAACGCACCTAGTCCCTCCTGTGATGTGTTCTTCACATGTGGTGGTGAGGGACGGAGATCGAAGTGTGTAGAATTGACAACTTCAATTCGGGATTGACCTCAAATGCGTGGAATTCCCAGCCTCGCTTTGCATTTGGACAAAATTTTCGAATAGCTTTCTGGTTCGTTGCCTAAGCTCGGCGCATTTTCTCTTTTTTTTTTTTAACTTTTTTTGCAGTTTTATTTTTACACTTTAACTGGATAATTATGTGTTCTCTTCTTTGCAGCACCACCGGTGAGGATGCTGCCGACCGGACATTCGCCAGACAATGCTTCGATGCACGTAGAAGCGTGAGTTACGTTTCGCGAAATACACGGGACCTTTTCCTGACTCCACCACCGAAGTGTTTTCCCTTTCACCATCAGCTCCTGCGGTGCGATGTAGAGAGATGAGAAGGGGACGTTGTGCCGTTCCTAATCGGGTTCCCCCGTTGTCTCTGGTGTGCAGTACCTACGGCGAAAACCACGGCGAGTTCATCATTCCCATGTCGGACGTGGCGGAACAACAGCTCATCGCGCGGCCGAGCACGGCGCCGCGTGACGCCGCTCACTCCATGGTTCTCAGCGACGTCCGTTCCCTGGTGACGGCCCCTCCCGAAATCCAGATCAAGGAAGAGGTCCCCGACAGGGACGGCACCGTCGAGAATCCCCACAACGGGAACGAAGGCGACGTCATCGAGGACGTGGCCGCTCCCGCTCTGCCAGCGGCGTCTCCGCTACCCTCACCTCCTGTGCTGCACGTCGTTCCGCAGACCGTGGCGACGCCGCCTCCGACGGCAACGAACGGTCCGTTCTTCGCCAAGAACCGCAACAGGAGACCCGCGCCGTACGCGAGCTCGACTCAGGATCGAAAGTCGAGGCTCGAGATCGAAGTCCTTCTGGCCACGAAACGGAAGCTGGAGGCCGAGGAACGCCGCGCCAACGCGGAGGCCGAGTTCTACCTGGAGGAAAAGAGGAGGTCTATGGCCCTGGTGTCCCTGCACCAGGAAGAGAGGCGCAAGCTGTCCGCCATCACTGAGCTCCACGTGGAAGAGCGTCGGAAGGCGTCTTCCAAAGCGGACTTGCTTCAGGAGCACCGCAACTACTATCTGGAGCAACAGAGGACGGAGGTGGTGCGGCGGAGGCTCCTGCTGCTCGAGATTCAGAAGATCAAGAAGGAACTCAAGGGGCAGCGGTGATATGCGATGATTGTGCGGACGTGTGTTTGTCGGCCTTGGACCAGCATTATGCGTAAGTGCGTGCCGGGTTTCCGAACGAGATGCCTGAGCTCTGTGAGCTAACCCTGTGCCTGGGTGTGTGCGTATGTGCGTGTGACGAACAATGTAGAGTACTCATTGTCAATCATTCATGCCGGAAAGCGCTTATTAAACGTGGCTTCCTTCCGATTTAGTGAACTCTTATGGCGGAGCAACAGTAATAGCTCGCATACGAGTCGCTTCTGTGTGGATATTGTATAGACATGTTCTCAAAAAGTAGCATGCGTTATTCCTCTAGATAGCGTCTGCGTGCAATCGCACGTGACACTGAAAACGAACGCCCAGGTCAGAACAGACCCGGTAAATTTTGCTTTTCATGTGAAAGCTTTCCTTGCAGCTGTCAGTGATCAATGGTCTGAGTTCCTGCTTAGAAGGAACCGGCGTGGGAGTGACTGATGTTTCTGTAAATGGCGGCAACAAGGACGGACCGACGCCGTTGCAATCCAAAGATGAAATTACTGATGTTTAGATCTTACTCCTCTGTCGTCGCCAAAAATCTCTTTTTTTTCTTTTTTTTTTTTTTTTTTTTTTTTTTTTGCATGACGGTCTCTGGGTTTATTTCACTGTCCGGCCAGCGTGACCATGTCCAATGTCAAAACCCACAGCCAACGCGCGATCTCCACAGCCGAGCACGCATATGTTCGTCGCTTCGGAAAGCGAGCAAAGCACGCGCCATACGAGCGAACGCAGAAGAGGACATCGGTCAAAGGCCCTTTCCTAAAATACTCAATTTCATTTTTTTTTAATTGCATCGTTATTTTTCTGTAACGTTGTCAAGACTAGTTTTCACAGTACTGCAGATCCGCACTGCTGCCCGAGTGTATGAATTCGTTCAAGCAGCTTCGACAGCGCTGCGGAAACTATGCTATCTTTGTCAACGTAGCTGAACACAGCATGGTGCATAGGCGTAGACTAAGGGGGGGGGGGGGGGGGGGGGACATCGGGGCTTGTGCCCCCTCCAGCGAAATCTTGGGGGGGGGGGGGGGGGGAGGGGGAGGGCAGAGCCCCCCCCCCCCCTTCCGGGCTCGGGCATGATCCTTAGCGAGACTCTATTTACGTGCCATGTAAGGAGGTTCTAGTAGCGGCATGTAAACAAAATAACGCCCACGTTGCCTTTATTGACAAAGTACATGGGAAATCGAATCCCAGCGTGCTTTCATTAGCTTCAATCTCCACCCCCCCCCCCCCCCCCCCCCCCCCCCCCGGAAAATGGAAAGTCTACCGCGCTGGCCTGAAATATTAGGTTTTTATGAGCGTTGAGTCTCTCCATAGAAAAATAAAGATCGATGGATTTTTGTCACGCCTGGAAACAAGGTTGGTCGAAGCTGGCCAATCGGCGAAAGGTTTCCAGCCTCGCTTCCAGGGGTGGGGTTTTGGTCACCAGGGCTGAATGGACAAACCTGTGACAGCAGGTCAGACTAGGGTGCCTACATGTTTCCGCCGCTCCGGAAACATGTAGGCACCCTAGGTCAAACAATAATCACAAAAGAGTTTCACTGAACGAGCCAGATCCTTGGCCAGATCAATTTGGCCTGGGGGTAAGCACGACGTCCCACACTCTCGAGTCTCAACCGACTCATGTATCAGACGAGGCAGCTTTCACCATTTGTAATTTCTCCACAAAGACGTTCTTTTTCAGTAAGGTTCTCTGATGGCTGAGCATTCGAGTGCCGCGTTTATCGGTGCGGCTTATGTACAAGAAGGCGCAGAAAACAAACTTACCAAAGCCGGGAATCTCCCCGGATGCCATTGTCCATTGGCGCCAAGGAGGATAGATTGGCCCAGAATGGCGAAGAGAGGGAGAGAAGACTGATTACTGAAGCAAGAGTCAATAATGAAAAACCCGAGACTAAGAATAAATTAAAAAAAAAAAGAAATGGACAAACACTCGCACGAGTATTTGATTGAAGCCTCAAAACCGCATTACCGAAACCGAAATTAAAGCGTGTGAAACTGTGAAATATTTCAGTTTCACACGTGTGAAATATTTACTTATCCGTGATTCACTGCTATGGCACCGATAAGTTGGACACTGACCATTACAAAACTCGCGGGGAAAAAGGTGGCTGTATTTCAGTAGTCACGGTGTCCGCTTTGCTCAACGTTACTTGGCTTTGCTCCAGGAGGAGGCGAAAGCGGCGGAAGGAACATGGCCATTGAACCAATTGAACGTCACGTGCACTTGAGGATGCCTGGAATAAGGTTGTCTTTTCTCTCCAATACAAATGTTACTCACGCATGCGCCGTGCACGCGGTGCGCGGATTGTTGAAAATGGCAGCGTTCGCGGTAAACGACGGTGGTTTGACAGGACGCATAAAGTGGACTGACGAAGCCACCCTTTACATGCTCAACCTTATTCGAGACCTAAACGCGGTGGAAATGTTAGCCTCTAAGCGTCAACGGAACAAACGCACCTTCATGACTATCCAAGACCGCATGTTCCGTTTGGGCCACGACTGGTCCTGGCAGCAGATACGATGCCACTGGAAGAACCTCAAATCAAGGTATAATCATGTAGGTACTGTCCTGCTTTTCGCATTGCGCCCGGAATTGACAGGTAGCAGGGGAGCTCGTATGCGTTTTTTGGCTGATAATGCCTTACGAATGTTTTGACTTTGGCAGGAACGTCGTTTCGCACAGAAGGGGCAGCAATCCTACTGGAAACATTACGATCTGATGAACGCCTTGTTGAAGCAGCGTAGCTCCAGTGGTGGTCGGACTTCCCAAGAGCTCACGGACTCTTCATGCGCGGACAGTCACACAGGTAAGGGCAGTCCGTCCGTCACAGACCCAGCTACATGACCGGCAATTTTCTCGGAAGTTTTCACGTTGCAGGTTAAGCAGATATTCTCATGCTTGGAATTCACTCGAAGATATTTCTGCATTTTGGAACAATCACTCCATAAACGTTTACTTTTTCTTTATAGAGAATCGAGAGGGTTATGATCTAAGGCAGCAGCTCAGACCAAATGGGTGAGTAGAACGGAACGTTGTTGCAAACAAAAGGTGAATCTGTGCCTGCCAGGGATTAAATATGGGACCTTCCGCGCGTTAGGCGGATGTGATAACCAGTACACAACAAGTACAACTGCCAGCATCAAATTTGCAAAACTTTGCAGAGGATCAACAAGCCCAGCAACACGTCCCAACCATTTTTTTTTACCGAGTTTTAGGATTACATTTTGTATTTTTCATCACATAAGTAAATATAAAAGTCAGACTCAGAATTATGTTTGTGAAATGTGCACCTATGTTGCCACATTGCTCCTGCCAGTTTCAGCTTTATTACCAGGGCGGAGACGAGTTCTGCACGGGCCGATATTTAGGAGCACGACCCGGGCCTGCCCGCAGATTGCTAACCATTTCTAACGGTCGCCCGGCTTGGCACGACGCCGGTTTTCACAGGCCCGCTGAGGCCCACTCTATTTTCGCCTAGGATGAATAGCTCACAAATTGTGCAGCATGGCAGCTAGCTTGCCTCTGCTACACATATTAACTATGGTGCCCGATAGTCAATGCAGTAGGCATCTTTTTTTTCTTTTCTTTTTTTTTGCTGCTATTAGTTGGGCCAATCTGTGGGCCCAGGCAGCTCGTTAAGAAAAATGACCCCCATCGTCTCATTTTACAATTAATCCCGCGTATAAGAAAGGACGGAAAAATAAATGGCAAGTAGCAGTAAACGAAACCCAAGAAACGTCGCGACGGGTTGGAATAAAAGACGGACAAAGTTCTAAATCGCCCGCTTCCACTGGTTACAACAGGAAAAAAAAAAAAATACCTCCGTCTTTTGCGGTGGTCTGCGAGAAATTGTTTAGAAAACCACACCACGGGGGAACCTCTTCACCCATATCGTGGATGCATGCACTCGTATGTACAGATGATTTGCACCTGCGAGGGTGCACATTGTGTAGGCGTATATGTGTGCATGTTGATGGGGAGAATTGACAGTCGCCAGAGAGGAAAACAAACATTGCGCCGCTAGTACTCTGGAAGAGCATTTGCTGCACGTACACCGAACCACACAGACATATACAAACACACAGACATGCTTTCAGAATATTGGTGTCCTCCACCATATGGTCCCTCCCCCAAACCCCCTGACCAAACTTCCCAAAACATAACTGCTAAAAAAAAAAAGAAGTAATTTTTGGCTTAGCTTGTTTCAGCCTGTTTTGTAGATTTGAATTCAAGGCCCATGCTCTTCATGAATGTAGCCATGAAGCATGAGCCTGGCCCTTACCCGTGCAGATCTCTAGTAGTAGTAGTAGTAAGTGGTGAGGGTAGCAGAAAGCCAAAACATGTTGGCCACTCCTTTGTTGTGTCCGCAGACCTCTAGCGGACACAGCTGCTGTGTTGGGTTTAAATAAAACTTGATTCAAGTGCAATGCAGGTGTGGGCATCTCTCTAGCATTTCTAGAAATGTTTATAGCCAATGAGCACAGCCAGATTAAATCTATCTCCGAATGCAAGTGACCAATTTAATTTTACTCTAAGTAAGGCTTAACTTTTTTTTTTTTGCTAAATGATTAGAGTGCCAAGGAGCATGCTAGATCTCAGGTTAATGCTGCATATGTTGAGTCTGCAGCACTAACAACACAATGCACGTGTAAAGTGTCACTTGGTCAGATGTTCACTTTATAAACAAATTACTGCTACATACCTCTGTCTAGCACGCACAGCATTAAGTTGTTTTAAGCAGAAATCTAAGCAGTTGGCTCTTTACACATGTATCGTGTTGTTGCTAGCCAGACTGTTTGTATCATGTCCCCTACACCATCTAACATTTGTCGCTTTTCAAACAATCTGTTACGCTTTTGGCATATTGCAGACGAGGCACAGATGAATATATCGTGCCAACGTCTGGAGATGCCAGCCCATCGCAACAGAGCTTCACCGGGTTCTCAATCGAGTCTGCCGTCCCGACGAACACTGCACTAACGGACCTATCCCCCGCCACCCCCAACATCAAGGAAGAAACCTTGGACGAGGACGTGCGGTACGCGGAAGCCAACGGCGACAACGCGAAAACTGCCTTAACACCGAGCGTGACCGACGGCACAAGCTCTGTTACAGAATCTCAACAGCCTGACAACGTCAGCCGAGAGTCGTCACTGAATTCCCCAAACCCATCGCCTCCCGTCGAAAGAACACTTGCCGAATTAGACGTTTCACCGCCGCAGATGACGAGACAGCTCGGAGAGATCATGCAAAGCTCCCCACGCTTCGACCCCAGACCCTTTTACAGAAACCGCAAGAGGATCACGTGCTCCTGGGCTGTGTCCAGTGCTGCCGAACGAAAGGCCAAGCTGGAGCTGGACATCCTGGTCAGCACCAAACGGAAACTGGAAGCCGAGACGCTGAAAGCCAAGGCCGAAGAACGCCGGGCGACCGCGGAGACGCTGCTGCTGGCCGAGACGCTGAAGAAGTGCAGCGAGGAGAAGAACAAGGCAGTGGCCGAAGCCATGTTCCTGGTCCAGGAGAGGAAACGGTCGGAAGAGGAGACGAGAAAAGCGGCGGCCATCGCAGACTTCCACGTGGAGGAGAGACGGAAGGCAGCGGCCAAGGTGGATTTGCTCCTGGAGCACAGGAACTACTATGCGGACCAACGAAAGACCGAGGCCGTGAAGAGACGGGTGCTGCTGCTGGAGGTGCAGAAGATGAAGCGAGAGCTGAAGCTGATTTAGTGGACGTGTGTGTGTGAGGCGCAAGTGCAACTGGTTTGCTTGCGTTGTGAAATTGGCTGCACTGGAAGGGCACAGTGTAGAGGTGTGAAAAGTTACTTTGAAACAAGACAAGTTGGCAGCTTGTTGTCACTAAGCGAGGTTTGCCATTTTATGGGCGGAAAAAGTTTGACTCTGCAAGTGTACATTCCCGCTCAGTTGTGGCCATCATCAAGTGCCTTTTTCTTTCATTCTTTCCATAGCAGCTCACTGCATTATTGCTTGTCCTGTTTCATGCAGTGATCTTGCTGAGTATAAAAGGATGATCATCTCGTTCCACTTTCTTTATCTGTTTTTATTGCAGTTTTACACAGTAAAAACATTAACAAAATAAATAATTTATGTAGTTTTTTTTTGCTCGTAAAAAAAGTTTGTGGGTGTTGCTTTTTTCATGCACATCGTATGCAGGATATAGAGATGGTACACATTTATAAAACATGCCAAATGCAGTTAGTTGCACCATGATTTTTATGTCTGGCAGCGCATTTGGAGACATGGCCCATATGTCAACACATGTGGAGCCCATTGGAACATGCACATACTTTACAAAGGCTCAAATAATGAGGACTGCTAACCTCAGTATAAATACAATAATTTGCACTTCATGAGTAGCAGAGAGGTAAGGCAATAGCTGCAAGAGACCATGCATTTCAGTTCCATCTGTGTTTATCTGATAACCAAACAGTTCCAATTCAGAGAATGTTTTTTTTTAGCTAAGGTGGTTAAGTATCAAAGGCTCTAAATTGTAAGAATGGCATCTATTTGCTCTTTAGCGGGTAGATAACGAGGGAAATCTTATTGTCGTCCTGTTAATTGTTGTCCACATCCAATTACGACAGAGAAGACATCTGGGCTCTCTTTGGCTTCATCAGACAAGGGTGCTTTATGTTTTCAAATATCTGCTAAACACACAATACTAAAAAATGATATACAGACCATTTACTTTTTCAAGGGAAAGATTGAACAGCATGAGACATAAAATGCGACTTGTTTGCCACGTGACCTGAAAGAAAGAACACTCTTAGATATGTAAATAAACTCTGTGGGTTTCCTCCATGTGGTAAAATTACATGTAATTGGTCCAATTTTAAATTGCAATATTCTTCAACTCAGTCAATATTAGGCCCTGAAACATAAAGGGACATTGACAGGGTATTTTTGCTTGCCAAAGTTTTTATTTGTACACAACACATTAAGCCCAACTACCCAGAACACAATTTGCAGCTCGAAATTCCTTTTCTCTCCGCCCAAAGGCCGCTGTTCGAGAACTGGCCGGTTTGAGTCTCGCTCACTCCCTTCACCGTGGTCATGTGCCATTCGAACACAACCACCAAATGTTGTCAAAGTCGTGGGTCATCGAAGACGCACACTCAATATTAAAAATACAAAACAATGTGATACCCATTTTTTGTGGCTTCTAAAAAAACTGCAAATATGTATACTAAAAAAAAAAAAAAAGTTGCAGAGAATTGAAAGCACTTGGTATTCTCTGCATGATTCTGAAACATGGCGTCGTATCGCAGGGGTTGTGGGCTGGACGGCTGAAGAAAGCGGACTATGCGATGGCGGCGGACGACGGTCATGGGACCTCTACTTCAGAAGTGTCGTTCGCAGTACCGGCAAATCTGTCTAGCTTCGAAAGAAAAATCTGTTGCCAATCAAAACGATTATAATTTACTCCATACAATACGCCCGACCACCAAGATGGTAAGCACAAAGTTGTCGCACCTTCTCCTGGCTGAAGACATCATTCGCCTTACGAACATGAATTGGTAAAAGCATGAAAAACGCGCCATTGTCAAGTGCAAAGTGCTTGACATCTGTGTTTTTCGCGCGATGTGTGCGTTTTCCGTGCGACGTGCGCGTTTTTTGTCTGATTTGCACAGAGAAAAAAACAAAGGAAAAAGATAAAGAACACGGCTGGATGTAGCCATGTGACTTCCGACAACTCTCCTCCTTTACATTTCTACCTCCTCCCCAGTTCGGTTTCAAGCAGTTGCGTTTTTTTTACTTCATTAAAAACCTGCGACGCTGTAGCAAAAATATTGATTGGGTAGTCTTCCGACACCATATTAAATCACCTGGCAAAAAATTTAAAATTTTTTTTGAGGGGGTGTTAGTGTTTTTTTTAAACAATGCAGGAAAGCTCACTGTGAGTCAATCTTAAAAATTCAAGCCATTTTCCTGCAGCATACAGATGTGACGGAGTAGGAAAAAACACAACTTTGAATGCAGCCGACAGTTCAAAATAAATGGGTCAAGGTCGAGCAAATGGCAGCAAGTAGGAGGGATGAGACACCGATCATAAAAATGCTCAGAATAAAACAAAAAAATGAGATCACAACATAATGTAAAACAAATTGCAGGGTATGCAGGTTGCCACCACATCAAGAACTCCCAACGAAGGGGGACTGCTCGGCAATTTAATGTGAATGGAATGTACAGTGCTCAACGAGACGAAATAGACTAGTGAAGAGCGTTGCCTAGCGTACCTGCTGCGACATCTGCTGGAAGAAGCCTTACAATCTGGTGTCGCGAGTTGCATGTACGCACAGCTGAGCCAAGCAGTCGGCAGCTTTCATGGGTATATATAGCGCAAAACAAGGAAAGAAGGACGAGCGAAACAGCATGAGCGCCTATCCCGTCTTCCTCGTCCTTCTTTCCTTGTTGCTTTGCGCTATACATACTTATGATGGACAACCAACTAGCCCGCCAGATAATCTTATTGCAGTCAGCGGCTGTTCACGCTCAGGACGCAACCCCCATAGGTGATTACTACGAAGCATGAATCTCAATCTTAAGCACTTTTTTTTAATCATCACTTTACACTCGCAAATTTTATCTGTCCTTCAAGATGTGAAGTTATATTGCCCCAAATATATTTAAAAAGAAACCAGCAAACGAGGAAGACATTTTAATTATTTAGTTTAGAAAAAGGACATGTGCCATGACGCTACACATTTATTTGGTGTGAACAGTAAGGTCACTGCCAGTGGTGGTCACTTTTCTACAACTTTAACCTTTAGAAACAGGTAAACATCTTTACGCCACTGCAAAGGAAAAAAAAAAAAAAAGAAGCGCAGTCATGTTGCAAACTTGTGGCCAGCGTAGATCAGCTATCAGCTCATCGGCAGTTCTGCACCAATTAAGCTAGGAACAGCCGCTGACTGCTTGGCTCAGCTGTGCACATGTGCAACTCGCGACACTCGATAGACCGCTTCTCCTGCCAGATGGCGCCACAGGTATGCAAGGCCACGCATTCCGCTGGTCCATTTAATTTCATTGAGCTCTGTATGTATGGCACATGGAGCTCGTGGCAGATGTCCAAGATATGGGAATGCTTCTTTTTTGTTGCCAAATGTTGCTAGGATGCCACCATAGAACTATTATAATGTACGCTAGGGTTCAACTGGTACTAGCGTCTATACGACGTCCGGGAGGCAAACTGAAGCAAACGGCAACCAGTCTACTTTTGCGGTGCTCTTGTGCATCCCTGTGGGAAAACGTGCGTGCATTTTGTCTCTGCCAGAAAATAATATGGAACACTTTTGTTATTTGGGTGGTACCGAATTGTATGTACCTTTATTAATAGTGTAAAAGTGTAGGCTATTGCTTTAGTCAGTGCCTTTTTCTTCATCAGTGAACAATGTCTAACTTCGCCAAATTTCAGGCCCAAACCTCTGTTCCACAGCAAAATGCACGCAAAATGTAAAAACAAGCGACGATTCTACGCAAAATAACGATTGAAAGAAATATAGAGTGTGTTCAAGGCTCACCAGCATTCCGGTGACGCTTATATATTGCGAATATGCCAGTCCTGTCACTATATGAAAATTACCCCATCTTGCATCTTTACAAGTGGTTAAAACATTCTAAACATAAAGAATAAAGTATGTGGGCTATGAAAGGTGTCTCTCTTTTTTTTTTTTTCGATGTCGGACAGTTTTTACGAGGCACTTGTTCTCAAAGATTTCGAGTGTACGAGTGATGTTTTGAACGTAGAACAAGCATCTTTGCAGAGCAGAAAGAATAAAGCAGTACTTACCGTAAAATCCCGAGACATAACCCACCTAACATCAAGAGCAAATCAGGTGAAAATATGGAGTGGCCTAACTTTCGGTGTACAATGAAGAAAATTTTAAAACATTACTATTTTTAGGTCATGTTCCTTTCAAGCTTGTTATGGTGGCGAGGGGCAACGAAGCAAAGATGACTGTACTTCCCAGCTAGCAACGTTTGTTTATATTCCGACATAGCTAACTAGCCGCATTTACGCCGAGGTCATCATTGACCCCAATACTGCTATTACTAGGAGCCGGGTATCTTTCGGTGTTTAAAAAAAAATAGCAAATCATGCCAAAAATAGGGGTGGGCTATCTTTCGGGGGTGGGGCATCTCTCGGAATTTTACGGTACTTATTGAAAATCGGACTATATTATGTGACGTTTAATTTATTTTGATCATACATGCACAGGGAGTTACTGATCCAGTGTTACTGCATAGTTCTTGTAGTCTCTCTTAGTTTTCCAGATTCCTTCGTTCGCTTGGTACATCCAGGAGGCAAACTGAAAAGCGCCGACATTGTGTTTCGCGCTAGCCGTGTCCGACAGTAGCCGTTTTATCACCGTTTTTAATGCGAAGAATTGGAATGAAAAATACCGTAACTGACCAATTATTTCCTCCGCCTAACTGAGAAATGTTCCAAGCTACTTAGTATGTACAAATTATTCTGGATATTTGCTCTCATAATCGAGCGCAGCGAGGGAATGCACTCACTTTTTCCCCATAGGACTGCATTATCGGAAGTCAATTTTCGACTGGTTGCCGTCTGCTTCAATTTGCCACAGCACACTAGCGCCTTTTGAACCTCTAACATGCATTATAATAGCCCTATGGATGGCACTACCACTTTTCACAGTAGGCAAATAACGAATGGACAAGCAGGCATGCTGACGGGGGCTTAAGCCTAAGGCCCCTTGCTTCCATTTCTACTCCTTCCTATCTACTGCGCTTAGGCTGGAGAGCACACACAGCCACGTCTGTCATTTTTTAGTTCTTGCAGAAGAGTGCACTTTTGTACTCTGTTTCACACCAAGTCAAAGCACAGCCGACATGACTATCCGACGGCACCAAAACCGCGTCGTCGCGTCGCTCGCCGCCTTTGTGCGTTTGCTGTCGCAAGGCGAACCAATCGCGCACGGCGAACGTGCCGCAAGTTTGCGCTTTTTTCTACACGCGACTGTTTTAGCCGGTTGTAGCAGACACACAAATACGACAAGCGCAGCGACGACACAGTTTCGAAGCAGCTCGAATGGCACCGTCGAATCGTAGCATAGGCTGCGCTTAGACGGTGCCGAACGTGGCGGAGCCAGATTTTTTACCTCGCAACGTTTGTTCGTTGGCCTTTCTAGCGAGAACGCTTCTGCAGGGACATGAAGGTACTTGCAGGGTCATTCGTACAGCTTCATTTCCTCCTCGTGTATAATGCAGTGGATCTTGTGTGCCACTCTGCACCGGTGGCTCCGGGGGAAGATCTTCAACTTGGAGGCGATCCAGGTGGCCTCGATGTCGCAGTAGTCGTCCCGCTCGTGCCCGGGCCGGTCGGGCAGCCCGCTCAGTGCGGCCGAACACCTCTCTAACGCGTCTTTCACCGACCGGGCCAGGGGATCGGTGTCTGGGGGTTCACAGCTACGCCTCTTGCTCCTGAGAAAAGAGGGAAGAGCTCTTTGGAGCAGCGTTTTTTTGTGCACGTTTAGTTCGACGAGGAGCGCAAAAGCAGACCGACGCATATTTCTTGCCGAGTTATTGACAGGGGAGACACTGCCCAGAAAAAAAGATTTCTGCAAAAAAAGCTGATTTTGAAAAATAACATATTTACATCCACCAACATCTAGAGAGTATTCCCAAAAAGTTTAATTAATTTTCACATTATAGTTAATTTTTTATAAATTATTTTCTGTCCACCAAAGCTAAAGAAAAGGTAGGGTTTGGAGTACTTTGAACGCATTTTTCTCCGTTCCACTTTTTGGTATAAATTCCATTTTAGTCAATCTATCGTTTGATAATGGCAAAACAGGGAAGGCTCATTCTTCCTTTTTCCTGACTGAAATTTAATAAGGAATGCGGCTATGGAACTTTTTTGTCACTTTACGAGTGTCTTTTATAAAAAATGTTGAAATTTTGACGAAGACAAAGCAGACCAAAAAGTTGACCAATTTTGCAGACGAGAAAATTTATAGAACTAAATTACTTTTTAGAAAAAACGTTTCATAGCCGCACCCTCTAGACATTTTGCTACATATCTAGCAAATAAAAATCTTGAATATTGTGATAGTTTTCTGACGATAGATTAACTAAACAAGGTAGGCGTGTTGCTGATAGAAGCTACTCTAATTTCCTTCTCATTTAACCGACAGACCTGAAACTTTGTTATACACCATCTAGCATGACCACCAGCCTACCCTGTAAATTTAATTAATTTTAATACAAGAGTTCAAAAGTTGACCCCCCTAGGGGGTGTGCCCCCTTAACGCGAGCTGCTCAATTTTACATGCAAAGTCTTACTTAATCGATTTCGATTAGAAGCTGTTGACCCTTTGAGTGCCACAGCCCAAGTATACCGAGGTGCGCTCCCATGCAGGTTTGAGCTTTTATTTGCTCCCTACCTCTCCCGACTGGGCTGTCGATTTTATTTTTACGTGAACAGCAACGTTTCGTCTCATAATAACACCTGTCGACGGCATGTGGAAAGTTTTGTTTAGGGGGCTTCCCTCTCGGTTTGCTCCTTCGTCGTTGCAAAAAGGCAAGTCTATGTCGTTTAATGTCATGCTTTATGGCGAGCACCGAGATCTAGAAATTAGTGATAAACTAACTGAATAATAAACTAAGAATAAATAATGCCAGTTAAAACCAGTCGAAAAGAGTGACCCCATACTCCGTTTCACTTTAGGTGCGAGCGTGGCAGAAGCTGCTACAGCGAGCTGCGGGATTTCGGCGTCCCGCCAAGCACGCATGCTCGTGCAGTATAATCATTGTTCAGGCATAGCCTCCTTTATACTGAAAATGCCTGCCCAATTTCTGGCATCCCCGTGCTTTGGCGCAAATGCACAGCCAACATACATAATTCCAATACTTCAGAACAAATATTTCGTAGCGGGTGAGCAGCAACTATTTTGCACGGCAAAGAGTGTCGTGCAAACAGGTGTGTGAAGGAATGGATGCCATTAGAGCTTGATGGTGACGACGGAACCTGACGAAACAGGGCCTTCGAATTACATTCTGCCATAACATGTAGTTTACAAAAGTGAATAAATGTAGAGTGCAGTAGGTACGGCCCAACACAAATTACAAGGCAGATGGACGAGCAGGTGGTAAACTTCCACAATGTCGAAACAGCGAACACTGAAAGTTTTTATTGTTGAGGTCAAAGACCAGGCAAAGAGCAGGTGAGAAATTTCAATGGCCAGGGTCCTCTTGAGTTACAATCGCTGCAAAGTCCCTTAAGCAGTGTGAAAGGTGTTAGCTGTGTCAGGGCTCGCGTTTCGTAACGATACTAAACCTGTTGTTGGGCAGCCGTCACTACCTTGAGCTGCGAGAGCGCTAGGCAGGCCAGCCACTCAGACAGCAACGAAATACGTCGGGAAGAGCGTATGGTCTGATCCAGCTTTGATGACAGGGAGGCCCAAACCAAGCTGCAGACTTTGAGTGAATCTTCAGCAGGATGCTGATGTTTCACTCAAACGAGCTTTAAGGAAGGCCTGTCTATACGAGCCTTTCTTAATGTCCCTTGCAAAAAGATGTCTACTCCATACTTTGGAGTAGCAGAACGTAGAATTTGGGACACAATCTTTCCTTGAAATGGGCTTCAGTCACTTTCATGGTTCCGGGTGTTGGTTGGGATTTTGGGACATGACAGTCCTGGCACCTCCTTTTAAGAGTCTGCATAAATTGTGGCAAAAAGAGCGGTAAAAAGAAAAGCCCACATGTGACCCACAGCTACCATGTCAAATGCCCAAAATAGCACCAAAAATGCAAGAATGCATGAGAAAGGCTTATTCACATTGTTCACGTCGTCTATGTTTTCTGACATGTATGGGAAAACGGCGCACCCTCGTGGTGATAGCTGGCAACTGGAGGTTGGGCAGAATTATCAGTATAAAGGAGACTGTCGTTCAGGGCCACATGCTCGCATTTGTAGCTTCGATTACCCCTTTGTATAGTATGGTGTCCCGGAAAGTATAATTCTAGAAAAATATCCTAGGTTGGAGGCTTGTTGACATATCAATAATACGGCATGCAAGTTCATCTGCTCATCGCGTAACACACCTGGTGCATTTTTGTTTCCCCCTGACCTCAACAAATGACGGAGCCCGCTTGGCTGCCTTGTCGTCGCGCATTCCCCGCACCATTCTCTGCGTCGCCCTTCGATTGGCGTGCTCCTCCTTGCGCTTCCGACACACAAAAGACGCATTTTGGAACATTTGCTCGCCCATATTAACTTCGAGCCCATAAATCGGTGCGTCTTCAATAGGTAAATAAACTTCATAAAGCTTGCTACAGTTTTTCTGCATGGGACCGAAATTTGCATTCGACGTGCAAGAAAACAACCCAACACTCGAAGGGCTAATGGGAGAGGCTGGCATTGTAAAGGTAGCAGAAGTGCTCGAGTAATCGCTGGGGGTGGTGAATTGCTGCAAAAAGCAATGGACCGATACATTCTGCTCCTGACAACCAGAGTAAGACGTCAGAGTTCACCAATGCTACTCTCGGTGATGTGATTATCCAGAATTTACTCTAAAGCATTAGAGAGGAGTTTTGAAGCTCAGGTTTACATTAATTGCACTGAAATCAACCAACAGCATTTGTTAAACTTGCTGCATCGGTTTGTATAAGAAGAAATACTTTTCCTGATCTCGCCATACCAGCACGGCCACCCAAGTAACTAGCATCGTTTGAATGGCAGATGGTTCATTTCTGCAAACACCACATTAGTTTCTTTAGCGGTATTCGCAGCACCAGAAACAGTACTGTGGATGTTGTTACACGAGTGCACCACATCCCTTAGCTTGAGGCCCAACTGCAGCAGTCATATACGGTTGGCAGATATTCTAAAACACATGCCAATTGATGAAAGACATTGCAAAGGCATGAGTGAATGAATTTTGAAGATTTAAATTGAGGGACAATTTTTTAAATGTTCCCGTGGGATAACTTTGAAGTATAATCATTCTGGGTAACAAATCAAACAATTTGAAGAAATTGGAAATGCACCAAAATTTTCAATATGTCTTCTATAAAAAAAAAGAAAAGTTATTGCTGAAAGTATTATGAGTCGGTGAATCATACACACATACACTGCTAAAGCTCATAAACCTTTTTCGGTTAAAACCGAACCTCCGAAAACGGATTCGGCATACTTTTATCGGTTTTTATCGGCTTAAACCGAAAACTCCGAACCCTACTTATAAGGCACTTATTTGTATCGGTCTTATACCCCCATTACTTCACTCAGAGAAATGACCAGACGAGTGATACGTCTTCTGCTCCCGTTTCTGTCGAGAGAAAAATATTCCTCTTAGTATTTCCTCAAAGTTGACATGCATCATTCTGTGATACAAATTTAACAAGACCAAATTTGGGGAATGTACTTTGAAGTAGGAAATTGCACTTTTCTGGGAAAGTACCAGTACAAGTACATACACAGAGAATATACTTCAAGTAGATCCAAATTTTCTAAAGCAACTTGGGGTTTGTGTGTATGTTTATACAGCCTGAACTTAGTCTGCCTCAATGGGCGACTCGTCTCTCAGCTGTAGATGAGCGATTTAGCCAGTGCACTACAACAGCTTGCCTGAGGCCTTTAACATGCACCATGCAGTTGTGATACATGACCGCGCGCAGGTACGACGCTCATCCAGATCGAAACGGGCAGCGGTGGGGATTGAACCCAGGATCCCTGGGTCCTGCAGTGCGGCCCAAGCTATTTCAAAACTTTGCATTGAAGAGGAAACTGACCGTGAAATTGTTCCGATAACTCGCTGCATGTGTCCATCATAACAGCTTGGCAATGCAATTAACTTTTGCTGGAAAGCTGAAGGAAATCACTTAGTGACAGAATTCAACCAAAGCTAGAAGGGTGACTATCCCTGCGCACTTTGGCACAAATGGAGCAGCAAGCACATAGCTACTCTGTAACAAAGCAAACTAACTCCAGAATGACATGGTTCTTCAACGTGTATCTTGGCCAGTGCAGCGTGACCGGCAACTTGGAGCCCAATGCTCAATTGCACAAAAACCTTCCTCTAATATGCCCGCTCGGACCAATTTACAGGTACTGAAACCAACTTCACGGCCTCAGGTCTGTTGTTGATCTATTTTTGTTCCTTTCAGTAATTTCTGCAAAAACGGTTCATTTTGAGAAATTTCATATTTACATCCACCAGTATCTAAGAGTATTCCCAGAAAGTTTCATTTGCTTACAATGCATAGTTTTTATATAAATTATTCCAGGTCCACCGATGCTAAAGCAAAGGAACAAGTTCAAGCACTTGTAATGCGTTTTTCTCCGCTCCACGTTTCACTTTAGAAAATTTCACTTTAGAAAAATTATTGTTTGGTAACGGGACAAAAGGGAAGACTCACTCACTGTTTTTCCTAACTGGAATTTAATGGGCAATGCAACTGCGGCACTGTTTGTTTCACTTTGTAGATGTCTTTCATAAAAGATGCTAAGATTTTGTCGACGACAAAAAAGGCAAAAAATTTATTTGATTTTTTGGCGCAACGTTAATAAAATAATTTATTTTTTTTAAATTTGGTTTTACAGTTGCACTCTCCAGGTTTTATGCTGCATATTTAGTGAAGAAAAATGTTTGGTATTACATTAGTTTTCTAATTACAGTTTTCCTAAACAATTTCAGTCTGTTCCTGATAAAAAACGACTAATTTCTTTTACAACTCATGCACACAGATAAAACTTTTCACTGCATTCTGCCTTGCAACTGCCAGTATAAACTAAATTTCATTCATTTGATCCAAAGGTTCAAAAGTTGACGCTTTTGGATATTGTCTTAGATGCTACGAGAGCGAGCTCACGGCTTTCAGTGCCCCTGCTGAGCATGCACGCACGAGTAGTGCAAGCACTGATCGTGGCAGCATGCTCGTGCTCGTAGGTCCGGCTTCGGTCGCACATAAAGTGATACAAACAATAGGACCTCTCCTCCAACAAAAACTGAGGGACTTGTAATGCAGTTCGGAGAATGTACTCGCCTCGGACTAGGATCAACCGTTGGCCTTTTCCTTCTGGGTGCCGCCCTTGCACTGCGGAAGAGAAGGAAGCGTCTGATCCCGTGCAGGGTTCCCCGACGGGTCGTGCCATTACCGTGGCTGATCCCCGTGACAGGCGTTGCCGTTGAAGGTTTCCCCTATTTCTGCATCTTCACGGCTGTGACTGCAAGTAAGGGTGCATCTGAACTAGTACCTCAGGTAACAAAACTATTTGGTGAAAGAAAAAAGGTGTGCTTATGCTTGGCATAAGCAACAAAAGAGATGTCCTTTATACACTTTGCGGGTGAAATTTGCGTGCACTAAATATCTCACTTAGAAGTATTAATATCAGCCACTGAGCTCGTCTACTGGGAGCAGCCCATGGAGGGAGCACCTCTTCATAAGCTGGTTGGTAAAGCTGTTTGGATGTTTGAAGCAAACAATTCTGGATTGCAACAGTGTGCCAAGCGTTTGAAAGTTTAAAGGAAAAACTTTCAGCCTTTCCACTCTGGTGAAGAAGGAAGAGCAGCGGAGCTGTAGCTTCTGTTCCCGGTAATGGCTGTCCAGGCGAGCTATCTGCTCTTTTTTCGCAAGGGAATCTGAAGCGCTCGACGCAGTGGAACTTTAGGTGATAGCGGCCTCGCGGCGGTTGCGGAACCATTTGTGCTGCTGCGCACATCGCCGCTCGTTCTGCTCCCGCTCTTCTTCCTCCGAAAAAATGTTGTCGCCATCTATGAGCGACGGCAGCAACCAGTTGTCTGGTTAACCAGGCTGGAAAGGTTGCTGCGATCTATGAGCAACAGCGGCAAGCAGACAACCGGCAAACACAACACGCTAGACAGCTACCGCCATCTATGAGCGACGGCGGCAACCAGAGTGTTGTGTCGACATTTGTTTGGTACTGGACACGATTCTGGGGAAATTAGCCCTTAACAGTTCAACTGTAAAAACTTGCGGAGTGTGCAGACGTTTTAGACAAGGTGGTGCGAGCTACTACTATCCTATGTAAAGGGTAAAGCCAAAATCATCTATCTATCCATTCACAGGGAGATGAGTGCACCCTCCTGGGAGGTTTATATGGACAATATCCAAAGGCCTAGCTATCTGAATCTTTAGTGCTTCGGGCCTAAGTAGGTGGCTTACACTTTTCTTAAGGGGGGACATGGCCTGAGAGGGTGAACTTTTGAACCATTACCTCAAATTGATTCAAACTTTCAGGATGAATTGAACCGCATTAGGATTAATGACCCCTCAAGTTTCAATCTTGTAGGCCAATTCTGCAACATACTATACTTAACAAGCTCCAGAAAAAAAGTTACTTTATTAGAAAATGTATTTAAAACAAAAATAATTGCAATCCACAAGATGCTTGGTTTAATGTGAAGTAGATTGTCCATAGTGCGAGTTAAGATAAAAATTAATTGTAGAAAATGCAATTCCAGAGAAAAACAATAACACCCATAAAGAGCAAAAGATTTTAACAAATTCCTGTGTTTTAAAATATGAAGTTTTTGTCATGAAGAATTTAGCTTTTTCAGATTATGGGTACCTTAACTTGTTCCTCAGGAAATTTCAGTCCAGGACACCACCGAATGAAATCTTTACACTTTCAAAATGTCAAATGACACATTTCCCCACACCACATTTAATTCCTGCCAAAAAGTGAAACCTAGAAAAATGCATTTGAAGTTGCAACTTTAGGTTTCTCTCTTTTTTATAAGTCTGAGGTATACAAAATTCACCTGGAGCATTGTTAGCACCTTCCTCTTTGAGACTTTGTCATTCCCCTGGCAATAGCTACCAGTTTGTGTCATTTGTAGGCACGCTAACTTTTGTAGCAGGCATTCCTTGACAGATAAACTGGCAAGAACTAAGAGGCAAATCATACTAATGAAGAGCAGCAAAGCAGAAATGTGACCTGAAGTGGAAGATACCGTGAAAATGTGTTACTGAAGGTAACACAATATCACGTCACCAGGCAGGCCAATCGTAAACCCTGGTTCAGGTCTCAACCATTAAGATCGCTCATACCAAATTTTCAGGATTTTTTTTCTGTTTGGATGTATAAAGTTTTCTGGCCATTGATACTTTTAAACTTAGAAAGCTTCTACGGGCTAAGTCTAGAGTAAATGACACTTCCAATGAGGGTGAGATGTTCTGGCTATGTTAAACGAGTATGAAGCAGTGCCAAATAAAAAAACACAAAAAACTTCCTCCCTGCTGACTCGGGAGGCTGCCGACATGACGAAAATAATTTATTGTGAGACAAATTCTGCATGTTTATAAATGAGTTTCTGAAACCATTCTTTGGAAGATAATAAACATAAACATATAATTTTTTAAAAAGAAAGATTTTTCTGAAAAATTTGAATTCCGAGGCCATATTCTGCCTTAATGAGGTATGTTTGTGGCACATTGAGTAAGACAATATCCGCAACTCTAGACGTATCACAAGACCATTTCAATCGCGTGTTCTGTTTTTGTTTGCCATACCCTCCATCGAACTTGCAAGGCTGTCCCTCTGTCTCTGGAACTTCCTCAGAATACCTGCAAACAGAAAACAATGAGTCACCAAATATGCACGACCTACACAGAAAAGAAAATGTTGCATTACACATGACGAAGGATTTCTGTCGGCTTGATATCATAGTTTTCACTGTAAAAAAACAACATTGGTTAATAGCTCTGTTGTGCAATGGCATCATAGTTATGTGAATAATTTGTCAGTCATTGTAACACATCTTCAGAAGCATGCTTACTCGTCATCACAGCTAGCGCTGCCAGTGCTTCGTCCAGTCGTGCTATTGCTTGCGCCTTCAATGACTTCTGGGACACCGCTAAGGAATGGTAACTCATTTTAGGATACAGAAAATATGCACATGTGCATTGAAAACAAAGAACAAAGATGCAAGCTATGACATACTCAGTGTCCATATGGATGGTCCATGCATTTGTGATCGTTGGTGTACTTGAATTGTGGGACGAATTTGTGAGGTGCCTGTAACGAAAGCGAAATTCCACAAACATATAATACACTCTGAACCAAAAGCAATTACGTCAAATAGGCTCTCTAACTTCTAGACTACCATAGTAATTTTGAAACTAATTTGTTGCAAAGCCTATGATACCAGTCACAAGGACTAAAACAGTTAGTAGATTCAAATGATAAGGATTACAGTCAAACGCCTGTATAATGAAGCGTCTGGGACCGCGATAATTCTTCGTTATACATGTCACTTTGTTATATCCGTCACGCACTTTAATGACCCCAATAAAGCAGATAAGCAATGAAATAGCCCGTTGTACAGGCTATTTCACAGTAGAAGAGTTTGTTGTAGCGGCGTTTGACTGTATGTAAAAACCGCAGTCTAGATATTCTAATGGGGGCACCATAGAGCTTTAAAAAAACATACATGAGCACAAAAAGCGTTAACAAATGCAAAGGAAAACAAATTTTTTTTAAACAGCCTAGATGAAAAATGGATGCTACAAAATAGAAAAAAAAAAAGGAAAAAAAAAACAAACTTTTAGGGTTATATTTACGGCGCAAAACAAACTTGTAGTTGACGCCCGCAGGAACCCGCAGAAAAGTAGCAACTAGCAGTCACGTGATTGGCCACTAGTCACGTGGCGCTTGCGCTCTTTCGAGAGCTTCTTATGGGCTCTAAAAGTTACTTGTCAATCTTTTTTTTTTTTTTTTTTTTTTTGCACTTCTTTTTTTAACATGCTATTTTGATGTTTGAGAAACAACACGTATAAGAAAATCGTCACTTCCATTTTGACTCACGCGATAACAAACAAAAGTTTCGCCATTTTCTGTTCGAAGAGGTGCCGTCATATGTTGTCAAAGCAACACCGCTACGCTGCTCAACGAAGGGCTCCAGTCTCCGTGATCGTCAAGCAGCGGGGTCGCTTCGGGGGAACCGATATGTTAGAAACTAAAACATGTGTCATCGCAACGCTTCGAACAGAAAATGGCGAAACTTTTGTTTGTTATCATACAAGCCAAAAGCGAAAGTGACAATTTTCTTATACTTTGTGTTTCTCAAACATCAATATTTTGTGAAAAAAAGAAGTGGAACAAAAAAAACAAAGATTAAGAGGTAACTTTAGGTAACTTTTAGAACCCATAAGAATGTCCCAAAAGAGTGCAAGCACCACATGACTAGCGGCCAGTCACATGACTGCTAGTTCCCACATTTCCATGGGCTTTCGAAGACACGTATCTACAAATTCATTTCGCATCGTAAACATAGCTCTAAAAACAATTATTTGTTTTCCTTGTAAGTTTATTTTACGGCATCCTTCTTCCATCCAGGCTTTCAAAAAAAAAAAAGCTTTTTCCTGTGCTATGTCTTTTAAGGGGGGTAGCCAATTGCAATTCAAGAAATGCTTAAAAGACACAGCCACCAGGCCGGTTGTTCTACCGTATGTTCCTAAACTCTCCCATAGGATAAGGCAAATTCCAAAAAAGTTTGGTGTTGCCATTATCGTTTGGCCCCTGCTAAGTTGTCCCGCTTGTATGCGACCACCGATCGAGCCCCATGCACAAAACAGGGGTACAAAGTAAAACACCGAGGCCCTAGATTCCACGTTTCAATAGAGCCTTGTACCGATTCCATTGTCACGTAAAAAGGTGTACATGGGGCGGACAGGGCAGTGCATCGATGTCAGACCTATGGATCACAGCCTTTCGTTAAGGACATCACCTTTGGGGCACCTCGCACCTTGCAGCGTTCACTGTGATAGGTGCACCCTTTTGTTTAATGACGTGTAAATATTAATATGTCGTCGCAACAACATTTCGAAGGAGATGCATTAAGCTTTCTTTATTGATGCCCACGATAAGGACGTGCGTGTCAGTGCTGCATCCTTATCCATACTGGGCAATAAAGTACATTTTTTAAGGAAGTGCGGAGCGTGCACACGTACAACCAACGGCTTTTGATGTGTAATGAAGGTGCGGCCCGTGCATGTTTTAATCTCTTTGGGTGCCTTCCCTTTTTATTTCCGCGTTCCCATTAGAAATAAAATACTTTGTCAGTAGTCAACAATGTGCGCTCTGTTTTTGCGTGTCCTTCGCCTTTTTGGCACAGTTCTAGATAACGAACTTGCCTTGTCTAAACCTCTTACGCGTTAGGTGTCTGGGCTTCGTCGCACGTTTCGCACAACTCTCCAAAGGGCCCAAGTGTGACGAAACTCGGCATTCAAACCGGCGATTCAAACACAAGACGTTGCTCTTCTCACTCACGCTGGGCTGGTGTCTTCCAGCATGGAATCCAACAGACTGTAGTGGCACCAGTAGGGCCTTCTGACGTCTTTTCCTCCACAACCGCTGCGTCTTGCGGCGTCCAGTTTCTGGCGAATTTTCATGCAGCGGTCCCGTGCGTTCCGCCATTTTTTCTTGCACTCTTCGTCTGGGGAGAAAGAGACGTCAGTAGACGGCAAGGAACGTCAGACCTGAAACCCTCGGGGCGTACTAATATTTTAGAAAGTCGACTGACAGAGGACGAGCTCTCAATATTTCAACACCTTGTATAGAATTACTAGGTGCTTTGTTCTTTATTTATATGTTTAGGTTTGTTTTCTGAGATGGAAGTTGTTCACCAGCTCACCTGGTTAATCATTTTTCTAAGATTTGTCACAGTGGTTCTACTTTTACCTAGTCAGAGTGTGTGTGCCCAGTAGCATTAAAGGAAAAAAATAAAAAAAATAAACACAAGCGAGTCAGGGACACTTTGCGCTTGTCTACGACTTGGAGAGGGGTGAGACTTGCAAGTGAGTACGACCAACTGAAACAAGACCGATTTTTATGCACCTTGCAACGATTTACGACCGGATGCGCTGCTGCGGAACCTTTCGCAAGCCGTCACAAGAGGATTAAAAACCAGTCATGTCTCTGTCGGTCGTACCCGGCTGCAAGTGTGTGTCACAATCTTTAAGATTTTTAATAACAAAATCGCCCACTCATGAGTATGATTTTTTTTAGTTTTTTTAGGATGCTTAGTTGTTACCGTAAATAGACAACCTCAGAATCCACTTGAGTGCACCTTTCACTTAATTTCTTGAGGGTCTATAAAAGGTGTGCTAAGTGAAAGGAACAATAAAATAAGGTTAACTTGAACTGGAGAAACTTTGAAAGACATCAAATGGCCAATTCCAGAAATCCGCATCACCAGCGATGCAATCCGATGTCATGGAGGTAGCTCAGATGCAGAATGATAAGACTTTCTCTACCTAGATTAATACAATCCTTTCTTAGCATGCTGTAAAAAGAATGAAACTGATGTTTGGTGCTGTGATAAGTATTGCACCATGAGCTGTAGATTATTAGTTCTGATCAAACCCACTCTGTCGGAGCTGTGAATCTGCGCATGCTTTGGAGTCGACGAAAGCTTTGGTTCACTGCCTAGTAATAAAAGCTAGAACATTAAATATTTTGCCAGTTACTGATATTTTCTGCTTGTTTTCACTTTTAACGTCGCAAGACGTGAATATGAGCATGAACAGAGATGGCAAAATTACTTTCCACAGGTAATTAAATTACACTACTCAATAGTTTCGTCAGAAATATGCATCTATAATTAAATTGTGTTGCAAATTACTACGAACTAAAAATAATTACATGACATTTCAATCACTCCTGAAAAATAATGAAGTAGCTTTTTAATTCCTCTTTTCATTGCTTTTAGAAAAATGATGGTAATGTCAATTTAAACTAATTAAATTACACCAGGTATATACAATTGAATCAAAGAGGCCTGCCGTGCTCAATGGTCCGTTGGCTATGCTGGTATTTTCGTTTGCTTTTTTCTATCATCTTATTTTCTTCTTGATCCTTCTATCTGTCTTTGCAAGCTCATAAATTCTAACATCTTCAGGTAGTAATTTGTGCCCGTGACGACGGAAGTGTTAAGCGTAATATAGAGCTTCTTAAAATATGACTAAAACAGACAGCTCATTGGTTTCACTGTTCATTGAGTAATGAGTAATTTACTGCCTGAAAGTAATTCGTTACATTAGAAAATTACCAGCGTGCAAGAATAATTCATTGCATTGCTCAATACAGCAAAAATTTTATTACAGTAATGTCCTTACTGCCATCTCTGCACATAAAGATCGCGAAGCTTTATCCGGTTATTTTTGACCCGAGTACAAGATCGAGTGCACGATCTGAAGCATGTGATTTAGCGAGCGGCAAGACGAGCGACGGCGACAGCGACCAGTCAGCGACGAGCGACAGGGATTTCCCACTGTCGCTCTTCGCGTCGCTCGGTTTCTGGATTTCTAGAAAATGTCGCTCATCGCCTTGGTGGCGTGCTCCCGTCGCTTTCATGCGGTGCGCTTCGTCGCGCGAGTGACCGAGCGACAGCAAAGCGGGTCGCAGTCGCCTGTCTCGTCGCTAGCCAAATCGCTTTACCGTATTTTCGTTAAAAGCATAATGTCCCAGCGCGTTGAGGACCCAGTCACTTGACACGGGGAACTCGCGCCATGAGCTTCTGAAACTGAGGCTTTAGAAAGCGGGGCAGGAAGAGTGGGTCGTTTCCCGCGGGGCATTTGACACAGGGCGTTTCGTGCACTCCAGTCAGAGCAACTCTGAGAAGCTTGAATGGCTAGCTGATGAGGCGAATAGTGTCAGTGATATGCTTACCGGTTATGCCGAACTCAGCGGCAATGATTTTCAGTCTGTCGTCTTTTAGGGCAGTGTCCCTGTATTCTGGACACCTTCTGTCGTACAAAAACGGGAAATCCCTGATACGCTCCAGAAGCGCCTGGAGCGGGAAATGTCGGTATACAGGCGGCTTTGGTTCGGTGCACACCGTCGACATTGTACTACAGCTACAGCAAATTTAGGAAGTCGGGCTCTTCTTCAGACACACTAGCCGAGCGATCGTATGCGAATATTTCCAGAGAAAAGGAGACTGCAGGCAGCAAATATTGACGGCAACCAGAAATCCAAATGGCGGGACCGGCGGGACGCGTCCTGCGGCTGGACAAATCGTAAACAATGGCAGAACCTGTTGTTTTGGGTGGTACATCGCGCCACCCCTCCTAAGACATTTGAACTATCTCTGGTACAGCATGGCCTCCGAGATCCCGAAGCGCGCGCTTCGGGATCTCGGAGGCCATGGGTACAGTGGTACTATTTTGTCCGATGTCCCACTGCCCCTTTTCTCTTCACCCCAAAATAAACACCAACCTGGTATGTCGCCTAGCGCCCACTCATCACTCATCTTACCCCATCTTCCTTTGTGAGAGCAATCCTTTTATCTTCCGCTCACGCTCGGCCCACACCACGCCTTCTTTCACTTCTGTAAGGGAAAATCCAAACCCCGCGCGTTTTAAAACCATATGACATATTATTCCAATTTTGCTTTGGAGAGCGCAAAGTACGTTGATCGAAATGATTACTATGCTTACCTTCTCAGCATTGCTTTTATAGCTTCCGAGAACGAAAAGCTGCTCGTGAATGTTCCTTCCTACGGAATCCTACACTTCACAAATAATGTCATTATTTGTCATATGTCACAATAATGTCACAATAATGTCATATTCCCCTATTCCCCATGACCCTTTCTTCATTGTCACTAAGCCTAAATGAACTCACGGCCTCGTACAGAAGACCGCATTAAAGATCGTCTACTTACTTATTCATATATCCTAACTATTCATACGAATATTGAAAGAAAAAAAAAAAGGGGGGGGAGGGGTTGTTTTACCATTTTACAAATAGTTTAGAAAGTAGTGTTCATTGCGGAACTTTGAGCGCTTACAAACAGACAAAACAATGTATTTCAAAATTTTCAATTTGAGGACTTTGGCCACGCCCGTACGGAGAAGCCTCTTCCCCCATCTCCCGAACGACGAAAATAGAAAAATAAGAACAAAAAAGGCGGAGCCAGTCTCGACTTCCTGTCCCTCATACCCCCCCCCCCCCCCCCCAAAAAAAAAAAAAAAAAAAAAAAAAAAAAATTTCTTTGTGCCATTTTTTTTTTTTTTTTGGGGGGGGGGGGAAAGTTTGTGCCTTGCAGTCTTGTCGTCCACAGACAAAAACGTCTGTCAAAGAACGAAAAAAAGAAGAAGAAAGTTAAATAGTTTCAAGAAGCGAGGGGTCTCCCTTCTCCAAGGACTCTCCGGTGGGGTCTCCTCCTCACGGCGACTTCGCCCCCTTCCCGAAGACGGAGCGGAGGTCGTGAACTGACCGTGAACTCTAGCAGCCGGCAAGTGGGCCACGGCCGCCGGTCGGGCTTTCGGCGTGTCCCCCAAGGTCCCCGGGGGACTCTTCGTCTTGGCTGAGGTTGGTCGAGGCAACCGAGGTTAGGCGAGGTCGCGGCGGTTCGGGGGTTGGGGGAGCCGCCGGTGCCGTTGACCTGCGACCAAGGACGTATCATCCGCGGCACCGGCCTCGCCGACACTCGTCGCCTGTGGGGAAGAGGGCCAGGGGAGGCACTCTTCCTGGAGGTCAGCGGAAGTGGCACCCTACCGATCAGGTGCTGCCCCAACAGTCCCGGTGCAACAGAACCGCGCTGCTAAGAAACATGACATACATACATGTATCATGTATGGATGTATTTGTCATCAGCCTTGGCCGGCGGAAATCCACACATCTTGTTGGAGATCTAGAATTTGTGGAAATTTAATAATTTTTCATATATTATATTGATTCATTTTCACGTTTTCTAAGCCGATTTAAAAATTGCGCTCAAAAGGAGCTCCTCAAGTGCTGCCCGCAATGACGTAGTCTTTGCAGTCATGTCGTCACGATGTTGGCAGCGTGTCCTTGGTAGATGCGACGGTGACACAAGTGACGACCAAAGTCCCTTGATACTTCTTTTACAAGTAACGACAACCAATACAAATGACAAAGCACATTCCGCTGGAACAAAATGGCGGCATATAGTTTAAACCTCTTCTGTGCGCCACCATTCGCTTCCTAAAACCTGCTCCGTCACGCAGTCGGCGCTTCGAAGGATGTCGCTACTTGTAGGAAGAAGCTCTAATCTAGCGACTTTAGTGACGATGTGACTGCGACGACTGCGTCACTCTTCAATGCGTCATTGTGAACAGGGCTTGCGGAGCTCTTTTCGCGCGTAATTTTTAAATCGGACGAAAAAAACTCAAAATTTATCGATTAATATCTAAACAAACAATTACCTCTATGCAAATTCTTTAACTTGGTCTGACCTCTAGTAATAACTGTCGTCAACACTGAAATAGGATCGTGACCCCTAAAACGAATAACTGCAAAGTTAATTAACATATTTCCTTAAATGAGCCAACTTAGCCTGACGATTATCACCTCATCCAATGTCCACCGAGCCTGATGACAACACGGTGAAGGCGACACTAAAGGCCCGTTCATAACCTAGGTTCCTTACAACTTCTTAAACCAGAAAACACACTGGTGCCATCTATTGGGAAGCAGTGTAAACTCGGCGGTCCGGCATATTTTTTTTTTTATTTCTCGCGCATTATCCTTTTTTTCTTGGCTCGAAAAACTTTTGTCAATGTTATAAACGAGCCTTTCTATGGGTATTACGCACATTTGTCCTCGGAAATCCCGCAAAACCTTCGCTCTTGTGAAATGCAGTTCCAGGGTCAACGCATAGATGGCGCCACAATGCCAGTTTGTTCCCTCATTTTAAAAACATTTAACAAGTTTTAAGAGAACTCGTCTCTCTCAGTCGTACTCGGTCGCACTCGGTCGCAAGAGTGTGAACGGGCCTTAAATGCAAACACCTTGTGCTTATATTTTATAATAAACCACTGTCATATTGTCACGAATGTCGCGCTTGGCAATATATCGCCACTAAGAAAAAATGGGGTTTCTAAGAAAATCAATTCCGAATTTGCTAGATTTTAAAAACATATCGTTCATTCAAATGCATGTTAAGTAAAGGTTTTATTTTGCACACATGATGTTGAATATTCATTCAATTTAAATTTGAAATTTTAGCTTTCTGGTGATGTCAAGAATTTGTTTTCAATTAAAAAAATAAAATTTGAAATATTGGCAGGAATTGCCAGAAACATACTAATTAGCCAGCTAATTAATTAAACTTTGTTAAATAACTTTTTAATTAGTGGAAATAGACATATGGTTCCAATTAGAAAGTTGCTGAGCGTTATCGAAAACCACGAAATCAATCATTTTCAGAAATACTTTGAGCGCGTGAGAAGAGTAGTAGCGCACGAAAGTTACCACTCGTGGAGCAGGTACAAGGCTAGCGGTTGCAGTAAGGCGCCCGCGCGATTTTTCCGCCTCTTATCTAGCCCCAGCCTTGTACCTGCTCCACGAATGGTAACTTTAGTGCGCTACTACACTTCTCAAGTACTCAAAGTCTTTCTAAAAATGACTGATTTAGTAGTTTTCGATAACGCTCAGCAACTTTCTAATTGGAACCATATGTCTATTTCCACTAATTAAAAAGTCAATTAACAAATTATAATTAAATAGCTTGCTAATAAGTATGTTTTTGGTAATTATTGACGTCCGTCATGGCTGGTAGTGCAGTATTTTGAGAACAAAATAGACAACGGTCAAACATGCGAACCCCGACAGGTGCAAGAAACGTCAGTTTTCGTCTCGGTCGCTTCAAAAATCAATAACTTAAAAACAAAAGAAAAAAGTTCGCCAAGCTTGTCGCTTGCGCTCTCTTTCAATTCAAGACCTCTCCAAAAAATATATATATTTTACGTCAAACTTAAAGTACGACCCCAAGAGCCAAAACCGTGCCTGAACTGAGATGAAAGCACCGTGCCTGAACTGAGATGAAAGCACCCATCCATATTTCATCTCATCAGTTATATGCAGCGTTTTTTTTTTTTTTCTTGGGGGGGGGGGGGGGGGGGGGGGGGCGGCACAGCAACTGCTCACTTGCAATAGCTACTCCATACCGGTAAACCTATTGGCAAACCTGTATGAAACATAATGGCAAGCCTTTATGAAATATAATGACAAACCTCTATGAAACATCAGCAAACCTCTATGAAACATGGTGGAAACATGAGCAAATTTCTACGAAACATAGTGGAAACATGAGCAAACATCAGACGTCTGTGAATAGGGTGACCAGTTTTGGGAGGGATAGTTCCGTTTTAGAGGTTAAAATTTGTATCGTCCCGCGTCATTTTGCCTCGGAAAAGCCTTATGTCCCGTTTAAACGGCAACGTGCAGTTAAAAAAAGAAAAATTGAAAGGATGTTTATTTTTTAGAGACGTAACTTTATGGAAATAAACATTCTTTGAAAATGTTACCTCCCATACAGCACAATTTTGAGCTCTTTCCCTTGTTACATCTGCCGGACTTTTCTTCTAATACCACTGAATTTGACATGTTAGTTTGGCAACAATGAAACAGTGATGATCAGTGGACCTGTCCGACTCTGGAACAATATGCGTTTCTACGCTCAAACGGCTATAGTAGAGCGAACTGCTCTCCAGTGTCCGCTCTGCTAAATGGGAGGATCTTCCACTTCACTGTTAATCTGTCACCGACCAAACTATTTGTTACCCTCATTATCCCCGAGTGTCCCGTTTTCTACTTGGAGGGTTATAGTAAAGCACGTGAAACACGTGGGCAAATCTATACCAAACATGCCTGCAAGCCTCTATAAAAGATAATGGCAAACCCGTATGAACCATACGAACCTCTAGGAAGCATATATCGACAAACCTCTATGAAACATATCAGCAAACATCTCCGAAATATCGGTATACTTCTACAAAAGATTGGCAAACGCCCATGAAACATGTTGGCAAGCCTCTATGAAACACAATGGAAAATCTCTGGAACATATCGGCGAACCTCCAGGAAACATAGCAAACTTTATGAAACATGGCAAACCTTTAAGAAATATATTCTGGAACTTGTCGACAAACCTAAACATAACGAAAAAAACAAACAAAACATATCGGCAACACCTCGTTGCTTTGATCGATGCGCCACTCGCACGTGTAGGCTGGAACACGGAGCTCGGCCGTGTGTCCGGAGGGAAAGTCGGGGAGGCTGGGAGGCAGGCGGTTTCCGTGGCAACGGCGCCGGTGACCGTGAAAGTGGCGCGGCGTCCTCGACTGCGGGGGCCCCTGCCCTTGACTCGATCCGAATCCATCCCTGGCAATCCGGACGGTCAAGGACGGCCAGGGAATTGGGTCGACAGGCTTCCTCGATGGGCGAGGGGATTGACTGACGCTGTGCCGAGCCCACAGCTGCCACAGCCCCCTACCCTTTCCCCCACCTCCTCCTCCGATTCTCGGGACAAGGTGACACGCGGGCAAGGTCTTGCAAACATCTCTCCTTTCGGAGACCTTGCGGCGACGATGTCGGTTTTTTCTTTTTTCCTTCTCTCTCTCTTTCTTTCTCCAGGTACACCTTTCTGGGAAAATGGCGCAGAAAGGCTGGCGAGCTGGTTAGGAAACATAATATGCACCTAAAAAAAGGGACGAGACGACACGTCTTGTCCATTATTTTATATGGTCGTGTCTCGGGGTTTCGATTATGATCAATACATGGCTTGCACGCGACGTCATATCGTTCTGGATCATTCTTACTTGTCCTTGATGATGTCAAACACTCAAATTAACAGTTTCGTCAAGTACGAGACTCTTGATGACGCTAGAAGACCGGTAAACAGGAGCATCGAAGTGTGGAGGAGAGATCCCCGTGTTGTATGTGTACTCTATTCATTGGACGGTTGGATCAGCCAGGACAGCCCCGTCACCCCACAGTGCTTGCTCGGTTCAACAGGAAGCATTTAGCTTCGCAATTTTTGCCGGTGGCTGAAGAGTTCTAATAAGTTTTAGGGGACGTGTGAAGGTCCGAGTTGAACCAGCTGAGACATTCACACCTCCCCCAATCAATACAGGAAAAAAAAAAAAAGGAAAAACACAACAAATAAATTAAAGAAGATATTTAGCTCGGTGCCGCTTGTCGACGTAGAGAGAAACGTGTAGACGTGCAGTCTCCAGAACGCAACACTGCGAGAAAGAGAATAATGGTAAACAAAAAAACAAAATAAAAAAAAGTCAAACAATGCGAAGTCAGGTTGTGTTTTGCGCGCCTGCTGTCATGGAAAACATTTCATGGGGAGAGGAGTATTTGACGGGAGAGAGACTGCCTGGCTCCGAGTAGTGTTCTGGGGGCGGTGGCCGGGGTCCTGGCCGTCCACTCCGACTCGTGTTGTTGTGTTTTCCCTCCTTCCCTCGGCTCCGCGCGGCAAGCAGCTGTCTCGGACGTGTGGCCCCGGCGCGGCGTTTTCAAGGTCCGTCGGAAGGTCGAACGCTCGTTTCAGTGTCACGTTCCTCGGTATGCGGGTTACCGGGCGTCAGAATCCGTGTCGGCTTCGCCGCCCCAAGGATGCGGCCGCAGATGGCAGAAGGAAGCGGGGAAGCCCTTTCCTCCGCCTCCGCGCGCATGCGTCACGATGACGTCACGAGGTCGTCGTGGATGCTTCCCATCACGTGACGTTCGTCTGCTTTCGTTTGTGTTTAGTTTCTCGCTTCCGGTGCTCACCTGCCCTTTCCCGCACGAACCCGCTCGCCGTTCGTGCCGTCTTCTGCTGCTTCTGCTTTTGGCATTTGTTTTCTTATCGCCCATGTTTGCTCATACGCGACACGTAAAACGTGGCGCTCACATTCGTCGGTTTGTTTTGGTTCCTAAAATAATCTCGAATCTGATAAAAGTACAGAAAAAAAAGGTGCATGTAAGAAAGAGGCAGAGAAATCTCAGTAATTCCCGGGGCCCAAGGACTCAGTACAGTAACTTGATTCCCTCATCAACCGATGAAAGGGGAGGTCGGGAGCTTGAGGGGTCCCCGGTTCCCTGCAGTAACACACAAACAGCATATAAAAAAAAAAATGTTTGACATATTGTATAATTTGATCAAAATTAAATCAAAATGGAGAAATAGAACAAAAAATAACACGTGGTTTGACACAATAAAAGTGTATAATGTAGTTTTTCGTTGTTTTTATTATATTGTTTGTGTATTTGGTGGAAAATAGACGTACTTAACTACCATTTGTGCACAAAACAAAATACAAAAAAAAAAAAGAAGAAAAAAAAGAAACCTTGCAAAGTCGTTAAAGTTGCGCACCTTGGCGCCCTCTGGCAAGCGCGTCCTCCATAGTGGGCGAGTACGTGGCAATGAAATGTTCGATGCGGGGCCAAACGAAGTCAAGGTTGAGCCGCCAGTGGAAGAAACAAAACACGAGAACAAAATGCGCGCCTCCGCGCGCAAAGGTTGCCATGACGATGGTGACGTCGAGCGTGACGTCATAGGTCATTTGTTTCTGGCACTCTTCCTGTTTTTCAGCTGCCCGCGCGTGCGCGCTCTCTGCATTTCCGGCGCTGCTTTCGAAATCGATGCAGTTTTACTACAGAGTTTTACTATTTCCTTTTGAGTCATTGTTCTAGCACTTCCGCGATGAAAATTTCGTACCATTTATTGCGAGCCGGTCGGGGAAGAGCCGGTCGTAGTTTCTTCTCGGGTGGCTGCGATCAGTTGATAAAATTCAGAATTTGGGAAGACGAGCGCGGTCACCTGAAGAGCCCGACCCGGGTAGAACGAAAGAAAGGTTGTCCGAAGCGGACGATCGTGAACGATCCGCTCGCTACGCGTGCACCTCTTTTCTGGCGAACGAATATGACGTATTTTAAGCGCGTGCAGTCGGTTTCAAGCGTTTTTGAAGGTTCCAAATTTGGGGAAAAGTTGCGCTTGCTCCTGGAAGCAGCTGCTAGCGAAGATCACGAGAAGGGCGCTCTGTAGCTCGTTTGACTAGAGCAACGTTACGAAGCGGATATTGTACGTCACATCCATCCGCCGGAAGCAACGTGCAAATGGCTCTACCGTCAGCCGAAAGCGGGCGTGTGCGGTGCATCGGTAGAGACGGGCAGAAAAACAAATCCCCCCACCAAGAATGCGCACAGCCCAAGGGGGGCGAGCGCGGCTCGCGCACCGATCGGGGGGCCGTGCACACGCACCGGCATAACGCACCCCGGACCGCCCCGTCGTAACACTGCGCTTTTGGGCGGCCGACTGCGCTCGGAGAAAAGCGACACGCAGACGCAAAAGCGAGCGGCCAGCCCGAAATGCCAGTGCTGCTGGGTGGCGGCCGCTCTGGGATGGATGTGGTGGGTGGGGGGTGCCCTGGTGGTGCCGGCTGTCCGCGAGAAAGGCAGCGCGGCGGAGGCACCGTCCGAACCTCCCCTGCGGACACCCCCGAACGTCCCCCGGCGGGGCGCACCACGCCCCGGCGTCCCCAGACCCCTCCCCAGGCCACACCGCCGCACACCCACACGCACACCTCTCCCGACGCCCCGACGGCATCCCGGGGCATCCTCCTCCGGCGGACGCCGGACCGACGCACGTCCGCGCAGGGACCCCTCCGGCAGCCGCCACCTCCCCTACCTCGGGCTCGCCGAGTGGGCTCTCCCTATGCGACGGAGACACGGGCTGCTCCTACCGATTCGAGTGCACCTCCAATACGTCACGTCCCGCGACGAGCACAGCGCCACCTCTTATCGATTGTGAGAACCTTACACCACTCGGAGTTGTAAAATGTGCTGTTTTTCCTTAATTAAATAACTTTGACATAGCTCGGCAACAACTCGTAACACTTGCTATGACTTGATATTTGTACTAATACTGCTGAAACTTTAAAGGACGTCTTACAACTGCTTAAAACGTCAGAATTGGAGCTTTGTCCGCTGGAAGGCGCTGTACCCATTACTACATGAGACGTCATGAAAGCGCCCCAAGTATCTCAGAGTCGGTGGGGTTCCGTCATATTGGCCACTCGACCAACTCGACCCCTCCAACGTCCAACGTGTTTGGTGCTGGTGTGGTAGGGCAGTAAGGGGTTTTTGACTCCGCAGTCGTTCCCGCGACCGTTTTGCAGAGGACCCGAAGAGTTGCGGCCTCTGCCCGGTCGTCGCACACAAACGTGTACACATATAATTTTTTAGACCACCTGAGACTGGGTGGAAGAAACACGACGACGTCTCAGTTGAGACCTCGTCTTGTTTCTTCCACCCAGTGGTCTAAGAAATGGTAAACTTACACCAGTTCGCCTGCGCCTTAACTGTTTTTTCATTAAGTGTACACATATATTCCCGCCGTCTTCGCGCTGTGTGCACAGAGATTGCATGAAGGTTCAGCGGCACGCGCGCTGCTTCATCTCGCGTCTTATTTCCACGCAGGCGCAAGCAAATCAAGCGCTAAGTCGAGTCACGGGTTCGATGGTTTGAGCTACCAGCTTTGACAGCGTTCTGACATTTGCCGTATGCCCTTGACTCTTTGGCTTAGTTATTCTCGCCACAGTCAGTGACATCTTCCACGCGTTAAAAACGTCGATATTCGAACCAGCCGTTCGCCATACTTACACATGGAACGCAGTATGAACAGCAGACAATGACATTAGATGACCAAACCTGTAAAGGCCGGTTCACAAAGCACCATTTGCTTACGTTGGCAGCCACCGGGACACATATCCGTGCTTCGTATGAAGCCTAGCGACCAGTTCAAGGAGTAGCCTTACACGTGACATTCGAGGCACGGATGTTCCGGGGACTTACAACGTAATGCAAGAAACGCTCCTGTGTGAAGGGGCCATCACATCGCAGAACAAGCTGCCGGCAATCAAAAATGGATCCCTCGGAGATGGCGGAGACAAGTTGCCGCAACTGCGATAAATGAGGGCATCCTTTCACCTACACACGTCAGGCGCGCCTCACTAGGCCTCATATTGAAACAGCGCACAAGCAGAGATGACGAGAACACGAGACACGAGCGCCGACTCCGCAATTTTAATATGCCGTCTACGTACCAACTAGCTCAACTCTCCACTCATTAGGCGTCACAATGCGTCCGCTAACCACATCCGCAAGGCGGCAAACGACCAAGCACACGAGAGCTCTCCAAAACAACTCTAAAGAAACCGCCGCGGAGTGTTGCGCGGAGTTGCGAAGTCCGCGCATCAGCTGTTGGACCGCGTCCATTCGACGCGCCGGAGGGAGGGCTCGAGGCAGCGCGCGTTCCCAGAGCGGGCGCCTGGCGGCCCCACCTCGCGGAGCGGGGGAGCGCGATGAACTCTTCCCCTAACCCACATCGGGGCGTCTTCCTTCCTGGCAGTGACCTCCAACGTGAGCGATGGCGGCTTTCCCTTTCGCTGCGACGAGGAAGGAGGCGCAACTCGAGCTGTCGGCGAGACTCGTGAGCGCCAAATGGAGCGACCGATGGCGGAACGCAACCTTGACCGATATCGCACCCGCCCGCCTTTCCCACACCGGCTCCGTGAGGGTGGGGGGGAGACGCGGGTTGGGGCTCCTGCTTGTGTGCGGCTTGTGCGCGTCTCCCGCCGCCGGTGGAGGTGTTTGTTGTGGCCGCCGCCAATGCATCCGCCGAGTGAAAGAGCGTTGTTCGCCCCCCCTGCTCCCGCCTGCCAACTCACTTTCCCCCGCGACGATATATCGTGGTACGAATGAAAGCTGGAAGCTCTTGACAAAGCTTCTCTCCTTCTCACCTTTAGCGTACATTTGCTGAGCGTCTTTTGATCAAAAGGCTCGAGAAGGTTGATGATGAGTGATGTTCCCTAGTGCAGAGATCTGTCGAGAAAGTTCCATTTGTGTGCGGTTTGGGAAGGGGGGGGGGGGGGGGGGGGGGTAGGGTAGGGTAGGGGGATTGGAGTTGGGCGTGCAAGAGGGGTTCGGCTGGGTCGGCTCCGAAACCACACTTCCGCCGTCCCTGGATCGGTGTTCAGGTCGTCCAGCGTCCTCCAAGTGAGATCAGACGTTTTGGAGTAGACCTATGTAATACCTTCGTGCAAAAAAGATTTCCTTACTCCTATTTCGTTTTATTTATTTTTTCGTTTATGAGGCGTGACTTTGATTCATTTCTTTCTCCTTCTCCGAATGCCAGTCTCTTAGCGCAACAACCCGTCAACCGCCAGCGCGGTCGGGGCCGGCTGGCCCAACTCGACAACCTTGACCGACGGGTAAAAAGCCGGCGAGAAGCGGCCGACGGCCCAGCGGTGGCGGGCGAGCGGGTGGGGGGCGCTTTTGTTGCAAAACGAGGCGAGTTCCTCGACCGGGCCAACTGCGTGATCCGCAAACACCGAAACCGATATTCCGCGCTCTCGAAGTCCCTTTGTGCTCGCGGACGCTCCAGTTTCTGGCGCCCGAGCGAGGCCAGCGGGTCGCCCGGTCGCTCGTCCGTGGATGACACTGGTCGACTCGCTGCGATCCCTTTCGGGGTCGCCCTGCTTGCCCGCCTGGCCGCCGTGCGGGGGCTCTGGGACGGGCGGTCGGCTGGGGGGCTTCGCACGGGGTCGCGGGGGCCGGCCAACCCGACGACGAAGCGGAGTACGAGGTCCCCCGAAGTGGACCGGAATTAGACGGGAGTGGTACCTCGCTCTCCCCTATGCTAGGCCGCTGCACGGCCGGCAAAGGAGATGCGATTTCGGGGGATCCTCCTTTCGTGTCCATCCTTCTTATTATTAGTATTCGCTCATTATTTAGTGTCGCTTTGTTTATGCGTGTAGGCATAAGGTCAAATGCTGCATTGGAAAAGTGTGCGAATGCTACCGGTCTTGCAACTGGGCGTTTTTAGGTGGATCGCCATGTCAGATTATTTTTCCCAAGCCCTTTCGGTTGTTACACATATATGCCCGCCATTCGCTTTAACCACTGGCTAAACGGACTTCCGTCCTTAACCCGCCGTCCACTCAAACATCGTTTTGTGAAACCTCACTGGACTCTAGTGGAGCCAGGGCCGGCGACGTGGAAGCTCCTCCCATCTCTTTCCACTTTAGCAGAGCGAACGCTGGAGAGGAGGCCTCTCCAGCAAAGCCGCAGCTCTCAATGCAGTGGCGAATCCAAGGGGGGGGGGGGGGGGGGGGGGGGCGACGGGGGCGGCCGCCCCCTCCCCCCCCAAACAAAGTCGACCCCCCTCCCTCCCCCCTTCTCGGAGGGCAATTTGACATGGGTGGTTTGGTGGACCCCCCTTGCACAAGAAAGAATGGGAGAATAGTATCCTTAAAAATTTTCCGCCCCCCCCCCCCCCCCAAAAAAAAAAAAAACGGAGTTCTGGATCCGCCCCTGCCTCAATGATATGGCGTTAGGCCAAAGCATGGGCACAGATTGGAAACGGCGATTGCGTCAACGTTCGGCTCAAACTTGACTCGAAGCCGAGCGCTGACGCAGCACTTGTTTCCAATCTTTCTCTGGTGACGCAAAAATGTCAGAACTACGACGGCCTTGTCTTCTTGGCCGTGTTGGCCCTACACCATAAAGCGCCCTGGGCGAACACCAGCCGTAGCGTCCCCTCCCCCCTTTATTTTTATACGCCCCTATCTTCTAGGTACGATATCACGTTGTTAGTAAATATGTGAGTAGTGGCCCAACACGATCGTTCTGTCAGGCGAAAACCGCATTCCAGAAACAAAGTAAAAAGAAAAAAAAAATATATATATATATATATTTTTTTTTTTTTTTTTTTTTGGGGGGGGGGGGGGGGGGGGGAGTCATCTTTTTCTGTTTTATTTTTGATGAATCATTAAAATAATCTTCAAGTTCCAAAAACCCGCAGTTGTTTATGAATCTCTCTCGGAGTGTCTCCGGTCAAACAATCAAGAAACAGAAAGGGCGCGAGTAAAGATTTTTGAATCTCGCGCCTCCCGCCACGAGCTTCTTCGACTCCACCGCGAGGCGGCGAGGCAATCGGGGACTGGCTCACTTTCCTTCGGAAGGGGGAGGATCGCGCCGGACCGACGGCGCTCACACCGTCTGTCTGTCTCAACCGCCAACTGCTTTCGCCGTTCCTCCCCTACAGCAGAAAACAAAGATCGAACTGGACCTCTGACGTCACGACTAGTTTTCGCTTGCGCCGCTTGCCATTTTTGGCGTTGGCATCAGTCGGGAGGCGCCTTATCGGAGTCGGGGTCGTAATCTGTGGAAGCGTCGTCAGTGGTTTCCGTGTGCCATGCGTTCGCACTTCGAAGTTTTAACCGCCCGAAGCAAAGATTGCAAAAACTTGCTGCGCGAGCAACCAGTGCTGGAAACTTTCCGTCACTCGTCCGTGGTGTGGTACCGACAACTTCATTGTTCGCGAATGCGTTCGCGTTGTTTCTGTGCCCTTGTGTGTGCGTGGACGCTACAATTTTCGTGAGTCTTACGGAGCTAGTCAAATTTTGAAGCGCGATCGAATATCACACACCGCGGAGCTTTAAATGCAAGTCTTTTAACTTATAAAAACAAAACGCATTAGACTTGCCCTTGCTAAGATCGCTCGCTATTCAGGTACCTATGCGCGCCGCACTTTTACTGTTGGAGTTATTCAAGTATCTCGAATATTCGAAAGTTACGAATGTAACTTTCGGATATTTGAGATACTTGAATAACTCCAACAGTAAAAGGATATTCGAGATATTTGAATAACTCCAACAGCTTGTATAAAAATTCAAAAGCGCAAACACCAAGGAAAAGAAGAGGGGACAGGACAGAGCGCTCTGTCCTGTCCCCTCTTCTTTTCCTTGGTGTTTGCGCTTTTGAATTTTTATACAATGTGTAGCCAACTAGCCCAACAGTTAATTTTGATCCAACAGCTTCACTAGCACCATCGCTTCAAGCTTCGCAACGGCACGCTTGCGCGTGGCTTCACCGCATTGCACCGGCGAGGTCGAAGAAACTGCTGGCGCGGTAGGGGATCTCGGCGGGCTCGGAAATTTTGTTCACTATGGCAGGACTTTTTTTTAACTGAAATTATAATTCGACCTTCAATTTTAAAGGACAGTGACAAAAAAAAAAAAAAAAAATAGCCCACATTCATTGAAATAAGTGTCCTTTGCTTTGCTTGTCATTTTGCCTTGTTTCACCCTACCTGTTCCTATTATAGCCTTTTTAATGCAAGTATGTGAAATGTTTGTCATGCTGGGGGGCTATGGTGCACGTTTTGGACTCCCAGGAGACCAGGGAGAAGGAAGTGACGTAGGTGGGAATGAACGTATCCTAGCAGCACCACGCAACGCGTCATCAGCGACTCCACCACGCAACATCCAAAGAGCGTTGTTGACGTCACTTCCTTCTCCCTAGTCTCCTGGGAGTCCAAAACGTGCAACATAGCACCCCAGTACTAGTTTCTTCTCATAGGCACATTTCCTTAAAAATAATTTCAGCCGCGATTTAATTTGGTATGCATGCTCAATTTGACTTGTAGTCGATTTTTGACGTTCATATTCGTTTCGCAGTAAAACATTTAACATTCGCAAAGCTCTGAAGAAGAGGCAGTGGAGAGGGAGGGGGCCTGCCCAATAACCTTTGCCATGGTAATTGGGGCAAACGATTATTGTCTAATAAACCCATGTCACTACATCACCTCCTACATGCAACTCTCTGAGATAACTTGAGGTTAGTCGGCGTTCAAAGCGCTCAGAGTCAGGGAAGTGTCGCTGTGTTTTCCCCGGACGGCAATCCCAAACTTTACCGGTTTGGAACGTCCACGGACTTGATCGTCCTGGCGAATTCTGTCTCGTGGGATATGAGGTTGTCAGTACAACCTATAGCAACTTATCATCATCAGTAATGCACACAGCTTTGGTGAATACTCCCTTTAAGGGGACTTTACTCTGGCTCCCACAGGAACAATTACTGTGACACAAGGTACATCCTCCGAAAGGAACCAAATGGAAGACTTCGACAATGTTGTCTTCTAGGAAAAACGTGCCTGACGTGCACAGATGCTGGGTTCTAGACTGGAGTTATGTCGCCAGTGCTGCTCTGCGCACTACTTGAATTGCTATTTTTCGTCGATTTCTTTTCTCGCTGCCTCCGCTTTCGTAAGAGCTCCCCATGGATGAGTTCCTTACTTAAGGAGTATGGCTGCAAGCCGGTTGCTGTTTCTGCAGTGGCCAAGCTCACACGTTCTTCCTTGCACTGCATTGTCGCTGCGCGAGCGCTGCCCGAAAACAAGGCCCGAAAGTCGTCCACAACTGTGTTGCGTTCATTCACAGTACATGCAGACAGTTTCTTTGCCGATTCGAGGACAGAGTGCAGACGGTCTTTTGTAGGGCTAGTGCAGTAAGCTCTGACCACAGACGGGGCCGTTTGAACGCAGAGAAGGAACAAGTCTGGCGTTATGTCTGCATACTTCATCAGCTGATACGCGTAATGAATCGAGAGAGCTTCCGCAACTTCGTTTTTGTGCGGGAGTTCTTCGGTGGGTGGTGACCTGAGGGAAACACAGTTTGTTGAGGAGAGGTCGAACATGTTCGGATGCAGATGGAACAAGTCAATGATTTCCACTCCTGGAAAGGCGTCCCTCAAGTAGTCTTTGATTTCTTCGGGCGCCGAGTCGACGCAGCTGAGGACATAGTTGAAGCAAATTGGGTTTGATGGAGATGAGGAGCCAATGTCCTTGAACATCTCGGCAAAGTAAAGGACAGTGAGTAACTCTAAGCTGGGGTTCCAGACCCGTTCACACGGGGAGTACACTTCTCGGAGACAAGCTTTTCCGTCTGGCTGCAGCTTGAAGACGTTCGGGTAGCCATTAAGCAGTCGTTTCAGCTGCTTCCCTTCGCCGGCTTTTGCGAAGAATGCCTGCACAGCAGGTATCCACGAGCTTTTCCCTTTCGCGGCAAGCTGTGCGGGAGATAGGCCAGTTCCGTCTGTTGCAACGTTTTTCACTCTTAGTTGCTGCTTGAGGTGGGCAACTACAGTGTAATTTGGAGTCTGCGGGTACTTGGGGTAGACACTGCACTTCTCCGGCTTGTTCGTTTGGAAGTAGCGGCAGTTGAGGAGAAAGAAAATGTTGAGATTGTTGAGATATTCTTTGCAAAGAAACTCTCTGGCGTCCTTTTCCATGTACGGAAGATATTTCAGCAGCAAATGAACTGACAAGGGTTTGTCTTTCGTTGCTCCAATCTTCTGGAGGATGCCTAGAAGAAAGTAGACAACTTCCGCATTGTTGTCGTCGACCAAGATGCTTGAACTGTCAAAGTCTGGTGCGAGCCTTACGGTGCCCTCGGTGCAGATGATGAACGAAAGGGGGTGAGTCTGCAGGAAGAGCAGCAGTGATCCGCCATAAATGGTGTGCATGTGCTCGGCTAAAGGCTTTGGTAAGAGATGCTTGTACTTCTCATATGTGACCTCTGCCAGGGGAAGTGACCCCGAAGAAGCCTTCACCTGAAGTGCCAGAAACTCTACGAGGCATTCCTCTAAAACGGTGCTCGTCGAGTTCTCCGGCAAGCTGACTTTGTCTTCGTCCGGATCATAGTTGAAGTATTGGGGTCTTTCTTTTAGGAACTTTCTAAGTTGCTCTTCATTTCCATGCCTGAAGTACACCACTAGCTCCTCTTCGCGGATAAGTGTGCGGCAGATGTCCATCAGTTTGTCCAACTTCCAACCAGAGTCGGAGTCATAGAGCAGCAGTGTTTGCCACAGTCCAGACTGCAGGTTGAGCTCGAGAAGCGACATGATGCTGCGGCTGCGAAGACCACCTCCTTGTCAAGAGTCGCCTCTACACCTGCATAGAAATGGCTTGTTTGAAAATGGATCTCTGTCCATTCACCTTGAGAATGCCTCGAAAAAGGCAAAGTTACACTGAACTTTTTATTTACCTACTCTATCATCTCAACCACAGGCATTACACTGGCTGCAAGGATGTACTGAATGCAAATAACAAGAAAATAAATTTTAAAGTAATAACTAATTGCGATAAATTATTACAAAAAAGGAAAAAAGAGAGAGAGTTAGACATAGCACCACAAAAAGAAAAGCTTGTTACCGCTGCACGCACACTCGAACACGTGGGACCTTGAATCCGTATAATATCGTGCTTGCTGGAAGATAATGTACGCAGGAGGATACTCACGTTTAAATACGGCAGCGGTACGCTGAATGATCGAGCGAATTCTTGACCGGCGGTGGGCGGCCAGCCGTCTACGAGCCACGTGTCATCCCCGTATCAGTGCAACGTTTGAGTCGCCACGTGATAAGGCCGACAGACGATAACACCCCTTTATATATATATATATATATATATTTTTTTTTTAGCTACATCGTCTACGTTTCGGAATGATAAGAAAACAGGCGCAACCCGCCAGCAGATACTCCAGATCCTCCAGATACTCCCACAGCAGCGTTGACCGCTTTAAAGAAAAACAAGCCGGGAAGAACCACCGCCTGTACGTAGACACGCTAGCACTGATATTAATATTCAATATCAAGTGGTAATCGGCTATGTTTTATTTATTAATATTATTTTTTTATTTAGGATGTACTTTTGTGGCCGGTTCAACGTTTTTGTCATTTCAATGCTTAGCACATAGCTCTCCGCCTCTGCAAGAATCAGAATTTGAAATCGGCGGGCGCACCTAGTATTTGTTCGTCGTATTGGCAGGTGGCGCCACGTGTCTCAACGAGAATACTCTAGGCAAGGAGGATAGCGATAGCTTCTACTAGGCAACGCCAGGCGAAGGGAGAAAGGGTGAGCACTAGGAAGGCGGGACGGGAGAGGAGGACAACGAAGAGCGAGGGGAGAATGGAAGAGTACTAGCGTACTAGAAACGTTAGAGAAGAGAGGGTTTCCCCCCCCTTCCCAGCCTTAAGTGCTTGACCTCTCCCCTCGCCTAGCGTTGCGTTCGCCTGTACTGTACCGCACGCAAGAGCTAGAGCGTTTAAGAGAGAGAGAGAGAGAGAGAGGATATAAAATAACAAACAGAGAGAAAAAATCTCCCTGCGCAGTTGGGATGCACGAACGTTGCGGCCTTCTCCACGTGGTGAGGAGTCCCCTCTGCCACACCCCTCCGACTTTTTCACTGCCCCCGCAGCCTCCGCTGCAGTTCCGAAGATTGCAAGTGGATGGCTGGATGGATGTTAAAGGCTTAAAGCTACTGCCCGTGCCCTTTGTCACGGGCAGTAGCTTGCGCCACCCAAGTCTATAAAGAAACATGGTTCCTCCCACCCTTCTAAGACCAATTTTCGCCCTCTATCACCAGGCAGTGTGGGATATCACCAGGATGACCTTCCCTGTCCTTTCACTAGCGCTCCCAATCTACCTACTTTCCGTTCCCCTTCACATCGATTGCACCTCACCCAAACATAACCTGCCAAGTGGGGTGGTTCCTCCATATTTCTAAGATGTATCTCTGCTAATCCATACGCTACAAAATCTTCCATCAGTTAATTGTTCTGCCATTTCTTTCCACTTCATTCTATTTCTGCCCCCTTGCATGTTTATAAATCCTCTATTGAGCTGCTGCGTTTTCCTTCTGCGAGGTTTCCTCCCAAACTTATCTGCATTTGAGCCAGCTACCGGAGGGCTCTGTGGGCTCCAAAAAAAGCCTTTGCTATTCGCGACTCCAACTAACTATAGGTGGCGCCACTCATATTCCAAGATGGCGGGTTTAGTGAGGGTCAGAGATGCGTGCCGCTGTTGAGCCTGTCTAGTGTGCTGGCTTCACTGAGCGACATAAATTATTTCTGGTAATACGAGGAAGCTAATGTTTTATGAGCGTAGGTCACCTCTTTAACCTGAAACCAAAAACGGTGTTCAGCGTATTAATTACGGAAGGATGCGCGTTTTAATTCTGGAGCGAAACCGAAACTTACCTCTATTTTGGATTTAATTTCTCGACAGATGTCTTAATTTCGGATTCTTTCATGACTCAAGATGTGTCTCACATCGTAATTATTTACTTAGAAAAGTTGTTCGCGGAAAATTTATTTTGTGACATACTGTTCGATCCAGGCTGATATTTGTCGTTGTTGAAAAAATCAGTGCTGATATCTGTGCGTTCTCGATGCCTTTGTCTTGCTCAGATAATTGTCATGGGAAATAATGACAATTATCCCAGCACACGAAAAAGAAAGTAATTCCAATTTTACAATATGTCCACGAAACGCATAAACTAATAAACGCTGCTCTCACTGCAACAGCCCAAGACGAAATCCGAGTCAGACAGCTGAAGTCTGTGTGTGTGTTTTTATAGCACCGCGTGACGTGTAGGACTTCATATTACATCCAGCGTTTAATTGTATGTCTATCTCGATAACTATGTCAGAGTTTTTCATATGCTAAAAAGAAAACAGAATTATACCTTTCTGGAACACTAAAACTCTCCAGTAAGGTACAATCCCATACTGGCTGCAGCACTACGTTGGAACAGTGAAGAGTGTTGTTTGCATTCGGAAACGACATTTCGCGAGCCATGATCGCAAGCAGTTCCGCCATGCCCGCTGAGCAGGAGAATCGGGGGACCCTCACTAGAGCGCTTCCCGTTTCCGCCGCGGGAGGGCGAGCGTCGAGCTGGAGACGCGAATACCGCCTATCTTTCGCTCCACCTGTATCTGTCAGTTCCCCATAAAGTGGATACCGTTTTAGCTGAACGGGTGGGTCGGACTCTCCTGGTATACTTCCTGTTCACACTCATGACCTCATATCCCTTCTTACAGCTCAGTCTCTTGACGGTCTTGTTAGCCTCCTGGACTACCCTCTCTGTGCCTACTCCTCGGCCTCCATCCTTTGAAACGGTGCACATTACAATCTGCACCATTCCAGAGGTTATGACGCTCAACTGCTTCACACCCTCCTCAGTGTGTGTGGCCAGGTCCCTTCCCCTTTTACCCAAGACGTCATTCAATCCCGCATGTACCACCACAAGGTTTTCCTCCCCCTTGCTCAGTCAACATTTCTACTGTCATGTCCATCACCTCCTTCGTCCCCCTGCCTGGAAGGGCTGAAACCTTTCCTCTCCCATCTTCCCCTACTCTGCTGGCGATCCCCACTGTGCACCTAGACACATTAGAGCTCCCTACCACCAACGCTCTGTCCCCTTCCTTTTTGTTTTTCCTGCATCACAGGTTTGGCGACTGTTGGAGTAGGGGGCTGCTGTCGCACCACCCTACTGTACAATGGCCTCGCTGCCTCTGACGCCACACTAGTGTCTATGTCCTCTGCCCTCTCGCTCTCTACAACCGACACTTCGTCAACTGCTCCTCCCTCTGTCCCGTCTCATCTTCTGCAGCTCACGTCTCACCTTTTCTAGCCCCTTTTCCACTGCCTCTCACGCTTCTTTCTTTGTTAACCTCTCCTCCAGTTGCCACTCCATTGCTTCATGTCTATCTTTGTTGCACCTTTGCGTCGCTTTCACCTCCTCCAGCTGATCCTGCCATGCCTCCTCTAGCGCCTTTCGCTTTTTTCTCTCTTTGTTCAATTCCATCCGCATACCCTTTAATTCCTTCAGCTTAACCGCACAGTCTCTTTCTATCCTCTCAAAACCTACCCCAAGATCTTAGAGCTCGGCCCGCTTCTCTTGTTCCTGCCCGAGCTCATTGGTCAGCTCCTTGACCTGCATTTAAGCACAGCCGCCCACTCCCCTCCTACCCTCGTAAAACCAACCTCAAGATTCTCACAGAGACAGCAAGTGAAGCTGCCCTCCACCACGTCGGCTAAGCTCTCGAAGTTGGCCTCTTCTAAATAGCAGCCGCCTCGGTGGCTCCAAGGCGAGAGTGCTGGCCTACGGATCCCAATGTGGCGGGTTCGAATCCTGGCCGAGGTGCCCGCAATCCGACGGAAGCTTATTGCGGAGAAGGTGCCGTGTAACTGAGCTTTCGGTTGCACGTCAAAAGATCCCCAGGTGGTCGAAATTAATCCTTAGTCCTCTGCTGGGGCATGCCAGATGCCTGTCGTTGGCTTGGCACGTAAAACCCCCAAATTTGGCCTCTAAATAGCACCGTCGCTTATACTCTTCACACTCTACCAACTCTGCTTCTCCCTTACCCTTCCGTCCTTTACGACTCATCTCCCGCCAAAATCGAAACAATGCCCGCCAAATCTAAACAAAGCGTTTGTTTAGATTCGCCGGTGCCTATGTTAACCTCGGCCGCCGGTGCCTATGTTAACCTAAATTGTTGGTGCTATTTGAAACTCGCACCACAACATCTTTTACGCTCCTCCTAATTACAAAGTTGGTAGGTGCTCTACTGAGTGGCCTGCCTATTGCCCCATCGCTTGATGGGGCACACAAGACCGTCCAAGGGAAAAATTAACACAACCCTGCCATATACTAAAACAGAGCCTTGTCACATGACATTGCAAAAACAAAAAAACTATATGTAAACTATTGTACCTTACTGTTCCTAACATTATCTATCTGTGTTTAGTATCCCATGCACACAGAATCTCACGAGAAATAACAAAAGAATGAAACTTTGCTTCGGGAATTCGGGGAGCTTCCAAAAACACATTATGAAGAATTTAAGAATATAAAATAGCAAAATCATAGAAAATGAGTAAACACCCACGACCGCCCCATGGCGGCAGTCAATCAAATGGAAGGTAATTTTCTCTAATCAAACTTCTTTAAAATTGATCATGGTAAAAAGGCAAACATGTTCATACAACCACAATGGCTAACTTGTTTGCCAACGTGTCATTCACCCGTACCCTTCATAAATGTCTGGCACGTCACGTGTATCCGATGTCATCTATGCTACCTACTTTTCCAGCTTTCTCCTTCTGCCACGCTAAAATACCACACTTTCGGTGGGCTGCAAACAGCTGCCATAATGCCTTACATTTTTATCTTTTGTTTATGGCGGCAGTTATTTTTGTTGGCGAAATCTGGCGGTGTCCGAACGCAAGTATTCCTAGAATACATACGTCGCTATAAAATTTGTACCTAATTATGTCCACCGTTTCGTTGTTATGAGCTGGCTGGTACTTGCTGAAGGCAAGTATAATTCAAGCGCATTGTTTCGTCTATTCTTTCTGTTGTCCTTGTTTTCTGGCACTTTTCTAATCTAAGATGTACCAACTTGCCCAACTCCAGATTCTTCTACAATATTTCTAGGATTCAGTCATCACCTTCAAATTCGTATCTGACAACAAAATGGTGGATGGCATCATGTGAAAACACCCTATGCGGAGAGCAAGTTTGTCTGCTACATGCGCAGGAGTTAGTGACGTCAGAACAATGCCGAGCTCCGATATTCTTTGATTGAAAGTATAGTGGGCAGACCTCAATGCTAGATGCCTTGAGGTCTACCCACTTTTTTTCAATCGGCCAATAAGAGCTCGGTGTTCCGATATCATTGCGATCCCTGTGCAAGAAGCAGACAAACTTGTGCTCCGAATAAGTTCATTTTAACCAAAAAGCACATCTGTAAATTTTCTCCCCAAAAGCATTCCACAAAAGCACACATTAACTATTCTACTAAAACATCAGGCTAACAGCTGCCACTGTCAAGCGCAACAATGTATTCGTTCACATTTTTTTCTTTTTTTTTATGAGAGTGGGTTTTGATGCAAAAATTGCTATGCCACACACCCATGCTGCTACTACCTGTACATGCATGGGGCACACACCCGTTGGGTCGAGCATTTCTTAATTTCGTTTTTATTGAGAGAATGGATGAGATTTAAAGTAAACAGGACTTAGGGAATTAATCGGCAAGATATTGAAACTTCCCAAGTTGCTGTGAATTGCTGGACTACTTCAGACAAACTTCATACTCATACACTGTTATTTTCTCAAAATTTGGCAGTTTATTAAAACGGCAAGTGAAGACAATCCTTTCTCTCCTTCTAAACCTCTCTTAGATGCATTCAACTAAAAGGTAAAGAAAGCAAAATATGCAGTTGTTTTTGGACACACACAAAAATAAACATTATATTATGCCACAAAGATGAGCCTGAGACTCGAAATTCGTTATATTAAAAAGTACAGTACATTTAAGCCCTTAACACATTAAGGGAAGGGATTGACAGTCACTCGAGTCATTTTTGGCAAAGCACATAAAGCATTGAGACTATGGGGAAGAACCGACATTCCCCTTCCTGAGCTCATGAAACACTGATTTCAGGGCTTAGGCTTGTTGTAAATCTGCTTGCCATCAAACCCAAGGGCCTCCTCATTAGCAAGTACCGACAAGAGAATCTCATAGTCCGACATGGGCCCAACATCCCTGTTGACGGCGGCAACCAAGTCCACAATGTTTTCAGCATGAGCTGGGGCCTCCTGCAACCGTTTGGTGATGTACTCCAATACACAGTCTTTCGAAGATGGAGAGGTGCGGCCCGGGACTTGGTTGCGTGATGAAGGCAGAAGTTCTTTGTGTTCGGAGTGTAATTGTTCAGTCACACTATTGTCCGTTTCCTCTTCTCTGTCCCCTGGTTCTGCCTTCAAGTACCTTCTTGGATCTGTTGGTACTGGTATTGGTGCCTTGGCGCCAGTCTGCACGTCTGCTGTACTAAGGGCTGTCACCTGTTCAGTGAGCAATTGTTGAGTCATGCCATTGTCTATTTCTTCTTCTGTGTCCTCTCGTTCTGCCTTCAAGTGCCTTCTTTGATCTGTTGGCACTGAAACCAATGCTTTGGCACCAGTCTGCATGTCAGCTGCACTAAGAGCTGTCACATGTTCGGGAAGCGATTTTTCTTTTATGCAGCCATTGTCCGTTTTTTCTTCTGTATTCTTTGGTTCTGTCTTCAAGTGCCTTCTTGAATGCCTAGGTACTGGTGCCTTGTCACCAGTCTGTGCGTCTCCCGTAATTAAAGTAGTTTCCTGTTCTGCTGCTTTGACTTGTTCACCTAAGACTGTTCTGGCGGAATCTTGGTACAGGTTTCGGATGTCATCGATCACCGTATTCCTTCCGTTCTTGTTGTTCTGCAGGAGCTTCAGGCCTGACTCTATGACCGAATGCAGCCGATCCTTTACCGTGGCCTTGCAGTAAGTCCGAACTGCAGGTGGTGCTGTCTCAACACAGACTGCCAACAAATCTGGTGTGAGCTTTGAGGCATACTTGAGCAGTTGTGCAGCGTAACGTGCCGAGAGCTTCTCGGGAGATCCTGTTTTGTGCGACTTGCTTTCTGCAGGCGGGCACTTGAGCGAGACACAGTTTGTAGAGGAGAAATCAAAGAGATCCGAGTGAAGATAAAACAGGTTGATGATGTCGAGGCCCGGGAAGACATTGTCGAGGAAGTCTTTGCACTCTGGAGGTGCTGATTCAGCACAGAGGGCGATGTAGTTGAAACAGATGGGGTTTGACGGAGATGCGGAGCCAATGCCCTTCAGAACGTCAGTGAAGTAGAGCACCGTCAGCAGCTCTAAGCCCGAGTTCCACTCTTCCTTCCACGGGGTGTACTTCTTGCGAAGACACACCTTGCCGGTTGGCTGCCACCTGAAAATGTTGGGATAGGTGGCAAGAAGCAACTTTAGCTGGCTCAGCCCATCAGCACTTCCGAGCAAGGACTGCGCCAATGGCAACCACCAGTTTGCTCCCCTCGACAAAAGCGACTGAAACGTAAGGCCAGCAGAGTATGTGAATGCATTCTTCTTCTGGAGCAGCTGCTGCAGGTACGCCACTACACTGTAATCTACAGCTGGCTGTGCCCTGAGGAAAGCACTGCCCTTCTCTGGTTTGGTTGTTCTGAAGTGGCGGCGGTTGAGCAGGAAGAATAGATTGAGGTTGTTGTGGTACTCTCTCTTAAGGAACTCCCTGGCATCAGCGTCCATATAGTGAAGGTACTTAGTCAGTGTGTGAATGAAGCATGGCTTTTCTTTGCTAGCTCCAATCTTCTGGAGCAACCCCAAGAAGAAAGAGACTGGCCTTAGGTTGTCTGGGTCTGCTAGGATGCTCGTACTTTCAAATTTCGAGGCTAGCTTCACACGATTCTCATTGTGAAGGACGAACGAGGTGATGTGGGTCTTGAAGAACAGTTGCAGTGATCCAGCATAGATGGTCTGCATGTGGTCAATCATATTCCCTGGCAAGATATGGTTGTAGTCTTCAAACTTGACACACTTTAGATCAAGTAAGCCCGAAGAAGCTTTTATCTGAAGGGCCATAAATTCGATAAGGCACTCCTCAAGCACAGTGCTGAGTGAATGCTCTGGCAAACTCACTCTGTCAGTGCTTGGATCAAACTTGAAGTACTGGGGCCGCTTTGTAATGAAATTTCTCAGCTTGCTTCCGGATCCAGGCTGGAAGTAAGCAGCTACGGCTTTGTCGTGGTGTGGATCATGGCAGATGTCGATCAGCTCTTGCACTGTCCAGCCGCATTCAGAGTCGTACAGCATGAGCGCCTGCCAGAGCCCAGACTGCACGTTGAGATCTGTGGTAGACATCCTCGACGGTGCAGGATGCAGTACCTGAAAAAACTACTGGAGTCAACTGCTTAGTCCCCCGAGTAAAAATATGTATCATGAAATCATTCTATATCTTTATCAGTACGAAAAAGTCAACATCATGGCTCTCACATGTATATTTGCAACTCTACAGGGTGCCTCGAGGCCAACATTGCTTCCAGGGTTGCTGCAATCAATATAGCAGGGTGACAATGGGTCCTGCTGTTCTGGAGTATGTGGATATTGTTAGGGCAAGGAAAAACTGCTTTTCAGCTAAATCAGTTGTACACTGAAACAATATGGCGTCGACGAGAGCAGCCAGAAGACCGACCCAATGTGGCGGGTGTCTCCACCCTGGATGTGAAAATGACATGGAGGCACCCTGCAACTCCAGATTATGTAACATCACAGCAGAAAACATGCAAATTGCAAAAAAAAAAAAACAGGGAGCCAATTTCTATTAAAATGTGCAGTGAAAACTGGTGGTTATGGGGACTGGAAAGCCTGTAGCTCATGTCGCATTTTTGTTTAACAATTTTAAATGTTTTCACTCTTTGCAGTTTTAATATTGATTTTCAATAAATAAAATGAGAAGCTGCATGATTTGCATTGTGTGACACTTGTTGCATAAACTTTTTGTGTCTTTCTCCTGCTTTGCTGTGACCAGCCTCAGGGCTGGGAGCAAAAAGCAACAGGTATATTTTCGAAAAATATACACTGATCAGCCAAAGCATTATGAACACCTTTACATTTTGGGAATGAGTGCACCTAGCTGAAGTTCCATTAGTGTTATTTACCACCTTTTGACGCAGATGGTAGGCAACAGCTGTGGATATATACAGACGATTCATTTTGTCGACTATGTGTGTGTGTAATGGAAAAGGCTGCTGGATTTAAGCGACTTTGACAGAAGGCAGATTGGTGATGTCAAGATCACTGCTGACAAGTTACACCTATTCGTGGCTTGTCTTCCCCACTGGAACAGAAATCTTCCAACAGGACAATGCTGTATGTCATAGGGCCAAAATAGAGCTACAATGAATTGAAGAACATAATAAATTTCCAGTTGATGGCCTGGCTACCTAGCTCATCAAATATCAATCCTATTGAGTGCAACTGGGATGTGATGAAGCACCAGCTCAAAGCTCACAAACCAGCTCCTCATAATCTACAGGAATTGTGTGACCTGTGCTTGGAAATTGGTACAATCTTATTCAAGGCACTCACCAAAGAGTTGTGCAGAATCCATGCCAAGACGGGTTGCAACTGATTTGCGTGCCAGAGGAAAATCAATATGGTATTAGGTGGGTGATCATAATGTTCTGGCTGATCAGTGTGTAGGGTGTCCCAAGTCACCAGGCTCAATCTAAAATGGACCATAAAAATCGATGCCTGCATGTGGCAATCTAAACTTTTCGTCAAGGTGTATTTCACTGGTCGGTTTTTTCTTGTTAAATTAGAAAGCGTAGCTTTCTAAAAAATAGGGCCAGGAAACTTGCTAAGGTCAATGGCGGGCGGTGAGGCAGACAACCGAGTCAAGTTGCTAAGCGCGTTTGGCGCGCGTATTGATGGCATCGGGAGCAGCGTCGGAAGGTGCGGCCAACCAGCGAAAGAAAGCAGACGACACGCAGACGAAATCTGCTGGCAGCAAAAGTGCCGCCGTTACGCAGACGCATTTTTTCTACTTCAAGTTTTGCTTTTATTATTCACATTTATTTTTTTAAGCAAAGGTACATTACAAAAAGACTATGGCCATTTTAATAAACCACGGTGGTCGCGACCCGTCTCGATAAGGAGGTAGCGCCACCTATCAATATGAATGCCAAGCGCGCCCTGCCACTCGATTTGGTCGTCTGCGTCGCCGCCCGCCATTGACCCTTGCAAGTTTTTCGGCCCTTTTTTTACATAAAGGGAGCCACGCTTTGTAATTTTACAAAAAGAAAAACGACCTGTGAAATACACCTTTGACGAAATGTTTAGATTGCTACAAGCAGGCGTCGATTTTTACGGTCCATTTTAGGTTGAGCCTGGTGACTTGGGACACCCTATATATAAAGTAGCCACAGTGTTTCCTATGCTGTAAACAAACCAAAAACATCAGCACCTGTAGATAGGGAGGTCAAACATTCACTGAATGTGCACGTCGGCAGTGGATTTTACCTCGTGAACTTGCAAGGCGTAGTTCCCTTTCTGTAAAAAAATGGGACCAACGAACTTGCCAAAGTAAATGGTGGACGTGCTCACAGACGACAGTTAGCAACAATGTAAATTGTGGCGCCATCTCCCGATTGACGCGGCAAGCAGACAATGCACTCTGTGGTCTGCTATCTGCGCCTAATGGGCGCGTTCAGTAGCGGCCCCAGAGTCAAGGAGTCACTGACCCCTTCCACTGGACGGCCAAAAGTCACTTCCGGTGCACGTAACTCCGGGGCTTCGGAGTCAAGCTCCGAAGCACCAAGTCCGGAGACGGTGCACGTAGAGTCAAAAGAGCTAAAGATGACGTCATTTCCTCACTGGTGACGATTTCCGGCGAGAAAATCCAAAGAGCTCCGACTCGAGTCCCTCTGTTCTGAGGCAAGAGAGGCGCTACTGAGCGCGCCCATTGGGAGATGGTGCTACAGGTTACATCCATCGAACTTGGGTCGCCTGCAAACATGTCTGCCATTGACTTTCACAAGTTTGTTGGTGTCATTTCTTACAGGAAGAAAACTATATGCCTTGAAATTTCACAAGGTATAAATCAACTGCCTAAATGCACATTCAGTGTTTGATCTTCCTATTTGCAAGGCACCCATCTTTCCAGTTTGTTTTACAGCATTAAAAACATTGTAACCACGCTGTACATTTTTTTTGGGGGGGAGGGGGGGGGGGGGGGGGGGAGTAGTAGTAGTGAAAGAATGAATACTTTAGAAAGTAGTAGTGAAAGAATGAATACTTTAGAAAGTAGTAGTGAAAGAATGAATACTTTAGTTGCAATTAAGTTTTTAAAACATGTGATGTGCACATTGTTCTAAGGCATATTTCTATCTACTGTATGCTTCAGTCGTCATTCGTGATCGAACATGTTTTTAGGAGCGTTAAACGTTATTTTTAAAAAAAGAAGAAGGAAAAAAAAAAGAAAAAAAAAGCACTACAGTCAGTCAAACATGGATCATCGGTTTAGGTGTTTCAGGCAGGTTCGCGAGAAGTAGGGCATCGAAAAAAATCGATTAATTTACAACTGTCAAACGAAACCGATTCCCATATCACGGAGGCCCAGGGTATGTCACCGCACTTGTGCCACTGATATCACTTACCAACACTGCCTACACGTCACTTCTCGATCACCTTCGTAACTTCGGGCTGCGTAGACCAAGCGTGGACACGGACATTGCAGGCGTTAAAACCTTGAAACTGCACACCCTGGTATCTCATTTCCCGCCGCTTCTACGCTTCTCTTGGCAGCCGTTTCTGGTTTCGTCGCGACCGCCAACCGCCATATGAGCGACTGGGAACATACTGGGAACGAGCGTAGAGAACGTAGAGCGCCGATAAAGCACGTGACATATGATGAAACGATGAACCTTCGAAGCCACAGAAAGATAGAGCAGGTTAAAGGGCAGAGGGAGAGAGATGTTCGAGGCGTCCGAGATTTCGGTTGGCACCTGTTCGTGAATCGTATCCGCTGGATAGGTCTGCTAGGTGGCGCAAGCCGCCGCCGGATTCTAGGGAGCCTATACAGCCTATACACGTTTGCAAGTCCGGTCTCAGGGCGCCGCCATCTTCCCCAGTGTGGTGCGCTCTTGGGCGCTGCCATAATCCGATTACGACGCCTTAGCAAGCCTTCGTAATCGGATTATGACTCGTCCAAGCGCACCCCAGCCAAGCAACATGGCAGCGGCCTTGCAAGTCCGGCTTCAGGGCGCTGCCATCTTTCCTGTCTGGGGTGCGCTTGGACCAGTCATAATCCGATTACGAAGCCTTGCTAAGGCGTCGTAATCGGATTATGGCCGCTCCCGAGAGCGCACCCCACTGAGGAAGATGGCGGCGCCCTGAGACCCCTGAGACCGGACTTTCGCGGGCAAAGTGGATTGGATTGGATTGGTTAGGTGCCTTTCGTTTTGTTGCCAGACAAACCAGACAAAGCTCCACCAAGCTGTATGAAAATGATGAAAACTGATTAAAACGATTTCTGCCTACGCACTTGCCATGCACACTGAACGTTACCGTCAGTCACGTAGCCAGGGGGGCGGCCCATGGGGCCCGCCCCCCCCCCCCCCCCCCCCCCGCAATCTTCGATTTTGCTGGGACCTCCTCTCCCCCTCCCTCTCATACGGCATTTTGTCATGGGCGGGCCCTAGGAGGTGTTGGCGGCCCCCCCCCCCCCCCCCCCTCCCCCCTCCCCCTCCCGCCGAAACAAAATCCTGCTACGTCAGCTACGTGCCTGGTTACCGTCATCCGATTTCGTGAAACAAAGAGATTCGTTTCAACGGTGGATCTGTTTGGCGGGTGCAATGTGGGTGAAGCGGTATGTACGTGCCTCTGGAGCAGCGTTTTGCCGCACTACAGCTCCTCATCATTGATCAGTGTTCTGGCTCATTATCAACCTACTTAATTACACTTGACATCAAGTTTGAGCGCGGCTCGCCTGATTGTGATTGGCCATTGCACACGATCATATGGGCCGCGCTTCAAATATTTTCAATCTCGCCGTAAGAGCGAATGACATTTTAGCGAAAGGCGACATTTGAGCGAATGGTCGTTCTAGCGAATAACGGGGACGCGCGTTAACCCATCCGTCGCGCTGCGCTTTACGCCGCTTCGCGGCGACAGTCTACGGCAACTCATTACAAAAATATGAACTCACTTGGCCCACCCGAAAACGCCGCTTCGCGGCGTCTGACTATTCGCTAAGGTGTCGTTCGATGAAACGTGGGCGTTCGCTAAAACGTCATTCGATCAAGTGAGTGCCTCCCATTTGGAATATAGCCATGGTTAATAGTGCGGAAGAGTAACCTTACGGAGTCCCCTCCCTTTTATTGATAGCAACTCGCCGGAACATGCTGGACGATCCGGAACTGCTTGAAAACTATGCCGTAGCGTCAATTCTTAATCGATATCTAAGCGTGCGAAGGCACAGAGACGCAGCACTTCGGCGTGCCAAGGAAGCTTTGATGACGCTGCGAGCGGCGAAACATGCTTTCGATGAGTTGTGATGAAGTTGTGCCTTTTTTCTACGGTACTGCGCATTCATAAAATTTTTCACGAGTTCTCAATAAAAGTCTCACATATACAAAGACTTATAACTATAATTTTTTGACGAATGACGACGAATGAGTAGAAAACGTGTCTTCAGCACGCTGCCGCCGGCCTCCGCAACGCTAGCAAAGACGCGATTTTGCCACATGCAAGATGGCCATCCGGTAACCCATCGTTGCGGTACCGCACCGCCGCACTCGCGGATCGGGGAAGCGCACGATCCACCAAGAGCACCAAGAGATCAGCATCCACGAGCTTTGACTCATTCATGCTATGAATAGATATGACTAAAATATGTCAACTTTAATTGTTCACAGGGGAAAGAATGCATTCAATCACAAATGCACCTCCAAGACACATCGCCCGAGGTTACAATAGTTACAAACAGCTGCGGTAGTCGCCGTCGTTGCAGTAAAGCGCTGGTATGGTAGCGTTGGATAACTGTCAGAGGAAGCACACACATAAAGCCGCTTAAATAAAAGTTGTCGCGGAAATATGCTCGTAAATTCCTTTGGGAACTGAGAGCAGACGCCTCTTCACGATCCAACGGCCAACGTTGCAGACGTCATCTTCGTCGACGCCCTTGGAGGGCTTGACGGTTGCTAGGAGACGCGTCACGTGATAGTTTTCTCTTCCTCTTTCAGAGTGTTTTTTTTTTTTTTTACCCTCTCTCGCGCTGTTTGCTTGCTCGTTCGCCCGCCGTTTTTCCACTGCCTGTCATACGCCGGCGTAGCAGCGCGTCAAGTTTGTAGTCCGCGAGAAAGCCCATTTTTGATTTCCGTTTCGATTTCGCGGCGGTTTTATTTTGGGCCCTCCGCTCAGTTTACTCGCGTCGTTGTTGTTTGTCAATCGTCGAAACAAGCCTCTGGAATATTAGAAAATGGCCGAAAACAGGGCGACGAAATCTGGACTGGCTGCGGAAGCTCACAACAAGGTGAGAGGGGAACGCTGCTGCTATCGAAAGTAAATGTTGGTACTGTGCGGTGATCGTCGAACCAACCGCTCCTGCTGCCGCACATTTTCTTGTTTCTCGTGCATGCAGACTGTGCTCGGGAGAACGCAGCGGCCTGCAGGCGTTAAGAGATAAGGCACACTGCCGGTTGCACTTTTCTGTGAACATAAATCTTCGCGGACCCACCCACTTGAGGACGTAATAACGCTGGTATCTTCGTGCGCGGATGCTTCACGAAGATTGCGCAGCTATAGCTATCATTTTTTCTTCTTTCACTTCCTACAGAGAGGAGAAAAAAAAATATATCAAAGAAGGACCGATTTTGTTAACGTCTTTTTGGATTATTCTCGGTTGCAGACCATTTGACTCGTGTAAGGTTTTCAACTGGGAACCTGTCATTCGGTTGCCTCCCCCAACTCAATATCCGAGGCTAATTTTTTTTTTTTTTTTACTTGATGCGTAACGTTTTGAGGATAGTGATATTAGGGAGTTTTCGTAGATCGTTTTCGCCGTCCCGCAAGGCCCTCCGCAACCCGCTACGATAGCGGGAACTCCACAGTCAAGGCTATCGGCGCGCAAGCGCAGTAGCAACTTCTTCGTTGCGGGACGCTTAGCGGAGGGGGCAACGCGGTCTACGAAAACTCCCTATTTAGTATTGCGCATACGAGCGAACGCAAGCCCTGTGCGTTTGCGTTAGCGTTGCGTGTTCCACACTGCGCGTGCGCGGAGCCCAAACCGCGGCCTTGGATTCGCGCGTGGCGACTTCGCGCATGCGCAGCGGGGAACACGCAACGCTAACGCTTGCGTTTGCTCGTATACGCAATACTAAAACTCACTAATACCTTATAGGTATATCCATACCCCGTGTATAGTTTGATGAACAGAAAATGAGTGCGCAGACGAGCATGGTGGTTGTTGAGCACGATAGACTACAACTCCAAGACTACGGGGAGAGCGAGCGGCACGACACACAGAAGTGAAAGCTTGAGACTTCTGTGTCGTGTCGTCTCTCGTTTCCGCTAGACTAGTCTAGCTTCTAGTCTTGTTCAGCAGGCACGTCTAAAAGTTACACACAAAGCGTTGGGATTATTTTCGGGCTTGATTATTTGACGGTCTCGTTTCCATGTGGTAACAGTGCCCTGTCATTCACGGAATCAGCCTACGTCTCGTCCGTCTTTTCATAACAAACGGCAAAAAAAAAAAAAAAAAAAGTATAGTCTTTACCCACAGATCGTTCGCGTAAAATATTAGTTTTTTTTTAACTTGTATAGTCCGCGGATACTGTCCGGGAAATGCGGTACAGGCAGTTTTTATGTTTGATTCCCGCTTTTCTCTCAGTAACCATCTGTACGAGTAAACCGAAGTTTCGAAACAGAAAAAGAAACGAGTGTGTGTGTTGGCGCGATTTGGGAAAGATGATTGATCGGCGCCTACGTGCTCCAAGCAGACAGTCACGTGACCGTCTGCTAGTTCCGTATGAATTAGTTGTCTGCTTTGTTCCCAAACAAGCTTCGGCCTTAGCAATCCTATAAATGTATGTATTTGTTTTTCCTGGAAGAAGAATATGACGAAGTAATTGTGTCACAACGAAAATAGCTGTAGAATATCCTGGCTAATTAACTAATTGTTTATAATACATCATACTTTTTGCACGTGCTTAATGCTTACCTCTGCGGGATGCCGTCCAGTATGACAATTAAGTTAGCGCAATGTCCTCACCGAATGGCTACACTGAAATGCCGTTTGACTTTGCAGACGATAATACTGGAATTTGCTGGTGTGAGCGCGATGCGTCTTGCGATATCGTAAGCGCTTATGATAAACATACACAACGGGCGTGCAGGTTGCCTTGTATGGGCAGGTGAAGTCACGGGCGGAAAGTTTTCAATTTCCCGAGGAGCTTCGGGGAGAGCAAATTTCGGTTTAGACGGGCCCTGTCGAAGATGAGCTGAGAACGGGCACTATCGTGCTTATCGAGGCCGCCACACCCAAGTACCGCTACCATGCGTGTATCGGTGTCCCTTATGCACCGACGGAGGAATCATCACTTAGGCGCGGCCTCGATAAGAAGCAGGAGCAGCAAGGTAGTGTTTTGTCGCCCCGTCGAAATGCATCTTGCGCCTGGAACAGAGCCAAGGCCCACGTCTTGGGTTTTTCCCTATCACAAAGCGAGGCGTGTGCTACTGGGCTCTGCGGACATTCGGTATCAGCGCCTCATTCGCGCTCACACAAATGTGTGAAGCGCTCCGAACATGCTGACGGGGTACCGCAGACACTCATCATGTGTGCAGCAAACACGCGTCTTTTTGTGCGATATATAAGCAGTGTTACTGCGGCTTCAGTACCGAACTTTGAACGCGTCAGCACTTGTTCTCCCAGGAGTCACGGTTTCATGAGGTCACAGGCACAGCTTGACGCAGCGTTCTCTGTGTGTGCGTTTGTTCGGCTTTCTGTAAGCTATGTTGCGACCGGCTGTACGCCATCCGAAGGTGCGAGCCAGGATTTGGCGGCGTAAAACAAAATTTGTTCAAAGAGAGAGAGAGAGAGAGAGAGAAAATAAGGTAAAAATTTCGACTCTTCTGAATGGTTCTTCTTTCGTTTTGAAATAACTGTTCCTCATTTGCAAAGAACAAATTTGAGACCAGCAAGAAATTCATGTTCCTAATCGTTTGGTTTGTGCCTTCCCTAGAAAAGTGAAAAATGACGATAAGCAATATAGATTTCCGATAAACCTCGTAAACCGGAGTTCTTTTCTTTTTCTTTTTTGTGTGTGTACAAGACTGCGCAACACACAGCCAACTTTCCCGCGTTTTTTTCTTTTTTTGTTTTCTAAAGGAGTTTTTTTTTTTCGTGTGCTATATTGTTGTTTTGTTGCGCGGTGATATGGGGCTGTGCCAGCTTAGATGGTAGAATTTAGTGTCTTTTCATCAATTAAATGCCCCCCCCCCCCCCCCCCAAAAAAAAAAAAAAAAAAAGCCGCAAGCGTTTTGATTCTGCCAAGTGTGTTGTTGAGCGTGTATACGGCTAAGGACTTCACGTTTTCTTCAGTGGTGAAACACGGGCAAGGGACTCTGTCCTACGGTACAAGCGTAAACGTACAACTTGAGTGGCGGCATATATTCGCATAACACGGTGTAACGAAGTTGCTTCGTGCACGAGTTCGTTCATGGTGTACTCGGTCCCCGCGACGTTGTCAATGGTACCCGAACGCTAGGGTTCAAAACTTTAGATTGTGCCTTTCATCGTCCATTGTGAGTCCAACAGTGAAAGCACTCACACATCAAGCACTTTTTTTTATTTTGCGTCCCCGTTTTTTTTTTTTTTTTTCCTTTCTTTTTTCTTTTTTTAAAGAATGAAGGCATTTAATGGAGGCTACAGTTCCGAGTCGCCGTTCGGCATAAAAGTGAAATGCGCACTCCCCTTCTGTTCTTCGTTTCCGCGTCTTGTATTTTGTTAAAATATGAAAGGAGACTGACAATTACCAGGACAATATTTATGATAGTAACACCGTGAGCGATCAAGGCACCCTGTGGTGGCGCTGCTCTCTTCAAGTCTAGGGGAGAGCTCGTACAGCAGCGATACAAGATTCTTTTACCAGGCTCTATTAATTCCGAATGTAGTAGTATACCACCAAAAGGCCTAACCTTAACTTTTTTTAAAGCTTTGGGCTAGGTGGAGTTAAAGTCACTGGAGTAAGCCACCGCTCTACGAAGAGGGTCTGCACGGTGGTGTGGGCCGACACGGGTTTGTTCGTAAACATCATTCTGTGGGAACGCCAGACCCATCGGAGTGTTTCCTCGGCATAATTTACTCCGGAGATCACCATATATCGATTGACCTTGTATTCCGCCTTCTTCCCGGGCCGATGATGCGCGACGAAGACGTTCTGCTGCTCGACGTTTGACCCGCGGCGACCGAATCTGACCGAGGTCGCGGTTACTGCTTGGCCATGCGGTCCCTGCGCGGACCGGGTTCCGTTCCAGCAAACCGGATGCGGGTATGGGCGCCCCCCGCCTCATCTCCTGACGGGTTTCGCTTCGGCCCCCTAGTTTAATTCCTCCATCTCCTCCTCGTTGCTGCGTACGGAGGAGGAGGCGATGGCTGCCCTGTCCCGCTGGCCCACGCGTTCATGCGTCCCTCTCTTCCAGACGGTCAGCGGCGAGTCCCTCGTCCCCGCGTGCGAGAGAGACTCTGTGCAGACGCGCCGGTAATTGACAAAACCTCAGTGATTATGGTTTCGATGCGATACGCGTGAAGGTAACCCGGCAGGGGCCGATAGGCTCCACGTCCTTCACTGGCGCAGCCGTCTGCAATCGCGCGCTTGTGGGACCTGGGTTCTGTATTATATGGTGGTCAACTCTGCCGTTCTGCACCGGCGTCTAATATATATAGCCTACTGAAATTCCGTTACTTTGACTACTTGCGTAGCCATGTTCTTGAGGAAATGGTCACTCAAGATCATCTGTCACTGTAGGCCCCGATGGTCACTCAAGATCATGTGTCACTGTAGGCTCCAAATGCAGAGGATCTACAACGATACATCGTGACATTGTTGTCCCCCTTAAGTCGCATATGTAGTCTCCTCCAGCAGCACCACGGGCGTCTGAGCTACACTCATTTTCGCCTCAAAAACCTTAGTAAAGGAAGTCAGGCTCCTCGCGTAGCATTACTAATTTCCTTCTTCCTCCGTAACATCCCGAGAGCTGCCCCACCCCCGAAAGGTAACCGGCCCCCTATTTATGGCTTGATTTGCTATTTTCTTTTAAAAACCGAAAGGTGGCCCATTCCTAGTAATCGTAAGGTTCGGATCAATGATGACCTTGGTGTAAAATGCGTCTAGTTAGCTATGGCGGAATATTAGCGAACATGACTGACTGGGAAGTATAGTCATCTTTGCTTCATTGCCCCTCACCGCGATAACGAGTTTGACCGAGACAGATGATCTAACAATAGTATTGTTTCGACTTTTCTTGATTGCACACCGAAAGTTAGCCCACTCAAATTTTCTCTCGATTTTAGGTGGGCTACCTCGGGATTTTACGGTAGGTGCATTTTAGATCAAGAAGCAGATCCTTCAAACGCGAAAAGCAACGCTCCTGCCTCCGACACCCAAACATTGAAATGACTACTTCTGGCGGCGTATGAACGATGCACAAAACTTCCTTTTTTCTTGAGGTGAAAACGAGTATGGTTGAGTTTTGTCGATTAGATCTTCTGGCGAGATTAGCCTGGGGTGGCTCTCGTGTCCAGTGAATACCACGACTACCCCATTTGTCATTTGGATGCTAACTGTTTGCATCCACAGGGGTGCAAATTTGCACCACGTACCGCGTATGCAATACGCTTGGATATTTAGATCGGGACGTTAGAGGTCGGTACTCTGACGCCTGGCTGCACGATTTCCGGTCGCGTTGGCCTTGGCTTTGAATTGTTGGCACGCGGTGACGGATTTTTGCGCTTGCATTTGTTTTGTCTTCGCGTTACCTCTACCCAATATTGACACACGTTCAGGCAATCTTCCTTCGCAGTCAATGGACATCGGTTCGCGAGTTCTTGCGCTGCGTAGTCTGGCACCGGCCAGCGCGCGCTTTCTGGTGACGGACCTGTATCCATGAAAACACACACGCGTTCGCTTACTGTGTATTGTTTACATAGTGTATGTCACACACACACACACACGCACACGCACGCGCGCGTGTCAGATGTAAAGCGATACACAGTTCGTGAACAAGCGTTGCGCGGTTTTTCGGAATGAAAAGGTAAGGTTAGCAAGAATCCGATTTCGCGTGGGCTCAGCTTCGCTCAGCCCTATCACCTAAATTCTCTACCCGTTGCAGCATCAGGCCCGCATACGCTAAAGCCACCAAATAAGGCTTAGGGTATACCGGCCCTCGATTCTCCGATTTTCTTCTGGTTCCGCCTTATTGGTGCTCAGGCGCAGTCGGTACTTGTTCGGAAATGCGACTTCCCGAACTTAGGTATACGGTCTGAGGAAGCATAGGCGCGTCTTGCACTGTCGTGAACTGTTTTTAACATTCCTGGAGGATATGGAAGACCGTTTCCCGCCATTTCAGACGATGAAGCTTCAGACGACTGGCAACCGTCATTTCAAGCACCACTTTTCGTTTCTAGGCTAGGTGGCGCAAGCTACCGCCCTTTGTAAAAGGGTACGCATCCATCCATCCATCCATCCATCCATGACTGAAATTTCGTTACTCTGAAGCGTAGCTGACGTAGTGGCTCTAGTCCGAGTAATACAAAATATCGTCTGCAGGCACTGTCTGCGGCGTGTTCTCCCTTGTATGCCGGTCACATTGGTCTACAAAATCTGTCCGCAGACATTTATGAAGCAAACATGCTTCGAACATATGCTTCAGCCGTGTTTTCAGATAATTCTCACGTACATCTCTGCAGAGAACTTCGTGTCTTTTGCGTGAGCAGTGGGACTGTGGCTTTAATTGCATTTTTTTCTCCTTTTACTTTACCATAAAGAAGAAAAAAAAAATAAACGAGGACACTTAAGGCTGCATACGTGTAGGAATGCGAAAGCCTTCCTACAATCAGCGCATTCCTACGAGCAGCGCGCCCCGTCTTCCTTTTCCACACGGCGCTCCGGCGGTGACATCACGCTCCCTCACTGCGCAGGCGCGGCACGCCCGCCGGCTCCACGGCTTCCGTGATGAAGCATCTGCGTTGCTGTACTTTTGTCCAGTGCCGTTTTCGCTGCTACATAGACAACTGCTAGAGACGACTCCGGCTTCGCTCCATAGGACAGTTAATCCTTTCGCATTATGAAATAAATAAAGATGCTGTATGCGCTTCATTTTAATCTTTCCGCAACGGTTGACGGCATGCCGATGCCGCCCACCCGCTTTCAGCGATTGCATTCGGCCGTGACCCGCACCCCGATGATAGAAGCAGCAAACCGCCCGCACAATCGGACTCTCTGTGCGCTTGCGCGCGCTTTCGAGCTCCACACGAACATCGTTTCTGTGGGACCGAGCGCGTGTGTGCGCGCGCTTTCAGGCGCGGCGGCGGCGGTGGTCGACGATAAAGGCTGCTATTTTCTTAGCCTACTTGCCGCTGATATCGGACGTCTGTTTTAAACAGCAGCCGAGCAGCAACCGGTTGCGTGTCGTGTGCCAATTCGCGTGATACCCCCGAGCGACGCCGTCAAGTGGTCCCGTCTCCATCGCTCACCGTCGCGACGAGGCTCGTGAAGTGAAACGCCGACCCCGTTTAAAAATGACGCGTATAGTCAGTCGCCTGACAGACGCAATTGGCCAGGAACTTGGCGGGCAGCTTGCTTCGAGACTGCAAAAAAGGGAAGCGATCGGTGTAAAGATGCGCGAGAGACGTGCGAAGGAAACCCCAGCAGTACACTGTCCTGCATGAACTTCCTCATCAACAACTTTGGTTGCCCTTTAGGCCCGAGTCACACTGCTAATAGGTGGTACAAAAAGACAGCCTGCGGATTCTGCCCGAGCCGTGTGTCGAGGGATTTCCCTGACTTTTTGCCCCTGCAGCCTACATCGGTTTCTGATGTGAAATAAAGGAGTGATTGATTGACTTTATGCTTTGATCAAGCCATGCAATAGACTACTTCCAAAAAATCCCTGCATGCAACACTGTGCGCGTTGCATCATGGAACCTCTTTGGCCACGGAGAGAGGAGTGACATATGGTTTCGATTTCGGGAACTACTCGATCACTTCCACGCAAGTGCGAAATATGGTGCCAACATTGTATTTACAGCGTAAACACTCGAAATCAGCACGACAGGTGACGATTTCTCCACTATCGCATGGTATATACCTTGAACAGCGGACTCCATACTAAAAACAAGATAATTAATATCTCGGAGTGAAGACGAGTGTTGTCTTTCACGTCATATACGCATGATTGGAGGCAACCACGTGAACTCGTTTGACGACGTGAGCTCCTTGGTCCGAGTTACTAAAGGAGAAAATTAAGGGTACGAAAGTGTTCTGTTTTGTGACTTGTCTATAGGTCGGCGCACCTGCTGCAGTCGCTGCCGCTGTTCATCGCTCGTGTCGCAGGTGGCCGGCTCGCTCGTGGAACGGGGATTCGTGGAACGGGACCCACATTTCGCGCAGATTCGTTAGCCGCTAACCTTGGACGACGGAATGACGCCATCGTTCCGAGCACTTTCGCCGACGCCGGGCGTGTCTGCTGTGCTGGCCCTAATGCCACGATCAGCAAACGGGCGTTGGCTGGAGATATACAAACTCCTTAAGCTGGCAAACGTTTTTGCCATTAGGTCCCTTAATTGCGGAAGCTCATAATAATTATTTCCACGAACTATTTTGTTACTATAACTTAGGGAGCAATACAGAACAAAACGCCTCCAGCTTTTTTTTTTTTTTCTTCTTTTTAACGTTATTAGAGTTTTAGTAGATCGTTCTGATGGATCCGATAACGACGACCGATACTACGCCGCAGCCTTAGCTCATGCATCGTAGTCTTATCGGGAGTATCGGAGGTATCGGAACGATCTACTAAAACACTCTATTGGGCAGGCGAAGCCGGTTGTTTATCGGCATCCGGAGACGGAGGACACAACGCCTTTTCGCGTTTTTGTCGATGACGTGCACCTTGCATAATGACCTGTAGCACAACAGGCTGTTGACTGATTTCATTTCAGAGCCTGCTTTCGTCCTACAAACACCTATCAAATCGCGTAAAAAAACATATTTTTTTGTTAGTACTCCGGTGTACTTCGTCATCGTCGATGCCCTTTCAGCGCCGTGATCCTCGCGTGCCAGTTTCCCGCAGAGTCGTTTGATGAGAGGTAACGCGCGGTCTTTGTTCGAAACACCGTTCTCTCGAACCAACTGCGACGATTATTGCGCGTTTCTATACAGACCTATCGATTGATCCCGCCAGGTAACTAGTTGAGCTGCGAACAGTCAGAAGGTCCTTGGTTCGCCGAACTCCAATTAGGTTAACTTATTTGTATGGAAATATATCGTTTGAAATGATACATACAGACGATTGTAGCGAATAAGTTGTGTCGCGGTTCCAAGCATACGTGCCATGTAAGCATAGGTGCGTGTGTTTGAAACTCGAATCTCGAGTTGCGATGCCTCGTGAGAACACAAGCTTGCGTGCACCGTTGCCCTCTTAATGTTGGAAATAAGTTTTAATGCACGAGTAAAATCATGATGTAACAATTTTTTTTAATCTAAAAAAAAAAAAAGAAAAAAAAAAACACGAGCTTAGTGTAAATTATCTCTAAAAATAAAAATCGGGAGAGACAGACACGCGCATGTCAAATGGTGTCCACAGTTCTACTTCATTGTTGAGTATTCTGGAAAGCAGCCTGGCGTGTCTGCTGCACAGGATTCCAGACAGGCGTCATCGTACCGTAGCCATCTGGGGTCCTCTCGCCCGCTTTTCCCTCCCACACCCCCACGCCGTATAGACCTTTTCTGCAAGTGCGCCGCCATCTTGAATTGACGTCACTTCCAGTATGGGCGAAAACATTGTTTTGCCTTTGCCACGCCAATAGAAGGCATTTAGGATATAAGCGTAACCGCCACACTTTATCATTTTGACTCCCCTTTATTTTTTTACTATTTGCAGGTTGAAACGTTGGATTATGTTTTTCGTCGCCCATACCGGATACGCCTATTAGGTGGCTGGAGACGAGAGTACACAGAATAGGTCTATATTTCCCTCATGCACAAACCGCTCAACCGCACCGCGCCTGACTCCGACAGACATATCGTCGTCTGCTGAAACTAGGGCAGGCGCGACGACGCTTCCGCAGGATGCCATGCCCCTAAGGAAACCCTGAAGATTGCAGACGCCGGGGCGCCCAGGCGTTAGTGACTTTTATTATGTTTTAATGTTATCGTCTCCGGATTTTTTTTTTTTTTTTTTTTTCTTGTTAAACTTTGGCAAGGCAGCGGGTGGAAACACATCCGCTTTCTCTCAAACGGGTTCGTTCGTGCTTTAGGCACCATTATTTCTTTTTTACTTCTCGTTTTTTTTTTGCCTGTAATTCTTGACACGATAAGTGGCTTTTTATACGTTTTGTTCATTTTCACTCTTGGGGCTCGTCCTTGAAAAGACTCGAGCATCGACGGGAGCGTCTCGATTTCCCAAGATGGCGCATCTTGCCTCGCCCTTGCGCAAGGATCGACTCAATCGCCGCGCTTTGTAAGGTCATGTTTCTTCTGCGGCGTCTGGGAGCCACGAGGCGGTTGTCTGGTGTCGCTGCCGTTTTAATTTTCCCTCGTCTATTAAAAAGCTTAACAGTTTACAGGTTCCAAAAAACAGTCGCTGCTGGTGCGTCACACTCGTGCTACTTGTCAAACTTGCTAAACAACACTTGCCAAGAGTGCGCGAGTCTCTGAAGGAGAGCGGCGAGGTGTTTCAGTGGCGCCCTCTTACTGCTTCTCCCTGCCCATGACGTCACGTCCACGATTCCACTCGAAAGGGTTCCTTTGATCCTGGCTACCATTAGTTACGAACGACGAGTTCGAATGTATGTGTGAACCGCGTGCCAGCTTGCGGTCACCGCATTAGTCACGCCGTCAAAGTTGAGGTTTTATCACTCTCCTCCGATTTGTCGATAAAAATAGAATAAATCCCGCTTTTTTGGATGCGCACGTCGCCATACAAAAGTTGTTGTGGCAAGGGCGCCGGTAGTTTTGAGCACCGTGGTTTTGCCTTCATGACCTCGGACGTTGTTCCCAACTATCGAAGAAAAAAAAAAAAAAAAAAAAAAAAAAAAAAATAAAGAAGATATTTAGCACGCAGAAAGCTCGCTTTACAACAAAGATAGTGAGTGCAGCGCGCTTATCAGATGTAGAGGCGCGAGAAGGCTGTTTTGCCAAATTGATGTGCTTGCACGGCTACTCGCGCAGGGCGACGACTCACTTAAGGGTCTCGCAACGCTGCATTTATGGTTGTGCAAGAGCCGGCACCGTCTATCGTCTCTCCGAGTTGGTCAGCCACTCAAACTAGCGATATTGCATAGCCACTCAAACTGGCGATAACGAGCCCGGGCAATGCCTGCACTGGTTTCAAGAATAGCGCGAAGTCTCGCGAAGAGAGAACATTTCTCGTGTCTTCGATAATACGTCATTCGACGAAACGATTGCAGTCGTCGCTAAAACCCCTCAAGGGCTGTCTGCATTCCCGTCACGCACGTCGTCTTCGCGCCAAAACGGTGCCGTGAGCCGTTTTGGCGCCAAAGCTTTCTCCCGCGCTTTTGCCCCATTCTCGGCACCACACAAACGCTTCTCGGTACAACGGATTTCCTGTGACCCTCTCTGTCATGGTGGTGTATAGTATATGGACAGTTGCTCCACACACTATATACTTACGGCATGCGGGAACACAACACACGCCGATGACATCGTGTCACGACGGACGAAATATTATGCGCTGAGTCAGCGGCGGCACTCTGCAGGCATTCAGAGGCGTGGCTTGGATCCAGGTTTTTTTTATCCCTTGAGCTACGAGGCATGCGCTCTGCCGGCGGCGTCCTTTTACGCTGGAAGAAGGCGCAAGAAAAATGCACAATCCACGATATACGTTCGCGGATTTGGCGAGCGGATTCTCCTTTCCCAGCCCATATATTTCGCCATATCTGCGTACCGCGTACGTGTTTCCTGATGGCTTAGCTTCTACTAATCGCCAGTGGCATTGGTCACCAGCAACCTTGCAGTACCTTTTGTTCGCTTCGTAGATGTATTCTTTTTTTTTTTTTTTTTTTCCAGCAGCGTGGTGTATTTAGAGTCTCTGGATGCTTTGAGTGTTGGTGTAATGGGGCTGCGGCGGAAACTCGTGAACATGTCCTAGTCATTTCATGTTCACATACCACGTTCATTCGAGCTTGACATGCGCGCGCACTAATTTTCCCCATAACGATTCGCGACCAATTTCGGTGTGTAATGTCGCTGTAAATACTCTGCAAAAATAATGAATTACACATTTCTTTTCTTTTTGCAGCTGGTAGCACGTACTTTGGTAAAGTTTTAGATCAGCATACCCCGAACCTTTTCATACGCAAGAAAGTAGCGTCGTCACCAATGCACACGGTACCGAGCCCATACACCGCGTTTTGGATTGACGCATGACGGCGACGCTATTTCCTTGCGCACGCGATTGCTCTGTTGCAATGGCGGAAGCCGTGCTAGCCGCGCGCTTGAAGTGGCTTGGCGCATGCAGGAAAGAAGCGCACGGTCGCCCGTCATCGCGACGTCGGCAATAATGCCAGTTCAGAGACATCCGAAGAGGCGGATCTGCAGTCGTCTCGGGTGTATCCGGTGCTCGCGGCCGTCGAGGAACCTCGTGTTTTCCATATTTAGACACGACTGATGTTTCTCGAACGAGTTTCCCGCTTGGATCCGTCACGAAACAGATCGGGACGCCATATCTGTTTCATCGAGCGATTCGCTAAACGGTTCAGCCGATGACACCAAGAAGGCGTCAGTGTTCAATTATAAGTTTGGAGCAATCATCACTTCGTGTAAAATTAAACGCAAAAGTATTGGCGAATCAGAGAAGATTTTACCTCTTAGTGGGGCAACATTGAAGCTAAACCCTAGCGTAACACCCCCCCCCCCCCCCCCCACACACACACAAAAAAAAAAAAAAAAAAAAAAAAAAAAAAAAAACGTTATTGCATTGACGAGTTGGCGAGCCGTGACATATCTGCACTACCGACGAAGGTTGAAGTCCATACTCCGCATTTCATGAGCGGTGTAAACTTTTTGAAACATTGCCCGGATATAAACAAAACGTGCTATGTTTCACGTGTTCCCTCCTTGTTATCTATCTCTACGTTCCTCGAATTTATCTTGCAGTTTCCGAGCGCTTCTATAACTATGCAGAGCACAAGTTCGTCTGCTTCTTGCACAGCCCGGGGTTGCGATGATGTCAGAACGCCGAGCTCTAATTGGCTGACAGAAAAAAATAGTGGTACACCTAAAGGCATCTAGCACTGAGGTCTACCCACTATATCCTTTCAATCAAAGCCAATCACAGCTCGGAGTCGTTCTGACCTCACCGCAACTCCTGCACACGAAGCAGACGACTTGCTCTCCGCATACTTATGAGTTCTACGGAAATTTCTGCTGAGGAGGTTAAAAACTCCACATCAGGGAGTTTCCGTAGAGGGAGTTATAAAAACTCCCTATTAAGGAGCTTTTGTAGACTGTTTCCCTCTCCGCTACTCTATCTGCAACGAAGATGCCGCTACTGCGTATGCGTGCCGGAAGCGATCTATGGAAACTCTCTAATGTAACTCTAATTTCTGTTTTCGGTCATATGGTACCCGCCCAATTCCTAGTTTATGGTATTAATTTATTATTTACCAGCCTGAATCGTTACTTATGGTTATGGGTTGAATATCTGAAACACAAAGCGAATTTTTCTCGACATCTGCAGTCATCGATTCGTGTCTTTGCTTTTACGTCTCGTGCCTTTTGCTTCTTCGTTATTTTGTTGGAATTTCCGTTCAAACGCCATCTGCGAGTAAAACCACTTGTTATGCGATACACGGCGCTGCAGAACCGGCTCGGGCGCTACTCAAAGTCAAGGGTGCGGAGATTCAATCACCCGATTCCGCTTAGGCAGATTGTGGAAGTAGTAAACATGCCAGCAGCTCGTTTCGCTTATTATTCGACAAACAAAATAGTGATCGAAGCTATGCCGAATAACCGGCCACGCGACGTCGGCCAGGCATCACGACAGAAGAGAACAGTACGACGGATCTTCAATCCCGGAGCGTGTCAGGAAGTTCTAACAATGATCGTGGGCGCGTCTGTCTGGGGGTTCTCTGACGGCCATTTGTGGCTCTGAGCTTCCTGGTAGCGATTGAACGTTCCTGATTTGGCGTGAGCCAAATACGGAGTTTGCTGAATGATTTGGTGATATGTTTCGCCACACGACTCGAGCTGTAGTCGGAGCAGATGATAGCCGGAGTATACGATAGTAAGAGCAGACGATAGAAGCAGACACACGGTGTCGACGAACTTAATACACAGGGGCAGTACCGGTAGTACCGGTACTCCTTCAGGTGGATTGTAGAGGATCGACTCTTTTTCCCATGACTTCCTCCAGGAACGAGCAGAGGTGCCGAAGTAATAAATGTTGAAAAAATATATATTTTTTTTACTGAGGCATAAAACAAGAGACGAAATAATCCGTTTTTCGTGGGCTGTTTGATTTAAAACTGTTCGTTGTAGCCTTCACCTGAGTTTCACGGCTTAAAAATCGGAAGATGCATTGTTTATTTACGGCGTGTTCACGGTGCGCACGCAGGCAAAATACTGCGACGTTCTAAACAGAAATTTTCCGACCCGCGCGAAGCATGCAGTAGCAAATGTTCACGAATTGCTCGCTTCCCACACAGCATATGCCACGCGGGCGAGCGCTCCTTGACCCATTACCGACAACGCGTGTTCCTCTCAATGGCATGATCGTTCTCGTCTACACGTCGATTAGCCTTCGAGGCTAATAATTGAAAAGCCACCGGGGACACGCACAGAGAGGCAACAGGTAACAAAGAAAACCACGCGATGCGCGTACAAGCTCGCTGTCGTGACTTCTGGGAGAAAGTGCTGCCGCCTTTGTTGCGCCAGAAGGTAGCCGAGCGAAATGACTCGGTGAGCAGACGGCGCGGCCGGCGCGGCTCTCGTCTGCTAGGATCGTCTGCTCGTTGCGCTCGCTTGGTTCGACTGCTTTCGCTTTGCGTTTCTGTACTTCCTTTTTTCGCCCATGGCTACAATTTCCTTATATGGATGGGGCCAGAGATTCTCGCTCCTGCGACCAACTGCTGCGACCTCCTCCTCCTCTCCCTCGTTCGTACGTCGTCGTGGTGTGGGTGTGCATTCCTGTTCGTCTGGTCTGACCGATCTTTCGCAAATGTTTCACGTTTGTTTATCCAAACTTGTGATTCATTCTAACATCGTTCTTTTTTAATTCTTTTTAAATATTTTTTTTTTTTGCTTTTGAAGCTTTGAGCACAGTTTGAACAAGCCCGCATCTTTGTGTTGGCTTTGTCTGTGTCTCCTTTCCCCTGGGCGGTGTTTCTGGCGGGGCCATCACTAATCATTTCCTCGTGCTGTTTCTCGATGATTCGCGAGACGTTTCGCTGGTCTTATCCGGGAGTGGCAATATGTAAACAACATTTCAATTACTTTTTTTTTGTGCGATATTGATTTCTTTTAAAAACTGCGCCTTTTTACGGTCGATCTAAAAATATTGAAAATAACGTCGGGGAAAAAAAAAAAAATCCAGGAAACTGTATACGGTGTTTTTTGCGTACGCCACTTTGCAGTATTTTCAGATCGACCATAAGAAGGCGCAATTTTTGGAGGGGTCTACTTAGAGAGCTTAGATTGTAAAGGCGCCAATCTCAAACCATGGGAAGCCCATTGCAATGTAATGGCGGACGTCTCCTGCGGGGATTGGTCCCAAATGCGCATGCGCTGCGTTATCGCGTGGCGTGAGTAAAGCAGGCGAAAAGTCGGAGGCGTTTGCAGACGATCAGCGCTTTCGGCACCTCCTCTTCGGCCCATAAACCACGTGACCCCCGTCGGGCAGTTGGACACTGTATTGCAAGATATCTAAATAAAAATCAGAGGGAGCGAGAGAAGGAGAGAGAGAGAGAAAAAACAAAATCTGATTTAAGCAAGCTTCGTAGTATGTAAATCAGCGGTGGACCAAATTTGCACCAATGTGATTGGTCCGTGTCATTTTGGAGCGCCTTATTCGAAGAAACGAAATAAACTTTTAGAGTACATGCATATAATTCGTCGAGATAATGATGTCTCGTTGGCTGCTCTGTAGCAATTTGTCAAGTTCTAGGGCTGGGCGTCGATTAAAATCTTTAACCCGACTAATCGCCACGTTTTAATCGACTAATTAATCGATTAGTCGGTTTTGCTTATTCCAATGCCAGTAATGAAAGTGCTGCGCCATTTGCGCCAAATTGCGCCGTGAGCAAAAGTCTGCCACACCTTGCGCCAAGGTGCCATTTTGGCTAAGAATTGCGCCACACCTGCGCCTAGATGGTGAAAACGAAAAATGTATATATATACATTTTTTTTTTGGTTGACCCTAATCTTTAAAGAAGTAGGAAGAAAGAAAAATGGTAGAAATATGTATTTCACAGCGTCTGTACTCGCCGTATACGTTGTTTCATCTGAGGTCAGAACACAGTCGAAGGCTCGAACACATACAACACGAACACACATAGAAAAAGCGCAAGTCACGGGGCATTCGCTGCATTTGATTGGTTTAATCGACGAACGAAAAGTTACAGGAAGACGGTCGAATGTGTCTATGTCGCGCTTTGACGTTCTTTGGTTGATCCCATTGGCTCGTAGCGTCGGCTGCGCTTTTTTAAGGTGAAATGAAGTTTTAAGACTGCTCGTCCACCGCGCTGGCCGGATGATGCGCTGGCGGCTCGATCGCCGACATCCTCTAAACTTTCCGACGACGTCGGCGATCTGAGGAGCCAAAAGTCGCGAGAAAACATTGCAAAATAGGAGGATAGCGGCTACTGCGATAAGACAGAACCAGGCTCTTGTACTCCAGATTACTTGATTACGACTCTCACCAGCCCACACGCGTCGAGCTTCACCGCCTTGCACCGGAGTGCTAGGAGTAGCGGCTGACATGGGTGAGCGTCTGGTTTAGCAATACATGTAAATTATGGTCAGTACCATTGCAGGTCCACATTCTTTGGTCTCGATTATATATGATCTCGTTTTCAAATGCTGCGTCGAGAAAGAAAAAAAAAAAATAAGCGGTGCTTTATTTGAATAAATGTAAGTGCAAGAGTAAATTTGCATTTTTTTTTTTTTTTTTCAGTTTATAATATTTAACTTTTGAGTTTGGTAACGATCAAATTTGGTTGGAGCATTTTACTGATAGACGTGTTAACGATTATGTTGGTTTTTGGTGGCGTTTTACAGAAATTATACATACAGGTTAAATAAATTATCGGGTGTAAAAGTGGGAGGGGAGGGCTTTACCCAAACTGAAGTGTGATTCATTTCTCATCAATTTGTTTAGTACCAATCATAAATGGAACCTACCCTGACCAGAGCCCTATTTTGAAAACGAAAACTCTGCGTACCTTTTGCGCCCTATTTGTTTCTATTACAAAGGGTAACCAGTAATATGCTCCAGCATGAAAGAGAAACCCTCAGCCATTATCAAATATAAACTCATTTAGCGATGCAATCCATTTTTCTTTTTCAACGTGTATGTTAAGAGACGTTGGCATCTGCTCCAGAAGCGACAGTGGCTGCTCCAAACGAATATTTTGCCTGATACAGAACCTGCTCCAAAACGTCAAATGCAGCTTCCATCACTGCAATGCATAATTATATATATATATATATGAAAAAATCAAAATTACATTTTTTTTTTTGCCTTTGCTGAATATGTGATAAAGGGCACAATGTACATTTTCGGATTTAAAATCAACCTTGATGCATAGTTAAGAACAGTAAAAAAGACACCCACATTCACAAATTAATTCAGCTGCAGAGGCAGAGAGGTTTGCTGGTCCTTTGATTGTCCTCAATCGTCTCTGCTGCGCTAAATGGACACTCACACGGCATTAAAATGGCTGCGACACGTATAGCCTTCTCCACTTGTTCTTAGTTACAAATCTCGCCCCTACCATGTACTTGAGGTCAAAATTTCACATCAAGTTTGCCTTTATACGGGTGTACTCGTCCACGTCTGCGTGGTGAAACCATTGAATTTGTACTTCATTTTGTTTGTCAAAATTGAATCGACTAACCGGCTCAAATCGCGATTAATGCATTAATCGATTAATCGGTAGGTTAATCGATCAAGTGCCCAGCCCTATTGTCAACTACTAGTTTAGTGGTGCTTCAGCACAACCAAACATATGTTTAAAGTGTTTTCAAGCACCAGACACTGCTACAAGATGCTGATGGACAAGTCAGTCGTTATTTGGTATAAAATCAAAGGTAAAGCAAACAGTATTGTGCTGAGCTGAAGTAACGCTAAAATAGAATAATGATTAGCACCAAAACTGTTGATTTGTCCAAATTTTGAAGGTAGCAATAAAACTGAAATTTTTAGTTGGTTCAGTTAAAAGCATAGCTTATGTCAGTGGTTTTCAACCATTGATGTTTCTGTACCCCTGCGGATCGGCAAAGATCATGGAGGACCCCATTAGCGGTGAGGGGAAAAGAATTGATATGTTAATTATGATAATGATTTTATAAATGGATATAGCTAAGGACTAGTGTGAAGTAGACTTCCCTCATTGACATACATACGAAACACCTAACCCCAAAATTAAAATGTTTATCATTCTGAAAAAAAAAAAAAAAAAATACAACTTTTATTACTGGGCTTGACTGATAAGGCAGGGCTTTGCAGACCCCTAGAATGCCTTTGCAGACCCCTAGAATGCCTTTGCGGACCCACATTTGAAAAACAGACCCATATTTGAAAAACACTGGCTTATGTAATTTAATTATGACCATCAGTGGCATTCAATATACATAAAGTTTTTAATGCTGATATAACATCGACATGTAAACAATAAACCTACCTTAAAAAAAAAAGAAAAAAAATGCGCAAAAAAAATTCGAATTATTTCAATTTGTTAGTTATTCCAAAGCTTCAACTAATCTGCCCTCAAACAGCTAAAAACACAAAAAGTAAAGATGTGAAAAAAAAAGACATAAAAAAAAATTTCTAGCACAGTTTATTTAAACCCTCCCGCAAATATACAGTATATGATGTGGATGGCTTGTCAAGATATCGCAGTCACGGTTTGGCTTGTGGAGTGTCTACTGCAAGGTAGAGCTTTCACACCAGGATTCAGCAAGTTTCATGTTTATTTCTCAAATACCCATCGCGTATGTGCGCATCACACCACTTCAGGGGAGTGAATTTCCCCTTAGCACACGTGTGCGTTGCAGCAAAAGCGAGATGTGCAAAATCGCGACACCCACTTGGTAGGGGTGTCTCACTTTGCAGCACATCCTGTGCGTGGTGAGAAGCACACCCAACGAATCTGACTAACCAATCGGAATGGGCGACGGATATTGAAATGTTTTGAAGCTCCTGAATATTGTTAGTGCTTGACAAGGAGTTCCGATTGAAGGGTAGGCTATTCAAAACTGTTATCGAAAGGTCGGAGAATTGGCACAAGCCTACCGTAAAGATCCAGCAGTGTAGTGGGGCCCCGATATATTTGTTTTAGTGGTGATAAATTAAGATAAACCTTTGATGCAATGTTGGTGTGAATTCCTCGCATTTCGGTGAAATGTAGCAGGGTGCACTTTGACGGTTTGGCACAAATAGTGTGGCAGTCACATCTACCAAAATTAACATCTGCAGGCTCAAAAAAAAAAAAAAAAAAAAAAGAAAAGGGAATTGTATCCACAAAGCTTTTCTTATTTGTCATGTGACTAACTTTCCATGGTGCAGAACATTGACATCGTAACCCGAGACACATTTGATTATTCAGTTTCTGAATTTATATTTATGTTCAATTCAACAACTTCTGCTCAGAGTTATAGAAACACTCTGCTAATATCCGGCATGAAAGAGTGCAATGCAGTGGTTATTATGGAAAGGACGCTGTAAGAACAAACTTGGGTTCTGCATGCCGTAAGTTCGAAAGGGGGGATTGGGACCAGCAGATTGCGTTGGGGGTGCAAATTTTCGCCAACCCCGATGTAAATGAAGATTATATTAGCTTATCACTGGAAGTAAAATGTGGAGCTTGCTTTCTTTTTCATATTTTGCAGGCTGTTAGTTTTTGGTTCTATAATTCCTACCATTCCCTTTCAAATTTTTGAACTGCCTTATATAAGTTGCTTACTATTAGTTATGGGTGCTGTTATTACTCGAAGTCGTATAAGTGCTTTTTATTGACAATGAAACTAAACATGCCTCTTCAAGCTAGGTCACATTCGTTATGAAGGGCTCGAGCTAGATGTCCTAGCAATATTGTATAATATTGCATGGACATGTCTCAGGCTGATGTTTTTTTCACAGGATTCCTATAAATAATTTCCCCGCCGATTTGTATTTTATATAATATGACGATAGAGACAGGTACAGAATCGACATTGATTGCAGCTTCAATAGCATTGTGTACTTGCCTCATATACTTGCAGGACAGTCAATTAGCACAAACAGTCTCAAGGCCATAGCTTGTTCGTTTCTCGTGGAAGCTGTGATGATGTATTAGAAGCTGGAAGCTGGAAGCGTGTATTAGAAGCAAATTGGGGTATGCGCATCCGCCCATACCCCAATTTGTAAGATCGGAGAAAATATGAACGGTACATTGATACGTAAAATTAATGACCAGACAAGCGCCCATCCCCCATTTTTTCGCGATTATTTCTAAATTTTGAGCGAGTGCTTGCCCGGTATTTGATGGTAGTCGCATTTACGCCGAGGTCATCATTGATCCGAACACTATGATTGCTAGAAGTGGGCTATCTTTTGGTGTTTAAAAGACAATAGCAAATCAAGCTAAAAATAGGGATGGCTTATCTTTCCGTATATTACGGTATGCTTGACAAGCCTTCTCAATTCTCTTCCCAGATCCAGTCCAAGTATGACCCCGAGCTGGCCGGCGAGTTGCTCAAATGGGTGAAGGACGTCACTGGGGCGGACATCAGTACGTCTGGGGACATGGACAACTTTTACGAGACCCTCAAAAACGGCGTGCTGCTCTGCCAGTAAGTACATGCACATGGGAGTGGCAAAACTCATGTGTCACAATTCTTTCCTTGCAACCAGGGTTGCCGTGAGATGGTGCTAAGAGTTGCCAGACACACATGGTAACAGACAGATATTTGATTGGCCCAACGAGCACCTAGCTTCTACCTCACCGTCAGCTTAGGGGTGAATGAGGTATAGACGAAGATAAGGAATAGGACACAGATTGCAGGGTCTAGAGCCATAAGCCATACCCAGCAGCACTTGTTCTTGCACAATTTATTTGACTGCTTGTAGTCCTTCTTTCAGGCTCTTTTCAGCACGTCATGTGGTACCGAGCCCCCATCATGCAAAATACCATGTGTCTCCTAGGTACAATAACGTATGAAGCAAGGACAGAAACCAGGTACCCTAACCCACACATGATACAGCAAGGAATACTGCCAGGACATTTTTTTTTGTGGGTTAGGAAGTGTTGATTTTGATTTATTTTAGGAATCACATTTGGATTGTGTCATCAACCTTTATTCTTACAAAACTATATTCTTTATTCTTACCAAACTATTCTTACTTTACTGAACTATATGGTATTCTTACAGAACTATTTTTGGGCTCAACTGGCAGTTGCCTCCTTTTGCCAACAATCCGTCATTCACTCACTTGCACTGGCAAAATTCTGCTCGACAAGAGGCAAGGATGTAAACAAGATGTCGGCCATAGTTTTGAGCGGAGGAGATATTTTATCAATCATATATAACTGAAAAAAAAGCAAAAAAAAAAAAAGCAATTCAAAGAAACAACATATATTAAAGAGGGGGGCAACGATTTTATGATTAAAACTATCTGCATCTCGTCATTTAAACTTTTTTTGTGTGTCCCTGAGGATAGAAAAAACATCTTCATTAAAAAATGTTGCGATTCCGCTGAATAATCGCAAAGCTAAAGTGGAGCTTTTTCCCCCACCTGCAGCCGCTAGTGGCAGTCGAAGGAACTACGGTGAGAAAATTACGTGACCTCACTCAGCTCTAAGCTGCAGCATAACGCCCGCTAATGTCAGCAGAGAGAGGGAGAGGAAGCGTCCTCCGAGAGAGCACACGGGAACCTACACGGCACTCCGAATGACGTCACTAGTGGCCAATTCGTCTGGGCCTGCACCGCACCCGTCCAGTGCAGTAAACTCTTTCCACTTTATACACGAAAGGCTGGCGGGGAGAGAAAGACGCTTCCCTCTCCCCTATAGCCTTCCGTGTACCACGAACCGCACCGCACTGCACCGGTGCGGTGCGGGCCCAGACGAATTGGCCATAGGAGCGCGACCAGGTGTGATCCTGAAGAGTGGGATTGAGTTGAGGGGTACCCAAAATGCCAATATTTATCTTTTTTTACGCAACAACTAGGACACGCAGGCGGAAACGGGTTTCTGTTCTTTACTTCAGAAGTGTCAGAGGGCAACTTCCACAAATTTTTGACCAAAGTCCGGAAATCGTTGCACCCCCCCCCCCCCCCCCCCCCCCCCCCCTTAAAGCCACTTGCTTGACTGATACGTGCATGTCATAAAATGCACTGTGGCCATCGCTGTGAGTACTCTGCCTTGTGCTGTAATATTGTTAATAAATGAATCTATCAGGGATAAAAGGTATACATTGTAGGCCTCTTCTGTATCTAAGTTTTACATAACTTTGAAAATGTTTCATAAGAAACCTGTGAGAAAACACAACTTGCGGCATGTTTCCCAAGCCAGTGGTAATGGCAGAAATGAAAACACTGTTGCCTCCAGGCAAATAGGATATACTGCGGATTGTATATGGGGTCTTCCTGAAGTGAATGAAGCATTTCTGAAGTACATAGAAAACCTTCCCAGTTACAGGATTCTCCTACTTAAGAAGTTGACGGTGTCTGTCATGGAACATCTCTTCTTGTAATTCGGGGAAGTTCCGTATCTACATAAAAAGCCCCAAGCTTTGTCGAGCACAGATTGCTGTTCTGCTTACATGTCACTGTGCTAAGGTTCATAAGAAAAAAAACCAAATAGACATTCTTGCTTAGATAGTGACGGCATGGAGGAGGGACACCCACCTGGTAGTGGATGTCGCTAAGCGAAGGCTCGAGGTCTGGTGGCGGGGGATGGGCTGGCGGAGAGAGGATGAGGGCACCTAACCGGTCAGGAAGCGGGACATGAACTACCCGGACAGGCCAACAGAGCATCAGGCAGAAGCGCAAGTTAAGGAGGAGGCAACAAGCTGTAGATAGATATCCATAAGAAGTTTTGCCAGTGTGGTACCACTGCTTGCCTGGGGTCTTTAACGTGCTTCATGCAATAGTTATGCACGACTGCAGAGAGGTACAACATTTATCCAAATCGAAATGGACAGAAGTGGAGATTGAACCCATAATCTTTGGGTTCTGCAGTACAAGCTTTCACTCCACATGCTTAGAGTTGTGGTGCGGTAACACAAACGGCCACCGGTTCCATTGAAGTCTACATTAATCCCCAGTCAGAGGCCCATTCCTAAGCCGAAACAATTTCTCATGGATGCGCAGGTTGATCAACTCCATCAAGCCAGACAGCATCCCGGAGAAGAAGATCAACCAGACGAAGATGGCCTTCAAGTGCATGGAGAACATCAACCTGTTCCTGCAGCATGCCAGGGACATGGGCGTCCCAGCACAGGAAACCTTCCAGACTGTTGACCTCTGGGAGAAGCAGAACCTGCTCTCAGTCTCCATCTGCCTCCAGTCCCTGGCTCGAAAGGTGCAGGGGCATGGCTTGGCCCGGCCGGGGGGCATGGCGCGAGCCGCTTAGGCTCGCTTGAGATGGGGCAGTGTTCCCATCAATTTTGGGGTTGCTGGCGAGTTATTCTTTAGATCCCCCGCACTGGAGCCCGAGTTGGGCAGGCACCAACTGCGAGACTGAAGCGGTGGCAGCCAACCGGGGATGCAGCATTCACGTGTGACAGGCCTTGTGGTGGTGATAAAAGCTAAACATAAGGTTTCACTTGGTTTAGGATTGAAGTGTACTGTTTTCGGGAGATAAGTTGGTATTCTCAATGCCAATTAAAAGTAAACATGTTATTAACGCATAATTGTGTGTCTAAAAGGTAGAAGAAAATTGCAATTTGGATGATGATGCCAAAGCATAGCTATTTACGAGTTTTTGTGGTTGCTGTGCGAGTGCGAGGGGCAGGGGGGCCTGTGTTGCCGGTGTTGCGACATCATCGCTGTAAACGTTTGCCACATCTGAGCAGGCCTTAGTGCCTGGTCAGAGTAGCACCATTGAATCTGGAGCATGTATAGCTGCCCTGCACACAACAAACCTTTTGTGAAATGTGCACTGCCCTCTGCGGCGCAGATTTGCTGGGAACATCCTGTATAGAATTGGCTGTAGTGAACAACTGAGAAAAATGCAGGCAAGGGAAAGTGAGCAACGGCACTACCCCGTCTCTTTGCTTGTCTTCAGTGTCGAGTGGCAGGGGCTGCATGGGCAAGGACGTACAATAATTCATTGTGCACTTTGTGTGTGGCCGTTAGGGATATTTTTCGTAAATGTTATGTTGCGGATGGAGCATACAGCTTTTTGTTTTTACCAAATTGAATGGGCAGTGCTTCCCCATTGGGGGCTTTATTTAACCCCACAACTCAACGGATATGGATTCTTTGTTTAGAGATGTTTGGCAGAAGCCTAAGCATATTCTTTCTCTTCTATATTAAATGCATTGTTATGTATTTGCTATCCTGCCACCTTTTTCTTTCCAGTGCACAGCTAATTCGTTTTCACAGCATTCTGAGACAAGAAAACAGTGTACAATCCCTCGGCCTCCTCATGGTGCAAACTTCTATTTGTGTCAAAATAAACAAACGGCGGAAAAACCAAATGTTTCCGTTGCTGCAGGCGCCCAAGTTCGGAGTGAAAGGCATGGGGCCGAAGGAGGCCGAAGCCAACGTGCGCAACTTCTCGGAAGAACAGCTCAAGGCTGGCCAGAACGTCATCAGCCTGCAGTACGGGTCCAACAAGGGAGCTAACCAGAGCGGCATCAACTTCGGCAACACCCGCCACATGTGAAGCCCCCGCCCGTAGCGCCGCCAAAAACAAATTGCCGTCGCTCCGCAAACCTCTGCCAAATACACTCCTCGCAACAGATGCTCCCCCTGGAGACCGGGGGAAGCTATTTATTTTTTACCTAAAGTTTTCGAGACGGAAGTGTTTGCATATGCGCGAGGGAAAAGAAGTTTCATAAGAGTCCCTCCGCTCTTTCCTGCCTTTCAGGGCAGGCCAAGGTTCCTTTTTGCTTTTTGTTTCTTTTTCCGAAAGGTGTTTCCCCGGTGTTTTTACACTCCCGACGTCACAAACGTTTGTCGAGTCAAGTCGTTGGGTAACTAATGGGTGTGGATCGGAAGGAAAGATGAAAGCTGTGGTGCAATATGCCTTCTAATATGCCAATACTTCCCACTGTTGTATGGAATGCTGCCTTTATTCTCAGTTTTGTTTGTTCCCATCGAAGTTCTTCTAGGAAGTGCCATGAATTTTTCCCGAAACATGGTGTATTATAACTCCTGTTCCATTTATGAAAAAAAAAAAAAAAAAAAAAAAATTATTATTCTCATATGAAAAGACTGAAAAGTCAATGTTGGAAATGTGCATTCCATTGTATTGGAACTTTTATTAAAATCTAGTGCTTTGTTTTAAATTGCTGTGTGGTTCCTTAGCCTTAGAAAAGTAGCTCGGACATATTTTTCCATATGAAAATGCCTCTGCACCGAGGCTGCTTATACCCCACCCCACAAGAGGCTATACAACCTAAATGGGAGTCATAATGGCTTCCGCTTGTGGGCAAGATTGTGCCAATATTTCTCGTTGTTTGTCCTATGCGGACACAGCACCATGTAACCACAAATGAAGGAAATCAGCATAAAATATTCTCAATTAAAGAAACCCACTTCAGTGTTTTTTTTTGTTTCCCACTGGAGAAAAAAAAAACTGCACAGCCGAACACTTGGTTTCCACCCAAATATCGCACCAGATTATCCAAACCAGATGGCAAGGTTTTGGAATTGCTAATTTTTTTATCCCAAAGTTACCTGTGACTTTCTGAAACTTTCAAGGGAAAAGTGGGGCCCATTGCCAGGAACTGAGGTCTTTCATCTTCCTGTATTGGTGGGTGTAGTACCCTAGTTATAACTCTTGTTCATAGTGGGTGCCACTTGCCCTCCACTTCCGGCCACCTTGAGCAACAGAGACTATAACTTCGTTGGCCGTCACTTTCCCATAGAAAATTTCCTAAAATCACTTGGAACTTCTGAGTAAAAAAATTGGGTTGTGTGTGTGTTTATACAGCCTAGAACTTGGTCTGCCTCACAGGGGCGACGAGTCTCCCAGCTGTAGATGAGAAATTTAGCCAGCGCGGTACAGCCGCTAGCCTGGGGTCTTTAACGTGCATCGCGCAGTAGTGATACACGACCGCACGCCGGTACGATTCTCATCCAGATCGAAACGGGCAGGGGTGGGGCTCGAACCCAGGATCCCTGGGTTCTGCAGCAACTTTTGAGTAGGACAATGGCAAGCAGTGAATCTTTGGCACCTGGTAGGGACTACTATCGCTACGCTTAGCTAGGGACAAGTGTTCGGTGATGCATAAAATAGTTTACGAAGAAAGAAAATGATTTTTTTTTTTGGGGGACATTCTGAATTTGCCATATACAATTGGGTATATTGGTGATTGTGACAAGTCATCCCTGCTAAACCCGGAGTGCAAGCACTTTTGTGGATTGCAAGTTCAGCTCCACCATCAGCCTGTTTTTATATGAAAGATTCTTGCACTGGAGAGCCCCCATGTGGTGCATGTGTAAAGGATCATAAAATGGATACCAAATTTCACTAAATGCTGTTAAGAGGAAATTATTTCTGTTACGAAATGCAGCTTGCAGACAGGCACAGAACAAATGGCCTTACGATCTGGTGCCGGCTGTGCGAGGGCGTCGAGAGCACAAGTGAAAGCTTTCAAGCGTGTTGTTAGAGCTTGGGGATGTCTTTCACAACAGCGACTGGACATGAGCCTTGCCCGAATCCCTATCGAGGCAAATTGGAGCGCTTGTGTCCATTCAGTGATTACCATTTGGTAGTTGTCGACCTGGCACAACTGTCACCGTTGGGTCAACGTACAAGTCGGAAAGCAGGTAAAGATTCTGGTTGGTTAGCATTAAATGTTATTAGGCTCTGAACCAGTAATCGCTCCAGAGCAGGACGTTAGATTGACTATTGGCGAATTCTACGGGTCGTTTTGGAGCGTGCCGGGATCGACTGTTCTGGAGCGATCCTATTTGACTGGGCGATCGGGGTCGAGACTGACGTGTTCCACTGGTCTCCTTTTGGATTAGCTCCCACTCCAGATCTCGATCTGGATCCGAGAAAAGTCGCTCCGCCAATTTCGGCGGATTCAACTGGAAACCAGCCGGGCCAGCCCTCGGCGCACACACGTGGCTTCCTTTCTCGCGGGGCATCTCGCCTGATCTCGCCTCAGAAGAATTCGTAATGGCCGCTTGGGAGGTGCCGCCTGTACTGCCCGGCTTACTGCTGCTGCTTGACAACAGTTTGTCATCAAGTTGCTGGAGCAGCTTCCGGCGATCTTTGCTAGAAGTTCCTGAGCCATTCCCGCCGCTCATGCGTCGAGCACGTGTTAGCGCCGCGATTGCGAAAACGTCTTCGAAATGACTGCGGCGGCCGGGGAAAGGGTATTCCCGGGCAGTTGAATGACGGGAAGGCATCTGCCAATCCCGGAGCAGTGGTCACATTCCACTGGGGATCCGTAGGCGGCTTTATCCCGTTCGGATTGTGTGCTCCATTCCGAATCTGGTCAACTGATCCTGGCGTGCTCCAAAACGCCCAGTGGAATTCTCTATAACGTCCTGCCGTGTAAACGGAACGTACGAGAGTTGAGTCGACATTTCAAGCAAGCTCTGTCGTCGTGTACAGTTCCCACATGCACTGTTTTGCTTCTTTTCAAGGAGCCATGAAAACAAAATGTGGATATAGTGACAGTGCCAGTTTTAATGTTTGCCACCCAAACGCTATGTTACTCTTTGGCCTTCTGCCCCAGTCCCTGCTAGTTTCTTATCACACCGCATGTCGTGTGCAACTTTATTTTCCTGCAATCAATACTTTGGCAATTTGGCTTGGGTCGAAATTCCAGGCGTGGATCAAAGAAGAGAACATGTGAAATGCGTGCGTTGCAAGATCCATTTATGGCAAATTTTTTGGTCTGCCAAATCTAGGAAATTTAAGTCCTCGGAATAATGTCCTCGTCGATAGTGATCCTGACAGAAGGGTTCTGCAGAGCCTCGCAAACAAAACATAAATTAATGACAAGTTTTCTGGCCTATGAAAACATACTCTTCGCAAAAAAACATTGGGTCACACAAGATTAGGAGTTACATTCTTCGAAACTTTTGCAAGCATGTGAAGCTTTTGGTCAACCGGTAGTTAGAATAGAAATACACCACTCCTAGTCAGTCACAGGAGGAAAATGCCATGGATGTCTTTCAGTTGTCTTGCCACCTGCGTGAAATTTTAACCTTCGATAACGGCATCTCGTGAAGTTCAAGTGTGCACATGCAGTCAAAGCACGACGGAGGGCAGCGAGTACGTGCCGGGCCAGCGAAGGGTACCGAGTTCAACAACTTACGCCGAGAGTTTGCACATTAGAACATCTATTTAGTTGACCCAAAGGGATACTAGCACCCGGCTTCGTAGCCATTCATGAACGGTAAGTCCACAAAACAGTTCTGTCCGAACAACGACGCGACGCGAGAAATAACCTGAACTAGGCACAACAGAAAACAAGCGGGAGTACGGTCACACGGGCCCGTCGGTGTGTTTCTCGTATGTGGGCTTCTTGGGCACCCTGCCTTCTTTGAGCAGCTTCTGGACGCTCTCCCTGTAAGCGGGCGGCTGCATCTCTTCCTCCAGGGTGCACGTGATGCTTGGACGCTGTGTGAGGTCCATGATCGTTCCGCGGATGATGTCCACGTCTCTCTTCATCTCGTCCCTCAGCGTCCTCTTGAAGAGGGGCGCAGCATCGAACCGGAAGAGGAAGTAGCTGCAAACAGATTTGCGATTGATTGCGTGTATGGGTGCATCTCTTACCGGCGCCAGCCTCTACCACATCCTCAAAAGTGGTCCCTCGATTTCTGCCTGATGACATCATGAAAATGTTGTGTAGTTGCCTGCTGTGATCCTGGTGGTGGTACAGCAGCGAAGGTGGATGTAGGTCGCTCTGCAACTGGACAGTCGACTGACGCTAGAACAGACGTGACACAAGACGCTGCGACAATGGCAAGCTTTGCATCTGCTCACCGGGTCTGCCAGCATTTCTATGACCAATACAGAGCGCAAGTTTGTCTGCTTCTTTGCAAGGGTCGCTGAGCTTTGATTGCCTTTGATTGAAGGATGGTGGGTAGACCTTAAGGCAGCTTGCTTTGAGGTCTACCCACTCTCTTTCAATTCGGGCCAATAAAAGCTCGGCGTTCTAACGTCACCACAACCCCTGCAAAACACGCAGACAAACTTGCGTACCGCATTGACGCAATTCGTTGCCATTTCGGGACCTCCTTCGAGACGTGGACGGTATAGAATGGCAAATACACCAGTTGAAGACACATTCTAGACATCGTAGTCACGTGGTTTCCACGAGCCTAACATTCTTTAACGTGACCCGACATTCGACTTTTTCAAATGGTTGATCTCGGGAGGAGCTTTGCAAGGTGCTAGAATCATTTCATGTCACACGGTTAGCAGATGTATGGGTGGTCATTTTGGAAATAGTACGAATGTCTTGGCAAATGGCGAAATTGCGAACTCGGTGATGACAGCCGCACTTTCGGGCAGTTGCCTCATCTTTGGTTTTTTTCTTTTTTTTTTTTTAATTTTTAAATTTTTGGTATTAATTTGTTGATTATTTCGTTATCTTTCATTCGTTCTGATTCGATTGGCGGTGGTGTGTAACTTCGTTGTAATCTGACTCGCTCCTTGAGGCACTCACGTTCACGTTGCTCTAGTCACTCATCGAGATTCCTCGTCTTTTATGAGAAGCATCGCAGACCTAACGTCGAATTGTAGCATTGAGCTGCCCTGTTCCCCACGCCTTCGCCTCTCCTCAGAAGTCATCCCCGCAGAGAGCTTATACTGGTTACTGTCCAGGGACCTTCGAAGACACTCTTCCGCCTAAACATTTATCTAAATTACTAACCTTCCCGACATATGCGTGCGGCCGTGGCTGCTCATTTTGATGGGCAGTTCCTTCGTCCCAAGGTTCTGGATGTCGCGTAGGATCACACCGCTCTTGAGCATTAGTTCACCGGTTCTCTTTAAAGCACTTGAAAGCTCCGGCTGTAAGAAATAAAAGGAGAAAAGTGTTGAGGGTTTTTTAAATAGTTATTACACGTTGAAGGGGCGGCCGGCCTCTCCAGACGAACTGTCATCGAAACGTCCCCGCTTACCTTGCTCATTGATCGGAGAATCATGGTTAGTTCGTATGCAGGCATTTCGATGCTTCAGTTTGCCGAGATCAGCGCAAATTTTGTAGAAAACCTATATTATTTGAAAATAGTACACAGTACAAATGATCACGCTAGCAAGCAACGCATGTTTGGATCTGAATGGATTTGGATCAATCGTTAAAGCTAGCCTGATCGGTTAACGTCTGAAAATACACCACGTTATCCAGTTGAATTTTTATAACTATATAAATATTAAATTACTACACAATACAAAAAGTTTATTTGAAAAGATTGTTTGTTTTAAAGAAATATAAGTTTAAACCATATTGTTTGAACCAACGAGGTTTAAACACAATTTTCCAGTAGATGTGATGTCGCGATTCTCCGCCAGCCTTCTCAACATTTTTGACCTTCATCATGGCGAGCTGCGGACGTATGCTCGTTTTGGTATGTCTCGAAAAGTTATTGAAACTTTTAGCCAAGTTCGCTAACTATTACACGTTGGGAAGCTTAATACATCAAGGTAACTTTGTTCTGATGAGACTGGTCACGAATATTCGGACCCTGCCGGCGTACACTTCATACATTTCTTGGCTGGCATTAAGACTAAATAAAACCCGCCGAGGTCAGTACCGGTGTAACGCGAAATTCTCAGCAAATTTAAAGCACCCTTTATGAACGAATGATTTGCTAAAGTTTTAAAACGTCAGTTGCATGCTTGAGTTCTATTTATTTTATTTCTTTCCAGACTCGCCAGTTCAGCACAACCAATCCTGCAAGGGCAGGGCTCGTGAAGGTAGGACACTGCTTTCTTGCCTCGTGTAGTTAATTCTACGTAGTTCTAATGTGTTTGAGGTTTTTATTTTTTATTGTTTTAATATGTCTGTTTGAGGATTAAGGCGAGAGTTTTTGGTGCATGTGCACTATGGGTGGCACAATGTATACTTTGCTGTATTATAGCTTAAAGGTTCACCATTGACCTTGTTGTCCGGTGGCTTGATTTCTGCCCGAACTTTAACAAAGTGATTTCAACGAACCAGCCGTGGAGTTCGAAATAAAAGCTGATCTAGTCTACAGGGGCCAACTATCGAGATATTTAACTTAATGCAAAAATAACTCCCCACCCCCCTCCCTCAAAAAAAAAAAAAAAAAAAAAAAAAAAAAAAAAAATTGTGTTACATTGCGCATAGGCATGTGGTGTGCATGATTTAATTGCTATATGAATCCAGTTGTGATCAATTAAACTCCTTTAGTAACGCCCCTTGGGCAGTTCAGAGTAACGTAAATAAAAGTGTAACATATTTGCAAGGGCACTGGTGAAACTATTTCGACCCGTGCAATCTCTGCGGGTTGGAGCGAAACAATCATGTGCCATATCACTCGGTGGGCTTTCCAAAGTTCCAGCCTCACATATTCTTTGACTGGAATTATTTCACCTCCACCTACACCAATAACTGTTTGCTTCATCCTTGTATCACATTGGGGAGGACCAAACTAAGGCTGCAGGCGGCCACTGAGGACATACAGCAGCGCTCAATACAAAGATGAAGGCACACACGACGGCAGCACCTGCTGCGTCATCTGGGTGTCTTTCTTTCATTTTTACTTATAGCACTGTTGCATTTTTATTATCTTCACATTCTATCATGGACTCTGTCGTCGTACCCCCAGCTCTGCACAGCAGCCGCCGTCCGAAACTCCACGCATGCGCCGTGTGGCGGACTCGTTCTTCCCGCCTGCGAGCACACCCTCGCTTTGTCGTCCGCTAAGTGCAGAGCAGACTACACCACAGCGATTTCCAATGTTAGCTGAACACAGTTTCGTGGGCACCTCTTGCGCGTTGGATGGTTCCCTGACTCACGGAAACATGTCTGCCAAACAACCAGCGACCGTAATCTACCGGGCTTGCGTGTGGCATCGCTTATGTGCCCTTCGTCCCGTTAGGCCTGACTAATTCGGTTGAATGTATACAGCGGCCTGCCAGTCATTTCCGCGATTGCTCGCCGAGAACACTTTCAGGCACACATCAACTATCGGCCGTCCCTACTCATCTGGCACCCTCGCCATAAACTGATCTCAAACTCATTCTTGTCAGGCGATGTTTATTGCAGCAGATTGCAGAGTCATTGTAGCATTAACCCAGTCTACGTTTCTTTCTTTGCTTTTTTAGAAACAGGCATGCGCAATGCATGCTTCAACAATGCGCATTTGCGAACCAGTATAAGTGCAGCAGGTGTGATACAGATATAGACTGTTAACTGCAAATTTGTCAGGAAGAAAAAGAAAAAGTAATCTTCTAAGTATACAATTAGTGGCGAATCAACCACCGCGTAAGAGGCACCCCCGAAGCCGTTAGTGCCTCTTGCTGAACATGAAACTGTGTTCAACGAACATTTGCTGGCACTGTGGCGTTGTCTGCTCTGCGCCTAGCAGACGACGGCAAGGGTGTGCTTGCGGGTGAGAAGAGTGAGTCCGCCACGTGGCGCATGATCAAAGTTTCAGACTCCGCCTGCTATGCGGCGCTGGGGGTATCGGACGGCCATCACTCGCATGTTACATCTAACAGAGTCCCGTGATAGTACATCTACTGGCCCAGTTTTTTAGTTTGTTTAGGCAGGGTCTGAATGGAGAAAACCTATCCTTAGTAGTTTTTTAGTGAATAAAATAAAACGTCTTCGTGAGTCTTACAACATGGTCATCTGTTTTTAAAAAGACCAATAACAAGTGGTAATATGATCGAGAACTAGGCTTATTGTCGGTATTTGTTATACATGATATGGTTTAAACAGAGCGGTTTTTTTGTGGTGTTTAAACCTTGTGTATAAAAAAAAGTGGTTGCTTTTCTTTTTGGACCAGCTGAGGTCACCCTTGGTAGCCGTTAATTTTCGAAGGCCCCTGTATTTGTTAGGTGGCAAGTTTTGAGACAAACCTGTAACATTTTTTCAAAAACCTTGCAGCCTCCCCTAGCAGTCTTCGGAATTCCGGGACGTTATGCCACCGCCCTGTTTTCAGCGGCCTCGAAAGAGAAGAAGCTCGACGCTGTTGAGAAAGACCTCCTGAAATTTAAGGTGGGTGCCTTGGGCCTTTAACCGTTCTGACAAGATCAGTCTATCGTTCAAGTGCCAAGCACCAAAGTGATTCATTTGCTTTTGTATTTGCTCGCGGCAGGGCCTGATTGAACAGGACAAGAGGTTGGCCCAGTTCGTCGATGACCCACTTATCAAGAAGTCACTAAAGAGGGGTATGTGTGTCTCTGTTGCGGTGTCCTAGACCCCTTTTTGTCTAAGAGAACTTCGAAGAGTGCTCGTGTAGTGTGTTACTGCTTTTCTGCTACAGACTGACCTCATACTTAAATGTTCATGCCTTTTTTTTTATTTCTTTCCCCCCCCTCCCCTCCTTTCCCACAATGTTTGATTGAGTGAGAAGTTAGGTTACAACTAATTGTCATATAACAAATGTTGGGAACTGTCAGTTTTTTTTTTTATCTGATATCTTTTTGTTTTGCTTGCCACTGCTGTTAATTCATGTTTTTGGCTTCAAACAAGGGAAGTCTTCAGCCTTCTTACCATAAAGTGACTGCATAAAATACTAGTGGAGCATCGTCAGTTTTATTTAGCTGTTTTTTTCTTGGTTTAAGTAGCGACGAATGTAGGAATTCCTTTTGCTGCACTCGTGCATCTTTTAGGACCATAGCTTAAAGGCCCGTTCACACACTTGCAACCTCTTAGAGCAGGGTGCCTTAGAACCTCTTAATATCTCTTAGGACAAGAGGGCACACTTGCACCATCTACTGGGTAGCGGTGTAAACTCGGCGGCCTGGCATAATTTCTATTTCTCTCGCACATTCTCCTTTCTTTCTTGGCTTCAGAAACTTTTGTCAACGTTATAAACGAGCCTTTTTTATAGGTAGGTATTATGCACATTTGGCCTCAGAAATCTCACAAAACCTTTGCTCTTGTGAAATGCAGTTCCAGGATCACCGCATAGATGGCGCCAGCGTGCGAGTGTTCTCTCGTCCTAAGAAATTTTAGGAGAGGACACTTGCAACCGAGAGAGATGAGACTCTTCTCGTCTCTCGGTCGTGTGGGAACAAGCCTTAATTCATAAGCACACAATACTCATTCAACGATATGGAAGCCAGTGTAGCATTCGCTGCTGTGTTTACTCATTGAGTGATAGTGCGATCGGGTGGTGTTTATATCTCGGGCTGTCTTGTTACGGCTTACTTTGTTTCCTGCCTTTAACCTTTTTGGCGTGACGTATTTGTGAGGGCACCGATGACACCGTTTTCACCCGGGTAATCTTTACGGGTTGGAGCAAAAAAGTCGCGTGCCACATCAGTTGGTGGGCTTTCCAAAATTCCAGCCTCGTGCATTCTTTGGCTGGAATTATTTCACCTCCACCTACATAAGTAACTGTTTGTTTTATCCTTCTGTCACAATTGGTGCTGAGTAAGCTATAGTCACCGACAGAGTGAGAACAGCAAGGCGTGCCTTTGAAATGCCCAGCTTTAACCATGCGCTCCATGCCTTCTGCTCCATGCCCTCTGTGTGCTTGAGGAGCATGAGACGCTGAAGCCTTGTCGAAGGTGGGAAGATCGCACCGGAGGCTGGACGACTGAAGCTCCCTCCTGCAGTTCTCACCTCATCAGTGACTGTATACTATCTCACTAGTTGCATGCGGTGTTACCAGAGGCACAGGTGCTAGAGCTTAACTCAAGCAGTTGGAGAGGAAGCAAAGGAGGAACTCACCTCTTACCCACTTTAGTGAGCCCCCCATATCGCTTTTCACCCCTTTAGAGATTAGTCCGTGTCTCAGGATTCATACCAAAGCGGCTTTTCTCGCTCTCCCGCCTGTGACTTTCACACCGCTGAGCGTGACTAGCGAGATAGAGTAAAATGCCGTAGGGAAGCGCAGAGGACGTGGCTGTGGCTTCCTGAAGTTAAGTTTCCAAGAACGAGAAGGCTGAACTAAGGCACACACACAAACAAACACAATTACAATGCCTGTCATGTGCGTGACTTCCCTTGGGCTTTATTTTGTAGGGCTGTTAGACCTTTGCTGTGTTTAACATTTACCTGTCGGCTCAGTTTCTGACTGTGTTACGACCCTCTGCCTCTTCAGCTTTCTGTCATCTTTGCTCATAGCATGGTATTTGAACCCAGATGGACGTCGTGAGACCATGCCAATTTAATTTCAGTTTCTGGAGCTCTTGCATTTTCATGTACCCGTGGGTCTCTTCCAATATTTCAGTTGAAGACCGTTCAAATCAAGATAAATCGGAAAGTTTAGAAAAACATCTTTTCGGGCTCCTCGTGCTCGTCTAGGAACAGTATCTTGCGTGCTAGTTTATGTACTACGGTTTCTGCAACAATTAATGCATGGATAGAAAAACTACCTCGTGTCTTGTACAGCGAGTTTTTCAAGGCCTGAAAATGGTTAGTTAAATGCCTACCTTAAGTTGGGAGAGGGGTAGCTTGCAGGTGAGTAAGCCTGAAACTGACCTCATATATAGAGAAACAGTGTTACCGTCACGTGGAGGGGCTCTGCCCAGATAGAGCAACACTCTGCTCATGCGGTGAAGCACACTGGGTGTTACGCAGTGCTCTGTTTGAGCTGCCGCACATCAAAATAAGGGAGCCGCCGTTTGCTCTTTCCTTTTCTATGATGGCAGAAAAGAGACACTCAGGCTGATCGCAGCATTGATTCTATTTCCCTTCGATAATTTAGAGGCCAAGCTTCTGCAGTTCCCATGTGGCAGAAGATAAAAAATATTTTGCAAAATATGCACAGAAAAAAATATTTCTATACGGGGCTCTTGAAAACATGTACGGGTGCTGGTGCAGTCCTCGAGATGTCCAAATCTGTCAGTCTCTGTGTTATGGCATTGATTTTCTGAATCATTAAGCTCTTCATTAGATTGAGACCTATTGTCCAGTCCATCTGAGGTTTTATTTACTTCTTTTGGATGATATGTTGCAGATGCTCTGTCGGAGACACTGAAGAAGCAACAGTTCAACGCCCTCACCATCAATTTAGTTGGTAAGTGCTATACCCTGTTCAACGATAACTTGGCAAACTGCGGAGGCTGCGGCCAGCGCAACTAAATAAGAACGTCGGAGCAAGGCACATAATTATGCTCCATGGTCGAGGCCATGGGGGCCTCGTTACCGCCACTGCAACAGCACCGTCCACGACAAAAAGTATCTCTAGGCTTCTTTTTCTTTTTAACGGCAATTGAACTCGCGCGATTCCATCCCTATCAAGAACATACGAAAACGGAAAAAAAGAAATCACAAATTTATGAGTTTTAATTATATTTAAACCAAAAAGGTGTCGCCTCATCCGTATCCGCTCCCGATTCTTTTCTTGTAGCGCCGTAGCCGTTGGCGATCACAGCCGAGTAATCGACCGCTTCTGGTCAAAACATAGCAACGGGCCCTGGCATTAGCACATGTCACAGATTTGCGGGTAAATTGAGCGCATGGTCGTTTCACAAACTGTTCCCAAAGAGCTCGCTATTCTAGTGGACGGCTATGTTGCGGCAATGGACGTCCATCCGAAGTTGGTTGGTTTCGCTGCAGACGACTCTTGGCCAGTGGACGACAACCGGTTTCTCCGGGAATCGCATGTGGCGCAGTGGCACACATGCTCCCGTGACATAGTGTCACGTGCCTCGCTCGATGCTCTCATTGTGTCGCAGGGGCCGTAGCCTCCACGAACTCGTACAATCCCAGAGAAAACAAAATAAGAATGTGGTAGTATATGACTATATGCCATGACTCTGATGACCTTCTTCGTACATGGATCTAGTTTGTATGTTTCCTTTCTCTCTGGAAAACCGTAGCAGACACAGTTCTCTGGTGCATTGATAGCTTGTTACATTTGACCTTTGCACGCAAAGCCAGCTCAGCTGCCTTTTCGTTGGGGCTCGGGCATTGGGCTGATAGATGCGTGCTAGATCAAAATGGTGGGAATTCCAAGGTTTCTGGTCTTTCTTGGCCAGCAATCATTTCAGCCCACCCACACTGATTCTGGAGTGTTACTCTAGTTTGCTTGTTTTTTGGAAAGATTATTATATCTCTGAACTAATGATTATTTCAGAGTTAGTAGTCTATAAGCTTTGACACCACACTTTCATAGAACTACCTTCTTGCGTCTGTGGTATATTTGTCTGATTATGTCACCTTTAAAACATCCTTCACAATGTTAGCATTTCAGCATTTTATTTACATGTAGCTATTAGCATTCTTAGAATTTGTTGTTTTTCTTTTCGTTCATATACCTCGTGACTCGCTCCCCTCTGCAATGCCCTCGGGCCCTGGGAATTGTTTAAAAAAAGAAACAAATAAATAGAAAATCCTGCCCATCTCTCTTCCCGCAGAGCACACAGAAGCCAGTAGACTGATATCACCAGCAGAGCACTTAGAAGCCAGTAGACTGATCTCATCAAGCCTTCGAAGCGTGCACGATGCCGCTTTAACTTTAGTTTCCGGAGGCTGGTGGCAGTGCACGAGATGGCTTGTGCCATTTCATGCTCTGCATGTGCGGAGCAGCAGTGACGTTGACGTACAGAAAGACTAAAGCTCCCTCGGTGCATTGCGGCAATGACGGCAAAGTCAAACTGGCTCGTGAGATCGGTTTATTATTGCCATTTAAGGAAAGGGAACAATGATCGATGGCACACCACTAACTTTAGTGCTAGAAAATGTGAGCTGCTCTGGGATAGTGAACATGCAAATACAGTGATGGAAGTACTGCGGCCTTCGTCCCAAATTGCGCCATTAACGCAAGTCTGCTAAATGCCGTGCCAAAATGCCATTTTTGTTCAAAATCGCACCACATCCGTGCGAGGATGAGCTTAAACAAACGAAAAAAGGATTTAATATTGGTCGACACTAATATGGAAGGAAGTAGAAGAGAATGAAAATGTTAAAATGTGTATTTCACGGCGTGTACTCACCGTAGCTAAAATGGGTTCATCTACCATGACATCGTCTGAATTGCCAGACAATGATGTCGACGATGTCACGGTGCTAGAAGTCGCGAAAGAAATTCATGAAATGGTGGTATGGCGGACTGCTATGATAAGACACAACCAGGGTCTCATACTCCTGATGAGATCACTTGATTTTCATCTCATCAAACTTCACCCCCTCGCTCAGGTGCACGTGCATGGAGCTTCATGTGTTGCACTGGTGCTTTAAAAGAAGTGGCGTACTCGGGGCAGGGGGGGGGGGGGGGGGGGGGGGGGAGAGGAGAGAGAGGGAAGAGGGAGAGGGAGAGGGAGAGGAGAGGAGAGGAGGGAGTGAACCTGTGGGTCAGCACGATGAGCTCGGGAATTATGCTCGGTAGTACTATTACGCATTCACCTTTTTTGGTCTTGGTTGTAGGTTGACCTATAGTTTTAAAGAGCGGTGCCAACAAAAATGCAGACCTATATTTGAATATATGTAATCAAGGTGCAGCAGTTGACAGAAAGGGCCTCGAACTCTGATTCAACTTTGGCTCCAATGTCGCTGACTGTTGCAGAATTTGGAGTGTCACTTTTAAAGCTCAACTTAAATTTTTGTCTAATATTTGGGGGAGGGAGGGTTTGCAGTTTATAATATTAGATACTTAAGTTTTGTGGGCTTATAAATTTTGGCAGAGCATATTTTTATTAATCCATGTTATAGCGGATATGCTATTTTTTTTCTAGAATTTTATATAAATGATATTGACAGGCTACATTAACTATGAGCATAAAAGAGGGAGGAGAAGAGACACTTGATCTTAATTGAAGTATCTTAGTATGATTAATTTTTCAACTATTTTTTCTTAATCACCATTGTAATTGAAGCCTACTTTGACCTGAGCCTTAGTTCTAAAAATACAGTTGTGTGTGTAGTACCTTTTATGATCATTTGTATGTCTTATAATTACAAAAAGTCATAGGTAATATACTTCAATATCAAAGATGAACCCTCAATTATTTTAGAAGATTGACTCATTTAGTGATGCAATCATTTAATATTTAAGTGATGTGCTAGCACATGTGGGTATCTGCTCCAGAAAGTCAATGGCAGCTTCAAACCAACATTTTGTCCACTACAAAACTTGCTACAGAATGTCAAATGCCGCTTTCATCTCTGCAAATATGATGCTGAAGTTTTCAGTGCAGGCAATCTTTTTTTAGGTTCAAATGTCACCTATGCTTTATGAATTGCTGAGCCTTTTCCCTGTTACGCAAGTGACAGAGTCCTCGCGTTATCCGAGAGAAACTAAATTGGATGCGCTTGATTCCTGTATCAAATGTTCCGAAAAATGCAGCACTCGATCTCGGTCCATTTCTGCATTGCTGCAATAATAATTGGGTTGTGTGGATATTTCTTCAGCGTGTAGTTGGTCAGCCATTTCAAAGTTGTGATGAGTCACTCGCTGTAAATGAGGAATTTAGCTAGTGCAGTACAACCGCCAGCCTGGGGTCTTTGACGTGCACCACGCAGTAGTGATACACGACCGCATGCCGGTACATCCAGATCGAAAGGGGCAGGGGTGGGGATGGAACCCAGGATTCCTGGGTCCTGCAGTGCAAGCTTTCGCTCCACGTGCTCTGAGCTGGTGTGCGCTGGTCCACTCGGCCACCGATCCCCCTGCATAGCTGCATGTGCATAACATTCAATCTGTTTATTAATTTTTTTTTATCTGCCACTTACTGATTACTTAAGTTGTAGGTTTCTCCTACAGAAAGGTACAGTGGATAGCAGCATGAGGTGGCCCAAGCTAATGCCCTCCGAAGTCGTAAAACACTGGGTAGGATGCCTCTGGCATGCTGAGCCATAGAATGGACAGCCTTATTTTAACGATAAGAAATATTTACAGTCGAGTTCGACCTTCGTTCCAACAGCTCTACGTACCCAGGGCAGTAGGCACGGCATTTTTACCGCTCCAGCCTCAACTCCGTCGAGCCAGGTCACATTATTGCGCACTACATGTTTCTCGTGAGATGGTGGCCGACACTAACGCAAAGCTCTCGGTTTGCAGGTGCTCTCTGCGACAACGGCCGGGCACGTGACGTCCGCGGCGTGATCAACGCGTTCAGCCGCATCATGGGTGCTGTACGTGGAGAGGTGCTTTGCGAAGTGGTGACTGCCAAGGTGAGATCTCCCGTGCCTATTACCTGTTGGATGGTGTCTCCTTTTGGGCGTTGACCCGTGCACACCAAACCAGTCCTGCTCTCTCGGCCTAAGAGCACCTTCGGGACGGGACTCAGAACGTGTGCTAGATCAAGCATTCCCGCTGCGGGCCATCCAAGGCTTCCAGTCGGTTTGTTTCTCTGGTGGCCATTTCAGCCTGCGCACAGTCTCCTCACCACTGTTGCAACAGCGTTGGCGATTGATTCCTGGGTTTCTTAGAAGGGTTTCGTGATTACCGTGAATTTGAACCTCTGTGTGGTCATTGTGCAAATTGAGGTGCAATGGGAAGTGTGCGGCAAGACTTTGGCGCTGCGGTGCCTGCTCTTTCTGGAAGTTGTGACATGCACGGTGTGGCAGCGAGTGTAGGCAGCGAGGGAACTTCCGAAATTTCTGTCGTACAAAGCGTTGCGTGGTGTGCTGTGTGAGTAATTGTAGGAATTGTACAATTAAAAAAACGAAAACGTTTAAGATAAGAGATTCGTCTTTAAGGCTGTTTTATTTTCCTTGTATCTTCATGTTTTATGTATAAAATAATAAGGAGCGAATATGATTGGTCAAATACAAATTTGAAGGAGACCCGGCAACTCAGAAAGGCATAAATTTGAGCCATTTTCGTGTGTGCGGTCCTTCAAATTTTGATGTTTCCCACTTTCAAATTTATATTGAAAAGTAGGCCATAGCGTCTTCTTTCCACCACATTCCTCTGTAGCTTCGTTGTCTCGTAAATATGTGACAAAAGAAAATAATTATTTTTCCTTTTGCGAACAAGTATTGCTACGCATCTATGCTAATATCCAAATGTGGTTTTCTCTTTTTGTAATTTGAGACATCTTCACAGTTTACGTGCAAGAATTTTGTTCTTTGCGCTTTTCTGTCGCAAGCAAATTTTGTGTGCATGTGCTTCAGGATATGTAAAATGCAACTATAGTATAAAGACTAGCGAATGTGCAGAAATGCATATTTTTCCCCTTCACGTCAGTCAGTTTCTAAACATTGTCAGCTCAGCTGTGCTTCAAACTGTGCATAATACTTTTAAGGGCACCCCTGGTGTTAACTTCTTTTATACCATGGATGGGTATTGAAAACTCCAATCTGCTTCGTATGCTGAAGAAAACCGAAAAGACAGGTGCAGTTATCTTTTTAATAGGCCCAGTTGATCGGTTATCAAGCAAATAGCAATACAATAAGAAGTAAAAAATATCGCTAGTGTTGATTCTAGCAGTCACTGACACTGGTGGACTCTGTGGAATTTTGTGGCATCGGCTCTTCGTCGTGTCGTGTGAGCGTCTTTAGCAAAGTACGCTCACAGGTTTCTTGGGCATCCAAATTCCCTCAGTTGAAGTGTTTTCCCAGTTTAAGCACAGACTAAGCTTATCTGAGCTATTCGTTAATGTGCAATTATGAACCCAACACTTGCTGTCGTATAGTTTTTTTTACACCAAGGTTTGTAGGCTTCTACATTGTTCTATTGCAGTAATACCGAGAGGGTTTCTGAATTGTCATCCAAGGCAATTACGTATTCCTTCGTCGAGATAAAAAAAAATGTACGTCCCGTGCGGGTGACTTGTGATTGAGTGCGGCATATTTAGTATGCTCTACGAAACGTTTGTGTACCGATTGCTTCATGTTTGCATGCATTTTCAAAGCCCAGCTTCTCAATAGTATAAAAATGAGATATGCGCTTACAAAACGGCTGTTTCTCCGCAAAATAATGTGAAGAATGCGTTGGGGTAGATGCCATTGTATGCAGCAGAACCTGTGAAGCAGGTATTTGTGCTGCATCAGCCATGTGTCTACCTGTGTGGTACAAACAACCATTTGTACCATTGTACCAAGTGTGTGCACCATGCCGATGACAACGAGGGGCCAATGTTTTTCACTCAAGTCGAGATTTCAGTTTCGGTTTGCGAGACTGCACGAAAAAATTAAACTTTTTGTGAGACAAATGACTCGGGGCCGTTTGCTTGTACTTCTCGAGCCAAGGTCACTGGTTCCATGTTTTCTACATTGAGCCGAGTAATTTTTTTAGTGCCGACAATCCGTAGATTTTGCACAAAGTTGCAAGATGTGTTCTGCTTTGATGCAGCCCCTGGATCCGGCGGCAGAGAAGGATCTGGAAGCTGCACTGCAGATGTTCCTCAAGAAGGGCCAAGTGCTGCTCATCTCTAAGAAGGTACACACACACATACTTTGATTGTGGGTCTCTGTCCCTTTGGTCCTCACCGCCTCCGCACAACGTGCAAAACGAATTCTGTCCTCCCCGTCTCCACGGAGGATGGACTCTCAAAACGTGTGCTAGAGAAAAACAGCGGGTTTTCCAAGGCCGCTGGCTCGTGCTTGCCAGTCGGCCATTTCACCTCCCGCACATCGTCGCATTCCCCTTCGTGAAGTTGGCGGTTTATAGTTATTGTTTGTTTATTTGGGGAGTTTTTTCTTCTCTTTTATTTTGAAATGAGTCAAATCCGCGTGAGTGAAATTGAGATAAAGCGGAATGTGCGCTCATTAAACTAGCTTTGAACCCTGTACCATGGCCACCTTTACATTGGCTTTTCTCGATTTTAGAATAATACCTTTCGGAAAGACATACCGTAATATCCCGAGACATCGCCCACTCGGAACATCGCCCACCCCGCTTTTTGGGCGAATATCGATTTCCAAAACAACACCGAGGGATAGCCCACTCCTACAAATACCCCAACGCGGACTCTGCTATCTGTGAACATTCATCCTACCTAGGGGTGTGCGAATACCGAATAGTAGTTTTCAAATTGAATACTGAATCGAATCAAGAAAAAAAAGCCAAATATCGAATGATTTTATTTGCAGGAAGTTTTCAAAGTGTGCTGCGAATGAGACTATTATAGGTGCAGAGTATGCGCCTGCTGTAGAATATGCATCTTGTACGAAACAATAGCAAAAATGTAAAAAAGTTCTGTTGAAAAAAAAAAAAAAGCAGTTGCTGTTGGACGTTGGGCACTAAAGATCCAATTTTATGGTGCAAACATAATATATCTACCCTAAACGTCACACACACACACACACACACAAAAAAAAAAACAGTTGCAGCTACGCGGGCCTTTTTTTTCTCGTTAAAAGCACACCCTAACACTGCAACTTTTTTTTTTTTAATGTTTGTGTATCTCAAGAAAGGGGCATTTTGTGATATTTGGTCTCCATTTTAAGGAAAAAAAAGGACACTGGGGATTTTATTTCCTATAAATAAACAGATAGTTGTTAAATCTGAGTAAACAGGCTTAAACAATATAATCTGAGGCAAGAAAACAAAATGTGGTTAGGTGGCGCAAGTCACCGTCCAACTGCCGCTATGCATCCATTTTTTCCGTCTATCTATCCTGTTTTAGAGAGCCTTGATTTAAAAGAGGGAGCAAGCGAAACTGAAATTACGGAGACGGCTTCAGCGCAGATTGGTCGTAAGTGCGCATGTGTTGTGTTGTTGTGTGGAAAGAAGGCGAGCAAACAAAAGAGCGACGACGCCTGCCCTGCCTGCCCGATCCCGATCGACGCTTTCGTCTTTTCGTCACCTTCTCGCAGTTAAAAATTCAAACCGCGGCTATTGAACGGTTGGAAACCCTCTCAAATCTAGGCACACTATTTTTCCGTTCCGTTTCATTCCGAATCAGAATTTGGGGCTTGCGGCGCTTGGCGGTTTCAAAAGAATGACGACGATAACTTGGCTGGTTTCATCGGCGTGGTTAAAGGGAAGCTACGGAGCTTCTTGGAAAAAATGAGTTAGAAGTGAATTCTAGTGTATTTTTACCCCGTGAACCCGAATACCCAAATCATTTGCTGCGTAAGTATTGTTAAACGCGAGAAAAACGCGAAAGACAGTCGCTGTCCGTGACGTCATCGACGGATCTTTTGGCTGCCCAAGGCTAGGGGGGCGGGGCTTCAGCCCTATTTTGAAATTGCTCTTGTGGCTCTCCGGCGCGTCGCATTGAAATATAATTTTGATATCTGCTATTCTAAAGGCCAAATGAACGAAATTCAAGCGTTTTTTCTCAAATGTAGAAGTGCCCCATCTTCCCTTTAACGTAGTTTTCTTTGTGTGATCATGCAGCCACGATTTCTGTGAATGCAGCAAGTGTGTTCTACATCGGCGCTTCAATTTGAAACGAGGGGCTTTTCTCGTGAAAAGAATTAGGCATGGCGCGGGATTCTGGCTTCCCAACAATTCTTCTGTGGAAGTGGCACAAACGGGATGTTTCGGTTGTGATTCAAGGGAAGATTGTGTCACGATCGTGAGTAAATCTGCGTGCTATAAAGTTTGTGGCGTTCGCTAATTTTCTTTTTTCTAACCTGCGCGTTAGATTTTTGTGGAATGGTAGGAACAAGAGGTGTTTCTCGCATGGTCTAACTAATATCATGGGGCTTACATCGGGAGAAAAAACATTTTTTTGTCAGCTCCGCGCCGACCGCGCATCTTTGGCCGAATATATCGAATATTCGAGTGACCGAATACTAGAAATTCGATTTGCGAACCGAATTATTCGGGAACTTTCTATTCGATTCGAATTTGTATATTCGAGTATTCGCACACCCCTAATCCTACCCGAATGACGTGGCCGTGGACTTTACGGTTTGCAGGATGTTTGTGACAAAGTAAAACGAAGGAGGGAAAGACTTTACCTTGTTCATGCATTTCCTCCCCTGATTTCCGTGTCCCTGGAGTCGGTGTACATGCGTGCGAAAGGAATACAAGGAGATAACAAAATAAAACATTGTTTTGCTTATAAAAAAAACTTATTCAGACAAAAAAAAGAAAAAAAACCAGGAAGGTAACACAAGGACCCATTCAGAGATTGCGAGGTCAGTGAATGCCCATATCCTGGAATGTAACCGTAGAGTGTAAGGTCAAAGTCTGTCTCCACTGAAATCACCGTGAACCCGCTCCTTCCCTTGAAACATTGCGACCACGGTTGGTGAGGTTGTGCAATGTTTGAGACAAAGCCAATGGGTAAATAAAGATTTGCTGGCAGGCCACACACAGACGCTTGTAAAGCGTCCCATTTCGAGCTCCGTGTTTGTGGTGCCGCCCACGAACACGGACCGCCTCAACCCACATTGATTGCACGTTGTGCATGGATGCACGCATGTGTGCACATAAAAAAAAAGTTGCACAAAAGCCTGTCTGCTCCTTGGGATTGACAAAGCGCCCAACTTGGCCCGACGCCGAAGTATCTGCCAACGTGATCGCCGGGTTTCCTGCTTCCCCAGCATCGCTCTTGGTCGCCTCTTTCGCCCGCTCGCTCGCTCGTTCGTTCGTTCCGCCTAATTGTTTGTCCTATTTTCTTGTTTATTTATTTATTTCTTTTTTCAAAGGAAGAGAACATATGTTGGTAAGAAACGTGCTTTCACAGAACAAGCATTCGCGCTGTGTGCCGATCGGCGGCGTTCATAGCGCGTATGAACCGTAGAGTGTAAGGTCAAAGTCTGTCTCCACTGAAATCACCGTGAACCCGCTCCTTCCCTTGAAACATTGCGACCACGGTTGGTGAGGTTGTGCAATGTTTGAGACAAAGCCAATGGGTAAATAAAGATTTGCTGGCAGGCCACACACAGACGCTTGTAAAGCGTCCCATTTCGAGCTCCGTGTTTGTGGTGCCGCCCACGAACACGGACCGCCTCAACCCACATTGATTGCACGTTGTGCATGGATGCACGCATGTGTGCACATAAAAAAAAAGTTGCACAAAAGCCTGCCTGCTCCTTGGGATTGACAAAGCGCCCAACTTGGCCCGACGCCGAAGTATCTGCCAACGTGATCGCCGGGTTTCCTGCTTCCCCAGCATCGCTCTTGGTCGCCTCTTTCGCTAGCTCGCTCGTTCGTTCGTTCCGCCTAATTGTTTGTCCTATTTTCTTGTTTATTTATTTATTTCTTGTTTCAAAGGAAGAGAACATACGTTGGTAAGAAACATGCTTTCACAGAACAAGCATTCGCGCTGTGTGCCGATCGGCGGCGTTCATAGCGCGTATGGAAGCAACGGATCTTGCTATAGTCAAACATCCTTTTGTGAGCATTTCTTGCATAAAAGAATGAAGCTAATACAAGTTTTGAGTTTAATGTATCTCTTGTGCAGCCGCGCTAGATATGTGCAAAAAAAATTGGCGTTTTGTTTAGCTTTTTTTCAACTTTTTGTACCTACTTGCCGAGCACGGCCCACCCTACTTTCTTATGAATCTCAGGTGGCAGGGAGGTGGGCGATGACTCTGGATATTACGCTAGTCCGAATTTCAGCCAAAATTGGCTTAGATTCGGTTTCTGCATTTGGAGCCTGCTCTGTTTTCCTCCACGGCAGCAGTCTCCTTTGAGAGCCAGCGTCCTGTTCGGGAGCATTTGGTAGAAGAATCCCGTTTCATCTACGTTGTAGATGTCTGCAGGCTGATAGCGTTCCAGGATTCCTGGCATCTCTTTCTTGAGCCAAGCAGCAGCTTCAGGTGCATTGGCCAACGCCTACTCGCTGCTTACAATCTCACTGACAATTTTGTGCCGAGCCTTGAACTGGTGGAGCCATCCACTGCTTGCTTTGAAGTCATCACGGTACAACAGGCCTCCAAAGTCCTTCGCCTTCTGCTTTACAACAGCACCACTCAATGGAACGTCTCGTGCCCGGGTATCTATACACCAGGAGAAAACTGCCCTCTCCGTGTGTGGGTAGGTGGCGGGCTTCAGCCGTTTTCGCTGGGCACTTGTGCCATTCTTCAGGGCACCGAGGGTACTCTTTCGCTTTTAATATCGTTGAAAGAGAGCTCTGTGGTATCTCAAATTGGGCCGCGACATCATTCTTTTCGCTGTTCGATGGCTCGCAGGATTTTTTACTTCTCTTCAAGTGAAAGCACTTTGCGTGCTTTGCCACTCATGGTGGCAAAGCACGTGAGAGCAGACAAAATATGTACAGTCGGACGAGCAAAGCTAAGCAAAGCAAAGAAACGAGGCTTAAAGACGGACTGGAATGCCAGGGCCTGCACGGAATGCATGCGCACACACGGGTTATACTTGCGCCACCTCTTGTCTTCGCTCAACACCACGCATCACACATGCAGCACTCAGCAGAGAGCACCTCGCAGGTATTCTCCGAGATGGCGCTTTTCCACGACGTCGCCTCCCGGTGCTATCCGCGTGAAGCAACATTTTCAAGCACTCGCTGTTGCAGTAAAACCTTTTCATATTCCTCACTCCTTTTACGAAATATTCCGTTAGCACCTTCTTTTTTGGTATTTTACGTCGATGATGCTTAGTTATATTGAAATAGCCGCAAAAATGACTTCGTTATATGAGGCTAAAAATACGTGGTGTTCCATGCCCAATAAGTTGCGAAAAATGCGGTACTTTGTTAAATCTGGGATTTCGTTGCATTGAAGTTCGTGACATAGAGGTTCAACTGTACCCCATGTCCACTGCACACGCTCTCTTGAAAAAAATGGCCGATAAAAAAATGCCGTTGTAGCACTGTCACTCCTGCCGGGAGACTCACATTCACGCGCTCCAAATAAAAAAAAAAGAAACAAAAGTTTGGTGTCCTGAGGACATGAAGGAAGGGCCGACCAGTCCGGTCGAACGTTGAACGAAAAGGGCTTTTTTATGTCAGTGATTGGTTGCTAGATGACGTTATGATATGTACAGCGTTGCCAGCATAAAAACGGAGCACATCATCCCCCCCCCCCTTGAAAACCAAAATAACTAAGTGAAATATAGCTAATTACTATGAAAGACCTGGAAAAGGGCGGGACGCCGTCACTCTCTTGTAAGACGGTTCTCTGCGAGATCCGTTCGTCCGCGTCGTTCCTGGAGCCTTTGTAGGCACCACAGAATCTTCCAGCCGATGTCTAACAACAGGACTTTCATCTTGTGACACTTGTACTGGCGACGTCAAAACTTCCTGACGTTCTTCAACGGAATCTGGTCCAATCGTAATTTGTGTTGGCGTTGCCGAAGCTTCTAGGCGATGTTCCTCAACCAAGTCTGCGCCTCCTAAAACTTGACATGGCGTTGCCACAGCTTCGCAATTCTCCCCGACGGAATATTCGCTTTAGTTGCCTGAGACTGTTCTCCTGGCTGACTGTTCTTGATCTCCAGGAATGGGTAGCAAGTGTAGCAACCGTTTACCTCTTTCAGTGACGCATTCCTAAGGTACAGCCACCAGCTTGGAGGCATTCCAGCTGTGTCAGTCTTCCAGGCAAAAAGTGCCTGGACCCAACTTTTCTCTATTTTCAGTGGTCGGGAGTATGAGAGCTCTCCCTTACTGACACTTGTGGGTTTATGGACCCGTACATAATCTCCCTCCTTGAATCTTGGGAGTTTTGGCCCTTCTTTTCACGTCTGTATACTCCTTCGTCGAGCGCTGTTTGATTTGGACACAAGCTCGTAACTGTTCCTTTGCTGTGGCTGGCTCCAGGAAGAGGTTCTTTGATGGAAGGCCAACGATGTACATTCGGATCCTTGGTTGGCGACCGTGAAGGAGCTGAGCAGGAGACACTCATGTGGTCGAGTGTGGGGTAGACCGATATACACCCAAGTAGTCCACGACGGCTTCTTTAAGCGGTTGTCCTTCCAGAACTGAAACTTCAATAAAGTCCTTCAGGCTTCTGTTGAATCTTTCGACCAACCCATTGGCCTGCGGGTAGTATACCGACGAGACACAATGTTTGATCCCTTTTTGTTTAGGAAGTCTTCAAAAAGACTCTACTTAAGCTGCGGCCCGTTGTCTGTCATGAGTTCTTCCGGATAGCCCTCCCGACTGAACACGCCTTGTAAGAACTCTATCACCGCTTGTGACGTAACCATATTTGCAAAACAAACTTCCGGCCACTTGGAATGGTAGTCCACAAGGGTGATGACAAACTTGGGACTTGCGGTGGTCAGGTGCAGTGGACCCACAATGCCCATAGTCAGCTTCTGCCAGGGCTTTTCTGGGAGAGTAACCGGACGTAGTGGTGCCACGACCGGTTTTGCTGACTTGTCAGCTGATTGGCACACATGACAGCTTCGCACGGCATACTCCACCTGCCTGTCCATCCGGGGCCACCAGAACTTGTCTTGAAGCCTTTGTTTGGTTTTCATGATGCCAGGGTGTGCCTCGTGTGCGAAAGGCACCAAGTCCGAGGTCAGCGAATCCGGCGCAACAACTTTGTCTTCCCTAAAGACTATGCTATCCACAACGGACAATTCCTCCCTAAGCTGGAAGAAAGGCATCAGCTCCTGAGTGAGCATCCTCTTTGCTGGCCATCCCTTCTCAAGGTACTTGGTCACTAGCTGTAGGGTAGGATCCTTGGCCGTTGCGACTTGCATTTGATCCTTGGTGATGCAAAATGACACCAAAGACACAACTTGTTCCTCCATCACTGGCTCTGCTGCTGCCGCCAAAGGTAATCGGGACAGCGCATCTGCAACAGCATTGTCGCTGCCTCTTTGATAGAGGATGTTCAGTTGCAGGTTCTGAATGACACAGTCCAACAAGTGACTTGCCACGCTGTACAACATGGAACAATACACACGTGAGTGTGTGTTTGTAGGACACGTCAGCTAAAAAATGGCCTTTAACTGGGAAGTGTTTCTTGGAGTAATCCAGCAGTGTCACCGTACCGTCAGTCAGCAAGCAACCAGCGAGGTGCTTGTGGAAGATATCTTCTTTCAGAAGTGGAACAGACGAGCCAGTGTCGACCAGAAACTGCAACGTCACGTTGTCAACGTTGATATCGACGTAGATCACTTTCCTTCGCATGTTGTCAGGGTTCAGGTTCAAAGTCATGACAAAGTATGTGGCCGCCGACAATTCTTTTGCTGCATGATTTTCCTGCCGACCTTCTTGCCTCCGCTTCAACTTGCATGCCGCAGCAAAATGGCCCTGCTTGTTGCAGTTGCGATAAGTTTTGTCTCTGGCCGGGCATTTCTTCGCATTCGCGCTGTGCGCAGTCGAACCGCAACGGTAGCACGACGCAGTCTGTCGGGATATCATCACCACCACCACCGCCGCCATCATCATCGCCACAGCCGCCGGGTGACCCTGGACTCTGCCCGCCGCTTATCTCGACCACGACACAGTCGATGCCTTTCCGGTGCTCGCACTCGTCGGCTTTTCGACAACTCGCTGGACGACGGGGTCTCCAGCAAGTTCCTCCAGCTCTCGCTGAGTCTGTTCAATGTGCCTGCCGAGGTCGATAGTGCATTTTATTGTCAGACTCGTTCCTTCGAAGAGAAGGCGCTCGCGTATCTACTGCAACGCTGTCCCCTCCAACAGTTGATCACGTATAGTCTGGCCAGCTGCCTCTCCAAAGTTTCAGTCCGACGACAGCTCACGCAGGGCGGCAGCGTAGGCTTTGAAGGCTTCGCCTGGCATTTGACGGCGCTGACGTAAACAATGTCTTTCCATCAGTTTGTTCGTCTTAGTCGAGAAGGGTTTGTCCAGCACGGCCAGTGCTTCGTCGAATACATTCGCTTTGGTGACTCCTTCCTTTTCTTTTTCTTTGATGGCCGGTGCCGGAGTAGTCGATGCCACACTATTGTAGGTCCGCTGTCCTTTCAGGCCCAGCGCATTCAGCAGAATAGCCTTCCTGCGTTTTAGAGCAAACTCATCGCCGCCAACAGCTTCCAAGTAGTTGAGGAAGGCTAAATTCCACTGTCGCCACGGCACGCAGGCTGGTCCCGGCGTAGCGAGGAACGGGGGTGCTGACGGGACTGTAGTTGAACATGGCGTCCGTTCACCGGCAGAGATCACAGCACGCACTAGCAGGCACGACAAGGTTCCTCAACAGATCCCATCCTCGTCGCCATTATTTGGTGTCCCGAGGACACGAAGAAAGGGCCGACCAGTCCGTTTGAACTTTATACGAAAAGTGCTTTTTTTATGTCGGTGATTGGTTGCCAGATGACGTTACGATATATACAGCGTTGCCGGCATAAAAACAGAACACAACAAAAAGCATTTGGAACAAAATGGTTAGATGTCTTTTTTGTTCCGAACACTTTTGTTCACGTGTGAACGCAATGCCAGTGCCCAACGACTTTGCCGTGACCTGTCGCAGCTATTGCTGCGACTGTATGTAAATTAATACAGGACTAGTCAATTTTTTTTGTCAACTCTGAAGCCACTTTACTTTATCTAATATTTGCTCCCATTTCCGAACATGACTGAGGCACCCCCGATTCCCCTAGGGCAATGCATACCAGATAAAAAAAATGTATAGGGGGTAGTGAAAGGTCATCATAAAAGATTGTGTTAAAAAGTACTTGTACTTTGAAAGTATGTTGTATTTATGGCACTTTACTTCAATTACAATGCACCCAATGTACTTACTACTTTACTTCGAGGACATAACCTCTAATTTTCTTTGCACTGTATTTCAAGTACTTTTAATAGATTTTAACCAACACTGGATATAGTGAGCTTGTCCTCTTTTTTTGTTCTCATTTTATTTCTTGTACATGGGTATTCTGTTGGCTCACTAGTGTGGCCCGATAAAGTTGAGAACACACCTATTTTGTAGCGAAGCTCCGTCTCGAATACCTAGCAATATCTGTTCCCCTCGCTGTATTACTTAGTTATTTCACATGAAGATCCGAAATAAGTTGTTGCACATGTCATTTTGCACGAGAGTGCATGGGCATTCAATCTATCACTGCTTGGTTTTTTTTTTTACAAACAGTCCAGTCAGTTCTTATAGCTCATTTTGGGTTATTTATTGCTTCATAGGGCATGTGGATATCACGGCCATATTTGTTCCTCAGATAATTGAAACTCTGAGTATTGTTGAGGTGCTCTTTCTACTGCTACATCTTTTAGTGTTAAATTTTGATGGGAAGGACTTGATGCAGGCTGACATAAAACTGGTAGCTACGTTTTGCCAGACCAATCAGCCGCCTCCCTCTTATCACCTGACCTGGCTCTCGAGCCGGGAGCGCGATGACGTGGCGAAAGAGAGGCGTATGACTGGTCCATCCAGGACATAGCTTCCACTGCAGTCTCAGCATAGGCGTGAACGGAGTATAGCAATCTTTAGGTGAAGTATAGAGAATGGCAATGAAATAGCAGCTCATAAAGGGGGGGAGTTTTGTACTTGAGAACAACTTTCTGTGGCATTTCTGAGGTGACAAGGAGTGTGTGTGTCCAGCTGTAAGTGGTGCTTAAGCAGGCACACTCATAACTTTGTCTGCATTGCTGCATAAGGTTGTCCCCAAGGACAGTTGTCAACACTTGTGCAGCACTTGTACTCCATTCACCCCTAAGCTGACAGTTCGGTGGGAGTTATGCTCTCGCCAGTCCAGTCAGCCATCCACCTTTCATCTCCTGACCTCGGTCTCTGCGTGCGGGTACGGGTGGAAGCATGATTGCGTGGGGAAAGAGACATACGACTGGTTTCTATGTGCACATAGCTTCCACCGCACTGTGAGCTTAAGGGTGAACACAAGCTGCCCAAGACCTGGCAGCGAGATAAGGGATTGTCACTATCTCTGTCTTGGGAGAGACTCGGGTTGGCACTGTACGCTGCACGGAACCTGTCGGGATATGCCAAGTAATGGTCTTGGTGCAGAACATTGTCTGGGGAGTGCTGGGTTCCGAGCTTTTTTCTTTGTCTCCAAATTTCAGGTGGATCCCAGCATCCTCGGAGGCATGCTGGTCAGCATAGGAGACAAATTTGTGGACATGTCCATTGCCAGTAAGGTCAAGGCCTACACTGCACTTCTCAAGCAGGCTGTCTGATGTCCTTCCTTCTTCGTGGTGAATGATGCCTGCAGGAGCCCAGGTCAGCCTGGTCACCTGGGTGATGTAGATAAAGAAAATGCAGAACACAAAATAAAACAAATTGAAACACTGACTTATTTGTTGTGTCAGCTGTTATTGGGAGTTATGGCAATGTTAAAATTGTTTTTGTTATATGTCCTCTGATTGACAAGGGGCTCAAAAGCTAAGTGTGCCTTAAAGACAAGATTGTACTTCTGCGGGTGTTTGTTTTTGGTTATTTTCCATAAAATGAGTTTGAAGAAGCACTTATTAAAAAGTAAACAATAGCAACTCTTAAAAATTTGGAGAATGGAAACATTACACTTCTTTTCTGTTCACCCGTGACGACAGTTTGACTATCATTGCTTGCAAGTGACAGTCTAGTAGCATGGCCGACATGAGACCAGCGTTGCAGGAATTGCCGGTGCCATGTTCTTCGTCAAGCTCGTAGGAAAATTATTATTTTAACTGCTTACCCTGGTAGCACGCACAATGAACTAAAAATGAAGTCTACACATCCACCATCCAGCTGTACCTTTGTGGAAAATTGCAACATACTTGAAGTAGGTGAGTAAACTTACATTATGTTCTAAGCACTAATGTTTTACCCCAAGTATTGTATACAGTGGAATGTTGTCGGCGTAAAGAGTGGTTTGTGCTGACGTAATTTTTCTGTTCGACTCTTGGAATTGCGAGGCTTTTATCAAAAACAGTAGCAGGGCGATTTCAGATAAGATCGACCAATGGGTGGCTGGTTGACATTTTTAAATCGACTGATGTTTTATATCCTATTGTCTAGCGTCTGGTATAAACGAATTCAAACTTAGTTTTGATCAGAAAAAATATTGGGACAGGAAAAATCGTAAGGCATGAAGAGGTGGACAGTTGCATTAACGTGCACTAATGGAGGGGGCACGCTTGAGAGAATAACTACAGCGATAACATTAGGAGAATTCTAATACATTTTAGACGCAAACGATGTGTACAGCTTGCTTGTAATATAAAGTAATATATATTTAAATTTTGCTAATTTTTCTAAAAATTGCCGAACATGGCTGCTCGAACGACAAATGGCAACATTTGGAGGCCTGTATCTCATGAAATAATTTAACCAATATCATAATATGTAGATAATATTGTACTTATATATGGCTATTATTTTAAAAATAAGGTATTTGAGTGGATACGATAGTCGGGATATATTTAGGCAAACATGGGAAAAAAATCAAACAACAAAACATTCCGATGCGAATAATAAAAAAAAACGCCACCTTCGATTATTTTTAAAATTTGGGTACCCTGTTGTACACTAGTTTGGCATTCATTTCTATTAAAAACATGTTGCATTATTTTATTGAGAAAGAAGAAAAGTTCCAGTTTCATGAAACTAACGCACATCTTTTGAATATTTTTATTCAGATGAGGCCATTGATAACTATAGAAATCGTTCACAAACTAAAATTGAGGAGAAACTACTGTGTACAAAAAGCTATCATATTACGAACTAGTGATCCGAGAAAAGATCCTGCAGCCATCGGCCACTGGGAACCTTGTACATGACCTCATTTCCGATGCCCTCCAGAGAAAAGGGGTAGAAGCTCCCCTCTTATCTGGATCCTCCTTTCTGCCTCTCGGATAAGCACAGACGTCGCTCTTCTCCTCCCGGAAGATTATAGAAGATTAACCTGTCACTCAAAATTCTTACAAGAGCAGCACTCCCTCTCCTCCTTTTACTTGGTGTTCAAAAGTGTGCGATGTGACGTCAGTGCAAGGAGCCCATATGCTCCTCTCTTACCCTCTATCCCCATCTCTCTCTTATATATATATATATATCCCTGACTTATATCGAGTATAAAAAACATATTCAAGCATTCCCTTTCTGCGTGATTGTGTTCTGTGGCTAGCAACAATCATTTCCTCGCGAAGATCACGATTATGGCACAATAGTTGACGGAAGTAGCAGGCGACACTCGTCGCTAGCTCTGGTGAAACGGCCGATACAATCTTTTTTCATATTTCCCCACTCGCTGTCAAGGATGAGGGGGCTCGCTTCAACCAGCAAAATATGGCCGCCGATGCCTGTTTAGTGAGCAGTCGTGCCTGTCGCCACCCCACTCGCTGGCTTCGCGGGCGATAATATCAGGCACAAAGATGCACACCGACAGAGAGCAGAACCCCAAATACTTGAGCCCCGCATAAATACAATAGAGCGTAAACACTGTCGCCATGTTAACCTAGGAAAGGTTAACATGGCGACAGTGTTTACGTTTTAGGTAAAAAAAGACAAACAAACATGGCGTGTGGTATGAGCCGGGTTCTTACATGAGGTGCACGGTGAGCCCTGAGAACCTGTTTGCTGCCCTAGACTACTTCACGAAAGACGAGCTGCAATGTTCCCGCCAAGGTCCCAACCAGAAGGACGTAATCTTTGTCATGCTCGACGGGGAGAAAACGTTAGAGGCCTTTCGTGTATCCTGATTCCGGCGTTGGGCTAACGAAGTTTCATTCCTTGCGGCCTAGATGGGTCAAATGTATTCCACACCAGGAAGTGTGCGTTTGAGTGCACTGCGCCAAATATTACCTTTGTATTGCCGCTGTAGAGAGCGTTACAGGCTCAACTTTCAACACTGGTGAAATGAACTCAGCATTTCTGTGCGACCCACTAAGAAGTCTGTGTCTTTAAGGATACTGTGATCACTGCCCAAAAGGCCAGTCTCTTACACTCGAGGAACTTCATAGCCCACAGGATGAAGAGATTGTGCTTGCAACATTGGAATCCGACGACCTTGTAAACAAAAAAAAAAAAAAAAAAAAGAAGGAAGGATTTTGAGTCTTTTTTAAAAGTCGTTCAAGTAACGGTTGAAAGTTGGATATTTTACAACCATATCCGACACACGCAAGATAAAGCGATCTATCTATGATGAAAAAAGCAGCTGCATGCAACGCGAGTGCATTGTCTTTAATTTTGACTTTGCTGAAAACTGGACCATCGTGCTTCCTGACAAAGTTAAAGCATACCACTGAAGAAACAAAAGCTACGCTATTTACATGTGTAGTGACGACAAGAATATCTACAACCAGCTTGCTATCATCAGTGAGGACCTGTGTGACGACGTCGCACTCACGAGCTTGGCTCTAGAAAAAGTGAAAAAGTGGGTTGAAGACAACGTTGCGGCTCGTGACGTACGTAAGTGACGGGGCCGCCAGTCATTTTAAGAATCGCTACCAGCTTCACCAGTCCGCACTGAATGATTGATTGCCCACAAGCCCAGTGGTTATTTTCTGCATCTGGACACGGAAAAATGCATGGGACGGAGTTGGCGGACTCGTGAAGCACCAGGCCCCGTTGAACAACCTGAGGGAGCGTTTAATAAACACAATTCAGACGGCTAGGACAATGGTGAGCGTTCTATTTGGTAAACCGGGTGCATCTTGCGTATCTGAACGAAAATGAGCTTGTTCAATATCGTCAAAAAAAAAAAAAAAAAGAGAGTGGCTGACGGTGCGCGCCTTTCCTGGCATTCAGTCTTGGCACGCGTGGCGGCTGTGCAAGTTATCGACAAAAGGAACCTGTGACACATATGTAGCACGGACAGTCGGATCTGGTTAGAAGAAACTTTATTAAATGGGTACATAGAGGAAAACCTTAGTGTAAGGTGCCGAATTTGATGCCCCAGGGACTGCTTATTTTGAATGCAGGGACATCTTATTTATCACAGTTTTCTTCGCGGGGTATTTAACCTACTACTTTACTTGGTGATAGCTTACAATCTTTATCTGATCACCATACCAGAATCGCGAAACGTTACCCTCGCGCAGGATAAAATATCTCGGCTTGCCACGATCCATTCGTTCACCGCAAGTATCGAAGCTCTTACAGTCCGGCGCGGTGGCACCGCTCACCTGAAATTGTTTGTCCCCGAAAATACGTAACTAACCTAAACAATTTTAGTATTCTATCTTTATTTTTGTGTGTGAAAGTGAAGTTGTTTCTTTTATTTGAAATATAAAATATACCCGAAATTGAAACTTCACACTCCATCATCTTTTTTTTTTTTTTTTTTTTCGAATCACTAGTCTTTAATATGCCTCTTTGTACGCTGTATGTAAAATGCTGTATATAGTTTCTCCTCACTTTTAGTGTGTGGCCGATTGCTCTAGTTGTCAGTGACCTCATCTGAATAAAAATGTGTGAAAGATGTGTGTTAGTTTCCTGAAACTGGAACTCAGAGTCACTTCTTGTATAGGGCGATGCTAGGTGTAGGCTTTAAAAACAAACCCTACTTTGGGGAGTTGTGTCTTCTTTCTCAATAAAATAATGCAACATGTTTTTAATAGAAATGAATGCCGAAATAGAATATGACAAGGTACCCAAATAAAAAAAAAATTGAAGGTGGTATAGAAAAAACACGAAAAAAAACAACATCAAACAACGAAAATTTCCGATGCAAATAAAAAAAAATTGCATCGAAAATTTTCGTTGTTTGATTTTTTTTCCATGTTTGCCTAAATATGTCCCGTCTATCGTATCACTCAGATACCTTATTTTTTTAAATAATAGCTATATATAAGTAGAATACTACTTGCAAATTATATGATAATGATTAATTTATTTCATGAGATACAGGCCTCCGAATTTTGCCATTTGTTGTTCGAGCAGGCATGTTTGGTAATTTGTAGAAAAATAATTAAAACGTAAATAAATATTATTACTTTATATTACAAGCAAGCTGTACCCAGAGTTTGTTTTTAAAAAGTATTAGACTTCTTCTAACTCTATCCTTTTAGTTATTCACTTCCAAACGTGCCCCCTCCATCAGTGCGTGTTAGTGCAACTGTCCAACTCTTCATGCCTTACGATTTTTCCTGCCCCCAAATTTTTTTTCTGGTCAAAACTACCCTAAATGTAAATTAGTTTGTACCAGACACTAGAAAATGGCATATAAAAAATATCAGTTGATTTAAAAATGTCGACCAGCCACCCTTTGGTCGATCTTATTTGAAATCACCCAGCATCACGTGAAGAGCTTGTTCAGGGAACCAACCTAAGGGGTAAACTTTTGTGCTCCTTTATTTCCTGTATGAGTGAAAAGCTGAACAGTGCCTATGTTGCGTTCGGGCGGAAAAAAGCTCACCACAAAACCGGCAGATGCGGAGAAAAGCTGACCGGCCTTTGAACAAATGCAAGAAAAGCTCACAGATTTTTAAAATTTTTTCTTAGCTTAGCGGATTGTGCGTCACTCAGAAATTTAACAAAATTAGAATTCGTCACTTCATTAAAAATAACGTACTTTTTTTAAGTTCATTGGAAATATTTACTAATTCCGAGGAAATTAGTAATCACCCATTTTGTATATTAATGACGCTGCAAGGGCATAAATTCAGAACATCGGACACCTGTAAAAAAGACAACAATTTATTGACAACTGACAGTCCGCCGTCGGTAGCTCTGTCAGGTAAAGAGGTTTGTTTTTTGTGAGCTAATATGAATAGCGGCGTGGTGAACCGTTTCAGCTCCAAAGATAGTGTGGTGCCTGATAGATAAGTTAATGTTCGTTGATGTAATTAGTGTTGGCTACACTGTTTTCTTTCTGTTATTTTTACTAATAAATCTTTAGTTGCCCGAATAGGTTCGTCCTGTTGTGTTTGTTGTCATCACTTTGTCTTCGTAGTTTGAGCGGTTTTCATCATGTATAATGTTTACCAACTTGCCCAATTCGCTACCTTACAGAAGACTAGTTCTTATACAAGTCACGAGTAACAACGGTGACAGTGTGCAGCTCTGAAGGTTATGGGTGGCTCGCCGTAGAAGTGCACTATCACACAATGGCAACGGGTGGAAACCAGCAGGATCAGCTAGAAAACTTCCATATCCATGGAAGAAAGAAACTTCGATACCCTACTGACGGTTCTATCCTGTTTTCAAAGGTTAACAAAAACATGAAAAGAGATTTTCAAGCACCGCGTGGTTGCGCATGCACTTTCGGATTTTCGGCATTTACAGCATTGCTTTTTAGGTTTTAGGCAGCCAGTATTAAGTCTTCAAACTTTTTCTTGTTATTCAGGTTCATAGAGTTTTCAGTTAGGCTTTCGTTACCTAGAGAGTAAACTACAGAAAACACTCGCCTGCAATTATTAATTTGGGAGCAATATACCCAATAAGCTTAACACATATTACTAAAAAGGACATTTTCTTTTTTAGAGAGCTAACGAATTTTAATGATAATAAATTGATATGTGTTACGCATGATCCAACAGCCTCCATATGAAAAGAAGAAAAATATCTGCGAGCTTTTCTCCGCATGCGCTCAATGGCCGGTAAGCCTTTCTCCGTATCCACCGGTTTTGCGGCGAGCTTTTCTCCGGTCAACGTTTCTCCGGGATTCGTTGCGCTCATGCTGTGTTGTGCAGTGCACCTTGTGGGTACATGTATTTGTGCTTGGAGTAAATTGCTCTCCTTGCTCTATAGCACCTTTCGAGGGAAGTAAGGTTGGTTTTGTGCGCTCGTCTTGCCGTACCACTGCTTTTTCGCTGAATTGGCTGCGGTCCTCGGCGTAGGTGGTAACTTTAGAGCAGAGGTCTGTAAACACAGAACGTGGGCTTTTCATTGGCCGGCGAGGAAGTACTCGATATCCACGACCAATCAGTGTGTGTGTGCGCTGCGCTACGCCGCGTTTGCTGGTACCCTCGACGTCGGAGTATAACAGAGCACAGAGCCTTTAACTGCACCGGGACGCACTCGAGTTGCGCAAACGAAGGTGCCAGAAAAACGATAGGAACTGCATCGTAACGTCGGTCCTCGCGCCATATTTTTTCACTTAACATTGTCATCATCAGCCACCATTCTTAGTCCCCTACTTTATGTCTGTTAAAACTCTTTTGCGTTCTCACGTACATTGTACTTAGTGCCCTTTGTAACAGCTATTGCGTATTGTTAGCGTTAGTTTTATAATTTTCATTAGTCCTTTTCACTGCGCGAACGTGCCAGAGTTTCCATGTAGTTTGATTGAAACCTGGTGAGTTTTCTTGGTCAAAATTAGCCAAATAAGTGAAGTATATGTATTCATCCCACCTTAGTTTTTTTTAAATACTCTAACATTCATTTCTGTGTTTGAATGCTTATGTAGACTTATTTATTTAGTTTTCCCTAGTTTTTAATTACTCCATTTTTTCCCAGGCTCTCGAGACTGTGACAGATCTCCAACCTGGCCCCGTAGCCAAAAAGTTTGGAGACCCCTGGCTTAGAGTAACAAATTGTTTGATTTGACCGCCGTATCGAACACGATACAGCAGGGTGTTTCCACGTCAGATTGTACAATAATGGTCCGAGTCATAATTTTCTTTCTGCAAAAAAAAAAAAAAAAAAACCGGCAGCAGACGACAGGTTTTGTTTAGTTAGGACAGGAGAAGGTGCCGTTTGGCGCAGCTTGAAAGCTGATGACGTAGGTTCGCTTCTTGGGACAGTTCATCCTTTCGCATTAGTACAGTCTCCGGCGATATGAAAGACCCACTGGGAGCGCGTGGCCGAGGCGGTGGCTGGCGGGTGCGCTGCGAGCGCTCCGGGCAATTCCATTCTGCTTCAAGGGAAGGACGCTCACTCGGGGTTCAGCACAAACTGATAAGCGCGTTGCGTTCTAGCTGAGCAAGAGTGAGCGTCCTCCCCTCAAAGCAGAATGGAAATGCCCGGAGCGCTCGCAGCGCCCCCGCCAGCCACCGCCTCGGCCACGCGCTCCCAGTGGGTCTTTCATATTGCCGGAGAGTGTACATGTTAAAGCCATGTTCTTGGGAGGAGCATTCACCTATTAGATTAGCTCACTTACGGAACTGGTCATAGACGCTGCTTGCGCGAGCAGTACCCCCCTTTACTCACTACTGCTTGCCTCCCGTCATTCGACACGCTGCTAGGGTAACTGCAGTGTATTCTATGGAATACGTACGTTTCGAAGCACAGCGTCTAGGTGGCGTTCCAGCTCTTCTCTATGGAACACGCAGTTACGGAACGAAATTCGCTTCATAAATGCGCTTCAAACGACGGCAGGCACGGCAGCCGGACTGAAGTCAGTGAGAAAGGAACCCCCCCCCCCCCCCCCCCCCTTTTTTTTTTCCTTTTTCACTTATTTTGTTAGCCTTTGTCGGTTGGAAAAAATGTCTCATTGGAGCCAACGTCATTCGGCAAAGCCCCTACAACGAAGACAAGCTAGCTCAATTTGAGTGAAGGTTTGTTTGTTGTATTTTTTTCACTTTATGAGGTCATATTTTACTCATTGTTTTGCCATCACAAGATAGTTCAAGTCACTGTAAACGGTTAAAAAGAATAAAAAATAAGTTTTTCTTTTTAAATATCGAAGTAATTTTGTTACGTTTAGTGATGAGCTGCGTTTTTGCATTAGTAACAAAGCTTCAAAAGTTACAGAATATTTTCCTTATAATATTCGTAAAAGGCATTTAAAGGTGATCATTTTGATACATTTTGCGTTGTTTTATATGAACTAGTTAGTTTGTAAATAATTTGTTAATGTGTCTAAAACATGTTTATTTGGCGTGTTTCGTATTTCTTTTTTTTTTTTTGCACAGAAACGTTTTATTGTAATTTTTAATATGTACATGTGTACATGTCGTAAACCATAAAATAAGTAGAAACAATCATTAATATGTGCGTGCGCGCTAAAGACTCCAGGCTAGCGGTTGTACTGTACCGGCTAGATTGCTCATCTACAACTGGGAGACTAGTCGCCCGTTGAGGCAGGGCAAGTTCGAGGTTGTTTAAACATATATACACAACGCAATTCTCATCCTTTGTGATCGGGCGAATGAGCTTCGTTGAGTGGGCTTCTCCTCGTGCACCACTGTGCTGCGGAGAAGCTACATTCGCAGAGTAGACAACACGATTTTGTATATATCGCTTCACCGCAGTAAACACTCGTACTATGCGCTGTTTCATGATAACCTGGCGAACTGTGGAGGCTAGGCCACCGCGACCCCGTGCCCCGACGTGCCCCGACGACGCGGGAGCATTGGTGTCACTGCGCCGAATGCGAGGCGCGAGGCCCGGAGCAACCCCGGTGGAACTGGCTGTCGTCTGCTAGCCAAAAGCCGTCTGCTCCGAAACCAACCAACCTAGGATCAACGTCCGCCGCAGCAACAACTCCGTCCGATAGAAAAGCGAGCACTTCTGGGACAGTTCATGAGACAACTGTACGCTCAATTTAGCCGCGAATCTTTGACGGGTGCTAATGCCAGGGTGCAGTGGGATGTTTTGAGCAGAAACAGCCAATTACATGGCTGCGATCGCCTGCGATCGCCAACGGCTACGGCGCAACAAGAAGGAAAAAAATTGGAAGCGGAAACGGATGTGGCGTCGCTTTTTTGTTTTTGTTTTAATATATTTGAAACTTATAAATTTGTGATTATTTGTTCTTTATTCTTCATATCATCTTCTCGTTAGAGATAGAATCGTGCGAGTTCAATTGCCAATAAAATAAAAAGAAGCCTAGAACTACTTTTTGTCGCGGACGGCGTTTTTGCTGTGGCGGTAACGAGGCCCCGTGGCCTCGAATATACCTCGACCATGGACTGTTATCACGTGCCTTGCTCCGGCGCACTCATTGGGCCGCAGCCTCCACAGTTCGCCAAGTCACCGTAAAACAAATACAGAAGAGGGAAAAAATCCAGAGGAGGAGTAGTAGTAGCAGTAGTAGTAGTAGTAGTAGTACTTCTTCTTCTTCTTGAATATTGATGTGACAATTCTGCAGTAAAATTTGCAAAATAAAGACATGGTTTGTCGATATAGACTGCGGCATCCTGACAAGTTGCGTGCACCATTGGTCGTATCGCGAGCTGTGCGTAGGTTTACATTTTGTTTGGTTTGCAGCTCTATATAGGCCGCCCAACTGTTCAAGAGCACAATCTACAATGCTTAAAGAGAAACTACGTTAACTTTAGCAGTGGAGTGAAGGCTTGGGAATAACCTTAATGAGTTCAGCTGACATTTTTTGACGGCGTGTTTGTTATCCATATGCTGATTTTGCATGGTCATACTATTCTACATGCAAAATGCCACCAGTGCGCATAATTCAGTTATCATTGTAATTTTTATTATGCTTTGCTGTGGTCTATTTCTGGAAGCATAATTTTATTACGCTGGGGTGGTTTCGTTCAACTGGAAGGCAGAGAAGCATTGCCTTCTACAGTTGGACGGTCCAACGCATTCTTTCATTTCACGGTGAAATGAAAGAAAATGCAGTTTATTCTCCGCTCCTAGAGTTGTTTCTGCTGCTCCATGAGGTATACCAAGATAACTCGAACCAACAGTGTTACTGTAGGCGTGACGACACACTGCTCGGAGCCAGAGGGACAGAGAAACGAGCTGCGCTTGGAGGGCCGAGAAGGAGGTACCGGAAACACGGAGGTGTCCACAGAAGGATTCAAGTGCCTCATTCTCCCTCTCTCCCCCTATCTCAAAAAGGAATCACAGAGTCTCCCGACAGAGAAGTAAGCATTGTGCCGTTTGCATGCTACCATGAGTCAACTATGATGTGCAGAAAACTATGCTTATACCCCCCCCCCCCCCTTTTTTTTTTCTCTACAAAAATAAAAGCTAGATATTGCGTAATTTATATATAAGCAGCGTGACCGCACTTTTCATGATCGTACTTTCGTACTTTTTATTCAAACAACGAACGAGAAGAATAGTCGTGGAAAGGGGGGGGGGGGGACGGAAGTTTCATAACAGAACCCAATGACATGCCTGACGACGCAATAGCCAACGCTACAATAGCGTTCCAACCATCGCAGCGTTGGCTACTATGCTTCCACTACTGTACCGCCAAAAAAGTTGTTTATAGCGGCCAATCGTTTAATTTTATAATTTTTTATGTTCTCCAAATTAAATGCAACCTGCCGTGACTCAACTCAGCGCGTAGAAATGACTAATGATGGCACACCATGCGACAAACCATTGTACTCAGCTTCGCTGCTTCAGAGTTCGGCCGAGAATCGTGTCATCAATGATTGGTGACGAGCTTCCTCCGAACGCTCACGCAGTACTCGTGTCCAATCAGCGCCCTGCGTTTGCTTCTAGCGCGTCGCTGCCCGCCGCGCTCAACCGGAATAGCTCGTGACTTGATTTCAGCGCTGGCTGGGCTAGTTGGAGTTGCTGAATAGTGCCCGTTACGGTCCATCTTACGGCGAAACAGAGTTATGGCGCGCGGTTCTTTGTGTTCTGCCATCGTTATGTTTTTGCCAAGCGTCCCTTTAGCGTCCTGGACACAGCTGGCCATAACGTGGGCAAGCTCCTTGACGACGTCTGCTTCGCGCATAGCAGACGACCAAGTTCCAAGAGGTACTGTGATCGCAAACTGGTAGAGCAAGACCCCCGCCCCTCGCGCGCCCGGTGTGATTCCATCTCCGCGCATGCGCGGCGCCGGGAATACAAAATGGCCACACAAACCGGTCACTTGTCGTACGTGTATGCACGATAGTATACTACAATTTGAAATTCGAAGTTGTTGAACAGATCTACTTGCGCAGCTTGAGGTCTGGAAAGCGTTCTCTCGATTGCCCCCCAAATCACGAAAGGAATAAAAGACACTGACGCTGACACTGAACACGACGTTTCACATCCGATGCCAATTGTTTTGTCAGACGCGCTTCTTAAGCTTAGTTATTCGCTTGCCTCATTCGGTGCATTCAATGCACCGATTAATTTTCCGCGTGTTCTGCGTGGAAGTAGGTACGCAGGAACCAACCCGATTGAACGGGTGTAGGCATATGGTTAATGCCCTTTTGTTGGGCGATTGCTCGCGCCACCTGGCGCGTGCTGTTATTTTGAACGGTTACTCTCCAACATACGGTTAAGTCGTTGAACACCTGAAGGAGTCATGAAACGAAATCGGTTTGGAATATTTATGACTTTGCAGGGGCATTCTGGTCCTAGTCTGGCCCAAATATGCTCGCACAGACCGCCACTGATTCAGAATCTTCTTTGTTGCAGTGATATTGCGAGGATAAAAGGGGACTATTTCTTTCAGTCTTGCCTTCACAAAGCTCGATGACGTAATCGTGGGATCGAAACCACCCGTTTGACGACAATCGAGCGCGACTTATGGATTGGAACGAGAACTGCGTGAGCACTCGACTTCGGCTATTATTAAAGTTAGAAGGTCATTCTAAATAGTATTTAGCGAGAGTAGAAAATTGTTTCATGGCCTCTTTAAAGGGGTACGGAAACGAAATGACGTAACTCCGACCTCTCTACCTCTCGCTTCAAAGTCGGCCAGCGAGAAGCGCAATGCGTTTCGCGTTCGTGACATCAATAGTTCCTGCACGGCCAAGGTTGCTGTAGTTGCGAGCGTTGCCGCTTGGAGGCGTCAACCCGTGACAATCTCGCCTAGTAGTACTATCCGAGGACTGTGCGCCCCATGCCCTTTAAGACCTTTTCATTTCAGTAGTTGCCTGACCGACGGGTAGAGGGCGCTGGCGCACTCGCCGCCATTAGGTTGCTTCAATTTGGTCGGTTTCGGTTTCAACGTGCACGCGATTGTGATGCTGTTTCATGCCACTTTCGATTAGTTTTGCGATATAGATTTCTTTCTTGTAGCACACAGCAAATGAAACAATAGTATTGAGCCACTTGGCAAGCCAAGAAGTGGTTTCGAGCCTAAATTGCGATCTTTTTTTTAGGAACACTATATGCGTCTGATTCCGTCCATCGTTAACTTCGGCCAGGTTCGGCAATGAAACAACAGCGCTGATGCACAGGAAGGAGTACCATTGTCCACGGCCGTACCCACGGACACTAATTTCCAGAAGAAAAAAAAAAATAAAGAGCAGGACAAGCTCTGCATGCAGCGTGCGCTCGTTGCCTGCAGCCGTGCCTTGGCTGTGCGTGCACCGAGCGGTACGGAAGGTAGATAGCTCGCGCTCAAGTCAGCTATTGAACTAATCATTTTATATTGCGACAGACTATATTGCATCAGTGCTTAGTGAAAAAGCAGGTCGCTAACATGATTAACAATCTGCTGAATCACCGAAAACAGATGAACTGACAAGTTTACTGTTCGATGTTTGGTTTCCGTACACCAACCTTTTCTAACTTCGAGACTGGAAACGTCTTTTATAATTACTACAAAAGTTTCATATAATCCCGTAGATAATATAAAAAGTGATATTGTCCATGCCTGTTTTATTTAAAGAAATTAAGCGCTCGAGAAATATTTTGATAGACCAGCGTAGGCTGACTAGAGAATTTGTTTAACTAAAGTACTCATTAACAGCATTTAAAAATATTGGCTTTATGAAATAAACTTTTTGTTATATGGACATTTGCTTACGACGTTCTCAAGGTATGAGAATGGTGAGATAAGTGAATGCCAGACTTCAAATAAAGTCTGATATTCATCTTCCATAAAATTTGCCGAATGAAATTGAAGAGCGCAAAAGAAATGATCTCCGATAAGTTCGGCTGTAGTCGAACGCCAGGCGCCACCCAATTGACCTGTGTAGAAAGCTGTTCACTGATTTGAAACGATGCGCTTTGCACATTTTGACGTCGTCAGCTACTGAAAGTAACTCCCTATTCGCCGTGGACAACCGGCTGCACTCAGGTGATTTTCATGCAGAAGGATTCTTTTCGGAGTCACATTTTGTAAATCATAGGCTCTATCAAGTGCTATGTGACAGTTTCTTACGCGGGGAGTCAAAATATTTGTGTTGAAACAAATTAATTGAAACTGCATGGTTGTATTAAAATTACTTAAGCAACTGAAAGACTATGGACACGGGACCAAGCACGATATACTATTTTGTAGAATTCATAAATATACCGATAAAGCGAATGCTTATATCACACACGCGATTAAGAACGTAAAACGGATATAGGTGTGATATAGCAAACAAACAAGTTGCCTAATGTTAAGGTACCATTGTTTATAGCATAAAAAATAATTCAAACTGAACGTTTGTTCCCGCGTCTTGTCCACAAGTTCCCTAGTGTAATCAAAAGAAACTGCTTTCGATCTGTTGTGACTACAAAACACCATGCTTTCGGAAAAAACACGTAGCTAATTGCGCTGAGTGTTTTTGTCTTCTCCCTTTACACCAATGCGCACTCATATATATATAATAACATTGGGCTTCCTATTGCAAATGTTCCGCCCTTATTAGTAACCAAACCTCAGTTCTCGTAAGTTATTCGTATTTGAACCCTCGAGGCTCTCTTGAAGTCATATATGTATTCAATGTGCGCAAGTGCTAACGCTGATTCCTGTTCCTATAAAGCCTTTTCACACGTATCCCGCACGCCGACGGTAAAAAAGATTCAAAACGTGTTACAAAATTAACTGCAGAAGTTGCGCGCACAATGATGTAATGCAATTGCATGGTGAGTATAAGTATCGGACGACACTTTACGGAGTAAGGCAAGAGACGCGGTGAAACGTGACGAAAAACACGAATTCAACGCATCCGCCAAGGCGCGGACGGGAGAGCGGAGCAACAAGTTGAAGCAACCTAATGGCGGCCGCATCACGTGATTCCAAGATGGCAGCGCCCATGCGGCGGAGGGTGAAAAGGTCTATAGCTTGCTCGGGACGTGATTCGTGACCAAGTAGGTATTTTATGTGCAACGAGCGTTCGATTCCACGTCTTAGTTGTACACCGCAGAAGTAGTAGCTCAAGGGAACCAGCTAATAGAGATAACCGTCAGTACGCAGCAATGGCGACACCTGCAAGGGGGGGGGGGGGGGGGGGGGGGAGGCGTGGAGAGCGGAATACTTGGCCTGGCAGAGGTCCCTGCATCTTCAGATCAAGCTCTTACTTATCGTCTGCGAAAAACGGCGATTCGAATCCTCCGCCAACTCACATTTGGACTAAGTAACTTTACGAGCGAGCCATACTGCCGCGAGTTGGCGCTGCATCTTAGGAACTTATGACGCGGCGGCATTCCAACGGAGCTTCAAAGACCGCCACCAGGCGCAATTTTAAAATCCGTTAATTCGTCTTAAAATGAGTTTTATTGACATTTTGGCTGACAGCCCAGAAAAACTCGTCCAGACTACTGTTTCTGGGCTGCCGGCACAACGTAGAACACATCTAAACGAAGAAGTCAGGCCAAACATTTTGTTTTCGTACCCCTTTAAGGGGGGACACAACCCAGAAAAGACAATTTCTGCAAAAAGTGTTGATTTTGAAAAATGCCATGCTTACATCCACCAATATCTAGAGAGTATTCCCAGAAAGTTTCATTGGTTTACACTGGCTAGTTAATATTTTATAAATTATTTTCCGTCCACCGATGCTAAAGAAAAGGTAGAGGTTGGAGCACTTTGAACGCGTTTTTCTCAGTTAAGCGTTTTGGCAGCAAATGGCATTTTAATAAAACTATCGTTTCAGTATGAAACTATCGTGAGACTTAATATTTGCGGCTTATATGCCGAAATATGAAGCCGGTTACTATGAACTTAGCATAAATTGATTTTTGTTTGAAAAATGCATAATTTCTGAAATTTCTTTTCATAGTAACCGGCAGCCGGTATTCCAGTATGCATTTCACCAGAGAAATATATGATTATCAATACCATTTCTCAATGATAGCTTCATTGAGCAGATTCGATACAAAGCTATGCTTTACTTCGTCCTGGGGGTGTAAAACTAGTTCACAGGGTTGGACTTTGCATGCCCTCCTTCTTTATGGCTACAAACACCACCTCCAAATATCACGCCGATTGAGTGAGCGGCTCAAAAGTTGACGTTCCCAGGTAGTGTCCCCCCTTAAGACCAGGCGGCTCTTGACTTTCAAACTTCGTGAGTCCGGTAAATAACAAGAAATCGTGGCTTACATTATAATTTTTGTTTCGTTAGCAAGATGTCTAATGGGTGCGAATGTTCGTCCCACATTTAATTCCCTCGCGAAAACAAATCTGTTCTGACACCTTTTGTGAGTGAACTCTTCGGCGGCCATTGGAAAGACGTTTCCGGTGCGAACCAAAGCTGCCAGGTGACATTCCGGAAGCGATGCACTCTCTTGTACCGATCACTCTTTTTTTCCTTTTTTTCTTTACTGTCCCGGTCATGACGGAGTGACTGAGACCAGCTCGCTACTGCCCAAACATCTGCCTCTTTTTCCAGGTCGCGTTTGCAAAGGAAAGCGGTATGTATGGCATCCAACGCGCCACGGGCTGTTGCATATTTACCGAAAGGCTCATCGTACAGGCAAAACTGAATCAACATTATTTGCATTACATCTTGCGGAGTTGTCGGACCCGCCTCTCCATCTTTGTTTGAATTAACGTTCTATTTTATTTGTTCTCTCTTTACCGTGTAGCGCAGCGCGTTGCTTATTGATACGTAGGTGTTTGTTCTTCTTCCGTGCCTGCCGATTTGTATCGATTTGTATAAGTGGCTTGAAAGGGACGTCGCATGAGCACGCCACTGTGATGGTACCTTCAGGTACCTTCTGGAGCATACATTTCGCTCGAGAGGGAACAACCGCCAGCATGGTAGGATCACGCCGCGTGCAACCCACGCATCGCAACGTTCTAGGTCACAACACGTGCAATTCTCACTGGGCTATAGCACGGGAGCCCGAACCTACGTTCTTGGGTTATTGAATGTTTGATACGCTGCGTTGTATTGTTCCAGACCATAAATCTGCTCAAGGGCAAAATAGAGCATGGTCAGGTGGCGTTAGGCACCTTTCGCTAGACTGTCCAAAGCCCTTCTCCAGAAAAAAAAAAAAATACTTTTGACATTTGCACTGCGATTCTGCGACCTTTAATGTTGCCGGTTGCTTACACTGGGTCTTCAGAACGGGACGTGGGCACATGTCGTGCTGCTTACGAATGTCCAAAAGAGTGACGTGGACGACTTTGGTCGGTTACGGCGGGAAGTCTGTGCTGAGGCGACCGTCACGGCGCCTGCGTCCCATCTTCAATTTACATACACGCTCTCGGGACGTCATTCCGACGGTCTTCCGTACCCAGAAGAACCCTTCGGAACGACGAAGACAAGAAGCGGCATCCGTTTAACGCGAATCCGGTTAAAGCGGACTTCCTGTCCTCTGTACACGAGTGTGTCAGAGCCATCCGCGTCTCGACTACTGCCCGGCCTACAACTCGTTGTTTGCTGCTACCGCAGTTCAATTTCGGGCAAGCGCCGTAGCCTGCGCTCGAGAACACGGACTGCGGAATGTTCCCAGCGGGGAGTGAATGTTGACTTTGCACACAGACATCTTGGGAGAGCGTTCACTGGCCGTTCCGGAGACGAGCGCAGAGTCGTGACAGCGAACTTAATTCTAGTGTTCTCCGTAATGGATCGGAAAGGTGCAACAACCACGGTGCGCTGTGACGTCCGAGGCGTGGCCAAGCCCTCGATCGTGATCGCCAGCGGACCCCTTTGGGTACGCTTTGCTTGTTGTCTTTGCCCATCCGCGGGGACGGCGCGCGAGTCCTCGGCGGGGGGATGTGACGGAACGAACTTGAACTCGTAGTGGCAGCGCTTCCTTCCTTCTCGACCCTGGAAGAGCGCTGTCTGCTGGAGTTCAACCGCAGGACGATGCGGAGGCCAGGTTGTTTACACCGAAGCTGCGTCACGTGAGCGGCCGCCTTAAATAGGAAAGGGGTGGCCGCCCGGATGCCCATTCTGGAATTTCGGATGCGACGAGACGCATCGGAAGAGATCGTTGTTGAAGCGACACTGAGCGGCATCATGAAGGTGAGGATTGAGGCGAGATAACTTAAATGGTTCTATGAACTTCTTTTGTTTTTTTCTGCACAAGTGCTGTTCGCTTGAGGTGATTGATATAGTTGGTTATTACAAGTGCCGTGGACATTTTATAATTACAGCAACAGCGCAAGATAGACAAACAAATGAGGAGACACAAAGGACTGACAATGGCGCTGTTGCTTTTGTGTGTCTGTGTGTGCGTCCCCACCTTTTTTTGTTCTTGTCTTTTTCGTTTTGCTGTTACTGCTATTATGAATTGCCAACTCACTCAAGCTTTCATCTTAACAAACTTTTTAATATTACACAATATTTCGAATTTTTATGACTCATCGTTCAATGCAACACTTACGTGGCAAGCAGAGAAAGCGACGCCCGATTCCTTGTATGCTTTTATAAATGTCACAAGAACGGTACCCCCTTCCCCCCTCTTCTTCAGCTAACGTTTCGAGAGTTCCCAATGCTCAGCGTACAGAATCGAGCCTGAGAGCGTACCATATTACGCATTACAAGCATACTGCCCACGGATCGCCTGAAGAAGCAGTTGTTTCTAACACTGTGTCATTAATTTCAGCTGTCCTTGATAGTGGCTACGTTACTCGGACTCACGAGGGGCGTTCCCCAGCCCGCTGCACCTGCTGGGTTTGTCACTCAACGAGGCACAAGCACTCAGTACAAGACCCAAGACGTGAGCAGAAGAACTTTCACTATTTTCCGATTTTCACAGCATCCTCCGTCTCCAAGGAGTGCTGGCCTATGCGCACCTGATTATGAACAAGCGAATTTTGTCTGTCTCGTCAAAATGATAACAGGCTTATAATGTAAAAACAGCGCAAACAAACATGGACGAAGGAGAAGAAACGCGCAGACGGGACAAGCGCTTGTCCCGTCTGCGTATTTCTTCTCCTTCGTCCGTGTTTGTTTGCGCTGTTTTTACATTATGATCAACGAATAACAACTAGCCCAACTCTCGACATTAATTCAGTTGATAACAGGCTGTTACGTATTGGGCCGTTACGATGAACGTTGAGAACATGCGGTCGTCCGCAATTGGATGGTGACCGATTAGTACTACTACCAGCGCATCCAAGTGCGCACCGCGAATGACAAAGTTTGCGCATATCTGGAAAGAACAGATTCGCTATAGAAAAACAACTAGGAGTTACCTTCCGTGATGGTGGTGGTGGTGTGTGTCATCAGAGAGCATTGACGGGGTTTGCATATAAGTGTTAGTGCTGACAATGATGCTGTCCGAAGCACCTGACGACACTATGGCAAAGGCACTACTTTAATGCGTTAGCTGCGTATTCATTCCCATACTAGGGCCACCGTGCAAAGTAATTTATATACCTTGTACGTAAAGTCTGTCTAACGATAATACTTATTTTACGGAGGTCCGCTATTCATTGCTTGTTAACATGGGTGTAGTGACAAGTTATTTTGCTTGCCCTTTAATATGCACAAACACAATGTTATATATATATATATAAATAATTGAAAAAATATACTCTTTAGGACTCCCAACCCTTTAGTTTTCTTGCTTTTTTTTCAACTTCAGAAAATTTCCAATCTTGTTATTGAACCCGCCGAAATATAACAGCTAGAGAAAGCAACGTTCCGAAAGATAACATATCTAGAATATTTGAATTTTTTTTTAAAGCGTAAACGTTTGTTCGACATTTTTTTATTTTTTTACGGCGTTCCAGAGTATGGGCAACTATCAGTTCGGATACGACGTCTCACACAGCACCGGCAGCAGCTTTCACAAGGAGACGGGCTCCCCGGGAGTCAAGATCGGCTCGTACGGTCTCCGCGACATCGACGGCCGAGTCCGCGTCGTCAACTACGTGGCAGACTCGCAGGGTTTCCGAGCCGACGTCCAGACCAACGAGCCCGGTGTCGTCTCCAAAGACCCCGCCGGAGTCACCATCAACCGCACTCCATCGGTTCTACCTCTACCAGCCGTGGGCTTCACCCTCCGTGAAGACAATGACCCGTCCGCTTTAGGCGTCCCAGAACCCGGCGATGGATCGTCTGATCTTGCTCTTGCTGACACCGCAAGTCTGGCAGAACATTCCGGTAGTCCGCTCACCGTCGACAACAGTCCACTAGGAGGAGCGTATGGTGGCGACACCGTCCCCGATGTCCCGGCTTCCATTGGAGGCTCCAAGGACGTTGCCGTCACTCCTGCTGAAGAAGGCTCGAAGACCTCCAGAAATCCAACACCGGATGCAGGCCAGAACAATTCAGGATATCCACCTGTTGTTCAGGAAACGGACATTGTGGCCAACCCTACAGTTCCGGCGGGGCAACGAAAACCAGGCGGCGTTCAGTCATCTCAGTACCCTCCCGCAGTAGGACCTTTGGGCGTCGGGCACGGGGCTGGGGTCTTAACGGGAATGAGCCCTGGTCAGGGCCATCCGAATCCGGGGTATCCTTTCGAAGTAATGCTTCACGCAGGTTATCCAGTACATGGCCACGTACGGCCCGAGCATCCCTGGCGTATACCACCTTTCGCCCAGCCGCACGGTTATAATTTTCCTGGACAGGAGTATTCGCACCCCGGTCATCCGGGATTTTACCATTATGCGCCCTACACGCCAAACCATTATGGCTACGCGGGATCGCGATTTAATTACTACGACATGCCATTTGGTGTGCATGGAGTACCCCACCAGCTGTATGCGCAACCTCATCTCGGATACTTACGCTCGGCTCTCGGTGTCTAGTTTGAGGGTAGTGAAGATGCAGATGATTTGGGCATTGGACATTAGGTAGATCACCATGCACATCTTGAAAGACCGCTCGAACTGGAAGTTCGCTATTTATTTTATGAGATGACGACTGGTTTTGAGACTGAACGAGACGTTCGGTTTTCAGGGGTGTGTCCGATATCTCAAAACGCCTCTCGATCTTGACAATCGTGCTTTTGACAATGACGCCAAGAACTGATAGCGTTCAATATCTGGGTATCTAGAATTCTTCGAACGGGCATTGTATTTGCATTGCACTTCGAAGCAGATTGTAGTTTTGAAAAATTAATTTATCCTACGAGTACACAATCGAACGAAAATATTTCCATTTGAATTTATAATCCGATTGAAGTTTCTTTCCCTCGAGCCTAATTCAATCACGACGACTCTGTTAGTATGAATTGCTATATCAAAGGGATTGTGATCAGGTAATCACGAAGCCGGTTTTTGTCTTCTATATAATTTATCTCCAGAAAAAAAGAAAAGAAAGAATACCATTGATTTTTTTAAAACTATATTTCAGAAGGCATTCAGGTTTGTTTTTGCAGAACCATTTTTTTTTCATGTTCCCGTGTACACGAACAATGTTTTCCCTTGGACATTGCCCATTGAAAAAATAAATTATTGTTTGAAGATCTCATTGCTGTCTCTCTGTTGATTACTTACCCCATGACTTTACAACGCCATCGAATTACGATATGTTGATTTGATAATTTTATAAAATAAGAGCGTTGATAGAAAACCAGATAAGCCTTATAGCTTTCTTATTCGATCACGTCATTGACGCCACTTGACGTCGCGGTAACGCACACTGCGCGACAATAAACACAACTATGGCGGGTATTTCTTTTTTTTCATTTTACTTTGAAAGGGTTTTGGTGGTCATAACAATTTACCACTAACGTTAGTAGCCCAACTGAGCACTAACTACCACTATACGGGGCTTGTTCGTGCTTACATTGTCGCCGATTGTGCATGTTGAGCGGCCATTGGCTCCAAGACTTTTACTGACCATTTTGGTATATAGACCAACTGCGGTGGCGCTGCAGTCGGCACTGAGCATTCGCAGACACTCCAGGCCTCCCGAATTTGAGTTCTGCGCGCAGCAGTGCGCGCACCTGGTGTGGACAGACGCTGACTTGTTTGTAAATTGTGTGTTGGTGAATAGCGGAGGTTTTATTACCCCATTTTGCAGCGTCTCGTCTTCCACTCCATGTATAGCTAACGAGCCGGACTGAACAGGTTTATGTTAGTCAATGGCAAGACATTTGTTTATGTCGATATCTGCGTAGTACACTCGTAATTGTTGAATCGCGACAAATAAAATAAATGTAAAAGAGACAAAAAAAAGAGAGAGCCTAATCGATTATTTTGTTTTCGGAGAATTAGCACGTATTGGCAGGAAACAACTATTGCACATTATATGAACGTGAAAAGCTTAGTTTGTCACTCACATTTGTCTCACCTTAGTCTAAAACATGTTTCTCGACAAAATCATGTTTATGTCGGCTACGGATACTATTAAGGCAAGCGTTTCCTTTGAACCGAATTAAAATCGGGTCGTCCACAAGGAAATCCTTATTGTACGCTGTTACAAATAATAATAAGTAAGAAAACAACCGAAGAAAATTTGTACGGTGCCGGTCGGTGCAGTAGCATTCGATGAATCTGGGCGTGCCGAAGTTGGGCTTGCAAAAACGCGTGTCCATTGACGAAACAATTTTGTTGTTAAAATGTCACCAACGATTTCGTGCCTCTGTTTAGTACCGCGGGGGAGTTTATTGGAGGAAAGAAACCATTTGACAATCGGAAACATGTCGTACCTGGGCCCTAGACTAATATTAGCTCGGAATTCGTCAAACATACGTGAGATTCGAGCATAAGCATCAACAAAAATACCGGTCTCCTTCTTTCTACCTCTATTTTTTTCTTACGAGATGCAACGTTTAGAGTTAACGGCTTTCGTAGTTGTCGCAAGTGAAGCAGAACTTTCGAACTTCAACCGATCGAGAAAAAAAAAGGAAAGGTTTACTTTTTTTTTCTTGAGGAAACGAGAGCTTTTGAAAGACATGGTTCAAACACAGAAGTTGGGGTACGAGGAACTAGCAGAGAAAGACCGGGAAGTAAAAAAAGGGGAAAAATAAACAAAGGACGTCGTCTAATGCATGGTTCAGAGAAGACGAAGGAACCCTGACGCCTGCTTTGGCGGCTGCAGCATAAATAGGCAGCTAGGAATTCTCTGAGACCCATTCGACACCCGATCCCAAAGCCAAACAGCCGACGCCATGAGCTTGCTCCTCAAGGTAGGAACACTGCCTTTTGAAACTTGGAACTCCTCGTACGTCGTTTCACCCCACATTGCATGCATCATTGTAAAACAAAAACGCAAGATTGTGTTGTTGTTGTTCTTCTCCTGGGAGGGGGGATTTTATTATTTGCACGATGAACGGTCTGTAAAGAAACCCACACCAGCTTCTCTATATCAGGCTCAGGTGTAATCTGCGATTTTCCGTCGTCACAGAGCAAAGAAGACTACAACCTACTCCGAGGCTCTTGTTGAGTATGTTAACTTCTGAACCTCAATTTATTTATAGATGCGCGCGGATCAACTAACATGGGGCCGGTGATTTACAGGATAGTGCATATACAAGGTGTCCCCGAGAAAAAAGAAACAGTTTTTTTTAAACGAAAAAAAAAAATTAATTGCGTATTGCCAAACGTTCATACTCCGCCCAAAGGTAGGGTTAGGGGTCCGAACCAGATGCAAAAGTTCCAGCCCGAGCCGATATCTTGTTCAAAAGTTATAGTAGACTTTTTGAAAATTTCAAAGGGAAAATGGGGCCCATTTTCGCCCGCTCTCGGTTTCTGGCGCCATAGAGCTCCATGTATTGGAGAGCTCCGACGGCCGCCATTCTCCCGCAGAAATTCTAAAAAAAATAACTTATAACTCTTGAATAAGATATGGGTTCGGGCTGAAAACTTTGGCATCTCGTTCGAACCTCTAACGCTACCTTTGGGCGGAGAATGAGGGTTCGGTGACCAGTAGCTTATTTATGGGGGTGAAAAAAACCCTATACATCTTTTTTTGGGACACCTTGTATATGCACTATCCTGTAAATCTCCGGCCCCATGTTAGTTGATCCGCGCGTCTGCTCTTGCACAGAACTCGCGAAAGCCAGTCATTATTATTTTTTTTTTTTATATATCTATGGAAGACGGGTAGGTGAATTACACCGATGAACTTTCCGCACCAAAGATTTATGTGCGGTGGGTTATAATAAGAACTTGAGGTGCCGTGCAAATCGTCACAGCGCATATAGACTTTTCTTTATTTCTTTTTTTATCGAGCACCATCTGTCTCATCGTGGATCGTTCATAAAGGGCCCGCAACAAGATGATGTCCCTTTTCTCACGAAGACTCAGTAGTTAACTGGTATGGTGCGAGTACTTCGAGGCCTCGCGTTTATTTTCCCCACAGGCCGCCACACTTCTAGGCCTACTTTTGCTGATGGTCGCGGGCCAGTACGACGACTTTGGTGGCGGAGGCGACGGAGACGGCGGCTACGGCGGCTACGACGGCGGGGACGGTGGCGGCTTCGGCGGTGGAGGAGGAGGGGGCGATGACGGAGGCTTTACCGGAGGTGACGGTGGTTTCGGGGGCGAAGGTGGCTACGACGGCACCGAGATTCGTCCCGTGTACGCCTCGCCGGAGACGATGACCGGACCGACGGTGTTCCTCAGGAAGAGGAGGTCGCTCCCTGACACGTCCTCTGCAGCGGCCCAGTCTCAAGAGCACCACCACAGGGTCAGGCGAGGAGGCTACGGCGTCGTGGGGCCCGTGTACACCTACGTGAAGACGGACTACGACGGGAACTTCAAATGGGGGGCGAGGCACCACGTCGGGAAGTCCTACGGAGGTCACCACGGAGGGGGAGGCTACGGCGGAGGCTACTGAGAACAATGAGTTAACCATCAACGTTTTGATATTCTATTTCACGTCACAGAATTTTACAACCCTGCTTATACGCACATTGTTGTTTCTAGTGTTTAACGTCAAAAATGTTTTTTTTTTTCTTTTTTGTTAAATTTTGCGAGATGTTTTATTGGAGCTGGGCAAACACCCGCTTTAAGCTTCGGGATATTGCGGCGGGCCGATAAGATTACGATGATATTTTAACTAGACTATGCTCAGCTGAATAATTGGTTTAATTGTTAGTAATGTGCCTCGCAACTCCTTATAACATGTTTCGCGACTAAAAGTGCTCAATTTATAACCAAAAAGTGGAAAGAAAGGCGAGTTTTTCATGACTAATTGTATATATAAATCAATCTTCTAGTGGCCAGTGGCTCGTGAAAATATGAAGATCGTTCAAAATTGATAACAGACGAACATCTATTCTAATCGTACTTTTGATGGCACTTCTCTATCTATTTGTCCACACTGCTCATTGATGATTTTTTTCATTCAATGTAGCTCGAATTCGTTAAGTTCATGTGTTACGTTCTTTCGAATACTCATGCGAGAGTTGATGTCATGTGGCATGAGCGTATACTCTCATTAGTACAGTGATCGTCTCGGCAAGAAAATAAAGGAAATCATATTTTGCATCGTCATTCAAGCTCTTTCTGCCGGTTTAGCCTTGATAACCGCACTGAGAGGCACATTTCATCAGTCATATTTGGCATTGTTTAAGATACTGCTCTTCATTCTTCCCCACATCTCTCCTGTCGGTCGACTGTCTTTCGCAGAGGAACTTACAGGGTATTAACCGTTCTTAACCGGTAAGCGTCTCGAAAACGTTAACTGAACGGAACTTAAACGGTAAGTGTATAAAAACGTTCACAAAATTGCCCCCCCCCCCCCCCCCCCCCCCCCCAGATGGTAATACGTAAAGAAACTAAGAGATAGAAGGAGATGCGGTCACGCGGGGATGTCAGAATGACGAGCTCTGATTGGATGGATTAGAGGCTAGGCGCAAAGGCTAGCTGTCTCTACCCGCTGTCTCCCTCCAAACAGGGCGAACGAAGAGCGTCGCCTGCTTCTCGCCCAGTGTTAGAACACTGAGAACAAAGACGAAAGCAGCTAGGCTTTCCGTCATGCCCACCCATCCTTCCAATCAGAGCTGGACGCTTTGACGCCCCTCCCCATCTTTCAGCTTTTCTCCGTATATCATTATTGGGATTTAAAACATTCATTTCCATAAAGTTTGCCGCTTCTATTACGGTACAGTTTTGAACAATTACCCAGTGACTCTTGCCAAACAACAACAACAACATAAAAACAAAACGCGACCTTGCTACACGCTTCTCACGGTTGCCAAGTCATGCGGCAAATAGGTTGCGAAGAACCGCGGTGGGCGCGCATGCAGCACATGCAGGCAAGTTGTTGGATATACAGTGCTGCTGGGTCCGCGTTATCAGCTCATGAAAATAAAGCGGCGCCGGCTGCCGCGCACTTCTTTCCTGCTGAGCGACGCAGTGGGATTTGGGAGTCACCGAGCGTACAGTTCCTCGACCCTGCACGTCAAGGTGTGGCCCGTGTACACTTTATCCGCGGCTATAGCCTCGTTTCTTGGCTTTTCAGGGTCCAACTCACTGGAGCGTGTCCCTCCGCTACCCGTTCGAGCGGACAGTGCGCTGGAAGCACTCGGTCGGACCAGTCAGACGTCTGTCTTTTGCCCCGCGCGTGTTCACGTCACACTCCCATCCATACTCACATGATCTCTATGATACTCACGCGTAGAGGGCGGGGTCAGGTGACGAAAGGGAGGTGGTTGATTGGTCCTGTGAGCGCCTAGCTTCCACCGCACTGTCAGCCTAGGGGGGGGGGGGGGGGGGGGGGGGGGGGGTGGAGCGTTACGCCTGCGAAGGTTGGCGAAGGCCACTTCCATCCGCACACTACATCTACAATTACAAAACAAAACAAAAAAAAAGCCGTATATATGCTTACTTTTTTTTTTTTACGGATTGAGAGGGATTTGTGCTTCATGGAGCGTTCTTATACGTGGATTCTGTACGCTTCTGCGTTTTATTTGTAGGGAGTTTTGCGCGGATTGGTGGCTGCCGTACCGCGTACACCGTGCGGTACAACTAGTGCGAACACGGCACCGGAGTTTTTTGCGCGTTTTACTCAGGCGTGGTGTTGATAAGTATACCGCTCGAGTTGGAGTCACAAATGGGCACTTTCTACAATGCTAACAGTTGTAATGATATCCTTTCTACTCCAAAGTTAGGGTCATCTGCGCATACATCATACAAAAGTCAGTCTGCAAACACGAGTCACCGCCATATCCGTGGTTCGAATGCCGTGTGCCCAGGGTTCTCCTTGAACTCATTGCCATGCGTCATTCGAACCACGGATCATGCGGAGTCTCGCCCTCGAATCTGTATATGCAAACTGTCTTTTGTATGATGTATAAGCAGTGTGACCCCGGCTTAAAAGAAAAATGGAAGACAATCGGTTAACGTGAAACGTTCTTTGCCCCGCCAGGGAGGGTCGCCACATTTATTGAAGCCCACAAAAATTGACTACGAAGCTCGACGCTGATTGGCTGGTGGAAAGGTCATTTGATCAGCGCTGATTGGTTGATTTTAGTGAGTATGGGAGGTTCTGAAAAATCGCCAGGCTTTACAACCCGACTAGCGCCAGTGTCTTCACTCCAGGAACTGCTATCATTAAGTTTATATGCCACGTGTTAAGTTATCTGATATAGAATGCAGTGACCGCAGGAGCCAGGCTCGGCCAATACCTTGTATCCACCACATTTGACGGGAGTTAGTACTACGAGGGCGTCACAATATTTGGTGCCCCAGTAGACTTCCGCTAGTGTATTGATTTGTTCTTCAGCCACGCACAGTGATCGGGTAAGATTTTCCATGGAAGAAGAACTTGTAATACGTTTGTAAGAACCTGTGCGCATTGTAGGACGTGGTACAAATAACAAAAGGATGTGAGACAAAAGGAAAAGAGGAAAACCGGAAGCGCACAGGGGTCCGCCCATAGCGGGCGCCAGCGAGCTTGTTTGCAAACACCCATCGGTGAATAAACTAAAGCCAGCGCGTTTCGTTTTGTTACGTCAGCTACGTTTCTGCTCTTTGGCCAAGCGAGGAGAGCCAGCAGGGGGTTTTCACCGCCGAGTATCTGCGACGATGCTGACGAAGCATTCCCGCAAAGATGGAATGGGAATTGTGCTATGGGTTGTACTTCTACCGACTAAATCTAATAAGAATAATAATAACAAAAAAGGAGCTGATGCGACGTGACGACGCAATTTTATATCCGGCAGGCGGCGCACAAGCGAAGAAGAGCTAGACATCAGGTGCGCAATCGGGCAACGTTAGAAAGCTGATACATCCACCATGTCAAACTTTTACCAACTCCCCCAGTTCAACACCTTGTTACGGAAGCAAGACGCCTACGAATTCACTGCGTCCGTCGACGACCCGAGTCTATAGTGTTTTCGTGTGTTCGGATATGAAGATCAACGCTTTATATGTCTTGTGTTCCGTGGTGTGGGGAAAACTATGCCGTAGAATCGAAGGCTCATGCACATATTCTCCTTCCCAACCGACGAGAAACGGCGTATTCAACAGATTAAGGAAAGTCCGGAGAAAGTAATTAAAGATGCGAGCTCTTGTACCTTGAACTCTTGTACTTCCGAATTGTCGATGTGCCCAGAAGAACGATAATATACTAAACAACTCCGTTTTTTTTTATTCTCATTAGTTATTTTTAAAATGAGTTACCACTTCCATAGTGTCTTGAAATATTTAGTTGGTTTTATCATGCGATAAAACCACTTGCACAGAGAATTTTTCTTGTTGTTCCGGCTTTTGTATTTAACATCACCGACTATGATTTAGCAGCGCTGTCGTCCAAGGCTCCTATTCTGACCTGTATGTAGCTGGATACTTCGCCTCTGTGACTATGAAAACATTCAGGTGCGAATAGCGCAGAGAACATTTGGTTTTGGAGAAAACACTTCCACGCGATACATGCCGTGGTTCATCATCTGACAGACGCTTTAAATGGAAAGGAACTGCACCTCTCAGCACAACTGGTCGCCAGTGGGGTAACGCATGCTGAAGTTTCTGTGAATAAGCTCATGTCGTCCCAGCACATCGCGAAGTTCTTGCGGTCACGTGAGCAACGAATAGTTGTCACGGAACTGACACTAGCTACGCTGCCAGAGTTCGAATAGTTGAACACTTGTGCAAGGGAGTCGACAAACATTCTTCTCAACATTGCCAGCAAAAAGAAAAATATGCCTTAGGTAAGATGCATGGTCTGCTTCAGCCAAAAAGCAGCTGTCTGTTTTACCCCAAAAGTTAGCGTTGTTTTAAAATAAAGTGTGAAGGAATTACGACATCTCCGTTGAGCGAGATACTAAGACCCGAAACGGAGGCCAAAAGGAAGTTGTCTCATGGGACGAACTACACATTTTGTCACGTTCATTTATCACATGATGGGCTTCTGACACGTAGTCAATCAGTCACATTTTGTGTCGCATTTGCTTGTTTCACTCTATTAAAACTACATTTTTTAAACTAAACAAATGACCCTTAATGAGCGAGCCGTCAGTTATTTTCGGACATTTTTATACGAAAGTGGCCGTACAAACTGTGGTAAGACATAAAGATCGTACTGTTACTTTTATTTTATCTTTCAGGAAACCACATCGGAGGCGCGAAGCGTAAAATACTATTTTACATATTTTCTGGTTGTGCCGTAAGCATGAACGTCAAAAATACGTTTCAGATTAAAGATATTTGTGATTGTAGAACAGCGCTTTGGTTTTACAAAGGAGATTAAGTTAAATAATTGTGGAAAAGGCGTCGTCGCTAACATTTATCATGACTGTTTTCAGTCGTCGTAACTTAATAGACGAACTGTAAAAGTTAGAGTTGTTAAGTGAACTTCTAATCTAAAAAAAAAATACTCTAATTCGCTTAACCGTCGTCACGCACGGGTAAGTTACATTCGTACAATATTTTTAATCAAGGCTACAGGTTGCCCCGTCAGCGCGTGGGCACAGCGAAGCCCAGCATCCAGACGACTGTCGCTTTTCCCCTGGTTGGCCTATAGCTATACAGTGACATCACAGAGCGGGAGCGCAGCCTTTAGTTTCTAGAAGGTGTTGGCTCGGCAGCGTTCCGGAGCGATACCGGAAAGTTCCACCTGAAACACAATTGCCGAGCAGTTTGCTACACAAATTTTCTGAAGACTATGTCTCGCCCTGTACTTGTTTTGACGCAGTTGAGTGATTCGCACCATTGTGACCGTTTGCAAGCCGCGAGCTCGCCGCCTTGGCACCTACACTCTTAAAAATGCCTCCGCGTCTGCTTACCCGCAATACACTCGAAGAGCCAATCTTTGCGATCTGCGGAATCAGCTCAGCGAATGAAAAGGCGGAACATCCGTTTAGATCTAAAAATGAAGTCTGCGCTGTAGCATTGCGCAATGCAAAGCGTCATGCTTGCATTGCGTAATGCCACAGCGCAGACTTAATTTTTGAGGTCTAAACAGATGTTCCGCTTCGTCATTCGCTGAACTGATTTCGTAGATCGCAGAGATTGGCTCTTCGAGTGTTTTGCGGGTAAGCAGACACGGAGGCATTTTTAAGAGAGTAGACGAAAGTGTTTCTCAAACGGCGAAGCATTGAAACCCACTTCCCTACGCGCTAGCAGACGACTACCTGCAATTATTTTTCACAAAAAGAGATTTTACCTTTGTGCTGGTTGGCGTAATTAAAAATCAAGTTTTTTTTAATACTTTCTTGAAAATATGTGTACTTTGCTTTAACAATTGCTGTAACCAAAGGGACGTTTAATTTTTTTTTATTACGATTTATTTGTCCTTGTTTATTTAACAATTGCAAATGAACTGTGGTATATGACTTGCAGACAACACGAGGGAAACAACCGTCATCCCAAAGACTATCAAATTGCAAGTGGATGCGGGACGTCAAAAGAGATCATCACAGGGTACAGATTGACGACGTTTTTTATGTTGCAGCCGAACGCCGCTACTCCGCCTTTTTTACGCCTTCCGGAAGACTCGTCAGTCCTAATATAGTCCTCCCAGCTTTAGACGTTATTTTCGCTCGGTGAAACCGATAATTTCTTGCCCACAAGCTGAACGCACTAATGGACGAACATTCCCCAACGGACTGGGCACGCACGTAAACGCCTTTATACACCTAAAAAAAGAAAAAGCGATAATTCTATACATCATGCAACGTTATTTGCAGCGCAAAAAAAAAAAAAAAGAAACACGTAAAAAATGAGACACATTCGAAATCAGAGAATCGTAGCGCCCCTAGCGGCGGAGGCGTCGCCATCAGGAAGTCGTCGCTCTTTTTTCCTGGTGCAGGCCCACTTGTGCCTGTTTGAAATGTTCTGGGCAGAGCACGCATTCGCTCGTTCCAAATCCACGATCAGCGGCTTTAAAAAAAGACACAAACAGACAAATAAATGAGCAAACAAACAAACAAACAAACAAACAAACAAACAAACAAACAAACAAACCCGAGGAAGGTTGAGAATCGAGTTCCAGTTGCGTCGCGTGCTGCTGGTTAGCTTTTCCGGGCATCCAGTCCTCCAGTCCGCTATCGGGCAATGTACGTATACCTGCCCGAGGCGCCTACCGCACCAGTCGCCCTCCCTGCTCGTATAGATCACACAGACGACAGCTTGTTTGGTGCGGGCATGACGACAGATTCATGTGCGAACATGCCTCGAGAATAATCTAATAATGTTAGCTTCATACATTTGTATGCTCCGGACATGAATGCAGATAGCGTCTGTATGCCAAATGTGATGAAACCGTCGTACAGGGAAAAAAAAAAGAAAAGCCTCGTTTAGTGTCTTTGGGCTGTCTTTTGTATGATGTATTAATGGTGCAACCGCGGCTTAACAATTAAGGATAGAAAAGTCCTGTATCTCTAAAGAGATTACGAAAGTCGCTGGCATATATGCGCGTGGTTTTAGGATGGTGGTTTTCGTTGCGTGAGTGGGGGTTCTAACTATATAGACACCTCGCGGAGGTTACGAACTCCTACTGTGTGCGCAACTTGTGCGATGGGATACACGAACATTGATGCAGTGAACGATGGTAACGAGACGTTTTTACTGACACCAACTTTCCTTGGTCTCAGTAATACTTCGTAGATAATTAGCAGATAACGAACGAGGTATATTTATATAACCGATGCATGTACTAATGCGCCCGAAATAATAAATAGCGCCAGTGAATGGTGCTATTTAGTGGTGGTCAATTAATGAAGAGAAAAACTATCCGAGAGTCAATTAAAATGCTATTCTGCTTAAAGACATTTATCGTCCATCAACTAAAACGGAGGCAAGGACGACTTTTTTGTCGTTTTGTCGCGTCTACAGTGATAGTTTTCCAAACAAACATCGGCGCTTCGTCGCGTTTTACTTACGTGGGCGAACACGAAATTTTAGAGCTTAGGTTGGTGGCCCGTCTGAGCAATTTAAACCTCACTAGTAGTTTGAAATACAAACCTTTAATTCAAGAAGACAAACTAAAAAAAAAAAAAAAAAATACGGGGATCGTTTGTTGGGGCTAACAGTGTGGAGCAGTATGCATAACGCAAGGTCAATCTGCCTTACCGATGCAATGTTAATGGAACTCCGCAGGTCGTGAACGCTACGATTTTACAGTTTCTTCTAACTTCTTAGTGATGCATCTTTCGTTGATCTGGACGTTCGCTATGGTTAAGGAACAGAGGGTCCTCAAAAAGTATAAGAGGGCTCAATATATTGCATTAATAAATAATTGGGTTGTGTCTGTGTTTATACAGCCTAGAACTTGGTCTGCCTCACAGGGGCGACGAGTCTCCCAGCTGTAGATGAGAAATTTAGCCAGTGCGGTACAGCCGCTAGCCTGGGGTCTTCAACGTGCACCACGCAGTAGTGATACACGACCGCACGCCGGAACGATGCTCATCCAGATCGAAACGGGCAGGGGTGGGGCTCGAACCCAGGATCCCTGGGTTCTGCAGCGCGAGCTTTCGCTCCACGTGCTTCGAGCTGGTGTGCGCTAGACCACTCGGCCACCGATCCCCCCTAAATATATTGCACCGGAGATATAAAGACAAATAGGAGGGTGAAAGCAACGTGCCGCGGATGTCAAAGGGGTGTCGTTATCTATAGCGACTCTATCGAGCGAGACATCTAGGTACATGGTCGACAACTTGGTTTCCTGCCGACAACCCCTGGTGACGACGAAATAACGTGTGGAGAATCCGGTTTCCTCAAGGCGCTTTTCCGTTCCCAGGAAAAAAAGAAAAAAAAGACCCCAAAAAAGCCTACCCGTGTTCCTCCGCCAACTTTCTGATTGTATCTCAACGTGTTTTAAAGTCTCTATAGTCAATAACACGTTAAAAAACTCAGGGCGTGATTTATTATGTTCACGCTTCTTGCTTGGGCGTGAATCGTCCACGGGTGTTGTTATCGGCACATACCGCACCCTTAGGAGCGATAATAAGATAGCCGGCACTCGCCATGCCCTGCATTTCTTAAGCCTGCCAGTAACTATAGATCCTTTCGTAATAATTCGTAATTTGTAATTCGTAATTCGCAATTTGTGGTATTTCGGCGTTAATTGAAGTCGCGGGTCTGCCGTTAGAGACTACGACGCAGCGTTGCTGAGAATTCGACTGCTTGCAGAACGGTGGGTGCGAGTCAAACAAACCCGACGCTTTGTGACTTCCCATTTCAGTTTTGTTGCATCATATGCGTCGTCCACTGAGTGCTGATGCAACAGCTCGCGTCGTCTTTAGGACGTATGTTACAAGACGGACCTTCACGCTTGCGCCCTGTTTGGCTCGTGGAGGGCTGATACGGCGTGTAATGTTTACAACAATGGGTCGTTTATGCGAGGACGGCGCGCGGGTCCTCACCGTTGAATGAAAGAATGGTGGCTTTTATTGTATCCATGTTTGGTGGAACTTCCCGGTAATTATTAGCGTACTAAAATAATAAAAAAGCAACGCCATATGCTATACTTAACAAGAAACGGAACAGTTCAATGACGACAAATGATGCTAACTCATACAGTGATGTGAATGACGACGTTCACAAGTTGCTGGTAGTGAGCGCACGACCATGTCGTTGCGTCACCATGGCGACTTTGGCGGTGGTCGAATTTTCGACGGCTGAGGGTGAAAGCCGTCCAGCCCCAAGAAGATGGTGAAGAAACGATCATTGCTGTACATTGCGCATTATCGGTGTTCTCCAAGGTCGACAGTTCTTTGAAGACGCCAAAAGTTTATATTGAAGGGTGTAGCAACAAATAATTAATCGAGCGACCTCACCTTCATTTTGTGTCTCCAGAGAAAACCAACGAGCTTGTATACGTGAAAAGCCTCGGCATTCCTCGTTATGAGGTCACGAGCCTGCGACGGCATTTTTATGTCATCACGAAGGCGATCAGATTTAGTGGGGCACACGCCCGGCTCACGGGCCAAACCCTCTTTGTATGGAATGCTATGGAGTGAGACGGCGGCTTGCGTCATCTAGGAAGCAGAGGGTCCAGGAGGTGCAGTTAAGCTTTCCAGGACCTCTGAGTTGGAAACTGGGCGAGAAACTCGGCGAGATTTCTAACCGCGGCGATTGGCCAGCGCCAAGGTGGAGCGCGGCGCTAGCCAATCCAGCAATCTCGCGGACTTTCTCGCGGAGTATCCAACTTAGAGCACCCGGATTTTCAGCGTACCGCAAGCACAAGGGGGCCTCTAAACAAAATGGAAACGTCGGTCTAGCAGTAAAGGTTGTTGTTTGCGTTTCCTTCATGCCATAGGTTGGGCGAATATGAGTGATAGCTCATTTTAAGGGGGAGTCTCTCGAGTGATTGTTATTCACACAGTGACCTTGAAGAACTGTCCGCACGTGCCAGTGCCATTGTTTGTGCCGGCGAATGAAACCGAATACCTACTTGTCGATCTTTGACGTGCCTCAGTGACCACCGGTGCTGCGTTCACGCGGCAACAATGAAAGCATTTGCCATGCCCGCCCGACGAGTGACATATAGCATTTCGAAACGAAGGCGATCGTTTTGTAATATCGCAACGGATGGCAGGATAAGCGGGCTCCTGTCAAGAGCGAGAGATGTCGGCGGTTGGTGTCAGCAGCAGGTCAGTGAGATAGACGCCTGCAACGGCGTCGTGTCCTCTCATTCTCCGCCCCTTGTAGGAGTGATCAGTATGGGGCCGATTATGTTCACTTTAAGCACCGCAGCTCGCATGTCGTTGCTATAATCGCCGACAGCTTAAGAAACACTCCCGCTTCTTGCTTCGTGATTCGGCGTTTTTATCAGCTATTATCGCGATCGCATCGGATGCGGATTGATAATATAACGCTCAGGGCTCGCAACGCCCAGCGTTTTTTAAGCTTTCAGAGTCAATAGCATGCATATTACACACTGAAGACCCCTGGGGGGCTACGCAAGGCGGTGGGACATAGGGACTAGGACATCGCCGCCTGCTGCGATTGGTCAGCGGCGTGGCGCTGACCAACCGCAGCAGGCGGCAATGTCCCAATCGCTCCGCCTCCCCCCCCCCCCCCCCCCCCCCCCCCCCCCCCCCCCCCCCCCCCAATATAGTCCCCCAGCGTTTGTATGTTGCACGGGGCAGATTGACTCCGGAAAAAAGAAGTGATTAATTTCTTGAGGTGGTCAGACGTTATCTTCTTCTCGTTACCTAAACATCTGTTCACGAACGTCGACTTTTAGTTAAGGTCCCGTGGTTGTGTGCCGCGCTCCACGGTGTAACGAAGTGACGATTGGCGAAGAGAGGTTACAGGCCACGTCTATGTCTCGTGCCCGACACGGTCAGACACGAGACACAGATATGACCCGGTATTCTTTGATTGACACGCAGGTGCATTGCACAGACTCACCCTGAAGAGTCATTAAGCAATGGTCCCACTGCTAATATATCATACCAAAAACAATGTGGAGACAGTCTGGTGCGTGTTTCTTCCTTGTATGACGAGACTATCACATTTGTCATACAATAAACTGTCTGCATACATGTTCCAAGCATACAAATGTAGGAAGCAAACATACTCCAGACATGCACAATGCGTGCCCGCAAATCATTCTGTCATTATGTCCACAGCGAACACTGTCACTTTTGGATAATGTCTGTGTGGTGGGACTGTGTACCGATTCGTTTCTTTGTGTTTCTGTAACGATACCGCCCGATGCTCCGCTGACGCCTTCCCGCACGCATCGTATCATCATCAGGTATACTATTATTGTAGCTAAAAACAAACAAACAAAACAAAACAACATCAACAACAAAAAACAATCTACTACAGGAAAGCTTACCTCATCTATTTGCAGTCACGTCATACCAGCGGTGGTGAAATGTGAACCCACCGTCTTTACATTGTCTTTTGCTTGATCAAACTCACCGACCTGAGTCCTGAGCATTTTTAGTATCACTCGGGGCAGTCAGCGAGATTGCAGCATTAGCCATTGCGGAGCGCAAGTTCGTCTGCTTTTTGCTCAGGGGTTCCGCTGACGTCGGAACGCCGATCTTTGATTAGCTCTCATGGGGGGATAGTGGGTAGCCCTCGATGCTAGGTGCCCTGAGGTCTACCCACTATCCTTCCGATCGGAACCAATCAGAGCTCGGCGTTCTGACGTCATCGAAACATCTGCTCAAGAAGCAGACGAACTTGCGTTCCAAAGAGAAGCACGAAAGAACGAATCACGAAGAAATATACGCGAAGATAATGAACCGCGCTCCGTGTTTCTCGAGGCTTTGTGGCCATGCTGGACAAGGTCCGTCAGGTTGAACTTGTCAAATTATTTACATTTATTTCCGTCTTCTTGCTTCTTTGTGATGCCATGAAACGAGAAAACACTCGAGGTAATTAGTCCTAGACATTACGCAGCATTGACTCGTTTAGGTCGCCCGGCCTCGCAAAATTTCTTCTGCTTTCGCTCCCCTTTACATTTTACTCGGGTGTGTATAAGGACATCCGGGCATTCTGCCTTTCCGGCATGTGCTCGCCATTGTTCCAGCGTGTTTTCATTTTCTCGTGCGTTTCGAAGTGTTCAGGAGTGAGGAGGTGCTCAATCGTTTCGGAAAGCGGTGCAACTGCAAGTGTCGACGTTAACCGCTTCGAGAACAGACGTATCCCACACATTTACGCGCTCGTTCAGTTGCGACTAATTTGCCGCTGGACAGCTCGGAGTTGTCGAATGTCACGCGATGTTAACGAAGTGCAGCGAGATGTCTGGCTGGCACGAAGGAGGCAATACCACATAGAAGACAAAGGCTGTGCCTTTCTCCCACAAACGTCAATACTACTGTCGGTGCCAGCAGATTAGTGGAGGCTCCTCCCACCTGTTTCCACATTAGCAGAGTGAATGCTGGATAGGAGGTCACCTCCTCTCCAGCGTTCGCTCTGCCAAAGTGTAAACAGGTGGGAGGAGCTTCCACTTTACTATTAAACTTTCGCCGACTATCGTGGATCACCGTAGTGCCGCCATAGCATGCGTCAGCGTCACCACCAGAGCGCCTCGCAGCGTCTCGCAACAACCGCTACGCTACTATACCCGGCATCGCCAAGACGGACGCGTCTGCCGATTTGCAAGCGTCTTTCGTCAAGCTTGTCGTGTTTGTCGCTTGGGGCGGGTCGGGAATCTGCAAATGATGACGTCATGAACGGGTCTTATTTTCTGAGAAGTATTGGAGGATGTTGTACTGGAAGGATTGGAAATCACGGTCAGTGTTTCTAACGTCCATCGGTGCAATGATAGCAAACTTGAGACGACATTTGAAGCATTCCCAAGTGAATTCAAACGAAGACACAGAAGCCAAGAAAACACACGTGTCAAAAAAGAAAAGAAAAAGAATCACAAGTCTGTGCTTTATTCGAACCACTCGGAACAAGCATTGGTGCGAATAAAAACAGAAGCAAAACAACAACAAGAGACAATTTCAATGACACAAACATCGCAGTGAATTGCGCACGTACTAATGATCCTGCACGTGATACTGAGATGAATCGTATTTACAGCTCGCGATTAAAAAAAAGATAAAAACAAAGAAGAAACGCCAACACACGGAAAAAATGAAATCAAACGCAAGCGCAGCAACACATGTTTCCAGACAGCAAGCTGTAGCATTTGTGGGCGAGACTGGATCGGCTAACACGATTACATATGATGTGCGAGGCGCTCATACATCGGGCAATCGAGAATAGAGTACGTCTTTTCAACTTTAATGTCGAGGCAGCCTCAAAGAAAAGCTTGCACCGTATAAAATACCCATTCCGAAACAACAAAGTAAACGTACGTTTCTCTGAAAGATGATCCTGACTGGGCACAGTAATACACGGAACGTTTTAGACCGTATTTTCTAGGTAACTTTGTAACGGCGTTATCAGATAAAAGGTAAACATTAACAGCAGAGCTGCTCGGGGCATTAATTATTTGAGCGTATTAAGCATATGGTATGCAAAAGGAGTAGGTTGTGATAAAATACGGTGATCACACATCACAGCTCATTTCTGAAACAGGTGCGTCATAAAATAAATAAAAGCGCAAACAGCAAACAGCATCTTACACCAGAACTTACAATCGAGTTTGTAAATGGTTAAACATTGCAAGCGTTTCCTCAAATTAATTTTTAGAAAAAAAAATGAGGCCATTAATTAACAAGTTTTGTTTACATAGTATTGCGACTGAGATAAATAATCTTCCTGCACTTTTTGGAGGTCTTCTCGCGTGTTGCACAGCGGAATTTTCGATATTGACTTCACACAGAAATTCTTGTAATATGGTTGGATTTGAGGTTATTATTAATAAATACATTATTATATAAAGATGGATCCCAACTTAGGAAGCGGGTTCTTGTTATTAAATTTCGAAACGCCGAAGATAAGCTGTATTAAATTGGAAGAATGTAAATAACGCGGCGTCACGAGTCTTCAGACGTCCCAAACAAATTGAAAAGCGTATTGTTGCAACTTGAATGACAACACAAGATAAAAAAAAGTGAGAGTAAGCAGCTTGAATTTTTGGTGTGTGTTACCCCTCCATGGATTGTTAATTTGGTGTCACATTAAAATATTAAACTGAGATTACTCAATATATTTCTTACTAATAAATTCTAAACGTCGAGAAAAGTTTGATTAACAACAGAGTGTTTATTACCACAGACGTTTTGGGCATAGGTTTCCTTCCTTGAAGAAGGAGTCTTTTCCCGAAACGGTCTGTGTCAAAGAAGTCTTTATTGTTATTCAAATTTCTCTGAAAGATTCACATATTAGGCAAGTCTTAAGCCGGACTCACACTGCGCATACATCATACAAAAGACAGTCTGCAAACACGAGTCAACGCAATGTCCGTGGTTCGAATGCCGCGTGCCGGAGTTTCTCCTTGAACTCATTGCCCCGCGGCATTCAAACCACGGATCTCACAGGTGACTTGCGTTCGAATCTGTATGCGGGCTGTCTTTTGTATGATGTATAAGCAGTGTGACCCCGGTTTTTCTGTTCAATCGCTAGAGGAATTCACTATCTAAAAATTTTCGCACGCTTAAATCTTCACGAAAACTTTGGAAAGCGAATCAGTGCGATCCACGGTGGAGCTTAGCTGTACAACAAAACAAAAAAAAAAAGTTGATAACACGAAATGAAGTCTTTGAGGCTACACTGATCATGACATTTTCCATGTGGCGTCATATTCAGTGTACTATTTCAAATTTAATTCGAAGGTTTTTCCGAGTGTTTCCATAATTCGCTGAACTCTCTACGTAGATTGCAGTCATTGACTCTCCGAACGCTATGAAGGAACGTTGACTTGCGAACATTTTTCGAAGTACAATTTAGAGAAAAAAGTTACCTACCAATCATGATTACTGGTTCATTCTCGTGTTATTATTTTTGAAGTGTGAAATGGGGTTTGCTCCGCTCGGCACTCTTATCCTCTATATGCCAGCATGTTTTAGTCCGTTAGGCTGTTAGCCGCAGGCAAGCTTTGCAGAAGAAATTAGATGAGCTAAGCAGACCCTCTGTTTGCTTTAGTTGGCTCTATAGTAGTTGCGTTTTTTTAATATAAAATATTTGATGTGAACGAAACTTCTGTATACACACATTCAGATGAACTAGAGTTTACAACAAAGTGGTTTGAATAAGTCACTATTCATCTTTAACTGTGTTCTTGAAATAAAAAAAAAGTTACCAAAGTGCACTTCTTGTTTTACATTGGATCCGTTGACGTAAACTAGTTAAATGCTGCTTCAAAACATCGAGTTTAAGGCACTTTATTGTGTCCAGCCACGAAAGAATATTTGCTCTAGAGTTGAGTGATAATAACAATATAAAATATATGCATACAATCACAGTCCTGGTAGCTGGAAACTCACCCCCCCGGCCCTCTAAAAACAGGAAAAAAAAAGTACCATATCCGATTGATTTGCCCAAATAATCATGTGACATTGGACTCGTTTTCTCGAAGCACGCGATAGGAACGGTCTTATTGCCAAGTTGAACCAACTAACCTGTCCAATCTCGCTTCAGATCGTTCGTTTCGACTGTTTGCTACTTCGAGAAAACTAACCCGGCTGTTTTTCCCCCTCGCATTGTAATTCACAGACTACGGGCAACGATGGGGTCACTGTTGTCACGCCCGGCAGATCCGTCGATCGCTTCACCTAAGAACACCGGCGTGACTTGCCGCGCGAGGCTTAAATAAATAGACGCTGTCAGCGGGCCCGGAGCAAGCACAGCCGCAGCAGATCGTGCTCGCAGACACGGCTCACTTGTGCTTATACGCTCCCTGTGGTTGACCTTGTGCGTGGTAGGCCTGGAACTGCGGCAACGACGACGCGGCAGCGTAGCCACCGGCTCCTTGGGCTCCTCCGTGGGCTCCTCCATGTGCTCCGTGCGCTCCGTGGCCTCCCTGCGCTCCGTATCCACCGGCCCTGAGGGCTGCAGCAAACGGAGCGTATCCACCGGGTTGGGGCCCGCCAGAAGGTGCTCCGGAAGCGTACTGCACTCCGGATGCTGCTCCGTGGCCTCCCGTAAGGCCGGCGAGATGAGCGTAGCCTCCGGCAGCTCCTGGGTACGATGAAGCCCCAGTGGCGGAGCCCGCGGCTTCACCGCCGTAACCTTGAAGGGCTCCACCAGCTCCGCCACCGTAGCCATGTAGAGCTCCACCGGCTCCGCCGGCTCCACCGTTATGACCACCGTAAAGTGCCACCCCGGCTCCGGCGCCGCCACCGTATCCCAGAAGGGCGGCACCAGCTGGGGCACCACCGCCACCATAGCCGTGAAGAGCAGCTCCAGCAGTGGCTCCGCCAGCGTAAAGACCTGCGCCGGCTCCGGCAGCTCCTGCGCCACCGTAGCCGCCATGAAGCGCAGCCGCGGCTCCCTGGCCACCGCCGTAGGCTTGAAGGGCTGCTCCCGCGGCACCGGCGCCGCCACCGTAGCCGTGAGGACCTCCGGCTCCGGCACCGGAACTGCCACCGCCGTAGCCTCCATGAAGGGCAGATGCCGCTCCAGCGCCACCACCGTAAATAGCTGGACCTTGAGGCACGAAGGTTTGGGCTGGGCCGAAGATGTTGGCACCGTACTGCGGAGCAGAGCCGGTGTCACTCGGAGCGGCAGCGTGTCCCGCACCATGGGATGGAGCGCCACCAGCGCTGCCGGCACCGCCTGCACCTCCGGCTCCACTGTAGTGGGCGAGGGAGCCTAGCCCCTGGTTGTGGCTGCTAGAGAAGATGCTAGGGCTGTACCCCTGCTGCGGGGCCTCGTAGGTTTGCTGGGGCGACGCGTAGGATTGCTGAGGGGGTGCGTAGGATTGCTGGGGTGCAGCGAACAGATGCTGCGGAGGGGCGAAAGATGGCTGTTGCTGAGGGGCGTAAGCTTGCTGGGGTGGTGCGTAAGACTGCTGAAGAGCTTGCTGCTGAGGAGCGTAGGCCTGTTGCTGTTGAGAGTACGCCTGCTGCTGCGCGGCCGCAAGTGCGGCTGCATTTTCGGCAGCGAAGCCCTGGTGGCCCTGAGGACTTCCGTAGGCGGCCTGTTGGGGAGCACCGTAGCCTCCCTGAGGACCTCCAGGTGAGCCGCCGTAGGCGGCCAGTGAGTTGCCACCGCTGAAGACTGAAGGGGCGTAACCATACCCAGCCGCCTGCTGAGGAGCTCCGTGCTGAGCACCAGCGGACAAGCTGTAGGGTCCCGATGTTCCTCCGTAGCCCGCGTACTGTGGCGCAGCCTGTGGCCCCGGAGCGTAGCCCTGCGGTACGTACTGGACTTTGGCCGCTTCTGGGCCTGCGTTGTAGGGCGCGCTGAATACGAGACCTCCAGCTCCGCCGTGGGCTCCGCCACCGGGATGACCTCCGGCGCCCGGATGTCCCCCGGCTCCGGGTTGTCCTCCGGCCCCGCCGTAGGGACTTCCCTGCCCGTAGGACGCCTGGGACGGCGGTGCCTGGTGCTGGGCGACCTGCTGCAGTTCACCGGCGCCCTTGGAGCGGGGCTCCTGGAACTGCTGGCTGAAGCTGATGTGCGAGTAGGGCTTGGTCGGGGAGCCTGCAGACCCCTTTTCCGCCGGGTTGCCGCTGCTGACGGAGTAAGAGAAGCCGCTCTTTTCCTGGTTGAAGTCAACCTTGGTGCTCCCGTCGACGCCGATCTTCTGGCTGTAGGATGGGGACAGCACGCCGAGACCGATGGAGAAGCTGTCCTTTTCCTCGGCGAGCGCAGCGCCCACAAGGAGCACTAGAAAGCCCTGCAAAGGAAACAGCGAAGGCGTTATAATGAGCTCGGCGAGAACCAAATCGTTCAGTTTTTGAGTTTTTAACATTTTTATAAAGTTTTCTTTATACGCATTATTTTACGTCATCCTTTGATGCCAACAATTTTGATGCCTGCGTTAAATCATAGCCGGTCGTCCAGGACTATCTCGAGGAAGCTTCCAACAGCTTTTAAGTTTTCGATTTACCTAACGCGGGAAGTAGCTCCTATGGTATACTTTTCCATCAATAATACAATTTCTAGGTTGTTTAATATTTTTATTAAAAAAAGGCATTTAAAACATTTGCCATGTTGAAACGTATATTAGTGAGGACATACGCTTAGCTCTCAGCTTAGGGGACATTTGTTTTGAACAGCGAGCTGTTTTTCAGGTTTGTCGGGTCTATTTGTCAATCTACACAAGAAAGATACCAATGTAATCAATAAAAAAAGAGAGAAAGTTTTGGCTTACAACAAAGTCTCATCCTTTCATTAGGTAACAAAATTTTCACTCGCGCGTTGTAAAGTGAGTGGAGGACACTTTCTGTATACGGTTAAACTAAGCCCCAATTTGAACCACCTTTTACGTTGCTCTCCGTGTCGGTGGGCATTCATTAATTGCCCCATACATGCGGTGTGTGCGCCTTCGTTTTTTCCCAGCCGCGTAGCTGGGGTGCCGTTGGCACGTCAAGGCCGTAAAGCGGGGTCACACTGCTAATGCACCATACAGAATAGCTCCTATAGTCTACAACATGGGCGTACCAAACGGGGGGGGGGGGCAAGGGGGGCGCTTGCCCCTCCAGTTCTTAGAGTGGGGGGGGGGGGGGGGCAAGGCATGTGTTTTGCCCCCCCCCCCCCCCCCGAAACAGCCACCACTGGGCAGGGCGAACACTGGCCGGTGGCGTCCATGGGATACCAAGGGCACCGCCCCCGGGCCAGCGGGGGGGGGGGGGGGGGGGAATTGGGTCTGGTTTGCCCCCCCCCCCCCCCCCCCCCCCCCCTCAAAAACAAGTTGGTACGCCACTGGTCTACAGACAATGTCCGAGGCGCGTTTCTTTCTTGTATGACGGTCATACTGATCGTACAAAACCTCTTCGCAAACATGTTCGGAGCATACATACACGTATGAAGCGAAGATGCGCTTGAAACATGCTTGCCGCGTGTTCGCAGACGCGCACTTCCTTAGTGATACTTGGCCGCCTATGCGGTTTTGACGAAAAAACAACAACAACAACAACAACATAAAACTAAACATTGTTAAGAAAACATGACCAGCGAAGCTTAGCGACACGCGATGGGAACTTATCTTCATGACGTGACTTTATGTTTACTTCCTCCCAGTTTTTTTTTTTATCCTCATAAAAACGCGAATGAAAACGAAATTTTGTTTTTCACCCAAACTCAGCGAACAGCACGCCGATGGCGTACCTGGAGGGGAAGGCGCATTCCGTTTTCGTTGATAGTTCAAACAAACGTTTTGCCAGCTGTTCCGTTTCCTAAATCACTATTTATTAATTTTTTTATCATCCCGAGCAATTAGTTTATGGTAATCCTCTTTTTTTATTATCTTACTTTTTTTTTAGTGCATGCGAAGCTAGACTAAGGCGGCGATTTACTTGTTGCGGTTCATAGCTGTTTTTCAAAAAAAATTTTTTTCTGAGTTAAAAAAATAAGCAATTTTTTTTGTAATGAAATTTGTCAGGAGAAAAAAACTTTCAGCATTCCCACCATAGTAAAGCGAAACTGTACTATGGTGGGAATGAAGTAATGGCCGGCCGCAAGTTGGCAAGCCAAAGTGGAAAGGCTGGCAAGGTTGCCGCCGTCACTCGTAGATGGCGGTAGCTGTCCAGAGTTTCGTGTCATCATTTGTCTGCTGACGGACACGATACTGTGGAAACTAGCCCCTAACAGCTCTGCTGTAAAGAAAAATGCTCTATAGTCACCGATGGAGCTTCATTAAAAAATTAACCGGATTAATGGGCTCCCTTTAATCGAATAATGAATCGATTAATCGATTTCGTTCATTCCCATTCATAATAGTTAAAGGGATTGTCTGGTGAAATCCGGAAGTTACTAAGTTTTCGCGCCGGTCACGTAGAAGGGGCTGAAATATAGTCAGATATGATATTTATTTCATTAAGATGCGCCTCAATATTCGTTAAATCAGTTATGAACATCGATGCGAAATTTCACGCCAAATTTCGCAAGTATGCATGGCTGGTCGTGTAGTGATGTAACATCAGACATAATAACGTCCGAGTCGCGTGCGTTGACATATTCCCGGCTTTGATCGACATGGTTGATGGTCTGTACAAAATATCATAGTCGAAAAACTGGGCTTCCTTCAATACTATAAATCTTGTCTTTCCTAGAACGAAGTTGTTTTACTGAAACAGCGGTCAAGAGTTTTGGTAGCTCTCTTTTTATGATGTTACGTCAGAGCTTCCGCTTCTGCCAACGAAAACGCCGGGTGTTTTGCGAGTGAAATCTGAGCAGTTGGGCTCCGTTTAAAATTTAATTAATCGTGCGGGGGAGGGTTAAACATTTGGATATTGTGCGGAAGATATCATAAAAAGCAATGACAATATAATTTAGATGTTTCCCGAAACAAAAATATTTACAGGGCAACCCCTTTAACAAAACATTCTAAATTGAATGTTTTGCCCCTGCTGAATATGTAATAAACGGCGCATTACAATATTGCATTTTAAATCAACCTTGAGTGTGGTTGAGAACACTAAAAAAGACACCCACACTCACAAATTATTACCTCAGTCGCAGGGGCAAAGAGGTTCGTCGATATTCTGCGGCCATAGAAAACTCCTTTGGTTGTTGACTACACTGTCTCTGCTGCTCTAAACGGACATTCGCACGGCGTTGAGGTGGCTGCGACAGGTATAACCTTCTCCACTGGTTTGGAGTTACGAATCTCGCCCTCTACACTTCCATTAGGTCAAAATTTCACCTAGAGTTTGCCTTCAGACATGCAGACTCGTCCACGTCTGCATGGCGAAAGCGTGAAATTGAACGTCCAAATTTAACGAATTAACCTGTGTGAAATATATTTGGAATTAAAGCATTGATCGACTAATTGGTAAGTTAATCAATGAAGTCATGAGCACTTATTTATTTATTGTGCGTTTGGCAGTTTGAGAAAAATTACTGTTTCCTCAGTCTCGGATTGTTTCAAAATGTTAAACAACTTTAGTATATATATATATATAATTATAATTATAATTTTTTTTGCGGGCTTGATATTCTTTGGTTTTGGCAGGGCAGGAATTTAAGGAACATTTTGCGGGTACAATATTTTGAGATTGCAATTATTTCGCTTCGAATTAGTTACCATAGGGTAATATATTCGCGGGATTTATTTTCCTCTATCAATTTGAATTCGTGAAATCCGCGAAAGTGAGGTCCTTGTAAAAATTCGGTCGTTTACAGTATATAGAGTTGAAGTCCTTACCTAACTTAGTGCACGTGACCCAGTAAAGTTTTTGTTAATTTATTATTTTATTTATTTTGTTTTATTTTATTCGAATAAATAAAAGTATAACTGAATTATTTGTATGTTTTGTATATCACTAAGAGTCTTTTAATTGAGAACCAAAGGTGGGATTCAAATAAGGACAATTTTATTAAAGTCGTAGAAATATGGTGTACACATTCACAAATGAAAGGCAAAACAGCAAATTAAATTAACATTATTTCTACTAAATTATGATTAATTTCTACCTTGTCTAGGGTCGTGTTAAGTGTACGGAAACTCTCTTCAGAAAATGCATCAAGATTTTTTCAGACATGTGTTAGAAGTTAGTATAACAACGCAGTTAACGTATTCTTACGTCAAGTCTTCTCTTACGTCTTCGCCACAAAACAAAACAAAAACAAAAAAAACTTAAGTGCATACATTTGAGCGGAATATTATGCGGCATAAAATGACAACAGAAAGGTGAAAAAAGAATTTATAAAAATCACCACGTGAAAGAAACAGAAGGAGATATTCAGACGTTAAATAATTGGCAATGAATGGAATTAATTATTTAAATTGTAATGGGCTGTATCTTGCGCTACCTAGCCTACAGCTTCTAAAGTCCCCTTTAAACTTTGTGAAATGATTCACACTGGAGTTGGGACCACCAACTTTCTTCGACAGGGACCATGTTGCTTCGAATAGCAATTTTACTTTCTATATGCAGTCCTGTTCACAGTGAACCTAGCTGATCAAGATGTTATGCCCAATTTTGGCGGTATTGTTTTTTTTTACCCTTGTCCTAGGGAGTTGGGCCTACTCACCTCCAACAAAGAAGGGTTATTTAAGCCGCGCGATCCTGTTGTCTTTCGCTAGAGTGACTAAAACAAAAATACGTAATACTATCGCGAAGTAAATGATTTTGGTAAGTGACTGCACATGTTAAGAAAAAACAAGGTCGAAAGAATTTGTAGATTAAAACGCTCACAAACTAAAGATTATTTTCATGTATACTATTCACGAATACTGTTCACTAATAACAAAGGCTGTGACAGGTATGGAGTACAAGTTCATATGAAATGCACAATACAAGCTCACTTAAAATATACGATAGAAAGCAAACAATGAACCAAAACAATACCGCCCGTTAGGTCATTAAGGGGCGGACCGAGGTGCAACGGAGAGTTCTGAATCTCGCCAAGTCGAGAGCGCACAGAAAGTGTTCTATAAAGATTTACGGTGTGCAGGGTGCGCCACTTTGAGCTGGCCCAGCGACGCTCAGGCCGGGGCTGGCACGAAATCAATTGGCAGCCCCGGGTACGTTAAGCTGTTAAAAACTAAATTAAAATGCACTGCCACATTTTCTATTGTCGCTTCTTTTCATAGCTCTTTCTCAGGCCAGAAAATAAGCCCTCGAAACTTCAAAAACAGAAATGCAAGCAAGCAATAATGAGAACAGTAGAGTACAGAAGACAGGCTCGAGACAACCGGAGGAAAACAAAAGCTACTAGAGGGGGGAGGGGGGCAATTTTCATTTTATTTAATAACAACCACTGCCCAGCCCTGTTTTGTAGCTGAGGTCTCACTAGCTATTTTTTCTCTTCTTTTAGTTGCCATTAAAAAACTTTGTTTTTTAATTTGATAAACTAACCTTATTTAGTTGTTTTCAATCGATTTTAAGTGTCCAGTGCTAACGCACAAAAAGACAGAGACACTTTTTTTAAAAACCTTTTTAGACTCAATTTTAACTCAACCCCAACTCAAAATTTGTCACAGTATGGCGTCGGTTTTGTAGCTTAGCACGTCGGAGGCACCCTGTGTGGCATTGTCCCATTTTCGGCTAGCACTAGCCTAAAATTTAGGGCCTTACTTTCCAAAACCAACGTAGGGCATCTTGCACGCCGCAGCGGAGGACCGAAGATTAGCTTCTATCACTTGGGGATCTTCTGACGTGCAACCGAATGCTCGGTCACACGACGCCTCCTCCGCAACATGCCTCCGTCATATTGCAGGCACCTCGGCAGCACTATAGTCTGGGCCAGTTTGTATTGCCGGATATTTGGGTCGCATCGCGGTCCTTATAGATAGCTTCATCGACTACGGAAGCTTAAATAAGGCTACTTGAGGACAACACCGCATAATCGATTTTGTACGTACTGTTGGAGAGGAACCATACCAACGATGGACTCCGGTTTCTATACGCGCGCGCACTGCTCTAATGGGTCACTGCGAACATTACCGAAGGGGAAAACACGAGCGACGTCTCCAAATCTAGCACGTTCCAAGACCGAGGAAAAGACGGATGGCAGTTTAATGGTTCGTCAGTCAGGAAGACCACTTCACGCGTATACGCAAACACAAAAGCTCATGCGCAGAAGATGAGCATATACCCCAGTTTGTGGCGCCAGTATCTCGCAGCCCCCTCCCCCTCCTTCTTTTATAATTAGGCCTAACGCCCCAGCAGAAGAACGCTAAACTTTTCCACGGATGTCTCCTCTCCTCTCTCTGCTCTGGCATGCTGGAGCACGTACGGACAAGGTGCAAGCCCGAAAGACATTTGCGCGTCTCAGTTCACTAGCTTCGGTCGGGCGAAGAAGTCATCATGAAACGTTTTCTTCCTCTAGGACCGCTTGAGTTGGCGCCGATGGATTCCCGGCTATTTTTACACTCTCGTCTTTATCCTTCGCAAACAATTTGAGCAAGGAATGCGACGAGCAGGTCCAAGAAGACTGGAGACAACGGCTGGTCAATCTGATGTTCGTAGTGTGCCTCTTTCTTTCGAAAACGAGTGCGGAAGAGACTTCTTCCATTTCGAGTCGCTGTCATGCTCCCAAGTGAATCGCTCTTTTTCCGTAGTGACCTGTTCGTGTGGCTGTCTCACGACGACGGTCAAACTAAGCCCGAGAAGCCCTAACGCGATTAAAAAAGCTGCGCTTTTGTGCATATCAGAGGCACGAACTTTATGAATAAAAACAATTAGAAAAATTCGCCGATGGTTTTGCCTTCTAGGGTATTCCAGTTGTACGAGAAACATGTCGGTTCGCAGCATGCACAAAAACCTAGCTCATACATTTTTGATTTGGTGTAGCAAACTGCGAGCATAATCGTACATTGCTTGGACAAGTGCTCGGCTATGTGAACGAAAGTCCGGGACATGCATGCGTAGTCTGACCATCGTACTGCTCGCACACGCACAGACTCACATACACAAAAAGAAGTAATTAACGGTTACAAAATAGGAAAACAACAACAACAACAAAAACAACAACGTTAGACGACGACCAAAAAAAAAAAAAAAAGAAAAGAAAAAAAGAAAATAATCCTTATAATTCATGCCACTTATATGTGAAATATTTAAAAATGTGACTTACAATTCCTTAGGTGCTGCGATCACCTATAATCCGAACTTCCGAAAGTCCATGTGCAAAACTAGAACAAAATTTGTATTTTGGTTCAAATCCCAAAGGTTTAGCTTGACAATTATGACTCCTTACACAACGTGCAATGATAAAAAAGAAATAGAAAAAAAGGAAGAAGAATCACGTTTTGCGGTGAACTTGCACATACCTGCGTTGGCTTATGCGTTGGCTTAGTAATGTACATACATATGGTCTTTCTAATACTGCCTCCTCCTAGAGAAAACGGTCTAGAACAATTTTATCGCTGACTTTTCACACTAACGAATGCACAAGCACTAAAGATTCCAGGATATATACTTGCTTATCTTCATTCATTCAGGAAACAGTATCTGCAACTGATCGTATGCTGATTGCGGGACACCAGTTCATCCATTGGCGTTGCTTAAAATCCTTCCACTTCGGCTTACCTGACGACAAAAAATGCCTTTCTCTCTAAAAAAACGAAAGAAAGGAAAAACAGAAGGTGTTTTTATAGAAAGACGATTGACTCTGGCGGTCTGTTACGCACGTCTTGATGAATGAGTGACGTTTATTTAGACAAAGTGATGCTCAATGCGTGGTCATCATGTCGTAACTGTCAGTTCACAACGCCGATCGTAAAATGACGGTTGGACAGGAGATGTGACAGATGATGCCTTCTCTCTCCTGCCACGTCCAGACGGCGTAGATGTGATATCCGTACCACCATCTCTCTCTCTCTCTCTCTCTCTCTCTCGCACACACACACACACACACACACACACACACACACACGCGCGCGCACGCACACACACACACACACGCACAACAACACACACACACACGATATCGGTGACATCTAACTGAAGCTTTCACTATAAACATCAATGCATAATAAAAAAAAAACAAGCTTACAAACACAACGCTCCACAAAAAAAAAAAAAAAAAAGAAATAACCAGTTTTTTATTGGGTCTTGATGCGTAGCGAGAAATGCATTTCCTTTTTTTTAGCATAATTGAAGACGTGGTGCCACTCTTCGCTACACTCAGCGATTACTTTTATTTCAACAATCTTTTTAGTAGTTTATCAAGGAGGTGGTTAATTGTTTGTGCAGAATCACACCTGTTCGAATGAACGACAGCACTTTCCGCTATAAGAACATATTTTTAAATTAATATAGTGACTGGTTTTCTACAGCGATACCCCAGCGTTTACTCCAGCCAAGAAGCATTGGACGTGGACAATCCAGTAAGTTAATCCCCTCATCGCCTGACAGGTTGCGATATTGTCTGATAAGGATTGTGACATTGTGACGAAGCGTCCGCGTGTCCAATTGGCCAAGCCTTGTGATTGTCAATTTGCCAGTCACGTTTTCGTTCTGTATGTTGACAGATGTTCCGAGTAACCTACGTCGTATGAAATTAGAACCAAGGAAAATAAATAAATAAATGCATTGGTATACAAAACGACTGGGTAGCAACAAAGGAATGAAGTGACATAATCTAAACCCTGAGACACGGAAGAAATAAAATAAAAGACAAGACGCCACGAAATCTCAAGCGCAACTGCTTTTAATATTTTCTGTAGTCTTGTCCGTTTTTTTTCTTATTTTCCCAGTGTCTTAGGGTTTAGATTGTGTTGTTTCCTCACTAGCTCGCCTGGACACTTTCGCTTCTTGGAACGAACTAAAGCACCTTAAGAACGTTTTTTTTTAATGTAATTCTTTTTTTAAAAACCATGTCAAATCCACTGCAAATCAACAACCAGTTTTGTACGCCAAAATCGAAGAGCAATAAGTTATTGCTAACTATGCCATAGACACTGCAGAAAACAATAATTAAAGAGCGCGAACATACGAGGAATAGTAGAATAATTCGCAAATAATGTTTTCTACTCGATTCACTAGTAGACACACTTTAGCTGTTTAAAAACAATTTAAAGCTTTTTGAGTACTCGACACTCACGGATAGTGTTCCAGAAGTCCTCGATTGCTTGCGTCAAGCTTCGCCACTTTGCACTAGCGCTCTCGCTTTAGGTTTTAACTCGGCGCGCGAGAGCGTGAAGCTTCACAGCTTTGTGCCGGTGTGCTCGGAGAAGCTGCTGACGTGGTATACAGGATCTCGGTTGGCTCGATAGGCTCGGGAACATTGCTCACGACGACTGGTGAGCTCTCCTTCAGCTTTTAAAACAATTTGACCCTTACTTAAAAAAAAAAGCACTTACGCAACCTGTATGGTGAAACACAGCGACAGCTGAGGTGTGACGTAGGAGCAGCTAAGTTGTCATTTTGGAGCAGATGGACTAAAGGAAAAATGAAGGACCGAGCGCGTACCCTATAGACTCCGCATTGGCGTTTCGCATTAAAACGAATAACACACCGGACGAAAATTCCAAAGCGTTTTGGAACCAATGAGGGTGTATTAAGTTGAGAACATTTAAGCTGTCTGCGTAAGAGGGGAGCGTGTTCTCGTACGTCACTTCGAAACAAATAGTCACACGTGCTAAGCGGAAAGCGCAGAATAAAAAGGGACAAGGACGTAGACAAGACCAAGTGAACTCTAAAATTGAGGTTAACTTAAATAAACACTCATTATTATTATCATCTTTCTGGCGATTCGTTTAGAAACTAAAACTCTGTATCTGTCAGGTGAATTGACGGGGCACTAACACACTTGCTTTCTTATATAGAATGCGTCGTTAATTCTAAGGTAGTTTTATCCGCGTATCTCCCGAGAGTTATTTTTAGCGCTAATTCTGGGTCACGTGAGCGCCTTTCCCAGTGCACTGCCAGATTTCCCGGCGGGGACTGTTTTACTGACCATGCATTTTTATCCTGCTACCATGCATGACCATGCCTGTTATCTTGCTTGCTTCTTATCTCGTTATCAGCGGCCGGTGGAATGTTTTGGCGGAGTGCTGAAAATGGCTAGCGTCGATATGGAGCGCGGTTGACGGCCCGAAACCGCGAAGTGTCCCACGAACAGCTAACGCCCTAACAAGGTAGTCACAATTGCTTTTCTTTCTACTTTGAATTATGTATTAACCAACTCTTCTTATCATGACTTTTTTTTTTAAACAAGGATGTTAAATATTTATCATGCAATATAACTGTTCCTTTTCGTAGGCACATTTGATAACAAAAGTATCCAGATGCGGTTTAAATATATATAAATATGAATATTAAAAAAATATTTCTGATTTGTGGTAATTTGTTTTTAATATTCGTATTCGATACACGTAAAAAAAATAAAGAGATATTCGCACAGTTTTAGAACAAAATACTTCGCTGACATTAGTCAAAGTGGTTTATTACTCATTTTCTCCTCATTTAATGACCCTGTTTAGAGTTTATGAGACGAAATTAATGAATGGAGTCGTCAAATTAGGTTGTCAAGCCATAACTGCCCAATCAGAAACTTTCGGTTTGTTTACGGTGAAAGAAAAACCAATAAAACAATGCACTCAGGGTGGGTATAGCCTACAAAATTAAATTACCCTCATAAGTAAGTGAAATGGTCCTTTAAGAACATATGTGCCTACACGCGAGACATGTCCGAAAAAAGAAATACAACTTTATATTTTCACATTAGCAACTTAAACCGAGCCGAACAATTGTGTTGTGGTTCCCAATAAATAACTGACTCACTGAAAATTATAATAAAAATTTATTCTGATACAGACCCGTCAAAACGTTTGATGTGCGGTTCTTCATTACCTAAAGGCTCCTATTTTTTACTTCAAAGATTTTGTCTTGACTGTTGCTAAAACTGGAATGAAACACGCCGAATTTGACAGGCGCAGTCACCCACGTCCGTTGACAAGGTTTGTATAAACACATGTCCAGATTTTGAGTTCTTCTGCTGACGTCCTAGCTCAAAAACCGCAGCTCCTCATCAACAGACAGGTAGTTGAATTTCTTTTTGTTTCCTCCAATAATTTGAACCTTTTTGTAGTCCGGTGATTTTTACGTTTCGCTTTTTTCTCAGATCGGGGTCATGTCGATGGGATATGCGAAATTCTTCGAGTACAGTTTGAAGCCGATTCAAGGTACCTCACTGTTATGCACTTTAAAGTCGCGATCACACTTCTCATTACACAAAATAATGTATGCAGACATTGTCTGCAAAACATTCGTCCGTTATTTTTTTTTTACTTTTTGTGCCATTTCCCGGCTTACCGGTCGAACTACGTGTTGAAGGCTCGACTCCCCCCATCACAGCCCAGCTTCAGGAAGACATTCCAGCGGGTGCGGCGACCAACTTAGTTCCGAGCATAGTCCGAAATGGGTCTATATTTGAGTAACCTAGTGGTAGCGTTAAGTTTGAGAAGCATCGGATATACTTTCAAAGTGTCGGTGCAGGCTAGTCATGCTTACATATTGGTGGATACAGCGCTCAATAAACGGGCACAGAGATAGGCAGTAGACTGGGCGAGCGCTAAACTTCAACTAAACATTTATTGAAACTATATGCTCTCAAAAAGGCGAACTTTTTTCTTTTTGTGTTAATAAACAGAAGATTGACTTACGCGTTTATCTTCCCCCTCCCTTCTTATCTCGCACGTTTTCAAGGGTTCTCCGGCAGTCGGCCAGTCTTATCAGCCCTCCTCCCTATAATCGTGATGTTATCAAATTTTGGCTGTATTTTGTTACGTGTTCAAGCGCGAGCTAAAGATGGCGGAAATAAACACGCAGAAAGGAAGGCGTTTTCGCTTTTCCATATCCAAAGAATCATTTTGATTTTACCGTATTACCGAGTATTTCTTGTAACTGTACCGCTAAAAAAAAACAAAAAAACACAAGAGCCTGCCGTGCCAAGCGTTTGTTCTTGTTTCTACGATCGACGAAACAACTCCGTATACTTAGTAAAACGTATAAAATAGCGCAACAGAAAGACAAGGACAAGAAGTATACAAGACAGGCGCTAACTTTCAACTAGTTTTATTCAGGAAAATTGAACACATATATACACACGACAGGCAAAGCAGCACCACGTAAAAGTTGATTAATTTTTCACCCGATCACTCAAAAACTGAAATTCATTACAATGAAGAACAATACAAGTGTCGCTGACACATGCCGTCCCACTTTTTTTTGATAAAGAAAGCTTCTAATAGCTCTCGAGCGACCGTCTCTCGGCTTCTTTCTAGTATCCGTATCTGCTGAAGTCGCGGAACACAGCCCACGTGTTGCAATGTATTGGCAAATGCGAGGCATATTTATTTTATACTGATAATGCGTGCTCCCGTGCTCGGTCATTGATGCACCGCCCCGTCTGGCCAATGTATACCTTTCCACAACCCAGTGGGATTTCGTAGACCACACCCACTGTGCAGTCCACGTAAGGGGTGACGTGTTTCTTATCACGCGGTGCTTTTGCCTTCTCATCAGAGATGCGGGCGCACAACCCAGCCAACTTCTTTGGAGCAGAGAATACAACGGGAACATCGTACTTGCTTGCAAAAAGCAAGTACGATGTTCCCGTTGTATTCTCTGCCCCAAAGAAGTTGGCTGGGTTGTGCGCCCGCATCTCTGATGAGAAGGCAAAAGCACCGCGTGATAAAAAACACGTCACCCCTTACGTGGACTGCACAGTGGGTGTGGTCTACGAAATCCCACTGGGTTGTGGAAAGGTATACATTGGCCAGACGGGGCGGTGCATCAATGACCGAGCACGGGAGCACGCATTATCAGTATAAAATAAATATGCCTCGCATTTGCCAATACATTGCAACACGTGGGCTGTGTTCCGCGACTTCAGCAGATACGGGTACTAGGAAGAAGCCGAGAGGCGGTCGCTCGAAAGCTATTGGAAGCTTTCTTTATAAAAAAAAAGTGGGATGGCATGTGTCAGCGACACTTGTATTGTTCTTCATTGTAATGAATTTCAGTTTTTGAGTGATCGGGTGAAAAATTAATCAATTTTTACGTGGTGCTGCTTTGCCTGTCGTGTGTATATATGTGTTCAATTTTCCTCAATAAAACTAGTTGAAAGTTAGCGCCTGTCTTGTATACTTCTTGTCCTTGTCTTTCTGTTGCGCTATTTTATATGTTTTACTAAGATGAACCAACTAGCCCAACAACGTACCCTACTAAACTCCGTATACAAGGTGTATTCACGGATAGCCATATTTGGTGTCGTTGTTTCGCAGTGCATGTTCAGAACTAGCTCCCCTACATAGCCTGTAAAGAACAATGGCCCTGATTGAATGAAATGCACGTTGAAACATAAACGTGCATTCCACCCTATTAAGACATTTCCTATTGACAAACGGTAGTGAGTAGTGAGTAGGTAAGTGAGTGAAGACCTTTTTTTTGTTTTGTTTTAATTTGGTGAGAAATGTATTGCCTCGTTTTGCCGAGTTATCCCGTGGGTTGACTTGTGTGGGCTGTGGGGAGTTGGGGTAGGTGTTTATGGAAGACGACAAATTAGGTCCCTGTACACCAACCACATTGTTAATAAACAAGCCCGCGTTTGCGCCTGCGCAGAACCCAGATTTGCGTGAAGCGAAGCGTCTGGGCATGCGCAGTGCCGACAGCAGCGTCACAGCGGTGACATGACGTCAGAGGGTTGAGCTGGTGTATGGTGACTGACAGCCTAACGGGGCGTGGCATGTCTCAACAATATTATTATCGCAGCCAATGAGATTGCTGCGTTGCCCGGGGTAAGAACGCTCGAGAACCAATCGGGCGAAACAAAGAAGCGTGAACATACTAAGCCACACCCTGCGCTTCTCTTAATCTCTCAGTGACTCCCGTCTGTCGCCTGCCAATGACAGCGATATTGATTGGGTTTATTGCACAATGAACAAACAAAAAGCGTGCGTTTCAACCAATCAGGTCGTTTGTTCTTGGCAGACGACAGTGAGTGAATGACTGAGTGAGCCAGTGAGTGAGCGAGTGAGCGCAGGCATGTTTTTGTTTTGTGAGGATTGCATGCCTTGGCCGTGTTATCCCGAGGCAAGAGGGGTACGGTTGTGCACTCTAAGAAAAAGGCCTGTGAGTTCACTTTCCCGCACAACACTCGGACTGTCAATCACCGCAACTTACGGAGGCAGCTCAGCGAATGACGATGCCGAAACATATGTTTAGACCAAAAAACGCAGTCTGAGTTGTGACATTAAGCAATGCAAAACGTCACGCTTGCATTGCTTAATGTAACTCAGAGTGCATTTTTTGGTCTAAACATATGTTTCGGCATCGTCATTCGCTGAGCTGCCTCCGTAAGTTGCGGCGATTGGCTTTCCGAGCGTTGTGCGGGAAAGTAGACGCACGGGCTTTTTTTAGAGTGTAATACGACTAAACCTGAAAGAATGCGATCTGCGCAAGGAGACCGAGCAAATGAAATGTCACGCTCAATGTCCCTGCGCGCATCGCGTTTTTCGTTCTAAGCGTATTCCGAGCTTCGTCATTCGCTATAATCCTTCCCAAGTTCGCCATGGTTGGTTTCCTCCGTGTTGGGCGGGAAAGCGAACTTACCGACCTTCTTTTTAGAGTGTGTGGGCTACGAGGCCTTAGGTAGGTGATTATAGCAAACGATAAATGGGGAACCAGTTCCGAGAATGCGTTGCGAACATCGACCTCAAATATGGCCGTCCAGCGGACAACCCCCCCTCCCTATAGCCCCCATCGAATCGCGCATGCCACCGGGAAACACTGCCGGCAGGAACACTCCGTCACCGGTTCCGTGTCGGTATTTTTTTTTTCCGCCCTCTTCTTTCTTCCTCTGCGCTACTTTCCGCTCATATTTTTCTCGAGCAAACGCGGGAGCGGTCACGGCAGGAAGGCCGTTCCGACGCCATTAGTCTCGCCACGCCGCGAGCGCAGTCAGTGCGCCGTTGCGCGCTCTCTCGTCGGCGCCTGGTCCACGACGAGGGTTGCGCACGCTGCAAGGCCATCGCCTCACGAACGGCCCGGACGAGAAAGGAACCACTATATGCCGGCCGTCGCGTCCGCGGAGGTGCACAACTTTGGGGCTGCCGAAACAATCGCTCGCACGACGAACAGAGGAGCCTCAAAGACTCGGTCATACCGCTCGTGTACATCGCAACAAAAGACACGGGGTTTGCTGCCATGGTCACCGACAACCTGAGAAATACAGGGCGTGGCTAGTCTCAAGCATGTTATAGTACTGTCGAGACCGGTTATGACGAAGTCAACTGGAATCGGAAATCACTTCGATATATCCGCTATTTCGGTATAACCGATTGCGGTTATAACGAAGTGCAAAAGGGTATGGGAAATCGTGATTGCTTCGCTGTAGCCGCTATTTCGTTATAACCGGTCTTGACAGGATCGGCTAATGAGGCTATGGCATCAACCCAAAAGAACGCAAATGAACAGATTACAAAACAACAAGAACAAAAAAGAACAATAAAAAGTTTTTTTTTTTTAATATCAGTGCTACTGGATGTGAAGCGGGCGTGTTCAGCACTATGTATTACAAGTAATAGGGACTTTTGGTAAACCGTTACCGTGTTCTGCGTATCACTGGAGCCTTTGAAGCATGCTTTTAAGCGCGCGCCCGGCAGTCACGGTTTCACTCCGGGCGCGCGCTTAAAAGCATGCTTCAAAGACCTCAGTATAGTGCGGTACGCGGAACACGGTAACGGTTTGCTCAAAAGTCCCAATAAGGAGATTACTGACAATAAATTACCGTCATGAATATATTTTTAAATATATTTTTTCTTATCTTTTCTTATCATGTAAAAGAACGAGCAGGTAATTGGACCAAAATGACGAGTAGAAATTGTTATTTTCGATGTTTGCATGTAAACAAACTCGCTACCGCCTCCTTTCGCTATATACCTCCGGGTGGTACCGATTTTATTTTTATTTTTGTTTCGCATAGTTTTGATAATTTTTTTTTCTCAAGAAGGGCGCAGATTTCTCGCAACAAACGTATTGCAATGATTAGTTTTAGAGCCACTAAATGAGCCACGCTTAGAGTATCGACACTCTGTTCCCCGACATTGTTGTGGGCGCCACCATCTTGGTGAATCAAGACGCAACTTCCGATCGTCCTGATTCAAAAGTGCGACTTAATCAGCACTAGATTCGGTGTCTGGAAGCTCATGGAATATTGCTTTGCTTTGTCGCCAACTGTTTAAAATTTGTGGTGGACGGGAAAGCGTTTCCTGTGATTTCAGATAAAGCTTCAAATAACTGGCAGTCACGATTTTAAGCCCCAAAATGGGCAGGTGTCGTTACTCTGAAGCGTTTTGTTTTGTTGGAAGTCAAAAGCATGGTGTTGTCTGGTTGTCTTCAATGTCCCTTTTTCGTTATCGTAAATTAGAAACCAACACGCTCAACCATCTACACAGTTTTATTAGCGACCAAACTTAAGCAGCAAGATCATGCATGAATACGAGTCTTGAACTCAGTGCAGTATATAATATAACAAATAATAGGGAGGGGGTATAGTTTCAATCCAGTAAGTCCCCTGATAGGTAACCAAGAGTTTTGGGTAGCACTGGATTATAACGAATATAAAATATTTTCTTTTACTAATCTAGGCTTACCTCGAAATAACTCTCCAAATCGAGCAAGTTGTACGGACCGGTGACAATATGCATATGATTAAAAGGGCAGCATCTGGCCACGTTGTGGGAATACTTTTTATGGATCGCTGCCAACGTGATGCTCTGCGTACCTTGGACACGTCCAAACTACTACATTTGCTTGCGACGTGTCGCACAAGCCGCTGTGACTGCGAAGTATATTGAAGCAAGAGTCGGATGTACCTTTTATGAAGATTATTTTTTTTTATATACTTGGGCATAGCAGGGGTCAAAACAAACTTATGTTGAGACTCCAGTTTTCACAGCGTTGATATTAACATACAGTTTGGCAGTGTTGGGCGAAGTACACTTAAAAAGTACTTCAAGTAAATTACAAAGTATATGAGAGTTGTTATGTACTTCAATGGGTAGCAAGTACACACCACAGTGTGCAATGTTCTTCGAGCAAAGCACTATAAATACAATGTACTTTCAAGGTAAAGTACCCGTACTTTTAAACACAATCTTCCAAGATGCCCTTTCATTTCCCTATAGAGTTTGTTTTTTCTCGTTAACTGGTATGCATTGCTTTAGGGGTAAGTTGGGGTATATCCGTTACTTTCCAAAATGGCAGCGAATATTGTATCAAGTCAAGTAGCCAAAAAGTATTTGTTTTACTCTCGCTGACAAACTATTTAACGCAATCAACTTAAAATGCACTTATTTGTTTCATTAAACCAAAGAAATGACTTGATGACGTCTCGAAAGAGGACAGCGCGTTTTCACATGACGATATATGCCATTTGTTTCGTTGGAGGGGACCCGACCCTATTGGGAAAGCCAAGGAGACGAGCTCGTTGTCATTGAAAGAGCTTAACGTCACCGAGACCAAAGTTGAAGAATGCACTTAAAGTCGAGAGTTACGTACTTTTCTCGGAAAGTGCAAGAATAATAATAAAAAAAACAAAAAAAACTTTACTTAAAGTTCAAGTACATACTGAGAGAACGCACTTCAAGTAAAGTACACGTTTTCTGAACCTACTTAACTAGTACTTTAAGTTCAATGTAATTAAATGACTTCCCAATACTGCAGTTTGGTCAGTGTGGCGAGTCTACTAACCCGGGCTCTCTGTTTACCATTACTCCGTCCGTGACCTAACCGGCGGGGCTGGCTTTACACATAACCCTTTCTTCGACGGTCGAGTTTTTTTTTTTTTTTTTTTTTTTTACAAAAGATGTTTTTTAGTGGCCGGGTTTTGTTTCCAAAGAAATAGTATAAAGAAAGGGTCGATGCACAAAGTTTCTTTTTTCTTAACTATCAGCCGGAACACGCATAGTCCTTGCAAGCTGCTAGGACTAGAATCCTCAAATGAAAATAGTGACGGCGAGAAGTTGGCACCTTATTTCCATTCTGTTTCATGTTAACGAGTCCGCTTCTGCGACATTACAGCGGCTTCAGATTTCTAACCGGAGGTACTTTACAAAAATACTCAGTTGGATGATGAGCTCTCATCCTCTGAATTTAATTAAAAAAAAAAAAAAACCGTTGGAAGTCTAAATTGTAAGAGCCAGTGCTTCCATTGGGACTATCGCCAGAACGACCGGTATGCAAAGTGAGCATCCCATGCACGGAGCGTCTAATTTAAAAGCTATAAATATCCAAGAAAAGCAAAACACCGTACAAATATAACGTTTATAGTTCGCCCAAGACATGACAAGTAGTAAGACTTCCCGTGATGCGCGCAGTTTCGCGTTTAGGCGGCGCTTTCAATGCGCAATCGCCGCGATACGTATATGGCGGCGATCGACATAGAGTTAAGCAAGTAGCACGACCTTCAATGTTTTACCTAAACATCATTAAAGTCGATCTAATTATTTAATCACACTTGAACTTTGCGCCCACGATTTCTGAGTTTCGCTGTTCTGAATTTAAATTCAGACTCACTCTGCTTGTTTGTTTCATTTTCGATGATATCATGTAAAACGAAATATCTTCTAAAACAATATAGCGGTGTTTCCGTCGTTCAATGTAAGCCCATTCACTTCGTGCGCCCTGTTAAGTTTCACCTGAACTGCGGGATGTAACCATGCATTAGAATGATATATCAAAGGAAAAAAAAAAATGCAGAGCTGTAAACGGGTAGTTGAAAAGAGTGCAAGCCTTGATCAATTTGCGTACAATGGAATTGTCGCTTCGTATGGTTGATACTTGAATATATATTAAATAATTAATTTTTTAGTAAAGTATCAACTTGAACGTTTCCAAGTACACATAAAAAAAAGAAGAAAACGAAGCAATTTTTGAAATAATGCTCGCATCGCTTCTGCACCAATTTGCTGTATGGTTGAATACACACATAACTGGATAGACAGAACGTTCGAATTCCTTAGCACTGAATTGCTTTATTGAATCTCAGTGCCGCCCCCAAACCTCCATCTCCTCTCACACATGTGAACATACAAACGTGCAAAGGGGCGGCATGATAGTTTATATTGCAGTTTACTTATATGAAACAATATAACAAGTCCCCACAAATAACGTTCACTATGGCCAGACTGCCGAATAGTCGGGTCGTCTATCGAAACTAGTTATTCACTGTATATAGGCAAACATATATCTTTACAGCTTATTCAGCACTTGCGTATCAGAATTAATGTATACTTGGCACCTGAAACACAATGGACCAATCTGGGAATGTATGCATGGCACTGATACCTTTTTCTTGCTACTACCTGACGCTCAAAAAATCTTTAGGTTTCTTTTTTTTTTGCGTGCATGAAGGTGAGTTTTTCTAAGACCTTCACCATGCCATTCATCACCATCTTAATTGTTACATTGAGCTCTCTCACTGCTATACCCTTGTCTTCGTCTCTTTCCCTGACCCCAGCCCAGAGTAGCCGGCAAGAAAAAACGTCCAGACTAACGCCTGTCTTATGAACGCCAATACATTTGAGTCTGTTTTAAGACATACCTGAAAGAATTATATTATTCCTCGGAACTCGAAATGTCATCATCTTTGTTTCACAGAAGAAAACTGGCTCGACAAGAAAATCATCAATCAGCTTCTGAGTCCTGTGCCTGGTATTAGAGTCAAAACATCACCCCACGCCATTGCCATTGGGCTCATTGCTCTCATTGCTCCGCCACTTTGATCGATCGCCAAGAGGAGCTGGCTCATCTCGCGTCAGGGAAGAAGAGAGCAGAGGAGAGAAGACCCACCGCTATCCTCATGCTCTCGACGGAAGATGATGCTCCTCGCAGACGATGCTCCGACGACGCTCCTTCGATCCTCCTCCGGACGTAATCCCAAAAAAAGCGACAAGGGGCCACCAGAAGCGCGCTCGCACACTGCACCAGCGAAGGAACCAGAGGAAATCGCGGCACGAGAGGACCACTTGTGCGGGGCGCCCGGCGAGTCAGAGCAGTAATCACAACTTTCTCCTCTAATCGTCGCTTTTATATCGGGGGGAGGCCGGCGCGCTTTCGCTCTTGTTTCGCCGGCGAAAGGGTCCCGGCCGGCCTGACCCAGTTCCTGGACCCTCTCCTTGCCCTCGGCAGCGCCAAGGCTCTGCCGTGGCCGGCTGGGCCTCACCCGTGAAGGCGAGCGCTCGCCCTCGCCAGCATGGCTCGTGGCACCGGCCGGCAGTCTCCATGCCGCCGGAACCTCGCTGTCCAAGGAACACCGCGAAAAGAAATGCAGGACCGAAAGAGTTGGGACGCGGCAAGCGATGCTGTTCTGTCCTGATCATTCTTTGACTCGGAACTAACGAACTGCTGTCCATCACGTCACGTTGAGAGCCACGCATTCTGGTTGATGTGAGAAGACCAGTGCACAAGAAACGAAAATGTACCCCCCCCCCCCCCCCCCCCGCCTTTTCCTTTCACATAAAAAAAGTTGTCTGCTTATTGATTACGTGTTGTAAACTTCAAGCTCTGAATCCCAGGGGAGTTTGCACTTGTGCCTCGAATTCGCTGTTTTTTTTCGTATATCTCAAGAATTGATCCTCCCCATGCCGTGCCGGTGCCATGGCATGGACAGATATCATACGGTTCCTTAAGTCAAATTTGAGGGTTTCACGTGCCAAACCAACGACGGGCATCTGACACGCCCCAGCGGAGGACTGAGGATTAATTTGGACCACCTGGGGATCTTTTGACATGCAACCGAAAGCTCGATTACACGGCGCCTTCTCCACAATAAGCCACCGTCAGATTGCGGGCACCTCGGCCGGAATTCGAACCCCCCACATGGGGATCCGTAGGCCAGCGCTCTCGCCTCGGAGCCACCGAGGTGGCTTATACAGTTCCTTAAAGTGTCAGTAAGTATAATTGTGCTGTGTGCATGCTCATACAGCCTGAAGTTAGTCTGCCACAACGGGCGACTTGCCTCTCAGCTGTAGATGAGAAATATAGCCATTGCAGTACAACCACTAGCCCCAGAATCTTTAACGTGCACCACGCCGTAGTGATACACGAGCGCATGCCGGTACGATGCTTATCCAAATCGAAACGGGCACGGATAAGGATTGAACCCAGAATTTTTAGGTTCTGCAGCGCGAGCGTTCGCTCCACGTACTCCGAGCTGGTGTGTGCTAAAGTAACTGGATCGTGGGAATGTAGCGCCAAGCTCCTCGCATGGTCGCCATTTTGGCCCTCGAAATGAACAATTTCTCCTTGACCTCTCCATTGTTGGGGAGCTGTTCTAAATTCTCTGGTGACGGGTAGCTTTATAGACACTTTTCTTGGATACCGAGATTCTGCTATCCACACACCGGCGAAACAAGCGTACATCTTTGTACCACCACCACACGCGGTGTCGGTGCTTGAATTCATTGAAAAATATATATTTTTTCTGTTTTGAAATACGCGGTGCCAAAGACGCTTACATTGGAGAGGAACGCCTTCAGTACAATGATTCTTCATGATGATCTTGAAGCGACTGGCTGAGAACGACCCTCTGGAAGCTTCGAAGATTTGAATGGACCGCAATGGCGATTGTCATGGCAACGGAGACCGATTAGCTATTCGACATGCGAGGTTTTGGTCGTCTGTATATTAGTATTTGTTTGTGTTCGGCTAGTAGGCAGGGAAGGCAATGGCGCTACCTTCCCAGGATGCAGTGACTTTAGTGTCCGCTAGCCCACTCGGCCACCGATCGATCCCCCATATCAGTAACTATAGTAAAATTGGCAACGGTATCATACCGTACACAGGGCGTACACCCGTGTCTATGACCAAATCCCTTTTTATTTGTGGAGCGAGGCTCGTTGAAAAACTAGGTCAAAAGGCAATACACGAAAAGTTTAAAATCGTGTTTGCTACATATATACATCTTGGGTACATAACAGATTGGGCATTTTATGCCAAGGAGATCTAAATGCGAATTGTTATTAATAAAACTATAAACATACTGATTGCCAAACTCTCCACGCTTTTAATTTATTTCTATTTCTCTCCCTCCCCCTTTTCCCCCTCCTTCTTTCTTTTTTGTTATTTCACACACAAACACACTGTTTGTTTTGTCTTCTTTTGTGCTTTAGTTGCAGAAAAATTACCAAGTTTATCATTATGACTTGAACTTAAGCTGGCCGATACCACTCCTCTTTCATGTAGGATTGTCTTATATTACAGAAGTTTCCAAAAGTAGTGTATAGTGGTATTCACTAATGGCCATAGCCGCGTGCGCGACTGCTGAGCGCGTGCTGATGACGAGCTTCCAGTTATTTTGTAGCGTGCATTCCATACCATCTCGATTGCCGGTCTTAGCAACCTATTAACGTGAGCTCGTTCTGAGCATGCGCTCTAAACATCCCCGCAAATATGGCGTCCAGTGACTACTCCCTATTGATCCGTCGATTTATATCAACGTTCCCATCCTCAAAACGCGCGCAACGGCAGGCGACGCGTGCTCGATCAATCCGTTAAGCCGATTTGAAAGATTCAGTCTAACGGATTACAGCGACAGCAGCTGTTGCTGGTACAATGTTTCCGACCCTCCGGTTTGTACCAGTGTTGCGGAGTTGCCACTCCGGAGTTGGAATGATTCCGGAATCATTCCGCATTTTCACGACCCCGGAATGGAATGGGAATGGAATGGCGGCAACGGTGAGGGGAATGGAATGGGAATGGAATTGGGTGCCTTTTGCCCGGAATGGAATGGGAATGGAATGGCACAATTCTTCTTTTTTTTTTTTTTGTAGTGTTTACGGTAAGCTAAACCGAGCCAGTCAGCGAGTCCGTTGCTCAGAGATAAAATAAGCGGGGAAACTGCTAGCCCGCGTGGAGCCCTAACAGATTTATACGCCAAAAAAATGCAATACAAAAAACAAACGTCAAAGCAAAGAGCAAAGGGGTAAAGGGGGGTAACATGGCGCCTTTCACAGACGCGCAGGCGTCGGGCTTCGATGGCGTTGCACGAGAGCGAAACAAGAAACCAAGCACCAAGCAAAAGAAAAAGGAGCGGCAAAGAAAGAAACCGCCATGCACAGCCCCTCATCGTCCTTCTTGTCATGCTTTTTTTGTTGTTGTTGCGACGGTTTGTAGAGTGCACGCGCACGCACAGATTGAGATCTGGGAGCGGAAGCGACTCATAACTCGCAGAGCTCTGATAACTCGTTGACTCGGGCGCCGTCGAAAGATGATCAGGTATTGTTTTCCTATAGTTCGAGGAGCGTTGTTTAGCAGGCAGCCAACCCGGCTGCCTTCCACGTTCATTCGTGCGCACTCCTTTGAAGTGCGAAATGTGGGTTTGCTGCGGCATTAAAACAAAGCGAGATCCATTTCTCTCTTCTCTTGCGATTTGCTCCCAGGCTTGTTTTTTTTTTTGTTTTTTTTTTTCATACTGCATTTGCAGTGTAAGTTTTGTTCCAATGCTTGTTTTCTGTGTTATATGTTTTAGTGGGTTGGGGTTACAAAGCAAGCTAGCGGATTCCCGCTCATTTCCTTTGTCTTTAGTCTCTGCATACTTCGTTTCACCTTGCGATGGACCGCTGCGGACGCTACGAGTCACCTTAGACCATCCGGCACCGTGAGCGGGACTGCAGGGTCACGCGACACTCAGAAAGCACTGGATTGGTTTCGATGGCTCTCGTGCTGTCTGTTGGATCCATCGTAAGGTGAAGTAGACTGGCGTCACCGCTCTTGGTGTGACCGAACTGACTAGATCTGCAGAAAGATCGTCCCGCGCCAGACGAGGGGCGACCGTTGCTGTGAGGGCAACCGAGAAGGAGAGCTGGGTGCTAGCTGCCACTGAGGTTTTGGCTTCCGCGCGTCTGGGCTGTCCGGTCTGCAATCGTGCTCCTTGTCCTGGACCCTGTTTGAGGCGGTTAGAAGTCAGTTGGACGGTGTTGTTGAGCAAACACGGGGAATGTCAATTCAAACGGTGCAGTATTACCCCGTTAATTGTGTCTTGATGTGAAGAGCTTTGTCAACGCTGACTTCCCGACCGGTCGCCACAACGCGAACAACCGACACCGAGGTAGAAGAATGAATCGGTTGGTACCGTCTGCCGCCTGAACCCGCCACTTGATCAGCGCGAAGAGGAACATCACAATTCGGACGAGAAGACAAGATAAATACAGATCGAGTCATGGCATCGTGGAAGACATTTTTCTACATTAGTCGCAAAGAAAATAAGCAAGCTGCACGCTGAAAGTTGTGCAACGAAACTATACACGGTGCAGTCGGTGTATATCATCGAACTTTATTCGCCATCTGAAGAGGAAACACGAGAATGAGTATGCGAAGGGTGGAAAAGGGCAGGCGAACCAGCCAAAAATTGAATTTAATATGATAAGAAATATCGAGATTCGTAAAGCAAGCGTGAACTTATGCGTTTTAAAACAGGTTTCGTCACATGGTCTATACGGTCCCTCGTGCTGCGCCGCAGAGGTTGTATTTTGTCAGAGGTTGTGTTCTTGCCGCTGTGCATGGATTTGCTTCCAGCAATGTACTAGCCGTGTTGCTGTATTTGAGGAATACAGTAATATAGCTTATTTCTGCGCCACGCACGAACTGGATATTTTAATGGTCTTATCAAACAAACACGCTGGCCGCGTATGTCTTAAAAGTCAAAAGCAAAAAAGTTAAAAAAATAAAATAAAATGAGTGGATTTAAGTTTGGCTGTTTCTTGCGAGCCACGTGGTCGCGAGACCAATGTCTTAAACAAGCATCGACATATGAGGGGGCTTTCTCGATGTTTGCAGTACATTGTAAATAAACACTTTCTGCCACCAGCGGCCCGCTTAATAAAAATCAGCGCTTTTTTAAAGAATCTAGCTTTTTTTTTTTTTTTAGAACTGTCTCTGCATTTGATAATGTCAGCTTTATGCTGCTTATGCCGGCAACAATATGTAGCTGTCAAGTGCCAATTTTTACGTTTAGGAATTAAAGGAATGGAATGGAACGATTCAGCCATTCCAGGAGTGGGAATGGGCTCAGTGTCTCCATTCCTAGGAATTGAAAGGAATTGAATTATCGAAAACTCTAATTCCCCGGAATGGAATTGGAATGGAATGGGGGTGCCCATTCCGCAACACTGGTTTGTACTACCATCAAGTTTTTTGTTTTTTCTATTCTGACGACGATCCGTGCAAACTTGTCAAGGTGAATTTATTGCGAACTTCGAATGGGCAGAAGACCGCCAGATAGACATCGCAGTGAGCTTTTCAAATGCACCGTTCTGCGTGCATCTTCTGATGAACTCCGACCGCGTCTCCACGCAATCCGGTACTTTGCTTCGAGTGCAAAAAAAAAAAAAAAAAAAAAAAGAAACGACAGGCAGTCTAGAGGTCAGACGGGTGATTGCACTTGCTGGGTATCAAGCGCGCGCGCGTGCGTGCTTCGGATCCGCCGACCCGAATTTTACGGTTGGATACTTTCACGCTCGCAGAACTTGGGGAGCGTTTCTCAAGCTGGTGGGCAAGGGGATCTGAGCGGCCCTCAGACGACACCGGCAACAAAGTAGATGCATGAAAGGCAAATGAAACTAGCAGGAAGGGAAAATGAAAGATGAAAATAAAAGAGTATTTAGATTGGGGTGGGGTGGGGTGGGGGGAAGAGACGTTTCAGTTCCGTATACACAAAACTGAAACCATACCATACTTGGACATCAATCTAATTCGTCACCTCATTCTTCGAACACCCTCTTGAATTTTGAGGAACATTTGGGAATTCCCCTTCCATATTAACTAATAATAATATTAAACACATTTTTATACTTCACACCGTCCCAAAGAAGCACCATGGGTCATACCGTATAGGTCGGCTTTATTTTTTGTGTAACTATGTAATGGCCTGAGCAATTCCTTGATTTTGAGACTCCCTTACTGAGTGCGTTATGTTGGATGTAGCACGGTATTAAAATTCGAATTGAAACAGGCGGTAAAGACAACAAATGAATAAATTTAAATCCGCGGTACTAGTTTGTAGTGAGCAGCAACTTAGCAACGATATGACTTCGTCATCCTCATTCGACTCATTGAAACTGGGATCGCAGTTTCATTTAACGGGAGCAGTGAGGAGTCAATGAAAATACAACGAACGTCATTTTAATCAGTAATGCCTTGTATTTATTGAGCAGCAGAAGCATCGGAACTATTGGGGAGAGGGGGGAGGATATTTTTCTTCTCTCCCGTATTGTTTACCTAAAATTTGTAAAATGTCTAGGGGGAGGCAAACCCCCTTGTCCCTCCTGTTGTGATGCCACTATTGAGTTGTTACTTATTCTAAAGAATAAAAAGTAAAGGTCGAAACAGATTAAAAGCCAAGGATTCATTGCGCACGATTTTTTTTTTGTTTTGCTCCCCAAATGCTCACATGGTAAGGAGGTAGCTTACTATAACATTCTTAAGCTGTGCATAAACTCCACATTTTTTATGTATTATTTAATTTTATTTCAAATATTCCAGAGCCACAAAAACATTGTAGAGGGGAGCGCCCCCCCCCCCCCATACACACACACATATATATTTATAAATACAGGGAATTAAAAGAATGCAAATAATTATCTGTTAATAAAATACTCACATAGTGACATTGCAAAGGAGTTTTAAAGGCGGCGCCATTGGACAAAGTTACCACGGATGCTGGAAGGTGGTTCCAGGTTTGAGGTATGAATAAACTGTGAAAAGTTGTAGCTTTACATTACGGTATGTCTTGGGTTGGGATCGAGGCACGATGATAAGTAGACGGGAGGTATTAGTAGTTTTTCACGTAGTGGAGGATTACGGTAAATTTTGTGAAACAAACACAAACGAGATGGAGAAAGTTCTCTACACGATCCAAGGTCAGTCAGGTTCAAACTAGATTTAACAGATGTTACGCTGGCAGTGCGATGTTAGTAAATATGAAGCGAACATATATACTTTAAACTTCTTCAACTTCAGATGTTAATATGTCAGTACCGGGGTCCCAACTTGAAGAGATTTACAAATGAATAGTATAGTTTCCTTATTTAATAAAGAACCCTTTATAATATAACTCTTTCATTTCATTTCATTTATTTTTTCTCAGAGACTGAAGGAATTACATAGATTGTTACATTCTTTTTATCACCAAGTTTTGTTTTACTTTTGTTAAATTTGATGCTATCTTTAAAATTAGAAGGTGGACTTTTGCGTAACTAATAAAGGATACTGATTCCGTTCGCAATGTTCCGCCCAGAATGGGGCTGGTTTTACCCTAAACAATATGTGATCTAGTGCTCATAATTTACACTTATGAACATCCTAACGTTGATGGAAATAAATAAAGGATGAAGCATTAATCTTTTTTTCTTTTTGACATGGCTCTGTGTTGTTTAAGTTGGCAGATAATATTTAAGTCGATTTTCTCAACACTGTTCTCTCGATTGGGAGTGGTGCTTCAAAAAGAAACTGTTTTAAGATGGGTCAGTTTTATACAACCTGAATACACTTTGGTAACCAGCTTCATCAGCATGTTCATTTCGTAGGTCCTGTAGATGCGCATCTTTCGGGTGGTGCATCGCAATCCGCAAGTAGGCACTAGAACGTCGAAAGGAACATACGACACCAAGATTTAAAGATAATAGGTGTAGATATCGAACGTAATTTTTATTTATTTATTCATTTACCTTTTGATTTTTAGGTACGCGCTAAGTTCCTGATTATTCTACCCTTATGGGTTATTGCACGCCGTCGTTATTAGAACAGTTATTTTTCCAATGAAGACGACATAATTCAGTTATGTCGGAGAAGGAAATTCTGACCACAATGAAACGTGCAATAATTAGGCAATGCATGTTTAAAATGAAGCTATCAGACTAGATGCAATTAACAAGACTGCAGGTCCCCGCCACTCAAGAGATTAGTCTTGCCAGAAATGAGGTCATGGAAATAGAGGGGCAGTTTGGACAACGTAATCCTGTAGTGCTTGCTCCGAAAGTGTTAAGTAAAATATATATATAAAATAAATAAAATCAAACTGGTAAGAGCTTTATTGGATGTGGTTAAGTCGTCTTTATGATTAGGTAGCTGCGTAACTTAAATGTGCAAGGACGCGTTCCTAACAGTGTTGCTTTGAACAACTGTGTGATCGATCACATTCATGTGCTCTCTATTGATACCATGATCATCAGTTTCCAAACGCCGCCTAGATCCACTTTCGTTAAGTCGCAATAAAGGCGCTCTCGATTCAGTTCACTTTTTGCACATAGTTTAGAAAGTTCAGTCGTACGTTACGTCGTACAATGTCCGATTTGCAGAAACGGCCTAAAAAGAAAGAAAAGGTTACGTCGCCACACAAGCACTGAGACGATGGGGCGTTGCACTATACATCTCAGCGATCAAAGGCGTCTGCGATTCACGAGGCTTCATTTGTTTCCGACGCGCGTAATAAACAGCTCGTAGATTGCGTCACGAAGGAACAATGGCGTGTCGCCCGGATGACGCAACCGAGGCGAGCTGACCCGATGCAAATATTGCGTGCGGCCTTTTGTGCCATTGACGCCGAGAGTTCGCTTGTTTGCCGCGCGATCTCACGCGGGGGACACGTCGTTCCTCGACGCCAAAAGGCGCTCGTCGCGCCAAATCAGACGTGAGCGACGTTTTGACAGCGAGCGTGAAAACGAAACTCGAACGTGACGGACGAGAGACAAAATGGCGATGTCCGGTGCGAACGAAACGAAGGGAATGGAAAGCAGCGGATCGAGGGATGAAGTGGTGGCTCGGTTCAAAAGGTGGGACAGAGCGTAACGAAAGAGGTGAAAGGCAGGTTACGTATGCGCGCTGCATGTCATATAGCCATTCTTTTTTGCTTTGTCTTTGTTTTCTTCGTCCGCGTGTCTGTGACGGGCGCACGTATGTGTGTCGGATATTTTTATTCATTTTTTTTTTTTAAATAGAAAAGGCCGTTTTGAAAGATCATGATCTGTTTTTGCGGTTCGTTGAGTTTGCGTGTTGCCACGTGCCCGACTTTAGTATTTTTTTGCCAAACCTGGGGGGGGGGGGGGGGGGGGGGGGGGGGGGAAACTCAAAAGAAAATCCAACCATTAAACGATTTCTTAAATATTATCTGCATATCGGTCTGCAACCGGTTCACTGATAGATTTCATAATAGTTTACAAAATTGTCAGTAAATGTTTGTGTATTCTTATTTTAAATTATAGTTAGTGACAACCTGCCAAGCCCCGCCCACACAGGAGAGGCTTGTTGTGCCAACAACAGCCCTCTTCTTGTAACACATGGCACGATGTTACGGCGAGGTCCGTCAGAGATTGCAGGTTAGAAGTCGTACTCCACGGACCCCAATGCTCACTTCTCGTGCAAATGCTCATACAACAAATTTGACTTCCACAAACGCGACAACGATTTGACAGTTCCCTCAAAAGTAATGTAAGTTATTTCCACGCAACTGTGGTTATAGAAACGCATCTTTCTCAGTGTGTCGTTTCATAACGTAAAAAAATGCTAAGGATTTTTGTTTTGTTTTGTTTTCTTGTTGAAGCGTAGTGATATAATAACTTTCTTTTTTCTCGGGAATTTAGGGGGTGTTGGATTTCATGTAAATCTTCTGTTGCAACAGGCTACATGTTTCTTTAGTAATCTCACTTTTATATCTGACTATTCTTTGCCACTCTCATGGTTTAAAATGGTTTTGAAGCAAATGAAATAAAATAAAAACTCGGCAGCGACTTTTATCTCCAAAGCCCTATTACACATGGAATTCAATATTTACGGAGCTATCGTTTAAATGTATTCAAAAAACGATACACGGCGAGTTCGGGTAAAGTCCCTTCATAAAATTCACGCTTCGGGGAAGGAAGAAGAAGAGATTGTTTTCTAATTGACGTTACACAACGTCAAGGTGTAAAATCGTGTTGTCTCGAGATAACATAACAAAAACGCAACATGACATTACCTAACTTAAGGCAAGGTAACATACTATCACGTAGCGTCACGTCAAGATGACGTCACGTCGTGTTGTCTCGTGATCACATAACATAACGCAACATGACGTCACCTAACGTAACCTAACGCAACACGATATCACGTCACGCCAAGTGACATTAACGTCCCGTCCTGTTGTGTCGTCTCGTGATCACGTAACACAACGGCACACGATGTTATGTTGCGTGACGTTAGGTTACGTGATGTCAGTGTCACGCGACGTCGCGTGACGTGCTGTAACGTTGACACGCCCTGCCATGGGGTATACGGACGATTGCACGGACGAACAAAGTCCTGGGACGGACGTAATATTTATAGTATTTATTTTAAAACGTAGATTTCTTCATAACAGAAGCAGCTACGGCTTCTGTTACGAAGAATTGTGAATTTTAAAATAAATACTAGATTATAGCGATAAAAAGCTTGCGGATAAACTGACACCCGAAGAGGCCGGCGGCGACCTCAGTGCCGACGAACTCCTAACCGACGATTTCCCATCCTCCGAACCATAACCGGCATCAAAGCTTCCGGCTGGCTCTAAGGTATATTGATTGCAGCGCAGACGTGGTTTTTGCAACCTACCAGCATAGTATACTAATATGTTCGACTATAGCTTTTCGTTTCTTTTTCTCCACGGTGTAACGTCTGAATCTGGCAACCTGCCTCGCTATAAGAAAAAAAAAAAAAATTTTCTATGAGCAAAAGTAGGTTTTTCTCAACTCAATCTTTATTCGATAAGACGTTGGCTCAATATATCTCGCCAGCTAAATCGAGTGAGGAAGTTTTTGCAGTAAGTAATTTGTTGCGTGACAGCTTGGAAAGCGGGAAGCAAGTGCGCCCTGAGGGGAGCTGGAGGTCCTCGGAGTGCGAGAAATTTAGCCAGTGCAGCATACCCCTGTCTGCCTGGAGTCTTTAACGTGCAGACCGCAGAGAGTGATGCACGACCGCACGCCTGCATGATGCTCACAGATCAAAACAGACATGGGTAGGCTAGGGAAATAACCCAGGATTCCTGAATTCTACAACGTTAGATCTTGTTCCACGTGCTCCGGGCTGCGATGACCCATAGTATATCTTCTTCGTCTCACCTTAGCATGGGCTATTAACCGCAAATACTACAAGCGCGAGCTGAGTACTTTTGCTTCACGTGCGTTCACGCAGCAGATGCGTGATAAAACTCAAGAAGCTTTAAATCATTTCAAGAGGAAATGACGTGTAACACACTCGACCACATATTTCTCAAGTTTTTCACGTGGATTATTAAATATATAATCAAGGAGCAAACCAAATAGAAGTGAGTTGTGCGGTGCATATACGTTCAGTGAGGTAGTGAAATATTCAATCAATTAGAAAAGAAAATATACGTAAACGGTGTAATCCAGTGTGCGTGCAGTTATGCTAAGAAATGTGTAGTGAGAAATGTAGAACGAGAGGCAAAGGAAATATTCCATCACAATGCCGCGCCGAACAACACTTCCCGCAGCATGTATCCCGATCATAGAGTATACGAGTTAAAGATAAATAAAAAAATAAAATAGAGGCAAACAAGAAGATTTCATTCTGAATAATTCTCGTGTGTACACTCACTTCGAATATTTATTTAATCTTATCTTTTCCGAGTTTAACTTGAAAGAAGACTGAGCAAGCCTGATCACGGACGCCACGTTTTTTTCTTCCCTCTCCGAAATGAGAAGGGATGGCTAAATATAACCGCCACTGGTTCTGTCTTTTTTTTTTTTTCCTCTTTCCTTTTTTTTACGTTCTCCAGATAAGCGGTCACCGCAATACGAGGTGCTTCCGCGTGTTTCCAAATCTCGCTCGCTCGCACCAGCGGACTTCCCCAGGAACGCAGCAAGCAACGCCCATCCAACATTGCCGAACAAAGGCTGAGAGTAATGGCGCAAAACAAGGTAGCAGAGACACATTATTATTAGAACTTTGGGGTATATCGAATGTACCTCTTAATGCGCCACCCGAGACCTGTCTAATCTTATAGAGCACACCTTCTGAATGTGTCTTTATATTTATTCCTTCGGTTCGAGGTTTGCCGCTCCTTTTTATTTCTCGAACGCGGCGTTGGAGGAAGTTGGTAGTGAAAATTTCTGCAGGGTTCAGATTACGGAATATGATCGGTTTCTCCGAGGAGAGGGAAGGATATGGCGCGATTCTGACTTTCATTCGCTATTTTTAACTCTGTTAATAATCGAAGCGCGCCATTTGATATCGATCGGTTGATGCAGGATGCCTGCGAGCGTGAATAAATATAGATATATTTCCTCGCTAACCTGTATCACTCTTCGTGTGCCTGTGGGAACCTTCTTCACAGGAGGGCACTTTGCCGTTTGAAAAAGAACGAAACCTTCTCGTGTTTCATGACCTGTCCCCCCTGGGCCGGTTTTCTCGAAGCGATGGTAAACCCATTTTGGTAAACCACGGTGCCTAGGAAGGGAAAAGTACCTAGGTACTGTAATAACGACTGGATATAGAACAACAATAATTATTTTTGATTAAGCAGTAAGATGCGCCATCTATCGGTGAAACAAGCCAGTCATTTTGTTTATCCTCTTTTTCCGCTGGTTGTTATCGATCTAGTATGGTATTTTAAGCCAAAATATAGTAATGTTGTACTTGAAGACCAATTTATTTGCTTCAGATGGTACGAAAAATTTTTAGCTACTATGCTAGAGTTTGTCGACGAATATTCGAAAATGTAAGAAACATTTCCTTCAATATGTTTCGCCATAAACAACGCATAACTTTCCCGTGTGCCTTCCAGTCAGGCAACACCGGTGCTGTAGTCTCGTTTTTGTTCCTTGCGACGCACGTTTCTGCGATTCCTGCTGATCTCAACTGTTTGCCCTCTCTTCCGTTTGTCCAACCGATTCACCGGTGACGAGAAGCTAAGCTTCTCGTCACTGTTGAATTGCTGGCCACCGGGGATATGTAGAAACTTCGATGCTGTCGGCATACTGTCGGCACAGTGCGAACAAAAAAGAAACATTACAATGTCCCAGCTGTTCACCCGGAACGAAGACTTCATCGAGGATAACCCCCTTTCTCCGCAAAGTAATCGCTGCTCACGAGTTGGCGTGCATAGTGAAACAAATTAAACGTGTTAGTATAAATATATACCAACACTCGTTCGCAAAACATTTCTTTACTCACCATAAAAACACTTACAAGGCTTATGTACCGTCATATGAATTGGATCTCAAACTGCTGAAGAGTGATGCGTTCGTGGAATGCCGCCGTCGGTTAGTTTAGTAGTCCCTCTAAACTACCGCTTTGCTTGACGTGCTAATAGGTTGATGGTGCGTCATTAATATAACAGCCAGATCGAAATGAATGTTCAGCAGAACCAAGCAGAACTATTAGCCCTCATTAAGCGACGTCGCGGCCATTTTGCTTGTAGGTACTGTTCCTCCCTCGGCGCCCCTGCTCTCCCCAGTCACGTGACCTAAAATTCCCCCTTCTAGGGACAATAGTTAACTTTAACCCACGGTTCGCGTTCGAGAAAACGGGCCCTGGACAGCAAAATCTAAGACGCTCGGCGAACTCGTGCAGTTTTCTTTTTCTGAAATAACGGCGTAGCTGTCGATTTGTTTACCGCTACACTCTAAATTTAGTTACTCATAGCACGCGGCAAAGCAGTGCACCTTTTGTTCCGCATGATTAATGCGTAAATGTGGTTACCCGTGAGCGCGTCTCCCACCGCAAAACTAACCGCTCATTCACACTTGAAGCGGATCCTCGTTCGCAAAGCGGTTCCGAACGCGGTTGTATAAAGATCCAGTGCAATTGCACGCGCACTCGATGACATCAAGTGCGCGTGCAATTGTACTGGATCTTTATACAGCCGCTTTCGCAACCGCTTTGCGAACGAGGATCCGCTTCAAGTGTGAATGAGTGGTAACAGATGTTCATTTTTCGCCGCTTGATATCGTGGGTGGCGTGCTTAATGGTTAACATGTTGTATGGGTAATGTGGTGCATGAGTAACCTTGAATATGAGGAATAATTCGTAAGAAACGATTTCGTTTTCCATGAATTTCTCGCAGGTTTTGTGCATGCTGCGCATGAGACTGTTACCAATGACAGTGCTTCAGACAGGAATGCGATGACAAAGTTTGTAATTGTTACTATTCTTTATGAGTAACGATCTGCGTATAATACGATAAATCAAATTTAGACTGCACGGATGGGAGAAACAAGGTGATTATAGAGGTTGTTCTGTCATAAATTGAACTAAGCGTTAAAGCTACGGGACGCCATTTGTCCAATCACGAGCCAGATAAAAACAACGTGCTATATTGCTCCGATGTGCGTATTATACAAAGAGAGATAACACAATCTTTTTCTGTTCCTCGTAAATCACACTATTACAAATACATTCGCGATTATACTAGAGCTGACTACGTGTCCACCAATTCATGCCTCGAAGACTTTTACCAATCATTCTCTGTTAATTTCGAGGAAAGAACAGTCGTTGAAATTTTGACGCTCTATAAAAATAAGCTAACCAACTTAGTTCAGCGTTTCATTACACTGACCCGCATTATACCTGATGACTGTCACACATAGTATGATAAAACAGTCCAAAGTCATGCTAATAGAAAAAAAAAAAAACACTTTATAAGCGAGGGATGTCGGTCAGCAACTGAGCCTCGTGGGATGCACATCATGTGTATGCCAGGACACACAAAACCACCATTACTGATGTTAAAACCAAGTTTTATACTCATGACCTACCCAACATTTTAACAAACAAACCCAAAAAGTTCTGGGAAGTGATGAACCCAGCTCTCTCGTTTTTTAGCAGTTCATAAATGACAACGACATTCCACTTTCAGATAAAGATAGTGTTCTTTATCTTAACAACTTCTTCACATCAATCTTTATTCACGAAGACTTACTAAGCGTTCCCGACTAATTCCCATTATCTCACCCTCCGATGTATCCTATAATAATTGACCACGCAGGCGTATTGAAAGTCCCAGATAACCCAAAAGGTATCCTAGTGCTCTGGGGATCACTAAATTAACTCGAAGGTATTATTAAACACCAAACACAATTTCTCTGTTTTCCTCTGTGACATATACTCGCAGTCCTTCACGCTTTCTATTGTTACGTGTGACTCAAAAATTGCTAACGTAATCCCAGTTCGTAAAACTGGTGAGCGCCAACTCATAGGGAACTACCGCCCACTTCTCTCACCAGTGTTCCGTCTAAACTTTACTCAAATACTTTACTCAAATATAATAATACTTTACTCAAATATAATAAACTTTCTCGGCTCTCACAACCTTTTTTTTTTTAACACCAGCACGGATTTCGTCAGTCGTAATCGTGCGAAATCCAGGTATCCGCCTTCCTTACTGATATTTATTCAAGCTTCGATTTAAATGTTCAAACTGACGCCATGTTTATTGACTTCGCCCAAGGATTTGACAAAGTTCCTTATCACCGTCTTTTACCGAAGCTTACCGATATTAATCTTAATCCCTCTGTTGTCAGGTGGACTTCTGACTTCCTAATTAACGGTACGCAATACCCCTTTGTTAACAACGTGAACTCCCTCACCTCTACTATAACATCAGGCGTTCCCCGGGGAACCGTACTCGGCCCCCATCTGCTCTTAATCTACATTAATGATGTCCACCATAAAATAGCTTCTTCTGCGAGCCTCTTCGCCGACGATTGTGTCGTATACCGACCCATTATTTTATACCCTGATTATCTAATTCTCTAGGAAGACCTTGCGTTTTTAATTAAGTGGTGCGAAAAAATGGCAAATGGCGCTAAACTTTAATAAGGAGTTTTCGCAGACCGCGCTGCCTCCTCCGCTAAGCGTTCCGCAACGAAGAAGTTGCTACTGCGCCTGCGCGCCGATAGCCTTGACTGTGGAGTTCCCGCTATCGTAGCGGGTTGCGGAGGGCCTTACGGGACGGCGAAAATGATCTACGAAAACTCCCTAATAAGTGTGAACTCCCTGTCATTTTTCCGCAGTTCACGTTCCACATAATTTTCGTATGACCTCGTTAACAATTAAGTAACAGCCCTTAACAGTCTGCTAATCTTATAGATATCTGCGTGTTGATCTTACCTTTGACCTGTCGAGGGCTAGTCATATGACCTATGTTATTGCTGATGCTGACCGTACTCTCAGATATTTGCGCAGTAACCTCAAAATTGCTACACCCTCGGTAAAACGACTAGCGTACAATAGCGTACCAACAATTTTTTTTTTTTTTTTTCCGGGGGGATTTAGGTGTTTGGGATGTTCATGATCAGGGGCGCGGAGGGAGGAGGGAGGGGGGAAGTGTATACGTATATTATAGCATCGGCTAGGTTACGGGGGGGGGGGGGGGGGGGAGGAGGGGGAGGGATGAAGCCCCATAAGCCTCCCCCCTGGCTACGCCACTGCTAGCGTATACTACTCTTATAAGATCCAAGTTAGAATATGCCTCATCTATAAGCTCTCCATGGCAGTCATACCTCTCAAATCATCAAAAATCCGTTCAAGGCAGAGCCCTCGTTTTATTTACAAGAACTACTCAACATATACTAGCACATCAGGATAACGCCAATCGGGCCTCTCTCCCTTAAACGAATTTTCTATCAGAATACCCACCTCAGAGAATCATTACTATCACCGCCCCAGCGTATTTTCCCTCGTTTAGATCACCCATGCAAATTACGTCCAATTCGATCATCAACTGTTTCTCACCAGACTTCCAGACTACCAATGGCTATTGAAGATTGGAACTCACTGCCTCATAACATCGTTTCTATAAATGATACTGCTAAATTTGTTGAATCCATTACCCTCTTTCTATCTAACTAGCTTACAGTGTTATATTTGTGCTCAGTGCTCTACTTTCTGTTTTATTGCCACCCCAATGCCTCAAGGAAAATAAATGAGGATGATGATGATGATGATCACTCTGCCGGCACCTCTTCGTCTGCTATTCAAAATTTCTAGCTTCTGGCATATTCCAGGTGCGTTTATCAACGCTATATTGATGCGATTCTGTAGCGGGAATGCTATAAACGTACGCTCGTGCTTTGACGCATGGGGGTTATCGAGGGAAGTTACGAATTTGCGGTGAAGTTGCGGGCGATGCGCTACTTGGCTTTGCAGATCTCGAAACCGTTTAACATGAAAAGGCGAAGACACCGCACGATCACTGCCGCGGACCATTTTGGAAGCGAAAGAAGTCAACGAGGGAAACATACGACATCTTCTATCATTAGTGCGGGACAAATGAAAATAGATTAAATTGGATTGTAAAAGCTATATGGCAAAACAGGAAAAAAAAATATGTGAAATCTTGAATTTCTTTTTAAATAAATACTTGATTCTATTAGTCACTAATATAAAACAGCTTGGCAACAATGTTAAACGGCAATACATTTGCGTGCTATGAGTTTTTGTAAGCGGACTACGTTTCACCATGGAGGCCCTTTTTTTTCCTCAAGCTAGTTCTTTGTTCGCCAGCCTTTGGGCTTTAGTCCATCTCGGGGTAATCAAAATTTTTCGAAGGTTTGGTGCGTGTTGCGCATGAGACTGCTACCATTGACAGTGCTTCAGATCGTAATGAGAAAACAAACTTTGTAGTTGTTACTATTCTTTATGAGTAACAATCTGCGTGTAACACAAGAAACCAGATTTAGAGTGTACAGACGGGGGAAAGAAGGCGAAACTAGAGATTGCTTTAAATCAAGATCGACAGCTTGACTAGCGATTTTAGCCTGGTTGAAATCTTGACGACCAATCGAAGGAACAGCGGGCGGCCAGAGTGGAAAGATTTGCTTGCAGTGTAAACGAAATAAAGTTTTAAGTAGTCTTCAGCTGCGGGGCGAAGACGTCGGAACACTGGTTGAAAGCCAGCGTTAGGTAGCTGAGGGCTGTGATGTTCGACGGCGGTGGTGTTTGACGACAGCGCGGTATGATTCCTACGACGTCCATTGACGGTGGGAGAGACCGCATGTAAGCGGGGAGCGGTCTTGTTGGTTTTGTTTGTACGTCTTGAATGTAGGGCGGTGCACCGTAGCAACCCCGAAAGGGCTCAGTTACGAAAAATGGTCGTTGAATTCAGTCGCTAATGTTACGCAAATCATGGGTAGATGGAATATTTCGGGCCAATGAAGGTTCACCGAGGTAAGATAGTCAGAATAGACGACAAACGTATAATTTATTCACCGTGTCGAGCTAAGTGTACGTTGAATCTAAATATACACTCGCTGGCGCACTAAATGTGTAGAGGTGCCAGGGTTACGCGATCTTCGGGTTACGGGCGCCTGCTCTTAACTTAAAAAACGTGCCACGCAGTACGGTCAAACAGAAGCGGAGATACTCAACACGTTCGAGCTTAAAAACAATCTCACTTGCTGCGAAGGGATTCTTGCTCCTTCGGGCAACCGAAAAATAGAATTACCCGAAGGAGCCACGCCCAACCTGTCCCTACTGCAGAAGGCCCTCGCGGGTCCTTCTCTGTCGCCAAACTGGAAGTCGCCAAACTGGAAATCGCTATTCATTTATGAGCTCTACTCCGTTTCACCCACCTTATTATGCACCACATTGGACGCTACGGTCCCTCAAAACCAGTCAAATGCTGCGTCAGTGTCACGTGACCTTAGAGAAGCGCGCCACGATGCGCTGGGCGCGTCGTCACGTGTTACGTTCCTGGCGCATGGATTGGCTGTAATGGCTCGTCGCGTTCGCTTCGGTCCATCGTAAGGTGGAACGGAGTAGAGCTCTCTTCGCACGCGTATACCTATAGCTGACCGCAGAGTTTCGTATAATCGGAGCCCACAATCAACGTTTTGCAACCGTTCCCACGCGAGAACCGCCGCCGCCTCCCCGACGGGCCGGCAAAACCGAGCGAGCTAACAAGCACCCCCTGTCAGACTCTCAACCCGAAAAAGAAAGAAAGAAAATGAAGCAAAAATACTAACAGCTCCAACCTTGGGGGCCCGTTCGCGTCCGCAGCCCAAGGTTCGCCGCGCCGGTTTTTTTCATTGTCAGGTCGCTCGAATATGAACAGCCTTCCGCGTCTGGGCGTTGCTGCTCGTGCGTTCCCTCAGAATGCACGCACACGGCTGTATTCCGTCTGTCCCTAAGCTGACAGTGCGGTGGGAGCTACGACCTCGCCGGACCAATCAATCGCTTCTCTTTCACTTTAAGTACGAGCGCAGCCGACGGTACGGTTCGACATAGCCAATCAAGCAGCCCCAAAAGTGCATCGTCACGCCGTTCGTCTTTCGTATGTTTGCCATCACCGGCTACACATATCACACGCAAAAACAAAACAAAAACAGCGCAGGATCACGACGAATTCAATGTGCGTGACCGGTTTAATCGGTAATACCAAATGCACGAAGACGATGAGTGCCTCGACGATGCAACTTTCGGCGTATGCGTGATTGACTTCATCGGACTGCAGCCCCGACTGCGATGGAGGCTTCATGCGAAACGGAGTATAGGAGGGGTTGGTACGGGCAGGAGAGCGATCACGTGGAGAAAGATAGGTGTACGACTGGTGTTTAACGAGCACGTAGCTTCCACCACATCATCAGCTTATGTATACGGGAATGAAGTGGAAACCCCGCTGGAAAGAACACACCCCGTCGACGCCACTCCGGTTTCGGCCGGACCTCGCCGAGTGTGTCAGCGCGCGTTGGATAGCGGCGGCGAACGTGTCGCGCCGCTTCCGACGTCTTAGAGAATCTGTCATCTGGCCTTGGGACACTTTACCGGCGGATACACGTATATTCTTTTGCGTCCGTAATTTTGTTTAGGGGAGGCTGGGCTGTCTGCGCGCGTGCAAAGTCCTTGAGACCTTTCGCCTCGCGGTGCGAGGTTTTTTCCTCCCCTAATGAATGTCCGCGTCGCGCCGTAATCGAGGCATCTGCGGTTCACGCAATCTGTATAAGGTGTAGACCCACACGTGCCTGCAATATAGTCAGCAAGACAGCTTAAAACCGCGGTCACAGCGATAATACATCGTACAAAAGTCAGTGTGCATGACACTGCCCGAGACATGTATGACGATATCCTGTCGCATTAGTGATACAATAACTGTCTTTAAACATGTTAGGCCCACGCGTCTTTTCAGAGGAAATACGCGTATGGCCAGTCATCGCCATTTGTCCACGCAGAAGGAGCATGGCCAATCACAAGGCCAAGAATGTGCTCGTATACCGGAAGGCTCGACCTCCGCTAATTTGTTTGGGGCGCTATGTGCGGTGATTGTAGTGATTGCCTGTGCGTGTTCCATCGCAACTGCCAACCTTGGCTCTGCTTCGTCGTCCATTATAGTCGAAGCGATTGGCTGAGTGCGTTAGTGCTCTGCGGGAAATAGTGGGCCTCGTTTCGTAACAGCGCGAAAAGGGCATTCGAGCAGACCGAATATGCACGGTGTATGCTGATAGAGTCGTTACCACGCAAAAAAAGCGATTTACTAAAACTCCCCGTTCACACTGTCGCGCGAAACTGGTTTATTGTGCCTCCTCCCTATATACCAACTCTATAACGTCCTCGGTATTCGACTACAATTTGAGCAAGATCAAAGATAATTATGCGTTGGACGTAAACCAAGTGACCCGGTTCTTTCGAGATACCCCCGCAAGAGCTATAGACCGCATTCTTCAAAACGCATTGTCGTCGTCGATAAGTATAACCGACGGCGCTACACATACCGCCTATCTGACGGCGCCTAAGCGGTTCTGGTGCTGGGCATTCTCTCCATGCCACGTTAGTCCGAAAAGAAAAACCGAGCGGTCCGCTGTGTTTCTCGGAAGGCTAATGCGGCTCTGTCTCGGCACACAAATCCGCCGGACTCACGGCCGCAGTTATTCTTTCCAGGCGGTCTCTCTGCATGACTCGCGGTCGTTTCGTATATCGCTAAGGACAGTGGCTGCGATTGGAACGCTATACCAATGAGACACGGAGCGGGCGGCTTTCACACGCGGTTGCCCAAGAGCGAGATGATTGTTTCGCTCGGAAGCAACCGGCGGATCGAAGGCAAATGGTAAATGATATGCGATTAGTGCTTCGCGCACTCGGTCACTCGTTACAGTCCAGGGGCCCAAGGTTGTTGGCGATTACGAGACTTCGCGCACCTTGCGGATCTAGGGAATTAAAAATTGCTTAATGTGTCCGAGGTTTTTATTATTTTTATTTCCATTTTGTCAGACCTGTTTACAGTTCGTTCAAAAAACAAAATGAGAAACGTATTAAAGTCCGAACGATCTAATGACAAGCAATGTAATTCGTTTCCTAGTGAATGCCTAAATTGCATCTTGATTTATTGTTATTCTCTAAAGTGTTTCTTATTGTTCTTATTATTCTTTTTTTATACTATGCGCTTTCGTTTATTGCATCGATCTGCAGAACCCTCCCTCCTCTAGAAAAGCCCCGTTCTTTACAAACCATGCAGTCACTGTAATCGACGAAGGAAGTATAGAGCGAGTGAAGAAGACGCAAGAGGGGAAAAATATAGATTTAAATGTCCAGTCCACTTCAACATTGAAAATAGCGTATCGTGCGTTCAGTGTCTTAGTGCAGATCACAGTTTTTAAGTGAGATTATTTTTATCGGCTGCCTCATTAACTGGGCTCCCTCGAAAAATTACGGTGAGTCGTCTTCGTCTTACATGCGTTTATTTTTTCTTCAATCTTGAACCGCACCAACACGCTCTTTGTCCATTAGTAAATGACACACCGCACATCGCTTTTTAGGTCGAAGCATGTGTTTCGGCTGCGTTGTTTAGTGAGCCCCCTCCGTCGATCGCAGTGTTTGGTTCAAGGAGTATTCTGTGGCACTGTAGTAGCACGGACATTTTATGAGTGTACGTTTGCTCAATAAGTTTTGGCGTTCGTAGCTAGCCGGCTTCGGGATGATCCTAGCGGCCAGCATCCAGTTAGTCTCGTTGGGCTATCTCCGGTTGGCCCTGTGGTATTCGCCCTGCTTGTGCCGCCAGCGCGTCCAGTTTGCCCCGCAGACTTTTATGGGGGTCGAAATGACCCGCATAAAGTTAATTAGGCCAGTCAGCTTTCGGTAGTATCCTACTGAATAGTTTACAGGTGGTCCTTCTAGCCAGCTTCAAGTTGGTCTCAATGGCCAAACTTGATTTGGTCTCAATCGGCTTCTACCAGTTGGTCGTGCTGGCAGCTGGTTCCCCTGGTCCAGCTGGTCTCTAACACTTGGTGGTCCCAAGGACAATACTAAAATTATTTCTGCTAGTCAGCTTCCGGTTGGTCCTACTAGCCAACATCCAGTTGGTCCCGCTAGCCAGCTTCAAGTTGGACTTCATGGTTTTCTTTCACTTGCTCTCACTCGGCTGCCCCCAGTTGGACTTATCTTCCAGCCTCTACTCTAGATGCTCTCGAAGACTTGACTTCTGTTTGGTGGTCTCAACGACCAGCCTAAAATTAGTTATCTTGGCCTTCAGTGTGTCCCATTGCTCAGCCCCCAGTAGTAAAGCATTGCGATCGGCACATCCTATACCGATGAAGAAGCGCTATTTGATCCTGCCAGCTACGAGGGAATTTGCCTAGTCATTTCCCGGATACCACAGACAATTACATATACCGTAATATCCAGTGAGATAGCCCAGCTAAAATCGAAAGAAAATCGAATAAAGAAAAGGAGCAAGCTAACTCTTGGTGTGCGATAAAAAAAATAAGTTGAAAAAAATGCTAGTTTTAGATATTGTCACCTCCGAAACTCGTGATCACGGGGTGGTGCGATGAACCATAGACGACTGTCTTTTCCAGTCAGCCATGTTCACTCATCATCTCCCGCCGTGGCTAGGTAACACCATTTCTGCCGAGGTCCCCATTGGACAAGGCCCTGTAATTATTAAGAGTGGGCTATCTTTCGGTGCTTTTGGAAAAAAAAAATTATGCCAAATTTAGGTGTGGGTTATCTTTCAAGGGTGGGTCATCTCTCGAAATATTAGAGTAGTGAATTATGAACTGAGAATTCACTTTAGTGTCTTCGCGGCCGAGCTTATCTGCAGTGAAGCGCCTCTTTCCTATACCGTGGTCTGGAACCAGACATTGGTACCTAGTACTGAAAGAAAATACATATAAGACACATGCAAATAGTATGGCCACTTCAGCTGTATTTTGTGTCCTGTGGGTACCGGAAACTCCTCTCAAACAGGACACTTCAGACAATCGTCCGCCATCAACGATCCCTGATGCCGGCAATCAAAGGCACATAGCACTATGGCGTTCGCTCCGCATTCTCGCACCCTCGCCCCTTCTTCTTAATCGTCTTTTCGGACAAAATAAATCTTCGGACACTTTCCAGAGAGAGAGAAGAAACAAAAAAAGAGGAAGAACTTCTTTCACAGTCGCCCTTTTCACGAGTTCTCCAGACGCCCTAGCGTTCGCTTACAACAAGAAGAAAAGGAAGCGCGTTATTTCCGACGCATCGTTAGACCACCTCTGAATCCCCGCAGCGACGATTCTCTCATCATCGGGGGGAGCGAAAGCTTCCAGACCTAAAGCGACTGCCCAGATTGGTCGACATGCAGCAAGCAGCAGTTGCGTCGTGTCCGCCGAGCACGAAACAACCGTCCGCTGGACCGTCTTTAAAAGTCAGAACGCCACCGCGCGCGCCACGCTCTCCTCTCTTAAGTGCCAGTTTCCGCGTCGGGCGTCAAAGACGACATCTATTATGCGTCTACCCGAAATATTCAACCGAGGCCGCTGCCATTTCCTGGCGCCGGCAACAAAGAACGGTGGGCAAAATAAAACCGGCATTGTTCTGCCAGAGTGACTGTCGTACAGTAAAAGTGTTGCCGCGCCGCTGAGGAGACTTCGTTTCACTGTAACTTGGCAAAGAGCGACCTCCACGGTCCCCTCGAGCCAACCAAAGCGACAAAGGCGAAACACGTGACAGCGAGGAGGAACTTCCAACTTATCCGGGCCCCCTTTTTGTGTCTCACAGACTTCACTTTTTTTTCCCCCTCGGGGATTCGGCAATTTGCCCGTCACTCAAAATTCATCCGAAACCGGGTTTTCTCTCGCCTGTCCGTGACTTCGGCAGCACTGCGCACAACTAGTGAGAGTCACGTGTCTCCTTCCGAAGCGCTGATTGGCTCATTGGGACTGTAGCCTTCACAGTTTGCCGAGTTACGACGAGACGGAGTATGGCTACGTGGTAGCGCCTCGAGGAGCGCGTGGTGTGCGATCTCTTCGCACCTGTTCCCCGTTAAGTGCTTCCTGGTGGTCTCCCCGTCGGAAGCTATTCGACGCAGCGTGGAAGCACCGGTTCGGGCAGGGCGACGCGTACGGCCGCTTTGTTAATGGTGCAATATGTTGCGAACGTGACGCAAATGGTCCGCGATGCAGTTACCGTCAGTCGCTGTTTGCCGAGGGCATGACGTTACAGTGTGATCGTGATGGTTTTAGGGGAACATTCGTATTTGATTGATCTACTATCGGCACGATTTTGTTTCGTGTTTTGGGCATGCCGTGACGTAGATCGGAGATGCATAATCACTGAAAACCCCGAGCCTATTGAAAATGCATTCTTTTATTTGATTTAGGACACATAGACTTCGTGCCTTCTGCCCTATCGAAAGTTTTTTTTTTTTTTTAGCCAGATATTTTGGTACTTCCTCCGTGAATGGGGTTGATTGGCTATCTGCGTGCTATGCGGGGAAGTAAATGCGCGGAATTTGTTGATAACCATCTAGAGCCATATGGCGATATTAGGTGGAAAAATACTGTATGCTTCGGAGTCGCGGGACGTGGATCGCGAAGCGAACTATTCAGGACGAAGGGAACAAAAATAGAATATAGTTCGCACCGTCAGTAAATTGGGTCAATAAAAAAAAATAAAGGACCTGAGGTATATTGGCTGAACGATATGTAGAATTGTTTCCACGGGTAACCTATTTAGAAGTTGCGACTGCGCGGCTCGCCTCTAAGGCCAAATTGCACGTGCACACGCACGGTCCACGCACAATTTTACGGTGTTTCTATCCTGAAACGGACTCCGAAAATTGCAATTGACTCGGAAAAAAAGAGAACGTTTAGAACGCTTGTACAATTTCCAGACCACTTAACTCTAGCCTGCACGCAATAACGTTCCTAAAATAAGCAAAGGGCTGAGCAGTTACGTAATTTCGTAATGCCCTAAAGACGCAAGACCGCTCGTTCTTGTCGGACTGGCTGTCGCGTGAGCGCAGTTCCGGCCTTGATTACGTAACCCAGAGACAATCCAAAGAACGACGGTTCCTTTCAACGTATATTTTCTGTCCGGAAAATGACGGCTAAAGCTCTCACGCTATTCTTGCGGCTGTGTGTTTGTTTAGTCTCTGCGTTCATTCTGCGAGAGGGAACGTTTGTCAGCGGTTCAAGGTGCCTGTGGCAAAACTCGGGACAATGCATGGCATTAATTTTTCTTGCCCTCTGATTGACTCGGGAAGGCCATACATTGTGTCAAAGTATAAACACTACCTGCCAAACCCAATAAGCTGGTTTTGCCCATTAGCGCTGTGTAGAATCGCATTAATGGGTGACACGCTCTCCCGTAATTTGAGGTGTGCGCTGTTGAAAGATGAACAAAAAGCATATTTATTTATTTACTTTTTGTATATACCTCCATGCGCCGAAGCATTGTAAAGGGGAGGGGTAAAGCAAACAAAACTAAAACAAAATGATAAAACAAAAAAAGGTCCGGCAAGAAATTCAAATATCAAAAATACACTCCAATTGGCAAAAGCTAAAAGCAACATCTGTTACGAAGAAAAATAAACAAAATAAAATGACTCATGTCGGCTAAACAAAATAAAATGACTCGTGTCGGCTAAACAAAATAAAATGACTCATGTCGGCTAAACAAAATAAAATGACTCATGTCGGCTCATCAAACAGAAGTGTAAACAAAGACTGTCGAAAAAGAAACTAATCAGGTATAGTTGCGATATCTGCTGGAAGGAGGTTCCAGTCGTTTGATGTATGCGCGATAAATGAATAAAAAAAAGTGTTTGTTTGGCAACGTGTTAATCCAATTTTATTCTGATGGTCCAGAGGGGAAGAGTAATAGTTAGGCAATGTAGAAAAAATGGTCTCTCAGCGACTGATGATGCAACACTTTATGAAAAAGGCAAAGTTGAAAAAACTTTCTACGCCATGACAAAGGGAGTAACAACAAACTGGACTTCATTGACGATATGCTGGATGTTCGATTATAATTAGACAAAATGAAACGAACGGCGTCATTTTGAACTAGTTCGAGAGCTTTATGTAGAAAGGCTTGGTTAGGATTCCAAATAGAGGCTGCGTATTCTAATTTTGACCGTACAAGAGTGTTATAAAAAAGAACTTTTAAGTTAATTGGGGCCGTTCTGAAGTTCCGTTGTTGGTCTCCTAACATGCGGTTAGCGTTGGCGATTATTATATCGGTATGAGGTTTCCAGGTGAAGACGTTCGTGTTTTTACAACGTAAATTCGGTATTAGGTTGAGATGTGTAGACACTGGTTTACGCTGCAAATGAGAAGTTTAGCCATAGTCAGAGTTTAATTCTACGCGAGATAAAGTCTTTACTGGAAAAGCAAAAAGGAAGTTACTGCTTTTTTCGCGCTGAAAAAAAAAAAAAAAAAATTGTGATGACCTTGAACGACTGATGCAAAGATGCGAAAACCTGGAAAAACACTCCCGACATAACAGTTTTTTGTTTTACAAACTGATAGACGTGCGCAACGAAACGTGGGCCCAATCAGAGGAGAAGGTAATCGCTTTTTGTGAGGAGAAGCTTGGCGTGGCACCTGCGCCCTCCATGCACCATCGAGCGCGCCCACAGACTTGGTATTTTCCGCGAAAACAGCTAATGTGTCACCTAGACCCAACATTGTAAAATTCAATTCTTACAAAGAAAAAGAACTGATCTTGTTCAACGCATTTAGATTGAAGGGAACTGGTGTTCTGCTGAGCGATGACTACTCGATCGATGTCCGTAAAGCAAGAAGAAAACTTGTCAACCTTGCTTTATCTAAAGAACAAGAATTCAAGCTTCGACATGGCAAGCTGATAATGAAAAATGTGAACTATATCTAGGAGAAACAATCGAACACGGTGGAAGCATTTTCTGCATAGCAATACCGCAGCCCATGAATTGCATTACTCTTCCCTGGAAAACCGCTCTGGCTCCTTTTCAAACATGATTTTTGTTTGTTACCAACACCAGAAGTGTTTATTAAAAACGTGACGTGACAAGTGAGGTCGTTCTAGAGGTCTAGGACGACTTCTAGGACGACCGCAAGGACCATGCCAAGGTAATGGGACAAGTAGGGTCGCCCGTTGGGTGGCGCGTGCCGCCCAATCGCTTTTTTTGACCATTTACTCCAATTTTTCGCCCAATGGGACAAGTGAGAATTTTGCCTTAATAACAAGTGCGTCCGATTCCACCCTTTTGCAAACTGATTTGTTTCATGTTGAATTGTCGTGTCAAGATTGGCAAATGAAAATCAACGTTAACAGAACTCAATTACTTAACTTCACTACCAAGAAAAGTACTGCCCAGTTTGATTATTCGCTTTCTAGCATATCCATTGAAACTGTTGCAACATAAAAGTATTTCGGCATCAGCTTTGATAGTAAATTATCATAGGAACGCCACATCAGCCACACTTCTGCAAAGCTAACTGATGTCTAGGTTTTTTAAAACGTCCTCTTAATCAGGCGACGTCGCAAACTAAACTCATCGCATATAATACTCTTGTCTGTCCTCAGCTTGAATACGCCTCACTCGTCTGGAACCCATATCAGATGTACCTATAAAAGAAAAACTGAAAGCTGTTCAAAACCGGGCCACTCGCTTCATCTTTCAAAATTATACGTCTAATGCCAGTATCACTGAATTGAAAGCTGAACTAAACCTCCCTCCTTTGAAACACCGAAGAAACATATCACGTATCGCACACCTGGGCAAAATGTATTGCTACTTTCCTTAAAAAAAGATGCACACTGTCCCGTCGGGTTTTCGTAACTCCCCTCGCACTACTGATCACCTACTCAAGATTCATCTAGTTACACTAAAGACAATCTACACTAAAGACAAGATAATAGAGAAATCAATTGAAGATTTCTCTATTACAATTGGCTCTCTCTGATTGCCCAGAATAATCTACCTGAGCACATTGTTTGCATCCGTGATGTTGACACTTTCCGATGTGCCATCGCTGCTCTCCATCCCATTTAACATCATGTTTGTATTGTTAGAGAAGTCACCTAGTGTTAATTTTTATTGTCTCATAGTTCAATTTTGTCGCCCGTCCCTTTATGCAAAGCCCCCGTGGGCATTTAACGGCCAAATAAATTAAATGAAATGCAATGAAATGAACAACTGCAGTACCAGTGCTAGCCTGGAATCTTTAACGCGCATCACGCAGTAGTGATACACGAACACACTGATCCGCGTCGAAACGGGCAGGGGTGGGAATTTAAACCAAGGATCTCTCCAATCTGCGTTACGTTGACCACTCTGCCACCGACGCCCCCGTGTTGAGAGATTTTGGCACCTATGTATGTATAAGGCTTCAGTTACGTTTGTGGGTACATGTACGCTTATCCATGCAAGATTGCAGCGGTCCCAGACATTCGAATCTTAAATTTCCCAGCCTTCTAGAAAAAAATATCGACGCTCAACTTAGGGATGGTATGTTCTACCGGTAGCATCAAATAATGCACACCAATGTCCACACAAAACCATCGACATACAACTGTTGCCCGAGATGAATGGACGGCCGAGCCTCCGGATCAGATTCCCGTGCGGGAGGTCACAGCACGTAGCGCTCGAAACATATAGTTTAACAAAGTCATTTACGTTTAGGCTGCATGACTAGAATGGGCTGCATAACGAGGTGGAACGTGACTTTATTGTCATCAATCGGCCCTGACATGAGTCACGACAGACTTGGGCCCCAAATTAAATCACCATCCCTATCTCGTTATCATAATGCACACACTATTTGGTTACCTTTATCCTGCAAAGTCTTTTTACGCTGGAAGAGTTCGGCAGTGACTTGAAGAGTGTAGCAGTCCCTCAGCCAGACAATCAATCGGCTTGTCTGCAGACTTGGGTTACCGGCGACATGGAGGGGGATCGGTGGCCGAGCGCGCTGCACACCAGCTCGGAGCAGGTGGAGGGAAAAGTCGCGCTGCAGAACCCAGGGATCCTGGGTTCCATCCCCACCCCTGCCCGTTTCGATCTGGATGAGCATCGTTCCGGCGTACGGTCGTGTACTGCACTGGCTAAATTTCTCATCTGCAGCTGGGACACCAGACACTCATTGGGCCTGGCTAACTTTCGGCTGTATAAACAAACACCAGAATTAATTGGCTCCTATGTACGTGTTTTGGGGGACGCATGTTTTTTTTCGGGCGGGCGATGCCTGTCACAATCAAAGCTGCCGTTAGTAGGGTCTTAAACATTTTAGTGAAAAACCCGAGACTGAGGTAATGACAGACGGCGACAAGGGAGAGAAGGAGAACATCTCAAGACGTTCTCCTTCTCTTTCTTGTCGTCGTCTGTCATTACCTGAGTCTCGGGGTTTTCACTAAAACGTTTAATATACACCAACACACTTGCGCCCTTACGTTCTGCTCAGTAGGGTCTTGTTTACTTTTTGCATGGCGGCTTAGGTATGTCATTTTTTCTTATTCTATTAAATACAATTAAAGAAACCAACTTTGCAGTAAATTACATGAATTGTTGGGGGTTACCTGTGTGTTCCTAATTTTTATAGTCCTTTTAGTGATTTCGAGTGAACCACCGGAGAAGGCTCTTGACTCGGGTTTAAAAAAAAGAAAATTCGCCTGCCTTAGACTCTGTTTTGACCGAGCGGGGTCCGTGGTGGTGGAGGGGCGACTCGAGCCAGACACCGGGCTTGAGCTCAGCAGGGACAACGATGAGCGGCGATATCTCTCGAAATGTACACTGTTTATTTACATGATGTACAGTTGGTTCAAGACCAGAGAAGATATTTGCTTGTCAAAGTTCGCTCATTTTAAACACTTGGTTCTCCCTAGGTCCCTAGGTAGGGACCCCTACATCGGCGGATAGTCGGCCAATCACAGAAAGGTGTCTCGTTGAAACACCGCCCCACATTCCATTATTACGCACACTGAGCCGCCGTAAACACTTCACCGTCGGTCTAGACGGCGCCGAGAGTCTCACCAAAACACCGGCTCGTTGGAATTCACGCAGCTGGTCAAAACACCGTCCGGGGCCGAGACGTGACGTGCCGACATTCGACTCTTCGTGTCTACGCGTTGAATGAAGGCGTCCTGATGATTTCATCGCCCCGGATCGTGCCCTGGTGTGAAACCTGAGACGTTGTTTTCCCTCTTCGGAGGCTATATCCAGACCTGTACACGGTAAAGTCTGCAAAAATATTCCAAAAGCCGGGAATCATAATGATAAAAAAAACTGCTCCGACTTTACTCAACAAGATTAACAATTTAATCAAACGTTTCGTCTCCCATGCAGGAAACATCGTCAGTGAAACCTACAACCAGGAATGGCAGGAAAGCAGGAAACCTACAAGCAGGTTTCCTGCTTGTAGGTTTCACTGACGATGTTTCCTGCATGGGAGACGAAACGTTTGATTAAATTGTTAATCTTGTTGAGTAAAGTCGGAGCAGTTTTTTTGATCACGGTAAAGTCTGGCTATATCACGGCGCCCGTCTAGTGCATCCGCGGGGCAGGCGTGCTTCCGAAGCGATGCTTGCGCCAGGCTCGCTGAGTCAGATGACCCTGAACCCGCGGGAGGCGCTCGACGAAAACAAACGGCCAGATGTAGACATTGTGAACATGGTCCCGGGGCCATTCATAACAGCTCTCCACCGACGGGGAGACGGTCTAGAGGTTGAGCGGTCTGCAGCTGCTCTGCCGAGAGCCGTAGAACTGGTGCTGTCTCCTGAGATCCCAGCTCTTGCGCTGCAACTTGGGTCACTTTTCCACCACGTGGTTAGCTTGCGACTCCCGGAATCACAAAACACGAAACACGGGAAGCAAGCGAGCGTCCACCCCGCCCGGAAATTCGCCAAGTGAAAAAAAGAACATTGTCACTAATATATTTCTCTAACGTGAGTGCGTCACGATCAAGGTAGGACAACACTGAACTATAACTTCATTACGAGAAACCAGCCTCCATAAAATATCAGGTTAAGGTACAATAAAACGTAATAAAACCGGACTCCCGTGAAAATAAAGCCACGAACTATTACTGAAGTAACACCGCGTCTCCTATAATGAACAAATAAAGAAAAAAACAGCAACCGTGTTACAAAAACAAAACTTGGCTTGCATACAGAACGCTCTGAAGCTGTACAAAACGGTATTACCAAGAAAAGGGAAAGAAAAGCCCCAAACGCATCTTACATATCTTAACTGATATAAGCTTAACTCCACTTTTCTATCTGATGAGTGCGGGTGGCATTCGAAGCAAGGCCCAAAATTCAAAATCTATACAATCACTGGAAAACTCTACAAGCCTTTTCAAGAACGCTTTTAGTACATGCGACTTAGGGTGTCGGCGTTAAAATTCAGCTTTCCTCGCTTGTAAGTTACGCGGAAGTTAAATTCCTGCAACGCTAAACTCCACCGCAGGAGCCGTCCATCTTTGGGTGACATCTGCTGCAGCCATGTCAGAGGACAGTGGTCCGTTTCGAAGGTGAACATGGCACCTGCCAGGTAACAGGACAACTTTTGCGCGGCCCAGACCAAACAAGCACACTCCTTTTCAGAGGCGCTATACGGCTCCTCCCTTGTGGTTAGCTTGCGGCTCGCGTAGAGGATGGGGTGCTCCTCGTCCTTGATTTTCTGGCACAAAACCACACCCAGTCCCCGGTCGCTCGCGTCGCACTGGACGAAAAATGGCTGAATATAGTCAGGTGCTCTTAGCACCGGTCGCCGCGTGAGCGCGGTCTTTAGGTTCCGGAAAGCCTGCTCCATTTTCTCGTCCCAGATGACCTTGTTGGGCTCATGCTTTCTGAGAGCATCTGTGAGTGGGCTAGCTGTCTGAGAATAATTTGCGATATATCGCTGGTAGTATCCCGTCAGGCCTAAAAACGAGCGGATCTGCGTTTTTGTTTCGGGTCTCGGGAAACCGTCAACGACCGCTACCTTGATCTCTGAGGGTCGTCGACGCCCTTGTCCAATGACGTGACCTAGGTAGGTCACCTCAGCACGCCCCAGCTGACATTTTTCGGCTTTTACCGTAAGGCCCGCTTCACGTAGCCTACCAAACACTTGACGTAAGTGCGAAACGTGTTCTTGCCATGTTTCCGAAAAGATCGCGATGTCGTTGAGATATGGCAGTGCGAACCCCCTCCATCCCGCGAAGGACGCTGTCCACTAGTTTTGAAAAACAAAATGGGGCGTTGTTAAGCCCGAAACTGAGCATCAGTGGACGGAACGTTCCGAGTGGTGAAATAAATGCCGCATAGCGGCTTGCCCGTTCCGTCAGGGGCACCTGCCAATACCCGCGAATCAGATCCAATGTGGAAATGTACCTGGCTGCACTTACACGCTCTACCCTCTCCTCTATGTTTGGGATGGGGTAAGTTTGGTCTCTGGTGATCGCGTTTAGTCTCCGATAATCGATGCACGGGCGAGGATCTTTGCCCGGCACTTCCACGAGTATGAGGGGAGAAGTGTAGTCACTTTCGGCGGCCTCTATAACTCTGAGCTCAAGCATGCGTCTGATCTCTTCGGCTAGTATGTCACGTTGTCTTGGAGAGACTCTGTATCCTTTCGATCGAACTGGGGTGCCGTCTGCGAGTTCAATGTCAAGGCACACCAGATCAGTACGACCAGGTCGATCGGAAAACACTTTATCGAATTCCTCGATCACATCGCGCAGGTCGCTCACCTGATCTTCAGTAAGAACTTCGGTTTTTATTGCCTTGGCCACTACCGTATCTACATCGTACAGTCCCCGTTTCCCCTCCCATCTAGGAATATCCGTAGGAACTTCCTCCGATGTGTTCCAAGCAAGGCTAACCTTCTCTTTCCTCCCCACGTAGGGTTTCATCAAGTTAGAGTGGTAAATCGTTACCTTCTTTCTCGTCCCTCCTGATTCTACAGCGTAGTTCGTGTCAGAGAGTTTTTGGAGCACTCTGGCTGGGCCTTCCCATTGCACCTCCAATTTGTTTTTCTTTGAAGCTCTCAGCAACAATACCTGATCTCCAACTTCAAACTTTCGGGACCTGGCCCCCTTGTCATAGTAGAGTTTCGACTTGAGTTGCGCCCTCTGCATGTTTGCCTTTACTACTTCCTGCGTCTCATACAAGCGATCTAGCAGCTTTAGCACATACTCCACCACCGTCGGGTCTTCCCCTTGGCCCTCCCATGATTCGCGAAGCATGCGCAATGGTGAGCGCAGCGAACGCCCATACGTTAGCTCGGCCGGACTGAAACCCGTGGCCTCGTGTGGCACCGTGCGCAGGGCAAACATGGTGGCCGGCAGACAAGCCTCCCAATCTGTTTTCTGCTCGAAGATCAAAGCGCGAAGAACTCGCTTAAAGACGGAATGCCATTTCTCTACAGAGTTTGATTGGGGGTGGTACACTGAACTGTGGACCACGCGAATGCCACATTTCTCCAAGAAAGTGCCCGTGAGAGCACTAGTGAACACGCTGCCCTGGTCCGATTGAATTTCAGCGGGAAATCCGATTCGCGCAAAGACAGACAGCAAGCCGTCCACTATCTCCGCCGAACTCAACTCTTTGAGAGGACATGCCTCCGGGAACTTTGTTGCGCGGCACAGTAGAGTGAGCACATACCTGCACCCCGATTTGCTCGTGGGCAGTGGACCCACCGTGTCTATGACCAGCCGGCGAAAAGGCTCAGTGATCAGCGGGACGAGCCTCATCGGTGCTTTTTTCTTATCGTGTGACTTCCCTACCCGCTGGCACGTGTCACATGATCTTACGAAGTTTTCCGCGTCGCGAAAACATCCTGACCAGTAGTATTCCTGAAGCAGCCTGTCTTTGGTTTTCTTTATGCCAAGGTGGCCCGACCAAGAGCTCCCGTGACAGAACTCCAAGAGATCCGAGCGGTACTTCTGAGGCACGACCAATTGGGCGAGGTTCCTTCCTTTACGATCTTTGTAAAGGCGATAGAGTACTCCGGCCCTCATCTGATACGAGATGTTCCGCTTACTGATTCCCTCTTTCGCGGTGTCATACAGTACAGTAAGGCTCAGATCACTCTTTTGTCGCTCCATCAGAACCTCTCGGTCTACCTGAAGCAAGGTCTGAAAACTACGCGAGGAAGGGGAAAGCAGAAGCCCCCTGTCGTCCCCCGTTTCGCAGTCCGCCCCAGCGTCTCCGTCTACCGCCTCCGTGTTTTGACTTTCCGGGGGTTCCCCGGCCGCGCCTCCGCGTTGCGTCGGCATCGTTTCAGTTTTCTTGGCAGAAGTAATCTCCTCTTTGTCGGAGGGAGACGGACCGTCCGAGGTCGATCTAAACCTCGGTGACACTTCCTCCTCTCCCCGACTCACTACCTCTGCGGCTATTTGGCACGCTTTTGCCCTCGTGAGTGCCTGCACTGCCCTTTCGCTAAAAACGAGACCCCTCTTCCGCAGTATCTGATCTGATTTGTTCGAAAACAAATACGGGCAACTAAGCGACAAATTCCGAGAAACTGCTGCTTCGGTCTCTAGTTTCTCAAAGGGACCCTCTACACTGACGCGAGCAATGGGGAGGCAGACTTTCTGGTCTTCGACTGCCTGCTTAATCCAGGCACACTCCCCCGTGTAGTCCCCGGGCCTAACCAATGACGGGTGCATTACATCTATGGTTGCCGCGCTGTCGCGAAGAACGCGGCAAGGCCTTCCATTTACTCTCATGTCATGCACGTAGGGCTCCAGAAGCCTCATGTTCTCATCGGCATCGGCGTAATGAAAGACGACTTTTGGTTTCCGGCAACTCGCCGCGATATGGCCACTTTCTTGGCAGTTATAGCATACAAGCGGCTTGCGTTTTTCAAACGCCTTTTTTTCTTCGGGTTTTCCCTTCTCATTGAACCTGGGCTCCTTAGAGCCGTCCTCGTTTGGAGGCTTTCCTCCGTGTCGCCTACCTTCCCCATAGCTGTCTTTGCCGGCCTTTGCCGCATGCCATTTGCCGGTTCCATAGGGCTTATTAGGCTCCCCTCTAGCTTCCCTCTTGAGCGGGCGCTCCTCTCTCGCTTTTCTGCGTGAAGCGTACTCCTCGGCCAGCTCCCCCGCCCTCTAGACGGTGTTCACGTCAGGCTTGTCCTGCAGCCAGAACCTCACAGCTTCCGGGAGGCAACGGTAGAATTGCTCGAGGGCCACGCATTCTACAACCTTATCGTGCTGCCCGTAAACGACCGCGCTTTTTAGCCACTCAATCAGATTTTCACGCAGGTCGTATGCGAGCTCCGGATATCCCTGCTGTGGTTTCTTTCGCATGGTACGGAATCGCTGGCGAAAGGCCTCTGTTGTGAGGCGGTACTTGCGGAGCAGGCTCGCCTTTACCTTTTCGTACTCATCTGCGTCCTCCCTGCGCAATCGCGCGACCACGTCCGCGGCCTCACACGGGAGGAGCGTCAGCAGTCTTTGCGGCCAAGTTTCTCGCCCGAAACCCATTTTCTCGCAGGTACGCTCAAAGTTCACCAGAAAGAGACCAATGTCCTCTTCTACTTTAAAAGGCTGCATAAGCTTCGACATTTTGAAACCCTTGACCTTCCCTTGACTTGAGTGCTCTGAGCTAGCCTGCCCGCTGTCGAGTTTCTTTTGCTCCACCTCAAGTTTTTGACGCTCAATCTCGATCTCCTTTTCTTTCAAGTCCTGTTCTCGCTTATTGAAATCGAGTTGCTGCTGTTGAAAATCGAGCTCCCGTTGTCTGTTGATCGCTCTTTTCTCGACCTCTTCCCAGCTCTCCAAGATCTCCTCATTTTCAAAACCTGATGCACGAATCTTATCAATGAGCTGCTGCTTTTTGGTAGTATTTGCTACTTGAAGTCCCAATTCCTCTGAAAGCTGGAACAATTGCGGTTTCTTTAATTTTTCCCACTTCATGCCTGCCATGAATGCCACTCACGCTCGGGATATCTCTCTACTGAGAACTATTATAAAAACACTCTTCTCTAGTAGCCCCCTAAGTTCGCCAAAACGTCACTGACAAATTCCTAGCTAAGGAACGACACTTGGCGAACCCCCGAACGAAATGAACACTCACCGACCTCTAATGTCCGATGCTCGTGAGACCATCTCCACCGCTGCCAACCAGTTGTTTTGACCGAGCGGGGTCCGTGGGGGTGGAGGGGCGACTCGAGCCAGGCACCGGGCTTGAGCTCAGCAGGGACAACGATAAGCCGCGATATCTCTCGAAATGTACACTGTTTATTTACATGATGTACAGTTGGTTCAAGACCAGAGAAGATATTTGCTTGTCAAAGTTCGCTCATTTTAAACACTTGGTTCTCCCTAGGTCCCTAGGTAGGGACCCCTACATCGGCGGATAGTCGGCCAATCACAGAAAGGTGTCTCGTTGAAACACCGCCCCACATTCCATTATTACGCACACTGAGCCGCCGTAAACACTTCACCGTCGGTCTAGACGGCACCGAGAGTCTCACCAAAACACCGGCTCGTTGGAATTCACGCAGCTGGTCAAAACACCGTCCGGGGCCGAGACGTGACGTGCCGACATTCGACTCTTCGTGTCTACGCGTTGAATGAAGGCGTCCTGATGATTTCATCGCCCCGGATCGTGCCCTGGTGTGAAACCTGAGACGTTGTTTTCCCTCTTCGGAGGCTATATCCAGATCTGTACACGGTAAAGTCTGGCTATATCACGGCGCCCGTCTAGTGCATCCGCGGGGCAGGCGTGCTTCCGAAGCGATGCTTGCGCCAGGCTCGCTGAGTCAGATGACCTTGAACCCGCGGGAGGCGCTCGACGAAAACAAACGGGCAGATGTAGACATTGTGAACATGGTCCGGGGGCCATTCATAACAACTCCTAGACTTGTTTGACGATTGTAGGGCCCCAAGTTTCCCCTTGACCGCAGTGGGAGGGTGTGGACGAGCTCAGATTCTTTGAGCCCTGGGTACGATCCTTGCAGGGGGAACATTCCAACTTTCTTCATTTTTTCTCCTCAATTATAAGGGAAGATATGCCGATTCTTATCTCTGCTACACGTTTCCGTAACGTCACGTCACGGATTTACCAAAACTACCAACCCTTAAACGTAAAAAAAAGGAAGAAAAAGAAATCCATCGAGCACAGCATTTAGGCGAGGACCTTGAGGCCCGCAGAAGTTGGATGACTAAATCCCCGAACATATATTACGCGATCACGATGACGCTACTTTTCTCCCCGAGCCCCAAGTATTACTACGGTTTGTTCACGCGTAAGCAAATGACGTGTCGGGGCATGATCCCATAAACTATCACATACGTACACGTATACATCTACTTAGTTTCATCACCTCACGACGCACCATTGAAGACGCTACGAGCCATCGAAGCCAACCCAATGCTGTTTGAGAGTCACACGGCCCTTAAGACGGGTGTAGCGACGCGAGGAGCGTGTAGTCACGTGACGGGTTCACAGAGCTGGATTGGCTGGGTTGATTCGTAGAGTCCGTTGCGCTCCAACATGAGGAGAGACCGAGTATGGTTAGCCGATCGTGACGACCTTCCTGCGTGCCTTAAGCGCCGAGAAATTGCCCGTCTTTCCTTTGTGGCGGTGCTCATGCAGTCGGAAAACAATGGAGGTATACACCTTCACCCACGACGCACAAAGGGAAAGGTGCGAGTCCAGTGGGGTGTTTAAGATTGACTCGTGTGAAGACACGCGTGACAGCGGTCTCAGCGGCCGCCGACGTTCTGCTCGCCGTCCGCGAGAAAGTATGGGGTTGTGTGCGAAGAAAGGAAGAACGTTGGGCGCATTTAGCAGACGGCGTTCGTTTAGCAGACGATGTTAATAGCAGACGACGCTCGGCGGTGTCGGCGGCAATGGCGCGGTGACGATTGTTATGGCGTTGCCGCGATCTCGCGTTGTTGACCGGGTTAATAACGGCATTTTTCGTCCGGAGGAGGAAGTAGGGTGTGTAAAATGCGTTCGGACGTCGCCGCCTTGTTGTCTACTACGCGTGAGTCTTGACATGCTTTCTTCCGTCCGTTTCGGGAGTTTGGAAAGAAACTGGTCCACGAAGAACCGACACTGTCGACGGAGCGCGGGTGATTTGGTTCTACGTCGAACGCTCGAGTTGCTAAGTGGGGGCTATTTATCACTCAAGACACTCGGGGAAATCGGTAGGCATAACAATTATTTTAATAAATGACCCGTTTCGGAGTTTGGTGGCAAGAGAAAGCGACAAAGGGCGTATACATATATTGGCAGCTTGCGCCAACCTTGACTGCACAGTAGTCGAAATTTGAAAGCCACTTACAAAACAAATAGCATGATTTATTGGTCATCATAATAAGGTCTAAACAAACCATTAAAATAGCAGGAGACAAAAGTTAAACAAAACTAAATACCTATGTTGTACTGAAGTTGCCACCATCAGATTTCCAGGAGGTCCCGTCTCAAAGAATGGATTTGTTGTTTATAATTAATCAGCCCTAGGCCTCTTACAAAACACACACAAACACACACACACACACACACACACACACACACACACACACACACAACACACACACACACACACACACACACACACACACACACACACACACACACACACACACACACACACACACACACACACACACACACACACACACACACACACACACACACACACACACACACGCGCGCGCGCGCGCGCGCACACACGCACACACATTCCCTTAAAACTAAGTTCAAGTGCACATGCCATATTTCAGATTTTAGTGAAGTACAGTGTGCAAAAATAATATGCAAAAAAAACAAAAAACAAAAAACAAAAAAAAAACTGCGCGAGGACGAAAACAAAAAAGGAAAAAAGAAGACGTTTCAACTTGAAGGTGAAGTTTTCAAAATTCTATATCTCGTTTTTTAAAGCGTTTCTTAACTTCGTACAGTGTAAGTGTACTACTGATACATGTATGTCTATTCAAAATACGGTAATATTCGAGTGTACCAGAAAACGAATGAATTTTACAAAGTCTTATGAAGTTGACTAGGAATAATTTTTGTATTTATGGGGTTATTCATTTTTTTCTTTTGCAGTTATACAGCTCTGACACCTGTCTTGTAATACTACGACATTTTTCTTTCTTTATACCAATATACATTTGGGGGAAACAATTTTGCCCTTGGCATATGTGGAGATTGATAGAAACTACCGAGAAACCCCGCCAAGGAAGTAAGCTATCTGATGTACTTTGGTGTGTCGTTGGCAGTGGGTTTCCTATCGCAATGTTCTGTGGGACATAAATGGCGTGAACTCACTTCATCCGCATTTCGCACATATGCTATTTTATTTCACCAGATTATACCTCTATGTTCTATGCTTTACTCATGGAATATTCCACTACACTAAAGTTTTTCATCAGAACCTTCTAGCTGCGATAAACACACACACACACACACACACACACACACACACACACACACACACACACACACACACACACACACACACACACACACACACACACACACACACACACACACACACACACACACACACACACACACACACACACACACACACACACACACAAAAAAAGAAACTGCACTTCGCAACATTTTATTCCGCAATTCAAACTGCTGTAACTCAAGCCTTTTAAACCTGTTAAAAAAAAGGGAGACAAGCATTTCACGAGACACACAGCATCACCACAAGAACATGACCCCGAACATCTACAGATTCGCCAGAAATTGTTTCTCTATATATACGCATTACTTGGAAGTCATACCGTGCGAGAAATGGCTATACCAGTTTCCACCTCAAGAAAGAAAGCAAGTTTGGGCCCGAAAAACCTTATTTTTTCTTGAGTTATTTTTTTTCTTCATCCACATACGCGGTGCGAAATAATTCTTACGACATTTGTTTGTCGGAGGAAAAAGCGATGCATTTGGCATTTGGAACGCGTGCGTCTTTATAGGATACTATACATCTAATCTAAAATTCACGTACATATATCTTAATCATCCACACAAAGGTAAACATTTGTAATGATCCGCAAGGAGCCGGACTTTTTTTTACTACACTTCTTAAGTCGGAAACGGGTATAGTCACCTCGCCAAAGAATTGTGCAAAGATCATTATTTGATAAGCCACAAGCATTTTAATGGTCGTCTTTATCACCCGACGAAAGAAACAATTGACCTCACTTTCGCGCGCGACCCTCCGAGCCTCTACGTGAGGTCACCAGTATAGTGCACGCTGTACACGTATTCACGCTGTCCTCGTCTAAACCCACACGCGGGCACGCTATCGTGAGTTGACCTTTAAGGAAGGTGACGTTGAAGCTAATTCACAGTAGTAATTCTACGAATCACGAGGTGGTTATCCAAGCAGCGATGATGAACGACTAAATTCCCTCCGTGAACTTGGGGAGTGGTCTCGGAGCGCTTTTTTGTTCGTGTCAATTCTTGCGTGTGCAAGCACAGGCTCGCTGTAGGCAAGGATTTCTATCTTAAGCCGCGGGTGCACTGCTCATACGATGAGCCAAAAACAGTCTGCCAACACTCGGAAGTTTTAGGGAACCGTTTTCGCACGTCCAATACGATACGATGGGCCCTCCGGTACGTACTGTGCATATACGAGTCTTCTGTGGCAGCGCATGCGTAGTGCGTACCGGAGAGCCCATATCGTATCGTATCGGATGTGCAAAAACGGTTCTCTAAAACTTTCTCCTGTCTGAGGCGTGTTTCTTCCTCGTATAGACTGTTCTGACAGACTGTTCGTGTGAAAAATCTCTTTAGGCGTGAAACAAACACGCTTAGAACGGGGCCTGTCCGCCGGTTAATTTTGTCGTCACGTCTGCAGCCAAAGCCGTATTTTTTTTTTTTTTTTTTTGTACGATGTACGAGCAGAGGGTGATTGCGGCTCAAGGCGTTGGTATACGAGGATGACCGTGATGATAATAATCGCGTCCCCAAGAATTCGTTCAAATGGCTGCCTCGAGCGCTTGAAGTAGAAAACGAAAGTGCGGGGTGTGCCGCCGCGCCCTCGGGGAACCATGGCTGAGGTAGCAGCGCGAATTGCCGTGACTCTCTCCCGGGGTAAGTTTGAAGCGTCAATAGCGTCAGTCATTTAAAAGGCATTTTGCCTGACGCGTAGTACGTTTTATCGGCGTTTCCAGCGAACTTTGTTATACGTAATCTTTCAACAAGCTTAAAAAATAATTAGAAAGATATTACGGAAATACATTGCCAGCCACGGTGGACGTCGAGATTGCAAAAGACATAGTAATTTGCTAAATATAGTTAACTAAAATTTTTTTGAATTTGTGAAAATTAGCGTGTCATTTTAATTATAGACTCACTGAGTACCGTAGAAAACTGCTAAATCATATAATTTTATATGATTATAAAATATTTAACAACGTGAAAAAAAAAAAAAAAAACACTTAATTTGGACGTGTTTCGGTTTTCTATTGGAGGGAACCTTCGTTTCTGTTTCGTTTTTGGTATCCTGTAGGAGTGCTGTACTTGAACACACGCCAATTGCGTCGAACGCCATTCACAGTGTCATAAAGCAAACTCTTTTTTTTTTTTAATGTTTAACATATTTTCAGCCTCATTATTTGCCAAGCTCCTAATGTAGACAGCAGTGATTGGCTCGCGCAAGTGCTTTGAGGGAAAGTAGACGCATTTGATTTTATTCTAGATTGAATGGTTCGAACTTCTTCAAACTTACGTGTATGTCGAGCCAGAACCAACAATAACCACCGCCGCTGCTTCCGTTTTTGGCTACCCAGCGTTTCGAAACGGTGGGCGCGCTAGGAACTGAGCTTGAGATCATGTTCTTGCTTTATAGGCCTTTTCTTCTTCTTTTGATCGTTGGGCCCCAGTACACACGGTCTGGATGTCTGTAGAACCAACGAGGCGTGTGCTATCCTTATCGGCGGCGTGGAAACGCCGCAGTGCTGCGGTTGAACGGACCAAACCGATATATATTCTTTTTTTGCCTGTGTCGGTCGGTGGCATCGACCTTCTCCTTTGGTGAAGTGGACGAGATCATCAAGCACTTCCTACATGGTGTCTAGACCCACGCCCTTCAATATTTTATTAACAGTATCTAGAAGAAGAAAAAAAGAAAAAGTAAAAAACAGTAACAGAAACTATTTTTTTTTTTTTCAGGTTTGCGCAACTTGCCGGCATTATTTACACTGTTTTCGGGAGTATTCAGGAGACAGGAGGGATTAAGACCTGTTTACTGCCAGGATGTGGCGCTAATAGCCGCCCATTCTGTAGGGTGCAGCCGTAGTCATCCACCGATAATACAGGCATTGCCATGTCTCATTGTTTTCTTGTATACGCCTATCTTTATCTATAGGGTGGGGTTTGCTCAATGAGCTAATAATTTGTTATCTAGTTTGCGTGGTTCGGTCGTCACGTCTTCTATAGTAATATGAGCGACATCACTCCATCAGCCTTTTTAAGATGACTTTGGTCTCGATAATTTATATAATCTCATGATCTCTCCGAGAGTCAAGGTATTGGATACCAAACTGCGAGTTCCAGTTCCAGTTTGAACCAGAACGTGCTCAATGACTGGCAGATGACCTAAATAAGCTTGACGGGATGTTCTCCTTCACATATCTTAGGACTACAATGCATATTATTAAGAAAATCCCAATGGAGCAACAGAATGTTTTTTTTTTTAATTTTATTTTACTACGGGGTTTGTGAACCCCGTTCGCTTTATCGATGCGCATATCTTGAAGTGACACAAGCACACCAAAACGCAAGAATCGTGAACTAACTTGGGTTTTGCCGAGAAATGACACACAAAGTAGATAATTGTTTTTTGTTTTTTTTTATACCCAAAAGAAGTGTTCAACTTTTCACTCTGATTGAAGGTTTCCTGCGACGTCAGTCAAATCTAACTCACCGAATGGATACGGATACGCCTCTTCATTTGGATTGCTTTCGGTGAAAACCGATTCGCATGCGAATATTCGACTTTCTTTTCGTGGCCAATAAACGCGCGCAGCTGAAAGCTAAGTATCCTTAGCCATTCATTTTTAGGCAGTGTATGGGAGTACCCTAGCTATAGGGTATGTTTTTGCGGGTTTTCATTGTGCATGTTTTAAAAGCATTCTTAGGTTCTTTTTCCTCTTTCTCTTTGTCATGAAACGTCAGTTGTTATTCAGCGCTCTATCCTGTCTCCCTCGTATATCCTTCCTTCTCGTACTTGCGCTGTTAATTCCACACCAATGAATGCGGTCATAAAATAATGATGCTGAAATCGCTGCTCTCGCCACACTGATTTCTCGACGAAATGCATTTAGCTCAACGCTTACGACTCAGCGAAGGATGTGAATTTCAACCTCGCAACGGTCCGTACACTGAACTGAGAGCCAGTCTGTTCTCCCGGGCGTCGGCAGTTTCGGATGCAGGCACCACGGCTTCCTCCCTCTCTCGCTCCCGCGGCACGTCATTGGAAGCGTGACAGAAGACTCTTTCCCTTTTCCTCAAGAGGGAAAGTGGAGGTACCAAGCGACCGAGCACGGCAGGAACCGCGCACCGCGCCGCGGCTTCATGAAACCAGTCCACTCCAGTCCAGCCCAGTCCAGTACGGACCAGTCTACACGATTGACTCCTCTCCACTTTTCTACCTTTCCTACGGTAACAACAACATCAACCAAACCAGTCCATTCCAAACCACTACCGTCCATACGAAAGAGGACTGCATGAACCAAAACATCAAAATGTAAAGCATCACAAAAAAAGAGAAAAAAAAATTTGCGTATTTACATTTTTTTGTTGTATTTGTTTCAGTTATCCGCGCGGAGCTGGAAGCTAACGCTCGTATTATATGTTAACAACGTCAAGAATCAAGTCTAAAAGGGATTTAGCTGAAGTAAAGCCATAATTTATCGGTTCCATCATTGATCGCTTCAGCCTCGTAGTTCGAATAGCTACGTTTTACTGCAATGGAATTGACAACAACACAATAGTGCTTTAAACTTTTCTTAAAAAAAAAAAAGATAAAAAAACATAAAAAAACATGTTTGTAGACGTCTCCCATTCAGAGGTCGGATTACGTAATGCAAGTGAGGTTTGTCCATATGTTTCATGCACGCGTACAAATCCATCTTGCTCAACAATGCTCACGCTCGTTAATCCCGTTGTTCTCCAATGGACAACCCATAACGAAGATTGACGTCTGTGCCACAGGTCGTCGCATTCAAGACACCAGACGTCGTTTGTCTGTCTGCCTTTCCTTGTCATATATATATATATATATATATATATATATATATATATATATATATATATATATATATATATATATATATCTTAATCTTCCGCTTTCTTAACCACCAGACAACGCGATGCAACTGCACCCTAGACCGGTGGACACGCCTGTTTTTGCATCTACTTGACCCTTGACCTTCCTAGATCCTCTGTGAACGAAGCAGTCCCTTTCCTGCGAACGAACCTGAGTCCTATTTTTGCTGATTTTATCCCCAAACTGCTTGTCGCGGACAAAGATTCAAATTTCTACCGCAGGAAACAACGCCCCTCAACGAAACACCGCAACTGGTTACAACAATACTCCACGAACGAGCTGCCCTCCCTCACGAGGTCGCACGCCCAACAGTCACGACTACGTCACGTGAAGGACAGAGCTCCGTACGATATTAAACGGCCTAAGTGGCATCTTCCGAGCGACTGCAAGCCTACCACTCATACGGGTCAGTTTCTTCCCACTTGTCGTTCGTTATTACGCCGTTGGAAACGACAGCGACACAATGATCGCTCCTGTAACGTCGGCAGAAAAAAGAATAAACGGACGTTTGCATTACTCGCATACAAGACCGTACCTTATCCGCAGAACGCCCGGTGGGCGTGGAATTGTGTCACGGCAGTGCGATTGCACTAATGCACTTCTTGCTCACTTTGTTCGGTGCAAACTGGTTTTGCCTAAACCTTAACCTTAATCTTGGGCATCTGGGAACCCGTGTTGGCTACGTTAGATAGCTTATACCTGCTTGGAGACGCCCACATTTTTATATAAAATGTAAGTAGTAGTTTTAAGAGGAGAAGTAGAATAAAATCGGCGTACGGAATTGCGAACAAGAATTTGTAGCAATCTCTAACAGGTCTGGGTCAGGTGGTGACACTTTATCGTTGCGTCGTTTCTGGCGCCTACAAATTTTTTTTTTGATCCTGAACCTTGAGGACTCGGGAAAAACTAAGATTGCATCGACCTACACAAATACCAAATAAGTAAAAATAGAATAAAGTCCGATTCTGTAGTTGGTTTTGCTTCATAACGAAGTAGTTCGTTTAGAAGCAGCGCTACGGGTAGTGTGCAAGGACGCGTAGATAGGCTCGTTGTGGCCTTGCTGCCCATTTTGAATGATCGCAGGATCGAGGGTTCTATTTACAACTAAATTGAACTCGCTGAAAAAAAAAAAAAAAATAGAAAGAGCTTGTTTTTTTGTTTCTTTTCGGAATAAGGAATTTCCTTAAAAAATGAACCATCTCTCGAGTTGCGTGCTGAAAAGAGTATATTCCGTTTAACTGAAAGGGTGGGATTATCAAATTTAGAATTGTTTACTTCTTATATTTTTGTCGTTCATACCTCACCGTATTATAGCGGGTGCATTTCCTCGGAAAGTTATGTTTTTATTTCCACATTCGTTGTCGGAGGAAAGAATAGTAATAATAATAATAATAAAAGGAAGCTGATGTGCTCGCATACGTTTTTATGGAAACTTTCGTGATCCACAAGGAACCGGCAGCGCTCGGCAACAGGAAGGAGAAGTTGTCCGACGAAGGAAGCATTTCGGAGGAATTCACAATCCTCCCTTCGCGCTCGGATTCCGATCTAATGAGAAGACGAAACTCGCACGCGCTATGTCCGCGGTCTTGTGGAGCGGGACAGACGTGGTACTTTTCGGATCACGTTCACGCCCGGTGGTCTCTGGAGCCGTGTACACTGCCGTAGGTACAGTCCATATAGGAGAACAAAAGAGTCTAAACCAGATCGCTTAAAAAAGATCCGAAGTGAGAAAAAGGAAACAGGAGGAGAAACGTCTTATTTGCTTCCTCGTAGATCGGGGAGAAGTCGCCCACGGAGTGAATTAAGCAATAAATGAAATGTTATGTTGTGCGTATGTTTAGAAAGCGGAAAGTTAGGCAACCCCAATGGACGTCTGGTGTCTTCGCTCTAGATGGGAAATCCAGCCAGTGTGGCGCGACCGCAAGCCTGGCCTCTTTAACGTGCATCCCGTTGTAGTTTTTCAAAACTGCACACCAGTACGTTGCCCATTTATACTGAAACGTGCAGCTGAGGGAATTGAACCCGGGATTCTTGGGTTCTGCAGCGCGATCTTTCTCTTCACGAGCTGCTAGCTGCGACACGTATATTTTCCCGCATAAAGTAGGTCGGATAAAACACTGGTAGAAAAATAAGCGTCTTCATGGTGACACTCCACATGTGAGCGGCCATTCATAGTGGCTAATCGTCAACTTCCGGCTGCCTGTCGGTACCCCTGAGCGTGTTTTAAAAACTTAAGATAGGGACGAATTAACAGGAAATATAGAAGCATTTCTAACGGGGCATAGGGTTTGCAACGAATGTTTTTATTTCACATTGTTGAAGAGTACCGCATGTGCGAACACAGTATGTAGCTAGTCAAACTATAGTGTGACGCAGTCAAGTATATAATATTGACGTATGGTGGCGCGCAGGCATCAGGTGTTGTCTTATGGCGCCATCTATATGTATCTAAGTGCCAAAGGGAGATAATGTTTCAGCGCCCCATATTGGTCTCGAGGTCAATTTAAACTGATATGAATAATTCACGTCGAGGCACGTGGCAAATAAAAATGGCACCAATACAAAGCCAAATGACAGGCCCGAAGTGTGCCCAAACATTTTCTCAAATTGTCATTGACGGGAATGTATTCACCAGGAACGTTTGCTCACAAATAAAATCAGCAAAACGCGAGCAAAACTAAGACGAACCTTCAAGAAAACAAAATTTCTGGCATATTGCTAGGTAGTTGTGTTGCATACGCAAAAGGTTCTAACATCACAAAGGTTTAGCGATACTCTGAGCTTCAGGCATGCAGGGCTGATAAACCTGGTGATCTTCCGGAGCCTTCCATACTCTCGAGTTCCTCTCCATCAGTGCGCACAGGTGGTCGAGCCCCTTCTCGCCTACCCATCTGGTCACGTGACCTCTCCCGCTAACCAATCAGCATCGAGATTCGCGGCCACGCCCATCAGGCTTCACGAAATGCTGAGCACCTAGCCAAAGAACGTCCACGTTAAAAAGCTTCTTTTCAGCGCTTGCTCTGTAAAGTTAAAAATAGCGTGACACCTAACCCTCCGTGTTATTTTATCCTTGCGTCTGTCATAAAGCAAAAAAGAAAACAAAGCCATAAAACGAAAGCCACGAACAGAAACCTTCTAGCAACAAGACGAAGATTGAGCAAATGTTAAGCGGAAGCACAATGAAAAATTTGTTTATGTTCTGATCCGTATCTCTAAAAGGAAGCTTCGTGTGGCGGGGTTAGAAGAAAATTGGTTTCACGCCATATAGAAAGCCACTCGCTTTGTAGTCATGCACTTGCGCTCCGAACAATCCATCGAGATTGGGTTTTCATTCTTCCTATCGACCTATAAGCCTCTCGAAATCTTTTGCGGGAAGTACCTTTGATTTGATTCGATCGGGATCTCGAAATCGCCTCGATCCCAAATCAACGTTCGCCGGTTGTGGTTCCATTTCTCTCTCACGCCATCTGCACGCGCTCGCGATTTGAGCGCAGCGGTATCTCTCTTTGATGGATGTTTATCACGCACGCTTCAACGCCATGTCAGTTCAGGTAATACCATCGAGAAGACAAGGCCCGCGACGATGACGTCATCGTCGGTGGACCCCCGACCCGCACGAAGCGAACGCGACCTTCTTGGCTCAACATAACTTGAATGCAAGGCCGTAGTGCTGCCATTTTTTGCGTCACCAGCGAAGGCCAACGCTGGGCACCTATTGGAAACGAGTAGTGCGTCAGCGCTCGGCTTCGAGTCAGGTTTGAGCCGAACGTTGACGTAATCGTCGTGTCCAATCGGTGGCTAGCGTTAGCCTTCGCTGAAGACGACATTTCTATCAGCACTGCGGCTTTGTTATCAAAGAGGTGTTGCTTGGCGTCGCCGCTCGCTAGTTTCGCACTCGTTACGAGATGCTACAAGATGCACTGTCGTCGATGCTGACGCGAGCTTGGCGGCGCTTTGTTTGTGATACAGTAGTGATGACGTTTGGGGAGGGGGATTAGTAGGCCTTGTATGCTCTTTGTGGTATTGGTTCAAGACGGCAGGCACGAAGAACATCTTGCATCGAGGGCAGCCCGCCGCAACGCCTGAATTGCTACGGATGTGTTATCATCACTGATCGGTTTTCCAACGACGCTTTGCCGATTTGTGTTGCCCCACCTTTTCGCGTGCGTTCCCCGGTCACGAGGCGGAGTCCTGCTCTTGATGGAAGGACCGATCGAAAGGGGGACGAACCACTGGCTGTATTCGCGCCTTCAAGAGCATGGTTTACAAACCCCCCGCTCATCTACGTCGGCCACCTTTATAGTTTTCTTCACAACGTTTTATTTCTTTCGAAAGATGCGTGAACATAATAAACCCCACCCTCCGTTTCTTAAGCTGTCACTCACTATACAAGCTGAGAATTTTGAAAATGAATTGTTTTAAAGGCTTTATAACCGGTCGGATTTTATGACGTTGTTAGTTGAGAGGTACACTCTAAAAAAAGTCTGCACGTCTACTCGCGCGCACAACACTTGGACAGCCAATCAGCGCAACTTACGGAGGCAGCTCAGCGAATGACGATGCCGAAACATATGTTTAGACCAAAAAATGCAGACTGAGTTGTGACATTAAGTAATGCAAAACGTCACGCTTGCATTGCTTAATGTCACAACTCAATCTGCGTTTTTTGGTCTAAACAGATGTTTCGGCATCGTAATTTGCTGAGCTGCCTCCGTACACTCTAAGAAATGCCTGAGCGTCCACCTACCCGTAAAACACTCAAGGAGCCAATCTCTGCAATCTACGAAATCAGGTCAGCGAATGATGAGGCGGAGCATCTGTTTAGACGTCAAAATTAAGTGTGCGCTGTGGCACTACGCAATGCAAAGCGTCATGCTTGCATTGTGTAATGCCACAGCGCAGACTTAATTTTTAGGTGTAAACAGATATTCCGCCTCATCATTCGCTGACCTGATTTCGTAGATCGCAGAGATTGGCTCTTCGAGTGTTTTGCGGGTAAGTAGACGCGCAGGCATTTCTTAGAGTGTAAGTTGCGCTGATTGGTTCTCCACGTGTTATGCGCGAAAGTAGACGCACAGACGTTTTTTTAGAGTGTATACGCCACAATTTTCGCCGCTGTCTTTGCCGCTAACTTCGCGAATTGTTTAACTCTATTCGCGAGCCATTGAGGTCTGAGCTGACATTTTGAGAACTATCCTGTTGTTGTGTTGTCTAACCAGTAACTATATCGCTAAAAAAAGAAGAAGATTTCTTTATTTGAGAACGTCAGGGCGTCTCCTTCATTGCGCAGTCAATGAGATTTCAGTGGAGGCACAGCACGGAGCTAACGGCGAAGTGGGGAACGACCTTAATAATCATTCTCGATCTGTCATTCGAAAACCGTCAACAACTAAAAAAAAAAAAGAAAAGAAAAGGTGTTGCTTTTGCTGTTCCTAATCCGTCAACGAGCGTCATAGATATGTTAAAACTGACGCAGCACCAACCAGCACAATTGAACATACAATTTGACGTGAATAAAAATATCGAACCGCAACAACCACTGAGCAAAACTTCGATGCGGTCGACTGTGATTCTAAATCGCCGCAATTTCGGAAATCGAAACAAGAAGGGAGCTAGAGGAAGTCGATGTAAACATCTGAGAGGTGGGCGCGTTCAGTTTCTATGTCGCAAAACAATTCCGAAGTAAAACAGGAGACGAAATAAAAGAAAAACAGATAAACAGAAACAACACCAGGGACGACAACACCATTACTACAAACGACATTACCGGTGACAATAATAACAATAATAATAATAGCAGCAGCAACAACAAAAACAAGAACGACTGGCGAGCGAGCAAGATGAAGCGACGGAGTCCCGGACCTGCCCGTTTCTTTCATCGGACCGCTTTTTTCCTCGAAGAGGTAGTCCTGGAGACTCGAAGGAAGTTCAGGAACTACCGCGGGCCAGGACTAATTGTAAACGCGGAAACGGACCAGTGCCCGCCTCACCCAAAATCGAATAATGCCGAAACAGCATCAACAACAGCGACAACAGCTAAAATAACGAGGGTTTAGGGACAAGAGAAATGCCACCAGGGCTTAACAAGGACACCAAACTGCGGGACCTGAACAAAATTCATCTGATGTCGGCTGCGAGGCGGCTTCACGAAGACAACACGGACGACCTGGCTCGCAAAAAAACGTCGACCACACCTAGGTAGGACCGGAAGGAAGCGGGCAACGATGTTTGTCCGATCCGCCACTCGATGGGGGAAAGAAGAAATAAAGTCGCCAGGTTAGCGTGTGTGTGCCGGCCAGCACTCGCAAGATTCGCCGCCTTGCCCGCATTTTCTTTAGTTCTTTTTTAACCGCCCCCATTACGCAAGACAGCTCCAGCCGACCCTTTATATTTTTGTTATCCCCCTCTCTCTCTCTCTTTTACTCTCTCTTTCTCTTCTTTTCGTTCTCTCCTTGTTTCTTTCTTTTCGGTGAACACCAACTCGGTACTTCCTGAAACGTTCCTTTCGGTCTGATGGGTAGAGGCAGGCTGACTGCCGTTTCGCACTACGACGGAACGCAGCGGAGCCGTTCTAGCCCATCCAAAGCTGCAAATGTATCACGTGACAATGTACCCCGCGCGTCGCTGAGCCCTCCCGAAGATCACGTGACAAGCATATCGCGTTAGATTGGCTCTAATGGCTCGTAGCGTTTTCCGCGGTCCACCGTAATGCGAAGCGGACGATACAGACGTCCACCAAACAACGCGGGAAGCTCCAGCCGACATGATTGCCGTCGGTTGCTGAGGCTGAGTGAAGTAGTCGGCGCCTACGATTTTGGTCACGGTGTTGCTGAAGGAGTTTAGGAAGGCTTGTCAGAGCCCTGTCAGGTTCTTGCGTTGAGTGGACTGTTTTTAAGACAGCCAAAATGGCCCCCGGTCGGGTGATTGCACGCGTTTGTTCCATCTGAATGATCCGCGAAGTCTTTGGGTGTTTGCGAACAAGTCTAGTGTTTGACTACTTTGGTGTGTTTTTTGGCGCTATCCTGTTGCGGTAGCCGAGAAAAATAGACCGTGCTGCAATGCAGGGCCGTATAATCAATGGCATCATCGGTATCTCAGGATGTATTTCGGTCGTCTTATTCGCGCGTTCACGCGTTTTCCCGTGTACTTTCCGGCAGTAACACCGATATATTTAACGAAAGAATGCGCGCGAGGACTTGGGTGTTCTCTTTTGTTTCGGAACAGCGCCATTTGTTGGCGTGAGCCGTCACGTTAAATATGGCGCCGGGGATCTCCGCTTATGGCACTTTCCTCTTCTTTTACTCGTCCGCTCCTAAAAATGGGGGAACATTACGTACAGAGAGTAAGTTCCTGCTTGTCAGGAAAGCGCGCTCACGATAACTGGTGGTTTTGTGCCAAAGTATATAGATAAAAAAAGAAAAACTAGTTTTTTATTTTTTTTTTTTATTTTGTAGATTTGTTTTAGGCCTGGTTTATTTCGGTTATGCTTCGTGGTTTTCAAAGAATGACTGCGCGTTCCTGAATCCAAATCAGGCGAGCGGAATCTGAGTCTGAGACAGTAGGAGAAGAAAAGTTTGTGGAACCTGAAAGTGGCAGCCGGAAAAGCTAAATCCGGAAGAGCTCAACCCCTCCGAGAAACGTCAGCTTTAGTCAATGAGAGAATGAAAATGACAGGGTGCGTCTTTCGCGCACCCGGTATCAACCATGCACGCACTCCGTGCTTTCCGCCGTGCTTCCGTTTCGCGCGCGCGTGCTCGAGCTGGACGAGACGCCGGAGCGTTGTCGAAGCCAGGAAGCTCGCGCTAATGGCGGAATAACTGACGCTCCTCCCGGTTGTTCTCACCCTGTCAGCGACTGTAGAACTCAAAGGCCTTCAGGAGGATCCGTTTCAAGTGTGCTGCGCCGCGCCTAACCAACAAAATTGCTCCGGGAGGCGCCGGACACAGTTGGAGGGGCGCCTCGCCGTTGTGCTCAATTTGGACCCGGTCCTTGGCCCGGACAATGGATCGTCAACCTTGTCACATTGTTCTTGAAGTACACCAGGACGAATGTTCTCACTTGTCTCACGACCCGGTTCCCAAACACAAATTGAGAGCGTGAAGCGAATCGCACGTGACTGGCGTTTGATAACACCTTGCAGAAGTATTTTATTCCGATGTTGCGAGAGAAGCAGAAGGGGCGTATCCATCTAACCATAATGTAGCATTTTGCGAATATCGTCTTCGATGATTAACCGGCTCGCGTTAGAGTGATTAAAGATAGAAGAAAAGGTATGCTAAAAATAAAAAAAAAGAAGTAACGAATGATATTGTAGGGTTGGGTAGCAGTTAAGGGTTGGATCCTCTCGTAAGGATTAGTTTCACCAGGAGTTGAGAACGTTCTTCGCTGAAATAATAATTGTTAATTAAAAATGTGAAATGAGTTTTTTATTGTTTTGGTTTTGTAAATAATAGCGTTTGGCTGTGAACAATATCCCAAATGTGTATAGGAGGCAACTGCTCCTTTTTTCCACGTACTGTTCCCCAGATCAATTGCCTCTTCAGATTGCAGGTCCTCGTTTTGCTATTTGAGGTTTATACAATTCAGAATGGTGTACTTGTTTTCTTTGTTCTAGCTTTTATAATTTGACTACCTTGATGAATAACCCGAGTCTGGGTCGAAAACGTAGAAACATCAGTCGTGGAAGAGAAAGAAAAAAAAAATGTTTTCTCCACTTGACGGGCAATCATCAAGATGGTAAATTACAGCAGCTGTCAATGTTTCTTTTTTATTCTTCTGAAAAATGTTAACGTCGTGTTTTCGCCTTATTGAGCAAAGTTATGTTTATTTTAAGAGTGTGCGGTGTTGCGCAGTGGCACCACAGCTTTGCACTTTTATCTGTTTTTTCTGTTGAGATCTTCCAAAGGTGTTTTCCTACCTTGTCTACCTCTTGACGGCCGGTAGTATGCGCAAATAAATAAATTAACAAATACGTATATGGATAAAAAATAATAATATATCTAAACTTTTAAATATATAGTATTCCCTACCAGGTTAATCGTGACTGTTTAATACTTTAATTACTTTCTGTGAACCGCTGTTCTTTTTTCTAAAGCTTAGTCAATAGGGAAGGATTTAAATATAGCTTCGCGGTTCGATGGAGAATAAAAATAATTATGATGATTTAAATAAAAAATTTCACGACGAAATAATCGCGGCCATATTTTTACTCAGCGGTTTTCGATCATTTGAAACTTTTTATGAGCATTTGATTAAAAAAGTTCAAATCAAGCCATTATCAAGCAAGTAGATTTATATAAGGTTTAACATGAACAAAAAGAAGTGCTCTTCTGAGGAAATCGGAGCGTTTAGCTTGGTTTCTGCTTTCCATTTCGTCCTTCAGCTATGTAACGTGATATTGAAATTTGCAACAAAAACACAATGCAAACTACAGAAGAAAACAACAACAACAAGATAAGAAGTATCTTTTTTACAATGGAGTCAAAACGCGAAAGAAAAATCAATCCTAGTTTTTGATCTAACTAAAAAAATCGAAATATTTTTGTTTCAGTTTGACGGAGATTACACTAATAAAATATTTAATTAAACCGTACTTTGCATGTACAGTAATTCTTTCTTCCGCATTGTTATCAGTGATGGGGTCAATTGACCGCTCAGTCTGCCATGTTGAAAACTACATGAAGTGGTAAAAAAATCACTCTTTTCTAGGTACTATGATTTAAATAAAAGAAATATATTTATTTAAATTTTTTCAAGACAATTTTTTTACCCTGCTTCAAAGCACTTGCTATTAAAAAAATAAAAAGACAATTCTTCCTCAGCCTGGTTTGAATACCGTTATAATACCTTTGACAGCTGTTGAGTTTTTGTCTTGCGCGGCCGAATTGCTTTCTGCGACGCATTTATTCATTGGACTGAATAGAGGTCGTAATTCAACGCGAACCTCCCGTTTCTTGAATTCAGTTTTCAAAGTAGCCGTTTTGTATTCCGAACAGTTCCCATCTGTTTCGGCGTGAAAGCTTCAACCTCGACTTTTATTTCTCGGGATGTTTTCGCCCCGGATTTATTATTTCGGAATTCTAGAGCACTCGGGAATCCTTTCGAATTTCTTTTCTTCTCAGCTGGCCTGCGTCAATTACGCAAGAGAGCTTGTTCGCATTTCTGACACAAAATTTTGATTTTTGCGTCCCAAGAAAAAAGAAAAAAAAAAGGATAGAAGTAAAACGTGACCAATGGTGCCCCGTGGAAAGCTTTGTTATTTTGTACTCGTTCCTTTGGCATGATTTCGGTTGGTTGGGATTTAATTTATTTTCTAGAGCGTGCGTGCTGGAGGAGTTTGCATTTCACGACATTCCCTTTCGCCTCCGTGCATCGCATTACCCTCCTGAAGCTACGTTCGAAGCGGCGAAAGACAACAATGAATACTTCAAACTCGCCAGGTGTCGAGGTTATTATCCTCAAAGTGTCTGAGACTGGCAAGTATCATCTTAAAGTCACGCGCTTTATTACCTAATTTATGTCAGCGTCCCGGAAGCAAAGTTCTAGGATTTCGAGCGCTTCTTACAGAATTTCAGCATCTGGATGAATTGTACATTTAAATTTTTATGAATTTGGATGAAAATCCTGCTCCTCAAATGCAGCATTCTACTTGGCTGTGAAGTGATAATACGTATTTGCTCGAGTAATAGCCACACTGTTTATGAGCAAAGCCTGTTGGGAGGGGGGGGGGGGGGGGGGGGGGTCCGCTTTTATGCAGGAGCACGGGGAGAAAGAATCAAACGCGATCGGCACAAAAATTACAGCAATTTACGGGTGAGAGATAACGTCTTGACGCGAAAATGCTATCTGCTCAGATCGCAATATTTGCGGAGAATCGTGTTCTCGACCTCGTTATTTGCTGCGACTTTTATGCAGAACGCGACCATTGCCTGTATGTGTGTTCTGCAGGCAAGGTAGACGCGAGGGCCATGTACCTTAGAAGGCTATTACTTGAGCAAATACGGTAAGAAGGACTGGTACTCGGTGTTAGTAAGCGGCTTGAGAGTGTACTACGCCCGACTTACGCACCAAATGCTCCTTTATGTCTAGATGACATGGTCCCGTCCGAGGAACGCGGCGTGGAAACCGTCGCACGACGGCAAGCGTTTCCAGCGGAATGTCGGCCTTTGCCGGCAGCTAGCTGCGTGTGCGGCTATGGACGAGGCGCCCGAGAATTCGCGGTGATCCGGTCCGCGGCCTTGCATTCGCGGTGCGCACTACAATGGCGACGGCCGCTCGCCCGCCGCTTGCCCGCCCTGCTGCCGCGCTATTGAGAGCAAGGCCGGCCGCGCTGCCGCCCGAGCCTTCATCGATTCCACGGGTCTGCCGGCCCTGCTCGCGTACTGCTCGTCGTGCAGTGCCTTTTCAGAAGACTCTAATAGTCTCGTGTTTGTTCGTAATGGTAGTCGTCTCATATTGTTTTTCGGGGCGAGTCCTTTGAATGCACCGGCTGCTCATTACGCCGAATAAATATGTGTTTTGATCGAGCGCGTGCTCCGGCTCTCCATCAAGTGTTGCGGTGCTGTCAGTGACACAGGCGCGAAAATGTATTTGCGACTTTCATCGCGTGTTTTTGAACTTACTTTCATTCACGGCCTCGTTTCTTGACCGCTACACGCTGTGAATATTTGATTCGCTCGAGAAGGCTGCCGCCAAAGATTTTTGTTCTAGCCAATTGGTGCGGTCGATTTCGCTAGAGTTGCCACAAACGTCTGCAGTAAAGACAAAGTTACATGCACGTGATTCTAGCTCAGTAGAATGCTTCCGGTTATTCGAGGCGAGAAGGTTGGGTATTGACGCCTGAAGGAATTTTTTCCCAACCCAAGTGAGGATACCTCTACTTCCTGTGCTGGTGCAAGCACGTGTAATGCCAAGCTTCTATGCACTATGAAAGTTAATGGCGAATTCCACGGGTCGTTTTGGAGCGCGCCGGGATCGACTTTTCTGGAGCGAGCCTATTTCGCTGGGCGATCGGGATCGAGACCGACGTGTTTCACTGGTCGTTTTAGATTAGCTCCCGCTCCAGATCTGGATCTGGATCCGAGAAAAGTCACTCCCACGATTTCGGCGGATTCAACCGGAAGCCAGCCGGGCCAGCCCTCGGCGCACACACGTGACTTCCTTTCTCGTGGGGCATCTCGCCTGATTTCGCCCATCTCGCCTCAGAAGAAGAAGAAGCAGTGAAGCACATCGCGGGCTGGGCTCCTAGATTGTCTCGACATCAGAAGAATTCTTAATGGCCGCTTGCTTACCCCTTGGCTCGACAGCCGGTTCGTTTTCCAGGAAGGAGAAGAGAAGGTATTTGCCGCGCTACGGGCATTCCGGCAATCTTTGCTAGAAGCGCCTGAGCCATTCCTGCCGCTTGTGCGTCGAACACGTGTTAGCGCCGCGATTGCGAAAACGTCTTCGAACCGACTGCGGCGGCCGCGGAAAGGGGATTCCCGATTTGCCGCGCTACGGGCATTCCGGCAATCTTTGCTAGAAGCGCCTGAGCCATTCCTGCCGCTTGTGCGTCGAACACGTGTTAGCGCCGCGATTGCGAAAACGTCTTCGAACCGACTGCGGCGGCCGCGGAAAGGGGATTCCCGGGCAGTTGAATGACGGGAAGGCATCCGCCGATCCCGGAGCAGTGGTCATGTTCCACTGGGGATCCGTAGGCGGCGCGACCCCGTTCGGATCGTTTGCTCCAATCCGGATCTGGTCAACTGAACCCGGCGCGCTCCAAAACGCCCAGTGGAATTCGCCATAAAACACAACGGCGTGGGTGGCACGTTCACTACCCACAGAGAGCAAAAAAAGGGCCTTTAGTGAGTTTCTTTCCGCGAATACGAGAACTCGTGCTTTAAAGGCAGTTTCCAAAGCCGCGCCAGAATCGTTCACTACGGCTCCGCGCTCGTGCCCATGCCTTTATCAATCCTGCAGATGCTTGTGAGATGGAGCATGGCTCTTGAACTTATTATTTGTTATTGGGTTAGCAGGCGTTCGCACTGGCTACTATCATGGTTTTGCACGGATTTTGTGAGACAGAATTCTGAAAAAATGCTTTTGGTAAAAATATCCAAGTGTATTTACGCCATCGTGTAACGTAGATCCACTAAATACGCCACGTTTCAGACGGACGGTACTTACCCATCTTGGTGCTTAAAATAATGGTCGCCAGTTATTTGAAGCTTTATCTGAAATCACAGGAAACGCTTTTCCGTCCTTTAAAAACGTTTAAACAGTTTGCGACAGATCAAACCAATATTACATGACCTTCCAAACACCGAATTTAATGCTGAGGAAGTTGCATTTTTGAATCAAGACGATCGGCACTTGCGTCTGCTCTGCACAATCACCAAGATGGCGGCGTCCACGGCAATACCGGGGAAAAGAGTGCCGATACTCTAAGCGTAGCTCATTTAGTGGCTCTATAGTGTAACGTGAGCCGCAGCGACAGCAACTATGCGGTAACTGAAAGTCGCGTTCGTCGGACCAGCCACGAACTTTCCCATGGTTTAGCCATGCGGCGTGCGAGTTCGTCTGTTCTTCGCGCATCTCGTGCGCTTGTTTAACCGCCACAGGCGCTCGCGTGCTTCTGCTATCTTTCGACTTGAACAGCGAGCACCGGAGAAGGAGAGGAGTTGCCGGTCTCGGATGGTCGTGTGCATGGGCCGGCGGGGGCAGCAGAGATCCCAAGTGCGGCGGCCGGGCGCGATTACGTACGTGATCGACGACGCAACCGAGGACGACCACGCAGTTCCTCGCGGAAATGTTTCTTCTAACAGTTTTCAACGTAAAAGAAAAAAAAAAACAAAAAAAAAACACCCGTCGCTGATTTACGCTATTCACACTTGGACGGATGGATGGATGAATGTTGGAAAGATGTTAATGGCTATACCCTTTGTGACGGGCGGTAGCTTGCGCCACCTAGCCCAAGTCTAAAAAGACAACAAAAAAAAAACAAAAAACATCAACAACAAAACAACAACAACAACAACACAGTGCTCGCTGCAGACATGATGACAGAAGTACCTGCGGGCATGCCTCACGCATGTTTGAAGCATGTTTGATCCCTACATTTGTATGCTTGGAACATGTATGCAGACAGTTTTCTGTATGACCAATATGATAGTCCCGTAATACGAGGAAGAAAGGCGTCTCAGACAGTGTTTGAAAGCTGTCTTTTTTTGTGTGATGCATTTAGCAATAAGACCGCGGCGTCACAGTTTAATGTTAGGGCCCGATGGCGGCTCGTAGCATTGACAGCAGTACACCCTAGAATGCGTGAATCAGTGAAGGCCGAAGGTCGTGACCTTGCCGACCGTGCACCGAGATTCGGGCGAGGCCCTTGGCAGGCTCCCAACACTGCGCTATACGAATGTTTCCGCTCTGCTGTGTAGCCTTCACGTTCTTTAGAGCGCCACTTACGGATGATGGATTTCTGAGACACGAATTGACCGTACAAAGACTCTTACCACGTCGGCCAACCTTCCACTAATGAGGTTTTTCTTGGCGTCAGGAGGAAGTGAGTCCACTGTCAGAATGTCACTTGGTGTTTCGAGGGTTAGCCGGGGCGGAGGGGTTCTGCTCTTAGCTGACGCTGACAGCAAGACCACCGCTCGTGGGTCAAGAGTTGTCTTGCGGAGACAAGTAAATTGTGGTTGAGACGGAGTACTGGAATGTTCGAGCAAATACGTTCGGACAGTGAGGCAGGCACGTAGCCAGGGGGGGGGGGGGGGGGGGGGGGGACCCCCTGGCTACGGGCCGCCCCCCGAAATCGTTCATTTCCCCCCCCCCCCCCCCCCCCCCTCCGAAACAAAATCCTGGCTACGTGCCTGCAGTGTGGTCTCTTCGAAAGAGTGGCTTTGTTGTCACTCTTGAAATTTCATGAAAAGTGCGAATGAGAAGTACAGCTGAGGCGAGGTATTTTATATGCCACTGTGTTATGGTATAGTGGTCCTTGGAACTTTGTGGGAGACGCGAGGGAAGTGTGCTTTAATTTCAATAGTGTTGGTCGACCTTGTTATAGTGTATAGTGTTGAACTTCGCGGTTTGTTTTGAGACCACAACTGAAAGAGCAGGCAGCTTTTGATGGATTGGATCTTATGACAGGAACTTTTCTATTAGCTATACCCCGCTTGCACGCGATGTCAACGTATGATAGTTTTAAAAAAATTCTACTTGCTTTTGTCGAAAAAAATCGATAGTGCGAAACGCGAGTTGCAGAAAGCTACCTGCTCTGCAGCAAGACCGCCACAATGGTCGCAATGCGACGTCGATGGAAGCCATGTGTATCAGGCGTTCGGATATCTGGATATAAAATAAAAGTTTTTTTTTTAAGTAGCTTTATATATACATAATATTTAACCGTTGCCAATTCGTTTTTGTTTTTTTACCCATGACTGAACCACATTACGCGTGGTCTTTCTGCTATGAAATTACAATATTCTATTTTCACAAGTCTAACTAAAATAAGAAAATATATCAGAATAGTTTTTATATCTGCCATGTCTTTCAGCTGGCTATTTTCTCCTGTCCCACAAAACCGTAAACTTGGCTAGCGTTAAGGTTATTAGACTCTCGCATATAATGCTCCTGTCTACCGCGGCAACGTGCGGTCTTCTATCGATCCTCCTGTCCAAGCAGAGTGCAAGTAACCCCTGAGCTCACGTTAAAGCAAACAGTCTCACGCACCGCTCATTACCATACACCTCCGTCTGTCTTCTCACAAGACGAAAACAATTTAACGACGGTCTAATCCCATTACCATAACAGCTGCTCAGGAGCTACGAGGCCTGACAAGGCCTAAATGCAACGGGTGCACCGACCGCTTCCGCCAAACAAAAGGCAGGCCCTTCTTCTTATCTCGCAATTGTTAGCGAATGTCTTTCGCAGTTCACGCACGCCGAGTCGGCATAACCGCGGCGATAGCGCGAGTTTTCGTGTTGCGTCCGCTCCATGGTGGTCAGTCTTTGTATTCTTCCCGTTTTGACGCCTTTTGTTGTTCTGTTTATTGTTTTCAAGCCGTTCGAAGCCATGCGAACCGTGGGTTGGACGCTGTCCCCACGCGAATGGGACATCAACTGACTTTCGATGGAGGATATAGGTATTCGCGTGCGTCGGTTTCCGCTGTTATATTTAGGCGGGCGTCGATGATTAGCGCCCCGAACGCGCCAGCGGGATTCTGGACACGGTCTCTTGCTCGGGTCCGTCGACGAGAACGGCGCAAAGCGCTGCTAACCGGTTCGAAGCGTAACGAACTGATATCAGCCGCTTGCGGGTGACCCGAGAAATTATACGTCGCTCGACCGCGCCCCGGATTCCCACGCGGCTTGGCGCCGGAGACACCCGGGAATGCCGCGTCGGTTCTTTCGCCGAGAGGGGAAAAGAGAGAGAGGCACCACGTCTGAAACGAAGTGCTAATTTGACGCTTTCTTTAGACGTTCGAAAGCTGTCGATTGGCTGCCTGTGCGCGCTAACGCGCGCGCATTAGAAGCTGTGTTGAAAACGGTGCCTCCTGCGTGTGTATATTTCAGGGCCTGAAACGCGTCCTAAAAGTGGTCCCTCGGTTTCCGCCTTATGACGTCATAAAAGTGTCACGCTGTCGCCGACCGCGATCCTGGTGGTGGACGTGGAAAAAGCGCCTGTTTTGCTGCAGGTCGATTTCCAGCTCGACAGTCCACGCGCTAGCTTCGGCAGCCGGAACTGGGGACGCCGCTATGATGACAACGACACTCGCGTGCACTCGTCGCATTTTTTTTTTTTTCAGGAATTTTAGCATTAGCCGCCAGGATCGCGACATCCGACAGCATGACACGTCGGCTCCTCTGACGTCATTTGTTGCCACTTGGCAACCGTAACGCGTTCCCGGCACCGTAATGTCAGGATTTTATGCTTTCGTCTGTACATTTATAAAGAGTCAAATCGATCCCCGGGGCAACCTCAATGAAGCCCGTTTCTCGGCCTACAAGCAGGGTGTATACTTTCCGGTGTTTATTTATGACAAAAATCGGCGGATTTTTATCGGTGTTTATTTATTTCACCAATACCGGTGCTTTTCGGTGAATTCTCTCGTCCAGACGCTAAAAAGGGTGATTATCGGGGAAAAAAATTGCGAATGTAAACCACCGCTGAAGACAAAAAAAAAAAAACAAAAAAAAAAACAGTCCAAATTTAATTTACATCTTTTACACAACCTCTTTCACACTTGGTTATTGTAGTACATGCTTGCATACATTCCTAGGCTCGTGTGTGTCACTGACGCCTGCTCCTTCCTGTTGACGACGCGCAATTTCGAGAATGCCCGCTCAACATTCGCGCTGGACACGGGAAGTCCCATAGCGTCCCGCGAGGCTTGGGACGGTACTGGCCATCTGTGACTGGCCTCTCAGGCCACACTGATAGTGATCTTCTAGCTGGGCGGCCCAGAAGGACCGCTGACCTTGGAGGACAGTGGAGCAAAGCTAAGATCCTCCAAGAGTTTAAGATCTCGTAAGTCACAAATGAAAGACAGGCAAAGGGCATGATTCCGGGTAAGATAATGTGTTTGACGGAAATGTGCGTAAAACCTTTTCTGTGAAAAAACAAACAAACGTCAACATTGCTAGGAAAAAATTGTTTAAAAACCGGCGTTTCTTTTTTTTGGACGATTTTTATATCCGTCACCGGCGAGTATTTATTGGTGTTTTTGGTTCAAACTGGGAAGTATGCAGGACTTTTTTTGGTAAAAAAAAAAAGGCAGCGCTTGCTTGAAAATATAAAAAAAAACTGGTGTTTTTCGGTTTAACCGATTTTGTATTATCGACACCGGCGGATGTGTATCGGTGTTTTTCGGTTAAAACCGGAAAGCATACAGCCCACCTATAAGTTGCGTTGTTGTGTGCGTCGCAACCCCGCTATAAACGGCCATTTTCACGAAAGAAAGTTCGTACGTAAGTTGCACTTTTGTACAAGTGGCATTCGGGAGAGTTACGCGGTCACTGCGAAGAATGGCACACGGAGTCTCTGCAGCCGCGGATCAACGCCGCCTCGCGTCGTTTTTGTGAAGAGCAGGACATCGGCGGGTGCTCTGCCGGTCACGTCCTTTGTCGTAAATGTCAGTCTCGAACAATCAAAACTCGCACCAGAAAAAATATTAAAGAAAAAAAAACGCGCCTTTTAAACAGGAAAATGCGTTACATAGAAAAAACAAAAACAGTTATGACAGCGTTGCGTTAACGTAGCACAAAACAGAAGCAAAATCACGAGGACCATAACAAATTGGAATCTTATTTGTATCTGATAGAGATATATTAAAAAAAGCTTTTTAGTAATTAATACATTTTTGAAGGAAGCTGCAATACATCAAACTCTAGGAACGAGAACTTAGGCGTTTTTTTTTATTTTATTGCCGCTTTTGGTAGCAAGTGAAACACGTTGCTGTTTCTGATCCTAATCTACAATATAAAACGTGTTTCCCTTTCTCTCTACATATATGTAGCCTTTCTGCCTGCTTCCTATTTCTTCAAAATACCCTACGGAATAACCGAGTATAAATTTTCGCTATCTGGATTCTGACACTGGAAATCTATCCTGATTCCATTTGATTTCAGGTTTTCAGAGATTATTCCTTCGTGTGTAATCTGGATCTCAGGTTCCCAGAAACACGTTCCAGATAGATTTCCAGTTACATATTCCAGATAATGAAATGTTATATTGCGTTTTCCAATAGGGTAGTACTTTCGAACTATAAGCACTACTTCTTTTATTTACGCCCACTGCAGTGTGGGTATCGAACAAGCACTCGCGAGTAGAACTATTTTAACTAGCAGCCGCACGAGCTGGATTTGAATATGCTCTGAAACAGTGAATACCGAGTATGGCAGTTCTAGTGGAAAGCGTACTAACAAAGCATTAGAAAAAAAAACAAACAAACAAAAAAAAACGTCGTGTATTTGATTTTGTTATTTTCCAGTCGAAACATGACTTCAAAGGAGCGAAGTGGTCCGTAACAACGCCCTTTCGTCATCTACATTTTTTTTCGCCAAAAGCCTCATAAGGCGAACTCTAAACTTGCACAGGGTATTCCGACAAAAGGTCATGCGAGTTAAAAGTATAATGCGAGATGTCTAGAGAGAAAAAAAAAAAAAGTGTTGGCAAATTTTTGCGCACGACCTACGGAAAAAGAAAAGTGACTGCAGTGCTGTCAACAGGGCATGTCGCTTCACACAACACAAAAAAAGCTAATGGTGGGCAGTGTATTACTCTTGTTACCTATTTGTCCAGGGGTCTAACTAGAAGACGTTTAAGCTCAAAGAGCTTGTTAACGGCGTCACGTTGAGTGATGTTAGCAGTGGCAATAGGCTCGCGCCCTAAATTCGTGCAGCCCCCCTCCCCACGCGCATTGTGACTTCGAAAGGCGTTGCGTTGTTGCAGATAGAAACAAAAAAAATGAAAGACGTTTACAATCTCCTGTAACGTCGAATTAGAGCGCAGCTCTTCAGGAGGAGGAGAGGAGGGTACAGAGAGGGGCCTATGCCCCTCCTTTTTCACCGTACCCTCCCCTTCTCCTCTCCCCCTCCCGTCCCATTCAGCAGAAAAATTTTCGCTAAATTTAGAGAAGAAATTTTCCACTAAATACAGCGGGGAATTATTTCCGATAAATTTAGCGAAAACATTTTTTCACTAAACTTAGCGGGGAAATTTTTCCGCTAAATTTAGGGGCGAAATGTTTCCGCTCAATTTAGTTGAAAAAATTTACCCTTGTGACTTCACACGTGACGTCACACGCCCATGCCCATAATGCAAAGCGTGGTTACGCCGACGGGGAAATTTTACCCTCGTGACGTCACACGTGACGTCACACGCCCATACCCATAATGCCACTCGCGGTTACGCCGACGCCGACAACGCCGTTCAAGCCGGGAACGGGCGCCATAAGAGCTGCGCTCTAAAAGCGGGCGATTCATAAAGTTCATCTATTTGACTTTGTAGCGTCATTCTGTCAGAACAAAGGTCCTTTCATATTCCACGCCGTACGAAAAAGGGCAGTGTAAAGTAAACATCGATGGTGGCCTTGAAACAATGGCGGCACGAAGACCAGAGTAGAAACAAGATGCGCGAAATATCCGCAATTCCCCTCGGGAATATATGCAGTGTTTCATTTCACGACTCTTCACGCAGGGCGTGTAGAGTCCCGAGAACCTCATTATATCTCTGCAGCCAGTGAGATTGCACCATTGCCCAATGAGAACACCCGTGAACGATTCATGCGTAGGCAAGAAGCGCGAACGTACATTTTGTGAATTTACTTTCCTGCACAATACGGAGATAACCAATCTCGGCGAACAATGGATGGATCCCAGCGAATGACGAAGCTCAGATAATGATTAGATCAGAAAAATGCTGTGTGAGTAGCGAGGGCGCGAGCGAGTGAAACGTCATGCATGTTCGATGTCCCTGCTCAAATCGCAATGCTTCGGGGTCTGATTGTATTCTGATCTTCCTCATACGCTAGGATCCTTTTATTGTTCGCTCTGATTGATTGTATCCGTATTTTGCAGGAAAGCAAACTCACAGACCATTTTTTGATCCACAGGATCGTGTCGGTATGTCGACAGAAACCTACCTGAACAGCTACCGCCATCTATAAGCGACGGCGGCAAGCACACAGCCAGTCTGCTTGCCGCCGTCGCTCGTAGATGGCGGCAACCTTTCCAGCTATCTAAAACCCCTCGATATGTTTCGTTTGTCTTTGCAAGTAGCGCCAAATGCGCGAGCGCACGTGGCCCAGGTCTCGAGCGGCCCTTGGAAGCAAATGGCGGCGCAGCACTGAAATGAGCGGCCCTTGGAAGCGAATGGCGGCGGAGCACCCGCTCGTGGCACGTGTCTTGCGCATTTCCACAACAATGGTTGGCGGTACTTGTGAAAACACCTTTATCAAGGGGCTTTACAGCTATCGTAGAAGAATGAATAGTTGGGCGCGCGTTGGGGGGAATTCATCGAAGGAAACAGCGCGAAAAACAGACGACGACGAAGAAGAAGCACGCGTAACGAGCGCAGCGCTCGTCACGTGTGTTTCTTCGTCCTCGCCTGTTCTGCGCGCTGTTTCCTACGCCCTTATCAGTTTCGGTATGGACTAAGGATGGGTCGGCCGCGCGCCCTTTCGGGGAAAGAAGACTGGGGAGCGGCGACGTACGCAGCAGCGCGAATAGGGCCGCAGTCGCTACAAAACCGCTCTCGCCTCGACTTCCACTGCGTCGAGCGCTACAAAACATCATTTAACAAATTAGTACTTGCAATTCTAAAATCAGCGGTGTTAGTAATTGGAACTATGACTGCGGGAAGGCGACCCAATCAATTGAGGTTTGGGGTAAGAAGGAGGAATTAAAAATAGATGCCCTCCAATTGGGAATCCTAACTTTTTGTTGATGATTGGTGCGTGATGAAATATAAGATGGTTCCGAAAACAGTGCTTGCCGAAGTGTTTGGTTAGAGTGATAAATATTGTAAGACAAACATCCACTAGATGTTTTTAGCGCGATTATGCTATCACTGTCGATGGGTCTCTTGAGTAAGAAAATGTGACGTTGAACACTTCCGTGCTTAGTTTTTATCCCTTAATTAATTAATTATTTCATTCATTCGATATTTCCTTTTTACAAAAGACGATGGCAAGTATGCAATGCGTTCCGATCACAGTTCACCGTACTATGTGGTTTGGCCCTCCTTACGGTACTCAAAGAACTGTAGTGTCACCCCGATTTCCGCACCAATGCTAGTAGTAGCTTTGCATGCTCACTGGTGATAGTTGGTGCTCTTTGTTTACTCATGAGTCGTAAAGATGTTAGTTTCCACTTGCGTATTTTTTTATAATTCCTCAACATTCGCCTAACTGAACGAAAGAAAGAAAACAGCTTTGTTTTAATAAAGTAACTGGTGATCTAAAAAAAAGCTTGATTTTTGAATTGGCGTTTATGCTCTCATGCCATCATGAAAACGCGTGCTCACAAATGACAAAAAAAACAAAAAAACTCAACACATGTTTGAGTTTTGCCCTTCACTGTGAGTACCGTAAAGTGTCTGTTAATTTTTTTTTTATCGTGGGCTGAACCAAATTATAATATAATTCAAGTTACGTCATATACGTAGTAAATGTTGGTCCGTCTTGAGTGACTGAAAATACTCCCCTACCCAGGGGGCGTCGCTAGCATATATTACGTTCCGTCTAACGCATTATCCCCAACACAATATAAAATTAATCTAAAAAGTTAAAATCAAATGATAGACCTAAATAATAACATTATAAGTAAGGTACGTTTTGAATTTTTTAAAGTTTTGTCTTATTTTCTTAGACCCTAAAGATTCTTGTGTACTAAAACGACGTGATCACCTCGTTTAAATGTCACTATTTTTGGAAATTTTCAATGCGAAAATGGGGTTCGTTCTAGATAGCCGACGACATTCGTCTTCGGGAATTCGTGGGCATTATTATTCACCAGTTTTTTATTAAAAAATGTTTCTAACGTTGCTTATAACCTTTGTATAATAACGGTTATTCCTGAAACTTGTCGGATTTCCCTTGCTGCTACCCGCCTCGGAGAATGACACAACGCACTGCTTCAACAACACGTAGTCATTTATTGACTCTATACTCCGCGACAACTTTTCTTGGCAATGCACTGGAATGTACAGGCCTGCGTTCTCTCTCCCATTTTGAGTTTGCGCAGGCTCTCCTCCTCTCCCCACTCTCGGGGAGAGGAGGAGAGCCCGCGCAAACTTAAAATGGGAGAGGGAACGCAGGCCTGTACCTTACACTGCATTGCCAAGAAAAGTTGTCGCCGAGTATAATAGCCACGCGCCGCGACTCTAAAAGCCCCGGCTCATACGTCGCGCCGGCCTTTTATCACACTGGCATGGGCCATTGAACTTGGCCACCCCGCGGTGCAAATGACCAGATACGATTTAACAGGAGGGATACCTGGTCCGACGCTTCAAATCACCAGGTTGACGAAAACTTTGGCAGAAACTTCAGACCGCTAGCGCTGAATTTGGACGGAGACTGAGCCTGAGCGATGCGTAGTTTATTTCAACGGTAAAAATAAAAACAAAAACACCGTCAACGTTTTTTCTCAGACACCCTGTACTTCAAAAGATAAAATTGTATAGATTGTTGTCGATGGTACGTTCTTATGAAAACGAACGATGCAGTTGGGCATTGTACGACCTTTTCAAGCGTTGTACGCTTGGCCTTCGGTTACCCGGATGCCGATTCCACATTATCACGACTCCCTTCAGATCAAAAGCCCTTGTGGTAGGCGTCGACGTTGCGTCCGTTTAGTCCGCAGCGCTCGCCCTATACACTAACGCGCGCTTAGACGTCGTGTCATCGCGCACGCTCAACCCTGCTGCCCCCTTCTCTGAAACCTCCATTGTTTTGCTCCGTGTAATAACGAAGAATGAGGCAGGTGTTGCCTGCGATCGCGTCCGGGCGCGCGCGTGTGCGCGTTCCCATGGGATTACAATGGCGTCGTTGGCTGCCGGTCAGCAGCTCGGGGCAGGCCACCGAGGCGTTCAGCCCTCGCGGCCCCGGCGCGCTGCTGATCGCCGGAGACCGGACTGAGCGCTCCTCGCGATGGGGCGCTTTCGGGAACCATGATCGGAGGTTATGTTCACGTGGCGTGTGTGTTGCGTGTGGTGTCGTAACCGTCGTAACCGCCGTTCCGGTTCTGACGCGTAATTTTGAGCAAATAAAATGTCTCGTTGTTCTGAGTGCGCAGTCATGCAAACATCGCGGCCTATTTTTGTGTGAGAGCGACGAATTGAACGGCAGCACAATCTGAGGAACACAGGCCATTGTAGTAAGAAACTGGGAGTGATGGAGAGTTTACAAGCTGAGACGTAGACAGAGAATGGGTAAATCACGTGAGGAACCAACCCTATTCTTCCAGAAGAAGGTTCTTCTTCGAATTCCCGTGCCTTTATTTCAAAATTGGAACTTTATAGGTTGCGATAGTTACTTTTTTGTCTTCATGATGCAGTAGGAGTGGCCTCTTTTTCAAAATATTAAAACTTGTGAAAAATACAGCAACAAAAAACAACCAAGAAAGCGAGCACGCAAACCTACAAAACAAACGAAACCAGTCGCCACCTCAACACGTCACGCGCGCACGTATTCACTGGTGGCCATAGCTGTGTGCCCAACTGCTGAGCGCGTGCTGATGGCGAGCTTCCACGGTTTTTTTGGAACGTGCATTCCACACCATCAAGATTGCCGGTCTTAGCAGCCTATTAATGTGGGCTCGTTTTGAGGCCTGTTACAGAAGACGACGACGACGACACAGCTTTGGGTTACCTTCGTCTGTATCTCCTAATTCCAGCTAAATAACTAACTGTATAACGATCCTACTTGCTGACATTTCGAGGTGTCCTACAACCAGGAAGGGATCCGATCGCAGCGCACAAGGGGCCTCCTCCGAGGAGGCCAGGATATTTGCAAAAATGTCCACCACGGCATCGCACCTACCGGCGGCCCTCGAAGAGGACCAAGGACAAGCAAGTTCCTCCACGCTCGTAAAAGATGGGTACACAATTCCGCTGAAGGAAGCTCTCACCGGTACAATCAGCAGCTCCTCATCGACGATCATGTCTGCCCACGACAACGATCCCATGGAATCCGACGACGGAGAATATGAGGCCGTTCATGGGAAAGAGCGACGCAAGACCTGCCCGAGCAAAACGCCAGCTCTCCAGGAAGGGGCAAACCTTCAAGTCGGATGCACCGTACTCTATGCCCCCACTGACAACCAGAAAATTGACTCGCTCAGCAAGTTCAGACTCACAGACTTTCTGAACAACGTTGCGCCAGGCATGGTCACTGTTGTTCGCGTGAACAAAGCTCGGAACATCCTTGCAGTCGACGTGAAAAGACCCGCGTTCAAAGCCGAGCTCCTCAAGGTGACCAAGCTTTGTAGAGTGCCGGTGAGAGCCTACCTACCAAGAGAACACTCAGGCAGTTTTGGCGTCCTCCGGGATATAGACCCGAACTATACCGAAAATGACATAAAGACACAGCTGCAGTCATCCATGGGCATAGTTGAAGTGAAGCGACTGGGCAAAACATCGCCCGTGGTACGCGTAACATTTGCAGGAGAGCAGGCGCCCCAACACGTGAAAGTGGGCCTCGTGAGAACAGAAGTGATTCCCTACAGAGCACGCCCTCTGCAATGCTACAAGTGCTACAAGTTTGGCCACATCGCAGCTGCGTGCACGACTATGTCTCAACTGTACCATCGGTGCGGCAAAAGTCATGACGGCATGTGCGAAGGCGCCCCGTACTGCGTGAACTGCGAAGGTGACCACGCCTCTAACACATCGGATTGCCCGGTTAAAGAAAGAGAGACTGAGATTATAAGGTACATGCTCGAGCACAACACCACATTTCGCGAAGCGAAAGGAGCCGTACATGCTAAGAGACAAGTTAGCAAGAAAACGACTGCTAAAAACACGCACTCATCTAAGAACACCACCAACAATGTACCTCCGCTGACTGCTGAAGAGTTCCCTCTGCTTAAGACACCGGAGGGCGCGAGTGACAAGTCCGTGGGCGTAGCGTCCACCACAAACAGTCCTCCAAAATCATCCTTTTGGGAACAGCCGAACATCAAAGACATCACCTCGCACACGGTTTCTGGGGGGCATTTGCCGACATCCAACCAGACAAGTGGAATGGAACATGGTTCTCCTTTTAAAGCCATAATTGCACTTGCGATCACTGCGCTTCGTAGACTATTGAACACACTCTCACCTTCGTCAGCGCTTCATCAAGTGATCGGGGCAATCCTTTCCCTTGAGCCCATTATTATGATGGCATTCTGAAGGTCTTTCATGCTTTCCTTACTCGTGAGCAGAATAACTGTCTCTGTTTTAGACTAGTCACCGCCGAAATCATCATTTATCATTCATCAAATGCCTCATGGCGTAGCTGGAAGTGTATGGCTAGTGTCCCCAGAACGACCTATTCATGACAGCACACAATAAAACGACCAGAACAACCCAAGACACCGGATGCCCGACAATTCTGCAGTGGAATTGTAACGGTCTAAGACAAAGACTCACGGACCTCAAAACACGGCTACTGGAACATCCATTTGATATACTACTGCTACAAGAGCCACGAATGGAACAAAAACAATTCAAGATCCCTCAGTACACCGCTTACGCGACCAAGCAGACAGGCAAATATCCGTGGACAGTGATACTCGTGAGGAACAGTGTATACCACCATCAGCTGGACCTCACCAAATACTGCTCAGAGAGGGCGGACTTCGCCGGGGTGCAGGTGCGCGCACGCAGAAAAGATATCGTGATAGTTTCGGCATACATACATCCATTGGGCAAGTGGCGACCACGTGTTCTGGCCGTGATGAGAGCGGAGCTTGGCACAGACAAGGATATGCTGATCGGCGGCGACTTCAATGCTCACAACGAGTCCTGGGGAGACGGGAAGACAACAGCCAGAGGTCGGAGACTGCAGAAACTCCTGAACACAACAGACTTCGAAGAAATTGGCGCAGGGACCCCAACATTCCTTAGGACAGACACGCAGCAAAGTGTGATAGACCTGACATTCACGGCCGGGACACTCAGACTGCTACGAGCGACCCCTCAACCTGACGGGTGGGGAAGTGAGCGCACACCCATCATAGTGGGAAACCTCCCTAAACCGCCCTCGAAGACTTGCAAAGTTGTCGACTGGGCTAAGTACCGGTGGCACCTCTCCAGCTTGCGTGCTAGTGGTCAACCCCTCACCACTCAAGCTATGGCCGACGCACTTCGACTGGCGACTCACACGGTAAGCGTGCCGACCAACAGGCCAAATCCAGACCTAGAGTGGCTGGAGCTTCGTGCAAAAAGAAGACAAGCCCAGCGGCGAGCCAAGAGAACAAGGCTACCCGAGGACCAGGTCACGTTCAGGAGACTTGACGCAAAATTTAAAAGGCACGGAAAGCGGCTAGCACGAGAACAATGGCAGCTCAAGTGTGAAACACTGGACGGAAGAGGAGGGAGCACAAGCGCATGGAGAATGGCAAGGAGCTTGACATGCAGACCGGGACCAAGACACCCCATCATCGGCATGGCCATCAAGCTGCATATTACCACACAAGCTGTGATAGAACTCATCGCGGACGCACTACTCAGTACCCCGTCCCTCCCTGCAGGACCGAGGAAACCACCCAAAGGCTGGATCCGATGGAGACCGCGGGAATTTCAGGCGATGACCATAGGACAGGAGGACCTTCATCTCCATGAGCTCAAACGCGCCCTCGCATCGCTGCCTCGAAAGAAGTCGGCTCCCGGACCTGACGGAGTGACAAATCAAGCGCTTCGAAACCTCGAGGAGGACGCCTTGCCAGACCTCCTTGCACACCTGAACGAGGTATGGACAACAGCATGCCTCCCGGAAGACTGGAAGAAGGCCATCGTCGTGCCACTGCTCAAGCCCGGCAAACCGTCAGACCAGCCCAACTCCTACCGTCCGGTAGCTCTGACGTCGTGCGTCGGGAAGCTCCTCGAGCGGATAATCCTCTGCAGGCTGGTGCACCATCTCGAGAGGGTAGGAGCTCTGCCAGAGTGCTACGCAGGATTTCGACGCGGCAGATGCACAGCGGACGCCATCGCTGACCTGGTCACAGCGTCGGAGGACGGCAAGGCCCGACACCGAACAACAGGTGTAGTTCTCCTCGATATCTCCAAGGCCTTCGATGCCGTTGAACACAACAGCATCGTGACAGAGCTGAAAAGACTGGGAATCGGTGGCCGAATGCTTGCCTTCATCCGCGCGTTCCTGGAAGGCCGCGAGGCACAAGTGAGCGCTGCGGGTGTCTGCAGCACAGTGAGGCGTATGACACGAGGGGTACCGCAAGGCAGCGTACTGAGCCCGCTGTTGTTCAGTGTGGCGTTGGCGGCACTCCCGCAAGCAGCCCGGATAGGCGAGCGGACGATCCGCCCAGTGCACATGGCGGTTTACGCAGATGATATTGCCATCTGGGCGGCCGACCGAGGCTGCTGTAGGAAAAGCGTCCAGAAGGAACTGCAGAGAGCTCTGGACAACATCTACCATTTTCTAACGACACTGGGCCTCACCCTCTCCGCGGCAAAATCGGTAGCCCTGCTCAATGCGCCACACAGGACGTACAAGTTCACATTGTCTCCACAGATTGCAGGGGCCCCAGTACCAATAGTAAAGCAAGCAACATACCTGGGCCTGAAACTAGATGACAGAGTCTCGTGGCAACCTGCTGTGAGCACAGTCCTCAACAACAACAAGAAAACGACGTCCATCCTTCGCATCCTTGGAGGGGTACGAAGAGGCACCTCACAACGCATGATGCTTCAACTTTACCATGGACTGATCAAAGCACGAACGCTCTACGCACTCCCACTCCTGGACCTCAACCACAGGCAGTGGGCAAGCTTGGAAAGGGCACAAAGAGTGGCACTGCGCATATGTCTAGGCGTCCCACGGACGGCATCATCGCGTCACACACTAGTAGAATCGGGAACAAACACAGTGCAAAATGCAGCGACAGAGCGGGCTCTACGACATCTCATACGAATGCAAGAAACTCCCAGCACAGTATCACTCGTGAAAAACATAGCGACTCGCCGTGCACATCTCGCGACACTCGTCAATCTCCTTGAAGAAATTGCTGGGTGCCCAACCACCCACATTACACTTCCACCGCCGCCCAGTGAGCCTCCCGCAATGAGGATCGAAATGAATATCGCGCAGATGGGTCCGAAGAGAGTAACACCAGCGACAGTAGCGTATCAACACACATCACAGCACATCGAAGAATTCTACCACGGATGGACACGGACATTCACAGATGGGTCAGTGAAAGCACAACGAAGAACAGCTACGGCTGCGGCAATCTCGGAAGGACACAGCAGAATGGAGAAGCTGAGCTTTCATGCTTCATCCACAGCAGCCGAGCTGGCAGCCCTCCGCCTGGGACTGGCAATGACAGATGGGAAACAACCGGGGAACCTCGTTTTGCTCACGGACTCTAGGGCGGCGCCAAGACTCCTGGAGAAACCCGACAGGGCACCTGCACTCGCACGGGAGGTAATGTCCAAGGCTCAGAATCTCCAAAAGGAAGGATGGACAATCGCCTTTAAGTGGCTTCCATCTCACTGCGGGATTGAGGGCAATGAAGCAGTTGACGCCCTCGCGGACCGGGCCCACGACGAGCCAAACTGCCCCATTTCTGAGGTCCCCGCTTTCGCAGACGCTCGTCTATTGACGCGGCGAATTATCTCTGCACGCAATCCGGAGCTCGAGAATAGATCCCTACCCGGTAAAGTTCCCGGACGCCTGACGAGAAACGAGACGGCTGTCCTTCACAGGTTACTTACCAGAAGCGCCTTCACTCCCGCCTACCTGGCGAAATGGAAGGACCACCGAGATGACGCATGCGGTAAATGTAGGGTGACCGCCGACGACGAGCATCTTCTATGTGTGTGCCCCCTGTAGAAACAAGAGCGGGACGAACTAAGACAAACCTACTCCGCCCTCGGATACCCTAGTGACACCCTGGAAGTGCTGATTAGGCCCACAACAACAGCTGCCAAGGCGGAAAGAATGCTAACAGCGCTAGCCAAATTCTTGAGTCGCACGCGGCTATGCGACATCATATAGCGACGCTACTGACGTTCCAGGGTGGTCTAACAGCCTAGGAAGTTGGACATAGAACCTCACTGCCGAGTGCTAGTCGCCATACGCAGGGACAGTCCGGCTTTTCCTCCGCCAAGGCGGACAATTGCACTGCAGCCCATGTTACGCCTGATCCATACACGACAACGATGACGACACTATGACTGTCACACTCTCTTTTTCATTTTCTTCATTTCTTCTCTTCTTTTATCCTTTTCTCCCCTTCCCCCTCCCCCCTCAACGGTGACCTACGGGCCTGCATGGTCGCGCAACCCATCGTTGTTTTCTGCAAAATAAGTAAAGTAAAGCTAAACAACAACAACAGGCCTGTTACATTTAGCCTCCTCCCCCTACTCTTCCCATAATCCCCTTTTCCCGTCACGATTGGATGACTTTATCAAGAAATCGTGATGTATCCCATTCCTTTAATAAATACGTTTTCTCACTCACACATGCGCTCTAGACAGCACCCAGTGAATACTTCCTATAATAGACCGATCTCACCAAGCGTTCCACGCATGCGTGACGCCGCCATAGCTGTAGCTCGTAGGAGGCAGATGCCAGTTCACGAGACAGCTCATGCCAATCGTGCTGTGCTCGCGCAGACCTCCAGCAGGGTTGTCGCGCGTGCAGAAAGACTACAGCGCCCATGATGCAAGTCGGCAGCAGTGGCGTACTGAAACTAGCTGTGAGATCGGTCTATTCGTTCACCCTTAAGCTGAAACTAGAAGCTCCACCTTCAGCGCGAGTTTTCTGCCCTTGCTAACACAAGCGTGAATGCGCAGGCACGCGCAACCAAAGCACTGCGGAAGCCAGCGAGTTCGCACTGAAGGCGGAGCTTCTAGTCCCAACTTAAAGGGCCAGTGAAAAGAAAAAAAACAACGTTTTTTTTAACAGTTTGGTTGGGACATACGTGTCAAGAAATAAGTTTTACGCAAAAAAAAAAAGAACTTTTGTAGAGGAATATTAACGGTGCGAGACGCGATTTAGTCGGTAGTCACCTCCTTTCCACTTGTTTTCTCTTTCGACATTTCGGGCGCGTGGAGGCAACATGAGAGGTGGATCGGCTTGGCCACCACGTTGAGGTGGAAAGAGTGCATGAGCATTCCGTGACGTCATGGACTTCCCTTGCGCAGAATTTAAAACAAATCTCCCGCCGTCAATATTGCTGAATTTTTTTTCGTGTAAAACTAATTTTTTAACACTTGTGTCCTAACCAGACTGTCTAAAAAATATTTTTTTGTTCTTTTCAGGGGTCCTTTAAGCCGCGGTCACGCTGGTAACACAGCATACGAAATTCAGTCTGCAGACGCGGATGCCAGAGCGCAAAGTCGTGTACAGTGACCTAGGTAACCAGCCGTCGCAATACCCAATTCACACGGTAGCGTAAAGGTACCTTTGGCACAGGTACCTGTAGTAAAGGCAGCTCGAGATCGTGATCACACGGCGCATAAAGCTCCCTTCCGCTAAGGGAGGTCCTGTGCTAAACGGAGCTCGCCGAGCTCCCTTAACAGCTACAGGGAGTAACCTTGGACCCACGAACTCAAAATAATATCTTTGACATATAAATATATCTTGTTTAATGCATTATAACAGATTGAGTACACATAAATGTCAAATTATGAAATGATTGTGAACACAAATGTGATGGAATAATACAATAATGATGAACGCATACTCTAGCTAGCAGGCAGCAGCGGCGGCACGTGGAAAACAATGTCTGCTACGAACCCGAGCCCGAAGGACCGGTGCGAGCTCTTTTTCGAGGTTGTAGACGAGTCGCCCGACCCTCCCGCCCAGGACCCTTTATCTTCATCGTCGTCCATCCCTTTCGATCGTGTGACTGGAGTAACCGTCAGACTCCGTCGTGGTTCGTTTCTGCCGGGCACTATTCAGCTACTTCAGTGAGAACTTTGCAAGAAAATGAAGCTGCTAAACATAAAAAGGTGGCCCACCTGGCAATGCAAACTCGTAAACGCAGAGGATTAAGGGCTAGTGCGGCCAGACGGGTCGGACGTTTTAAAAGCAAGACTCATATAGGTGCGCCCGTAGACTTAGAAAAAAAAAGTAAAGTGCCCCAAGAGCAGACAGAAATAATATTTCGGTTTTAAAGGTGATATTTTACATCCAACAATAAAAAAAGACTGCGCGCCAAACCGATTTCGAGGAATAATTATTTATCACGTGCTCCTCTCGCGGTTAAGCTGGAATGCAATCGACATCAACTTAAAGGGGCCCTCCGGAGCTTTCTGCGATCGTCTGTTTATGTTGTTATATTGTGTAGTAGGTGCAAGTTAACATGTATACAAAGTTTTAGATTACATAACCGTTTATTAAGCAGATGGCAGAAGAAATATATTGGGACTATTTTCTCTTGGAAGACAATCCTCCATTCCCTGCCCATCGCTAAAGCTTGACCAATGGAAATGCTGCATCTAACGGTGAATGCGAACGTTATTATTGCAACACTTTTTAAGCTCGTTGTAAATTAGAGTTTGAGAAAAACGTAAGCTGATTGTGGTGCGGGAAACATAGTCCGCAAGTATCGCTCCAAAACGAACGAACTATGTTTTCTCCCCGCAAGCTTGTTGCTAAGGGGTGATGCGTCGGCGCGTTGGCTCGTCTGCCTCCCGGGGCGTCTGCAGGCGTGCGTTTGCGGGACACGTGTTCCTTCTTCCCGTGGATCCCGACTCCGAAGCCAGCTTTGCAATCCTTCTACGTCCACGAGTCAAACTTTTCCTTGTCATCTGTGGAATGCGACTGCGTATTGCAGTAGCAGCGCGACGGTGCGGTGCGACGAACGACGACTGCCGAGCACGAAGTCCGGAGAAATTCCTCCGTGTTGTCGGCGGTCGGCCGCGTTAATGACGCGCAGTGACGCCGGAATCCCTCGCTTGCTATTGGCTGACGCGTAAAGGGATGCCCCTCCCGTTTTCCGGGGTCATCTCAGAAAGGGGGGCGTGCCGGGGACTTTGATAGCAATTTTAGTAGGGAAATCCGCCGCGCATGACCGTAATTTTATGATTTTAAGGATCCTTAGGGCCTGTAGATTGAGTTACCGCCATAAATAGACCCTCGCAGAACGCTCCGGAGGGCCTTTTTGAAGTGCTCCATTTCTTTATCGTGTGAGCAAGAACGCCGTTTACTACAGGTGCCTTCAGCTAAGGGACCTAAGCTAAAGGTACCTTTATGCTGCCGTGTGAATTGGCTATACTTCTTGTTGCTATGCAGTCAAAGTTGTAGGCACAGGGACGCTCGCGCATCTTGAGCACCGATCAAAGTTGTCCTACCAAAACCAGCAAGAAACTTCCCCTTAAGTTGGATAAAATCAACAGCTGCATTGCTGCATTCGGAGCCCGTGTCTCTAATCTTGAAATCAAAGTGCACGAAATCCCAATTATTCGGGAGAATTTAGGCACGCTTGAAACAACCGTGAAAAGCATCAAAAGCGACCGAATATCTTTTCGGGATCATCTTACTGAAATGAGCAATGCCGTGGTTGACATGGAGGTCGGATTGAGGCAAATTAATTTAATTGTCAAAGGCCTTCCAGAGAGAGAAAAAGAAACGTTGAACGACGCCGAAGTCACCGTGACTGGTTTTGCGCGAGAAATCCTTGGAATATTGGGTAAAATTGAAAGGGCTTATCGAATGGACCGAAAGCGATCGGGAACAAATCGACGGATTATCGTAAAATATTTCTTCGTTGTCAAAGTAATGAAGAGGTACTTCGCAATGCTTTCAAACTAAAGAATGTAACGCCCCAAGGCCGGATCTCCGAAGACTTTTCTAAAAAAGGGCAGTTTGCGTGGCAGAAACTGCGGGAATTCGCCGGTCAATTTAGAGAAAGCTGAACAAAATATAAAATTAATTACAGCAAACTACACCTCGGCACTCAGTCATACATTATGACTCAGCAAGTATTACAGTTGTTTATCTTCGTACATACTGCGACAATGAACAGAATGACTGACACACTGTCAAGCGCAAGTTCAAAAAAGCGCACTTTTATTGTTTATCTTTATTTCATCGTTGCTGACTACTTTAGAATTATTTCATCAAAACAAGTTGACCTTGAAAATATCACGTGCTTTAGCGAGCCTGACGTCATTCTTGGCACTGAGACCTGGTTTACTCCAGACATCGAAAATGAAGAAATAATTTTAAATCGATCACATAATACTTTCCGGAAAGACAGACAACTGCCAAGGGGTGGAGGTGTAATCATCGCAGTTAAAAAAGCTGTATCATGCTGCCAAACTGAATGTTCATCCGATGTTGAAGTGCTTTGGATCCAAGTAAAAGTAGATTTCGTTGTCTTGGTAGGTGTTTGTTATCGTCCACACCATGTTAATCGTGCCGAATTCAACATGTCGCTTTACAATGTTCTTGGAGTCGTAGCCAAAAAGTTTTCAAATCATCTATGTTTTTTTTTTTTGCTGGCGATTTTAACTACTTTAAAATAAACTGGTTGACGTTAATGCCCTTTCCTAGCTGCGCCCGTTCTCGCCACTGCGCAGAGTTTCTTTCAGTAGCAAGTGTTTATGGCCTTCAGCAGATGATCACCAAAGTAACACGAAACGATGCTATATTAGATTTATTTCTAAGCACTAATGCGGAATGTATGACGTCTGTTATTATTATAGAGAGCATAAGTGATCACGTTCTCATTCATGTCAAAACGTCACAAAAACTAAACCGCTCAACCAGCGTTCCGAAAAAAAAAAATTATTTGCTTTTTCACGTGCAAACATCGAAGGCATGACGTCAGCAATAAAGGATTTTGAAAAGTATTACATGTCATCTCATGGCAAACGATCCGCAAGTGAAAACTGGGTTCTCATCAAAAACGCGTTCATGGAATTGCTTGAAATATTTGTGCCTTAAACGTCCATTCGGTCTGATAGCGTGTCTCCCTGATTGACTAAGAGTTTAAAGCGCATGCTAAATAAGAAGAAAAGGTTAATTCTTGGCCTCAAAAAGAACTGATGAGTTGTCTATTTGGTCATCATATCGGCCAAATTCAAAAGTGTGCAAATGCGAAATATAAAAAAAAGGCAAAAGTAATATTGTTTTCGTTACTCTTCCAAATATTCTTTCTACGAATCTCGAAAGGTTCTGGAAGATAGTAAATCCAAAATAAAAATTTAAAAAAATCCAAAATGTAAATGATCAGGACGAAAGGGTCTGGAAGATAGTAAATCCAAAAGAAACCTAAAATAGCCTTGTGTTTGTAAATGATCAGGACGAAACCCTTAGTGATGACCAGGCGGCCAACTTATTAAATTCATTAATTTCCAGCGTCTTTACCCACGAAATATTTCCACTCCCCTTGCCTTGAGAGCTACATTAAAAATGAATAAAACAGAAGGCGTAGGTATTTTCTGATAAGTCGGAGAGACTTATCAGGAAATACCTACACTTTCTATTTTATTCAGTTGTGATGTAACTCTCAAGGCAACCGAAAACTTGTCCTCAAATGGCACCCTTGGAAGTGACGGTATATCTGCGAAGTTTCTAAAACTGACAAAGCACTCAGCATCAAATATACTTGCCGCTCTTTACCAGCAAAGTCCGAGCTCTGGTGACGTACCTTCTGATTGGCGCTTCAGCAAATCAGCCGATAAATCGAATCCATTTAACTGCAGACCCATTTCGCTCGCTAGTGTTCCCTGTAAGCTTATGGAACATGTTCTTTGTACTACTAGTAGCATCTCATACCTTAATCAATGAAACTACCCCCCCCCCAAAAAAAAAACAGCACGGTTTAAGAAAAAAAATTCATGCAACAGCCACATGCAACATTTGAGCTTGTCACGAATCTTCAACTCAATCGCCAATCATCGGTACAAAAAGACGTCATATTTATAGACTTTGCTAAAGCATTCGATATCGTTCCTCACCAGCGTCTGCTTTTAAAACTATTTCTGCTTCAAACTGACCCGTTAGTCATGAGCTGGATAAACTTGTTTTTAACAGACAGCAATTGGTCTTGATTAACAATTCTTCACCACTATCAGTCCCCGTAACTTCAGGTGTCCCCCAAGGCAGGGTTCTTGGTTCCCTCATTTTTTTAAAATATATATAAACAATCCTTCATCCTCAAATTACTCAACTGTTCGATTATTTGCAGACGACTGTGTTATTTATTGAAAAATGTATAGTCCCATGGACCATCACACCCTTCAAAATGCCTTAGACGCAATAAGTGCGTGGTGCTCACAATGACAGATGAACATTTACCCCACAAAATGTAAGCTAATGAACATGACCACAATCTCAGAAGAATCCTCCATCCAATATACACTACCAACGCAGTAACTAGAATCGGTACCATTACGCAAATGCCTTGGTGTTCACTTTTCTAAATCATTATCATATGGAATTAACACATCAAAAGCACAATCATTAGTTTACTTAAATCACTAGGTTTTTTTTTTTTTTTTAAGGCGGAACCTATATCTGGCCCCCATAGCAACTGAAGTACTGGCTTATAAAACAATAGTTCGACCTAAGCTAGATTACGCAAGCATTATATGGCATCCACATCAAAATGACCTAACATCTAAATTAGGGCCTGTTCAAAACAAGGCCTGCTCGGTTTATATTAAACAGTTTCCCGCATGAAAGTAGTGTCTCCACTTTAAAATTCAATCTCGGTCTTTCTTTATTATCTAACAGGCACAAAATCAACCGAATGTATTTCTTCCATGCGATGTACTACGTCAACTCATACTTCAGAAATACTTATTGCCATTCTGCCCATTACATTTCTCATAGAACCGATAATTTATGTAAAGTTTAGCATTTCCGTTCTCACACTAATTATTTTTTTTTTTTATTTTCTACCCTCATACTGTCGATTACAGAGTGGAATGACTTGCCAGACCAGATGGTTATTAATACAAATCATGAGTCATTTAAAGAAATGTGCAAGCACCTGTGTCCCGAGTAGAATGTGTACACGTTCCTAAACTTATTTTCCTTATTTCCCTTTTGTGTTAAGAGCAAAATGAATTCTGTGTAACGTTTTAGCCTGATTTCGCAACTTTTTTTTTGTTAATTAGATATAATGTGATCATGCCGTTATGAACGTACTGTACCGCCAACCCCCCCCCCCCCCCCCTTTTCCATGTAATGCGTCTTTAAACAATGAAATAAAATGAAATGCGCACTCTTCGCTTCTTCTAAAATGGCACTGAAAGTTATCCGTGAGAGCACACAGCACACGCTACCGCCAAAACCTGTGGGACGTCCGTTGCGAATGCCCGCTGTAATCTTTAACCAAAGTCACAAACAAGCACCGTTTCATTACTGACACGTTCATCCGTAACTGCAGGGTTTGCATGTTAAATATCTCGCTACACCGCTCCCCTCCCAAACCAACCCCGGTTCTAAAGTCGCATTAGTCCACCTTTGATCATATGCATCATACTGCGAGTTCGTGCAGGGACGGTTGTTTCCTTCGCGTTTCTCGTTCGCCACTTGGTCCGGTTCATTTCGCTTTCTCTCTGCTTTCTCCCCTCATCCATTTGCCGGGTTTCCCAAGGCGACTTTCTCTTTTGCCACCGTCATCGTCCGCTCTACTCCGTTCACTAGCTCCTAAACTGACAGTGCAGTGGAAGCTACGGGCACATAGAAACCAGTCATAGGTTTTTCTTTCGCCCTATGATCAGGCTCCCGCCCCACGCGCAGAGACGAAGTCAGGTGATGAAAGGAAAGCAGGTGATTGGTCCGGCGGGCGCGTAGCTCCCACCGCACTGTTCACTTTTCGGTGAACGTAGAATGCAGTTTTACGCGGCTTGGTGGGAGCCCTCTCATCGCACCGCCCCGTGGGAACACGAGCAGGGGAAGGGCCCCGGTATCCGCCCTACTAAGATGTGTCGGCGGGGCGGGGAGGGAGTGGGGGGGGGGGGGGGGGGTGCTCAGTGGATGTTACACGCTTTGTCCCAAATGACTCCACGGCTGCTCTCGAGATGATTGTATTGCTCTGCATTGTATCCGGGCTAAAGGATCGAGGAGGCGAACTGGACTAGACTAACGACATGTGTGAAACAAACTGGGGTTGGTTTCGAGCGAGCGAGAGTTTGAGAGTGCAAGGAAGGGAGGACAATGAGGGATTTGTAGGGCGTGGAATTACCGGTTTCGATGAGAGAGAGCTCGGCCGCTTTATTATCTGGGAATACCCGTGCCGTAGCGCGCTACAGACGTAATGTCGAAAACCTCCACCGTGTTTTTGTATCCAACACGAAAGTTTCTAGAAACGGGAAAGTGAAAGAAACCATTTTAGTTCTTGGAGGTTTATAACGCTAGTATACTCGAGGGCAGACGCAGAATATACCGTCCGTATTTGTTTTTTTGTTATCTTTTTGTGTGCTTGTCTTTTCTGTGTACAAGTGTTATAAGTCTCTTTGCAAGGCATCACGAACTATAGGGGAACGGGTCTGCGGCCTTCAGTGAAAACTTGGCTTTCTAGAAAGTGACAAAAGGATAAAATGAACGTCATTATGTTTTTTTTCTATATGTTAGACATTTTCACGGCCGTCTAAATGATAATGTTATAAGTGTGAAAAAAAAAAAATCTACCCAGACGTCGGCGCTTGACGCGTTGTATCAGATCTCAACAGTCTAATTTTCAATTTAAAACTATATTAGATAGCAATGCCAGTTTTCACAATCCTGATATTGCGGTAGTGACTGAGAATTTATAGCGTCATAATTAGATTAGACTCTACTAATGTTTGACTGAAAGAAGTACATTGAATTAAATTTTTGTAAACAAAATTTATCAAAACTATGCGTTTTCTACTTCTCCATGCAGTTGGTTCTAGCCAGTCTTGGGTAGTAACGCGTTACTAGTAACGCGTTACTGTAACTTTATTACTTTTTTGGTAACTTGTAACTGTAACGAGTTACTTTTTAAAAATGTAACTTGTAACTGTCGTTCTATTACTTTTTTCTGAGGTAACGATGAAAGTAACGACGTTACTTTTGTCGTTACTTAACAGTGTTTTATGAATAATGTAGCACTGAACGAGGTGCAATTTAGCCATTCCTTGCACTTTTTAAATCGTCTATTCCGACACTTCGAGTGTCAAGTTGGTCTTGCACAAAGTTGTGAATACGTTCTTTCTCGTGAGTCACGACCCGAATATAGCCACGTGTAGATTTTATGAAAAAATATCTAGTTATCTTTACGCACGCGCTTGTATTTTGTGATTGAACACTTACATCTTAGTGTCTTGAAGCTCTATCTATGTTGTGGTTTTTCTTTTTTGTTGGTGCAAACGCTTTTTAATCGGGTAGATCAATCGTGAAACAACAATGCACGTGGAGGGCACTGCGCATGTCTCGTATTTTGATTAGCGCCACTACTGCGCACTGCGCATGTTTCGTATTTTGATTTACGCCATTACTCTGGCGTGGATATGTTCAAACACTAACTTTAAGAAGCTACTGTTGCTAAGTGACAATATGAAGTAAAAAGCGTACTTTTTTTAATTTTATGCAATAAAACGTTGTGAGGGGCGTTTTCTAGTCTTTTCTAATTTTTTTTTGTGTTATAGAAAAGTAACTGAAAAGTAACGTCGTTACTTTTTGAAAGTAACTGTAACTGTAACGAGTTACTCTTTTGTTGCGGTAACTGTAACGGTAACTTCGCTACTTTTTTTCTGAAAGTAACTGTAACTGTAACGAATTACTTTTTAAAAGTAACTTACCCAAGACTGGTTTTAGCCAAACATGTAACTCGTTACTGATAACGAGTTACTGCTGCCTAGCAGTGGCGTACCAACTTGTTTTTCAGTGGAAGGGCAAACCAGCCCCCCCCCCCCCCCCCCCCCCCCCCAAGGCCAGGGGGCCAGTGCTCTTGGTATCCCTTGGGCGTCGCCGGCCAGTGTGTTTGCTCTGCCCAGTGGCGGCTGTTTCAGGTGGGAGGGGGGGGGGGGGCAAAACACATGCCTTGCCCCCCCCCCCCCCCCCACTTTGAGAACTGGTGGCGGGGGGGCAGGCGCCCCCCTTGCCCCCCCGGTTGGTACGCCCATGCTGCCTAGTTACTTTTTCGGGACAATTAACCTATTTAGTTACTTTTTTTTTTTTGGAAAAGAAGCGAGTAACGTACTTAGTTACTTTTAAGGCCAAGTAATGAGTGACGGTATTTCGTTACTTTTGAGGAGTAACGTGTGCAACACCATTTCAACAGTCTTGTTTTAATTCTAACCTGAGTATGCCCCTATTGCGACAGAGGCAGATGGGCAACCGGAAAAACAGCCAAACAGTATGACAGGATAGCAACGTTTATCGCTGGACGCGTCTGTAGAACTCTACAACCGAGAATGTCCTTCATCCAGAGAACACAATAAGGTTCTTTGGTTGGACCTTATAGAATTGTGTACAGATGGACAGATGATAGGATGGATGGATGGACGTTAATGGCTATACCCTTTGTAACGAACGGTAGCTTGCGCCACCTAGCACAAGTCTAAAATGACAAACATGTGATTCCTCCCGCCCTTCTAAATAAAATTTCTCACCTCTAATTATCACCAGGCGGTGTGGGATATCACCGGAGTGACCTTTGCGAGATCGGACAAAAAAACTAAAAACATTACTCCCCACCTCTTCCCCCGCCGAGGGAATCGCCAAGTTTCCTCTGGTCAAACCTTGTCGGCGTTAACCCAGCACTGGACCCACTGGGAGGCAGGGTTGAGACCTTGGTCTGGAGCCACGCGAAACGTATAGTCCCAATTTTCCTCCGTCCCGCCTGTCCCCAGCTGTGTTAGCTATTTGTTCATAATTTTCGACTCAAAAGTGACGCGCGTTCCGCAGGCCGGCGACAGTCGCAGAAACAAAAACAGGCGCGGTAATAACAAGGAACTGCAGTTCCTTGCCTGCCAAAAGACGCCGGCTCTCAGCGTCGTATGCTCGTTCGTTGGCGGCAGTTGGCGTCGCGACCGCTTGCGCCATCTCTTGCCTTCCGTGCGAAACGGCGCCGTGTTGTTTGAAAACCGGTGGCTTCGCTGCGTTTTCATAGGAGCTAAGCCTTTTTCTTTCTTTGCTTTTTCCTCAGGTAAGTTCGCTCTTTGCAAATTAAAAAAAAAAAAAAAAAAAAAAAGCACCATCTGCGGGCAACGCTGCACAAAGTCGTAGCGTGATAGGTTAAGAAACCGAATTTTGCGGTCGATTTAAAGAGCCTGGCGTCTCCTTGAATCACCCTGTATGGTAGTTTGATACTTTAGACCCATGTTACGAAAAAAAAGACAAACAGAGCGTGGGAGTGCCAAAAAAAAAACAAAAAAACGCGTTTTTCGTGTAGGGCTCGTCAAATTATGAGGCGCTGGAGAAATGCAGCCTTCTGGGTTAAGTCCTTATTTCGAACTCTTTTTGTTCGCCTTCCGCCCATTGAAAAGCTTGGGGGAAGGGCCTCAGAACGCACCTGGTGTCGCTGCGTCGCAGCGGTCTTCCGCAACATAAAGTTCGTCTGCTTTCCTCGCCGCCGCCATGGCAACGAACGCCAAATGAATGGAAGCACGCACGGTACCGCCGCGTGAAGCCAGCAACAGCTGACGCCATTTTACGAACGCCGCCTGCTAGCCAAAGCCGAACGCGGTGTGTGAGATCAACCGCCTCCGCCGGTGCGCCGCTGGCAAAGACGACGAAGCTGAGGCACGCCGTCGGCGATTGAGCAAGCAACAGCACCGCGGGACGACTGGACGACTGCAACGGCGGCATTTATTGGGATCAAAGGCGCGAAATAAGCAAGAACAATTTTTATTTGAATCATAACACTCGATATCAAAGTTGGGAACCACATACCTTTGCTGGGTCGTTCCTGTGAACTTTTTACAGAAACACGAAGTGGCCGCATTCAGAAAACAGCTCTGTTTGCAAAATATGAGGGCCCTGAAAAAGGCCGTTTAGACCGCTACCAGGACCTATAACTGACGTAACGCGCACTTGACAAGCGGTTGGCGCGTAAGTCGTCTTTATGCATGCAGGCGGGCGACGGGTTCAGCGCAGCGGATCACTCGAAGTCACCGGGGCCGTCAGAATCCTCGCCCTGCCTGCGTCGGGGCTCTAGATCTTGGCGGCCGCGGTGACGAACGACTGGAATCTATCAGTGCTTCCGCGCGCTTTCTCTCTCCTCCAAAACATGAATTTTGCAAGGTGACCAGTGAAATGGTGGCTCTCGCGCCGTCCAGATGGAAGAGAGTTTTTGACGTGGGCCCAGGTGCCCTCCAACGTATTGGTGTGCGCACCAGTGTTCGCGTTCGACGTGGGCCCAGGTGCGTTCTAAGGCCCTTCCTGCATGCTTTTCAATGGGCGAAAGGCGAAGAAGAAGAGTTCGACATAAGGACTTAACGCAGAAGGCTGCATTTCCCCAGCGCCTCATAATATGACGAGCCCCACACGAAAAGCATGTTTTTAGACCGGAGTTTGGAGATAGTTTTCTTTACAACAACATGGCTCTAAAGTATCAATATGCCGAGTCGGGCTCTAGTCGGGCTCCGCACCGCAACCACGCAGTTTGCTCTTGTTTGAAACGCACGTTCGTTTATTCTACCGTTGAATTTGGACGTGACTAAAACCTCACATGCGCCAAGTTTTCAGTCATCAAATGTTAAAGCTTTTTACTCTAGCGACGCTAAAGCGGCTTAAATTAGTCGAGACGCAATGTTAGAGCTTATGAACAGCCCTAGGTGCTGTTTCGCGGCCTGTGGTTGGCCACAAGATGCTCCTGTATTGAATCCAATTAATGGCCAAACTCTCCCAATAAACGGCTCCGGAGTTCGGCGCTCTGACAATACCGCACCCGCTGCACGGGATGCACCGAGCTCTGATTGGAAGGATAGTAGGAAGGTGCAAAAGCTAGCTGCTTTTCGTCTCGAACCACCTCCTCTCCCCAATCAGAGCGAGCAAGACCGTCATTTGCCACTCACGCAAAAGGAGCAGTGTCGCCAGTAACCCTTCATGGTTGAAAATAGGGTGCGCGTGATGTTTCGATCATGATCATGCAGAGAGATGTAAGAAACGAATGCGCCGCTCGAACTCTGTTTTGCTCGGACAAAGTGTGACCGCTCGGAAGGCAGGTTTCCGGCCCTCAGCACCTGGCGTACGGATCATGTCGATCGGTGAGCTAGTCGCACTTTTCCACCATGATTTTGGATGACCGCGATTGAAACATCACGTGCAATATGTTTTCAATTACCGAGAGTCACTCCGACGCACTTATTAAGTTTGTTGCTCGCGACCACCGCCAAGGTGTTATTTCCGGCTTGTGGTTGGCCACATTCAAATTTGTGAAGACGCCCTGTAACACGCCCAGCTCGATTTCAGCCAATGGTGCCTCCTCGTTTTTCTCCTATACTTTCCAATAAATGGCCAAACTCTCTCTATGAACGGTTATTAGGAGTCTCATTTGTTGACTGCGGTGAGGGGTGTCGCCAGCTTGAGTCAGCATCGGTTTCTTATCAGTGGTCTTCCCTGGGGGTGACGAGCACGACAAAACTTGGAAGAGTTGAAAGGCAGATTGTTATCGAGTGACTTGGTGCATACGGTCAAAGCGTATGGCAAGACGACAATAAAATCTGGTTCTACAAAGTGTTTGTGTGTTTGGTGGTGAAGGGATCACTACAGGACAAAATTTTCTCAACAGAGACTCTACAAATCGGTGTGAGAACCATTGAAGTTTCTAGCTTTTCTAAAAAACAGTCTCTTAACATGAGTGGCGAGTCGGTATTCGGCTAGGCCTCATGGTCAATCAGAGCTTCACTGATTGAAAATGAATCCCTGCCAAAAGCAGATGCAGCAGTCCTGTGCAATTTGTAAACTACGGCCTGTCGGTAGGTGCAGTAAATTGAGTACTATCTTGCTATCCAGATGGTGTTGCCCCTGCCCATCCCGAAATGTATGAGCATCGTACCTATGTGCACTTTTAGTATCACCAGGCTAGCAGTCATACTTCACTGGCTAAACTTCTAAACACAAACACCTAGTTTGCCTTGCTTTGGTAAAACAGAGTGGACAGAAGCCCGCAGCTCTGTGGTATAGAAGACTACTAATGATGGAAAGTTATGACAAAGACGAATATCACAGTAGAAGGGTATGCACTTGGGCTAGTTGGTGATCCATGTTTTTGAGGGTAAAAGCGCTAAAAACAATGGTCAAGTAAAAGAAACGAAGAACACAGAGCGCTCCGTGTTGTTCGTTTCTTTTACTTGTCCGTTGTTTTTAGCGCTTTTACCATAAAAAAAAACACGAATATCACAAATTTTTACTGTTAAGCAAATGTGTTGCATCTGTGACTATTAAATGCAACAGCTCCTTGCTCAGCCATTTGATTTAGGAATGCCATCACTGCTGCTGCCACTGACTCGATCTTCTGGGTGCTCTACCGGAGCATGTGGGGCTGCTTTGAAACCGAGCTGAATCAGCTTCTACGGCTATGAGGCCTCCTCCTTTTCACTCTTGTCAGCTGCACATTACTGCTTGCGCCGGCCCTTATACCACTGCTTCGTCGGCCTGTTCTGGAACTCATGGCAACATCACTGACATTGCCACTGGTCTCAAATCTTTTGGGGTCGATACCAGTGGCGGCCCTGATGCTGGCTAATGCACTGTCCTCGTCGGCCCCATACGGCACGTGGTCTGTGAATTCCAACGAAAGCCCGTGGCCTTCTGTTGGGGCCGCAGATTGAGGAAGCGAGCGCTACAGTTTTCTTTTGACGGCGTGAGCGTGGAGAAAAATACTAACGCGAGTTTTGTAGGCTGAGAACCTTGAAAATGCATACTCATAAAATAAAACTGTTTCATAACCCCTTTCAAAACCCAGCCGAATTTATTGAACATCGTACCTCCGTATTTAGACCGCGTTAGATTGTGGTCTGCCTGAGTATATGTTAACACGGTTAGACGCTGAGTATGAGAAATTTAGCTAGTGCAGTACGAGCGTGGAAGGTCGCAACTTTCGCGGCCTTTGAAAGGTGCACTAGTTCCTGTCAAAATGGCTGTCATCGCGATGGTCGTCGTAGAGCAGCAGTACGAGTTTCGGCGGGCGACATAGTAACTCAAAGTTTGTGAAATACGGGCGATGTAAGAGCCCTACCTCATACTTCCACGTCAGGAAGGTGCCGCACGCAACTTCATTCTGAATCCCAGCATCATAGAGCCAGGAAGCTCGATTTTTCAAATCGCGGTACCACAATCGCTGAAAGTTGCAAATAGTAGTGGAACGGTAAAAAGCATGCCCATCTTTCAGCTTGCGCTTGTTACCTTCCGCAGTTCCGTTACAGTGGTACCGTGGGCTTATTAGAGCTCGGGAGGTGTGATGATCGTGCACGGCAAGGTCTTTCTCGCGATTCTAGCCTTCAAGCTCAGCATAATCTGTATGCGGCAAGCACTCCAAAACTAAAAGAGAAAAGGCAAAAAAAAATTATGCACAATTTATTTCTCTGATTAAGACTGTCACCGAATGTGTGAAAGACCTTGCGGGAAAAAAAAGAATAAAAAAAGAATGAAGGGCGTCAAACGGCACCGCCTACAAAAACAAAAAAACAAAAAACAAAAAACAATTCAATTCAGGGATGCTAAGCCCTCCACGTAGCTTGTGGTAAGCCAGCTGTGAGACTGCAGTTTTTCCATTAGGGGTCCAAACGCTCCCGCGATGTCGTGGATCAAGAGATGAATGTAAGGGACAGCGTCGAAGCATGCCTCTGAAACATTCGCTTCATGTCGCAGAACCGCGTGGGCCAGAAAGCGCTTCTTCCTTTGCAATGGCAAGGCACGGCTGGGCTGCGAAATACTCAAGAAATCGGAGGGCGTTTGCGAGTCTTTAAATTATGCTGTTATGAAACCTGAGCTGTTCGCCCAACGTGGCGAGGTAAAAGCGGCAATAATATTAGCTTAGATGCTTCGGGGCGGTTCCTCGCACTCCTCAAGCAGACTTACCTTTTCAACATCGTCCCAGCTCAAAGCCTTTAGCAGCAAGGGGCAAGTTAGCACCGCGACCTACTCTATACTCGACCAACTCTATAAGTATAGAGTTGGTCGTGGTTAAAACACTCTTTCTAGACATATTTTAGCAAAAACTGCACCCTGCCGTTACCACTGCTTTGTTGAACCAGCTTGAATAAATCAGTGTTTCCGTTAGCTAAGTTGGCACCGCAGTTCTCGTCTTCCTTCTGCTCGTTGTGACTATAATCAAGCACTAAATTGACGCTTCGGAATTATTCGTTCCTATTCAGGTAAGTATATAATGTAGATAAAATGCACGAAGAAAGTATTGCTTTATATATTTAGAGCGCAGCTCTTAGGCGCCCGTTTCTGGCTGCGCGGTGCATTATGGCACACTTCCCATAATGCACCGCGCGGGGAGGAGGAGGAGGAGGAAGGAGGAGGAGGGGAGGAGAAGTAGCAGGGAGGTTGAGAAGGTGAGGAGAAGGGAGAAGGGGTATACCCTCCCCAGGCACGCAACCAGGATTTTGTTTCGGGGGGGGGGGGGGGGGGGGGGGCACCCATGGCAAAATGCTGTATGAGGGGTAGAGAGTAGAGGGGGGTCCCAGCAAAATGGAAGATTTCGGGGGGGGGGGGGGGGGTCCTGGTCCCATGCCCCTCCCCCCCCCCCCCTTGCCTACGTGCCTGCCCTCCACTCAGTACCCTTCCCCCCTCCTCCTCAAGAGATGTGCTCTAATTCGGCGTTACAGTGCGTAGTTAACGTCTTTATTTTTTTCAGAACATAGTTCTCTTTTTTGATTTTACTAAACGAGTTTCTTTAATTCCTAGTTGCACAGCGTGTCGCATGAGTGTGCTCAAAGCTGCACGTGCTACATGCACGTGCCTACGGTACGTTACCATGAGAGCACGGTTTGGTGGAGCTGATTTCTAGGCCCTTTGCTGGTTGCGTACCATAAAGATCTGTTAGAACTCTCTAATGGGTTCTAACAGATCCCCGACCACCGATCCTGCATAGATCAGCTGGCAAAGCACTTGGCCGACGATCTCAAGGTGATGAGTTCAGATCCTGCTGGGGAACTGAAGCAACCCCTCCTGAAGCCTGACTCAGCCTTTTCATAGGGTTCCTTATGAACGTAACTCTTTTCGATGTCGGTCTCGCTTTACAGAACTTTATGAAAAGCGGCTGATAAATTACATTCTGTGTTAAAAATAGGCGAATTGGTTTTTTTTTTTTCCTTTACCAGATTCTTTAGACTTCCTGTTCAGCCGTATCTTGCCTGCACCGTTTCACTTATGCCCGGGTCCCACTAGAGCGACAGACCGAAACAAAAGACAGCGACAAGCCTCAAAACTATGCAGCATGCTCGCGATGGTACCTTTGGCAGGCGTTTAGTCGTTCGGTGCTCGTGAAGTAAGCACGAGCAATTGGCTGCCAAAGATACCCTCGCGTGCATGATGCTCGCGTTTGAGCGCAGCCTCCATTATTCTACAAAGCTTCTCAAATCGCGAAAGACTCTGGTTTGAGGCTTGTCGCTGTCGTTTGTTTCTGTGTGTCGCTCTAGTGGGACACGGGCATTAGACCCCAATTTTCAAATAATTTAATGGTCCCTGCCATTGTGGCGCTACTGCCGAAGGTGCGTAAGAAAATCGAAGCACTAAATTTGGGCCTCGTCTGTTTTGTCAATACGCACATTTCAAAGGTGTCTGATTTGTTTCCAGCGTGATTACTATAGGAAAGGATCGGACATAACTTAAGCCCCGACCAGGGCACCCCTAGCGGCAAACAGATGATTTTCATTGGTAGGTCCTACAGCCACCAAATGAGCTGCGCTTAGAATATCGGCACACCGTTCCCCGACATTACTGTGGGCGCCGCCATTCTGGTGCTTGTGCAGTTCAGTTCATAATGCGTTTATTGGCCATAATCTTGGGGGAAAAGGAGAGGGAGCGCGTTAGCAACTACGCGGTCTGGACGCTGTCACGAACTAAAGGGGAAGGGATTAGATGAAGATGTCCAACTTGGTCTCGTAGATAAAATCTAGGAGGCCGGTCAGGATTCTTCTTTGGTTGTCCTGGGATCCAGGCGGGTGGGTCCATCCAACAAGGGAGCTAATGTCTGGGGCTCGGTGCTTTGTCCTGGCTTCTTTTGATTTGGGGCACTCCCATGGGATGTAGTGAGTGTCGGCCTATGGTGCACCTTGAACGGTCTCCAGACCTGGTTCCTTTGCTCCATGACTCGATGCGGGCGGGCGTGCAGGTTGTGTCCGTGCGTATTTACGCGAGGAAAACGCTGGCTCGTTTGCCGAAACCCTGAAGAAGGGGGTCTGCGTTCGGAGGAAGTTTCTCCCACAGTGTGGTCTGGTAGTGCTCTTTAATCTGGGCCCGTTCTTTATCCGGGTCGTATCCTTGATCTATTTGGTCAGCCGTGTCCTGATCAAAGGCGGGGGGCATAGCCATAGTCGTGTATATCTGGAGGGACGTCAGCAGCTTCGCGGAGAAAGGAAAGGGACGCGCGAGCTAGCTGATGAGCGTCTTCATTGCCCTTGATGCCTGCATGCGCAGGGACCCATTAGATGATGGTGGTCGTTCTTTGCTGCAGGATTCGGGAGGTGAGCTTCTTGATTGCCCGAACTATCCGACTCGGGCTTCTTGCTTTCCGGAATCCTTTAATTGCTTCCTGCGAGTCCGAGAACACTCGGAGTTCGCGAGGTAGCGGGTATTGTGACTTGAAGACTGTTTCGAGGGCGAGGTGAATCGCCGCAAGTTCACCCCCTTTGATAGAGGTGCACATTGTAAGTGCGTTCGCGGCCGAGGAGCCGAGAGCTGGAAAGTAGACTGCCGCGGTCTTCAGCGGAACCGGGGAGTCTTCTGCGGCGGTGTCGGTATATGCGGCCATGATGTGAGTGGGGTTGGTCCACGTCTCTGGAGTGCGATTTTGCGATTCGTGCTTGCTGTTGGGAGTCGATTTCGAGCAGTCGGCTGGTTTTCGGCAATTTTTATGTGATCCTCCCAAGGAGGGAGTTGCTCGGGAAGGTCGGGGAGGCCTTCTGTTGCGCGCGCCATAGAAGTTTCAGGATTTCTCGTCCTTGCTTAGAGTGCTTAAGACGTTCGCCATGTGCAACCGTGCGAGCGACGACGGTGCCATGAAGTAAGTTGATCTGTGCGTGCTCCTTTAGTTTCTCGAGCGGGGTGAACCGAGGGAGGCCCGTGATGATCCTCACAGCTTGGTTGTTCAAGGACTCAAGCTTTCGACACTGTGCCTTAATGGTGAGCCACTCCGGAGACTACCATGGCCTTTACCATCCTTCAGACGATCTCGTCCGTTGCACCGCCCTTGGTGTTACAGATTCTTCTGATGGCATTGAGGGCAGAGTTGTAGTGCCTCAGCGTACCTTGAAGTCATATGTCCCCTTTGTCTGTCTTTGGTGGCTAATCTTAAGTTCTCGTTGTCGTTTAGGTACTATGGTGACATAGTTCGTCTTGTCTGGGGAGGCTTGGAGGCCTACCTTGTGAAGGTGGGCTTCAATCATGACTAGGCCGGCTTGGAGTGTGGCTTGTTGCCTCTCGATGTCTTCGCTCCTGGTCCAGATCGATACGTCGTCGGCGTACATTGTAAACCCTAGCATGTTAATTTTTTCCAGTTCGTAGGGTAGGGCCGCCATCACGATGTTGCAAAGCATCGGTGAGATGACAGAGCCTTGCGGGACAACTACGAGGTTGGCCTTGAGTTCACTGCAGTTGGCTCCGCAGCGGACCGAAAAGGTTCTGCCTTCGAGGAAAGTTTTGATAACGTTTAAGGATTTCCCAGTGATGTCAACGCGCTGAGATTTTTCTATGATTGTTGAGTGTGGAACAGAATCGAAAGCCTTTTTGACGTAAACTGTGATGATGGTTCTGATCGTGGAGCGGTCAGGGTTGATGTTGCGGACGATATCCGCCGATACCAGAGCCAGGCTTTCTTGGGTGCCGACTCCGGGTCGAAACCCCGTCTGGGCCAAGTGGAAAGAGTTGTTGGATTCGAGAAGCCATTCTACTCTTGAAAGTACCATGCGCTCCATTATCTTGCAGGGACAAGACGTAAAGGTGATCGGTCTGTGGTTTTCATCCTTGCCCGGCTTGGGGATCGGGATGACGAGGGGGTGTTTCCAGCTTTTGGGAAGCTTGCCAGTCTCTCAGATCTCATTAATCTACGCTAGAAGCTCGGATTAGGTAAGGGGAGGTTTCTCAGCATTATCATGGTGATCTTGTCGGGTCCGGGGACTGTGTGGGCTTTTCCGCGTTGAAGAGCGCTTTCGAGCTCGCCCCGCGTGAAGGGCCGGTCCATGCTGTAATCCGGAGCCAGGACTTCGTGGTGGTATGGCGAAGGACACTTCGTCAAGTCGGGATGGGGAAAAAAGAGGTCCCCTGCCATTCCGGTGAGTTGTTTCTCAGTCTTGTTGAGCTTAAGGCCAAGTGTGAGTGTTGCTCCTTTGCATTTTTTTTCCAAGAAGTGCGCGATTCGTGGCCCACAGTTTCGCTATCGACGTTTTCTCGGAGAGCGATGCGCTGTAGTTGAGCCAGCGGTGTTCGACGAGTGTTTGTGCGTAGACCTTCGCATCCACCGTAGCCTTGGTGATGTTGCGTCTGGCTTCGGTGCTTTTGGGCCCTTTATGGTACTTTTGTACCGTTTGCAGTCGCTTGGCCCAAAGCTTGAGAAGGTGGAGATTGGGTGTTGGAGTATCTTTATCGATGTCCTTTTTGATGGGTGCAATCCTCAAGGCGTTGTTGAGACCAGATTCAAAGTCAGCGTCTTCGAGTTCCTCGCTGTTAAGGGCTTCCCTAAATTCGTCCCAGCGTACAACGTTGGCTGTGCGTTTTTTAATATTGTTCTTTACCCGTCTCGTCGGCGACAGTTCGAAGCGGATGGGGAAGTGGTCGCTGCCCCACGTATCCGGTAGACATTTCCACATGTGGTGTTCAATGTATGGGTTCGTAATCCATGTGAGGTCGGGTGTGGTATCCGACTGCCCGGAACCTCCTAGTCTTGTTTTGACTCCTTTATTGTTGACCAGGTTTAGGCGGAAGGTATGCATCTCACCCACTAAGTCTTTCGCTCCCGGAGATTCATGGTTGTATTCCCACATAGGGTGGTGGAGATTAAAGTCTCCTCCGTAAAGCTTTTGTTCTTTGGGGTAGAGATTGGGAATATGGGAGATCCATAGGTTGGTTCTTTGCTGTGTCGCCGACTTGAGCGGTCGGTAGTAGATGCAGAGCGGACGCAACTGCCGATCATTATGATTTAAAATGGCGAATTCCTCAGCATTAGATGCGGTGTTAGGAAGCTAATGTTGTATTACTTTGCTCGGTGGTGAACTGTTTAAACATTTGTGAAGGACAGAAAAGCGTTTCCTGTGATTTCAGATAAAGCTTCGGATAACTGGCAACCATGGTTTTACGCTAAAATATGAGCAAGTGTCGTTGCTCTGAAGCGTAGCTTATTTAGTGGCAAATTTTCCGTAGCACCATCTATTTTCTTCTTCTTTTAGAGGCACTAGTAGGTCCTTTTTAGCCGCTGCTATCAGATTACGTTTGCTCAATTTTTGCGCTTCGGCAAAGGCTTGTGGAATTTGAAAGTAAACATCTTCAACAGAAATCTGTCTGGTTTGGGGAACAATTCGAAAAAAAGAAAACTCAAACCAAAAGTTTAGAAACAACAGTTCCCAACGTTTCGGGGTCGACTTGACTCCTTCTTCAGGGGTGACTAAAAATGGAATGGGACAGCGCGAGCTTCGACCTCTCCTTCTTCTTCTACCGAGGTGATGTTTTCTGAACGTGACGCAGGCCATGGACGTAAATAGATGGTAAGGCCCCGAGGGACCTGTTAATGTTCCCCGGTGTATTCTGGATGTGCCACGACTCCAAGAACAGGCGCCTTCGAATATGTGGCTCCGTGTCTATCACGTGTGCTTTTCCGAAGTCGATCCGATGATCAAACACCTCACAATGCTCCGCGACGGCGCTACGCTCGCGATCGAAATTGCGCACATCGTTCTGGTGCTGGCGCATGCGTTCGGGAAAGGATTTAGTTTCACCGATGTAGGCGGCGGGGCACTCCGCACACGGTATCTTGTAGACCACGCCCTGTGCTTTCTCTTTTGGGAGGCGATCTTTCGGCCTTGGCATGAGCCGTCCTAATGTTGACACTGGCTTGTGCGCCACTTGGATCCCTTCTTTTCGGAGCACGCGCGCCAGTGTCTCGCTCGTCCCTTTTACATAGGGAACGCTGATGCGCGCGATGGGGCGGGGCTGTGTGTCACCCGACGATCCATGGTTATTGCGCGTGCAGCACTGTCGACGGGCGACGCGTTGGACAAAACTCCTTGAATAGCCGTTTTTTTGGAGGTCAGCAAGTATGGTCTGATTCTCCTTTCTTCTGTCTCTTTCCGACGAGCAGATGGTCGTTGCTCTAGACAAGAGAGTAGAGACCACCGACGTCTTGTGACTCGTTGGGTGGTTCGAGTCATAATCAAGGTAGCGTCCGGTGTGTGTTGGCTTCCTGTAGATCGTGAACACCAGCTTGTCTTCTTGCCTTTTCACCAGAGCATCAAGGAACGGCAAGACTCCATTTCTCTCGTATTCTACAGTGAACTGGATGGCCGGTTCTATGGAATTCAGGTGTGCGAGGAAGTGGTTCACCTCTGATTTCTTCACGATGCAAAAGCAATCATCTACATAGCGCATGAACTCTTTTGGCCTGTTGGCGAAAGTGCTAAGCGCTTTCTGTTCAACCACTTCCATTTTACCAGCGTGCCAGTTCCCTTAGCAGTTGCTGCAGCCAGAGAGGTTCTCGAGAAAGACGAAACATTGGGCTCAAGAACCAGCCTCAGTGTTGATGAGCTATGCCGCCTTCTCGAGTTCTGCCTTGGCAGTACGTACTTCAGCTTCAAGGGTGAGCTTTTCAAACAAGTCATCGGAACGGTAATGGGCGCCTCTATTTCGGTCACGACGGCAAACCTCACAATGGAAGTGGTTGAACAGAAAGCGCTTAGCACTTTCGCCAACAGGCCAAAAGAGTTCATGCGCTATGTAGATGATTGCTTTTGCATCGTGAAGAAATCAGAGGTGAACCACTTCCTCGCACACCTGAATTCCATAGAACCGGCCATCCAGTTCACTGTAGAATACGAGAGAAATGGAGTCTTGCCGTTCCTTGATGCTCTGGGGAAAAGGCAAGGAGACAAGCTGGGGTTCACGGCCTACATGAAGCCAACACACACCGGACGCTACCTTGATTATGACTCGAACCACCCAACGAGTCACAAGACGTCGGTGGTCTCTACTCTCTTGTCTAGAGCAACGACCATCTGCTCGTCGGAAAGAGACAGAAGAAAGGAGAATCAGACCATACTTGCTGACCTCCAAAAAAACGGCTATTCAAGGAGTTTTGTCCAACGCGTCGCCCGTCGACAGTGCTGCACGCGCAATAACCATGGATCGTCGGGTGACACACAGCCCCGCCCCATCGCGCGCATCAGCGTTCCCTATGTAAAAGGGACGAGCGAGACACTGGCGCGCGTGCTCCGAAAAGAAGGGATCCAAGTGGCGCGCAAGCCAGTGTCAACATTAGGACGGCTCATGCCAAGGCCGAAAGATCGCCTTCCAAAAGAGAAAGCACAGGGCGTGGTCTACAAGATACCGTGTGCGGAGTGCCCCGCCGCCTACATCGGTGAAACTAAATCCTTTCCCGAACGCATGCGCCAGCACCAGAACGATGTGCGCAATTTCGATCTAGAGTGCCTTCATACACACGCGCGCTTTTGCTTGAGTGGTGACATCTCAGCCATTTTTCCGCCCAATAGTTTTTTTTATGCATGTTGAAGTGCGCGCAATCCGGTGTCACTCAGCTCGAGCGCGTAGCTTTGGCTAATGCATAGGCGCCATTTTACCGTCCAAGTCACGCACCGAGTGCGCGAGAGCGTCACGCGCTGGCACATTCAGGGCAACAATGGATGTCTCCACCCTGAGACAGACAGACATCTAGGCACCCTATTTCGATCGCGAGCGTAGCGCCGTCGCGGAGCATTGTGAGGTGTTTGATCATCGGATCGACTTCGGAAAAGCACACGTGATAGACACGGAGCCACATATTCGAAGACGCCTGTTCTTGGAGTCGTGGCACATCCAGAATACACCGGGGAACATTAACAGGTCCCTCGGGGCCTTACCATCTATTTACGTCCATGGCCTGCGTCACGTTCAGAAAACATCACCTCGGTAGAAGAAGAAGGAGAGGTCGAAGCTCGCGCTGTCCCATTCCATTTTTAGTCACCCCTGAAGAAGGAGTCAAATCGACCCCGAAACGTTGGGAACTGTTGTTTCTAAACTTTTGGTTTGAGTTTTCTTTTTTTCGATTTGTGGAATTTGTAACAGACTTAAATCTCGTCGTAATAATGACGGACAGACTAGGCCCGCGCAATTCTTCACAATAGACCCTTTCCGAAATTCAGCCTGGCCACTCTGATCACTATCATCATCTGTGGAACGGCATCTGTGCCGTAGCAATGGCGGCCTTCTAGTGACTTATAAAGGAAGACGTTGAAGATGCTCCTAAGCGGATGATGCGGCCTATACATTTGGGGGTTCGTATGATGCGGCGTAGAAATGGAACACAAGAGATATGTAAGCGTTCATTTCTAACTCAGATTCAGTAAATCTGTGGGCGGCACACAATCTGCTTTAGAGCCCTTTGGTCTATAGGGGGTATTCACGGGACGCCATTTGGTTGGACATTGCTCGGAGTGCATGCTCAGAAAGATGCTCGAGGCAAACTTCCTCAGGTATTAGCGGCGAGATGTTTTAGTGGCGCCCTCATACGGTTCCCCCTTGTGACGTCATTACCTTGCAAACAACAAGTTCGATGGTGTTTGTAAATAGCATGGCGCAAGCTTGAAATCATTGCTTTCTCAAAGGAACACTGCCACACTATCATAATTAAAGTTTTTTCATTCCTCTTAATTCCGTCGATGATAAATCCTTTTCTGACGTCATAGTCAGCGTTCGGCCAATCGTGGAAGGCCGACCACAGCGACGCTTTCGGTCGCGCACGTCGCCGATTTCATAAGACACGAGCACCGCGCGAGCACAGCTTTGATCGGCGCTCAAGGTCTGTGAGCGCACGATACTCACGGCTTTGGTTTCACCAAAGCACAAAGCCTGGCAGTTCGATGACGGAGCCATAGAGTGCCCGATTGCCGATTTGCAGCGCGAGGATCTGGTATCACAGAGCATTTCTCGGGGAGTCTGGTATTCAGCGCACAGCTTTTGCAGCGGTGAGAACCCGAAATGTGGTTTTCAAACCCGACGAGAAAAGGAGCGGACATTCCATCGCTCGGGAGAAGTGTGTTTCGGCGTCTCGCCGCAATTGATCGCCCGTTACATGACTCTTGTCTTCCTCTCCTCCTTTTCACTTTCGGCGGCCGCGTCACGTGAAAATCTGCCAGGCTTTGTCAGTATAGAAGAGGCTATGGTTTCACGGACTACAAGGAATGCAAGAAGATGCGCGTACAACGTCCATTCCACACAATCAGAATCGTCGTTCTCGGAAGACGATAAATGGTCCAGCAACATGGCGGCCCTGTGACATAGCCAAAGCCTACGACTGCGTACCACATACGTTGCTAATCAGGAGGCTACAACAACTCGATATGCCGGAACCCTGGGTGAAACTTATCCAGCGTATCTATGATGGAAACCACGTAATGGCAACATTAAACGGGACCACATCTGGGGATGTTCCGGTGCACAGGAGACTACGTCAGGGCTGCCCGTTATCCCCCGTTCTGTATATGCTATATACGTCCGGCATAGAGAAGGCACTGGAAAAAACCGGTATCGGTTTCACTCTACAACACAGGCAGCACGGGTACATGGTCAAATGGCGGCTCTCTGGTCTTGCTTTTGCCGACGATCTTGTGCTGATGGCCGACAATGTGGCAGACATGAAGGTACTGTTGACCACCTGCGAAGAAGAAGCGGCTCAGCTTCGACTGCATTTCAATACCAGTAAGTCAGCCGTGGTGCTGTTTTCCAGGCAGGGCGAGGTCCTTGAACCCCTTACCAACCAGGATAAAGCACTTCCTCTTAGTCCCGATACAGATTCCTTGGTGTTACACTGACCTGTTCCGAAGATTATCTAACAGAACACAATGAAAATCTCAAGGCATCGGCACTAAGAAAGAGAATCATGCTGCGTCGAAAAAGTCTTTGGGGCTGTGACCGGTATCTAGTAACTCGAGAACTTTGGAAAGCGGTCGCGGTACCAGGATTGACTTTCGCCAATAGTGTTACGTGTACATCCAGCGAGATCCGGGAATACATTGAAAGACGACAACGAGAGATTGGACGCCAGGCACTAGGATGCCACAGCAGGGTGGCCAATCAACTTGTTCAAGGAGATCTCGGATGGTCCTCTTTTGGAGGCACGTGAAGCCAGCAGCAAACTCGAATATTATGCCCGACTTCGACATATGAATGGAGACTGCTGGGCGAGGAGAATTTTCGTATACCTGCATCTAAAAAACGTACACACAACAAGGAGGCGTCGAGTCATTCGACTTGGAACAAAGTATGGGGCCTTCTCAATGACCGACGAGCCATCTACAAAGAAAGACTGGGTAGCCAAGGTTAGAGGGCAGATAAAGACTGTCGAGGTAGACCGCTGGAGGGCAGACATGCAAGAACATTCAAGTATGCACCTCTACGCGTCTTACAAGACCGACATCGCTCCTATCCACTGGTGTGGAAATACGTTGGGAAGTCGGCTCCTCGCCGAGGCCCGCGGTGGTGCCTTGCGTACCCGTCTGTACAGAAGAAGATATGACACCAACGTAACGGACGTGCTGTGCAGTGGATGTGGTGATGCGGACGAAACTTTACAACATTTGCTTCTCGAGTGTCCAGCACTGGAACCTGTAGCAGGCGTCGGTACTCGCATTGAGCAAGCTCTTGGATTTACAGAAGAAACCAATTTTGTGGCGTGCGCGAAGCGGAGGCTCGAGGCTTGGTGGGCGATTCACCTGTAACGCTCGCCGAGAAGGCATTGCTGGAGACGCTGCTGCGAGACTCGTGCCAACAGATCGACTACTCCGACAAGGAGCAGGAGGCTCTGCTTGGGTGAACCAGCAAATGGCATGCAAGATAACTTCAATGCACACCACCATTCATGGTTTAGAAGATGCTTCCCGACGTAGCGCCATTGCTGCTTCCGAGGCAAACAAGGTGGCGGAGAAGGGGAAGGCGTTGGTAGAGGAGATGGGGCATACCTGTTGGAGGAAGAGGAGAAACACAGGCAGGCCCCAAAGAAAAAGTGGCAGGAGTTTGAGGAGGAGCTACACTTGTCAAACGAAGCACTTCTTGTTGAGCAGGAGCGTGCGACGAAGGCGATAGAGAACGAAGCGGCCCTGACACTATACAAGCGTCTGCTGCCCTCTATGAAGGAGGAGGTGCTTCAGCGCAAGGCTGAGGCGCAGGAACGCGTGGACATGCTACAGAAAGCCATTGAGGAGTCCAAAGATGACCTGGAGCAGTGTAAAGCAAGGCAACGTTCGGACGGCTGCACCAAGCTCGAGGCGCAGCTGCACGATACCGTAAAGGATCTCACCATTCATCTGGAGATGTCAAAGAACCAGAAGTCCGATTTCGAGAGAAAGCAAAGAAGCTGAAGCAAGAACACAGGACAACATCGAGGAGTGCAAGATGCAGGACAAGAGAGGATTGTCTATGGTGAAGGAGTTGAAGAGGCAGTTCCAGACGGAAAGAAGACGGGCAGACAAGCTTCAGGAGAGACTTCAGGAAGTTCTCAACGGCACGAGTCTCGGGAGATCTACGAGGAGCGCGAGTGCGGTGATTCCAGCAGCAACAATACTCCAATTTCTTCTCCTTTTTTTTTTCTGGGGGGGGGGGGGGGGGGGGGGCGTGTCTGTTTGGCAGACGCTCGTTGCAAAGAGAAAGCGCCGCATAAATACATACATACATACATACATACATACATCGGAGGGCCAATATTACAGAGACTATCCAACTGTTCACTCGGGGTCGCGTGGTTAAGGGGCCGCGTTTGCAATAGGAGCTACAGGTGACGGAACGCGTTGGTCGTCCGTGAGCGTCTCCGCCTTTCCGCCTGCGTTCCTCCTGGCCGCGCGTGGCACATCCGCATTTGCGACCAATCTCCGAAGGAGTCGTCCGCCATTTTATTACAATTGCTCCCCATTGTTTGAGTTGGACCCTCTCTACAATCTAGGCTCTCTACGAACAATAGGTGAGAGAGGCGACGTCCCCGGCGTGCTCCATTCCTATTAGGTGACCCGTGGCGCAAAACTATTTGTGCAAAAGGACGCTGGTTTCTTCTTTTTTTTTTTTGTATATTGTCTTTTTTTTAGAAAACGAGTAGATATTTTCAAAAAGTGTTCTCTCAATGCATCGTGTTTTTTTGCCTTTCCATGCAGCCAATTAACGAGTGCCATCATGCGAAGAAGATGAACTCATATTGATGCCACGCTATGTTGATTTTGAATAGAGAGAACAAAGAAGAGGCCACCACGGGCTCGAGACTTTCTCCCCTTCCTCGTGGAAACAGGCTGTTCGATCTGCTCAGTTCATTTCTGTACGGCGGCAACACACTCCTCCGCATAATCAGTCAAACCGACCAACACTACAATTTGAATCCATGAAGAAGCAGCTGAAGATCCGGGAGAACAAGGAGGACCTCAGGGAGGGCCCAGAGGAACTCCCGAAAGGTGCACCGGGCGACAAATCGGTCAAGGAGCCGTTGTTTGAACACCTCCCAGCCAATGCCGTCAAACCCGCAAGGAGACCATCGAGCCAGAAATTGGCCAAGAGCCCGTCGTTTGAATACCGCCGAGCCAGTACCTACCAACCCTCAAGAAGAGCATCCGGCGAGAAATCGGCCAAGGACCCGGTGTATGACAACCGCCCAGAGAGCACCACCCAATCCGCAAGAAGACCGTCGGGCGTCTCGAGGCATAGGGTCAGGCAGATGAGTGATAAGGTGAGTACTTACCAGTGTTGGCGGTAACGCGTTACAAATAACGGCGTTACTTGGAGTTCCATTTGTCTGTAACTTTGTAACGTACCCGTTTCATTTTAGTAGCGTAACGGATAACGGACCTACGTTACTTATTTTGAGTAACGGGTAACATAGCTACATTAATCGTTACATCTTCTTCCCAAGATATAAAAAAAATTCACTTTCAATTTCTTTTGCCGAGTCATATAAAGTGCATTTTTCGAGTTTCGATTCGCGTTGTTTTCTCGCCAGTATTCAGTTGGAACCGTAAAAAGATAAATTAATTATGTTAACTTTATGCATTAACATATGTTTCTTGAAATATGGCGCTTATGTATAGCTGTAACGTCAAAACCGTAAAACGTTTTCATTTATAATGCAAAGCCAGGCAAAAGTGACGTGCGCTACGTTTTATTGCTAAGTGTAGCGTTCCTTTTATATGCCTATAACGACTAACGTATTGCGTTAGTCGTTATATATATTTTCGAATATTCCCCCTGTACATGGTTTACACATGACATGATCGCCATCCTACCAGTCTTCATTCCTACTTGTTCGTTTTTCAAAGGGGATCCAGGAACATTTGGTGACACTTCAATATATGCTGAAAATGGTACCCGTGCATCAGTAAGGTTTTTCACAATGGACGTTGTTGCGATGTCACGACAAACCATTCGTACAATTAGATAAAAAAAAAGCGCAATGGACGCAGGGAAAACTAGCATGGTGCTTAGCTTGTTCGCCACTCCTGCGCACATTAGCATTTTTCAAGTCCTACTGTATTTTGAGAGAGGTCATCGGCTTGGATCTTTCTAGCCTAACCTAACTCATTCATTAGAATCTAATCTAACTCTAACTCACAGTCTAACTCTAACACACTCTAACTTACAATCTAACTCTAACTCTAACTCACAGAGTTAGGCTAGACAGTCCGATTAGTGCCTTAGTGCGTGGGCTTCGGGAATGGCCCTGCACGCAGAGTTTCAATCACTGCATGCGATTTACGGAAAAAGCTCGGCGAATATCATGGTGCCGAAAAAAAAATGTTAATCTAAACTTAAAGTTTGTGATGCGAAACCGACATTGAGTTCGCGTAATATGAATAGCTCATTTACATCGCATCTAAGTGGCACACACATTGTCCAAAGGTACAAGATCTTCAGTGCAAGATGTACATTTCTCTAGCGCAAAGCGAAACAGATGCCCTGCCCCAAACCCAGCGCTTATCGGGGCGGACTCCCTTCTAGCCCGGAAGTCAAATTTGGTGCATGCGGCCCTTTCAGCGCCAATGAGTCGTTGGTGGCGAAAGGAAATGGAAGGCGATAATTTGACTCCTCCATTTAGTTGCTCTAGCTTCGCATAAATACCGCCGATACAATGCTTGCCTTATGTTTCTCCCAAGTTCCGGCAACCATTGTTGGAAGAACGCTCGAAACACGCCCCTCGAGCGAATGTTCCGTCGCAATTCGCTTCCAATGGCACCTCATCTGAGTGCTGTGTCACTGCCATTTGCTTCCAAGGGCTGCACGATCGAGGCTGGCTCATTTAAGGCCACGGTCCCACTGAATGCGGCAGTTTAGGTACTTTTTGGCAGGTCATTACTCATCTCCTTTTAAATACTGTTTTGTGGGATTGATGTCATTCGAAATGCAATGCAATCCTCTTTCATTTGATATTATGTATGTGTTGGTTTACACTGTTCATGCGCATTTGTAGCGTTGCGAATATGATGGCGTAGACCCTCACTTGCTCCGCTAGTTCATGTTTTATGAACGATCCATTAAAGATAGCACGGTTTCAATATAGCAGTTTTGTTAAGATGATGTCGGAGCAGAATCTAACGATACACTTTTTTGGTATTTGCACTACTTTGTTTTTTTCATCCCTCGAAATATTGCCCTAAAATTGACATTTTTCAGCACAAATATGTTTTCAATGACACGCGCTAGGGCAATGAAATTAGCTACATATGAAGTGCTTATAATTGGTAATATGCAGAAAAAAAGTTAAAGTTGTGTAGAATTTTTTGTTTAGATATTTTATATCATACGTAGCACTTTTTTGTGCTTCTAGTCATGGTACTTCAAATGCCGCTGAGGAAATTATTAAACTATGATAAAATATTTTATAACATTTAGAGCTACAATGGTTGCCCAAGAGGTGGACGATGGCTTTTTCTCATTTTCAAAGTCATAACACTTCAGGAGTGTTTCAAACTTACCTGTTTTGACGCATATCTTTTTTAGACATCAAACAGATTTATTGGCATCTAATAATATTTATTGTTTGGAATAGATATACATTGCGATGTATTAACCTTTCACAATGATTTTTCTTTGGTTTCTTAATAGGTGTAGAGCTTAGCTAATTTTAAAAACTATTAAAAACTGTTTGGCTGTTTTGTTGCGCTACCTGGCGGATGGCAGACAAACTGCTGATTTCTAATGTTCAAAAAATTTCCGAGGGCGGCGTTGGCGTCTGTATCATCATCGATCTCCGTGTCTTTTTACCCTAACATTTAAAAAATATATTGAAAGATTTACTATCGATAACTGAATGGTTTAAGTACTGGGTCAGGCTAATAAATCTAAGACGAATAATTACACAAGCGTAGCGTGACATAATGTGTTCATTATTCGATATGATTGAAATCAATAAACAATGAAGACGAAGAGGAAAAGAATACACCCGAGTTCACTTTATGCCTAGGGTCACCAAATGAGCTTTAAAGGGGCGATGCAACGATTTTTGAATTTTGCGGAAATACCGCTTAGAACAGATCCCTGACGTTAATGCCCTGTGAAATACCCGTTCGTTTTTCACCACATGCAATCGAAGTCGCAGAAAAAATAAAGAAAAACGAGCGGATTTCCCCCCTCAACTCGCAGCCAGAACAAGCGGCCACGTGATCTGGAGCCGAATATATGCCGCCAATGTTGATCATAGCCAGGCGCTAGGGTTGGCAAGGCACAGTACACGCGCTGAGTTCCAGACATTGTTATGGTTCGGCTGTTGTCGTCATTGCAGCGATTGGATACAGGACACTACCCGAATGCTTGTCGAGCTATCGTTTATCACGAGCCCAAATCGAGTGTCCACGCCATGCTCGGGTCCAATCTATGAGCCGCATTCAAATATCGTCACTGGGCGGTACTGCTACCGCCCAGCTACGTCATCAGGTCTTGCGAAAGAGAAATTGAATGAAAGCACTCGGTTTAGTCCTCGAAATTACAGCGCAACAAAGGAGTTTCTTGGTCAGTGGCGTTGCGTGCGAGTATCCTTGAGTACCACTAGTGCCAGTAAGGTCTTGTAAAGTGAAAAACATTCCAACTGAATATTGTTGCACCGCCCCTTTAAAGTATTGGCACCCCGTTCCCCAAAATTGTTTTGGGCGCCGCCATTTTGGGTCTTGCTCAGAGCAAACGTAACTGCCGATCTCATGACCCAAAAGTACGACTTCCTCAGCATTAGATGCGGTGCTAGGAAGCTGATGCAATATTGCAATGCTCTGTCGCTGGTTGTTTAAACATTTGTGAGGGACGGAAAAGCGTTTCCTGTGATTTTAGATAAAGCTTCATATAACTGGCAACAATGATTTTAAGCCACAATGTGGCCAAGTGTCGGTACTCTAAACCGTAGCTAATTTACTGGCACAAGCGGGAACAATGAAGAAGAGGCAAGTGTCAAAAGGTAGTGGCTTGTGGAATCCACGGGGCTTACGTCATGGCCCCTCCTGGGCCGGTTTTCTCGAAGTGATGGCAAACCCATTTTGCTAAACCACGGTAACTAGAAAGGAAAAAGTACCTAGGTACTGTAATAAACGGCTGAATATAGAACAACAATAATTATTTTTGATTGGGGAATAAAATGCGCCATCTATCGATGAAACGAGTCAGTCATTTTGTTTATCTTCTCTTTCCGCTGGTTGTTATCGATCTAGTATGGTATTTTAAGTCAAAATATAGTAATGTTGTAGTTGAAGACCAATTTATTTGCTTCAGATTGTACGAAGAAATTTTAGCTGCCATGCTATACTTCGTTTCAGCTTCGGTCCGAGCCCGGCCGATGTTATGAGCCGAAGGGCCAATCACACAGCAAAAGAGGCACAACGTCATGGCGTGCTCTCTGCGCTGGATAGGACCAGCCGGTATTCGCAGTCTCTCTGTGCGTGCTCCTCCGCCGGCTAGTCTTATCAAGCGCAGCAAGAACGCCATGACGCTGCGCTTTTTGCGCTGTTTGATTGGCCCTTCGGCTTGTAACATCGGCCGCGCTCGGACCGAAGCTGAAACGAAGTATAGAATTTGCCGACGAATATTTGAAAATGCAAGAAACATTTCCATCAATATGTTTCGCCATAAACAACGCATAACTTTCCCGTGTGCCTTCCAGTCTGGCAACGCCGGTGCTGTAGTCTCGTTTTTGTTTCTTGCGACGCACGTTTCTGCGATTCCTGCTGATCTCAACTGTTTGCCCCCTTTTCCTTTTGCCCAACGGATCCACCGGTGACGAGCAGCTAAGCTTCTCGTCACCGTTGAATTGCTGGCCACCGGGGATATGTAGAAACCTCGATGCTGTCGGCATACTGTCGGCGCACTGCGAAAAAAAAAAAAAACAGTACAATGTCCCAGCTGTTCACCCGGAAGGAAGACTTTATCGAGGATAACCCCATTTCTTCGCGAAGTAATCGCTGCTCACGAGTTGGCGGGCATAGTGTAACAAATTAAACGTGTTAGTATAAACATATTCTAACACTCGTTCGCAAAACATTTTTTTTTACTCACCATAAAAACACTTGCAGGGCTTATGCAACGTCATATGTCTTGAATCCCGGACTGCTGAAGAGTGATGCGTTCGCGGAATGCTGCCGTCGGTTAGTTTAGTAGTCCCTCTGAACTACCCCTTTGCTTGACGTGCTAATAGGTTGATGGTGCCTCAATAATATAACAGCCGGATCGAAATGAATGTTCAGCAGAACCAAGAACTATTAGCCCTCATTAAGCGACGTCGCGGTCATTTTGCTTGTAGGTACTTCTTCTCCCCCGGTGACCCTGCTCTCCGAGTCACGTGACCTAGAATTCCCCCTTCTAGGGACAATATTTAACTTTAACCCACGGTTCGCGTTCGAGAAAACGGGCCCAGGTATTACAAGCCTCTTGAACAAGAGCATGAATAGTGTCATTAAATAAGCTACGCTTCAGAGTTGCGACACTTGGCCTTATTGTGGCTTAAAATCATGGTTGCCAGTTATTTGAAGCTTTATCTGAAATCACAAGAAACGCTTTTCCGTCCTCCACTTTAAACAGTTTGCGACAAAGCAAAGCAACATTATATGAGCTTCCTAACACCGAATGTAATGCTGAGGATGTCGCACTTTTGAATCATGGCGATCGGCAGTTGCGCCTGCTCTGCACAAGCACCAAAATGGCGGCGTTCACAACACTGTCGGGGAAGAGAGTGCCGATACTCTAAGTGCAGCTCATTTATTGGCTCTAGTTCCCGCGAAACTCCTTTTCCCTGACTGAAACAGGAAGTAAATATGAATAATACACCATTATTATAGCTTATATAGTTATAACCAAATACACATAATGAGAGGAGAAAGCGGGCGGGTAGGAGAAACGCGGGTTTTATGTGTGACCGTTCTAACCTTCTCAAAAAAGATAACGCACGAGCTTGCGCTGGTTTAAAAAAAAGGAATCCAAAGAAAAGAAGCGGCACGCTGTGTTCTTTGTTATTATGCGTCTAATTGCAAATAGTTTTGTGTATGTTTATACAGCCGGAAGTTAGTCTGCCTTAGTGGGCGTTTGGTGTCTCAGCTGTAGATGAGCAATTTAGCCAGTGCGGTACAACCGCAAACCTGGGGTCTTTAATGTGCACCACGCAGTAGTGATACACGACCGCACGCCGGTACGATGCTCTTCCAGATCGAAACGGGCAGGGGCGGGCTGGGTTCTGCAGCGCGAGCTTTCGCTCCAAGTGCTCCGAGCTGGTGTGCGCTAGACCATGCACTCGGCTACAGACCCCCTTTTTGTGCGTCTAATTTATATACAGGTATAAAAGGGTATTTGAAGATCGACGATGGACGTCGATAGTCTCGAGGTAATGTAACGTAATAACATTATACAAATAATAAACTTGTTGAAGGACTGAACGACTAAAATTTTCAATTCTTGGATTGTAATATGGCGGTAGCCTATTGTACTTACTGTTGATGAAGAGCAATATGAGGCGACGAGGTAATGATTAAATGATGAGGCTCTATAAGGACGATGACATTTGTGGGTGTCGAACCACAACGTACAGTGCCAGACTTGTTTCAAGTATCGTGTACCCAAAGACATTCTTCACCGGCAACAGTATATGGTAAAATCAATGAGGATGCTGCTTTACAACTGTACGTGGAACAGGAAAACTGCACTGTGCAGAAGTGCGGCTTATTTGTTAATATGAGGAACGGATTTCTAGCAGCATTCCCCGATTGACTACTTGGAACAAATGGCCTCGTTGACGTAAAGTGCCCCCGTTCCAAAAGATTATTGAAGCATACTTAAACCGCAAATCAGTATGAGGCGAAAAATAAGAAAAAGGAGCCTCGTGTGAAAGGTCCAAATCACCACCATAGCTTCTACTATCAAATACAAGGACAGTAACACAATACACAAAGAGAGTTTTGTGATTTAGTTTTATTTACACTTAAGGGCATTGATATCCAGCGTATTCAGAGAGATGACACCTCCTGGTCAACCTACATAGAGCCTTTTCTACTCAAGTTTTACACGGAAGGCCCGACTTCCGCTGAAATTCCTCACGTAGACCAGTTGTCCGACCGAATAAACTGCCATTACTCCCGATCTGGGAATCTCTCGATCTTTGTTCCTAGGCCATAGTACCATGAGATCGAGGGGTGTGGCTCTTCGTCCGCCGAATATTGCTTTGGCGGGTTTTTTCCGTGTAAGATGAGACCGTCGCGTGCTGCCGGAACAAGAACCTGGCGATTCTTCACGGAACTGTTCCTTCCTTAAGCTTCAAAAGAGTTTTTTTTTTTTTTTTCGTTTCGCACACCATCTGTTCTGCTTGTCCGTTAGTTGCAGGATGGTATGGTGCACTAATGTGATGCATGATGCCGGTTTTTTTTTCTTCAAAAACTTGTTTATTTTATTTGAAGCAAGATTTGGCGCGTTATGAGAGAAAAGTATTTTCGGTAGGGCAAAGTAGGTAAAAAAGACCGCAGAACGTCAATGACGTGTTTGGACGTCGTGGCAGGCATCGTGTAAACTTCCAGCCACTTAGAGTACGCATCGCCCATGACTCCGCAGATGTGGATACGTTTCGCCACCCACCGACTGAATAGTGGATCGTTTTCAGTTACTGTTCATGATGGCGTTGAACTCAAGGAAGACTTCGAGTCTTTCCACAAAGTTAGCCCAGGTGCCAGGACTTTTGTCGAAAGCGGTAAGTGTTCGAAACGTCGACAACGTCGGTAGCCACGTGTTGTGCTTGACACACTTACCATTCGCTGAGAAGAAACTTGCTTGTTCATCTGCCATGAGTCGTCCGATATCAGGTCATCACCGCAACACCATCTCCCGAAGAAAACTGGTCTTCATTGTCAGCATGTCTATAGTTAGCAATCACGTCAACTTATAAATTCCCGAACGCTCATAACTTGCCGTCGCTAAACGCCGTTCATTTATAGCGTGTTCATTGCAAACAAACGTCTTCCTATTTCTTCTGATCATTTTCATCATATTCCTCCTAAGCTGTACTTAGAACATTATGTGTGTCGGTACTTCCTAAAATATTGCAACGGCGTTTGTTTTCTGGGAACTATATATAATGTAACAACCTTTACAACATCCTCCGGTCCCCGTGAAACATATTTCGTGACCTTTTTTTAGTCGTCATTAAAATGGTGAGGTAAGTACCGTAAATCACGAAGCAGTTTACTTGACGTCCGCTTCCACTGGTGTCTTGAAAGATTGAGTCTACTGAGCGTGCATTCCTGCAGAGGAAATTTTCATTGATAGAATATTGACACGTCAATCAACATTTGATTCCTTTTTGGTAAGATTTATTGCGAAAGCCCGTTCTATATCAGAGAACAATTTATACCCAGCCTGACATTCTCGCATGCATCCGTTTGCTGGGCCACGCTACTTGAGCTATAGTCGGTTGCAAGCTAAGAAAAAACCGGAAATGCCTCTCAGAGGAAAATGTAATCCCACGCCGAGAAACGCCAGCCAATCATTTTCATGACGTCCCGATTCCGTGGACCAATCGCGATCCTTTTGAAGAAAAAAAAAAGCTCAACATGGCTGCTGGCCTTAGCAACGCGACGCTAGTTTCTCGTGACAATTATTCTGCTTTTTTGCACCGTGTTTTACGTGCCCGAGGTTACGCCACGAAATCTTAATGGTATTGGCTTGCGTTTGCAGCAGTTTTTGCGCGACAACGTGAGAATCCCGCGACGCTATCGCCAACGAAAATTTCGAAGCGGGCGCGAGGCTTAGCACTGCTGAGAGGTATGTTAGACGGTATGTTAGACAGTATCTTGGACAGAAAATGAATTGCGAAGACGGTACATTGGACATGACTTTCTTTCTTTACTAAAAAGCTATTTCGTTGACAAAAACGTATTCTAAATTATTTAAATGTCCTGAATGAATTAAATAAATATTGTAGTAGTTTAAGACGCGTTTCCTGGAGGAAGAAAAAGCAACGTTGCTAGCGAACTACTTTCTCGACGGCGGAGGCACTTCAGATGGGCGCAATGCGCTTGTGGGTGGAGCTAAAAGATTGTTCTTAGGTTGCATCCGACTGTAGCTGAGCACAGCTGGCAGCGGAGCGAGCAAGGCCACGAGGGGAACGTGATGGTGCTTGAGCCATCCCACTGTGAACCAATGTTTCGGCCACCCCACGTGTGCGTGTCGCCATCTATTGCTTGAACTAACGCCTTGTTCAAGATGGCTGCCGTGGGACCGCAGCCTTAACGCCACCTGGAAGACAAACACATAACAGGGGTTTAGCCTCGCCTAAGGTGCAACCCCACCCTTGGTTAGTGTGGTTGTGAACCAACAGATGGCGGTGGGATCGCCTTCCAGGCCTGTACATCATTGCGAGAAATCGTGTGTGGTGGCGCTTCAATACAGTGGGGGTGTTTCTCTTTATCCTGAATTCGACATCCCTGGTCCCTTGCTTGTTTTTTTTTTCTTTTCTGCACGAGCTTTCTTTGGAACGCGCACGGCTGCGCAAGTTCTCGCGCAAGAAGGCCAGTTGCCTACGCTCCAAGCTCACGTCTCCAGCAGATGTGGAGAAAACAAAATGCGAAAATCGTCCTGAGGCAAATGGCAATACATATGCACAACAAAACAACCGAAGCGTTGAAAACTATAAAATTGCCTGTGCGCCGTTATCGGAGATTTCGGAGGTCAATTACACATATTATGATGTGATCAGATTTCTATGACGGGCCGGTCCTTTTGTCGTGCATGTTTTTGGCTCTGTGTAGATTTCCAGGAAAACGTGATGACGTGATAGACTTGGGTTTCCAAAATTCTAGCTTGAGGAGTTAAATACCTCGAAAATCAAAACCAATGAGCTATTTTTTGGGTGGTCAGGTGTCTCATTTAAGTAGCTGGGTGTTTATTTTGAGAAAAACCACGAAACTGGAAAACGCAAAAAATGACACTCAGGTTTAGATGTTAAGTTTGGTGAACCCAAAGTAGGAGTGGTGCGGGATTCGTAACAAAAAAAGCCGAGGTTAAAATTAACTCGCAGCAATAAATGACAGGAATGAATTTTGATACGAGTTCAGTGATAAATGCAGTGACTGGCCAGGCAACAATTCTGGGTCTGTGGATAGCTTTTGCACATAGTTTAAGCAATGTACCAGTCTTAATTTGGCGATTTATGCGTGCAAGTAGCGGTGTGCAGAAATGAAAAAGATGCAAACGGGTAGAGTTTGACATAGTATGAACTATAGTGTGAGCACGCACAGGGTACGCTGATTAAGACTGAAACAGCCCTACAGTTTACACTAGCGTTGAGCGTATCAACTTAAGTGTGCATCAAAAGCTAAAGCTTGTAGAAATATATGGCTCAGACCATTATGGTTGAATGTTCATAGTACTTTATTACCCTCGGAGTTCGTGTAAGTTGCCTCCTGATTGCTTAAACTAGAAAGAAGGAAACATTCTAACTCTGGGTTAATAGAAAAACTCCACCCGCTGACAGCTACCAATCACCTAGGTGCCGATTATGAGTATTCACTGCATGCCGACGGCCGCGTGCTTAGAACGAGTTTTTCCCACGTTATTTCATTCAATCCCAATTGTTCTTGACAAACAACATTGTTTACTCGGGCAGGCGGTCACATGTGAAGTTTAGAATATTTTGTATTAATTGTGGCACACGCGGCAAGTTGCGTAGTTTTTTTTTTTTACAATCCGCGAAATAGTATGCTCCTGGGTTACCTTGGCCTCTAATGCATGAAGCACACAAAAAAGCACAAATTGAATCGCAGTTGGAAACGAAAACAATCATGATAAACAAGCGTGTAATCTCGCAAAAACCGAGGGCATTGCACATATGCAGAAGACAAGCTATGTTTCACTAAATACATTACCAGTAAAGTATTTGATTTTATCGTCCGAGCGAAGCGGAACGTACAAGTGCGAGCACGCTGCCCTGAACTACACTTCCAGTGAACAAGCGCACCATCCAAAGCACAAAGCTGGCTTTTATAACTTTTGGTGCACTCAAACCTTTTAGAACACAATTATAATTAATTCTATTATTTCAATTCTTTTTATTAAAGGCGCCTATGTGTTTTTTGACATTTTGCGTTCACATGCAATTTTCTTAGTTTTATATTATTTTTCTAGAAGTCCCACAACTATAGTCTGTTTCATCATAAGTAAGAGCCGCATATTCAAAAATGTACAGAGAAAAAAAAAAAACAAGAACGCGAACACGTGAGCACATTAAAATTGCAATGTAACGGCAGATTCGAAATTAGTCGTTAGTTTATTAGAGAGCAGGAGTTTCTTAGGGCGACATTGTTACCCGTTGCAGATTACAAAAAGGGCAGTACAACTGTTAGCGAGGGGTCTTTAACATGCATTACGCAGTATATATGACACACGATCGCACAACTGTAGATGCAAATGGGCTCCAGAACCCAGGGTTCCTGCTAAAGCCCCTTGAGAAAGACGTTTTTTTTATAAGGACCGGAAACCAATGCTGTCGAAACGCGTAAGACACGTGCCACGAGCGGGTGCTCCCCCGCCATTCGGTTTCAAGGGCCAGTTGTAGTGCTGCGCCGCCATTTGCCTCCAAGGGCCGCTCGAGACACGGGCCTGGTACACTGGCACATTTTACGTTCCTTGAAAGACCAACGCACACATCGAGAGGCTTTAGTCCCTACAGGTTCTGCAGCGTGAGCTCCCTGCTTTGAACGGAGCTCGCGCATTTCTCCACGTTCTCTGATCTTGGGTGCCACAATACACTCGGTTGACGAACCCCCACGGTACTTGGTTTGGCCTAGTGAGCTAAACCAAATGAGGTACTTACGCTTAGAGTATCGGCACTCTTTTCCCCATTACTGTTATAGGCGCCCCCATCTTGGAGGTTAGTACAAAGCAAACGCAACTGCTGATCGTCATGATTCAAAAGTGCGACTTCCTCCGCATGAGTTTCGGTGTTAAGAAGCTCACGTAATATTGCTTTGCTCTGTCGCGAACTGTTTAAACATTTGTGGACGACGGAAAAGCGTTTCCTGTGATTCGAGATAAAGCTTAAGATATCTGAAAACCACCATTTTAAGCATCAATATGTGTATGAAGCGTGGCTTATTTAGTGGCTCTAGTTTTGACCGACCGCACAGGCACAGAAAGAGAACGAGCTGCGTGACCTTGCGCTCTTGGCGCTGCTTCTGTCGTTTCATCAGCCCGTAGCGTTGGCTGCGCTCCGAACTAAGGTAAAGCAAAACAAATATTAAGATCTTTCGATTTACAAGCCAAACAAACAGGAATCGCCCAACACGCCCCACTAAAAAGAAGAAAAAAAAAAAGAAGCATTACGGGTTTATTTTGTGTAACTGGAGATCTTTTGGCGTGGAACCGAAATCTCAGATTAGCCTCCATCAGAGTGCGGGCACCTCGGCCGGTATTTAAATCCGACATATATGGATACATGGGCCAGCGCGTTGTTTTAGAGATACTGAGACGTTTTAATGTTTGGTGTTTTGTGTTAATATCAATGCCACTTAAGCGTCACCAAGGTGGTTTTCGAAACAAAATATAGTCGAACCATTCCGACAAGCATAGATTGATTGCGAAAATGATTTTTACAAGGAATTAAAACATTAAAATGTTTTCGAATGCGTGGCTGAATCCGAAATGGGGAAATCCCTTTCACGCCCATTTCATTTGGATCGCGTCGGGCATGTGTTCCGACGCACAGTAGATAACGCGCAAAAGCAGCTGTGGTGCACCCGCAGTTTCGCGCCTTTTTTTCGGACATCTCTGGCTCGCTCACTGCGGGCATCCAGGCATCTGACACCCTGACGTCTGACAGTTTTTCTGCCTTTCACGTGGCGTTCCAAGCGGCACAGACAGAAAATGCACACCAAGCTTTTCTCGAGCACGTGTCGCCATCTGTATTTTATATTAAGAAACTGCAATTTGCCTAAACTGGATGGGAAAAGGTTGAGGTCTAATAACATTCTTAACGTGTAACATATCAATATGAAAGTTCTGGAAAATGTAATATCGAATAATGCTTCATAATTTAATGTTTCGTAATATTGATTAGTTGACTTGATCCCGTTTTTATAGCACCCAAAATACTACCATTTTAAACTTTATTTTTTATTTTAAAATATACATTACTTGTACAGTTCATTGCTTACTTTTTGAGTTTATTACATCCAACCGAACGCTTACGCTAAATACCGTGGACAATAGGACGCTATAACTTGAGAAATATATTTTTTTCAATATACTTTTATTAGACTGTGATCTAATAAAAGCTAAATAATTAGCTAACAACTAAAATAATCGTTATATTGAGATATTAAAATGTTCTTGCAAAATAGCTTTTTAATTTGACATTAACTTTGAAATTGTAAGACACATAAAAAGAAAGTTATAAGCTGTCAGAAAAGCACCAAAACGTCATGCACGGCGCGGTTGCACCTTAAGGCCACGTGATATGTTTTTGATTATCGTGCAAGTAGCGTGAAATGTGCCAAAGCACGAGGCCCGCACCTCGTGCAGCTCTTAGAAGACAACTCTTGAAAGCAAATATAAATGCAGCACTCGTTCGAGGGATATGTCTCGCCTGCTCGCATAACAATGGCAGTCGGAGCTTGGAAGAAGCGCGAGTCATGAATCTTATAAAGCGAGGATTTAGCCTCGCTTAAAAATCTCTCGATAGAACTCATGCTTCAAGACACACAGCAAGAGATTCTAGACTCGCTCTTTCTCACTGTCACTGGTTTTGCGGTCGGTTGTGGCAGTGACCTTGCTGACTTCTCCTCTATATAAAATGCTGCGAAGAACCATTAGCTTGTTCTAGTTGGCACTATTTTCTAGCTTCGAAACTGCGCCCCCTAAACACCTTTCTAACGCAGATCACCTAGGCATAAAATGCTGAGTCACTGGGCTGGGTTGGGGGGGTGGGGGGAGGGCGGCATGCGCGGCGTCTGATCATCCGCAGACGGGAGCAAGCGCGCACGCTCGAAGCGTGCCCCACACCCCAGCAGACAAACATTGCAGCACGCAGAAGGCGATTATTAGAGTGGCCTGTTTTCAACAGGCTACGGGGAAGAAAAGCCGAAATCCATGAAACTAATGCCTTCCTGTGTCTTTTCAGGACATCTCCAAGCTGAAGTCCCTATCACCGCCTTTAAGCAAGAGCATGACGGAACGTGAACTCATGAGCAACCCAAAGTTTCTCGTGTTTTCCGTCCTATGCGTGAGCGCCTGTATCATCGTAATAATCGTCATCGTCGGTGCGCTGAGGGGACACAGGAGAAAAACAGAATACTGCGAGACGGAAGATTGCCGCATTCACGCTGTCATCTTGAAGAGGGCCATGGACCCTGCGGTCAATCCTTGCAATAATTTTTACAAGTTCGTCTGCGGCTCTTGGAATGGCTCACAAGCCATAGTGACGACTTCCACCGCGGATGACGTTACCCTCAAAGTGTACGGATCTGTCATTCAAACGTTGCTTCGAGAAGACCGCCAGCCAAACGTGCCGAAGAAGCTCTTTCGGACCTGCAACACCCCAACATCTTCGAACAGGAAAGACGTGGAGAGTTTCCAAGAGATAAAGAAGGACATAGGCATTTTGTGGCCAGAAGAACGTCAGACGTTCTTACATCCATTGGACCTTCTCTTAAAGCTGTCCATCAGGTGGAACTTTAACTTCCTCCTCAATGTTCGTGTCATTCCGGCATCAAGGCATCGGAACAGGACGCTGTTATTCAGCGAGGGCACCATCGCCGCCAGCTTCCAGAAACCGCTGATTAACACCATGTCCATCACCGCTTTCCAGAGATACCTGCAGGAGCACTACAAGATACTCGGCGCATCTCCGGATACCAATCTGCGAGAGCTTATGGCGGCTGAACGTCTTATCCTCGCCGCCGCACTATACGTTAGGCAAGGGGTTCCGGAGCAACTGGCCGTTCCACTCCAATCGATGCAAAACTTCACTCCTACGGTCGAACCGGAGCAATGGCTCCAGTTCCTCAACAACTATTCAGAGCCGGAGCCTCCCTTCACGCTGGAGCAGATCGTCATTCTTGAAGACGCCAGGTTACTTCGCAAGATCGGAGAGCTGCTCAAGAACCACCCCGCAGAGCAGCTCGTCATCGGCATCGCCTGGATCTTCATTCAGTCATACCTGTGGGCGGTCTCAAGCTCCCCCACAATTCGATTCGGGAAAACCGATGCCGTCAACCGTTACAAACCAGTCGTATGCTTGGAGTACATGAACGCTGCTTTGGGCTTGCTGGGGGCGACAGAGTACCTGCAGGCAAAGTTTTCTAGAACTGCGCAGCTTTATGTTCATGAGATGGTTCGTAATCTCACAAAATCCGCCAAGTCGAAAATTCATTCCTCGCTGTGGATTAACAACAAAATCAAAATTCTGGCACTGGACAAGTTAGAGGACATGCACCTCGACGTCTGGCCGATCGACGACGACTTCGACGGCGAGACGTCATCGTTGTTATACAGCCGTCTTGGAAATATGACGGACTCGTTCACCGAAAACCTTATGACTGTCACAGAAAACATGCACGCACTGATCATGCGGGACCCCATCAGAGCCATTCATTCGAAACAGATAGCGCCGCCTTCGGGCTTTCTTTCTTACCTGTATTATCTCAATCAAATCAGCGTAGCCCCTGGAGGCGTTGACGCTCCCAGGTTCTACGTGAACGGCACGCTTGCTATGACATACGGTGGCATTGGGATCTCGCTAGCAAGGCAGGTGGTCAAAGCGTTCGATCCGTTGGGAATAAAAATTAACGACGGCAGCAACGCCGTGAAATGGGTAGACCCAGACATCTTATCAGCGTATGCGGCCAGAGCGAATTGCAACAAGACTGGCGAGTCTGCTTTCCCCACCGTAGTGGCACTCGAGGTGACTTACTCGGCCCTCAAGCAGGCTATTGAAGACCAAGACGTGCCGTTTGGAGATTTCAGACTGCGGGGCCTCAAGGAGTTCACCGAGGACCAGATACTTTTTATCACACATTGCAACGGACTGTGCTCGCTGAGTCGAGAGGATAGCGAGAACGAGTGCAATCTGCCCCTGAAACAGTTTCCCCCTTTCGCAGAAGCGTTCAAGTGTGCCATGGGTACACCGATGAATCCGTTACGCAAGTGTGTTTTCTTCAGCAATTCATCCGCATAATAGCTTTGTTTTCGTTCCTGTAATTTATTTGATCTCGTGTTATATAATTTAATTTGTACCTCAGTAGGATTCACAGAAAATGCCGAGTGATGACGGATTGCGCGGTGTGTTTTAGTCGCCTTATTAAATTGACTTCAGAGTTTGCGTAAAATTTATGACTTTGATAGAAGCATGAGTACACGTTAGCATGCCATTGATTATGTTCGACCGCATAAGATACTTTACCAACGCAGACGAAGGGACAGGACTGACAAATGATGGCGTTTGTTTTTAGGCGTTGCCTTTTTAAAAGTAGGATTAACATTCAAAATAGAAAATTAGATTTCGGAATAATGCGGAAAGATAATAATTATACTAATACGCGTATATCATAGCAAGTTTTGGTATTGTGTGCACGATTAAACCCAAGCACTGTGCGTTTTAATTTGCTTTTATACGCAATACTAAAACTGATAGCCACTTAACGCGACTAAAACATGTGCACGCTATTTAATTTTGTTCACTTAACGCAGGCTTTTCCTAAGACATTTCACTCAAATGCGGTAGCGGATCAGTCAACAACTATAATAGGGGACACTTTAAGTTAGTTGAAGTATCCGTTTAAAGTATCTGAACATCCAGTGATTCATCACAACCATGTGCTGCGTATCATGCTTGACTCGTCAACACACAGACTTTAACTCGCTTGGAAAGGAAGTGACTTGAGATGTCGGCGGCGGAACGTTCTTCCGTCTTTCCATTTCGGTGTTGAGGCCGACCTTCCTTGAACAGTAAAAAGGACTGCGTTACGTTGGACGTTACACCAACAATCCTCGTCTTCAAAAACAAGGTTGTGCGCAAAGCGAGAGTTATTACGTCGAAAATAGCCCGAGAGCCAATGGCCGCAAGCGCACTTCGAAGCAGACGCCACCTCGGTTGCCGATAAGGGCCGCCCACACTAGCGAGAAAACGCGCCCGGCGCGCCGATAAATCGGTTAAGCGGGAAGATAAAGGGCGTGTCTCTGCACGCGCTCGTGGCGCTGACTGTGCTTCGGCGACATTTTGTTACTTGCCGCGATCGGCGTGCCACGCGCGTTTTCTCGCTAGTGTGGGCGGCCCTATAGGGGCAGCGCTGCTCCAACACTCCCGCCGTCTCCCAAGAGCGTTCCTGTGTTTTTCCAAAGTTTTGTTTCGCTCAACGTTTTACTTGAGAACAATTTGTTCTACTTATTGCTTTCTTCACCCTTCTAAAAATATAACGGGATGACTGAAAAAAAAAAACGATTGTAGATTAAGAATCAATGCCCATGTACAAGCTTGTTCTAAATTGTGTGTAACATCAGGCAATCTTCTTTTTTAATTTTGCTTTGACTGTTAAAGGCTTCTGTAGCAACAGTAACTTAAAGGCCGACGTACCACCCTCGGTTTTCTGCAGGGAAGATAATCCTCTTGGCACTCCCTCTCCTAAGCTGCGAGGAGGATCCCGGTTGGGGCAAGGTAAAAAGAGGAGAGCATATGGGAAAGGAGGAGGCGGGCAAAAGTGGAAAGCGCTAAGTGTACGTCGGCCTTTAAACTTCAACTTTTGCACTTGATTTCTTTTTTTATCAAAACACCCCTCGTTTGTTGATTGTATGAAAGATGTATAAAATCTCAGAGATGTTTCAACGTAGCAAGTTGGAAGCCATAAAGCTGGGGCCACACTGCTCATAGATCATACAAAATGAAGTCTGGCGGACATCAGTCACCACCGGTTCAAATGCCGCGTGCACAGCTTCACTTTGAGAAAAAGGGAAGACTGCGCCTGCAGAGTTTTGATAAGCTATCAAGGTACGCGAGCGCACGGGTAACGCATAGATTTGACCTCAGCATCAGAAAAAGATTTTCCCGGTTATGCGGAGTGCATGTGAGAGATGAATGGAGCATGCGCGGGTCGAGGGAGTGATCCGATTCCACCCAAAAAACAAGGCCTGCCCCCTAACGTCATCACTAGTGGCTAGTTATTCCATAGATTTCCCCTAGTGCGGCACGAATTGCTCGATCCGCGCCCGGCTCAAAACGGGAGAGCAACTCGGGCAACTCGGAGACCGTTTTGGGGGAATAACCAGTTTCAGAAAGGTGAGTTAGTATTCTCAACGCCATTTAAAGGGGCCATGAAACGAATTTTGGGTTGGGATGAATGATTTTAAATTGGGACTCTACTAATCGCATATCGTTTAGTTTGCCAAAAGAAAGAGGCTAGAAAGTCAAAAGCCAGCTTTTCGGTACGAACATTTGAAAATATAGCGGACTATTTTGTACTTTCTTGCCTTCGAAAGCTCTCCTCCTTTTCACATGATACATCCGCGCTTCCAAAAGCGCGTCACCGGCGCCAAACTGACGTCAGCAGAGCCCAGCTCACGCATTGGACACGAGAACTGCGTCACTCGGACGTATGCGCTCGTCAACAATCAATCCGTCGACGAATATTTGGATTCGCGTTCGTGGCCAATGAGTGCCCTGACGGAACTTATTGTGGGGAATGACAAGTTGTATGGTGTGCATAGAAAGCACGGTGGAAGCTAGGAGTCGTGGTACCGGTGCCGAAGGAATGTCAGGACCACGTGATTTCACAATTCGCATTTGAGTTGAGGATTAAAGCTAAGGAGGAAGAAGTAGGAAAATCGTTTCATGACCCCTTAAAAGGTACGATCAGAGCCTTTTATACTGGGAGAGTTCGGCGGGTGGGAGGGGCTTACGGCCCGCTAGGTCTAGCGGACTCAGCGGGCGCCGCTTCCGCCATGATGTGCCTCCCGGCGAGTGGGTCCCCATTGACATACGATGTATACGCGTGTAGGATTTTCCGTTTGCGCTTTTGTTGGTGTAAGGGGAAAGTCGAAAAATCAAGCATTTTGTTACGTTAATCATACGTTAATCATAAACTTACCTCGCACAATAGAGAACTCGGCTTCCAGTCAGCCCTTCTTGGTTTCCCAGATCTTGTGCCTTGCGCGGTTTTCTTTTCCTTGCGGGAACCGGTACGTCCTGAACCCCTTTTTCGCGTTGTTCGAGCACCCAACGGCACTGCAGCCCCCCATTTCTTTTTCATCTAACGTCTGGCAGAGTGCAGAACGATCATTTTCATCGTCGTCTCTCGCTCCATGGACTCTAGCGAGCCGACTGCCGGCTCGAGTCAGTAGGGCAAACGGGTTTTATCAGCCGCCACCAGCCTTACACCAAACAAGGGTGAAGCTTGCAATTTAAGGTTATAATTATAATGCAATTAAATGCAAAAGTGCAATGAAGCTAGACGGCAAGGCACATCATGGCGGATGCGCACAGTTGCCAGACTGTTTGATCAGTGCTGCCAGACTGGCGGCTGGATCAAAGAACCGCCGAACTCTCCCAGTATAAAAGGCTCTGGGTACGATAAAAACACCTTTATAGCGCGCAACTGTGTGACTAAATAGTGCGGAAAAAAATTTAATGATGCTGATGACGGCGCAGCAATTGGTTTCTTCGTGTGGACGTGGGTGGCCCGTTGTTGCTGGTGTTGCGACGTCGAGTTGCTCTGAGAAGTTTCCCCGTGTGAAGCGGGCCTTTGCAGTTCGCCATCGCGTCTCGCAGCGTCTCACGACGAGACGCCAGCAGGCGGCGACGCCAAGACGGACACGTCGGCCGGTCTGCAGGTGCGACTCGCGTCAAGGTTCAGCGTGTTCGCCGCTTGGGGCGGGGGTCCACTAGCGATGACGTTATGCGTACGCCTTGTCTGCCATGCGGTACTGAGTGATCGCATGTGAGATGAAACTCCTCACAGGGGCTGCTCCTCAGTCCGTGGCAGACGGTGTATCGGCTGCAAATGCCTCGTTCGTTGGAACACGTGTGGTCGACAAAAGCAACGTATGCCCGGAGAAAGTGAGGGAGACTAGGATTGGGGAGAGCGCGAGGGTCGAGGCGAATTCCTCGTTCGTGGAAAACCTCAGGGCCGGCTTGCAAGAACAGTGTCTCAGCTGAGACAAGGTGAAATAATGCACTGCAACGGCTGGGGCGCGTCTTGAGACGCGGCTTGAGTCCTACTTTGCTTGGGCACTGGTTTTGGCAGAGCTTTCTTTCACCCAGTTTTAGCTGAGACGTTATTTCTAACAGGCCGGCGCTGGATTTCCGAAAGCTGTAGATAGCATAAAATGACCGTTGGCAGGAGTAGCAGACGTTGCTGGATTTCGGCAATCGAACGCCAGACGCTGACGTCACTACTTCCTCCGCGCGAGGAGCAGGCGACTGTCTTGCTTGATCTGATTGGGGGGAGACAGCGTGTGGAAACAAAGGAAGTCTTAGTCACTGACAAAATGAGAACGGCCCGGCGTGTTTTTCGAACGCTAGGCTTCAGACCCACCCCGCGCCTTCCACCGTGGTTTATACTCGCGCGCGCCCTCATGGTGCCCGGGACCCCAAAGCTTTGTCAAAGTTAGCGGTGGCAAGCTGGCGTTGGAAGCGGGACAACTGAAACTCCTCCCTGTTGTTCTCACGTTTCGAATTATTATTGGTGATTTTCATAACGTGTTTTTGAGCTTGCGACTCCCTCAGCATTAGATTCGGTGTTAGGAAGCTAATGTTATATTGCTTTGGTCTGTGGCGAACTGTTTAAACATTTGTGGAGGACGGAAAAGCGTTTCCTGTGATTTCAGATAAAGCGTCGGATAACTGGCAACCATGGTTTTAAGCCACAATATGGGCTAGTGTCGTTACTCTGAAGCGTAGCTTATTTAGTGGCAAATTCTCCATAGCACCATCTATTTTCTTCTTCTAGCGGCACTAGTAAGTCCTTTTTAGCCGCTGCTATCAGATTACGTTTGCTCAATTTTTGCGCTTCGGCAAAGGCTTGTGGAATTTGTAAGAGACTTTAATTCCGTCGTAATATTGACGGGCAGACTAGGCCCGCGCAATTCGTCTTAATAGACCCTTTCCGAAATTCAGCCTGGCCGCTCTGATCACTATCATCATTTGTGGAACGGCATCTGTGCCGTACCAATGGCGGCCTTCTGGTGACTGATTAAGGAAGACGTTGAAGATGCTCCTAAGCGGATGATGCGAGGCCTGTACATTTGGGGGTTCGTATGGTGCGACGTAGCAATGGAACACAAGAGATATGTAGGCGTTCATTTCTAACTCAGATTCAGTAAAACTGTGGGCGGCACACAATCGGCTTTAGAGCCCTTTGGTCTATTCACGGGACACCATTTGGTTGGACGTTGCTCGGAGTGCATGCTCAGAAAGATGCTTGAGGCAAACTTTCTCAGGTATTAGCGGCGAGATGTCTTACGGGCCACCCACACTAGCGAGAAAACGCGCCCGGCACGCCGATAAATCGGTTAAGCGGGAAGATAAAGGGCGTGTCTCTGCACGCGCTCGTGGCGCTGACTGTGCTTCGGCGACATTTTGTTACTTGCCGCGATCGGCGTGCCACGCGCGTTTTCTCGCTAGTGTGGGTGGCCCTTTAGTGGCGCCTTCCTACAGTTCCCCCTTGTGACGTCATTACCTTGCAAACAACAGGTTCGATGGTGTTTGTAAATAGCATGGTGGAAGCTTGAAATCATTCATGTCTCAAAGGAACACTGCCACACCATCATAATTAAAGTTTTTTCATTCCTCTTAATTCCGTCGATGATAAATCCTTTTCTGACGTCATAGTCAGCGTTCGGCCAATCGTGGAAGGCCGACCACAGCGACGCTTTCGGTCGCGCACGTCGCCGATTTCATAAGACACGAGCACCGCGCGAGCACAGCTTTGATCGGCGCTCAAGGTCTGTGAGCGCACGATACTAACGGCTTTGGGTTCACCAAAGCATCCTCTATTGGCGACGTGAGCGATCGAAAGCGTCGCTGCGGTCGGCCCACCGCAATTGGCCGAATGTTGACTACGACGTTAGCAAAGAATGTCTCATCGACGGAAATAGGAGGACTGAAAGAACTTCAATTTTGACGGTGTTGGCAGTGTTGCTTTGAGGGCGCTATGATTTCAGGCTTCCACCATGCTCATTACAAACACCATCTAACTTGCTGTTCACAAGGTAAAGACGTCACGAAAGGTAACCAAACGAGGGCGCCACCGAAACATCTCGCCGCTAATACTCACAAACCCTGGCAGTTCGATGACGGAGCCATAGAGTGCCCGATTGCCGATTTGCAGCGCGAGGATCTGGTATCACAGAGCATTTCTCGGGGAGTCTGGTATTGAGCGCACAGCTTTTGCAGCGGTGAGGACCCGAAACATGGTTTTCAAACCCGACGAGAAAAGGAGCGGACACTCCATCGCTCGGGAGAAGTGTGTTTCGGCGTCTCGACGCAGTGGGTCGCCCGTTACGTGACTCTTGTCTGCCTCTCTACCTTTTCACTTTCGGCGGCCGCGTCACGTGAAGATCTGTCAGGCTTTGTCAGTATAGAAAAGGCTGTGGTTTCACGGACTACAAGGAATGCAAGAAGATGCGCGTACAAGTACAACGTCCCATCCACACAATCAGAATCGTCGTTCTCGGGAGACGATAAATGGTCCAGCAACATGGCTACCCCGTGAATACCCTCTTGTAAACCTTTCTCGAGGTGTCTGTGTGAGTCGGAGCTTTGTTCTCACTGCAGGTTCTCCTTCACCATCGAGACGAAAGTGATCGTGAAAGCTCTCATATTGAACAATTCCTCGCGCCGTTGTCTCGCGAAAGTGACGGTGACCTACAAAATACAAGTTTATTACCGCCATATTGATATGACAAAAGCTAAACTGCTATACGAGCCGTTAGATGGCACTGAATTTCAGAAAGGTTCAGTTGTTTCCGGCGACAACCGCTAGGTGGCAGCGTCGCAAGGAACAATCGGAGGGCCAATATTACAGAGACTATCCAACCGTTCACTCGGGGTCACGTGGTTAAGGGGCCACGTTTGCAATAGCAGCTACAGGTAACGGAACGCGTTGGTCGTCCGCGAGCGTCTCCGCCTTTCCGCCTGCTTTCCTCCTAGCCGCGCGCGGCGCATGCGCATTTTCGACCAATCTCCGAGGGAGTCGACCGCCATTTTATTATAAACGCTCCCCATGGTTTGAGTTGGACCCTCTCTACAATCTAGGCTCTCTACGAACAATAGGCGACAGAGGCGACGTCTCCGGCGTAATCCATTTCTATTTGGTGACCCGTGGCGCATAACTATTTGTGCAGGAGGACGCTGGTTTCTTCCTTTTTGTTGTTGTTGTTGTATATTGTCTTTTTTCTAGAAAACGAGTAGATATTTTTCAAAAAGTGTTCTCTCAATGCGTCTTCTTTTTTTGCCTTTCCATGAAGCTACTTCGAGTAACGAGTGCCATCATGCGAGGAAGATGAACTCATATTGATGCCACGCAAAGTTGATTTTGAATAGAGAGAACAAAGAAGAGGCCACCACGAGCTCGAGACATTCTCCCCTTCCTCGTGGAAACAGGCTGTTCGATCTGCTCAGTTCGTTTCTGTACGGCGGCAACATACTCCTCCGTATAATCAGTCAAACCGACCAACACTACAATTTGAATCCATGAAGAAGCAGCTGAAGATCCGGGAGAACAAGGAGGACCTCAGGGAGGGCCCAGAGGAACTCCCGAAAGGTGCACCGGGCGACCAATCGGCCGAGGAGCCGTTGTTTGAACACCTCCCAGCCAATACCGTCAAACCCGCAAGGAGACCATCGAGCCAAAAATTAGCAAAGAGCCCGTCGTTTGAATACCGCCGAGCCAGTACGTACCAACCCGCAAGAAGAGCATCGGGCGAGAAATCGGCCAAGGACCCGGTGCCTGAAAACCGCCCAGAGAGCACCACCCCATCCGCAAGAAGACCGTCGGGCGTCTCGAGGCAAAGGGTCAGGCAGATGAGCGATAAGGTGAGTACCTACCACTGTTGGCGGTAACGCGTTACAAATGAGGGCGTTAGTTGGAACGCGTTCCATTTTCTGTAACTTGGTAACGTACTCGTTTCATTTTCGCAGCATTAACGGATAACGTACCTACGTTACTTATTTTGAGTAAGGGTTAACGTAGTTATGTTAATCGTTACATCTTCTTTCTAGGAAATAAAAAAAAAATTACTTTCAATTTCTTTCGCCGAGTCGGATAAAGTGCATTTTTCGAGTTTTTATTCGCGTTGTTTTCTCGCCAGTATTCAGTTGGAACCGTAAAAAGATAAATTAATTATGTTAACTTTATGCATTAACATATGTTTCTTGAAATATGGCGCTTATGTATAGCTGTAACGTCAAAACCGTAAAACTTTTCATTCAAAATGCAAAGTCAGGCAAAAGTGACGTGCGCTACGTTTTATTGCTAAATGTAGCGTTCCTTTTACATTAAAGTAACGACTAATGTAATGAGTTACTTTTTTTCGGTAATGCCTACAACACTGGTATTTACCTTTTCTTGATTTACTTCGCACGCTATACTCGAAAATGATTATTAAAAAAAGAGGAGTACGCTTCCCCGAGCTACACGAAGCCAGATGTTTACGGCGTCAAATCACTGTGGCAAGCCAGCGGCCTTTTATCCGTGGCTCCGGTATCTGCATTCGAAGTTGCGCATTAAAATAGTTCGATTCGGAAGTATCTCAGCGAGTGCCGAAGCTCAGCATAGTATTCTCAGTATTCACTAATGGCGGTTATATCTGAGTCTAGGGCTGCTGAGCACGTGCTGATGGTCAGTTTCCAGAGTTCCTTTAGAACGGGCATTCCACGCCATCAAGACAGTTGGTATTATAGTAAAGTCGCTGGATCCTGGGAAAGGAGCGTCATATTGCCTTCCCTGCCTGCAAACAGGACGCAGAGCTCGTTCTAAGCATGCGCTGTCAACAGCGCACCAAATTAAGGCACCCAGCGAATTCACCCCCCCCCCCCCCCTCCGTTTTACATAGGGCACTTTCATCATCTTGCGCTGTCTCCAAAAGAGGGAATATTCGAAAATATGCTAGATAAATGATCCTTATACCGATCGATTTGGTCTTTGGGTGGTCTTTGTTCCACTGGACCGGTGAGATTTCATTCATCCAGATATTTCCGAATATTCCCCCTGTACAGGGTTTACACATGACATGGTAGCCATCTTATTAGTCGTCATTCCTACTTGTTCGTTTTTCAGAGGCGATCGAGAAACATTTGGTGGCACTTCAATATATGCTGCAGATGGTACCCGTGCAGCAGTAAGGTTTTTCACAATGAACGCTGTTGTGACGTTACGATAGACCATTCGTACAATTAGATAAAAAAAAAAAAGAACGCGCCATAGACGCAGGGAAAATCAGCACGGTGCTTAGCTTGTTTGCCACTCCTGCGCACATCAGTATTTTTCAAGTCCTACCATAATTTGCGAGACGTCATCGGCTGGGATCATTCTAGCCTAACCTTACTCATTCATTTGAATCTCATCTAACTCAGAGTTAGGTGAGAAAGTACGCTCCGATTAGTGCTTTAGTGCGTATGCTTTGGGAATGGCCCTGCACGCAGAGCTTCAATCACTGCATGCGATTTACGGAAAAAGCTCGGTGAATATGATGGTGCCAAAAAAAAAAGTTAACCTAAACTTAAAGTTTGTGACGCGAAACTGACGTTGCGTTCGCGTAATATGAATAGCTCATTTACATCGCATCTAAGTGGCACACACATTGTCCAAAGTTGCAAGATCTTCAGTGCAAGATGTACATTTCTCTAGCGCAAAGCGAAACAGATGTCCTGCCCCAAACCCAGCGCCTCTTCGAGGCGGACTCGCTCCTAGCGCGGAAGTCAAATTCGGTGCATGCGACCCTTTCACCGCCAATGAGTCGTCGGTGGCGAAAGGAAAAGGAAGGCGATAATTTGGCTCGTCCATTTAGTCACTCTAGCTTCGCATAAATACCATCGATAAAATGCGTGCTTTATGTTCCTCCCAAGTTCCGGCAACCACTGTTTGGAGAACGCGCGAACCACGTCCCTCGATCGAGTGTTCCGTCGCAATTCGCTTCCAATGGCACCTCATCTGAGTGCTGTGTCACTGCCATTTGCTTCCAAGGGCTGCACGATCGAGGCTGGCTCATTTAACGCTACCCGCAAGACAAGCACATAATAGGGGTTTAGCCTCGCTTAAGTTGCAACCCCACCATTGGTTAGTGTGATTCTGAACCAACAGATGGGGGTGGGATCGCCTTCCAGGCCTGTACAACAATGAAAAAAATCGTGTGTGGCTGCGCTTCGATACAGTTGGATATTCTTCTATATCCAGAATTTGACATCCCTGGTCCCTTGCTTGGTTTTCTCTGCACGAGCTTTGTTTGGAAGGCGCACGGCTGCGCCACTTCTCGTGCAAGGGGGCCAGTTGCCACGCTACGAGCTCACGTCTCCAGCAAATGTAGGCAGAACAAAACACGAAAATTGTCCTGAGCCAAATGGCGAGACACATGCACAACAAAACTACCGACGCGTTGAAAAATATAAAATTGCCTGTGCGCCGTTATCGGAGATTTCAGAGGCCAATGTCCCATATTACAATGTGGTCAGATTTATACAGATACGAATGGAGGTGACGAGAGGGCGAGCAGTGAACTGAAAAATAAAGGTTTAATCGGCGAACTTGTTCCAAAAAAAAAAAGTAAACAAAGAGCGTCGAGGCAGCAGAAAAGCAGGCGGCGATTCGGCAGCGTAACAAAGAGCGGTAGCGAGACTGACTCGACAAGGTCGCTGGCAGCCAGAGGTCGGAATTTTAGGTCGCCCTCACTCACCCTCACCCTCACAGCCACACTCACCTAAGCCCCTCTATCACCCTCACCCTCACAGACAGCTACACTCACCTTCAGCCCCTCACTGACCCTCACCCTCACAGTCACACTCACCTTCAGCCCTTCACTCACCCTCACTGAACCTCACAGCCCTCACGCACTCACCGCCCTCACGGCCCCCACGGTCCTCACGCCCCCCTCACTCACTGATGGCCCTTACGCCACTCACCGCCCTCACGCCACTCACGGCCCTCACCCACCCTCACACTCATGAATTTTCCTGGTTCAGAAACTCACTCATCCTCACCTCACCTTTGAAGATGAGGGTGAGTGAGGGTGAGTGAGGGCCCTCATGAGTGAGGTTTGTCGAGGTATGCTGGCAGCTGCTTATCTAGAGTGCGTCACGTCACCATCTCGAAAGTTCGGTAAAGAAGGTTCGAGCGTCGCGCGTTCCGGGCGAGGATGAACTGGCACTTTCGAGGACAAGAAAACAGGGCGAAAGTTCCGTCTGGTGCAAGAATGAACGCGAATCTTCCAGAAGTTCGTGACCGAGCGTTGCTTTCTCGGCTCTGCGGGCGGCAATATGACGGGCCAGCCCTTTTATCGTGCATGTGTCATAGTCTGGTTTAAAAAAATTCTAGCTTGAGGAATTAACAACCTAAAAGAAAAGACTATTTTTTGGCCGGTCAGGTGTCTCATTTAGGTAGCTGGGTGTTTATTTTGACCCAAACCACGAGACTGGAAAACACAAAAAATGACACTCAGGTTTAGATGTTGAGTTTGGTAAACCCTAAGTAGGACTGGTGCGGGGGTTATAATAAAAAATACAGAGGTATAAAATAAACTCTCAGCAATAAAGAATAATTATTCATTTTAATACGATTCGGTGATAAATGCAATGAGTGACCATGCAAAGATTCTGGGTCTGTTAATAGCTTTTGCACATAGATTAAGCAACTTGCAGGGTGTCACAAAAGAAAAAAAAAATACAGGGTTTTTTTTTTACCGCAAGAATAAACTAGGCATCGCCGAACGCTCATTCTCCGCCCATAGGTAACGCTAGAGGTACAACCAGATGTCAAAGTTTCAGCCCAATACGATACCTTCTTCAAAAATTATATGTGATTTTCTGAAAAGTTCAATGGGAAAATAGCGGCCGACAGAGTTTTCGAATACATGGGGCTCTATGGGCATCAGAAACGAAAAACAGGCCAAAAATGGGCTCTGTTTTTCCCATTGGAAGTTTCAGAAAATCACTTATAACTTTTGAATAAGGTGTCCGTTTGGGATGAAACTTTGGCATCTGGTTGTGACCTAGCGCTACCTTTGGGCGGAGAATGAGCGTTAGGCAATGCGTAGTTTATTTTTGCGGTAAACAACAACAAAAAAACCCTGTAAATTGTTTTTGTGGCATCCTTTGCCAGTCTTAATTTAGTGATTCATGCGCGCAAGTAGTGGTGGGCAAAAATGAAAACGATGCAAACGGGTAGGCTTTGACGTTGTATAAAATATAGTGTAAGCACTTACATGGTACGCTGATTAAGAATGAATGAATGGATGAATGAATGAATAAATAAACTTTAATGCAGGTATGGGTTCTAGTACACCCAGTTGGAGCCCCTAGTCCGGGGCCCCATACGTGGTGGCCACCGACTCGGCACGCTCCACCAGCCATTGCTGGCCGGTGGCCGTGTCATCGGTCAGCCGCCCCTCCCAGGAGGTGGGGGAGGGGTTGGGAAGAGGCAAGACAGAGGGAATGGCTTGGCATTGCCAGACCATATGGAGAAGGGTAGGACGATCGCCGCAGTGCGGGCACTCAGGCGGACCACGGGAGGGGTACACGTAGGAGTAGAAAAAGGGCATCGGGAAGGTGTTGGTTTGGAGTTGACGCCATAGGACGCCCTGTCTGCGAGTAAGGGAAGGCTGAGGAGGAGGATAATGTTGTCGAGCGAGGCGTAGCTCAGCTAGGTGAGTCGAGTATGAAAAAGGGGCTGGTCGGATGGTATCAAAGTCTTCCCCAGGTGCCCGGTTTGAGAGTTCTCGGGCGAGCGCATGTGCGCGCTCATTACCAGGGATGTCTGCGTGCCCAGGCACCCAGACTAACCGGAAAGTGTGGGAGGTGGAGGATAGGAAAGAGTCGAGTAGGGACGCAGTGAAGGGATGTAGGGTGTTGTAAAGGAAGTGGCGACATGCTGTCTGGGAGTCAGTCAGAATGTGAGTGGGCGTGGAAGAGGAGAGAGTGGAGGTGGAAAGGATTGCCCTGGCAACCGCACGCTCCTCCAGGAGGGACACGTCAGTGAGACCACGTTCCGTGGCAGCGTGGACTAGCCTGAGATCACTGTTCACGACGACTGTGATCCCCCCACGTGCATCCTGCGGACTGGCGTCCGTAAAAAGGGCACGAACGGTATCGCAGCCTTCAGTATACGCGCGTCGGAGGTAGCGCGAGCGATGGTCACGCCGGGCCGAGTGACGGGTAGGATGCATATGGCGGGGAATAGGAGCCACAATGAGTTTGGCGCGAGCAGCGGGGGAGAGACCCGCAGCGCTAAGGGAAGCAGGACAGGGTGGGAAGCCAAGGGTGGCAAGGAGACTCTGCCTTTGAGTCGTCGAGCGCAAGCGCGTCAACTGGGCAACCTCATGCGCTTGTATAAGTTCCTCCAGGGTGTTGGTCACCCCAAGCCGCTCTAAGCAAACAGTGGCTGTGTGAACGGGGAGACCGAGCGCCAGTTTCTGCGCCTTCCGTAGTAGGGTAGACATACGTTTGTGCTCGGTCTGTGTGAGGTTGTGGTAAGGTAGGTGATAAAGTAGGCGTGTATGAATCAAGGCCTGGACAAGGCGCAAGGTATCTGCCTCTTTAAGGCCATTTCGGCGGTTAGAGATGCGGCGTAGCATGTGCATGATTTGGTTGCACTGGGTAGTCAGTTGGTGAAGGGTTTGCGTTGCCTTAGCGTTGGACTGCAACGTGAAGCCAAGCACCCGTATGGCCGATTTACGCGGGACGGGTTTGTCATCTAGTGTGATGGTGAGGGGAAGATCGGTCTGTCCGCGAGCGTGTTTTGTCACTACTAGTAACTCCGACTTAGTGGGGGAACATGTGAGGCCCCCACGCCGGGCATATTGCTCGATGGTAGTAGCGGCTTGTTGTAGCTGAGTCTCTATGTGTCCGAGGGAGCCTCTCGTTACCCAGACAGTAATGTCATCTGCATAAATTGCATGGCTGACATCTGAGATCTCATCCAGAAGGGGAGGGAGTCCTCGCATAGCAAGGTTAAACAGGAGGGGAGAGAGTACAGAGCCTTGCGGAGTACCACGGTTTGCCACCGGAGCGGAGGGGGAGCGAAGGTGACCAAGAACGAGGCTGGCAGACCTGTCGCGGAGAAAATTGCGGATGTAATTGTACACCTTCGCTCCGCAGCCAGTGGCTGCCAACTGTGCAAGGACCAGATCGTGGGACAGGTTGCCGAAGGCTCCTTTAAGATCTGCGGCAAGGACAGCGCGATATTGAGCAGTGCTTGGAGCGTCTAGAACTTCGTGTTTGAGGCGGAGCAGTACACCCTGAGTGGAAATACCACTACGGTAGCCATAGAGGGTGTGGGGAAGGGCGGAGGTGTCGGCAAAAAATTTGTGTAGGCGAAGCTGTAGGACCTTCTCGAGCAGTTTGCCCAGACATGAGGTAAGGGAAATCGGGCGCAGGTTCTCCAAGGAGAGGGGTTTGCCAGGCTTAGGAATCAGAACGACTGTGGCTTCCTTCCATTCCTTGGGAAGGGTACCTGATTCCCACACCTCATTCAAGTACGTAGTAAGTTGAGTGGTGTCGGAATTAGAGAGGTTGTACAGGAGAGAGTAGCGAATCTTGTCAGGACCAGGGGATGTGTTGCGGCGAATGTCGGTGAGTGCAGCGCGAATCTCGATGTCCGTGATGGGCACGTTAAGATACGGAAGATTGTTGGGGGAACCCGTGTAGTCCGCGTAGCGTGGAGCGTCAGGAGGGGGAAGGTAACGCTGTCGTAGCTGTGCGAGGCATTCGGAGTCTGTTAGGTTAGTAGCGTGGAGAAGTTTGTAAATGCCCTTGGCCCTGTCCGATTTGGCTTGGCCTGGTTGTATTAGATGACGCAGTAGGGACCATGTTCGTGCAGTACCGAGCGTACCATTGAGCTTGTCGCAGAGCGTATTCCAGTTTTGACCAGTGAGGTTGGCAGCATAGGTAGCAGCATCTACAGTGAGTTGTGCAATGCGTAGTTTGAGCTTCCGGTTGTGTCGCTGACGTCGCCACCGTTTGGTTAGACCGCGGCGTGCTTCCCATGGGTGAAGAAGGTGGGAGTCTATATACGGCGCATCGGTAGTGGTGGTAAGAGTGCGCGTGTGTCGGTCTAGCCGGGTTTGCAGTGTCTGCACCCAGTCAGTGAGTGTGTCGGGCAAAGTAGAAGAGGAAGATGCGCGGAAGGCAGGCCAGTCCGTGATGCGGATTTTGCGTGCCTCACCCGCGAAGTCTTTGGTGTTGATATGGGTGACAAGAATGGAATGGTCACTGCCGAGCTGTTCCTCAAGGTTGTGCCAGGTGCAAGGTTTTGTGCCACGGTACAGGGTGAGGTCAGGACACGTGTCTCGTGCAACGCTGGTGCCAAGACGTGTAGGTGTCGATGGATCAGTAAGTAGAGTGAGATTGTGCTGTTGGATCAAAGTGTGCAGCTTGCGCCCCTTAGGTGTGTCGCGAGGGTAGCCCCAAGTGGGATGAGGAGCGTTGAAGTCGCCTGCAATGAATGTTGCGCAATCCTTGCGCCGTGCGGCTTCAAACAGCGTATCAAACCGTGCGTAGCGGTCTTGGGGGCGGCTATAGACATTGAGTAGGCGGAGAGGTTGGGTGTTACGCTTGCGTGGGGAGGCGGGAAGGAGTTCAAGTAGGACATGTGGAACGGCCTGGTTGTCTAAAGTAAAGTCTAAAGTAAAGTCTTTAGACAACCAGGCCGTTCCACATGTCCTGATTAAGAATAAAACAGCCCTACGTTTTACACTAGCGTTGAGCGTGTCGAAAGTTAAGGGTGCATCAAAAGCTAAAGCTTGTACACATATACTGTTCAGGCCATTGTGTTTGAATGGTCATAGTAAATTATTACCCTCAAATTTGGTGTAAGTTGTCTCCTGGTTGCCTAAAATAGAAAGAAGGAAACATTCTAACTCTGGGTTAGTAGAAAAACTCCACCTGCTGACGGCCACCAATCATCTCGGCGCCGATTATGAGTATTCACTGCATGCCGACGGTCGCTTGCTTAGAACAGGTTTTCCCCACGTGATTTCATACGATCGCAATTTTTCTTGACAAACAACAATGGTTAGTCAGGCAAACGGTCACATGTGAAGCTTAGAATATGTTCTATTGGTTGTGGCACACATGGCAAATTGCATAGGTTTTTTTTTTTTTGCAATCCACAAAATAGAATGATCCTGGGTTACCTTGGCCTCTAATGCATGAAGCACACAAAAAAGCACGAACTGAATCGCTGTGGGATACGAAAACAATAATGATAAACAAGCGTGTAATCACGCAAAAACTGAGGGCATTGCACATATACAGAAGGTAAGCTTTGTTTCACTAAATACATTACCAATAAAGTATTTGGTTTTATCCTGCGAGCGAAGCGGAACATACAAGTGCGAGCACGCTGCCCTGAACTACACTTCCAGTGAACAAGTGCACCATCCAAAGCACCGAGCTCGCTTTTATAGCGTTTGGGGGGCTCAAATCTTTGAAAACACAATTATAATCAATTCTACTATTTCAATTATTTTTATTAAGTGCGCCTATCCTTTTTTTTCTGGTTTTACGTTTACGTGCTATTTTCTTAGTTATATAATATTTTTCCAGAAGTCTGACAACTATAGTCTGTTTCATTATAAGTAAGAGCCACATAATCAAAAATGTAGACAAAAATATAAAAATAAAAAAGAACGCGAACACACATTAAAAATTAGATGTAACGGCGCATTCAAAATTAGTCGTTAGTTTTTTAGAGAGCAGCAATTTCGTAGGACGACATTGTTACGCGATGAAGGTTATAAAAAGTGCAGTGCAACTGTTAGCTAGGGGTCTTTAACGTGCATTACGCAGTATATGTGATACACGATCGAACGACGGTAGGATGCAGATGGGCGACTGAACCCAGGGTCCCCGCTAAAGCCCCTTGATAAAGGCGTTTTTTACAAGTACCGGCAGCCATTATTGTGAAGACGCGCAAGACACGTGCCACGAGCGGGCGCTTCGCCGCCTTTCGCTTTCAAGGGCCAGTCATTATATACCCGTGCCAACGGTGCCCGTGCCACAAGGGCAACTCGAATTCCATTTACAACGAATGATATTTGAAGGATCGGACAATCAGCGCGCGACACTCCGAGCGTGGGGCGTTCCGCGTGCGACAGATTGCGAGCCGATTCGTTGATCACATGAATGTCATTCGTTGTAAAGGACATTCGAGTTGCCCGTGCGGCAGGCACGGGCAACTCGAATGTATTAGTGCTGCGTCGCCATTTGTGTCCAAGGGCCGGTCGAGACACGGGCCTCGTGCACTGGCACCTTTGAGGTTATTTGGAAGACCAACGCAATTACATCGAGGGGATTTAGTTCCTGCACGCTCTGCAGCGGGAGCTCCGTGCTTTGAACGGAGCTCGCACTCGAGCATTTCTCCACGTGCTCTGATCTACGGTGCCACAACACACTCGGCCAACGATCCCCCACCGCACTTGATTTATCCTGTGAGCTAGACCAAATGAGCTACACTTAGGGTATCGGCAATAGACCGATCTCACCAGCTAGTTCGAGTACGCCACCGCTGCCGCCATGCATCGTGGGAGCTGTAGTCTTTCTGCACGTGTGACAACCCCCGCTGGAGGTCTGCACGAGCAGAGCACGAGGCGGCATGAGCTGTCTCGTGAACTGGCGTCTGCATCCTATGAACAACAATTATGGCGGCGTCACGCATGCGTAGAACGCTTATACTCCGTTCCACCTTCCGTGCGAGCGCAGTGGACGCCACGAGCTATCCCAGCCGATCAGCGCCGGGAGAAAATCGCGTGACCTGCCGGTTGGGCAGAGCGACACAGAGAGCTCAAGGTCACATGACACTCTCTCAACGCTGGATTGGCTGGGATGGCTCCTAGCTTCCGCTGCGCTCGGACTGAAGGTGAAACGGAGTATAGTGAGATCGGTCTATTTTTCCCCCGATATTGTTTTGGCCGCCGCCATGTTGGTGGTTAGTCACAAATTAAATGCAACAGCCGGTCGTCATGATTCAAAAGTGCAACTTCCTCAGCAATAGTTTCGGTGTCAGGAAGCTCACGTAATATTGCTTTGCTTCTTCGCCAACTGTTTAAACATTTGTGGAGGACAGAAAAGCGTTTCCTGTGATTTCAGATAAAGCTTCAGATAACTGACAACCATCATTTTAAGCATCCATATCTGTGTGAAGCGTAGCTTATTTAGTGGGTCTAGTTTAGCCCGACCGCATAGGCACAGAAAGAGAACGTACAGCTTAACTTCGCGCTCTGGGCCCTGCTTTAGTGGCTTCGTTGGTTGCGCTCCGAACTAAGGTAAAGCAAAGCAAATATTCAGATCTTAGGGTTTCACAAGCCAAACCAACAAAAAGCACTTAACACGCCCAAACAAAGAAACAATTATTGCGGGTTTATTTTGACTAACCGTAGATCTTTTGACGTGCAACCGAAATCTCAGATTGGCCTCCGTCGGATTGCGGGCACCTCGGCCGATATTTAAACCCGACAAATATAGATTCATAGGCCAGCGCGTTGGCTGAGAGGAACTGGGACGTTTTAACGTCATTGCCACTTAAGAGCCACCGAGGCGGTTTTTGAAACAAAATATAGTCGAACCATTCTGACAAGCATAGTTTGATATCGTAAATGATTTATGCAAGAGATAAAAACGTTAAAATGTTTTCGCATACGTGGCGGAATCTGAAATGGCAGAATGCATTTCATGGCGCCCATTTCATTTGGATCGCGTCGGGCATGTGTACCGACGCACAGTAGAACGTGCGCAAATGTAGCTGTGATGCATCCGCAGCCTCGCGCTTGTTGTTCTCACATCTCTGGCTCTCTCACTGCGGGCATCCAGGCATCTGACACCGTGAACTCTGGCGCTTTTTCTGTCTTTCAAGTGGCGTTCCAAGTGGCACACGACGGAAAATGCACATCAAGCTGTTCTTGAACGCGTGTCGCCATCTGTACTTTATATTAAGAAAGTACAATTCGTCGTAACTGAATAGGAAAAGTTTGAGGTCTTATAACATTCTTAACGTGTAATATATCGATATGGAAGTTCTGGAAAATGTAATATCGAAGGATGCTTCATAATTTAATGTCTCGTTATTTTGATTAGTTGACGTGATTCCGTTTTTATAGCGCCATAAAATATTACAATTTTAAACTTTATTTTTTATTTTAAAATATACATTATCTGTACAGTTTGTTGCTTTCCTTTTATTTTATTACATCTAACCGAACGCTCACGTAAAATATGGTGGGCGATGGGACGTTATAACTCGCGAAATATTTGTTTTCAATATTAGAGACTGTGGTCTATTGAAAGCCAAATAATTAATTACCAACTAAAAATAATCGCGATATCAAGACATTAAAGCATTGTTGAGAAACTTCTCTTTAATTTGACACTAACTTTATAATTGTAAAATACATAGAAATAAAGTTATAAGCCGTCGGAAAAGCACCAAAACGTCATGCACGGTGGGGTCGCACCTTAAGGTGCAACCCCACCCTTGGTTAGTGTGATTCTGAACCAACAGAAGGCGGTGGGATCGCCTTCCAGGCCTGTACATCATTGCGAGAAATCGTGTGTGGTGGCGCTTCCATTCAGTGGGGTATTTCTGTATATCCTGAATTCATCCCTGGTCCCTTGCTTGTTTTTTTTTTTTTTTCTGCACGAGTTTTTTTTGGAACGCGCACGGCTGCGCCTGTTCTCGTGCAAGAAGACCAGTTGCCTAAGCTTCGAGCTCACGTCTTCAGCAGATGTGGGGGGAACAAAACGCGAAAATCGTCCTGAGGCAAATGGCGATACACATGCACAACAAAACAGCCGACGCGTTGAAAACTATAAAATTTCCTGTGCGCCGTTATCGGAGATTTCAGAGGTCAATTACATATATTTCAATGTGATCAGATTTATATGGCGGGTTGGCCCTTTTGTCGTGCATGTGTTTGGCTCTCTGTATATTTCCAGGAAAACGTGATGACGTGATAGACTTCGGTTTCCAACATTCTAGCTTGAGGAAATAAATATCTTGAAAATCAAAACGAATGAACTATTTCTTTTGGCGGTTGGGTGTCTCATTTAGGCAGCTGGGTGTTTATTTTGACAAAAACCACGAAACTGGAAGACACAAAAAATGACACTCAGGTTTACATGTTAAGTTTGGTAAACCCAAAGTAGGAGTAATGCAAAACTCGTAACAAAAAAAAAAAAAAAAAGAAATAGCCGATGTTAAAATTAACTTGCTGCAATAAATGACAAGAATAAATTTTAATACGACTTCAGTGATAAATGGAGTGACTGGCCAGGCAAAACTTCTTAGTCTGTGGACAGCTTTTGCACATAGTTTAAGCAACGTACCAGTCTTAATTTGGTGATCAATGCGTGCAAGTAGCGGTGTGCAGAAATGAAAAAGATGCAAAGACGTGCAGCACTCGTTCGAGGGATATGTCAGTCCTGCTCGCACAACAATGGCAGTCGGTGCTTGGAAGAAGCGCAAATCGTGAATCTTATAAAGGGAGCATTTATCCTCGCTTCAGAATCGCTCGATAAAACTCATGCTTCAAAAACACACACCACGAGACTCTAGACTCGTTCTTTCTCACTGTCACTGGTTTGGCGGCCGGTTCTGGCAGTGACCTTGCTGACTTTTCCTCTATATAGGATGCTGTGACGAACCAGTAGCTTGTTATAGTTGGCACTATTTTCTAGCTTGGGAACTGCGCCCCCTAAACACCTTTCTGACGCACGCAGAAGGCGATTATTAGAGTGGCCTATTTTCAACAGGCTACGGGGAAGAAAAGCCGAAGTCCACCACACTAATGCCTTCCTGTGTCTTTTCAGGACATCTCCAAGCTGAAGTCCTTCTCACCGCCTTTAAGCAAGACCATGACGGAACGTGAACTCATGAGCAGCCCAATGTTTCTCATGTTTTCCGTCCTATGCGTGAGCGTCTTTACGATCGTAATAATCGTGATCGTCGGTGCGCTCATGGGCTACAGGAGAAAAACAGAATACTGCGAGACAGAAGACTGCCGCATTCACGCCGTCATCTTGAAGATGGCCATGAACCCTGAGGTCAACCCTTGCAATAATTTTTACAAATTCGTCTGCGGCTCCTGGAAAGGCTCACAATCCATAGTGACGACTTCAACCGCGGATGACGTTACCCTCAGAGTGTACGGATCTGTCATTCAAACGTTGCTTCGAGAAGACCCTCAGCCAAACGTGCCGCAGAAGCTCTTTCGGACGTGCAACACCCCAACATCTTCGAACAGGAAAGACGTGGAGAGATTCAAAGAGATAAAGAAGGACATCGGCATTTTGTGGCCAGAAGAACGTCAGACGTTCGTACATCCATTGGACCTTCTCTTAAAGCTGTCCATCAGGTGGAACTTTCACTTCCTCCTCAATGTTCGTGTCATTCCGGCGTCAAGGCGTTGGAACAGGACGCTGTTATTCAGCGAGGGCACCATCGCCGCCAGCTTCCAGAAGCCGCTGGTTAACAACTTTTCCATCACCGATTTCCAGAGATACGTGCGGGAGCACTACGTGATACTCGGCGCATCTCCGGATACCAATCTGCGAGAGCTTATGGCGGCTGAACGTGATATCCTCGCTGCCGCACTATACGTTAGGCAAGGGGTGCCGGAGCAACTGGCCGTTCCACTCCAATCGATGCAAAATTTCACTCCTACGGTCGAACCGGAGCAATGGCTCCAGTTCCTCAACAACTATTCAGAGCCGGAGCCTCCCTTCACGCTGGAGCAGATCGTCATTATTGAAGACGCCAGGTTACTTCGCAAGATCGGAGAGCTGCTCAAGGACCACCCCGCAGAGCAGCTCGTCATCGGCATCGCCTGGATCTTCATTCAGTCATACCTGTGGGCGGTCTCAAGCTCCCCCACAATTCGATTCGGGAAAGCCGATGTTGTCAACCGTTACAAACCAGTCGTATGCTTGGAGTACATGAACGCTGCTTTGGGCTTGCTGGGGGCGACAGAGTACCTGCAGGCAAAGTTTTCTAGAACTGCGCAGCTTTTTGTTCATGAGATGGTTCGTAATCTCACAAAATCCGCCAAGTCCAAAATTCATTCCTCGCCGTGGATTAACAACAAGATCAAAATTCTGGCACTGGACAAGTTAGACGACATGCACCTCGACGTCTGGCCGATCGACGACGACTTCGGCGGCGAGACGTCATCGTTGTTATACAGCCGTCCCGGAAATATGACGGACTCGTTCATCGAAAACCTCGTGACTGTCACAGAAAACATGCGCGCACTGATCAAGCGGGACACCATCAAAGCCATTCATTCGAAACAGATAGCGCCGCCTTCGGGCTTTCTTTCTTACCTGTATTATCTCAATCAAATCAGCGTGGCCCCTGGAGGCGTTGACGCTCCCAGGTACTACGTGAACGGTACGCTGGCTATGGCATACGGTGGCATTGGGATCTCGCTAGCAAGGCAAGTGGTCAAAGCGTTCGATCCACTGGGAATAACAATTAACGACCGCAGCAACGCCGTGAAATGGGTAGACCCAGACATCTTATCAGCGTACGCGGCCAGAGCGAATTGCGACAAGACTGGCGAGTCTGCTTTTCCCACCGTAGTGGCACTCGAGGTGTCTTACTCGGCCCTCAAGCAGGCTATTGAGGACCAAGACGTGCCCTTTGGAGATTTCAGACTGCGGGGCCTCAAGGAGTTCACCGAAGACCAGATACTTTTCATCACACATTGCAACGGACTGTGCTCGCTGAGTCGAGAGGATAGCGAGAACGAGTGCAATCTGCCCCTGAAACAGTTTCCCCCTTTCGCAGAAGCGTTCAAGTGTGCCATGGGTACACCGATGAATCCGTTACGCAAGTGTGTTTTCTTCAGCAATTCATCCGCATAATAGCTTGGTTTTCGTTCCTGTAATTTATTTGATCACGTGTTATATAATTTAATTTGTACCTCAGTAGGATTCACAGAAAATGCCGAGTGATGACGGATTGCGCGGTGTGTTTTAGTCGCCTTATTAAATTGACTTCAGAGTTTGCTTAAAATTTATGACTTTGATAGAAGCATGAGTGCACGTTAGCTTGCCATTAATTATGTTCGACCGCATAAGATACTTTACCAACGCAGACGAAGGGACAGGACTGACAAATGATGGCGTTTGTTTTTAGGCGTTGCCTTTTTAAAAGTAGGATTAACATTCCAAATAGAAAATTAGATTTCGGAATAATGCGGAAAGATAATAATTATACTAATACGCGTATATCATAGCAAGTTTTGGTATTGTGTGCACGATTAAACCCAAGCACTGTGCGTTTTAATTTGCTTTTATACGCAATACTAAAACTGATAGCCACTTAACGCGACTAAAACATGTGCACGCTATTTAATTTTGTTCACTGAACGCAGTCCTAAGAGATTTCACTCAAATGCGGTAGCGGTTCAGTCAACAACTCCAATAGGGGATACCTTAAGTTAGTTGAAGTATCCGTTTAAAGTATCTGAACATCCAGTGATTCATCACAACCATGTGCTGCGTATCATGCTTGACTCGTCAACACACAGACTTTAACTCGCTTGGAAAGGAAGTGACTTGAGGTGTCGGCGGCGGAACGTTCTTTCGTCTTTCCATTTCGGTGTTGAGGCCGACCTTCCTTGAACAGTAAAAAGGACTGAGTTACGTTGGACGTTACACCAACAATCCTCGTCTTCAAAAACAAGGTTGTGCGTAAAGCGAGAGTTATTGCGTCGAAAATAGCCCGAGAGCCAATGGCTTGCAAGCGGACTTCCAAGCAGACGCCACGTCGGTTGCCGATAAGGGCAGCGCTGCTCCAACACTCCCGCCGTCTCCCAAGAGCGTTCCTGTGTTTCTCCAAAGTTTTGTTCCGCTCAACGTTTTACTTGTGAACAATTTGTTCTACTTATTGCTTTCTTCACCCTTCTGAAAAAATAACGGGCTGTCTGAAAAAAAAAAAAAAAAAAAAAAAAAAAAACGACTGTAGACCAGGCATCAATGCCCATGTACAAGCTTGTTTTAAATTGTGTGTAACATCAGGCAATCTTCTTTTTTAATTTTGCTTTGACTGTCAAAGGCTTCTGTAGCAACAGTAACTTAAAGGCCGACGTACACCCTCGGTTTTCTGCAGGGAAGATAATCCTCTTGGCACTCCCCTCTCCTAAGCTGCGATGTGGAGCCCTGTTGGGGCAAGGTAAAAAGTGGAGAGCATATAGGAAAGGAGGAGGCGGGCAAAAGTGGAAAGCGCGAAGTGTACGTCGGCCTTTAAACTTCAACTTTTGCACTCGATTTCTTTTTTATCAAAACACCCCTCGTTTGTTGATTGTATGAAAGATGTATAAAATCTCAGAGATGTTTCAACGTAGCTAGTTGGAAGCCATAAAGCTGGGGCCACAGTGCTCATAGATCATACAAAATGAAGTCTGGCAGGCATCAGTCACCACCGGTTCGAATGCCGCGTGCACAGCTTCACTTTGAGAAAAAGGGAAGACTGCGCGTGGAGAGTTTTGATCAGCTATCAAGGTACGCGAGCGCACGGGTAACGCATAGATTTGACCTCAGCATCAGAAAACGATTTTCCCGGTTATGCGGAGTGCATGTGAGAGATGAATGGAGCATGCGCGGTTCGAGGGAGTGATCCGATTCCACCCAAAAAACAAGGCCTGCCCCCTAACGTCATCACTAGAGGCTAGTTATTCCATAGATTTCCCCTAGTGCGACACGAATTGCTCGATCCGCGCCCGGCTCGAAACGGGAGAGCAACTGGGGCAACTCGGAGACCGTTTTGGGGGAATAACCCGTTTCAGAAAGGTGAGTTAGTATTCTCAACGCCATTTAAAGAGGCCATGAAACGAATTTTGGGTTGGGATGAATGATTTTAAATTGGGACTCTACTAATCGCATATCGTTTAGTTGGCCAAAAGAAAGAGGCTAGAAAGTCAAAAGCCAGCTTTTCCGTACGAACATTTGAATATATAGCGGACTATTTTGTACTTTCTTGCCTTCGAAAGCTCTCCTCCTTTTCACATGATACATCCGCGCTTCCAAAAGCGCTACACCGGCGCCAAACTGACGTCAGCAGAGCCCAGCTCACGCATGGGACACGAGAACTGCGTCACTCGGACGTATGCGCTCGTCAACAATCAATCCGTCGACGAATATTTGGATTCGCGTTCGTGGCCAATAAGTGCCCTGACGGAACTTATTGTCACTGGGGAATGACAAGTTCTATGGTGTGCATAGAAAGCACGGTGGAAGCTAGGAGTCATGGCACCGGTACCGAAGGAATGTCAGGACCACGTGATTTCACAATTCGCATTTGAGTTGAGGATTAAAGCTAAGGAGGAAGAAGTAGGAAAATCGTTTCATGACCCCTTAAAGGGGCACTCAAGTGCTTTTTGGAGAAGCTTGTTTTTGGAAGCATATTGTTTGTTGGGCTTCAGTCAATAAAAATGACCAGTTCTAAATGGCAAGGCGCCCTAGTAAACTCACAGCAATAGAAATACACAGGCACTATATCCTCTTGCGGGGTCCATCCCGTGTCTCCACCACCTCCATAGAATTCGACCAATAGAAATAGCGAACTGCGAAAAGATTGCTAAAGTTATTATTATTGCTCTTTTTAGGCACATGCACATTATATTTTGACAACAACGTCAAATCTTTGGCTGTAGGTGACGTGATACAGCTATTATTGTTTGAAAAAGAGCGAACTACGTTTTCTCCTCGCCTTGTTACGCGGGAGTGATGTGCCCACGCACATCACTCCCGGGTGTGCTACAGGCCAGCTGTAGCACACCCGGATCGAGGCACAGCCCCTCCAAATCCGGGTGGCTTGTCACGCAGCTCTGCCGGCCCTGCTGCTTGCGAACGGCGGCCGGGTAGTCACGGCAGCAGACACACTCTGCAACGGTTTCCATCAGCACGCAGCAACTGCATTGGCACCTTAAAACAGAAAACCAGCATCAGCTATACATATGAGAGGTATAATAAACAGCTCATCACCTACCAGTTGGTGTTCCCAAGCCGCTGGGTTGCGTCGTCGGTTTCGTCGTCTTCCTCCGGTGTCGACATTGAGCATCGCGAACTGTCGTCCGAGTCCGTCGCGTTCGAGGCATCGGCGTCGCGCGTAGGAGTGGCGTCGTAGGAGATTGAGCTGATATCTGCCGTCCGCCGAAGAATTTCCACCTCCAACGGTGTTAGATTTGGCAGGTCCATCTCCGCACGACGCAAGACCCGAAGTAAACAAAATGAGTCCCAACGAGAATCCATCAAATACGCGCACATTCGGAAGATCACTCCGCCGGTTCGAAGGATCAATCCGCCGGGAAGACGTCACTCGTGATTGGATGGCGCACGCCCTTCCCTGCTGCCTTCCCGTCCGACAGCGCCCCTGACGGCGTGCGCCTAGGCGCAGAACAGCGATCTTTGATTGGATTTTTAATAGGGAAATCGGCCGCCCTTGAATGTAATTTTGGGATTTCTAGGATGCTTAGAGCCCGTAGATTGAGTTATGACAATAAATAGACGATCTCAGAATCCACTTGAGTGCCCCTTTAAAAGGTACGATAAAACCCCCTTTATAGCGCGCAACTGTGTGACTAAATAGTGCGGAAAAACATTTAATGATGCTGATGACGGCGCAGCAATTGGTTTCTTCGTGTGGACGTGGGTGGCCCGTTGTTACTGGTGTTGCGACGTCGAGTTGCTCTGAGAAGTTGCCCCGTGTGAAGCGGGCCTTTGCAGTTCGCCATCGCGTCTCGCAGCGTCTCACGACGAGACGCCAGAAGGCGGCGACGCCAAGACGGACACGTCGGCCGGTCTGCAGGTGCGACTCGCGTCAAGGTTCAGCGTGTTCGCCGCTTGGGGCGGGGGTCCACTAGCGATGACGTTATGCGTAGGCCTTGTCTGCCATGCGGTACTGAGTGATCGCATGTGAGATGAAACTCCTCCCAGGGGCTGCTCCTCAGTCCGTGGCAGACGGTGTATCAGCTGCAAATCCCTCGTTCGTTGGAACACGTGTGGTCGACAAAAGCAACTTATGCTCGGAGAAAGTGAGGGAGACTAGGGTTGGGGAGAGCGCGAGGGGACGAGGCGAATTCCTCGTTCGTGGAAAACCTCAGGGCCGGCTTGCAAGAACAGTGTCTCAGCTGAGACAAGGTGAAATAATGCACTGCAACGGCTGGGGCGCGTCTTGAGACGCGGCTTGAGTCCTACTTTGCTTGGGCACTGGTTTTGGCAGAGCTTTCTTTCACCCAGTTTTAGGTGAGACGTTGTTTCTAACAGGCCGGCGCTGGAATTCCGAAAGCTGTAGATAGCATAAAATGACCGTTGGCAGAAGTAGCAGACGTTGCTGGATTTCGGCAATCGAACGCCAGACGCTGACGTCACTACTTCCTCCGCGCGAGGAGCAGGCGACTGTCTTGCTTGATCTGATTGGGGGGAGACAGCGTGTGGAAACAAAGGAAGTCTTAGTCACTGACAAAATGAGAACGGCCCGGCGTGTTTTTCGAACGCTAGGCTTCAGACCCACCCCGCGCCTTCCACCGTGGTTTATACTCGCGCGCGCCCTCATGGTGCCCGGGACCCCAAAGCTTTGTCAAAGTTAGCGGTGGCAAGCTGGCGTTGGAAGCGGGACAACTGAAACTCCTCCCTGTCGTTCTCACGTTTCGAATTACTATTGGTGATTTTCATAACGTGTTTTTGAGCTTGCGACTCCCTCAGCATTAGATTCGGTGTTAGGAAGCTAATGTTATATTGCTTTGGTCTGTGGCGAACTGTTTAAACATTTGTGGAGGACGGAAAAGCGTTTCCTGTGATTTCAGATAAAGCGTCGGATAACTGGCAACCATGGTTTTAAGCCACAATATATGCTTGTAGGGATGGCCGAAGGGGCTTTGCCGAAAGAGCTCGGGGAATTGGCGGCGCGGTCACCCGAAGCGTCCTTCGGAGGCGCCCGATGTCTCACGTTTTCCCTTTGGCGGCAAGCGGCGGCCAGCTCCCGAAAGTGGAAGCAGATTTCCCCGCGTGGGAAGTAAACGAAACCTTCCAGGCTGGAGTGGGTGGTCGCCCTTGCCGCCGTGGTAATTGGGGAGGCGACCTTGTCAGGGCCATGTCGGCGACTCCGGGGAGAGAGGGAGATCTGGCCTCTCTTTGAGATGTCGGCGCGCCTTGTAGGAAAAGTTGAGTTTGAACGAGCCCGTGCGCGGAGCAAGACGTTATTCTCCCGCGGTCCCGAGGGCTCCGCGTACTTTGTCCTGCGGGACAAAGAACTTGCCGTGCGCGGCAACGGATTTGGCGCTGAGGCGCCATTGTTGGCATTGGACTGTCGCGAGCGACAGTACGCCAAGCGTGACATTTTCCTGTTTTGTCCTGTAAAAAGTTGTTCTTCGTTTGTAAATATATATTTATTTACTCATCAACGAGTCCTGAGCATCCCTGTGAGCACCGGGAACGAGCCACCCTCCAGCCAGCGCAGCACCCCACGATCGGCCAGAAATATTACTGGCGCAGTCGACGGGGATCGTGGACATCGTCGGCCACCTCGACAACAACGTGTGCCAGGAAGACGACGAGGCCAGTGCTGGCGCGGAGTGTGGCGGTGTCCATCGGCAGGAGCCCAGGACCAGTCGAGACGACCAGCAGCCTGGCACAGCGAGGCACGGCTACGAGTACGCCTGTGGCCGACAGCGACGAAAGCCGAGAAGCGGACGTCGCGTGGGGCGATCGGCGCCGGTGACCTGCGGGTTCGGCGTCATCGACAACTGCCGTGGGCCTGGGGCCTTCGACGGCGACAACAGATTCAGGCAAGCGAACGTCGCCGGCTGCAATCGACGCCTGTGACCTGCGGGTTTGGCGACACCCGACGCCTGCAGCGGTGACAGCCGGGTCTCACAGAACGAACTCTGCTTGTGGCGATCGACGCCGCGGGGACTCGCGAGTTCGGCGGCGTCAACGACCTCCGTGGGCTCCACAGCACCGCCAGGTACGGGGTCGCTTTCCCTTTCGTAGCCGGCTGACACCCGCGTGCTTAGCTGCATGGCGAAGTGTAGCTTACGTAGGAGGGGGAGCCCCAGCGACGGAGGCGACGAAGGGTCGCATAGGGAAGCAGTTCCGATGAGCGTTCGGTTAGCCCTTGCGAGGGAAAAAACGAAGGAGCTGGAGCGGCAGGTTCGACAGGCAGAACTCCGGGCGGAGGAGCGGAGAGCTAAAGCGCGGCTCCTCGGGCAGCGCCGTAAAGAGACGCAGCCTCGGGCAGCGGAAGACACGGCGCCCGAGGCTCGCTATGTGAGGGAGACAGAACCGGACGCGCGAAGCGACCAGGAGGCCGATCGAGCCGTACCGGGACCGCAGACTACCTTGGAGTCCGGGGCGGATAGTGTCGTTCAGAAACCGGGACCGCAGACCACTGTGGTGTCCGAGGCCGGTCATGCCGTGCTGGGACCCGAGACGGCCGGGGGGTCTGACGCCGATCGCGCTCTGCAGGAAGCAGATACCGTCAGGTTCGAGGCCGATCGTGCCGTACTGGGACCGCAGACTGCCGGGGGCTCCGACGCCGATCGCGCTGTCCAGGAACCGGACACTGTCGGGTCCGAGGCCGATCCAGCCGTACCGGTACCGCAGACCACCTTGGGGTCCGAGGCCGGTCATGCCGTGCTGCGACCGGAGACTGCCGGGGGGTCTGACGCCGATCGCGCTCTCCAGGAAGCGGACACTGTCGGGTTCGAGGCCGATCGCGCCATACAGAAACCGGGGGCCGCCGTGGGGTCCGAGGTCAATCGCGCTGTCCAGGAACCGGACACCGCCGTGGGCTCCGAGGCCGATCGCGCCATACAGGGTCTGGAGACTGCCGTGGGGTCTGAGGGCGATCGGGCCGCTTGCGAACCAGGGTCTTCCTGCGTCCGGGCAGCTGGAAGGGAGGAGCTCCCGGAGTGCCAGGGGTCGGTTCCGGCACTGGGGAGGCTGGTGGATGCCGATGTCGCGAGGGGGGCCACTGCCGCTGTTCAGATTGGACTTCGGGGTCACCACGACGGGCCTTGTGTTGAGGGTGTGACACAGCGGGTGCCACCAAGCGGGCGGCGCGAGGAGGTACAGGTGCAGGAGCACGAATCGCCGTGGGGCGACAATCTTGGAAGGGGGACGGCGGTGGCGCGCCATGGGCGCAAAGTTGATCCTTTCTCTGATGTCTCCGAAGCGATTGCCGAACGCGGTTCCGTGGTGAGGCCAAGCCGAGCACGCCTTCGTGGGCCTAATGAAGCTCTAGCGAGCGACACTGTCCTCGCGACACTCGACACAGGTGCCCCAGTAAGGGGTGATTGTATGGTGCAAGGGAGTGCTTTGTCGCGCTCACGCACGTGGTGTCAGCGGGTGTGCATGTGGGGAGGCGATCACTGCCGCGGCCCTTGTGAGGTGCCATTGAACTCGAACTTGTTGTGTAGCGTTTGCCACACTTTTTGAGTTTTGTTGTGTTTTTGTTTACGGCAACTCTTGCGGCGCTGTTGATGTCGTTGGTGCGACCAAGACAGGCCCGCAGAGTCTATAGCTAAATGAGTGATCAAGGTTTCTGTCTCCACGAGCAGAAAGAAGTGTTGTTCCTGCTTTTAATCTTTATTTAGCAAGTCGTGGTAGAGGAGCGTGGCTGTGTTTTATTTTGTGTAATCGAACGTTTCAGCGTTGTTCAGTGTTCACCAAGCGTTGGTTTGCCGGGATTTATTGATGTTTTTGTCTTTTGGCTGCGGAATTAAGCTCTTGCGGCACCAGAGGGGTTGTTGTTGCGAGCGATCCAGGTCCTCAGAGGCCGGCTGAGAAACGGAGTGCAGTAAGAAGTGTTGTCCTTTTTTTTTTCCTCATTTTTAAGTAGCATTCGGTGCTAAGGGGGCCTGGCTTGGTAATTTCTAGCCATGCGTTTTGTTGTTTTATTTTTCGCTTCAGTTTAAGCGGGTTGTTTTTGTGTTCCTTTTAGGTTTTCGGCCATCCCGTTTTGTGACTGCTGGCTAGTCCAGAACACCTAGCGCAGTTTTCGGGGGGACGTGTAGGGATGGCCGAAGGGGCTTTGCCGAAAGAGCCCGGGGAATTGGCGGCGCGGTCACCCGAAGCGTCCTTCGGAGGCGCCCGATGTCTCACGTTTTCCCTTTGGCGGCAAGCGGCGGCCAGCTCCCGAAAGTGGAAGCAGATTTCCTCGCGTGGGAAGTAAACGAAACCTTCCAGGCTGGAGTGGGTGGTCGCCCTTGCCGCCGTGGTAATTGGGGAGGCGACCTTGTCAGGGCCATGTCGGCGACTCCGGGGAGAGAGGGAGATCTGGCCTCTCTTTGAGATGTCGGCGCGCCTTGTAGGAAAAGTTGAGTTTGAACGAGCCCGTGCGCGGAGCAAGACGTTATTCTCCCCCCCCTCCTTTTGGTGACATCGATATGCGACGGACGGGGGCAGTAAGTTGGCCACCGCTTGTTTCGCTGCTCCAAGAAGAACACCAGAGGGAAGAAAAACGTCCTTACACAGACGGGCCCGCCTCCAACGCGTCTGAGAGAAGCCGGAGCGGGAATGACAACAGCAGTAGGCATCCCACGGAACCAACCAGCCTCCCCTGCAAAACAGCTAGTGGGACTCACCCAACCCTCCCGCATACTTCTCTGGCAGCCGACCCCCACCAGCCTCGGCTCCCGGTCTCCCCAAATGATCGCGACCGTCCCCCTCCCAGTTCGCCTGAGGCTCACGCTGCTGCTCCTCCTCCTCTCTTCTCTACTCTTTCGAGAGGGCATGCGACACCAGCGCGGTGCATGTGCGGACACTCGGGGAATTCCGCGGAGGTGCTGAATGACTTTCACCAAAAGTGTGTAGCGACGGAAATGATCCTTCATCACACCTTCACTCCACTGGTTAAAGAACTGCTCTCAAGTCTGCTCGAGGCTAATCCACAAATGAAGGGAACATCCGACGAAAACCGAACCCCACAGGAAAATACTAGTACTGCCCGAGAACTATCAGACACTCAATCATCACAGCCACATTTCCGAGGGACAGAGGAGTTCCCGCTCCTGCCTTCTCGGCGGGAGACGTCTACAACCGCCGATACCGAAGACTTGGTGTCGCCCGTGCGGAGAAATATCAACCGCGATCGACCTCTGCACCAAGACATAGACACACGCATAGACCAGCTGGAAGGCGAGATGCGCGAAGTAAAGCGCTACTTGAAGACCATCCTTGACAGACTCCCACAACCCAACAATGGCCAAGACAAGTAAAGGATGCATTGTGTGGCAGTGGAATTGTCGAAGCTTGGCTCCGAAGAGGGGACACCTTCACCAGTACCTACAATCCCTACCACCAGAACGCAGACCAGACGTTTTGGCCATACAAGAAACGTGGAAGGCCATCACCATTCCGGGATACCAAGCCTTTAATCACACCAACTCATCAGGGGTCGTACGAGTCACCACGCTAGTGCGACGGAACCTACCAGCACTACTTCATTCAACCGGCATCGAAAACATCGAGCACACCTTCATCGAAATCTTGGCGGGCAAGAAGAAGAGCCATCGCAGCACGTTCATCCTCAATGTATACAGTCCTCCGAAGGCACGACACTCGTTTCACCAGCTCCTGCGCGCCGCCATAGACATGGCCAAGGGAAAAGCTCTGCTCATCGTTGGAGACTTTAACGCACCACACATGTCATGGGGCTATCCGCGGGACAGCGCTAAGGGTCGGCAGCTTTGGCAGGACATTGCCACCCTGGGACTGGACCTACTTACAGACCCGACGCAGCCAACTCGGAAAGCCACGGGCGGATACAAAGACACATCACCAGACCTCACACTCGGTCACTGCTTGGACGCAGAATGGCACAACACCCTGGAAACTCTGGGCAGTGACCACTATATCCTCAACATCCTCCTGAGACGCGGCCCTACGAAGCCCATGGGAAGGCCTCTGCGAGTGGTCGAGTGGGACACTTTCAGGCAGGAGCTTGACGAAGTGGACCGAGACGGAGAGATCAAGGACCTGGATCAGTGGACCGCAGGCATCAGAGAAGTTGAAGCCTCAGCCACAAGAAACATTCCCGAGGAAGCAAATCTGACCGCGGCGGACAGTCGGCTCCTGCACCTATGGGAAATGAAGACAAACCTTGAGGCACGCTTAAGGCGAAAGAAAGGAAATCGTCGGCTACGCAGGCGAATCGCAACATTGTACAAGACCATCGAGAGTCACGCCACCTATCTCACAACTAAGCAATGGGAAGACACCTGCAACGAGTTCGAAGGAGCTCCCAACACTCCAAAGACGTGGAACATCCTTCGACATCTCCTCGACCCCGGACAAAGCCGAACCACAGTCCGAAATCAGATGGAGTGTATCCTGAACTCATTCAAGGGAGATGGAAACGAGCTTGTCCAAGAAGTACAAAACAAGTATATCGGACGAGCTCCGCCAACACCTGCGATGGAATACACGGGCCAGCCAAACCTTACGCTAGACGAAGAATTCCGACCCTTCGAAGTCATGGCTGCGATCCGAGAGCTGAAGACCCGCTCCGCTCCAGGACCTGATGGAGTCTCCAACAAGCTACTGCGGCACTTGGATGACAGAGAGATTGACCGGCTAACATCATACTTCAACGTCTGCTGGCAAAAAGGAGAAATCCCAGAATCCTGGAGGACTGCGAAGATGGTGTTTATACCCAAGCCTGGGAAAAAACTTCAACTGGAAGCCCTGCGCCCCATTTCGCTCACGTCCTGTCTCGGGAAGGTCTTGGAGCATGTCGTACTCAATCGCCTTAACAGGTACGCAGAGGCCAACAAAGTCTTCGCGGACACGATGGTCGGGTTCAGACCCAAGCTCTCAACGCAGGACGTGATGCTCCGACTGTATCATCAGATTATGGCAAGGGAATACGCACCCAAAAGGGACACCAGAGCCATACTCGGGCTGGACATCTCCAAAGCATTCGACAATGTCAGCCACGCAGCCATCCTCCGTGGGCTAAACTCCATTGATGTGGGCGAGCGCATCTTCAAATACATACAGAACTTCCTATCAAGTAGGCAGGTGCAGGTCTCGATCGGCGGTTTCCAATCTGACCTGCAAACTCTGGGCGGAGTCGGAACACCGCAAGGAGCAGTGCTCTCTCCGTTTCTCTTCAATATCGCCATGAAAGATTTACCGACGAAACTACAAGATATCCCCAACCTTCACCACAGCATATACGCAGACGATGTCACTCTGTGGATGGTAGGAGGAAGCGATGGCGCCATCCAAGACTCGCTGCAAGAAGCTATACGCATCGTGGAAGCCTACGCTAAGGAGCGCGGACTAGCCTGCTCTCAGGAAAAGTCGGAATTGCTACTCATGGCCGGCACCACGGTAAAAACTCCCTCAGGCATCATACTGCAGGTCGGAGGCAAAGACGTCCCTCGGGTCCGGCGACTTCGGATACTCGGTCTGTGGTTGCAGGAGGATGGCAAGAACACATACAGCATCGGAGTCCTCCGTAACCACGCACAGCAAGTAGGAAGACTCATAGCAAGAATCGCCGGAAAACGGTACGGGATGAAAGAGCGGAATGTCATTCGCCTTATCAAAGCCTTCGTGATTAGCCGGATTGCCTACATTGCACCCTTCCTGGACTTGACACTCACGGAGAGGGATGCCATCGATCGCATCATCCGCTGCGTATACAAGAAAGCGCTTCACCTAACACCTTCAACAGAGACCAAGCGACTCGAGAAGCTTGGGCTTCACAACACCCTCTCGGAAATCATTGAGGCACAGAGGATAGCCCACTACGAAAGGCTATCTCTGACCACAGCGGGAAGAACCATCCTCACATCTTTGGGCATCAACTACCACCCAACAGGGCACAGTACGCGAGGCTGGCTTCCAAACGAGCTACGCGAGCAACTAAAGATTTCGCCTCTGCCTCGTCACATGCATCCAGTGCACGACGCAGGCAGACGCATGGCCAGAGTGAAGGCTCTGGAGAACACTCTACAGGAAGGCTGCGACGACTCCGAGGTGACCTATGTCGACGCAGCCTCAGCTGACAGGGGTCGAATGACCCTTGCAGTTACGAATCGCTCCGGCCAAATCCTCACGGCAGGCAGCATGTACACCAGCAACAGTGCAGAGGCAGAGGAGGCAGCCATCGCCTTGGCCCTCACCCTCAGCACCACGAAAGTCATAGTCAGTGACTCCCAGATGGCCATCCGCCAGTACATGCGTGGTCACATCTCTGACAAAGCCCTCAAGATCGCCACTGGTCATCGTCTGATTGACCACCCAGTCCGCATACTGTGGTCTCCAGCCCATGCGTCACTCCCAGGCAACGAGAGTGCTCACAGTGCAGCCTGCGCTCTTACCAACCGGGCTAGCACACCAAGTGAGCACTCGACCTTCGCCACGTGGAACCACGACAACCTCTACACCTTTAAGGGGGTGCTGGACCACTACCGAGTAGAACGCCGAGCCTACCCAGAGGCTCACAGCACTCTCAACAAGGCAGAATCCACCATCCTCCGTCAAGTCCAGACGGAGACCTTCCTCAACCCGGCGCAGTTGCACTCGTGGTACCCAGATACCTACGACCCGTCTTGCAGGAACTGTGGCGAGATCGCCACACTCCACCATATACTCTGGGGGTGTCCGGAGCTGCTTCTTCACTCGAAGGATAAGGAGTTCATCAAGCAAGCCAGGCAACCAGGCGCCTGGGAATCCTTCCTGCGGGATCCTGACCCCACGACTCAGAAAATTCTAGTCCAGCTGGCCTCGGACGCCGCCGGGAACATCGCGTCTCGTCTGTCGACCGAGGGGATCGCTTCGTCAAGGGTCTCTCCCTAAGAGAGACTCGGTTGACGCGGGGATCTAACAGTCTTGGACCCAATAAAGTCTACCTCACCTCACCCGCGGTCCCGAGGGCTCCGCGTACTTTGTCCTGCGGGGTAGAGAAGTTGCCGTGCGCGGCAACGGATTTGGCGCTGAGGCGCTTTTGTCGACGTCGGGCTGCCGTGAGCGGCAGCAGCAGCGTGACAGCCTTGTACTATATTCGTTCTTCTTTGTAAATATATCTGTCGAAAAACCTCCATCGAGTTCTCCGGCTCCTGACTGGCGAGAACGGCAGATCCCCGCACCGCCGCACGACACTCCACGGTCACCCGGCTCCATCGAAACCCGAGGGAGACGACGGAGTGCCGGGAAAACCACCATCACTCCTGGAAGGAAGAATCTTTACTATGCTAGTGTCGTTACTCTGAAGCGTAGCTTATTTAGTGGCAAATTCTCCATAGCACCATCTATTTTCTTCTTCTAGCGGCACTAGTAAGTACTTTTTAGCCGCTGCTATCAGATTACGTTTACTCAATTTTTGCGCTTCGGCAAAGGCTTGTGGAATTTGTAAGAGACTTTAATTCCGTCGTAATATTGACGGGCAGACTAGGCCCGCGCAATTCGTCTTAATAGACCCTTTCCGAAATTCAGCCTGGCCGCTCTGATCACTATCATCATTTGTGGAACGGCATCTGTGCCGTACCAATGGCGGCCTTCTGGTGACTGATTAAGGAAGACGTTGAAGATGCTCCTAAGCGGATGATGCGAGGCCTGTAAATTTGGGGGTTCATATGGTGCGACGTAGCAATGGAATACAAGAGATATGTAGGCGTTCATTTCTAACTCAGATTCAGTAAAACTGTGGGCGGCACACAATCGGCTTTAGAGCCCTTTGGTCTATTCACGGGACACCATTTGGTTGGACGTTGCTCGGAGTGCATGCTCAGAAAGATGCTTGAGGCAAACTTTCTCAGGTATTAGCGGCGAGATGTTTTAGTGGTGCCTTCCTACGGTTCCCCCTTGTGACGTCATTACCTTGCAAACAACAAGTTCGATGGTGTTTGTAAATAGCATGGTGGAAGCTTGAAATCATTCATGTCTCAAAGGAACACTGCCACACCATCATAATTAAAGTTTTTTCATTCCTCTTAATTCCGTCGATGATAAATCCTTTTCTGACGTCATAGTCAGCGTTCGGCCAATCGTGGAAGGCCGACCACAGCGACGCTCTCGGTCGCGCACGTCGCCGATTTCAGAAGACACGAGCACCGCGCGAGCACAGATTTGATCGGCGCCCAAGGTCTGTGAGCGCACGATACTCACGGCTTTGGTTTCATCAAAGCATCCTCTATTGGCGACGTGAGCGATCGAAAGCGTCGCTGCGGTCGGCCCACCGCAATTGGCCGAATGTTGACTACGACGTCAGCAAAGAATGTCTCATCGACGGAAATAGGAGGAATGAAAGAACTTCAATTTTGACGGTGTTGGCAGTGTTGCTTTGAGGGCGCTATGATTTCAGGCTTCCACCATGCTCATTACAAACACCATCGAACTTGCTGCTCACAAGGTAAAAACGTCACGAAAGGTAACCAAACGAGGGCGCCACCGAAACATCTCGCCGCTAATACTCACAAACCCTGGCAGTTCGATGACGGAGCCATAGAGTGCCCGATTGCCGATTTGCAGCGCGAGGATCTGGTATCACAGAGCATTTCTCGGGGAGTCTGGTATTGAGCGCACAGCTTTTGCAGCGGTGAGGACCCGAAACATGGTTTTCAAACCCGACGAGAAAAGGAGCGGACACTCCATCGCTCGGGAGAAGTGTGTTTCGGCGTCTCGACGCAGTGGGTCGCCCGTTACGTGACTCTTGTCTGCCTCTCTACCTTTTCACTTTCGGCGGCCGCGTCACGTGAAGATCTGTCAGGCTTTGTCAGTATAGAAAAGGCTGTGGTTTCACGGACTACAAGGAATGCAAGAAGATGCGCGTACAAGTACAACGTCCCATCCACACAATCAGAATCGTCGTTCTCGGGAGACGATAAATGGTCCAGCAACATGGCTATCCCGTGAATACCCTTTTGTAAACCTTTCTCGAGGTGTCTGTGTGAGTCGGAGCTTTGTTCTCACTGCAGGTTCTCCTTCACCATCGAGACGAAAGTGATCGTGAAAGCTCTCATATTGAACAATTCCTTGCGCCGTTGTCTCGCAAAAGTGACGGTGACCTACAAAATACAAGTTTATTACCGCCATATTGATATGACAAAAGCTAAACTGCTATACGAGCCGTTAGATGGCACTGAATTTCAGAAAGGTTCAGTTGTTTCCGGCGACAACCGCTAGGTGGCAGCGTCGCAAGGAACAATCGGAGGGCCAATATTACAGAGACTATCCAACCGTTCACTCGGGGTCACGTGGTTAAGGGGCCGCGTTTGCAATAGCAGCTACAGGTAACGGAACGCGTTGGTCGTCCGCGAGCGTCTCCGCCTTTCCGCCTGCTATCCTCCTAGCCGCGCGCGGTGCATGCGCATTTTCGACCAATCTCCGAGGGAGTCGACCGCCATTTTATTACAAACGCTCCCCATGGTTTGAGTTGGACCCTCTCTACAATCTAGGCTCTCTACGAACAATAGGCGACAAAGGCGACGTCTCCGGCGTAATCCATTTCTATTTGGTGACCCGTGGCGCATAACTATTTGTGCAGGAGGACGCTGGTTTCTTCTTTTTTTTTTTTTGTTGTTGTATATTGTCTTTTTTCTAGAAAACGAGTAGAGATTTTTCAAAAAGTGTTCTCTCAATGCGTCTTCTTTTTTTGCCTTTCCATGAAGCCACTTCGAGTAACGAGTGCCATCATGCGAGGAAGATGAACTCATATTGATGCCACGCAATGTTGATTTTGAATAGAGAGAACAAAGAAGAGGCCACCACGGGCTCGAGGCATTCTCCCCTTCCTCGTGGAAACAGTCTGTTCGATCTGCTCAGTTCATTTCTGTACGGCGGCAACACACTCCTCCGTATAATCAGTCAAACCGACCAACACTCCAATTTGAATCCATGAAGAAGCAGCTGAAGATCCGGGAGAACAAGGAGGACCTCAGGGAGGGCCCAGAGGAACTCCCGAAAGGTGCACCGGGCGACCAATCGGCCGAGGAGCCGTTGTTTGAACACCTCCCAGCCAATACCGTCAAACCCGCAAGGAGACCATCGAGCCAAAAATTGGCAAAGATCCCGTCGTTTGAATACCGCCGAGCCAGTACGTACCAACCCGCAAGAAGAGCATCGGGCGAGAAATCGGCCAAAGACCCGGTGCCTGAAAACCGCCCAGAGAGCACCACCCCATCCGCAAGAAGACCGTCGGGCGTCTCGAGGCAAAGGGTCAGGCAGATGAGCGATAAGGTGAGTACCTACCACTGTTGGCGGTAACGCGTTACAAATAAGGGCGTTAGTTGGAACGCGTTCCATTTTCTGTAACTTTGTAACGTACTCGTTTCATTTTCGCAGCATTAACGGATAACGTACCTACGTTACTTATTTTGAGTAAGGGTTAACGCAGTTATGTTAGTCGTTACATCTTCTTTCTAGGAAATAAAAAAAAATTACTTTCAATTTCTTTCGCCGAGTCATATAAAGTGCATTTTTCGAGTTTTTATTTGCGTTGTTTCCTCGCCAGTATTCAGGTGGAACCGTAAAAAGATAAAGTAATAATGTCAACTTTATGCATTAACATATGTTTTTTGAAATATGGCGCTTATGTATAGCTGTAACGTCAAAACAGTAAAACTTTTCATTCAAAATGCAAAGTCAGGAAAAAGTGACGTGCGCTACGTTTTATTGCTAAATGTAGCGTTCCTTTTACATTAAAGTAACGACTAATGTAATGAGTTACTTTTTTTCGGCAATTCCTACAACACTGGTATTTACCTTTTCTTGATTTACTTCGCACGCTATACTCGGAAATGATTATTAAAAAAAGAGGGGTACGCTTTCCCGAGCTACACGAAGCCAGATGTTTACGGCGTCAAATCACTGTGGCAAGCCAGCGGCCTTTTATCCGTGGCTCCGGTATCTGCATTCGAAGATGCGCATTAAAATAGTTCGATTCGGAAGTATCCCAGCGAGTGCCGAAGCTCAGCATAGTATTCTCAGTATTCACTAATGGCGGCTATATCTGAGTCCAGGGCTGCTGAGCACGTGCTGATGGTCAGTTCCCAGAGTTCCCTTAGAACGGGCATTCCACGCCATCAAGACAGTTGGTGTTATAGTAAAGTCGCTGGATCCTGGGAAAGGAGCGTCATGTTGGCTTCCTTGCCTGCAGACAGGACGCAGAGCTCGTTCTAAGCATGCGCTGTCAACAGCGCACCAAATTAAGGCACCCAGAGAATTCACCCCCCCCCCCCTCCCTTTTACATAGGGCACTTTCATCATCTTGCGCTGTCTCCAAAAGAAGGAATATTCGAAAATATGCTAGATAAATGATCCTTATACCGATCGATTTGGTCTTTGGGTGGTCTTTGTTCCACTGGACCGGTGAGATTTCATTCATCCAGATATTTCCGAATATTCCCCCTGTACAGGGTTTACACATGACATGGTAGCCATCTTATTAGTCGTCATTCCTACTTGTTCGTTTTTCAGAGGGGATCGAGGAACATTTGGTGGCACTTCAATATATGCTGCAGATGGTACCCGTGCAGCAGTAAGGTTTTTCACAATGAACGCTGTTGTGGCGTTACGACAGACCATTCGTACAATTAGATAAAAAAAAAAAAAAAGAACGCGCCATAGACGCAGGGAAAATTAGCACGGTGCTTAGCTTGTTCGCCACTCCTGCGCACATCAGTATTTTTCAAGTCCTACCATAATTTGCGAGACGTCATCGGCTGGGATCATTCTAGCCTAACCTTACTCATTCATTTGAATCTCATCTAACTCAGAGTTAGGTTAGAAAGTACGCTCCGATTAGTGCTTTAGTGCGTATGCTTTGGGAATGGCCCTGCACGCAGAGCTTCAATCACTGCATGCGATTTACGGAAAAAGCTCGGTGAATATGATGGTGCCAAAAAAAAAGTTAACCTAAACTTAAAGTTTGTGACGCGAAACTGACGTTGCGTTCGCGTAATATGAATAGCTCATTTACATCGCATCTAAGTGGCACACAGATTGTCCAAAGGTGCAAGATCTTCAGTGTAAGATGTACATTTCTCTAGCGCAAAGCGAAACAGATGTCCTGCCCCAAACCCAGCGCCTCTTCGGGGCGGACTGCCTTCTAGCCCGGAAGTCAAATTCGGTGCATGCGACCCTTTCACCGCCAATGAGTCGTCGGTGGCGAAAGGAAAAGGAAGGCGATAATTTGGCTCGTCCATTTAGTCACTCTAGCTTCGCGTAAATACCATCGATAAAATGCGTGCCTTATGTTTCTCCCAAGTTCCGGCAACCACTGTTGGGAGAACGCGCGAACCACGTCCCTCGAGCGAGTGTTCCGTCGCAATTCGCTTCCAATGGCACCTCATCTGAGTGCTGTGTCACTGCCATTTGCTTCCAAGGGCTGCACGATCGAGACTGACTCATTTAACGGTACCCGCAAGACAAGCACATAACAGGGGTTTAGCCTCGCTTAAGGTGCAACCCCACCCTTGGTTAGTGTGATTCTGAACCAACAGATGGCGGTGGGATCGCCTTCCAGGCCTGTACAACAATGAAAAAAATCGTGTGTGGCTGGGCTTCGATACAGTTGGATATTCTCCTATAGACGCTTTACAGCAGCTGTGCATGGGCGCCGCCATAACTGACCTTCAGTTTTTGTTCCCTCTTATTCCGTTCGCTTCACTTCATCATTACCACAGCAGGACAGGTTATTGCCATTTTAGATGCTACTGTGTTCTTGTGCCCAGCATAGGCCCTTGTAAAGACCCGTCAACGCCCGCTTCAGTGGCTCGGCATCTCGGTAAGACAGGAGAAGGGCAGCTATGGCGGCTCAATCTGGCGCGTGTGTAAAGCGTCTATATCCAGAATTTGACATCCCTGGTCCCTTGCTTGGTTTTCTCTGCACGAGCTTTGTTTGGAAGGCGCACGGCTGCGCCACTTCTCGTGCAAGGGGGCCAGTTGCCACGCTACGAGCTCACGTCTCCAGCAAATGTAGGCAGAACTAGAGTGCCTTCATACACACGCGCGCTTTTGCTTGAGTGGTGACATCTCAGCCATTTTTCCGCCCAATCGTTTTTTTATGCATTTTGAAGCGCGCGCAATCTGATGTCACTCAACTCGAGCGCGTAGCTTTGGTTAATGCATAGACGCCATTTTACCGACCTAGTCACGCACCGAACGCGCGAGAGCGTCACGCTCTGGCACATTCAGGGCAACAATGGATGTCTTCACCCTTAGACAGACAGACATGTAGGCACCCTAGGCAGAACAAAGCACGAAAATTGTCCTGAGCCAAGGCGCGAGACACATGCACAACAAAACTACCGACGCGTTGAAAAATATAAAATTGCCTGTGCGCCGTTATCGGAGATTTCAGAGGCCAAGGACCCATATTACAAGTGGTCAGATTTATACAGATACGAATGAAGGTGACGAGAGGGCGAGCAGTGAACTGAAAAATAAAGGTTTAATCGGCGAACTTGTTCCAAACAAAAAAAAAAAGTAAACAAAGAGCGTCGAGGCAGCAGAAAAGCAGGCGGCGATTCGGCAGCGTAACAAAGAGCGATAGCGAGACTGACTCGACAAGGTCGCTGGCAGCCAGAGGTCGGAATTTCAGGTCGCCCTCACTCACCCTCACCCTCACAGCCACACTCACCTAAGCCCCTCACTCACCCTCACCCTCACAGACAGCTACACTCACCTTCAGCCCCTCACTGACCCTCACCCTCACAGTCACAATCACCTTCAGCCCTTCACTCACCCTCACTGAACCTCACAGCCCTCACGCACTCACCGCCCTCACGGCAATCACGCCCCTCGCGGCCCTCACGCCCCTCACCGCCCCCACGGCCCTCACGCCCCCCTCACTCACTCATGGCCCGTACGCCACTCACCGCCCTCACGCCACTCACGGCCCTCACTCACCCTCACACTCATGAATTTTCCTGGTTCAGAAACTCACTCATCCTCACCTCACCTTTGAAGATGAGGGTGAGTGAGGGTGAGTGAGGGCCCTCATGAGTGAGGTTTGTCGAGGTATGCTGGCAGCTGCTTATCTAGAGTGCGTCACGTCACCATCTCGAAAGTTCGGCAAAGAAGGTTCGAGCGTCGCGCGTTCCGGGCGAGGATGAACTGGCACTTTCGAGGACAAGAAAACAGGGCGAAAGTTCCGTCTGGTGCAAGAATGAACGCGAATCTTCCAGAAGTTCGTGACCGAGCGTTGCTTTCTCGGCTCTGCGGGCGGCAATATGACGGGCCAGCCCTTTTATCGTGCATGTGCTTGGATTTCTGTGGATTTCCAGCAAAACGTGATGGCGTCATAGTCTGGTTTAAAAAATTCTAGCTTGAGGAATTAACTACCTAAAAGAAAAGACTATTTTTTGGGCGGTCAGGTGTCTCATTTAGGTAGCTGGGTGTTTATTTTGACCCAAACCACGAGACTGGAAAACACAAAAAATGACACTCAGGTTTAGATGTTGAGTTTGGTAAACCCTAAGTGGAACTGGTGCGGGGGTCATAATAAAAAATACAGAGGTATGAAATAAACTCAGCAATAAAGAATAATTATTAATTTTAATACGATTCGGTAATAAATGCAATGACTGACCATGCAAAGATTCTGGGTCTGTAAATAGCTTTTGCGCATAGATTAAGCAACTTGCAGGGTGTCACAAAAGAAAAAAAAATACAGGGTTTCTTTTTACCGCAAGAATAAACTAGGCATCGCCGAACGCTCATTCTCCGCCCATAGGTAGAGCTAGAGGTACAACCAGATGTCAAAGTTTCAGCCCAATACGATACCTTCTTGAAAAATTATATGTGATTTTCTGAAAAGTTCAATGGGAAAATAGCGGCCGACAGAGTTTTCGAATACATGGGGCTCTATGGGCATCAGAAACAAAAAACAGGCCAAAAATGGGCTCTGTTTTTCCCATTGGAAGTTTCAGAAAATCACTTATAACTTTTGAATAAGGTGTCCGTTTGGGATGAAACTTTGGCATCTGGTTGTGACCTAGCGCTACCTTTGGGCGGAGAATGAGCGTTAGGCAATGCGTTGTTTATTTTTGCGGTAAACAAAAAAAAACAAACAACCCTGTAGATTGTTTTTCTGGCATCCTTTGCCAGTCTTAATTTGGTGATTCATGCGCGCAAGTAGTGGTAGGCAAAAATGAAAACGATGCAAACGGGTAGGCTTTGACGTTGTATAAAATATAGTGTAAGCACTTACATGATACGCCGATTAAGAATAAAACAGCCCTACGTTTTACACTAGCGTTGAGCGTGTCGAAAGTTAAGGGTGCATCAAAAGCTAAAGCTTGTACACATATACGGTTCAGGCCATTGTGTTTGAATGCTCATAGTAAATTATTACCCTCAAATTTGGTGTAAGTTGTCTCCTGGTTGCCTAAAATAGAAAGAAGGAAACATTCTAACTCTGGGTTAGTAGAAAAACTCCACCTGCTGACGGCCACCAATCATCTCGGCGCCGATTATGAGTATTCACTGCATGCCGACGGTCGCGTGCTTAGAACAGGTTTTCCCCACGTGATTTCATACGATCGCAATTTTTCTTGACAAACAACAATGTTTAGTCAGGCAAACGGTCAAATGTGAAGCTTAGAATATGTTCTATTGGTTGTGGCACACGTAGCAAATTGCATAGGCTTTTTTTTTTTTTTTTTTTGCAATCCACAACATAGAATGATCCTGGGTTACCTTGGCCTCTAATGCATGAAGCACACAAAAAAGCACGAACTGAATCGCTGTGGGATACGAAAACAATAATGATAAACAAGCGTGTAATCACGCCAAAACTGAGGGCATTGCACATACACAGAAGGTAAGCTTTGTTTCACTAAATACATTACCAATAAAGTATTTGGTTTTATCCTGCGAGCGAAGCGGAACATACAAGTGCGAGCACGCTGCCCTGAACTACACTTCCAGTGAACAAGTGCACCATCCAGAGCACCGAGCTCGCTTTTATAGCGTTTCGGGGGCTCAAATCTTTGAGAACACAATTATAATCAATTCTACTATTTCAATTATTTTTATTAAGTGCGCCTATCCGTTTTTTTTTTCTGCTTTTACGTTTACGTGCTATTTTCTTAGTTATATAATATTTTTCCAGAAGTCTGACAACTATAGTCTGTTTCATTATAAGTAAGAGCCACATAATCAAAAATGTAGACAAAAAAATAAAAATAAAAAAGAACGCGAACACACATTAAAAATTAGATGTAACGGCGCATTCAAAATTAGTCGTTAGTTTTTTAGAGAGCAGCAATTTCGTAGGACGACATTGTTACGCGATGAAGGTTATAAAAAGTGCAGTGCAACTGTTAGCTCGGGGTCTTTAACGTGCATTACGCAGTATATGTGATACACGATCGAACGACGGTAGGATGCAGATGGCCGACTGAACCCAGGGTCCCCGCTAAAGCCCCTTGATAAAGGCGTTTTTTACAAGTACCGGCAGCCACTATTGTGAAAACGCGCAAGACACGTGCCACGAGCGGGCGCTTCGCCGCCTTTCGCTTTAAAGGGCCAGTCATTATATACCCGTGCCAACGGTGCCCGTGCCACACGGGCAACTCGAATTCCATTTACAACAAATGATATTTGAAGGATCGGACAATCAGCGCGCGACACTCCGAGCGTGGGGCGTTCCACGTGCGACAGATTGCGAGCCGATTCGTTGATCACATGAATGTCATTCGTTGTAAATGACATTCGAGTTGCCCGTGCGGCAGGCACGGGCAACTCGAATGTATTAGTGCTGCGTCGCCATTTGTGTCCAAGGGCCGGTCGAGACACGGGCCTCGTGCACTGGCACCTTTGAGGTTATTTGGAAGACCAACGCAAATACATCGAGGGGATTTAGTTCCTGCACGCTCTGCAGCGGGAGCTCCGTGCTTTGAACGGAGCTCGCACTCGAGCATTTCTCCACGTGCTCTGATCTACGGTGCCACAACACACTCGGCCAACGATCCCCCACCGCACTTGATTTATCCTGTGAGCTAGACCAAATGAGCTACACTTAGGGTATCGGCAATAGACCGATCTCACCAGCTAGTTCGAGTACGCCACCGCTGCCGCCATGCATCGTGGGAGCTGTAGTCTTTCTGCACGTGTGACAACCCCCGCTGGAGGTCTGCACGAGCAGAGCACGAGGCGGCATGAGCTGTCTCGTGAACTGGCGTCTGCATCCTATGAACAACAATTATGGCGGCGTCACGCATGCGTAGAACGCTTATACTCCGTTCCACCTTCCGTGCGAGCACAGTGGACGCCACGAGCTATCCTAGCCGATCAGCGCCGGGAGAAAATCGCTTGACCTGCCGGTTGGGCAGAGCGACACAGAGAGCTCAAGGTCACATGACACTCTCTCAACGCTGGATTGGCTGGGATGGCTCCTAGCTTCCGCTGCGCTCGGACTGAAGGTGAAACGGAGTATAGTGAGATCGGTCTATTTTTCCCCCGATATTGTTTTGGCCGCCGCCATGTTGGTGGTTAGTCACAAATTAAATGCAACAGCCGGTCGTCATGATTCAAAAGTGCAACTTCCTCAGCAATAGTTTCGGTGTCAGGAAGCTCACGTAATATTGCTTTGCTTCTTCGCCAACTGTTTAAACATTTGTGGAGGACAGAAAAGCGTTTCCTGTGATTTCAGATAAAGCTTCAAATAACTGACAACCATCATTTTAAGCATCGATATCTGTGTGAAGCGTAGCTTATTTAGTGGGTCTAGTTTAGCCCGACCGCATAGGCACAGAAAGAGAACGTACAGCTTAACTTCGCGCTCTGGGCCCTGCTTTAGTGGCTTCGTTGGTTGCGCTCCGAACTAAGGTAAAGCAAAGCAAATATTCAGATCTTTGGGTTTCACAAGCCAAACCAACAAAAAGCACTTAACACGCCCAAACAAAAAAACAATTATTGCGGGTTTATTTTGACTAACCGTAGATCTTTTGACGTGCAACCGAAATCTCAGATTGGCCTCCGTCGGATTGCGGGCACCTCGGCCGATATTTAAACCCGACAAATATAGATTCATAGGCCAGCGCGTTGGCTGAGAGGAACTGAGACGTTTTAACGTCATTGCCACTTAAGAGCCACCGAGGCGGTTTTTGAAACAAAATATAGTCGAACCATTCTGACAAGCATAGTTAAATATCGTAAATGACTTATGCAAGTGATAAAAACGTTAAAATGTTTTCGCATACGTGGCGGAATCTGAAATGGCAGAATGCATTTCATGGCGCCCATTTCATTTGGATCGCGTCGGGCATGTGTACCAACGCACAGTAGAACGTGCGCAAATGTAGCTGTGATGCATCCGCAGCCTCGCGCTTGTTGTTCTCACATCTCTGGCTCTCTCACTGCGGGCATCCAGGCATCTGACACCCTGAACTCTGGCGCTTTTTCTGTCTTTCAAGTGGCGTTCCAAGCGGCACACGACGGAAAATGCACATCAAGCTGTTCTTGAACGCGTGTCGCCATCTGTACTTTATGTGAAGAAAGTACAATTCGTCGTAACTGAATGGGAAAAGTTTGAGGTCTTATAACATTCTTAACGTGTAATATATCGATATGGAAGTTCTGGAAAATGTAATATCGAAGGATGCTTCATAATTTAATGTCTCGTTATTTTGATTAGTTGACGTGATTCCGTTTTTATAGCGCCATAAAATATTACAATTTTAAACTTTATTTTTTATTTTAGAATATACATTATCTGTACAGTTTGTTGCTTTCTTTTTATTTTATTACATCTAACCGAACGCTCACGTAAAATATGGTGGACGATGGGACGTTAGAACTTGAGAAATATTTTTTTTCAATATTAGAGACTGTGGTCTATTGAAAGCCAAATAAATATTACCAACTAAACATAATCGCGATATCAAGACATTAAAGCATTGTTGAGAAACTGCTCTTTAATTTGACATTAACTTTATAATTGTAAAATACATAGAAAGAAAGTTATAAGCCGTCGGAAAAGCACCAAAACGTCATGCACGGTGGGGTCGCACCTTAAGGTGCAACCCCACCCTTGGTTAGTGTGATTCTGAACCAACAGATGGCGGTGGGATCGCCTTCCAGGCCTGTACATCATTGCGAGAAATCGTGTGTGGTGGCGCTTCCATTCAGTGGGGTATTTCTGTATATCCTGAATTCATCCCTGGTCCCTTGCTTGTTTTTTTTTTTCTGCACGAGTTTTTTTTGGAACGCGCACGGCTGCGCCAGTTCTCGTGCAAGAAGACCAGTTGCCTACGCTCCGAGCTCACGTCTTCAGCAAATGTGGGGAGAACAAAACGCGAAAATCGTCCTGAGGCAAAGGGCGATACACATGCACAACAAAACAGCCGACGCGTTGAAAACTATAAAATTGCCTGTGCGCCGTTATCGGAGATTTCAGAGGTCAATTACATATATTTCAATGTGATCAGATTTATATGGCGGGCCGGCCCTTTTGTCGTGCATGTGTTTGGCTCTTTGTATATTTCCAGGAAAACGTGATGACGTGATAGACTTCGGTTTCCAAAATTCTAGCTTGAGGAAATAAATATCTTGAATATCAAAACAAATGAACTATTTTTTTGGGCGGTCGGGTGTCTCATTTAGGCAGCTGAGTGTTTATTTTGACAAAAACCACGAAACTGGAAGACACAAAAAATGACACTCAGTTTTAGATGTTAAGTTTGGTAAACCCAAAGTAGGAGTGATGCAAAACTCGTAAAAAAAAAAGAAATAGCCGATGTTAAAATTAACTTGCTGCAATAAATGACAAGAATAAATTTTAATACGACTTCAGTGATAAATGGAGTGACTGGCCAGGCAAAGCTTCTGAGTCTGTGGACAGCTTTTGCACATAGTTTAAGCAACGTACCAGTCTTAATTTGGTGATCTATGCGTGCCAGTAGCGGTGTGCAGAAATGAAAAAGATGCAAAGACGTGCAGCACTCGTTCGAGGGATATGTCAGTCCTGCTCGCACAACAATGGCAGTCGGTGCTTGGAAGAAGCGCAAATCGTGAATCTTATAAAGGGAGCATTTATCCTCGCTTCAGAATCGCTCGATAAAACTCATGCTTCAAAAACACACACCACGAGACTCTAGACTCGTTCTTTCTCACTGTCACTGGTTTGGCGGCCGGTTCTGGCAGTGACCTTGCTGACTTTTCCTCTATATAGGATGCTGCGACGAACCAGTAGCTTGTTATAGTTGGCACTATTTTCTAGCTTGGGAACTGCGCCCCCTAAACACCTTTCTGACGCACGCAGAAGGCGATTATTAGAGTGGCCTATTTTCAACAGGCTACGGGGAAGAAAAGCCGAAGTCCACCACACTAATGCCTTCCTGTGTCTTTTCAGGACATCTCCAAGCTGAAGTGCTTCTCACCGCCTTTAAGCAAGACCATGACGGAACGTGAACTCATGAGCAGCCCAATGTTTCTCATGTTTTCCGTCCTATGCGTGAGCGTCTTTACGATCGTAATAATCGTGATCGTCGGTGCGCTCATGGGCTACAGGAGAAAAACAGAATACTGCGAGACAGAAGACTGCCGCATTCACGCCGTCATCTTGAAGATGGCCATGAACCCTGAGGTCAACCCTTGCAATAATTTTTACAAATTCGTCTGCGGCTCCTGGAAAGGCTCACAATCCATAGTGACGACTTCCACCGCGGATGACGTTACCCTCAGAGTGTACGGATCTGTCATTCAAACGTTGCTTCGAGAAGACCCTCAGCCAAGCGTGCCGCAGAAGCTCTTTCGGACGTGCAACACCCCAACATCTTCGAACAGGAAAGACGTGGAGAGATTCAAAGAGATAAAGAAGGACATCGGCATTTTGTGGCCAGAAGAACGTCAGACGTTCGTACATCCATTGGACCTTCTCTTAAAGCTGTCCATCAGGTGGAACTTTCACTTCCTCCTCAATGTTCGTGTCATTCCGTCGTCAAGGCGTCGGAACAGGACGCTGTTATTCAGCGAGGGCACCATCGCCGCCAGCTTCCAGAAGCCGCTGGTTAACAATTTTTCCATCACCGATTTCCACAGATACGTGCGGGAGCACTACGTGATACTCGGCGCATCTCCGGATACCAATCTGCGAGAGCTTATGGCGGCTGAACGTGATATCCTCGCTGCCGCACTATACGTTAGGCAAGGGGTGCCGGAGCAACTGGCCGTTCCACTCCAATCGATGCAAAACTTCACTCCTACGGTCGAACCGGAGCAATGGCTCCAGTTCCTCAACAACTATTCAGAGCCGGAGCCTCCGTTCACGCTGGAGCAGATAGTCATTATTGAAGACGCTAGGTTACTTCGCAAGATCGGAGAGCTGCTCAAGGACCACTCCGCAGAGCAGCTCGTCATCGGCATCGCCTGGATCTTCATTCAGTCATACCTGTGGGCGGTCTCAAGCTCCCCCACGATTCGATTCGGGAAAGCCGATGTTGTCAACCGTTACAAACCAGTCGTATGCTTGGAGTACATGGACGCTGCTTTGGGCTTGCTGGGGGCGACAGAGTACCTGCAGGCAAAGTTTTCTAGAACTGCGCAGCTTTTTGTTCATGACATCGTTCATAATCTCACAAAATCCGCCAAGTCCAAAATTCATTCCTCGCCGTGGATTAACAACAAGATCAAAATTCTGGCGCTAGACAAGTTAGAGGACATCCACCTCGACGTCTGGCCGATCGACGACGACTTCGGCGGCGAGACTTCATCGTTGTTATACAGCCGTCTCGGAAATATGACGGACTCGTTCATCGAAAACCTCGTGACTGTCACAGAAAACATGCGCGCACTGATCAAGCGGGACACCATCAAAGCCATTCATTCGAAACAGATAGCGCCGCCTTCGGGCTTTCTTTCTTACCTGTATTATCTCAATCAAATCAGCGTGGCCCCTGGAGGCGTTGACGCTCCCAGGTACTACGTGAACGGTACGCTGGCTATGACATACGGTGGCATTGGGATCTCGCTAGCAAGGCAAGTGGTCAAAGCGTTCGATCCACTGGGAATAACAATTAACGACCGCAGCAACGCCGTGAAATGGGTAGACCCAGACATCTTATCAGCGTATGCGGCCAGAGCGAATTGCGACAAGACTGGCGAGTCTGCTTTTCCCACCGTAGTGGCACTCGAGGTGTCTTACTCGGCCCTCAAGCAGGCTATTGAGGACCAAGACGTGCCGTTTGCAGATTTCCGACTGCGGGGCCTCAAGAAGTTCACCGAAGACCAGATACTTTTCATCACACATTGCAACGGACTGTGCTCGCTGAGTCGAGAGGATAGCGAGAACGAGTGCAATCTGCCCCTGAAGCAGTTTCCACCTTTCGCAGAAGCGTTCAAGTGTGCCATGGGTACACCGATGAATCCGTTACGCAAGTGTGTTTTCTTCAGCAATTCATCCGCATAATAGCTTTTTTTTTCGTTTCTGTAATTTATTTGATCTCGCGTTATATAATTTAATTTGTATCTCAGTAGGATCCACAGAGAATGTTAAGTGATGACGGATTGCGCGGTGTGTTTTAGTCGCCTTGTTAAAACGACTCCAGAGTTTGCGTGAAATTTCTAACTTTGATCGGAGGATGAGTGCGCGTTAGCATGCCATTAATTCTGTTCGACAGCATAAAATACTATACCAACGAAGACGAAGGGGCAGGACTGACAAAAGATGGCGTTTGTTTTTAGGCGTTGCCTTTTTAAAAGTTGGATTAACATTCAAAATAGAAAATTAGATTTCGGAATAATGCGGAAAGATAATAATTATACTAATACGCGTATATCATAGCAAGTTTTGGTATTGTGTGCACGATCAAACCCAAGCACTGTGCGTTTTAATTTGCTTTTATACGCAATACTAAAACTGATAGCCACTTAACGCGACTAAAACATGTGCACGCTATTTAATTTTGTTCACTTAACGCAGGCTTTTCCTAAGAGATTTCACTCAAATGCGGTAGCGGTTCAGTCAACAACTCCAATAGGGGACACGTTAGTTGAAGTATCCGTTTAAAGTATCTGAACATCGAGTGATTCATCACAACCATGTGCTGCGTATCATGCTTGACTCGTCAACACACAGACTTTTACTCGCTTGGAAAGGAAGTGACTTGAGATGTCGGCGGCGGAACGTTCTTCCGTCTTTCCATTTCGGTGTTGAGGCCGACCTTCCTTGAACAGTAAAAAGGACTGCGTTACGTTGGACGTTACACCAACAATCCTCGTCTTCAAAAACAAGGTTGTGCGCAAAGCGAGAGTTATTGCGTCGAAAATAGCCCGAGAGCCAATGGCCGCAAGCGCACTTCGAAGCAGACGCCACCTCTGTTGCCGATAGGGGCAGCGCTGCTCCAACACTCTCGCCGTCTCCCAAGAGCGTTCCTGTGTTTCTCCAAAGTTTTGTTCCGCTCAACGTTTTACTTGAGAACAATTTGTTCTACTTATTGCTTTCTTCACCCTTCTAAAAATATAACGGGCTGACTGAAAAAAAACAAAAAAAAAAACGACTGTAGACCAGGCATCAATGCCCATGTACAAGCTTGTTTTAAATTGTGTGTAACATCAGGCAATCTTCTTTTTTAATTTTGCTTCGACTGTTAAAGGCTTCTGTAGCAACAGTAACTTAAACTTCAACTTTTGCACTCGATTTCTTTTTTATCAAAACACCCCTCGTTTGTTGATTGTATGAAAGATGTATAAAATCTCAGAGATGTTTCAACGTAGCTAGTTGGAAGCCATAAAGCTGGGGCCACAGTGCTCATAGATCATACAAAATGAAGTCTGGCAGACATCAGTCACCACCGGTTCGAATGCCGCGTGCATAGCTTCACTTTGAGAAAAAGGGAAAACTGCGCGTGCAGAGTTTTGATCAGCTATCAAGGTACGCGAGCGCACAGGTAACGCATAGATTTGACCTCAGCATCAGAAAACGATTTTCCCGGTTATGCGGAGTGCATGTGAGAGATGAATGGAGCATGCGCGGTTCGAGGGAGTGATCCGATTCCACCCAAAAAACAAGGCCTGCCCCCTAACGTCATCACTAGTGGCTAGTTATTCCATAGATTTCCCCTAGTGCGACACGAATTGCTCGATCCGCGCCCGGCTCGAAACGGGAGAGCAACTGGAGCAACTCGGAGACCGTTTTGGGGGAATAACCCGTTTCAGAAAGGTGAGTTAGTATTCTCAACGCCATTTAAAGGGGCCATGAAACGAATTTTGGGTTGGGATGAATGATTTTAAATTGGGACTCTACTAATCGCATATCGTTTAGTTGGCCAAAAGAAAGAGCTTAGAAAGTCAAAAGCCAGCTTTTCGGTACGAACATTTGAAAATATAGCGGACTATTTTGTACTTTCTTGCCTTCGAAAGCTCTCCTTTTCACATGATACATCCGCGCTTACAAAAGCACGTCACCGGCGCCAAACTGACGTCAGCAGAGCCCAGCTCACGCATTGGACACGAGAACTGCGTCACTCTGACGTATGCGCTCGTCAACAATCAATCCATCGACGAATATTTGGATTCGCGTTCGTGGCCAATAAGTGCCCTGACGGAACTTATTGTCACTGGGGAATGACAAGTTCTATGGTGTGCATAGAAAGCACGGTGGAAGCTAGGAGTCATGGCACCGGTGCCGAAGGAATGTCAGGACCACGTGATTTCATAATTCGCATTTGAGTTGAGGATTAAAGCTAAGGAGGAAGAAGTAGGAAAATCGTTTCATGACCCCTTAAAAGGTACGATAAAAACACGTTTATAGCGCGCAACTGTGTGACTAAATAGTGCGGAAAAAAATTTAATGATGCTGATGACGGCGCAGCAATTGGTTTCTTCGTATGAACGTGGGTGGCCCGTTGTTGCTGGTGTTGCGACGTCGAGTTGCTGGGAGAAGTTGCCCCATGTCAAGTGGGCCTTTGCAGTTCCGCCATCGCGTCTCGCAGCGTCTCACGACGAGACGCCAGCAGGCGGCGACGCCAAGACGGACACGTCGGCCGGTCTGCAGGTGCGACTCGCGTCAAGGTTCAGCATGTTCGCCGCTTGGGGCGGGGGTCCACCAGCGATGACGTTATGCGTAGGCCTTGTCTGCCATGCGGTACTGAGTGATCGCATGTGAGATGAAACTCCTCACAGGGGCTGCTCCTCAGTCCGTGGCAGACGGTGTATCGGCTGCAAATCCCTCGCTCGTTGGAACACATGTGGTCGACAACAGCAACGTATGCCCGGAAAAAGTGAGGGAGACTAGGTTTGGGGAGAGCGCGAGGGGACGAGGCGAATTCCTCGTTCGTGGAATACCTCAGGGCCGGCTTGCAAGAACAGTGTCTCAGCTGAGACAAGGTGAAATAATGCACTGCAACGGCTGGGGCGCGTCTTGAGACGCGGCTTGAGTCCTACTTTGCTTGGGCACTGGTTTTGGCAGAGCTTTCTTTCACCCAGTTTTAGCTGAGACGTTGTTTCTAACAGGCCGGCGCTGGATTTCCGAAAGCTGTAGATAGCATAAAATGACCGTTGGCAGGAGTAGCAGACGTTGCTGGATTTCGGCAATCGAACGCCAGACGCTGACGTCACTACTTCCTCCCCGCGAGGAGCAGGCGACTGTCTTGCTTTATCTGATTGGGGGGAGACAGCGTGTGGAAAGAAAGGAAGTCTTAGTCACTGACAAAATGAGAACGGCCCGGCGTGTTTTTCGAACGCTAGGCTTCAGACCCACCCCGCGCCTTCCACCGTGCTTTATACTCGCGCGCGCCCTCATGGTGCCCGGGACCCCGAAGCTTTGTCAAAGTTAGCAGTGCCAAGCTGGCGTTGGAAGCGGGACAACTGAAACTCCTCCCTGTCGTTCTCACGTTTCGAATTACTATTGGTTATTTTCATAACGTGTTTTTAAGCTTGCGACTCCCTCAGTATTAGATTCGGTGTTAGGAAGCTAATGTTATATTGCTTTGGTCTGTGGCGAACTGTTTAAATCATTTGTGGAGGACGGAAAAGCGTTTCCTGTGATTTCAGATAAAGCATCGGATAACTGGCAACCATGGTTTTAAGCCACAATATGGGCTAGTGTCGTTACTCTGAAGCGTAGCTTATTTAGTGGCAAATTCTCCATAGCACCATCTATTTTCTTCTTCTAGCGGCACTAGTAAGTCCTTTTTAGCCGCTGCTATCAGATTACGTTTACTCAATTTTTGCGCTTCGGCAAAGGCTTGTAGAATTTGTAAGAGACTTTAATTCCGTCGTAATATTGACGGGCAGACTAGGCCCGCGCATACCTCGGCAAACCTCACTCATGAGGGCCCTCACTCACCCTCACTCACCCTCATCTTCACAGGTGAGGTGAGGGTGAGTGAGTTTCTGAACCAGGAAAATTCGTGAGGGCGAGTGAGGGCCGTGAGGGCTGTGAGGGCGGTGAGGGCTGTGAGGGCGGTGAGGGCCGTGAGGGCGGTGAGGGCCGTGAGGGCCGTGAGGGCCGTGAGGGCCGTGAGGGCCGTGAGGGCCATGAGGGCGTGAGGGGCGTGAGGGGCGTGAGGGCAGTGAGTGGCGTGAGAGCCATGAGTGCCTGAGTGGTGTGAGGGCGGTGAGTGCGTGAGGGGTGTGAGGGCCATGAGTGGCGTGAGGGCAGTGAGTGGCATGAGAGGCGTGAGGGCCGTGAGGGCGGTGAGTGCATGAGGTGGTGCGAGGGCCGTGAGGGCGGTGAGTGCGTGAGGCCCCCTTCATATCGAGCATCTTTCTCAGCAATTTTGGTGTTAATGGCGGGTTGTTCTCTCGCTTTCCCTAGATCGATACGAATTGCTGAGATCGGGTCCGGCTCGAAATAAGCAAGCAACTCGGAGCTATTCGAATACGTTTGAAGCGGCTGCATCCCCAGACAACACTTGGACATCCCCAGGATGTCCTCAGGACAGCCTTTTGAGGACATTATGATGTCCTGAGGATGTCCTCAAATGATCCTGGAAACATCCTAAAAACGTCCTATTGTCCGGCCTCAGGACATCCTCAGAACGTCCTCAGGAGGGCAGCCAAGGATTTTTCTAGTACATTTTTAGGACAATGCACTGGAGGTGCAGCTGTACACTGAGTTGTTAGGATGCTTTCATTTTTATTGTTTCTAGGTTATCTCCAACTGGATTTTGAACCTGAAGATGCCTGCAAGAGCTGTCTGCAGGAAACAAAAATGCTTTGTTGTGCACTATTTTAAAGTGAAATTCACTCACTAATTCTAGATCACTAGTCAGTGAGAGGCTAAGAACATAGGGCAAGGGAAAAGAGGCAGGAAGCTCGCGGAATGCTGAAGAAGAGAGAAAAAAACCTCTCGCCTTCCAGCATCCTGTCGGCTTTCTCCTCTGCGTATTTCTTTGCGCTATGTTCTTAGCCTGTAACTATGAGCATGATCGTGCCATTCATTATTGCAAACAAAGGTAACTCTTCAAGAAATACTTTATTGCAGGGCAAATGTTATACATGACTTTTTTCAATGTCTGCACCAGACGTGCAGTCTGGCTTCGCATCTTGGCCAGCACTAGTCCAAATAGTGAGCGGGATCTGCAGAAAAAAATCAATTCCATAAGCATTAATAATAAAACCAGGTAATATGAGAAACTTACCATCATGTCGAACATCTGCGGCCTTTGACTGCAGCTTTTTCAGTTTCTCTCCCGGCAGCCATACTTTGATGATGGTCTTCACCTCAGATTTGTTTGCGCACTCAACATTTGATTTCACTGCTCCTAAAACATTGATTTGTGATGACAGTGACAGCAGAAAGCTAAGATGGTCTAGAAAAAAGTCACAATTAATGTTCGTGCGAGGAAGATACCCTTGCTACCGAGTCTACTTTCGCACAGTTGAAAAGCTCGAAGCATTCGTTTACGCGCCGGCATCTTTCCCGTCGAAATTGCCGTTCCTTGCTTTCCGCCATTTAGAAGAATTCATTTAAAAACGCACCAACCTTTGCCTCTCCTGCCTTGCATTGCTGCCATCATCAATTTGGATGGAACGGCGCGGATATACAGACTTGCAGCGCTGACTAACCAACTCGGTGATATATAATTTCTTCTTCCTCAAATCGTCATCATCTTCTCCTTCGCCGTTAATGAGAATATTTTAAACTTTTAAACACAAGAAACCAAATAGCCAATAAACATTAATAAGTAAATAATAAATAAATAAATAACAGCTAAAAGTAAAGAGAACTAAGAAAAAAAAATAAAGTTAAAAAATATTTTTTAGAAAATAAATTACCATTAAAAATAAAACTTAGAAAATTTATTTCTTTTAATTTTCTAAGTTTTATTTCTTTTTAGTTGTCATTTATTTATTTATTTATTATTTATTTATTAATGTTTATTGGCTATTTGGTTTCTGGTGTTTAAAAATTAAAAATGTTCTCAAGGAGAAGATGAGGATATGAGGAAGAAGAAATATATGACTGAGTTGTTAATCAGCGCCGCGAGTTTGTTTCCTTCTTGTGTGCCTGTGAGTGTGACTGTACCCGCGCTGCTCCATCCAAACATGAATTACCATCTAGCCCAAGCATCCACACATATCCAGATTATCAAGCCATCATCAACCTCGGCGCTATTTATGTTTCTGTCCTGGCTTGGCTTAGCTTGCTTGAGTCTCTCGGATGGGTGGATAATTGCAATAACGGTACATCTTGTAGTAAGCGGTAGCTTGCGCCACCTAGATTGAATGTTGCCAATGGAACTGAATTTCGAAATACTGCGCAAATACAAAACTAATAATATTTGTAGTGCGTCCTGGTTTTATTAAAGAACGGTTTGATCAAAACTAGAGTTAAAAGATGTCCTAAACTTACGCAACTACATGTAATAATTTGTATGTGAAATTTAGTTGAGCAGTGAACGTGAACTGTGTATACTACCGCTATTTCGTTCATTTATTTGTTTAAAAACGCAAATTGAGGACGTATATATTACCTCTAACTTTGTATCCTTCGTCCTCAATAAGTCCTCGCAAGGGCGTTTCTAGGATGATCCAGCGACTGACGTTCTCAGGATGTCCTGAGGACGTCTTGAAAACCTTGAGGACGTTTGTACCTTTGGAGGACGTCCTGAGGATGTCGGGTGTTGACTGGGTCTAATCAGGGACGCAAAATTTTCACGTGATACCTCGTGCCGGTGATGATGACACCAAAAGACTTGGTTCTCGTTTGAAATCGATCGTTTTTTGGAAATAAACTGTTTCAGAAAGGTGCATTAGTATTCTTAACGGGATTTGAATGCATAAAAACACGTTTATAACGCGTAATTGTGTCTAAATAGTGCAAGAAAAATAAAATTTTATGATGACGATGGCAAATTGCAGCAATTGGTTGCTGCGTGTGATCGCGGGTGGCGCGTGTTGCTGGTGTTGCGACGTAAAGTTTCTGGCCGAAATTGCCCCATCTGAAGTTGGCCTGAGTGGCGTGAGGGCCATGAGTGCGTGAGTGGCGTGAGGGCGGTGAGTGGCGTGAGGGCGGTGAGTGGCGTGAGGGCCGTGAGGGCGGTGAGGGCCGTGAGGGCGGTGAGGGCCGTGAGGGCCGTGAGGGCGGTGAGTGGCGTGAGGGCTATGAGTGCGTGAGGGCCGTGAGGGCCGTGAGGACGGTGAGGGCCGTGAGGACGGTGAGGGCTATGAGTGCGTGAGGGCCGTGATGGCGGTGAGGGTGGTGAGGGCCGTGAGGGCGGTGAGGGCGGTGAGGGCCGTGAGGGCGGTGAGTGGCGTGAGGGCTATGAGTGCGTGAGGGCCGTGAGGGCCGTGAGGACGGTGAGGGCCGTGAGGACGGTGAGGGCTATGAGTGCGTGAGGGCCGTGATGGCGGTGAGGGTGGTGAGGGCCGTGAGGGCGGTGAGGGCGGTGAGGGCCGTGAGGGCGGTGAGTGGCGTGAGGGCCATGAGTGAGTGAGGGGCGTGAGGGCCATGAGGGCGGTGAGGGGCGTGAGGGGCGTGAGGGCGGTGAGTGCGTGAGGGCCGTGAGGTTCAGTGAGGGTGAGTGAAGGGCTGAAGGTGAGTGTGACTGTGAGGGTGAGGGTGAGTGAGGGGCTGAACGTGAGTGTAGCTGTGAGGGTGAGGGCGAGTGAGGGGCTTAGGTGAGTGTGGCTAGGGTGAGGGTGAGTGAGGGCGACCTAAAATGCCGACCTCTGGGCCCGCGCAATTCGTCTTAATAGACCCTTTCCGAAATTCAGCCTGGCCGCTCTGATCACTATCATCATTTGTGGAACGGCATCTGTGCCGTACCAATGGCGGCCTTCTGGTGACTGATTAAGGAAGACGTTGAAGATGCTCCTAAGCGGATGATGCGAGGCTTGTACATTCGTGGGTTCGTATGATGCGACGTAGCAATGGAACACAAGAGATATGTAGGCGTTCATTTCTAACTCAGATTCAGTAAAACTGTGGGCGGCACACAATCGGCTTTAGAGCCCTTTGGTCTATTCACGGGACACCATTTGGTTGGACGTTGCTCGGAGTGCATGCTCAGAAAGATGCTTGAGGCAAACTTTCTCAGGTATTTGCGGCGAGATGTTTTAGTGGCGCCTTCCTACGGTTCCCCCTTGTGACGTCATTACCTTACAAACAACAAGATCGATGGTGTTTGTAAATAGCATGGTGGAAGCTTGAAATCATTCATGTCTCAAAGGAACACTGCCACACCATCATAATTAAAGTTTTTTCATTCCTCTTAATTCCGTCGATGATAAATCCTTTTCTGACGTCATAGTCAGCGTTCGGCCAATCGTGGAAGGCCGACCACAGCGACGCTCTCGGTCGCGCACGTCGCCGATTTCAGAAGACACGAGCACCGCGCGAGCACAGATTTGATCGGCGCTCAAGGTCTGTGAGCGCACGATACTCACGGCTTTGGTTTCATCAAAGCATCCTCTATTGGCGACGTGAGCGATCGAAAGCGTCGCTGCGGTCGGCCCACCGCAATTGGCCGAATGTTGACTACGACGTCAGCAAAGAATGTCTCATCGACGGAAATAGGAGGAATGAAAGAACTTCAATTTTGACGGTGTTGGCAGTGTTGCTTTGAGGGCGCTATGATTTCAGGCTTCCACCATGCTCATTACAAACACCATCTAACTTGCTGCTCACAAGGTAAAAACGTCACGAAAGGTAACCAAACGAGGGCGCCACCGGAACATCTCGCCGCCAATACTCACAAACCCTGGCAGTTCGATGACGGAGCCATAGAGTGCCCGATTTCCGATTTGCAGCGCGAGGATCTGGTATCACAGAGCATTTCTCGGGGAGTCTGGTATTCAGCGCACACTTTTTGCAGCGGTGAGGATCCGAAACATGGTTTTCAAACCCGACGAGAAAAGAAGCGGTACCCCGAGGAACGCGAGAAGCACGAGCGGACATTCCATCGCTCGGGAGAAGCGTGTTTCGGCGTCTCGACGCAGTGGGTCGCCCGTTACGTGACTCTTGTTTTAGACTCTTGTCTGCCTCTCTACCTTTTCACTTTCGGCGGCCGCGTCACGTGAAGATCTGTCAGGCTTTGTCAGTATGGAAAAGGCTGTGGTTTCACGGACTACAAGGAATGCAAGAAGATGCGCGTACAAGTACAACGTCCATTCCACAGAATCAGAATCGTCGTTCTCGGGAGACGATAAATGGTCCAGCAACATGGCTACCCCGTGAATACCCTCTTGTAAACCTTTCTCGAGGTGTCTGTGTGAGTCAGAGCTTTGTTCTCACTGCAGGTTCTCCTTCACCATCGAGACGAAAGTGATCGTGAAAGCTCTCATATTGAACAATTCCTTGCGCCGTTGTCTCGCAAAAGTGACGGTGACCTACAAAAAATAAGTTTATTACCGCCATATTGATATGACAAAAGCTAAACTGCTATACGAGCCGTTAGATGGCACTGAATTTCAGAAAGGTTCAGTTGTTTCCGGCGACAACCGCTAGGTGGCAGCGTCGCAAGGAACAATCGGAGGGCCAATATTACAGAGACTATCCAACCGTTCACTCGGGGTCACGTGGTTAAGGGGCCGCGTTTGCAATAGCAGCTACAGGCAACGGAACGCGTTGGTCGTCCGCGAGCGTCTCCGCCTTTCCGCCTGCTTTCCTCCTAGCCGCGCGCGGTGCATGCGCATTTTCGACCAATCTCCGAGGGAGTCGACCGCCATTTTATTACAAACGCTCCCCATGGTTTGAGTTGGACCCTCTCTACAATCTAGGCTCTCTACGAACAATAGGCGACAGAGGCGAGGTCTCCGGCGTAATCCATTTCTATTTGGTGACCCGTGGCGCATAACTATTTGTGCTGGAGGACGCTGGTTTCTTCGTTTTTTTTTGTTGTTGTATATTGTCTTTTTTCTAGAAAACGAGTAGAGATTTTTCAAAAAGTGTTCTCTCAATGCGTCTTCTTTTTTTGCCTTTCCATGAAGGCACTTCGAGTAACGAGTGCCATCGTGCGAGGAAGATGAACTCATATTGATGCCACGCAATGTTGATTTTGAATAGAGAGAACAAAGAAGAGGCCACAACGAGCTCGAGACATTCTCCCCTTCCTCGTGGAAACAGGCTGTTGGATCTGCTCAGTTCATTTCTGTACGGCGGCAACACACTGCTCCGTGTAATCAGTCAAACCGACCAACACTCCAATTTGAATCCATGAAGAAGCAGCTGAAGATCCGGGAGAACAAGGAGGACCTCAGGGTGGGCCCAGAGGAACTTCCGAAAGGTGCACCGGGCGACCAATCGGCCGAGGAGCCGTTGTTTGAACACCTCCCAGCCAATACCGTCAAACCCGCAAGGAGACCATCGAGCCAAAAATTGGAAAAGAGCCCGTCGTTTGAATACCGCCGAGCCAGTACGTACCAACCCGAAAGAAGAGCATCGGGCGAGAAATCGGCCAAAGACCCGGTGCCTGAAAACCGCCCAGAGAGCACCACCCCATCCGCAAGAAGACCGTCGGGCGTCTCGAGGCAAAGGGTCAGGCAGATGAGCGATAAGGTGAGTACCTACCACTGTTGGCGGTAACGCGTTACAAATAAGGGCGTTAGTTGGAACGCGTTCCATTTTCTGTAACTTTGTAACGTACTCGTTTCATTTTCGCAGCATTAACGGATAACGTACCTACGTTACTTATTTTGAGTAAGGGTTAACGTAGTTATGTTAATCGTTACATCTTCTTTCTAGGAAATAAAAAAAAAAATTACTTTCAATTTCTTTTGCCGAGTCATATAAAGTGCATTTTTCGAGTTTTTATTTGCGTTGTTTCCTCGCCAGTATTCAGGTGGAATTGTAAAAAGATAAAGTAATAATGTTAACTTTATGCATTAACATATGTTTTTTGAAATATGGCGCTTATGTATAGCTGTAACGTCAAAACGGTAAAACTTTTCATTCAAAATGCAAAGTCAGGCAAAAGTGACGTGCGCTACGTTTTATTGCTAAATGTAGCGTTCCTTTTACATTAAAGTAACGACTAATGTAATGACTTACTTTTTTTCGGTAATGCCTACAACACTGGTATTTACCTTTTCTTGATTTACTTCGGACGCTAAACTCGAAAATGATTATTAAAAAAAGAGGAGTACGCTTTCCCGAGCTACACGAAGCCAGATGTTTACGGCGTCAAATCACTGTGGCAAGCCAGCGGCCTTTTATCCGTGGCTCCGGTATCTGCATTCGAAGTTGCGCATTAAAATAGTTCGATTCGGAAGTATCTCAGCGAGTGCCGAAGCTCAGCATAGTATTCTCAGTATTCACTAATGGCGGTTATATCTGAGTCTAGGGCTGCTGAGCACGTGCTGATGGTCAGTTTCCAGAGTTCCTTTAGAATGGGCATTCCACGCCATCAAGACAGTTGGTGTTATAGTAAAGTCGCTGGATCCTAAGAAAGGAGCGTCATAATGCCTTCCCAGCCTGCAAACAGGACGCAGAGCTCGTTCTAAGCATGCGCTGTCAACAGCGCACCAAATTAAGGCACCCAGCGAATTCACCCCCCCCCCCCCTCCCTTTTACATAGGGCACTTTCATCATCTTGCGCTGTCTCCAGAAGAGGGAATATTCGAAAATATGCTAGATAAATGATCCTTATACCGATCGATTTGGTCTTTGGGTGGTCTTTGTTCCACTGGACCGGTGAGATTTTATTGATCCAGATATTTCCGAATATTCCCCCTGTACAGGGTTTACACATGACATGGTAGCCATCTTATTAGTCGTCATTCCTACTTGTTCGTTTTTCAGAGGGGATCGAGAAACATTTGGTGGCACTTCAATATATGCTGAAAATAGTATCCGTGCATCAGTAAGGTTTTTCACAATGAACGCTGTTGTGACGTTACGACAGAACATTCGTACAATTAGATAAAAAAAAAAAAAAGAACGCGCCATAGACGCAGGGAAAACTAGCATGGTGCTTAGCTTGTTCGCCACTCCTGCGCACATCAGTATTTTTCAAGTCCTACCATAATTTGCGAGACGTCATCGGCTGGGATCATTCTAGCCTAACCTTACTCATTCATTTGAATCTCATCTAACTCGGAGTTAGGTTAGAAAGTACGCTCCGATTAGTGCTTTAGTGCGTATGCTTTGGGAATGGCCCTGCACGGAGAGCTTCAGTCACTGCATGCGATTTATGGAAAAAGCTCGGTGAATATGACGGTGCCAAAAAAAAAAAAAAGTTAACCTAAACTTAAAGTTTGTGACGCGAAACTGACGTTGCGTTCGCGTAATATGAATAGCTCATTTACATCGCATCTAAGTGGCACACACATTGTCCAAAGGTGCAAGATCTTCAGTGCAAGATGTACATTTCTCTAGCGCAAAGCGAAACAGATGTCCTGCCCCAAGCCCGGCGCATCTTCGAGGCGGACTCGCTCCTAGCGCGGAAGTCAAATTCGGTGCATGCGACCCTTTCACCGCCAATGAGTCGGCGGTGGCGAAAGGAAAAGGAAGGCGATAATTTGGCTCGTCCATTTAGTCACTCTAGCTTCGCATAAATACCATCGATAAAATGCGTGCCTTATGTTTCTCCCAAGTTCCGGCAACCACTGTTGGGAGAACGCGCGAACCACGTCCCTCGATCGAGTGTTCCGTCGCAATTCGGTTCCAATGGCACCTCATCTGAGTGCTGTGTCACTGCCATTTGCTTCCAAGGGCTGCACGATCGAGGCTGGCTCATTTAACGCTACCCGCAAGACAAGCATATAACAGGGGTTTAGCCTCGCTTAAGGTGCAACCCCACCCTTGGTTAGTGTGATTCTGAACTAACAGATGGCGGTGGGATCGCCTTCCAGGCCTGTACAACAATGAAAAAAATCGTGTGTGGCTGCGCTTCGATACAGTTGGATATTCTTCTATATCCAGAATTTGACATCCCTGGTCCTTTGCTTGGTTTTCTCTGCACGAGCTTTGTTTGGAAGGCGCACGGCTGCGCCACTTCTCGTGCAAGGGGCCCAGTTGCCACGCTACGAGCTCACGTCTCCAGCAAATGTAGACAGAACAAAACACGAAAATTGTCCTGAGCCAAATGGCGAGACACACGCACAACAAAACTACCGACGCGTTGAAAAATATAAAATTGCCTGTGCGCCGTTATCGGAGATTTCAGAGGCTAATGACCCATATTACAGTGTGGTCAGATTTATACAGATACGAATGAAGGTGACGAGAGGGCGAGCAGTGAACTGAAAAATAAAGGTGTAATCGGCGAACTTGTTCCAAAAAAAAAAAAAGTAAACAAAGAGCGTCAAGGCAGCAGAAAAGCAGGCGGCGATTCGGCAGCGTAACAAAGAGCGATAGCGAGACTGACTCGACAAGGTCGCTGGCAGCCAGAGGTCGGAATTTTAGGTCGCCGTCACTCACCCTCACCCTCACAGCCACACTCACCTAAGCCCCTCACTCACCCTCACCCTCACAGACAGCTACACTCACCTTCAGCCCCTCACTGACCCTCACCCTCACAGTCACTCTCACCTTCAGCCCTTCACTCACCCTCACTGAACCTCACAGCCCTCACGCACTCACCGCCCTCACGGCAATCACGCCCCTCACGGCCCTCACGCCCCTCACCGCCCCCACGGCCCTCACGCCCCCCTCACTCACTGATGGCCCTCACGCCCCTCACCGCCCTCACGCCACTCACGGCCCTCACTCACCCTCACACTCATGAATTTTCCTGGTTCAGAAACTCACTCATCCTCACCTCACCTTTGAAGATGAGGGTGAGTGAGGGTGAGTGAGGGCCCTCATGAGTGAGGTTTGTCGAGGTATGCTGGCAGCTGCTTATCTAGAGTGCGTCACGCCACCATCTCGAAAGTTCGGCAAAGAAGGTTCGAGCGTCGCGCGTTCCGGGCGAGGATGAACTGGCACTTTCGAGGACAAGAAAACAGGGCGAAACTTCCGTCTGGTGCAAGAATGAACGCGAATCTTCCAGAAGTTCGTGACCGAGCGTTGCTTTCTCGGCTCTGCGGGCGGCAATATGACGGGCCAGCCCTTTTATCGTGCATGTGCTTGGATTTTTGTGGATTTCCAGCAAAACGTGATGACGTCATAGTCTGGTTTAAAAAATTCTAGCTTGAGGAATTAACTACCTAAAAGAAAAGACTATTTTTTGGGCGGTCAGGTGTCTCATTTAGGTAGCTGGGTGTTTATTTTGACCCAAACCACGAGACTGGAAAACACAAAAAATGACACTCAGGTTTAGATGTTGAGTTTGGTAAACCCTAAGTAGGACTGGTGTGGGGGTCATAATAAAAAATACAGAGGTATAAAATAAACTCTCAGCAATAAAGAATAATTATTAATTTTAATACGATTCGGTGATAAATGCAATGACTGACCATGCAAAGATTCTGGGTCTGTTAATAGCTTTTGCACATAGATTAAGCAACTTGCAGGGTGTCACAAAAGAAAAAAAAAATACAGGGTTTCTTTTTACCGCAAGAATAAACTAGGCATCGCCGAACGCTCATTCTCCGCCCATAGGTAGCGCTAGAGGTACAACCAGATGTCAAAGTTTCAGCCCAATACGATACCTTCTTCAAAAATTATATGTGATTTTCTGAAAAGTTCAATGGGAAAATAGCGGCCGACAGAGTTTTCGAATACATGGGGCTCTATGGGCATCAGAAACGAAAAACAGGCCAAAAATGGGCTCTGTTTTTCCCATTGGAAGTTTCAGAAAATCACTTATAACTTTTGAATAAGGTGTCCGTTTGGGATGAAACTTTGGCATCTGGTTGTGACCTAGCGCTACCTTTGGGCGGAGAATGAGCGTTAGGCAATGCGTAGTTTATTTTTGCGGTAAACAAAAAAAAAAACCCTGTAAATTGTTTTTGTGGCATCCTTTGCCAGTCTTAATTTGGTGATTCATGCGCGCAAGTAGTGGTGGGCAAAAATGAAAACGATGCAAACGGGTAGGCTTTGACGTTGTATAAAATATAGTGTAAGCACTTACATGGTACGCTGATTAAGAATAAAACAGCCCTACGTTTTACACTAGCGTTGAGCGTGTCGAAAGTTAAGGGTGCATCAAAAGCTAAAGCTTGTACACATATACTGTTCAGGCCATTGTGTTTGAATGCTCATAGTAAATTATTACCCTCAAATTTGGTGTAAGTTGTCTCCTGGTTGCCTAAAATAGAAAGAAGGAAACATTCTAACTCTGGGTTTGTAGAAAAACTCCACCTGCTGACGGCCACCAATCATCTCGGCGCCGATTATGAGTATTCACTGCATGCCGACGGTCGCGTGCTTAGAACAGGTTTTCCCCACGTGATTTCATACGATCGCAATTTTTCTTGACAAACAACAATGTTTAGTCAGGCAAGCGGTCACATGTGAAGCTTAGAATATGTTCTATTGGTTGTGGCACACGAGGCAAATTGCATAGGTTTTTTTTTTTTTTTTTGCAATCCACAGAATAGAATGATCCTGGGTTACCTTGGCCTCTAATGCATGAAGCACACAAAAAAGCACGAACTGAATCGCTGTGGGATACGAAAACAATAATGATAAACAAGTGTGTAATCACGCAAAAACTGAGGGCATTGCACATATACAGAAGGTAAGCTTTGTTTCACTAAATACATTACCAATAAAGTATTTGGTTTTATCCTGCGAGCGAAGCGGAACATACAAGTGCGAGCACGCTGCCCTGAACTACACTTCCAGTGAACAAGTGCACCATCCAAAGCACCGAGCTCGCTTTTATAGCGTTTGAGGGGCTCAAATCTTTGAAAACACAATTATAATCAATTCTACTATTTCAATTATTTTTATTAAGTGCGCCTATCCGTTTTTTTTCTCTGCTTTTACGTTTACGTGCTATTTTCTTAGTTATATAATATTTTTCCAGAAGTCTGACAACTATAGTCTGTTTCATTATAAGTAAGAGCCACATAATCAAAAATGTAGACAAAAAAATAAAAATAAAAAAGAACGCGAACACACATTAAAAATTAGATGTAACGGCGCATTCAAAATTAGTCGTTAGTTTTTTAAAGAGCAGCAATTTCGTAGGACGACATTGTTACGCGATGAAGGTTATAGAAAGTGCAGTGCAACTGTTAGCTCGGGGTCTTTAGCGTGCATTACGCAGTATACGTGATACACGGTCGCACGACGGTAGGATGCAGATGGGCGACTGAACCCAGGGTCCCCGCTAAAGCCCCTTGATAAAGGCGTTTTTTACAAGTACCGGCAGCCACTATTGTGAAAACGCGCAAGACACGTGCCACGAGCGGGCGCTTCGCCGCCTTTCGCTTTCAAGGGCCAGTCATTATATACCCGTGCCAACGGTGCCCGTACCACACGGGCAACTCGAATTCCATTTACAACGAATGATATTTGAAGGATCGGACAATCAGCGCGCGACACTCTGAGCGTGGGGCGTTCCACGTGCGACAGATTGCGAGCCGATTCGTTGATCACATGAATGTCATTCGTTGTAAATGACATTCGAGTTGCCCGTGCGGCAGGCACGGGCAACTCGAATGTATTAGTGCTGCGTCGCCATTTGTGTCCAAGGGCCGGTCGAGACACGGGCCTCGTGCACTGGCACCTTTGAGGTTATTTGGAAGACCAACGCAAATACATCGAGGGGTTTTAGTTCCTGCACGCTCTGCAGCGGGAGCTCCGTGCTTTGAACGGAGCTCGCACTCGAGCATTTCTCCACGTGCTCTGATCTACGGTGCCACAACACACTCGGCCAACGATCCCCCACCGCACTTGATTTATCCTGTGAGCTAGACCAAATGAGCTACACTTAGAGTATCGGCAATAGACCGATCTCACCAGCTAGTTCGAGTACGCCACCGCTGCCGCCATGCATCGTGGGAGCTGTAGTCTTTCTGCATGTGTGACAACCCCCGCTGGAGGTCTGCACGAGCAGAGTACGAGGCGGCATGAGCTGTCTCGTGAACTGGCGTCTGCATCCTATGAACAACAATTATGGCGGCGTCACGCATGCGTAGAACGCTTATACTCCGTTCCACCTTCAGTGCGAGCGCAGTGGACGCCACGAGCTATCCCAGCCGATCAGCGCCGGGAGAAAATCGCATGACCTGCCGGTTGGGCAGAGCGACACAGAGAGCTCAAGGTCACATGACACTCTCTCAACGCTGGATTGGCTGGGATGGCTCCTAGCTTCCGCTGCGCTCGGACTGAAGGTGAAACGGAGTATAGTGAGATCGGTCTATTTTTCCCCCGATATTGTTTTGGGCGCCGCCATGTTGGTGGTTAGTTACAAATTAAATGCAACAGCCGGTCGTCATGATTCAAAAGTGCAACTTCCTCAGCAATAGTTTCGGTGTCAGGAAGCTCACGTAATATTGCTTTGCTTCTTCGCCAACTGTTTAAACATTTGTGGAGGACAGAAAAGCGTTTCCTGTGATTTCAGATAAAGCTTCAGATAACTGACAACCATCATTTTAAGCATCCATATCTGTATGAAGCGTAGCTTATTTAGTGGGTCTAGTTTAGCCCGACCGCATAGGCACAGAAAGAGAACGTACAGCTTAACTTCGCGCTCTGGGCCCTGCTTTAGTGGCTTCGTTGGTTGCGCTCCGAACTAAGGTAAAGCAAAGCAAATATTCAGATCTTAGGGTTTCACAAGCCAAACCAACAAAAAGCACTTAACACGCCCAAACAAAAAAACAATTATCGCGGGTTTATTTTGACTAACCGTAGATCTTTTGACGTGCAACCGAAATCTCAGATTGGCCTCCGTCGGATTGCGGTCACCTCGGCCGATATTTAAACCCGACAAATATAGATTCATAGGCCAGCGCGTTGGCTGAGAGGAACTGAAACGTTTTAACGTCATTGCCACTTAAGAGCCACCGAGGCGGTTTTTGAAACAAAATATAGTCGAACCATTCTGACAAGCATAGTTTAATATCGTAAATGATTTATGCAAGTGATAAAAACGTTAAAATGTTTTCGCATACGTGGCGGAATCTGAAATGGCAGAATGCATTTCATGGCGCCCATTTCATTTGGATCGCGTCGGGCATGTGTACCGACGCACAGTAGAACGTGCGAAAATGTAGCTGTGATGCATCCGCAGCCTCGCGCTTGTTGTTCTCACATCTCTGGCTCTCTCACTGCGGGCATCCAGGCATCTGACACCCTGAACTCTGGCGCTTTTTCTGTCTTTCAAGTGGCGTTCCAAGCGGCACACGACGGGAAATGCACATCAAGCTGTTCTTGAACGCGTGTCGCCATCTGTACTTTATATTAAGAAAGTACAATTTGTCGTAACTGAATGGGAAAAGTTTGAGGTCTTATAACATTCTTAACGTGTAATATATCGATATGGAAGTTCTGGAAAATGTAATATCGAAAGATGCTTCATAATTTAATGTCTCGTTATTTTGATTAGTTGACGTGATTCCGTTTTTATAGCGCCATGAAATAATACAATTTTAAACTTTATTTTTTATTTTAAAATATACATTATCTGTACAGTTTGTTGCTTTCTTTTTATTTTATTACATCTAACCGAACGCTCACGTAAAATATGGTGGACGATGGGACGTTATAACTCGAGAAATATTTTTTTTCAATATTAGAGACTGTGGTCTATTGAAAGCCAAATAATTAATTACCAACTAAAAATAATCGCGATATCAAGACATTAAAGCATTGTTGAGAAACGGCTCTTTAATTTGACATTAACTTTATAATTGTAAAAATATATAGAAAGAAAGTTATAAGCCGTCGGAAAAGCACCAAAACGTCATGCACGGTGGGGTCGCACCTTAAAGCGGTACTCCGCCGATTTTTGAGCTACCTCAACTAACTATATTTTCTGACTCCCCGGCCTTTACCCTTTCTGGTATGCTATTTAGTATCGTGAAATTCATAATAGTTATTGCGAAATCGACAAATGAAAATCATGCAAAAACAAACATTCAAATATACCCGCCCTTTTCAGGGCCGTGACGTCATTGGAAGGTCAGCTTGCCAGTCGGGCGAGCAGTCTAAAAAATAGAATATGTCAATCATTTGTTCCGTGATGGAGCGCGGGGACTGGAGCGAGCTTCCAAAGCATTCATTTGACACCATGAAACTGCTTCAAATCAGTTGGGAACAAATTCTACAGTCCAAAGAGTGAACCCCTGCACTTCCAATGACGTCACTTTTTCATTGTTGCCAGTAGAGACTTTCAGTTTGAAAAACACGGTGAGGACCAAAATTGTAAATTCAATAACTTCGTGAAAAAAAAATTATTTTGACCTAATATTTGGGATACTATTTTGGCGATGTTGTTTGGCGAGTTTAGTAAAATTTCAAGCAAATCGGAGACCATGAAGAAATCGGCGGAGTTCCCCTTTAAGGTGCAACCCCACCCTTGGTTAGTGTTATTCTGAACCAACAGATGGCGGTGGGATCGCCTACCAGGCCTGTACATCCATGCGAGAAATCGTGTGTGGTGGCGCTTCAATACAGTGGGCTATTTTTGTACATCCTGAATTCCACATGCCTGGTCCCTTGCTTTTTTTTTTTTTGTTTTTTTCTGCACGAGTTTTTTTTGGAACGCGCACGGCTGCGCCAGTTCTCGTGCAAGAAGACCAGTTGCCTACGCTCCGAGCTCACGTCTTCAGCAAATGTGGGGAGAACAAAACGCGAAAATCGTCCTGAGGCAAATGGCGATACACATGCACAACAAAACAGCCGACGCGTTGAAAACTATAAAATTGCCTGTGCGCCGTTATCGGAGATTTCAGAGGTCAATTACATATATTTCAATGTGATCAGATTTATATGGCGGGCCGGCCCTTTTGTCGTGCATGTGTTTGGCTCTTTGTATATTTCCAGGAAAACGTGATGACGTGATAGACTTCGGTTTCCAAAATTCTAGCTTGAGGAAATAAATATCTTGAATATCAAAACAAATGAACTATTTTTTTGGGCGGTCGGGTGTCTCATTTAGGCAGCAGGGGGGTTTATTTTGACAAAAACCACGAAACTGGAAGACATATAAAATGACACTCAGGTTTACATGTTAAGTTTGGTAAACCCAAAGTAGGAGTGGTGCAAAACTCGTAAAAAAAAAAAAAAAAGAAATAGCCGATGTTAAAATTAGCTTGCTGCAATAAATGACAAGAATAAATTTTAATACGGCTTCAGTGATAAATGGAGTGACTGGCCAGGCAAAACTTCTGAGTCTGTGGACAGCTTTTGCACATAGTTTAAGCAACGTACCAGTCTTAATTTGGTGATCTATGCGTGCAAGTACCGGTGTGCAAAAATGAAAAAGATGCAAAGACGTGCAGCACTCGTTCGAGGGATATGTCAGTCCTGCTCGCACAACAATGGCAGTCGGTGCTTGGAAGAAGCGCAAATCGTGAATCTTATAAAGGGAGCATTTATCCTCGCTTCAGAATCGCTCGATAAAACTCATGCTTCAAAAACACACACCACGAGACTCTAGACTCGTTCTTTCTCACTGTCACTGGTTTGGCGGCCGGTTCTGGCAGTGACCTTGCTGACTTTTCCTCTATATAGGATGCTGCGACGAACCAGTAGCTTGTTCTAGTTGGCACTATTTTCTAGCTCGGGAACTGCGCCCCCTAAACACCTTTCTGACGCACGCAGAAGGCGATTATTAGAGTGGACTATTTTCAACAGGCTACGGGGAAGAAAAGCCGAAGTCCACCACACTAATGCCTTCCTGTGTCTTTTCAGGACATCTCCAAGCTGAAGTCCTTCTCACCGCCTTTAAGCAAGACCATGACGGAACGTGAACTCATGAGCAGCCCAATGTTTCTCATGTTTTCCGTCCTATGCGTGAGCGTCTTTACGATCGTAATAATCGTGATCGTCGGTGCGCTCATGGGCTACAGGAGAAAAACAGAATACTGCGAGACAGAAGACTGCCGCATTCACGCCGTCATCTTGAAGATGGCCATGAACCCTGAGGTCAACCCTTGCAATAATTTTTACAAATTCGTCTGCGGCTCCTGGAAAGGCTCACAATCCATAGTGACGACTTCCACCGCGGATGACGTTACCCTCAGAGTGTACGGATCTGTCATTCAAACGTTGCTTCGAGAAGACCCCCAGCCAAACGTGCCGCAGAAGCTCTTTCGGACGTGCAACACCCCAACATTTTCGAACAGGAAAGTCTTGGAGAGTTTCAAAGAGATAAAGAAGGACATCGGCATTTTGTGGCCAGAAGAACGTCAGACGTTCGTACATCCATTGGACCTTCTCTTAAAGCTGTCCATCAGGTGGAACTTTTACTTCCTTCTCAATGTTCGTGTCATTCCGGCGTCAAGGCGTCGGAACAGGACGCTGTTATTCAGCGAGGGCACCATCGCCGCCAGCTTCCAGAAGCCGCTGGTTAACAACTTTTCCATCACCGATTTCCAGAGATACGTGCAGGAGCACTACGTGATACTCGGCGCATCTCCGGATACCAATCTGCGAGAGCTTATGGCGGCTGAACGTGATATCCTCGCTGCCGCACTATACGTTAGGCAAGGGGTGCCGGAGCAGCTGGCCGTTCCACTCCAATCGATGCAAAACTTCACTCCTACGGTCGAACCGGAGCAATGGCTCCAGTTCCTCAACAACTATTCAGAGCCGGAGCCTCCCTTCGCGCTGGAGCAGATCGTTATTATTGAAGACGCCAGGTTACTTCGCAAGATCGGAGAGCTGCTTAAGGACCACCCCGCAGAGCAGCTCGTCATCGGCTTCGCCTGGATCTTCATTCAGTCATACCTGTGGGTGGTCTCAAGCTCCCCCACAATTCGATTCGGGAAAGCCGATGTTGTCAACCGTTACAAACCAGTCGTATGCTTGGAGTACGTGGACGCTGCTTTGGGCTTGCTGGGGGCGACAGAGTACCTGCAGGCAAAGTTTTCTAGAACTGCGCAGCTTTTTGTTCATGACATCGTTCATAATCTCACAAAATCCGCCAAGTCCAAAATTCATTCCTCGCCGTGGATTAACAACAAGATCAAAATTCTGGCACTAGACAAGTTAGAGGACATCCACCTCGACGTCTGGCCGATAGACGACGACTTCGGCGGCGAGACTTCATCGTTGTTATACAGCCGTCTCGGAAATATGACGGACTCGTTCACCGAAAACCTCGTGACTGTCACAGAAAACATGCGCGCACTGATCAAGCGGGACCCCATCAAAGCCATTCATTCGAAACAGATAGCGCCGCCTTCGGGCTTTCTTTCTTACCTGTATTATCTCAATCAAATCAGCGTGGCCCCTGGAGGCGTTGACGCTCCCAGGTACTACGTGAACGGTACGCTGGCTATGACATACGGTGGCATTGGGATCTCGCTAGCAAGGCAAGTGGTCAAAGCGTTCGATCCACTGGGAATAACAATTAACGACCGCAGCAACGCCGTGAAATGGGTAGACCCAGACATCTTATCAGCGTATGCGGCCAGAGCGAATTGCGACAAGACTGGCGAGTCTGCTTTTCCCACCGTAGTGGCACTCGAGGTGTCTTACTCGGCCCTCAAGCAGGCTATTGAGGACCAAGACGTGCCGTTTGCAGATTTCCGACTGCGGGGCCTCAAGAAGTTCACCGAAGACCAGATACTTTTCATCACACATTGCAACGGACTGTGCTCTCTGAGTCGAGAGGATAGCGAGAACGAGTGCAACCTGCCCCTGAAGCAGTTTCCACCTTTAGCAGAAGCGTTCAAGTGTGCCATGGGTACACCGATGAATCCGTTACGCAAGTGTGTTTTCTTCAGCAATTCATCCGCATAATAGCTTTTTTTTTCGTTTCTGTAATTTATTTGATTTCGCGTTATATAATTTAATTTGTATCTCAGTAGGATCCGCAGAGAATGTTAAGTGATGACGGATTGCGCGGTGTGTTATAGTCGCCTTGTTAAAACGACTTCAGAGTTGGCGTGAAATTTCTAACTTTGATCGGAGGATGAGTGCGCGTTAGCATGCCATTAATTCTGTTCGACCGCATAAAATACTATACCAACGAAGACGAAGGGGCAGGACTGACAAAAGATGGCGTTTGTTTTTAGGCGTTGCCTTTTTAAAAGTTGGATGAACATTCAAAATAGAAAATAAGATTTCGGAATAATGCGGAAAGGTAATAATTATACCAATATGCGTATATCATAGCAAGTTTTAGTATTGTGTGCACGATCAAACCCAAGCACTGTGCGTTTGAATTTGTTTTTATACGCAATACTAAAACTGATAGCCACTTAACGCGACTAAAACATGTGCACGCTATTTAATTTTGTTCACTTAACGCAGGCTTTTCCTAAGACATTTCACTCAAATGCGGTAGCGGATCAGGCAACAACTATAATAGGGGACACTTTAAGTTAGTTGAAGTATCCGTTTAAAGTATCTGAACATCGAGTGATTCATCACAACCATGTGCTGCGTATCATGCTTGACTCGTCAACACACAGACTTTTACTCGCTTGGAAAGGAATTGACTTGAGATGTCGGCGGCGGAACGTTCTTCCGTCTTTCCATTTCGGTGTTGAGGCCGACCTTCCTTGAACAGTAAAAAGGACTGCGTTACGTTGGACGTTACACCAACAATCCTCGTCTTCAAAAACAAGGTTGTGCGCAAAGCGAGAGTTATTGCGTCGAAAATAGCCCGAGAGCCAATGGCCGCAAGCGGACTTCGAAGCAGACGCCACCTCTGTTGCCGATAGGGGCAGTGCTGCTCCAACACTCTCGCCGTCTCCCAAGAGCGTTCCTGTGTTTTTCCAAAGTTTGCTTTTCCGCTCAATGTTTTACTTGAGAGCAATTTGTTCTACTTATTGCTTTCTTCACCCTTCTGAAAATATAACGGGCTGACTGAAAAAAAAAAAAAACGACTGTAGACCAGGCATCAATGCCCATGTACAAGCTTGTTTTAAATTGTGTGTAACATCAGGCAATCTTCTTTTTTAATTTTGCTTTGACTGTTAAAGGCTTCTGTAGCAACAGTAACTTAAAGGCCGACGTACCACCCTCGGTTTTCTGCAGGGAAGATAATCCTCTTGGCGCTCCCCTCTCCTAAGCTGCGAGGAGGAGCCCGGTTGGGGCAAGGTAAAAAGAGGAGAGCATATGGGAAAGGAGGAGGCGGGCAAAAGTGGAAAGCGCGAAGTGTACGTCGGCCTTTAAACTTCAACTTTTGCACTTGATTTCTTTTTTTATCAAAACACATTTCGTTTGTTGATTGTATGAAAGATGTATAAAATCTCAGAGATGGTTCAACGTAGCAAGTTGGAAGCCGTAAAGCTGGGGCCACACTGCTCATAGATCATACAAAATGAAGTCTGGCGGACATCAGTCACCACCGGTTCAAATGCCGCATGCACAGCTTCACTTTGAGAAAAAGGGAAGACTGCGCATGCAGGAGTTTTGATTAGCTATCGAGGTACGCGAGCGCACGGGTAAACCATAGATTTGACCTCAGCGTCAGAAAAGGTTGTTCCCGGTTATGCGGAGTGCATGTGAGAGATGAATGCAGCATGCGCAGTTCGAGGGAGTGATCTGATTCCACCCAAAAAACAAGGCCTGCCCCCCTAACGTCATCACTAGTGGCTAGTTATTCCCTAGATTTCCCCTAGTGCGACACGAATTGCTCGATCCGCGCCCGGCTTGAAAAGGGAGAGCAACTGGAGCAACTCGGAGACCGTTTTGGGGGAATAACCCGTTTCAGAAAGGTGAGTTAGTATTCTCAACGCCGTTTAAAAGTGCGATAAAAACACCTTTATAGCGCGCAATTGTGTGACTAAATAGTGCGGAAAAAAAAATTGAATGATGTCGATGTTGGCAAATCGCAGCAATTGGTTTCGTCGTGTGGACGTCGGTGGCCCGTTGTTGCTGGTGTTGCGACGTCGAGTTGCTGGTAGAAGTTGCCCCGTGTGAAGCGGGCCTTTGCAGTTCCGCCATCGCGTCTCGCAGCGTCTCACGACGAGACGCAAGAAGGCGGCGACGCCAAGACGGACACGTCGGCCGATCTGCTGCGACTCGCGTCAAGGTTCAGCGTGTTCGCCGCTTGGGGCGGGGGTCCACTAGCGATGACGTCATGCGTAGGCCTTGTCTGCAAGGCGGTATTGAGCCACCGCATGTGCGATGAAAATTCTCACGGGGGCTGCTCCTCAGTCTGTGGCAGACGACGTATCGGCTGTGTGACGATCGCGAGTTCCGAGAAGGCCGGTGTTTCGTGAAGCCGGGGTGTGACACTAGGAAATTGTAGTAGACCGTTTTTCTTCTCCGCTACGGTATCCGTGAAGAAAACGCCGCAGCTGCGCATGCGCGCCTCCAGCATTGTCTGCATAGCTCAGGGTCTCGTGGCGGATTACGGAGCGCTATCCGGGTGCTTAGCGGGCTGCGGAAGCGGTCTACTACAATTCCCCATTGACGTGTTCCGAGAATGACTGACTCGCGGGGCCGGGGTGTCGCAGAACAGGAAACGCGCGCGTGCAACCTCGTCGCTGTTCCTCGAGCGGGTGTTCCGTCACCGATCGCTTCAAATGGCGCCTCATTTGAGTGCTGTGCCACCGCCATTTGCTCCCAAAGGCTGCACGGTCGAGGCTGGCTCATTTAACGCCCCTTGCTAGACTTGGTTAGTGTGATTCTAAACCAACAGATGGCGGTGGGATCGCCTTCCAGGCGTGTACATCAACGCGAAAAATCGAGTGTGGCGGCGCTTCGATAGAGTGGGAAAATTTTTCTATATCCTGAATTCGACATCCCTGGTCCCTTGCTTGTTTCTTTCTGCATGAGCTTTGTTTGGAAGGCGCACGGCTGCGCCACTTCTCGTGCAAGGGGGCCAGTTGCCACGCTACGAGCTCACGTCTCCAGCAAACGTGGGCAGAACAAAACGCGAAAATCGTCCTGAGCCAAATGGCGAGACACATGCACAACAAAGGAACCGAAGCGTTGAAAACTATAAAATTGCCTGTGCGCCGTTAGCGGAGACTTCGGAGGCCAATGACACATATTACAATGTGATCAGACTTATATGACGGGCCGGCCCTTTTGTCGTGCATGTGTTTGGCTCTTTGTGGATTTCCAGGAAAACGTGATGACGTGATAGACCTGAATCCTAGCTTGAGGAATTAAATACCTCGAAAATCAAAACATAGGAACTATTTTTTGGGCGGTCAGGTGTCTCATTTAGGTAGCTAGGTGTTTATTTTGACAAAAACCACGAAACTGGAAAACACAAAAAATGACACTCAGGTTTAGATGTTGAGTTTTGTAAACCCAAAATAGGAATAATGCGGGAGACATAAAAAAAAAAAAAAAAAGCTGAGGATAAAATTAACTCGCAGCAATTAATGATAAGAATTAATTTTAATACGAGTTCAGTGATAAATTTAATGACTGGCCAGGCAAAAATTCTGGGTCTGTGGATAGCTTTTGCGCATAGTTTAAGCAATGTACCAGTCTTAATTTGGTGATTTATGCGTGCAAGTAGCGGTGTGCAGAAATGAAAAAGATGCAAACGGGTAGAGTTTGACGTTGTATACATTCTAGTGTAAGCACATACATGGCACGTTGATTAAGACTAAAACAGCCCTATATTTTACACTAGCGTTGAGCGTATAGAAAGTTAAGGGTGCATCGATAGCTAAAGTTTGTACAGATACACTGCTCAGGCCGTTATGTTTGAACGTTCATAGTACTTTATTACCCTCAGATTTGGTGAGAGTTGTTTCGGTTTGATAGAAAAACTCCACCTGCTGACAGCTACCAATCATCTCGGCGCCGATTATGAGTATTCACTGCATGCCAACGGCCGCGTGCTTAGAACGAGTTTTTCCCACGTTATTTCATTCAATCGCAATTGTTCTTGACAAACAACATTGTTTACTCAGGCAAGTGGTCACATGTGAAGTTTAGAATATTTTGTATGAATTGTGGCACACGTGGCAAGTTCCATAGGTTTTTTTTTTACAATACGCGAAATAGAATACTCCTGGGTTACCTTGGCCTCTAATGCATAAAGCACACAAAGGAGCACGAACTGAATCTCAGTGGGAAACGAAAACAATAACGATAAACAAGCGTGTAATATCGCAAAAAACTGACGGCATTGCACATGTGCAGAAGACAAGCTTTGTTGCACTAAATACAGGGTGATTCAAGGAGACTCCAGGCTTTTTAAATCGACCGCAATATTCGGTTTCTTAATCTATCGCGCTACGACTTTGTGCAGCGTTGCCCACAGATGGTGCATTTTTTTTTTTTTTGTGAAATTTGCAAAGAGTGAACTTACCTGAGGAAACAGTAAAGAAGGAAAAAGGCTTAGCTCCTATGGAAACGCAGCGACGCCACCGGTCTTCAAACAACACGGCACCGTTTCGCACGGGAGACAAGAGATGGCGCAACGAACGCCGCCAACGAACGAGCATACGGCGCCGAAAGCCGGTGTCTTAGCAGACGATCTTTTCGACTAGAGTGCCTTCATACACACGCGCGCTTTTGCTTGAGTGGTGACATCTCAGCCATTTTACCGCCCAATCGTTTTTTTATGCATTTTGTACTGCACGCAATCCGGTGTCACTCAGCTCGAGCGCGTAGCTTTGGCTAATGCATAGACGCCATTTTACCGCCCAGGTCACGGACTGAGTGCGCGAGAGCGTCACGCGCTGGGCATTCAGAGCAACAATGAATGTCTTCACCCTCAGACAGACAGACATGCAGGCACCCTATTTTCGACTCAAAAGCGGCGCGCGTTCCGCAGGTGGCGGCAGTCGCAGAAACAAAAACAGGCGCGGTAACAACAAGGAACTGCAGTTCTTTATCTGATAAAGATGCCGGTTCTCGGCGTCGTATGCTCGTTCGTTGGCGGCAGTTGGCGTCGCGACCGCTTGCGCCATCTCTTGTCTCCCGTGCGAAACGGTGCCGTGTTGTTTGAAGACCGGTGGCGTCGTTGCGTTTGCATAAGAGCTAAGCCTTTTTTCTTTCCTTACTTTTTCCTCAGGTAAGTTCGCTCTGCAAATTTCACACACACACACACAAAAAAGGCACCATTTGTGGGCAACTCTGCACAAAGTCGTAGCGCGATAGGTTAAGAAACCGAATTTTGCGGTCGATTTAAAGAGCCTGGCGTCTCCTTGAATCACCCTGTACATTACCAGTAAAGTATTTGGTTTTCGTGCGAGCGAAGCGGAACGTACAAGTGCGATCACGGTGCCCTGAACTAAAGCCCTGAACTACACTTCCAGTGAACAAGCGCACCATCCAAAGCATGGAGCTCGCTTTTATAGCTTTTGGTGCGCTCAAACCTTTTAGAACACAATTATAATCAATGCAATTATTTCAATTCTTTTTATTAAATGCGCCTATGTCTTCTTTTTGTATTTTGCGTTCACGTGCCATTTTCTTATTTTTATATTATTTTTCTAGAAGTCCGACAACTATAGTCTGTTTCATCATAAGTAAGAACCGCATAATCAAAAATGCAGAAAAAAAAAAGAACGCGAGCACGCCAACACATATTAAAATTGCAATGTAACGGCAGTGTCATAATTGGTCGTATGGTTTATTAGCGAGCAGGAGTTTCGTACGGCGACGTTGTTACCCGTTGTAAATTATAAAAAGTGCAGTACAACTGTCAGCTCCGGGTCTTTAACGTGCATTACGTGGTATATGTGACACACGATCGCACAACTATAGGATGCAGATGGGCGACAGAACCGAGGGTCCCTGCTGAAGCCCCTTGAAAAAGACGTTTTTTTATAAGTACCGCAAACCGATGCTGTGGAAACGCGCAAGACACGTGCCACGAGCAGGTTCTTCCCCCCGCCGGTATTCGCTTTCAAGGGCCAGTCATTTTAGTGCTGCGACGCCATTCGCCTCCGAGGGCCGCTCGAGACACGGGCCTGGTGCATTGGCGCATTTTACGTTGCTTGAAAGACCAACGCAAACACATCAAGGGGCTTTAGTCCCTACAGGTTCTGCAGCGTGAGGTCCGTGCTTTGAACGGAGCTCGCGCATTTCTCCACGTGCTCTGATCTTGGGTGCCACAATACACTCGGTTAACGAACCCCCAGGGGGGATCGGTGGCCGAGTGGAGCGAAAGCTCCACTCGGCACGTGGAGCGAAAGCTCGCGCTGCAGAACCCAGGGATCCTGGGTTCGAGCCCCTCCCCTGCCCGTTTCGATCTGGATGAGCATCGTACCGGCGTGCGGTTGTGTATCACTACTGCGTGATGCACGTTAAAGACCCCAGGCTAGCGGCTGTACCGCACTGGCTAAATTTCTCATCTACAGCTGGGAGACTCGTCGCCCCTGTGAGGCAGACCAAGTTCTAGGCTGTATAAACACACACACAACCCAATTTTTTTAACGAACGCCCACGGGACTTGGTTTGGCCTAGTGAGCTAAACCTAATGAGCGGATAAATTCCACCAATCTTCGAATCGCCTCTTTGCGACTGTAATTCTTTTCTCTTCCGTCCTTCTATCGTTGCCAGCAAAACCCAGGCCCTTGGTCAAATCCGTGACCCATTTAGGGAGGGCAGGGCGAAGCCCCCTGCACTTTAAAACCAAGTGCTCTAGTGTATCGCTCTCATTATGGCAGGTGGCACATAATGTGTCTGTCTCCTGAAATTTAGCCGTATACGTCCTCGTCCTCAAAACTGCCGTTCTCGCCTTAATCAATAAAGCCTGCAGTGAATTCTCAAGCACATTTTTCTTTCTTATGTCCCGTTTTTCTGACCTGTACATTGTTAGAGCTGATTTTTCCTGCATTCTTACCTTCTAAATGTTTCTTTATGCCTCTTTCACTTCATTTTTCACTGAAGTAGTCTGCTCAGCCCCACCACTAGTGTGTAGGTATTTAAATGTAAGCATTCGGGTTCGGTTTGTCCATTTTGTGTTTACACGTTTTGTGTATAAATAGTTGAATACATTCCGTGCCCACCGCGTATCATCCATTTTGGTCAACTTTTGTTCAAAGTTCAACTTACTAGCTGCCTCACTGCTTTCAAAAGACGACCAGTCCATGTCCTCTGCTGCTCCCCCATTGAATTTCTTTCCATGTGCTCCCAGTGCCAACCTACCTATGCTTCTTTGTTAAATTTCTAATCCTGATTGAACCTCTGATTTCAGGAGCCGTACCCCATTGATCACTTCTTTCCATATACCTCTGACCACTTCATATAAATTACATTTACACAGTGTTTTGAACTTTATAATAGATTAATTTTTTCCCCTTTCCCCAATTATATTCTCATGATCCTCTAGACATTTCCTTCCCTCATTGAACCAGACTCCCAAGTATTTTAATTTTCCTACAGTCTGTTACAATGTCATGTATCCTCAGGGGTTCCCTGTTTTCGTTGTTAAGCACTATTACTCCAGACTTCTCACTACGAAAACTCCTGCCCAAGGCGTCCCCTTCCTCTCCACATATTCCAGCTAGTTCCTGTAACGTATCCTGGTTATTTGCCATGAGTACTGTGTCGTCCGCATGCATCAGTCCTTGTATTACCTGTATTACATTTCTCCCTCCTTTCATATAACTCACATCGAAGCCTAAGTTGCTCTGCTCTAATTTCTTTTCCATTGCACTGAGACATATCATGAAGAGTAGAGGTGAAAGTAGACAGCCCTGCCTGAGCCCAATGGAAATCCGGAGGTTGCCAACACTGTGCAGGAGCCCTTTGTGAACTTTCAACATTAAAAGCAGAAATAACAAAAAAGGAGAGGGGGAATCCCAGATTCGCCAGCTCTTCCTGGTGCACAACACTGGCGTTCCTTCAAGCGCGTCAGTAGGACGACTCTTTAGCGTCGCCGGAGATGTATTCTCAAGGAAGAGGAGAAACGTAACTTATGAAAACTTCAAGAAGCAGCTACAGCTCAAGTGCAACGTTTACTGAAAAGAAAACAATAAACCGTGAGACAGATGCAGTTTTTTATTTGGTCTTCCTAATAGCGAGAAACGTAACTCGTTGCTTCTGAGGAGAATCGGTAACGAGTAACGTCTTTAGTTACTTTTTAAGCGAGTGACGAGGAACGGTGTTTAGTAACTTTTTGGGGAGTAACGTGTACATGTCTGGTTCTATAGGTTAGGTTGCTTATACACCGACGTGCGGGACTGACGTCACTGAGTTGCGGCGCCGCTGCGATCGCGCCGGATCGGTCAGGCGGGCCAGGTGTGGACAAATCAGCGGGCGCTTTGCATGTACGACGCAGCATTTCGGCATGCCGCGAAGCCGCGTGACGGTTGGTTGTGCCGAGAGGTACTGCAAAAGTGGTGGAATAAGCTTCCACAAGTTCTTGGTGGACGCTGACAGACGCAAACGATGAAAAGGCTTCCTGGATAAAAAAAAAAAAAAAAATGTTCGCTTTGCACGGACGATTGCTTATGTGTTAAGCTTCCATTGAAGGTAAGTGCGCGGCTTCCACTGCTATCTTTGTTCCCAGCACTGGGGCACTCCTGTGCGCAGGGAAACCGTCATCTGATACACACCACTGGAGCTTCGTTCCTACGGTGTTCGCACACAAGTTTCCGCCCAAGAGTTCCGAGGTTGCTGGTGTAACAGCAACACCATGGGGTGTAGTAGCAGCTGCCCGCTGCAACGGTACGACCTTGGCTCCGACGACGCACAACGCGGCCCCCTGAGGCGTCCAGAGCTTTCAGTCTCGTACGTAGCCTGTGGCGTAAAAAAGTGCAGTAAAATTTCCGACACGAACGACTCCCGATATTTTCGCACGCATAGCAATCAACCAGTTCTAACCAGACTCGAAGTAGTCGTACACCTCGAGAGACTTGTACACGCTTGCACCGTGTCGGCCGTAAATTAGCTCGGCGAAAAGAGCAGGTAGGCGACAACGTGCGCCATCGAGGTTGGTGGCGGCAACTTGGACGACTTGTCGTTGGAGCGCCAGCGCTCCTTTCTCACGGCGTAGGGACCCTCGAAGGCAACGCCGTCAACGCGAAGGTTCTCGCTGTATCACTGCTGCTCGGGCTCTGGCAGCAAACAACAATAATCAGACAAAAAAAAAAAAATCTAGAAACGCGGCTGCAGCTTCGGTTAGCGAAAGTACAGCCCGCGTCGCAATGGGAAAAACACGGCGAAGGCGGTCGCTCTTGCCCACACCCTTCCTGCGCATGCGCAGCTCTCTTGCTGCGTTTGTCAGACGTGCAGACGTTACCAAAAACAAGTAACTAAATACCGTTACTATTTTCTCGCTCAAAAAGTAAGTAGGTACACGTTATTCGCTACCGATCCTCAAAAAGAACACGTTACTTTACCTCAAATGTAACGCGTTACCTTTCTCGTTACTTTGACGACCATAAATACACGACTGCTTTTGTTTTATGGTTTATTGCTTTCTTTTCAGTAGTCGTTGCACTTGAGCAGTAACAGCCTCTCGAAGTTTTCATCAATTATGTTTTCCCGCTTCCTTGCGAAACTATTTCCGGCGACGCCAAAGAGTCGTTCTACTGACGCGCTCGAAGGAACGACAAGTAATGAAGCACTGGTGAGGGTGCAGGCTAGCTGGTGTAAATTGAGCATAGTTGTAAACCCGAGACTGGGGATACGGACAAGGGACAAAACACAGAACGACACGGACGAAGTCTCAGAGACTTCGTCCGTGTCGTTCTGTGTTTTGTCCCTTGTCCGTATTCCCAGTCTCGAGTTAACAACTATGCTGAACGACAAGTGTTGTGCTTCGTGGAAGAGCAGGTGAATCTGGGATCCCCCAATTCTCTTTTGTTCCCTCTGCTCCTAAAGTTCTAAGTTGGCAATGGGCTCTGGTGCCTTCCCGTGTTGGCAAGCTCCAGCTTTAGCCTCGGTCTTTACACAATTCCAGGAGGTTCAACCATCGAGCCTTATTGTGTTCGCCGGGTGAAGTACATTTCCGGCTATAGACTTCGACTGAAGTGTTCAGCGATAAAAGTTGCTATACTATCGTATTGTCTACTTGTTTTTCGGGTTGCCCATCTGCCTTTGTCGCAATAGACGCATACTCAAGTTAGAATGAAAACGAGCCTCTTTAAACGGTCTTATGCACGTTACTCACCAAAAGTAACGAAATACCGTTACTCTTTACTTGGCCTTAAAGATAATCACATAATTCACTCGTTCATTAAAAAAAAGTAATTAAATACATCACTCGTTACTGAAACAGTAACTGGGTAGAAGTAACTTGTTACTCATGACGTGTTACGTACATGTCTGGCCGCACGTCGGTGCGCCCTTTTACATCATTTACCTCCTTGATAATTACAAGTTCCCCAAATTAATAGAGTAATTTCTAATTTAGAAAGTCAGGTTGCCATTGTTAGATGTTCGTAAGCACTGCAGAATGGCGGAGCAACCTTCGCCGCAGATTGTGCAATTCATTCACACGTCGGTGCGTACAGCAAACTCCTGGTGCCGACGAGCTAATCAAACACAGCCTATAATGCGACACCTCTGCGTTCATAGGCGTAGACTTCGGGGGGGGGGGGGGGGGCAGAGACCCCCCCGGGCTTGGGCCATGATCCTTACCGAGACGCTGTTTACGTGCCATGAAATTCTATAGTAGTGGTATGTAAAAAAAAATAACGCCCACGTTGCCTTTATTGACAAAATACATGGGAAACGGAATCCCAGCGTGCTTTCGTTAGCTTCAATGTACGGTTCTGGCGAAAAGGTAACGCGCAGCACCCCCTCCCCCCCGCCCCGGAGAACTTCTCAGCCTGCCCCCCCACCCGGGGAAAATGGAAAGTCTACGCCGCTGTCTGCGTTCATCACTCCTTCTGTGGGTGTGTCATTGCCTTCTAATTAGGGTTGTGGCGAATATTCGTTCGAATCGAATAGCGCAGCGTCATCCCTAGCTTCTGGACTGCTGAAAGAACCGGCCGTCTTGGATTTCCCTTGGATTGTCAAGACTATGAATGACGCAGCTCTATTCGATTCGAACCACTATTCGCCACAACCCTATACTTCTAATCCAACCAAACAAAGAAAGTGCACCGTCACGTTTCGGTTTTAGCTTTGTGTTTGCGTGTCAGCCATTGTGCTGGGACTCCGCAGCTTCCAACGGACAGCAGACTTTCGAAAGCGGTCTGTAGTGGTTTACAATCTGATCAATCATTTGCTAGAGCCCGAAAATAAATTTCCTTTCAGAAATAACCACACCGATAAATCAGTCGAAAACATAGGAATGCTGGCAACATTTAGTTTACTACCATTGTGCTATTGGATTCATGCTGTTTCAGCTTTTGATAGTCTGAAACGAATTTAACTAATGGGCCTTTTCCACATACTGACGGCACCAGGCGGTGATTGCACGAACTAAAAATCAAGGAAGTGACCTACCATGCGCTACCAATCGATAATGGGAGCTACGCTACCAGTTTCTTCACTCTCTGAGCTGCGACGCGTGCCCAACGCGGCTTTAAACAGGGGCATCCGTGGCGTTCACCCAAACGTTGTGTTTTTCTTTCCGTCCACTTTCTTTTTTTGTGTAACACAATTATATATATGCTGCAATTACGTGTTGTACTACTCACTGATCCACAGCCTCCTTCTGAATTTCCTCGATTTTTCGTGCCGACGTCCGCCGCTTGGCATCCGGCGCTCGCGTGTGCGCAGAGCGCTTCTCGGAAAAGGTTCATTCTAGGGGTGTGCGAATAATAGAGAGTTTTAGTAGATCGTTCCGATACCTCCGATAGCCCCGATAACGATACTATGCATGCGCAAGGGAGGCGGTGGCGGAGTATCGGGATATCGTTATCGGAGTCATTGGAACGATCTACTAAAACTCTGTAATGGTTCGAATTGAAAAGCGCGGTGTCATCCCTAGCATCAAAAGCGCAAAGAGAGCCGGTTGCATCGGTTTTCCTTTGCACCGGAAAGGCTATGAATGACGTTGTGCTAGTCGATTCGAACCACTATTCGCACACCCCTAGTTCATTCATTTCACTGCTGGATTCATTGAACGAACGAATTAATTGACTGTCCATTTGTGTAGTTCACACAATATATTTGTTTTGTTTTGTGTTTCGTCCAAACTCAAATCATGAGTTTGAACGAAAAAAAAAAAAAAAAGCTGACAACTGATAAAACGATGAAACGTCGTGCGCAGTTCACAAAGCAGACTTTTTGTTTTTCTTTTATCTTTTGGTCTAAACATATTTTAGCTTCGTGATTGGTCGAGCTTCCTCCACAGATTGCAGTAAGCGATCCTCCCATGTGCGTTGCGTAAAACCAGACGCACCAGGTTTCTTAGACTGTACCTTGACCTGAGCAACAGGAAAGAAACGTTGTATCATATTCCACCGTGCAACCATTAACGTGTGAACAGAACTAAAATTCAAATATTGATAATGCCTTTTTGTTCGAGGAAGCGTGGCGCCATCTAGGCGACTCGCCTGCAGTTTGACGGTATCCAGGTTTAACTATTTTCCAAACGCCCGAAGTCCTTTGAAGGGTTTGAAGGTATCCAACTGGGATTCTTTGTTTTTTTGTTGTTCTTTTGTTTCGGCGTAAACAATAAACCTACACGTGCTTACGTGAAATACACTCGGAGTTTACATCTTTTTGTTTTTCAAAAGCAAGCGGGACTGCCCGGGAAATTCAGAAGTAACGAGAAGTTTATTCCGTCGCAGCCAGATGGCGATACAAGCCTTGCCGGTAAGGACATTGTGCAGTTGAGAGGCAAAATTGAGATGTTTTCTTGCTGCCTTGTCCCATCGTGTAATTTTTACCCGGATTTCGACTCTTAGGCGTACGGTGCTGGAGGCTGTTGTACAGGGAGTTTACGAGAAAAGTGGACCGCGTTTTTCGACCCGGGTAACTCAATTATGCATTGCAGAAAGTTCAAACTCCGTGCGAGTGTGACACTAGCGTTTGGGATAGAACGCGAATGTTTGAGAAAAGGACGTTACCCGAATCAAAAACTAACCGAGAAAAACAAAAACAAAAAATTTCATGAGCCGACGATCACCTAAGCTTAATATCGTCAAAACATGAACTGGCATTGTGGATGCTTGTGGGATTTATATCTGTAATAAGCACTAGTGCTTTTTACGGAGATAAGCAAAAGAGAATATTGTTTTCTTTCTTGCTGACAATGCCTTTTTTTTCTCGCTGAAATAGATGCTATAGGCGCACGCATTCTCATTTTTTTGTTTTGACAATATTAGGCTTATTTGTTGTCGGCTCAAAGTGAAAGTTTGTTTTTCTCAATTACTTTTGATTCAGGTGACGTCATGTTTTCAAACTTTTGCGTTTTATCCCAACCGATAGCGTTACATGCTCAGAGAGATTGAGCTTTCTGCGATGCGTAAATTATTTACCCGGGCAAAAAAAAGAAAAACGCATTTTTCTTTTTCCGGAACTCTCGGTACTTTGTTTACCGTGCCGTAGCGTCCAACCTGCCCTCCCTTCTTTGACGCGTCCTCCTGGGACCTTAGACCGGCTGGCGCAAGGCAATGTACACAAAATGAGCGCGTCTTTCAAATTGACAACAATCAAATGAGACTGTCTCTTGCATTCTGCACGATTAATTGTCCAAGTGGCTTTGCTTTGGTTCGGGTTTAAGGCCACTTTAATCTACAGAAACCCTTTCCAGAAGAGCACGTTACTGTTATTTCAGTTTTGAAGTCATAAACGATTACTACAATCTAATTGCGCTAAAAGCAGCGTGGAAAATAAAAGTCAAGGTGATTTCTTCGTCATTTGAGTCAACCTGGTTTTACTACGATGGTCTAAATCAAACCTTCCACGCAAAATATTTCATAAACATATATTTTTTTACCGTTTGTTTTTTACTTGATGCCTCCTATGTGCGTTTGTTTTGTATTTAAATCAAGGAATCATCAAGGAAGAAATATTTACATCAGGTCGACCACAAGCCCCAAGCAGCGGTCTTCTGAGCAAATCCGGACGTCGGGCTTCCCTTGTACCATTCACTTCGTTCGTCAGTTACGCAACATGCTATTGCAAGTAAATAAGGACGCGAAAGAAAGAAACTAACAGAAGAAAAGTAACGTCCTACTGCAAGCAAATCAGAATGCAAAAGAAAAAAAAAAAAGTTGCGAATCAGGCCCATTCACTTACCTGTGAAAATCAAGCTGTTTCTTGTAGATATTATACAAATATTTAAAAATATTTTTACCACTCAATAAAGAAGTTGGTTATCAAATTGTACTTTAAAATTAGAGTAATTGCGCATTATTTTTTTGTGATTGCACGGATTGGTAAATGAATCTGTCATGCTTAAAAATACATTTAATGATTAAAAATCACTATTTTATGGCTACAGTGTTTTAAAACAAATTAATCTGATTGGAATAAAATGCATCGGATTTTACAAAAAATAATTTGATTTACTTTAAAGGGCCGATGCAACAATTTTTGCACTTTGCTCGAATACCGCTTAGAACAATTACCTGGCGTTTATAACCAACGAAACACGCGTTCGTTCTTCTCCGCACGCAATAAACACCGCAGAAAAAATTAAAGAGAGATGAACAGTGCCTCAACTCGTAGCCAGAACAAGCGGCCACGTGATCTGGAGCCGATTACTAGCATATGCTGCCAATGTTGATCATTGCCACGCGCTGAGGTTGGCAAAGCACACGACACGCGCAGAGTTCCAGATATAGTTATAGACACGGGCGACTGCTCGAATGCTTGTCGAGCTATTGATTCTCATCAGCCCAAATCGAGCGCTCACGCAATGTTCGGGTACAATCTGTGAGCAAAATTCAAATACCGTCCCTGGGCGATAATGCAATCGCCATGCTACGTTATAAAATTTAGCGAATGACAGATTGAAAGAAAACGCTCGCTTTTATCCTTGAAATTGCTTCGCAACAAAGAGGTGTTTTGGTCAGTGGTGTTGAGTGCGAGCATTCTTGGGTCCCACTAGTGCCCGTAAATTCGTGTAAAGCGATGACCATTCCAATTGAATATCGTTGCACCGCCCCTTTAATGTTTCTTAAATCATGATTTGTTTTTTTCTACCTTTGCCGAGACACAAATTTTTTTTTTTTACGACTGGTCTTGCCCACATTCTAAGAACATCTCTGAGTTTACTTTCCTGCAGAACACGGAGACAGCCAATCAGGGCGAACAATATCGGATCCTAGCAAGTGACGAAGCTTATAATAATACCAACCTTTCATTGGCCAAGCTCCCTCCATGCACTGCAGCGATTAGTTTTCCCTCTAAGTGTCTTGCGGGAGAGAAAAGTCGCTCCAGCTTACGTAGATAGCATGTTTCTAAGAAAAGTTCCCAACGTGGAGAAGAGTTACATACGAATGAATTGGTTTCCAACTATAATGATGGAAACTGCCAACCTCCCTGTGCTCTATGCGAACTGCCAGCTCTTGGTCAGCTTAGTTGGTAGAGCGCTCGGCAAACCTCAAAGAGGTCCTGGTATCGATTCCCGGACCAGGCGTATATTTTCAGCAGAAACCAGTCGCCTAGAGAGATCTCGTAGAGGGCGACACCTCAGACTAGCGTTCCGTTCATAACAAATGACACGCACGCAAATATATCCTGTTGTATTGTTTACTGATGTCATAGGGAAAAACAACACCGGAAAGTTCGCGACTCAGAAAACCAGGCCGAAGAAGTTGGGTGGTTCGAGAGGGACGAGCGTCAGGTGCGAACTCCCGCCCCTGCCGCGCCGACCGTACTGTCTGTCCGAGCCGGGCACGACGACTCTCCGATGCTCCGTGGACACCACCTTCGTCGAAGGCACGTCGGCGTCCATGTCCATGTCCGTGTCCATCCCTGGTACACCGTGACTAGTGATACGCTCGCGAGTGGTCCTCTGCTCGTGGGTGACCATCTCCGGCTCGCTGCGGTCTCTCGGGTCCATGCGTCTTCTCTGGGCCGCGCATGAAACCGTCAACATGGCGGCGGACAATAGCAGCAGCAGCAGCGAGAAGCCACTGGTCATGGCTTTCTGAGAAAAAAAAAATAAAGAAATCCCTCGGAGTCTGTCTGTGGTAAAAGCCAATATGAAAAAAAAAAAAAAAAATGCTGGGTAATTGTGTTGCACGCGAAACGTGTCGCGTCTACGCTCTCGGCCTACTCTTCGTCGATCATACTCCATCTCACAAATGTCTGCGGCTAAGACAAAGGCTCAGGCGCGTGAGCATAGCTCAGCAAATGCATTGGTTGGTACGACAACTCGTGCACAGAAGGCACTTTCCAAAGCCACGCGCTCGTGCCCATGCCTTTGTCCGAACTGCAGATGCTTGTGAGATAGAGTTTAGCGACTGGCTTAACGCGTGGCATTAAAAATTGAACTTAGTTCTTTGCGAAGAACAATTGATTTCACTAGAGCAACGTTCCGAGCATACGAATGCAGCTGAATGAATTACTGTAGTAAGTATGCCGAAGCTATACTTGCGCGTGTTTAGAGATAAGAGCGTCCTTCGCAAGTTCACATGGGCTCTAGTTTGTACCGCAAAAAGTAACTATTTCTAGAGTAATTCCGTCCTGAGTTCTTTATGTTTGAAGCAGGATGTTTGAAAAATACTGTTAGGATGAACTATTCCTCTCTGTGAACACAGCAGCTGCTTTCATACCTAGAAAAAATGAATCTAACATCATCTAAGCGCAAAATACGAATAATACGATTACGTTGTTGTCTTCATAGCCTTAAGTTAAAAAAAAAGAAACGAAAAACATGAGTGAACATAAGCATTTAAACTCTTTTCAATGCCTCTTTCAGCTTTTCAATGCCTTTTTCAGCTTTTCAATGCGGAATTACATGGAAATGCATGACGTGTATTATTTTTCACCTGCAAGAAGATACAATTACAAAACAAGGTTTAGCTACCAACCTCCTTTTTAAATTTAAAGAAAATAATAGCACATGCTGTTTCTTGGGGGCTTTCTAATTTAGTAACCCTGGCGCATTAAAATAAAATTAAAGCCCGTTGGTAAACTTTTTTTTTACATAATCAGGAACACATATGAACATTTTAAACAGAACACGAGAGGGCCGATGTAATGGCTAGATTGTTTGGAATCGAAGGACCTATTAGCAGTGTTGGCAGTAACGCGTTACTAGTAACGCCGTTACCTGTCGCCCGTTACATTTTCCAGTAACATAGTAACGCACGCGTCCTTTTTTCAAAACAATAAGGGTAACGTACTGACGTTACTTATTTCGAGTAACGGGTGAGGTAGTTACGTTACTCGTTACATTATTACGTTAGTTACGTTACTCGTTACATTACCTTTTAAAAAAAAATGGTACACTTAATTTTGTTTTGTTTTGTTTATATGCTCTGTTTTATTTCAAGCCGTTTTTCCTTATCGGCTCGTTTCACTGCTACGAGCCGATGGCATCAATCGGACAGCGTCAAGAGGGCACCATCATCGTGTTTGTCATGTTTCTGTGGTCGTTCTATCATCGTTAACCCAATCATAAAAAAAGGTCCAGTGAGTCGCGTTTCTGGCGTTGCTTGATTGGTCCAATGAGCCCGTAGCGTTGAATACGTCCGAACTTTAGCTGAGACGAACTATAGGCGCCAAGTGATTAATTGTTGCGCTCACGCCACATACCACCAACATTTTGCCTGTTTTCTCCGCACGCAAGAAGTACCACTTTAGCAAAAACCCCAACGCCCACGCCCTTTGTCCCAGTGTCAAAAACGCTGTCTAAAAAATAAACAAACAAAACAAAAACAAACACTGTTACCGTGAATTTATAAATAAAAACTAGCATAAAAGTTACGCGCTTTACTTTTTATCGGTTACGGTAACGCGTTCTTTTTATTTAGAAGTGACGTAGGTTGGTAACGCGTTCTTTTAATTATCAAGTAACGAGTAACGTATTTCGTTACTTTTTTCGGTAACGCCAACAACACTTTCCTATTATAGCGACGTGTGCGACCAGAAGCGTGGCTGTGTTTGAAGTTCGCGATTCGCCTAATCAACACTTTCTGTATACTGATGATTCCCTCCAAAGGGCCGGTTCACGACAGGGCGAACCCGGCCAATCACGACGAGGCAAATCCCGGTCCTGACGTAACGAACGGAAACCGGAAGGGGGCGCCACCGAAACACGTCGGCGCTACTGATCATCGCAGCTTAAAAAGCGCATGACGCGCGCCTTATTAATATGTTAATTCATGCTTCTTGCCTCGTGATTGATTGTTCGGCCTTCGGATCGGCTAAGGCCACACTCTGATTGGCTGCACTTCGTATGCAAACGTATACGAAGAGCACATGGAGCAGACGAACTTGTGCACCGTATATTGTGTATTTACGTTCCACGCCTAGCCTAGCATAAAGCTGCTTAATCAAAGTGGGAACACTGGTATACAGACTATATAGTGGCTGCGTGTATATGCATGCAGCGTATACTCACAGCTTGTTGAGATCTTGCCCAGTCACACGATCAACTATAGGTCTCGTCGCAAGAAGAAGAACGGTACGCGCGTGAGCTCGACATTGTAACCGACCCCTTCCTTTTATAGCGTGGCATCAGTTGTTGTTCTCTCTTAAACGAAAAGAAACGAATCTACCAGGACTTTTTTTTTTTTTCCTCTTCCGTCAGCAAATTTCCATGGCACGCTTAGTTTATTTTCAAAATTGCCGTAGTTGGTTCTGCTTCTGGATGATTTAAACATCGAATGACTTCATCAATCAACCTGGAAGATGCGCCATTTTTGCGTTCAGCGGAGTGGAGACAATGGCAAACAATAAGCCGATCAAGTCCACGTGTACACCGAAGCACTATACTTGCCCGCGCAGACGACTCATCGCCGTGGTCAAATGACGCGACGCATGTCTCCTCCGTGTCGAGGTTGAACCCTAATGGTATGATGTGTATATTTCGTTCGAACAAAGGACCCAGTCGTTAGCCTCCGAGCACGTTTTTAACGTGATTCGGCTCGCTTTCGCGATTACCGTCACGCAATATCCGGCGTCGTCATCCAGCCCCAGCCAATGAGCGGCATTATTCGATAAGGACGCCCGACAACCAAGCGCGAAGAGAGAGGCGGGAGCACGATGAGCCACGCTCCGAGAATCTCCGAGGGATACTCCAACGAAATTTGAAATATTCCCGTCGTGTTCAAAAATAGGTTGAATATGATCCAGAATATCCGTAAATGACTATCGCACGTTTGTATTTTCAGCCTGGTGGCTGTACTTTTCGTTATAAACGGCCCACTCTGGCAAGCGCTTGGAGAAGGCCCAGCGGAGACCACGTGACATCCAACGCAATCGTGACGTAGGTCGTCTCGGGAAGAGCAAAGCTACGGCGAGGCTGACGTCGAAAGGATGGCCTAGTCGTTCCAGCCACCGAAGCGGCTGCTTTTGTACGAATTTTGAGTGACGGGTAAATCTTCTATAATCTTGTAGGGGGACAATAGCGACTTCTGCGACACACAAAAGGCATTCTCGGGAAGAGGGGAGTTCCTCCTTCCCCTCTTCTCTCGTCTTGGCCGGAGGCGAGACATTCACCGTCACTAGCTGTCAAGGTTCCTAGATGGGCATTACAAGCGAGGCGTTAGCGACATCCACCAGGTGCTCTTTGCTAATCGTTTAATTCGTTTTAAAATTCCTTTTCGTGACTTTATTAACAAGATATTGGTATGTTCGATGTGATGCTGCTCCTTTGAACACATATAGACCAAAAAATGAGCGCCAAAATTTTGTTGTAGTATCCCTTTAAGTTGTCGGTTACTATGGTATATAGTAACCGACAACTTAAGTTTCAGGTTGGGGAATTTGAATATCTTGAATTCAAAGCCAATGACTTGTGTTGTTTTGTGCTTCCGAGCCCCAAGGCATGCATTGAGCTGTATCCCGAATATATAGACCTGTACAAAACGGCCTGTGCATCTATTTCTACATATGTCGACAGTGTTAGAATCAGGGTGCTCTTACTCCTCGGTGGTCGATATTGAGTCTAACGCTGGACCAATGACCAAAGAGCAAGAAGCTCTACTAAATAAAGTTCTTGACATTATAACGACACTTCAGGCATGCCAAAATAACATCCTTCAGGAAGTTAGATACTTAAAACTAAAACAAAGCGGCACCGAAGAATCACTAACTGCGCTCACAATACGAGTCAACCAGTTAGAAAATGACCTTTCCGCTACCAAATTAACCAGCGTAAACAGCAGTGTCAGTTCTGCTCACTTGATGGAGTCTGCCGCCGCCGAGATTTTTCAGCTCAGAACACGCTGTGATGACGCTGGGAGCCGAGCGCGCCGGGCTAACCTTCTTTTTTTTTTGGCTTCCGCGATACTGAGAGAAAGAATTGGGCCCAATCCGAAAAGGCTCTCCTTGATGTACGCCTTGAGAGATTTGGTTTACAACTTCCCGCGTCATGTATTGAAAGAGCTCATCGCATTGGCCAGCTAGAATCAGCAACATGGCGCCCGATTATTGTTAAAATGATTTCTTACTAAGATAAAAAAAAGCGGTGCTTTCAAATGCCTATAAACTCAAGGGCACCAACTTCTCAGTAAGTGAAGGTTTTACTCTCGGTGCGTGTAGCTCGGCATAAACTGCTCCAGTTTGCGAGAACAGGGGGACAGCCTTTTAAACTGCGGTTCTACAAGTTACTAGCTGGGAACAAGTGCTATGTCTATGTACCTGCCTCTGACACTGTTACTGAATGGAACCCCCGGGAGCCAGAACACACTTCATATCAACATAATACCGGAGCTTCCAGCTCTCGTTGAACTTCTCTACCACACTTTAATTTGATTCCACATAATGCCTCTAATCCCAATCAAACTCCGCAATAACATGCAGCGAGGGGTGGAAGCTGTGATGTTATCACGTCTGCTAATATTATTCCTGTTATTTTTACTAACATTAGAAGCGTCATGAACAAGAAAGATGACTTATGTTCTATCATTGATTCTTCTAATGCTGACATTGTTGTTCTTACTGAGACCTGGTTATCCGGCAAGATACGTAACAGCGAGATTTTAAATTGCCAGAAATATTTCCATTTATACCGTCATGACAGGGCTGAAAGAAGCCGTGGCGGCGTATTGATTGCGGTATCGAAAAATATACCGTCATTTCATGTAAATGCGGTATCTGAATTAGAGCTAGTGGGGGTTGGTCTCAACCTAAAAAAACAAGAAATAAATTTTAGGCGCGCATTATCGCCTTGCCAATAGAAGTGACACTTTTGTTTCTAAACTTTACGATGATATTAACACAGTCATTGTTCAATTTCTAAATGCTCCGGTCATTCTTTTGGGCGATTTTAATTATCCTTCCATAGGTTGGTCAGATGTTTTACTCATCCTAGTTCCCTCTGGTCTGAGTGCAAGGAATTTGTGAACTTGTGTATTGATTTTAATTTCTCACAAATGGTTAACCAACCTACGCGTATTGCTGCTTCGACCTGTTCTGTTTTAGACCTCATCTTAACAACATCGCCTGAGCTCATCTCTTCCATAACTCATTTGCCGGGTCTTAGTGATCATTCCTTATTGCATTTTTCCTTAGATCTACCTACATGATTTAGGTCGAAAGTAATTAAGCGAACTTCTGATTTTGCAAGAGCTGATTTTGACTCCATACATAGGAACCTTTGCCTTTTTCTTGATTTTTACTTGGATTGTTTTGATGAGCGCTCAGTTAAGAATAACTGGTGTTTATTTAAAGAACAAGTTGCGTACCTCATGAAAGTGCACGTGCCACTTCGCACTATCTCGTCCTCTCCTGGATCGCCTTGGTATAACGTGTTTTTATAAAGGCTAGCAAACAAGAAAAAAAGAATATTTCGTGCTGCAAAGCTATCAGACAACGAACAGCGATGGTCAGCGTACCGTACTGCAGCTGGTGTGTATAAAAAACACTTCTAGATGCGAAATCCCATTATTTTAATAATACATTACACTCCTTGTTGTTAAATAACCCACGTCAATTTTGGAAGATTATTAGTTTTTCTTTTTCTTCCAATATAACGCTCAGGGATGCTGATAGAGATGAATTATCTAATGATCAGTGTTCTTTCGTTTTAAATGAAGTGTTTACTAAATGTTTCTCTATTCCAGTTAGTTCTTGTTTCCCTGTATTTACCGCCTGCGATTTTTTGCCTTTGCACCCTGTTGTAGATAGTGAAGGAATTGCTAAGATTATTGATAACCTAAAAATGTCTTCTGCGGGAAGTACTGATAACATTAACACAAAATGTTTGAAAAACACTTAAATGTATTCTAGCATTATCCTGCCCAAGATTTTTTCTCAGTCACTTCAACATGGTTTTTGACATTGGATTGGAAGGTGGGGAAGGTGGTTCCTGTACACAAAGGTGGCGATAAACAAAATCCATCTAACTATCGTCCCATTTCCATAACGAGTATACCATGCAAAATCCTTGAACACGTAATCTACTCTAAACTTGCTAACTTTCTGGATTCTAACTCTTTCCTTAACACATCACAACATGGTTTCGGAAGTTTTACTCATGCGAAACCCAACTTCTTACTTTTACTCATAATCTCCATGTCACACTTGACCAGGGTTCCAGAACTGACTGCATATCCCTTGATTTTTCCAAAGCTTTCGACAACGTTCCTCACGCCCTTCTTCTCCATAAACTTAGTAGCCTTAACATCTGCCCATATATTCTCGCTTGGATTCTCGCCTTTCTGATTAACCATCTTCAGTTTGTCCACGTCAACGGAACTAATTCTCCATACTTGTCCGTCAACTCCGGTGTCCCACAAGGTTCTGTACTCGGTCCACTACTATTTCTTATTTATATTAATGAGTTCCTACCCGTGTCTCCTCTTCTGTTAGCCTTTTTGCTGACGACTGTGTTATTTACAAAGAAATCCTTAACGACTCCGACATCTCAGCTCGTCAGACCGATATTAACTCTACACTCCTTCCTGTGTCCTCCTATAATTACCTCGGTGTTCACATTTCCAATGATCTGTCCTGGAATATTCGTGTCGACTGTCACGAAAAACGCTAATCAAGTATTAGGATACATCGAAAGAAACTGTTTCCTTGCCCCTCTTTCATTAAAGCTTCTAATTTATAAAACCCTAATTCGCCCTAAATTTGAATATGCCGCCTCGGTCTGAAACCCTGGTATTACCCTTGCATCTGCCGAAGAATCCATTCAAAGCCGCTCCGTCCGTTTTATACTTTCTAACTAACATCGTACTGCTAGCACCACTTTAATGAAAGCATCTCTATCCTTGCCCACCCTTTTTCTTCGTCAAAAGATATCCCGTTTATGCTTGTTTCATAAGATATATCACTCTAACCCTACTCTCCGCCAAGCACTATTTTCTGAACCATTTTGCATGTCATCGCGCACCGATCGTGAATTAAAAGTTGGGATCCCTCATTGCAGCACATCTACCTTTAATGCCTCTTTTTTGCCTCGAACCTCAATTGACTTGAATCGCCTTCCCGAAGCCATTGTCACAATCACTGCCTCAGTTAAATTTAAGATTGCCTTTACTAACATGTTACATGATGTTTAGTAGTATTTTTTTGTATTTTTGCCTTTTCATTGGTATTTGTTTTATTCCATGTACATTGCCATTACTAAGGTGTTAAATGATGTTTAGTAGTTATTTTGTGTATTTTTTGCCTTTTCGTTGTTATTTGCTTTGCCCTACTTACTGTGCCACACTCCTCTCTGTAATGCCTTCGGGCCCTGAGAGACATAATAAATGAAATGAAATTAAATGAAAGTACACCATCCCAGTAATCGCCTCGTGGGTGCCGCCACCCTTGTTATACTGTGCTGTTCATTTCGTGGGATCGGTATTGTATACCGATTGCGTTATAATGGGAAGCGTGTATGTCACGTCTTATGTGAGTTCTGGATCAAAAAACACGATGTTCGAAGAATTAGTTTTTAAGGATTGCCATTGAAATCTTCCCGAAAATCTAATAACGATTTAAGGTTTCCTCATTGCAGCTTGCCGGGTTATGATTCCAGTAGGCTTGGAAGTTGTCGGCGCATGGCTGGCACTTGCGTTGTCAGATTCGCCGAAGCAATCTCCAAGCCTTTGTCGATAACGAATAATACTTTTGCTGCTACTGCGGTGGCATGATATGGGCCTGGAAAAGTTTCTAACTGATCAAGTGATTTGTTCGTTACTCGAGAGGACTCGGATCGTAATTCTTCGACGTGCTCGCGGTGGCGCTTTAGAATTCGTATACTGGGCCAGGCAGCGTAATATAAATGCCGTGAAGATTATTAGTTTGACTGCTAGATACTTGATTCTTGAAAAGACTTTGACAGCAATGCCATAAATATATTCTTTGAAAGTGTTCGACAGCAAGGTCTTTACTAAGATTATCAGAAAGGTGATTTGCGTGGTGGATTTATTGGCTTATTAGTTTGGAGATTCATATCCCTCGTAAGCGAACTGCTCCACACCCTTTGATAACGCTGGGACAAGATTCAAATTAAATATTTTATTTTTTACAAAAAATTACATTTTATACTTTAGATCTATGTTAAGTATAAAATTCTGCTCTACGTTTCTTAACATATATGTTAACACTGACACAATGATGCGACACTTCAACCGTTTTTTGTGCTTTCTGTCAATATATGCACACATAAATGCGAATGACAGGCCAACACTCTAAAAAAAGCCCGTGAGTCTGCTTTACCGCACAATACTCGGAGAGCCAATCACCGCAACTTACGGAGGCAACTCAGCAAATGACGATGCCGGAACATATGTTTAGACCAAAAAACGCAGTCTGAGTTGTGACATTAAGCAATGCAAGCGTGACGTTTTGCCATGCTGAATGTCACAACTCAGACTGCGTTTTTTGGTCTAAACATATGTTTCGGCAATGTCATTCGCTGAGCTACCTCCGTAAGTTGCGGTGATTGGCTCTCCGAGTGTTGTGCGTGAAAGTAGACGCACAGACTTTTTTTTAGAGTGCATAACCGGTAATTTGCATAAACAAAACGAGACATGAAAGAAAGAAAAAGTCACCGAGCACAAAGTTTGTGATGTGATGCTGAGGATAATATTTCAAGTGGTAAACTGACACTCAACATCACCGCAAGTGACACTGAACACGACATTTCACAGCGTCACGCCGCAGAGTTCATCCCGGAGATGGCAATCATTGACTAGTATAAAATATAACGGTGATTGACTAGACCCCATCGATTGAAGGGCTTGCAGTGATTGGTCAGAAAGTAAAAACAAAAGCGTGGGCGTTTTTTAGAGCGTGTACATAGATTTGTCAGTCAATGTACTTGCTGAATGTATGGTTTCTGTTGCGACAACCTCATAGCTAAGTAAAATATACCGAACGCTTTCTCACAGGGTAGTAATAACTTGCTTTCCTTTTCTTGCTACACATAAATAACCAGCCCCTTGTGTTCGGGTTAAATACACCAGCATGACAAGTAAGGTTCAAAGCTGGCTCATCTGTATAAGAAACGTTTTGATGGGAGTCGATACACGCGCGAGCGGGAGAAAAACGTGCCGCTTGTAAATAAGGCAAAAAAAACTACGAAGACATAAAAACAAGGGTAGAGGCGAACACCTTGAGTTCTTGGAAAGCTTGCCAGTGGCGCACCGAGAGGCAGCTGTCAGAGATGTCGCTATCTTGCTCCGCTCGCCAGGGCCATTGAACGACTGCAAATACGCTATACAACGCACGACTTTGCCAAAAGTAAGCTAGTTTGCCTTCTCTATAATCGTTTGGTTTTTTTCGTTATCTCTTCTTGCGAAGTTGTGGGGCACATGTTGCATTTCAAGAGGTATATCTAGGAACCGGTAAGAGGAGTAACATAATTGTTACCATCGTCATTGCCTGGTCACCACAAATCCTACATCGTACGTAATAATCACTCATTTGATTTGAATGAATTTTAATCGAGTTACAAACATGTTGCTTTTTAACAGTGTCTTTGAGCTTTTCTCTTATCTAAGTTTATGTCTATTAGATTTACGCTTCCATCGAATGCAGTGTTGTATCGCGCATTTGACGTTGAAATGCGCGCAATGTCAAAGTGTCATCGCGATCATTGTCATCAAGAAAGCGGGGAGTAAAATAATTATTCGTTACAGCGGAAATGGATTTGATTCGAAATCGCCTTAAGTAATCTGATTGCACAAAGTACTGATTTATAGCGCTTAAAGTCTCAATTCTCTCAGGGTTCGGTGCATATTATTTACGCGTAAAAAAGAACAAAAACAGCAGCAACAACAACAACAAGCAAGATCGCCCACTGAGGCTGGATGGCGCTTATAAGCGCCATTCACTCGCGCTCCGTGTCGCGCGCGAGTGAAGCCACCGGAAGTTCTATGCTTTTCCCGGAAGTCGAGTGTCTGTTGGGTTTTATAGCGCGTTTAGGTAATGTTTTGGTTCACGCTTTGTTGATATTTTTCGTGCGTTTTAATAATCCCTTTTAATGATCCATGTTAAGAATGAGGCATTTGAACGTTTGGCATGTACACTCAATCAACTAGAATGTTGAATTTCTCACACATCAAATGGCTTCTAAGCAGACTTCTCGGGTCAGCATCAACTGCTATTGCGCAACAAGCAGGCTTTCTTGATATAACAAAAGCAAATCAAGCACCTTGGACACTGTTTGAACCACCGCTCGTAAGAGTTTGAAAGCCTGTCAAGCGCCCACTTCCGGGACCAGCCGCTTACTTCCGGTGGCCTGATACTTGTTTGCTCAATGCGCCATCCAGCCCTCTAGTGGAGATCAGTGTTCGGGCCCATCAATCTACTAAGTGGGTCGCATGACCATCGGCCCGGCCACATCTTCGTTTTCAGAGAACCCACAGTTTCCACGGTCTGTTTTGTTTATTTCTTATGTCTCCGTTAGTAAATATTACGGGGTACCATATAGTACCGTGATATCTTGTCATGACCCGACCAAATCAGTTGAACTCAACCTCGCTATGCCTATTTATATTTATGTGGAGGGTGTCACAAAAGAAAATGTACAGGGTTTTCGTTACCGCAAAAAAAAAAAAAAAAAAAAAAAAAACTAGGCATGGCCGAACGCTCATTTTCCGCCCAAAGGTAGCGCTAGAGGTCACAATCAAATGCCAAAGTTTCAGCCCGATCCGATAACTTAATCAAAAGTTATAGGTGATTTGCTAAAAATTTCAATGGGAAAATGGAGTCCTTTTTTGCCCTTTTTTGGTTTCTGGTGCGATAGAGCCCCATGTATTCAAAAACTCCGTCGGCCGCCATTTTCCCATTGAAGAATTATGAAAATAACTTATAACTTTTGATTAAGTTATCGGATCGGGCTAAAACTTTGGCATCTGGTTGTGTCCTCTAGCGATACCTTTGGGCGGAGAATGAGCGTTTGGCGATGCCTAGTTTATTTTTGCGGTAAAAAAGACCGTGTAACTTTTCTTTTGTGACACCCTGTATTTGCTATATGTAGGGTTTCGCGTTTTCGGTTTCTATTTTTTCAAAATTCGGCGTACTTTTTTCGGTGTTTATTTTAAAATTCAATTTTCGGTTTTTTTCGGCGTATATTTATGCCCACAAAAGTTTATCGACTTTTTTCGGTGAATATAAAATAAACACCAACGGACACCGGATTAGATAATCCTTGTAGCTCTGATATTTGTGATCACTGAACGAATAACGGCACAGATACATTAAAAAAGAAAGGGACACTTTATTTGGAAAATGCCTGCAACTGTAAAAAAACAAAAAAAAACAAGAAAAAACACAGAAGTACAAACAAGTCAGATATGAAGCTTATGCCCAAAATCGTGGAACTTCACCCTCTGTACATCAGGATTACGTAATCTTATTATAGTACACACACACTTGTACTTCCGCAGGTTCTCCTAGTTGATGCGCACTCTTTCTTTCCTGCTAATATGACCCCGAGCTTCGAGAATGCCCAACGCTAACACTGGGCACTGGCAGGCTGAAGGAGATAAAGCGCTGCCTGAGCCAAAATCAGCCAATCAACCAATTGTGACCACCAAAAGAGACACAGTGCGACGTTTTGAAGTACAACAAAACATGCAGAGCTTGCATCAAGTCAGTCTTCCTTACAACGAGTTTGAAAACACGCTCTTACATAGCGAAGTCATGGGGCATTTCGGACTTCACGTTCCGATCGATGATGGGCACATTAAATCAAAACGTCGTGATGGCACCCTTGTATCCCATACATTCGGAAACGTTTCGATAGACACCCGTTTTTCTCCCCCGCTACGAAATCCCCGAAAAAAAAAGCCGCAGCTGCGCATGCGCGTCGCCAGCCTTGTCTGCATAGTTCAAGGTCTTGTTGCGGATTACGGAGCGCTATCCGGGTGCTTAGCGGGCTGCGGAAACGGTCTACTACAATTCCCTACTGTCTCCACTTTTTCGCCACGGCTCTGCGGTACGACCGGAAGTACAAAGTGACCTTTTCCGGTTAAAACTGAATTTTGTCACATGGATTCGACGGACTTTTATCGGTTTTTATCGGTTTAGATCGAAAATGCCGAACCTAAAAACTGACCTTTTTCGGTTAAAACCGAATTTCCGAAATTGGATTCGGCGTACTTTTATCGGTTTTTATCGGTTTAAACCGAAAACTCCGAACCCTAGCTATATGATATGCTATAGTTTACAATCATAGGTATCGGGTAATGGGAGTAGAACAATATGGTACTAACCAACGCTCGACTCTGACCTCACGTCACAGCGGTGGCGGTAGGCGCGGCGCATGCGCAAAAGGTATACCTCGCTTCAATATGATCTCTGCGCGCGCGCAGTTGTCCATGCTTGGTGTAAGCGTACGCAGGATTGTTTGTAAACTGCGCGTTGACTTGTAAAGAACAGTAGTCATTGAACGAATAGGCCTACTAAACAGACGCACTCTAAAAAGAAAGCGATAAAGAGACTCGCGCGTAGATCATATTACTTTATTATGCATATTCTGTGCGTTTGTGTTGCAGGGATAAGGGAGAAAAGAAAGAGCGACCCGACATTATGATGCTCAATTTAGTGTCAGTGTTCTTCGCACTCGAGTTACTGACGGAAACGGCTTCTGCTCCAAATTGTCAAATCATGAGGCATTTTGCACGATCCTTCGACTGGTCTGTGGTGAGATTTTATGTTTTTATTTTCCACGCGCGCCGAAGTTTAGGTAGAACGCTGCGTTCTAGACACTGGTCGTGCGATCGCCTCGCGGCGACTTTGACTCAAGGCATGAGCAAGAAGAACTGAGATTGGCCGTAACTCCGTAACTCGCGATAACGGCGCGTAATGGAAACAACTGCAAGGGCGTCAAAAGATGCAGTTGCGAAGGTCAATAATGTATGTGCATTTTAGAATTTGTCGTTTTAATTTTGTTGTTGTTGCTGGTATACCCGTAACCTTGCCGTTATCTTCTGTAATGCCTTCGTAGCCCCGCGAATAACCGTAAAAAGAAAAAAAAACAAAAAAACTAAATGCCACAACGTTTTTAGGCTAGTGAAGCCTACAACATACATCGTGCTGTTGAATAACCAATTAAAGATTAATTAACGTTGACATACACCACAAATGCTACGGTTTAAAGCTATAAGAACGCAAAAGGAACCAAAGAGCGTATCGGTTCGGTAGAGTCACTGCCAGTTTCAGTATCGTAGGGCGCGCTCTATTATGGTCACGCTTCACGATCTTTGTGATTGGTTCTTCGACGTCCTTGTGGGTCAATGTGGCATTCTGATTGGCTGCAGAGTCAAATTAGAATGCTTCGAAGATTGCCACGCCCTGCGTTCTTTTAGCTGCAGTGACTACGGCATTAGAGATATAGCTAAAAAATAAATATACTGGACAAACGTAATCGTGAGCAGTTGTCGTCCCCGAAATTCCAACTTACCATTCGCGCTGTTTGTAACTAATTTTGACGTTTTTTTGTTTTGTTTCTTTGCTGTGGACATCCATTAAAGCAGTTGTTTTGCAATAAAATGCATAAGGATAGTTATGATCTCTATGGAAAGCAATTCTCGACGTTTTAAGTAGTTATATTAGTTATATTTTGTGTCGCGTTGCTTGCACTTTGCAACTAAACGTTCGCCCCCCTTCCCCTCCCCCACCAAAAAAAAAAAATACACGAAAAGAAAAAGAAGCGTTTGAAAATAGACAAACTAATATCTTCCGGGGAAAAAGACTATTTAAGGCTAATTTAGAGCTCACCTCTTCTAGGATTTACCTTTGCATGCCAACCTTCAGTGGAGTTGATGGCTATCCTACAAAAAATGAGTATCCAATTTAACGCCGCAATCTGTTCTGCTAACAATTGTTTTGTAAAACGTGGCAATATAACAGAATGGTCACGGTTTTTTGTTTTCTAATTCACTCAAAGAAATGCCCGTACTTCTGCTTTCCCACGGGTCACGCGAGAAACCAATCATTATATTTTACGGAATGACGGTGTCGTGTAACATGTGCAGAAACAATGAGCAGGCGAAAACGTCGTGCTAATATTTCCTGAGCTATTTAGCGTTTTGGAGTGCGCTACGTCATTCGTTAGTCACGTTTCATATGAATTGCGGTCAGTAGTCCTTGGTGCGCCGTGTGGGAAAGTCGACAAGCCGAATAATTATTTAATCATTAAACTAAATTGACCGATATAACTTTTTTCACAATATGTCTGTTGTACTGTAGATATCGCAGCAGACGTGGTATGAAATGTGGCGTTCACCCAAGGGTCAAACGCGATGCGTGACCAGGAAATACATGCCGGAAAGGATGCAGATGCTGTGGACGGAGATGGAAACGTGAGGACCCTCATGTTCCAGTTTCAGCAGGCATTTTATTTTCTGTTTGTTCTTGCTTTCACTGAGTGCTTGTATAATTACGCAGTTTTCTGGCACCTGAAACTTGACATGATTGGGGAGGGGAGGAGCAGTATATGACACTATTGCAACTGCGGTTGTCGTCTATAGAAATAAAAAGTATATTCGTCACAAAAGTACCTACAAAATCCTAACAATATACAAAAAAAAAAATCAAAGTTCCTGGCATTATTTTTTTCCCCCTGAACGTTAGGAGATTAGTTGGTGAGATGTCAGATCCAACTGCTTGTTGCGGAAAGTTCATCGACGGCAACGAACACGTGGCATCCCGTATTCTAAGTTTCCTTACCACCGTCTTTAGACTTCACTTTTCGACTAACTAGTCGCGGCAATTTTCAGCCACGTTTACTTGATTGGGCGAAGTTCAGACGTGAGCGTTGACTGCCTTGGTTGCAATTTCAAAGCCATCAATTGCGAGTCGGTGTCACAACCGTGCGTGTTAGACGCTTCGTGCGCTATTACATGTACGGGTGGTGCCGTGCCATGCTGGTACATGGCACGGCACCACCTGTTTAAGGAGTGAATGACTCTAGCAGACTATACTCTACACCGGGGGAAGGAGACAGGGAAGAAAAAATCGCCATTATGAAATGAGATAAGGGAGGAAATACGGACGATGATGAGTTGATTATTTGGACGTTATCAGACGTCTCAGAGGGCCTGCGCCAGTCCCGTGTCTCGTAACACGACAATCAGGGCGTTGGTTGCCAGCATTGTGTTGAGCCCCAGCCACCGAGCACTTTCTCAACGGTTAATGGTTTTTCAACCATGTTGACAGTGTCGTCTCAAGTACTGCTTTCTCGGTGGCGTGAAGAGGGTATACAACGATAAAGTGTTCTACGGTTTCCGAAGTGTGTCATGTTGAACAGTTCGGACTGGTGGATTTCTTGATTTTGTGAAGAAACTTCAATGCGAAAGCCACTCCAATACGTAATCTGTGGATTGTATAGTCTCTATTTGATGAAAGAAACCAGATGACAAATTCAATATCGAATTGCATTTGGGGATGCAGGGATTCGAGGTGGGCGTGAAAGAAATCGGAACAACCAAATTTATTAGTCGGGTAATCTTTTGACTGCTTCAAAAAGCGCCGGTTTAATATCTGTTCGGAAGTATGAGATTGCAAAGCCTGTAATGATTTGGTGAGAATTGTTCGCGGCTCTCAGCGCTCTTGTTACCGATGACAACACGGTGAACTGGAATCTATTTAAGTAGAAGAATATGACCGGCATTCAGGATGGTGTTGGCAAGTGATGTGGTTGCACAGATAAGTATTCATATTTTATTATTGATTAGAGGGTTTGTAAAGCTGCTTTTGAGCCCGTAAATATAACACATTTGTCAGGGCTTTGTGCATCTATGTTATCAGTGCTTCGTAAATGCTAGGCCTGGGCGTTGATTAAAATTTTAACCCGATTAATATCCACCCTTTAGTCGCTTTCGTTCATTGTCACGCGTTATAGTTAAAAAAGACAAAATTATATATTTTTTGCTTTTGATTAATACGTGATAATATATACATATATGCGATGTACAATTTAATATTTTAATTGAACCCTGACGTGTAGTTGAGAGCAGTCAAAATACACCCATAATCACCAATTTCGCAATTTAAATCAACCTTGGTGCTTAGATGAGAACATTCAAAATACACCCGTACTCAAAAATTATGAATTAAGCAGCAGACGCAAATAGATCCTTTGATATTCTCCGGCCATAGCTCCTTTGATTGTTCCGAATAGTCCCTGCTGCGCTAAACGAACTCTCGCACGGCGTTGAAGTGGTTGCGACGTGTCAAACAATCGCCACTTGTTTTGGGTAACAAACCTCGTTTCTACATTTTTTCGTTGGCACAACTTTTACCTAACATTTGCCTTCACACAGGTGTGTGAACCTCTGTGTAGTTAAAGCGCTTAACTTGTACGTTTTGATGTTTGTCAAAATTTAACCGGTTAACAAAATTATGCGATTCAAACACTCATCGATTAATCAGTAGGTTAATCGAAGAAGTGCCCAGCCGGAGTAAATACGCATTAGTTCTGCAATGTTGACGACGTTCGGTGAGATAACCTCATGCTCAGCGTTGTGTTTTTGCCTGGCGCAAAAATTGCAGGGGTCGAACTGGACTCGTTTGTTGAACCGACTGTAAATATGTGTGTAGGAACTTTATATTCTGTAGAGATCATCAGCAATGGGCACTGTTAAAGTAGTTATGATGCGACACCAGCTTTTGCTCCTATGCCATAAACCTATGTTTTTATTCTTCGAGTGGAAACTGTTCATGGTGGGCAGTCTGGATTTGTGACGGGGGGGGGGGGGGGGGGGGGGGCAAGTGGGGAAGTTCGTTGACACAAGCTCGTGGTGCCTGAGAATCAATTCCGAAAACTTTGAGTGGCTGCTACCGGAAGGTGTGTCGGCAAGGTGGTGTCTCGTTAGAGCTCATGTGCAACAGGGTTAAACCGAGAGAGACCAGACCGGTTTTTAGGCCTCTTGCGACGCCTTAAGGTGCAGCTCCGCTGCAGCGCATCCGATACTATGACGTCGCAAGAGGCTTAAAAACTGGTCTGGTCTCTCTCGGTCTTACTCGGTTGCATATGTGTGAACGGGCCTTAAGTGTCGTGTATGTACACTCTCACGGTTTCTTGAACCCAAAGAACCGGAATGGGATATTGGCGGGCCTCGGCAATAAAGGCCGATGAAGAGACTGATCGCGGAAGGCCTAGACACGCTCGAAGAACTTGCGCTTGCAGACTTCGGTGTGTGTTAGCGTTGCAAGTTCCTATGAGTGCTGGAAGGCTATATCGCAAATATCCTACAAAAAAGAGACTGACAATTGTGAAGCGTGGAGGAAACGGCTGTACACCATGTAGATCCGCTTATGAAACGTGCAAAGAAGATGAAGGGAGCAAGTTTCCTTTTAAGTTAGACCACGTGAAGAGGTTATCTGAGGTTTCTGTCGATTATAACTCCCAGAAACTTGTGATGTCTTACGTATGGGATAACGTTTCCGAATATTGTGAGGGGACATTTTTCCATGGCGCGTCGTGTAAAAGCGACAGCCTCAGATTTTTATGCTGATATATTGAGAGCACGTTCAGAGTCGTGCTTATTGATTATATAAGGATAATTTTGAAATCTGGCGGGTGAATGAAGTTCAGTAAGGATTGAAGTCGAAATACAAATATCATCATCATAAGACGACGCTTAACAGTTGTCAGAAGCTGTTTAGAAAGGCCAATAATGAAAGGATTCAAAGGTGTGGGACTTAAAACTCCAATTCGAAGCACACTCTGACACCTTTTGTACGGTTGCGTGTCTCCTGTGTCTGTTTTTGTGAATATTGTTGGGTTCTATAGCTGACCATCCAGCTGTAAAGACGACCATTAAACCCCAGGTCTCTTAATTGAAGATTGCCGCATCTGAAAAAAAGAATCAAGCGCGCTCTTGATGTCGAAAAATGCGGCAGCGCTGATATGTTTTTGATATTTCTGATTTTAGATAGAGCTCACAATGTCAATTACTCCGTCTATCGAGCTGCGGCCCTTGCGAAGCGACCCCTAGAGGTCGCTTCGGTCGCGAATAAAGTGACGTCGACGCTCAGATACCTTACAAAATAAGCCAGAAAAATTGAGGTTCGCACATCGTCAGCTCACATTTTATTTAATACGTATTTTGAAGCTCCGTTTTTGCGTGTGACATTTAAACGCGCATCTCAGCGCAACTCATATCGCGCAATAAAAAAAGAAGTGAACAAAAATTTTGAATATATTAACTTCGGAATATGACGCAGGGGGCTGAGTCACGCTGACTGTTTGGGTGCTCATATCGCAATGCCCATGACGTCAGAAAAGGTTATTATATTCACCTAACGGATTGCCGGTTACTATTGAAGGAGAGAGAATGTTGTTGCAATCGTTCACTCGGCCATGTCTATAACTTCAAGCTGAAACCACGCTTTCAAGCCTCACGTTGTTTTTCCGATGACATGCATTCCTTGCTTGCAAACTTTTGTTTATATAGACTCCGGCAGCTTGATGAACACAGGGTCTGACGAGTCCCGAGTATATTACATTCGCTTAATAGCCAATGAGATTGCTGCATTGACGGATAAATGAAGAAGAAGAAGAAGAAAAAAGATGTCCTTATTGGTCAATTGTTTTTACAATACATCGAATCGGACTCGTCATGGCCACGAAATCTTGTGTGACGGACCTGGGCAGAAGGTTTCGTGCCCTTTATTGTTTTTACGCTTTTATTTTGAAAAAAAAAAAAATTAATACCATAAGTCGCAAAACAAAAAAAAACCCGCAAAACTTTAATTACAAAGAAAAAAAAGGAATTTTATGTTTGGAGTCACTTAGCAATTTTTGTTAACTATACACGTTAAATAATACTTCATTAATTACGCAGAAACATATATTCGAATATGCACGCTGGACGTTAGTTAGCAGATATTTTATCAATGGGAGGCGCGAACATATAAGCTGCTCCTGAGGTGGTTCTTGGCGCATGGTTATCTCTCGGCAACCCGCCGTCACCGTAGTCTTTGTTGCAGTGATCGCAACTGACGCAGTTGTTTGAACTCACTTCGGTGGGATCGAGACACTTTTGTCAACGCCTGTGGCCGCCTTCCGCGCAACTAATTTTCGACTGTTCCTTACATGCGGACTTCTCCGGACAACGTCGCTACGCAGTGGGAACTCAGGAGTTATTCGTAGAATGACGATGCCGTTCATGGGTGAAGGTGATGGGCAAATCATCAAAAAAGACGGTCAGTGCACTCCCGACTTATCTGAACGCGAACCAATATTGTGGCTCTAAAAAAGTAAAAAACAAAATCTATTTTTTTTTAGGATCTCTTTTTCAGCAACTTTTGGACACGGATAACCAATCTTGGATGTTTCTTCACATCTGCAACCAGAGAGGCAAGTCCATGATTATGACAGAAAAGCTTTTTCAGACAGTGTTTGCCCTCACGGCGAACAGGTTGCCTTTCTTTAGTTAGATAGCAATCTATCATACCTTAAGACAAAGGCCCGGGACTGCGGAAAAGTCGAAGGAGAGGACAACACACAGAGTCAAACACAGCTGAATTTAATTTCACAAAAGTTTACAGTTATATATAGTTCGCTGCTCACACAAACCAGAAGAAATGAGAAGGAAAATCAGAACACTATTTACACACACGCACAAGAACTCAAAGGACTTGGCACAAAGCCGACAGAGGTTTTGTTGAACTTTAATCATTTCACCCTAACATTCTGACAAGACACATGAAGAAAATGAGGTCCCCTTTTCTCGGAACAAACCAACAATATAATAATCTGCAAAACCTTGATCCCTCTTTCCCACCTATCACTACACAACACATTGCAATTCATCACGTCATGCTCCGCTAAAAATGTTGTAGGAGTCATGGGTCAAAAACAACAACAACAAAAGACGCAAACGTGGTCGAAATTTGGCTGCTACTCTGAGGCTTTCAAGTGGCTCCTTGGAAGTGATTTTTTGTGACAGTTTTGATTAAATTCGTGCTCTATCCGAGCTCTCTCTGTCAGCTCCAAGTACATTTATGCTTTGTTTAGATTTTTCCATAATCGTGTTTCTGGAGTCTACATGTCTCACTCTTTACATCTGCATCTTCTAGGAAAGTTCGTCCAGACGGCATTTAACATAATTTGGCAAAAAACGCCCTACCATTTTTATATGTTATTTTTTTTTGTTGTTGTTGCTTTTTTTCTATATACTACTTGTCAGGGTTATCTCCAGCTCGAGTGCATTTTTTAATCAGTGTTGTCTAAGCGTTTTGAACTTGTGTAGATTTTATAAATGTGATCGAATAATGTCCATGACATTGCACCGATTTTAATATGTGAAGGTAACGTACGGTACGCCATGCAACTTTTTTTTTTTTTTTTTAAAGGGGATGGAATTTTATTTGTCTGAACATTTTCTTAGTGCGCACGCATCGAATCTGGGTATTAATTTTTTTTTTATTCAGGTGGATGATTACTAGAGTCGGATTCAATCCCTATGAACGAGACGGATGCGATCGCCAAAAAGAGTTACTCTATCGACATATCTAAATGTCTAAACACTGTTCGTTCGTGTTACCGTGTTCGTAACAGAAAGGTAAAATTCGAGCGATGAAGTAACTTAATTACTCTTTCTAACGTAATCAGATTTGGCTTGCGAGCATTGTGTACGTTTTTTTCCCCCGCAATGCGAATTTGAACCCTCCCGACAAAAGGATTGTGCGTGTCAAATATCACATGAGAATATTTCCCAACACGCGACTCTGACCGTCAGAGTCGCGTGTTGGGAAATATTCTCATGTGATATTTAACACCCACAATCCTTTTGTCGGGAGGGTCTGACATCGCGTCTTTGAGGTAGCGCTGCAGTCGGCACGTCCCAAGCGCGGACTATTCGCGCGAATTAAGCATTTGCGCGTGCGCATTGTGAACACCTGGTATTGTCAAACGCGTGCTTGTTTTGAGGCAGCGCATCGGCCTATACGGACAGCAAGTCGTCTGCTTCTTGCGCAAGAGTCGTGGTGACGTCAGAAAGACGCCGATCTCTGATTGGCTTTGATTGAAAGGATAGTTAATAGACCTCGAAGCAACTTGCTTTGAGGTCTGCGGATTGAAGAATAGCGAGTATACCCACTACCCTTCAATCAGAGTCAATCACAGCGCGGCGTTATAACGTCATCGCAACCCCTGGAAAAGAAGCAGACGAACTTACGCTCCGCATATAAGGAGACGCGAGTTTTATAACTGTACATTCTCTAGGACTCGTCCTTGTCAAATTCGGTTTTTGGCTCGGTGAATGAGGATGTATCCTACTACGGCATGGTCCCACTTGGACGACAAACATTAGCTGTGGTCCACAGACAGATCAAGTACCTCTCTCCGGCTAATTTACAAACATGTGCTTGTCTTACAATTTGGTAACGCCCAAGTGGGTCAAAATGTGTCGTCCAAGGGTGCATTTTCGACATACATACGAGCGGTATTTCTCTGTCACCTTAATGACAGGCTGTTCTTTGGAGCTTGTAAGTTTCTGATGGAACCAGCTCTCGCGTAACCACTAGTATATAGGATTGGAGGTTACATTGTGTGGCGAACGAAAGCTAGTATCGTCTAAGGGTCTGTCAGAGTCCGCCGTGATTCATTCCTCGAATGAAAAATTTCCTAAACGCTGACCATCGGTAGTATGTTCTAGGAACCTGTTCAACTTGTATATTTTCAAGAAACATTTATACGTTTAAATCAAGTGACTATAACATAAAAGTACGGCTCCGGAGGTATTTAGTATTTACTATCTCCTGTCAGGATTCGCAACATTACCGCCCTGTAAAGGGTGGGGTGGTATCTCCAAGATGGCCGAAGAGACGGGGATAGATTTTCCATGGGTCTGCTCGCTGACGTCGGTCAATGCGCTTAAATCGTTTATTTGACTACAAATACGGAACAGTCAGGGCAGTAGCGCATCACAGGTCACCGTGATGTTTGCGTACGTTATTAAAACAAGCATGTTGTCCTTTGGAAGTGGGAACACATCACAGGACTTGTGTTGCTTTGTGGAAGGCGAGCGTGTTTTGGGCGCCGGTCACATGCTTGTGGGCAGGAACGCATTTTTGTGCGTGGTGAAAATATTGTGGTGTTTCCGCTGTGCTTGGCCACCAGTGTTATAAACGTAAGCCGCGCACGGCGACCGTCAAGCTCCGGTAGAAAAGCGTTCCCTGTGTTGATGTCTCTATGTCAAAGGCTCACAGTTCACTGCACACCGTCGCGGTTTTAGTGCATTGCGACACGTGATCGACCTGCGGCATGTTTACCAGCAGGTCGATTTAGCATAGCGTAGCCTCCAGCTACCGTACGGCGAAGCATTGCACCCAGAAGTTGGCGCTGTTACTGACCCATGGCGCTGCGCTCCACGGTACAGTTAACGCTTTCACATTAAAGGCCCTTTACGAGTTTCGCGGGTGTGGCCTGAGTCCCGTTAAGGATTCTTTTTCGCCTATTTCCTTTTCCTCTCAGACGGCGTCTCGAGGTGGATAATCGCCTGCACCAGGCCGAGCGGATGGTTACCTCGGGGTGCCGCGAAGAGAATCAAGTCGATCCTGGCACAAATCGGTAAACCGGACACAGTGTTCTATCCGACCAGATGTACTCTCAGAACGTAAAGAAACATTGAGCACATTGTTGCAATAAAAATTCTCAACATCTGTCTGTCTGCGCAAAGCGATAATTTCGCGTCTTTTGGTCTCGCTTGTGGGAACGTTGAAGGTGCCTTCCGAGGGAGTTTGAAATGATGCCGTTTATATATAGCTTTGTTGGGGTTTCTTTGCCACTTTTTGTAATGCACAGAATAAAAATTATATGCTTTCAAGCTATCTTGCTGCCATTTTTAATCCAAAGTAATGAGTAATGGGTAACGTAATTTGATTGCAGATACCGCAAAGTAATAATAACATTACTTTACTCGTTACTTATTTGGGATTCTAACGAGTAGGTTAGTACGTTACTTAATAAAAACTAACGCGTTACCAGTAACATGGTTACTTGTAACGCGTTAGTTCCAACACTGATTATGGGGGAAGATACAAAAATTAAATACGTTTACAATTCTATGCAATACGAAATTAGAGCGCAGTTCTTGAGGAGAAGGAGGGGAGGGAAGGGGGGGAGGGTATGCCCCCCTCTCCCTCCGTACCCTCCCCTCCTCCTATGCTCCTCGCCTCCCATTTAGCGAAACATTTTCCGCTTTATTTAACGGGGAATTTAGCCGAAATTTCTATGCTAAACTTAGCGGGTTAAGTTTCCCCGCTAATTTTAGCGGGACAATTTCCCCGTTCATTTTAGCGGGGAAAGTTTTCCACTAAATTTAACGGGGCGTCCCTTAATGCAACTCGCGGTTACGCCGATGGCGACGCAGCTCAAAACGGAAACGGGCGCCTATGAGCTGCGCTCTAAAAACGCTGTAATATCTTCAACTTATAACTGTCAATCACCATTCGTTCTGTAGTATCATCGGAACGTCGCACTGATATGCCCCTCCTATTGTAAGAGCTGAGCCGTAATGTGCAGGGCTTACAACCAACCTTCCGTATGGTTTCAGTGGCATCAGGCGTACCTAGGGAAGGGTATGTGAGAGAAAATGTCTATGGAACATAGAGCTTTAGTCTTAGCTCGGGGCTCTAACAGTCTACTCTGACGAAGGAATGAATAACGGAAATAACGCCGATCAGAAGAACACCAGAGGAAAAAAGTAATGTCGTCACGGTGTATGTGAGTTGTGAATAAAAACACGAGATTCGAAGTAGCAGTTTTTCAGGATTGTTATTGAAATCTGTTTTTCGAAAATTGAATAGCGATTTAAGGTTTCCACGTTTCAGCTTGCCGGGCCATGGTTCGAGTAGGCTTGGAAGTTGTCGGCGCATGGCTGGCACTGGCGATGTCAGATTCACTGAAGCAATTTCCGAGCATTAGTTGATAACGAATAATACTTCTGCTGCTACTGCGGTGGTATGATATGGGCCTGGAAGAGTATCTAACTGATCAAGTGATTTGTTCGTTACCCGAGAGGACTCGGTTCGTAATTCTTCGACGTACTCGCGGTGGCGCTTTAGAAACCGCATATCGGGCCAGGCAGCGTAATATAGATGCCGTGTAGAATATTAGTTTGACAGCAAGGTCATCAATATATTCTTTGAAAGTGTTTGACAGCAAGGGCGTTACTGGATTCTCAGAAAGGGGATCTGCGTGGTTGATTTTTTGGCTTATTTGTTTGGAAATTCACATTACTCGTAAACGAACTGCTCCTCACCATTTGATAATTCTGGGAGAAGGCTAAAATCTAATATTTTATGGTTTACAAAAAAGTTGCATTTTACAGTTTACATCTTTGTGTAGTATAAAATTTTAAAATATTTCTTTACGAACATATATGTTTTAGCACTTGATACAATGCTGCGACACTTCAACGTTTTTCTTCGTATTCTGTCAATATATGCGCACATAAATGCAAATGACAGGCCCGCGACCAATAAATTGCATTTTTAAAATGAAAAACAAAGAGACACAAACGAAAAAAATATATTACCCGGCACAAACTTTGTGATGTGATGCTGAGGATATTTCAGACGGTAAATTGACACCGAACATCACCGGAAGTGACACTGAACACGACGTTTCACAGGGTCACGCCGCAGATGTCTTCCTGGAGATGGCAATCATTGGCTAGAAGAATATCGCGGTGACTGACTAGACCACAGTGATTGAAGAGCTTGCAGTGATTGGCCGGAATAAAAAAGAGTCGGCGTTTTTTAAAGCACGTACATAGAGTTGTCAGTCAACGTACTTGCTGTATATATGTTTTCTGTTGCAGTAACCTCATAGCTAAGTAAAATATACCGAACGCTTTCTCACAGGGGAGTAATAACTTGCTTTTCTTTTGTTACTACACATAAATAACCAGCTCCTTGTGTTCGGGTTAAATACACCAGCATGACAAGTAAGGTTCAAAGGTGGCTCATCTGCATAAGAAACGTTTTGATGGGAGTCGATACACGCGCGAACGGAAGAAAAACGTGCCGCTTGTAAATAAGGCAAAGAAACTACGAAGATATGTAAAAAGAAGGGTAGAGGCGAACACCTTGCGTTCTTGGACAGCTTGCCAGTGGCGCACCGAGAGGCATCTGTCAGAGATGTCGCTATCTTGCTCCGCTCGCCAGGGCCATTGAAGGACTGCAAATACGCTACACAACGCACGACTTTACCAAAAGTAAGCTAGTTTTCCTTCTGTATGTGGTTTTCTTCGTTATCTCTTCTTGCGAAGTTGTGGGGTACATATTGAATTTAAAGAGGTATATCTAGGAATCGGTAAGAGGAGTAACATAATTGGTACCTTCGTCATTGTGTAATCACACCAAATCCTTCATCGTACGTAAACAATCACTCATTTGATTTGAATGAATTTTAATCGAGCTACAAACATGATGCTTGTTAACATTGTCTTTGATCTTTTCTCTTATTTAGGTTTGTGTTTATTAGATTTACGCTTCCATCGCATGCAGTGTCGTCTCGCACATCTGACGTTGAAACGCGTGTGCAAAGTCATACTGTCTTTGCGGTCATTGTCATCGAGAAAGCGGGGAGTAAGATGATAATGCTTTACCGCAGAAGCACGTTCTGTGAAGTACCGTGGTATTTGAGACCGCCTTAACCAATCTGATTGCACAATGTACAGATTTAGAGCGCTTAAGCGTTTAAATTTTGCAGGGTTCGGTGAATTTTATTTACGCGTAAAAAAGAAAAACAACAACAACAACAACAAGACAGGGTGGCCCACTGAGGCTGGATGGTGCTTAGCCGCGCTCCGTGTCGGGCGCGAGTGAAGCCACCGAAAGTTCTATGGTTGTCCCGGAAGACGAGTGTCTGCTGCGTTTTATATAGGGATGTCGCGAACCACCCTAGGTTCGATTTCGAAAGGTTTCGATATTTCCGAAGCGAACTGAGGTTCGATTACGAAAAATTTCGATATTTTCGTTCCGACCGAGGTTCGAATTCGAAAAATTCGGAACTTTCGATCACAGTGGAGTTTCGATTTCGAAAAGTTCGAAGCTTTCACGGTTTCTAAAATTTCGGGTTCGAATATTTTGAATATTTTTTTACGTGATGTTCGATATATTCTAAGATTTCAAACTTTCCTAACTTAAATTCGAGATATTCGAAAATTTTGAATAAGGTCGAAGATTTAGAAATTCTTTAGAAATAAAATTCGAAAACTTCGAACGCTTCGAATTTGTATTGGCATGAAGTTCGAACAATTCGAAGATTGCGAATTTCTTTCTGCATAAAGTTCGAAGAGTTCGAAGGTTTCGGTTCTCTTTTAACGCTAAATTCGGGGAAAAAAAAAACAACTTCGAAGATTTTAAATTCCTTTCAAGTCGAAGTTTTGAAAGTTCAAAGTCCGGTTTTCAAGTTCCTACACAGTTCAGTTTCAAATAACGTTTTCACGACTCACTGGTTTTCACGAAATCAAGTTTTGAAAAGTTAGGGTGTGATATCTAGACTCTGTGAAGTTGGTCAGGCAATTAAATGAGACGACGAGTGTTCCGGATGTGCTGGAATATTTTTTCAGTGCAGAGTGACGTGTGATCATAGATCAGTAATTGTGACCGCCAGCCCGGAGGGCTGGCGGTCACAATTACCCCTTCCAGATGTACACCAGCTTGTACACCAAAATGTGTACAAGCTTTAGCCCCCCCCTCCCCCTTCCAGATATTCCGGACTGTTCAAGAAAACAATACGGGGAAAGAGGGCGTGGTCGAGCTTATTTAATCTGAAATTATTTATGCATATGTATAGCTACTGTCGCTCTTCACTGCATAAAGTATCGCGTAGATGGCCACTGTCAGAAACTCGTTGTCAGAAGGCACTACTCGTCACATGCTTAGTGGTTAGGAAGTTAAAAGCTATGTCTTTACGACCTAAATAACTGTGCCAATAGTAAGTAAATATATATATATATATATATATATATATATATATATATATATATATATATATAGATATATATATTTAGATATTTAATAAATGCGGGGTTAAAAAGCTGGAGAAAAAGAACTATCAAGAATTTGCCGGAAGTGTTGTATTCTTGCATATTCAGAGGTTCAGAACTTCGAAACAAGTTTCTCCTACCAAAATGTGTACAAGCTAAAATAAACACGTCCCACCAGAAACGTAAAGCGAACAAAAAAAAAAGTTTTCTTTTAATGACGTACTGAACTTGAACAATATTAGAAATCTTCTCCCATGAGTTAATTTATTCCTTAACGTGAAAAAACAATAAATACATAAATACATTATTTTGTATTCTGCAAATGGCAATGATATGTACTGTCTGTGGTGTTAATTTAAATTTGATACCTCAAACAACTTAGACGAAAATAAATACCAAGTTTAGGGCATAATTGCATGTGGATACATGTTTGGACATTTCTTCGAAACTCACCTTGAATAACAATAATCACATCTTAAGACGACACTTACCAAGGTTATACATAGCTCATTCTTAAAAAGCTTGGACTTGGGTTTGGGCTAGTTGGTTGTACATTAATAGACGTGCTGCGCTTTTTAGTCACGCGTTTGTTTTGTAGAACTTCGCAGCGCAGCACGTCTATCAATCATTCTTAAAAAGTTTAACATCTCTACCATAAATAGCTTCGGCTGCAGCGCGCTTCAAATCTGTCAGAAACGATAATCCTCAAAAACACGTCGTCCTTCCTCGCCCCTTCGGGAATTTATTTCTTTAAAACTAAGCATGCCAGAATATTGAAATAAACGGTATTTTCGTTCGTAAAGAACGCAGCACCGCATGCAAAAGTTCGAAAGAAAAAAAGTACGAATGTACCTCACACCTGAATTCAAATGAAACCGTCCGCCGGTCTCGTCGAAGTTCGAAGTTCGTCGACCTTCTGACTTTTCAGAATTCGAAAGTTCGAAACTTTTCGAATTCTCTTGATAAATAAGCTCGAAAGTTTGAAAATTATCGAATTCCTTAGCATAGGAAAATGGAAAGTTCGAACAACTTCGAACTTTTTAGTGCAATAAATTTGAAAGTTCGAAAATTATCGAATTATCTGCTCAGTCAACTTCGGAAGTTCGACAAGCTTCGAATTTTGCAGCGTGATAAGTTCGAAAGTTCGAATAGGATCGAATTTTCTAGCGTAATATGTTCGGCAGTTCGAAAACCGTCGAACTTCTTAGCTAAACAAGGTCGAAAATTCGACTTCCGTCGAATTTTACGATATAGAAAAATCGAAATTTAAAATCTTTCGAAACTTTCGAACCGCTTGATTCGATCATCGAAACTTCGGCTCGAAAGAAGTTCACGGCATCCCTAGTTTTATAGCGCGTTTAGGTAATGTTTTGGTTCACGCTTTCTTAATTTTTTTCGTGCGTTTTAATAATCCCTTTTAATGATCAATCTTGAGAATGACGCATTTGAACTTGGGGCATGTACACTCAATCAACTAGAATCTCAAAATTCTCACCCATCAAATGTCTTCCAAGCAGACTTCTCGGACCTGCTTGAACTGTTGTGCAACAAGCAGGCTCTCTTGATAAAACAAAATGAAATCAATCACCTTGGCCACCGTTTGGACCACCGCCCGTAAGAGTGGAAAAGCCTGTCAAGCGCTCGCTTCCGGGAGAAGCCGCCTATTTCCGGTGGCTTCACACCTGTTTTCTCAATGCGCCATCCAGCCCTCTAGTGGAGATCAGTGTTCAGGCCCATCAATCTACTAAGTGGGTCGCTTGACCATCGGCCCGGCCACATCTTCGTTTTCAGGGAACCCACAGTTTCTACGGTCTGTTTTGTTTATTTCTTATGTTTCCGTTAGTAGATATTACGGGGTACCATATGGTACCGTGATATCTTGTCATGACCCGACCAAATCAGTTGAATTCAGCCTCGCTATGCCTATTTATATTTATGTACAGGGTGTCACAAAAGAAAATTTACAGGGTTTTCTTTACCGCAAAAATAAACTAGGCATCGCCGAACGCTCATTTTCCGCCCAAAGGTAGCGCTAGAGGAAACAATCAAATGCCAAAGTTTCAGCCCGATCCGATAACTTAATCAAAAGTTATAGGTGATTTTCTGAAAATTTCAATGGGAAAATGGAGACCTTTTTTGCCTTTTTCGGTTTCTGGTGTGATAGAGCCCCATGTATTCAAAAACTCAGTCGGCCGCCATTTTCCCAGTCTTGGGTAGTAACGCGTTACTAGTAACGCGTTACTGTAACTTAGTTACTTTCTTGGTAACTTGTAACTGTAACGAGTTACTTTTTAAAAATGTAACTTTAAACTGTAGTTCTATTACTTTTTTCTGAGGTAACGATAAAAGTAACGACGTTACTTTTGTCGTTACTTTCCAGTTCTTTTTTTTAAAACAATATATCACTGAACGAGTACAATTAAGCCAGTCTTGGCGCTTTCCAAATTGTCTGTTCCGACATTTCGAGTGTCATGTTATTTTTTGCACAAACGTTCTTACTCGCCAGTCACGACCCGAATGTAGCTACGTGTAGATTTGACGGGGAAAAAAAAAGTAGTTATTTTTATTACGCGCTTGTATTTTGTGACTGAACACTTGCATCTTAGTATCTTGAAGAACTATCTCTTTTGCGGTTTTTCTTTTTGCTGCGCAGACGCTTTTTAATCGGGTGAATCAAACGTGAAACAACAATACACGCGGAGGGCACTGCGTATGTTTTGTATTTTGATTAGCGCCACCACTCCGCACTGCGCATGTTTCGTATTTTGATTTGCGCCACCACTCCGGCGGGTTTGTTTCTGGCTTGGCGGGTACGAACTGAATAATGTTCAGGGACTGTATGAACCCAGGGCAACCCTCAACGAGCCAGCAATGTGCTAGTGCTACCAAAAATATGAATGTTGATAAGAACAAAGAAGAACTACCATGGCCGGCGTACAGAGAGTATTTTGCTGTGGTGGAGGTGGTTACTAGCAACTTGACCGCAGAAAATAACACTATGTTGCCTCAACGCCTACCCGGCAATCAAACACTTGTTCCGGCGACACAACACAGCAATCCCATCCAGCGCGTAAGACGAGCGCCTGTTCAAGGGCAGGGACGTGTTCGTTATCAAACAAGGGAAACTTTCCGAGACTAATTTCGAGAAGCAAGTGCTGCTGAGTTACAATATGAAGTAAAAAGCACACTTTTTAATTTTATGCAAATAAACTTGGTGAAAAGCGTTTTCTAGTTTTTCTATTTTTGTGTCATAAAAAAGTAACTGAAAAGTAACGTCGTTACTTTTTAAAAGTAACAGTAACTGTAACGAGTTACTTTTTTGTTGCGGTAACTGTAACAGTAACTTCGTTACTTTTTTCTGAAAGTAACTGTAACTGTAACGACTTACTTTTTGAAAGTAACTTACCCAAGACTGCATTTTCCCATTGAAAAATTCGGAAAATCACTTATAACTTTTGATCAAGTTATCGGATCGGGCTGAAACTTTGGCATCTGGTTGTGTCCTCTAGCACTACCTTTGGGCGGAGAATGAGCGTTTAGCGATGCCTACTTTATTTTTGCGGTAAAAAAGACCGTGTAAATTTTCTTTTGTGACACCCTGTATTTGCTATAGATATGCTATAGTTTACAATCATAGATATCGGGTAATGGGAGTAGAACAATATGATACTAACGAACGCTCGTCTCTGACGTCAGGTCACAGCGGTGGCGGAAGGCGCGGCGCATGCGCAAAAGGTGCACCTCGCTTGAATCTGATTTCTGCGCGCGCGCAGTTGTCCATGCCTGGTGTAAGCGAACGCGGGATTGTTTGTAAACTGCGCGTTGACGTGTAAAGAACAGTAGTGATTGAACGAATAGGGCTACTAAACAAACGCATTCTAAAAAAGAACGATAAAGAGACTCGCGCGTAAATCATATACTTTATTATGCATACTCTGTGCGTTTGTGTTTCAGGAATAAGGAAAACAAAACATATCCGACATTATGATGTTCATTTTAGTGTCAGTGTTCTTCGCACTCGAGTTACTCACGGAAACGGCTTCTGCTCAAAAGTGTCAAATGGTGGAGCATTTTGCACAATACTTCGACTGGTCTTTGGTGAGATTTTATGTTTTCATTTTCCACGCGCGCTGAAGTTTAGGTAGAACGCTGCGTTCTAGACACTGTGGTCGTGCGATCGCCTCGCGGCGACTTTGACTCAAGGCATGAGCAAGAAGAACAGAGATTGGCCGTAACTCCGTAACTCGCGATAACGGCGCGTAATGGGAACAACTGCAAGGGCGTCAAAAGATGCAGTTGCGAAGGTCAATAATGTATGTGCATTTTAGAATTTGTCGTTTTAATTTTGTTGTTGTTGCTCGTATACCCGTAACCTTGCCGTTATCTTCTGTAATGCCTTCGTAGTCCCGCGAATAACCGTAAAAAGAAAAAGAAAACTAAATGCCACAACGTTTTTCGGCTAGTGAAGCCTACAACATACATCGTGCTGTTAAATAACCAATTAAAGATTAATTAACCTTGAAATGCACCACAAATGCTACGGTTTAAAGCTATAAGAACGCAAAAGGAACCAAAGAGCGTATCGGTTCGGTACAGTCACTGCCAGTTTGAGCATCGTAGGGCGCGCTTTATTATGGTCACGCTTCTCGATCTTTGTGATTGGTTCTTCGACGTCCTTGTGGGTCAATGCGGCATTCTGATTGGCTGCAGAGCCAAATTAGGATGCTTCGAAGATTGCCACGACCTGCGTTCTTTTAGCTGCAGTGACTACGGCATTAGAGATATAGCTACAAAATAAATATACTGGACAAACGTAATCGTGAGCAGTTGTCGTCCCCGAGATTCTTACTTACCATTCGCGCTGTTTGTAACTTATTTTGACGTTTTTTTTTTGTTTTGTTTCTTTGCTGTGGACATCCATTAAAGCAGTTGTTTTGCAATAAAATGCATAAGGATAGTTATGATTTCTATGGAAAGCAATTCTCGACGTTTTAAGTAGTTATATTAGTTATATTTTGTGTCGCGTTGCTTGCACTTTGCAACTAAACGTTCGCCCCCCTTCCCCTCCCCCACCAAAAAAAAAATACACGAAAAGAAAAAGAAGCGTTTGAAAATAGACTAACTAATATCTTCCGGGGAAAAAGACTATTTAAGGCTAATTTAGAACTCCCCTCTTCTAGGATTTACCTTTGCATGCCAACCTTCAGTGGGGTTGATGGCTATCCTACAAAAAATGAGTATCCAATTTAACGCCGCAATCTGTTCTGCTAACAATTGTTTTGTAAAACGTGGCAATATAACAGAATGGTCACGGTTTTTTGTTTTCTAATTCACTCGAAGAAATGCCCGTACTTCTGCTTTCCCACGGGTCACGCGAGAAACCAATCATTATATTTTACAGAATGACGGTGTCGCGTAACATGTGCAGAAACAATGAGCAGGCGAAAACGTCGTGCTAATATTTCCTGAGCTATTTAGCGTTTTGGAGTGCGCTACGTCATTCGTTAGTCATGTTCCATATGAGTCCTTGGTGCGCCGTGTGGGAAAGTCGACAAGCCGAATAATTATTTAATCATTGAACTAAATTGATCGATATAACTTTTTTCACAATATGTCTGTTGTACTGTAGATATCGCAGCAGACGTGGTATGAAATGTGGCGTTCACCCAAGGGTCAAACGCGATGCGTGACCAGGAAATACATGCCGGAAAGGATGCAGATGCTGTGGACGGAGATGGAAACGTGAGGACCCTCATGTTCCAGTTTTGGCAGGCATTTTATTTTCTGTTTGTTCTTGCTTTCACTGAGTACTTGTATAATTACGCAGTTTCTGGCACCTGAAACTTGACATGATTGGGGAGGGGAGGAGCAGTATCTGACACTATAGCAACTGCGGTTGTCGTCTATAGAAATAAAAAGTATATTCGTCACAAAAGTACCTACAAAATCCTAACAATATACAAAAAAAAATCAAAGTTCCTGGCATTATTTTTTTCCCCCTGAACGTTAGGAGATTAGTTGGTGAGAATTCATATCCAACTGCTTGTTGCGGAAAGTTCATCGACGGCAACGAACACGTGGCATCCCGTATTCTAAGTTTCCTTACCACCGTCTTTAGACTTCACTTTTGGACTAACTAGTCGCGGCAATTTTCAGCCACGTTTACTTGATTGGGCGAAGTTCAGACGTGAGCGTTGACTGCCTTGGTTGCAATTTCAAAGCCATCAATTGCGAGTCGGTGTCACAACCGTGCGTGTTAGACGCTTCGTGCGCTATTACATGTACAGGTGGTGCCGTGCCATGCTGGTACATGGCACGGCACCACCTGTTTAAGGAGCGAATGACTCTAGCAGACTATACTCTACACCGGGGGAAGGAGACAGGGAAGAAAAAATTGCCATTATGAAATGAGATAAGGAAGGAAATACGGACGATGATGAGTTGATTATTTGGACGTTATCAGACGTCTCAGAGGGCCTGCGCCAGTCCCGTGTCTCGTAACACGACAATCAGGGCGTTGGTTGCCAGCATTGTGTTGAGCCCCAGCCACCGAGCACTTTCTCAACGGTTAATGGGTTTTCAACCAAGTTGGCAATGTCGTCTCAAGTACTGCTTTCTCGGTGGCGTGAAGAGGGTATACAACGATAAAGTGTTCTACGGTTTCCGAAGTGTGTCATGTTGAACAGTTCCGACTGGTGGATTTCTTGATTTTGTGAAGAAACTTCAATGCGAAAGCCAGTCCAATACGTAATCTGTGGATTGTATAGTCTCTATTTGATGAAAGAAACCAGATGACAAATTCAATATCGAATTGCAATTGGGGATGCAGGGAGTCGAGGTGGGCGTGAAAGAAATCGGAACAACCAAATTTATTAGTCGGGTAATCTTTTGACTGCTTCAAAAAGCGCCGGTTTAATATCTGTTCGGAAGTATGAGATTGCAACGCTTGTAATGATTTGGTGAGAATTGTTCGCGGCTCTCAGCGCTCTTGTTACCGATGACAACACGGTGAACTGGAATCTATTTAAGTAGAAGAATATGACCGGCATTCAGGATGGTGTTGGCAAGTGATGTGGTTGCACAGATAAGTATTCATATTTTATTATTGATTAGAGGGTTTGTAAAGCTGCTTTTGAGCCCGTAAATATAACACATTTGTCAGGGCTTTGTGCATCTATGTTATCAGTGCTTCGTAAATGCTAGGCCTGGGCGTTGATTAAAATTTTAACCCGATTAATATCCACCCTTTAGTCGCGCAACTAATTTTCGACTGTTCCTTACATGCGGACTTCTCCGGAAAACGTCGCTATGCAGTGGGAACTCAGGAGTTATTCGTAGAATGACGATGCCGTTCATGGGTGAAGGTGATGGGCAAATCATCAAAAAAGACGGTCAGTGCACTCCCGACTTATCTGAACGCGAACCAATATTGTGGCTCTAAAAAAGTAAAAAACAAAATCTATTTTTTTTTAGGATCTCTTTTTCAGCAACTTTTGGACACGGATAACCAATCTTGGATGTTTCTTCACATCTGCAACCAGAGAGGCAAGTCCATGATTATGACAGAAAAGCTTTTTCAGACAGTGTTTGCCCTCACGGCGAACAGGTTGCCTTTCTTTAGTTTGATAGCAATCTATCATACCTTAAGACAAAGGCCCGGGACTGCGGAAAAGACGAAGGACAGGACAACACACAGAGTCTCAAACACAGCTCAATTTAATTTCACAAAAGTTTACAGTTATATATAGTTTCGCTGCTCACACAAACCAGAAGAAATGAGAAGGAAAATGAGAACACTATTTACACACACGCACAAGTACTCAAAGGACTTGGCACAAAGCCGACAGAGGTTTTGTTGAACTTTTAATCATTTCACCCTAACATTCTGACAAGACACATGAAGAAAATGAGGTCCCCTTTTCTCGGAACAAACCAACAATATAATAATCTGTAAAACCTTGATCCCCCTTTCCCACCTATCACAACACAACACATTGCAATTCATCACGTCATGCTCCGCTAAAAATGTAGGAGTCATGGGTCAAAAACAACAACAACAAAAGACGCAAACGTGGTCGAAATTTGGCTGCTACTCTGAGGCTTTCAAGTGGCTCCTTGGAAGTGATTTTTTGTGACAGTTTTGATTAAATTCGTGCTCTATCCGAGCTCTCTCTGTCAGCTCCAAGTACATTTATGCTTTGTTTAGATTTTTCCATAATCGTGTTTCTGGAATCTACAATCTCACTCTTTACATCTGCATCTTCTAGGAAAGTTCGTCCAGACGGCATTGAACATAATTTCGCCCACGCCCTACCATTTTTATATGTTATTTTTTTTTTTGCCTTGTTCTTTTTCTATATACTACTTGTCAGGGTTATCTCCAGCTCGAGTGCATTTTTTAATCAGTGTTGTCTAAGCGTTTTGAACTTGTGTGGATTTTATAAATGTGATCGAATAATGTCCATGACATTGCACCGATTTTAATATGTGAAGGTAACGCACGGTAAGCCATGCAGCTTTTTTTTTTTTTTTTTAAGGGGATGGAATTTTATTTGTCTGAACATTTTCTTAGTGCGCACGAATCGAATCTGGGTGTTAATTTTTTTTTTTATTCAGGTGGATGATTACTAGAGTCGGATTCAATCCCTATGAACGAGACGGATGCGATCGCCAAAAAGAGTTACTCTATCGACATATCTAAATGTCTAAACACTGTTCGTTCGTGTTACCGTGTTCGTAACAGAAAGGTAAAATTCGAGCGATGAAGTAACTTAATTACTCTTTCTAACGTAATCAGATTTGGCTTGCGAGCATTGTGTACGGTTTTTTCCCCCGCAATGCGAATTTGAACCCTCCCGACAAAAGGATTGTGCGTGTTAAATATCACATGAGAATATTTCCCAACACGCGACTCTGACCGTCAGAGTCGCGTGTTGAGAAATATTCTCATGTGATATTTAACACGCACAATCCTTTTGTCGGGAGGGTCTGACATCGCGTCTTTGAGGTAGCGCTGCAGTCGGCACGTCCCAGGCGCGGACTGTTCGCGCGAATCAAGTTTTCGCGCGTGCGCATTGTGAACACCTGGTATGGTCAAACCCGTGCTTGTTTTGAGGCAGCGCATCGGCCTATACGGACAGCAAGTCGTCTGCTTCTTGCGCAAGAGTTGTGGTGACGTCAGAAAGACGCCGATCTCTGATATGCTTTGATTGAAAGGATAGTTAACAGACCTCAAAGCAACTTGCTTTGAGGTCTGCGGATTGAAGAATAGCGAGTATACCCACTATCCTTCAATCAGAGTCAATCACAGCGCGGCGTTATAACGTCATCGCAACCCCTGGAAAAGAAGCAGACGAACTTACGCTCCGCATATAAGGAGACGCGAGTTTTATAACTGTACATTCTCTAGGACTCGTCCTTGTCAAATTCGGTTTTTGGCTCGGTGAATGAGGATGTCTACTACTACGGCATGGTCCCACTTGGACGACAAACATTAGCTGTGGTCCACAGACAGATCAAGTACCTCTCTCCGGCTAATTTACAATTTGTGCTTGTCTTACAATTTGATGACGCCCAAGTGGATCAAAATGTGTCGTCCAAGGGTGCGTTTTCGACATAAATACGAGCGGCATTTCTCGGTCACCTTAATGACAGGCTGTTCTTAGGAGCTTGTAAGTTTCTGATGGAACCAGCTCTCGCGTAACCACTAGTATATAGGATTGGAGGTTACACTGTGTGGCGAACGAAAGCTAGTATCGTCTAAGGGTCTGTCAGAGTCTGCCGTGATTCATTCCTCGAATGAAAAATTTCCTAAACGCTGACCATCGGTAATATGTTCTAGGAACCTGTTCAACTTGTATATTTTCAAGAAACATTTATACGTTTAAATCAAGTGACGAGAACATAAAAAGACGGCTCCGGAGGTATTTAGTATTTACTATCTCCTGTCAGGATTCGCAACATTACCGCCCTGTAAATGGTGGGGTGGTATTTCCAAGATGGCGGAAAAGACGGCCATAGATTTTCCATGGGTCTGCTCGCTGACGTCGGTCAATGCGCTTAAATAGTTTATTTGGCTACAAATGCGGAACAGTCAGGGCAGTAGCGCATCACAGGTCACCGTGATGTTTGCGTACGTTATTAAAACAAGCATGTTGTCCTTTGGAAGTTGGGAACACATCACAGGACTTGTGTTGCTTTGTGGAAGGCGAGCGTGTTTTGGGCGCCGGTCACATGCTTGTGTGCAGCAACGCATGTTTGTGCGTGGTGAAAATATTGTGGTGTTTCCGCTGTGCTTGGCCACCAGTGTAATAAACGTAAGCCGCGCACGGCGACCGTCAAGCTCCGGTAGAAAAGCGTTTCCAGTATTGATGTCTCTATGTCAAAGGCTCACAGTTCACTGCACACCGTCGCGGTTTTAGTGCATTGCAACACGTGATCGACCTGCGGCATGTTTACCAGCAGGTCGATTTAGCATAGCGTAGCCTCCAGCTACCGTACGGCGAAGCATTGCGCCCAGAAGTTGGCGCTGTTACTGACCCATGGCGCTGCGCTCCACGGTACAGTTAACGCTTTCACATTAAAGGCCCTTTACGAGTTTCGCGGGTGTGGCCTGAGTCCCGTTAAGGATTCTTTTTCGCCTATTTCCTTTTCCTCTCAGACGGCGTCTCGAGGTGGATAATCGCCTGCACCAGGCCGAGCGGATGGTTACCTCGGGGTGCCGCGAAGAGAATCAAGTCGATCCTGGCACAAATCGGTAAACCGGACACAGTGTTCTATCCGACCAGATGTACTCTCAGAACGTAAAGAAACATTGAGCACATTGTTGCAATAAAAATTCTCAACATCTGTCTGTCTGCGCAAAGCGATAATCTCGCGTCTTTTGGTCTCGCTTGTGGGAACGTTGAAGGTGCCTTCCGAGGGAGTTTGAAATGATGCCGTTTATATATAGCTTTGTTGGGGTTTCTTTGCCACTTTTTGTAATGCACAGAATAAAAATTATATTGCTTTCAAGCTATCTTGCTGCCATTTTTAATCCAAAGTAATGAGTAATGGGTAACGTAATTTGATTGCAGATACCGCAAAGTAATAATGACATTACTTTACTTGTTACTTATTTGGGATTCTAATGAGTAGGTTAGTACGTTACTTAATAAAAACTAACGCGTTACCAGTAACATGGTTACTTGTAACGCGTTAGTTCCAACACTGATTATGGGGGAAGGTACAAAAATGAAATACGTTTACAATTCTATGCAATGTGAAATTAGAGCGCAGTTCTTGAGGAGAAGGAGGGGAGGGAAGGGGGGGAGGGTATGCCCCCCTCTCCCTCCGTACCCTCCCCTCCTCCTATCCTCCTCGCCTCCCATTTAGCGAAACATTTTCCGCTTTATTTAACGGGGAATTTAGCCGAAATTTCTACGCTAAACTTAGCGGGTTAAGTTTCCCCGCTAATTTTAGCGGGAGAATTTCCCCGTTCATTTTAGCGGGGAAAGTTTTCCACTAAATTTAACTGGGCGTCCCTTAATGCAACTCGCGGTTACGCCGATGGCGACGCCGCTCAAAACGGAAACGGGCGCCTATGAGCTGCGCTCTGAAAACGCTGTAATATCTTCACCTTATAACTGTCAATCACCATTCGTTCTGTAGTATCATCGGAGCGTCGCACTGATATGCCCCTCCTATTGTAAGAGCTGAGTCGTAATGTGCAGGGCTTACAACCAACCTTCCGTATGGTTTCAGTGGTATCAGGCGTACATAGGGAAGGGCACGTGAAAGAAAATGTCCATGGAACATAGAGCTTTAGTCTTAGCTCGGGGCTCTAAAAGAATATTCTGACAAAGGGATGAATAACGGAAATAACGCCAATCAGAACACCAGAGGAGAAAGGAATGTCGTCACGTGGTATGTGTGTTCTAAATAAAAACACGATGTTCGTAGAAGCAGTTTTTAAGGATTGTCATTGAAATCTTTTTTTCGAAAATTGAATAGCGATTTAAGGTTTCCACGTTTCAGCTTTCCGGGCCATGGTTCGGGTAGGCTTGGAAGTTGTCGTCGGCGCATGGCTGGCACTTGCGATGTCAGATTTGCTGAAGCAACTGCCAAGCATTAGTTGACAAAGAATAATACTTCCGCTGCTACTGCGGCGGCATGATATGGGCCTGGAAGAGTTTCTAACTGATCAAGTGATTTGTTCGTTACCCGAGAGGACTTGGTACGTAATTCTTCGTCGTACTCGCGCTGGCGCTTTAGAAGCCGCATACCGGGCCTGGCAGCGAAATATAAATGCCGTGTAGAATATTAGTTTGACAGCAAGATGGATAATAAATTATTGAAAAGAGTTTGACATCAATGTCATCAATATAATCTTTGAAAGTGTTTGACAGCAAAGTCGTTATTGGATTCTCAGAAAGGTGATCTGCGTGGTGGATTTTTTGGCTTATTTGTATGGAAATTCACATTACTCGTAAACGAGCTGCTCCCCACCATTTTATAATGCTTGGAGAAGGTTAAAATTGAATATTTTATTATTTAAAAAAAGTTGCATTTTACAGTTTACATCTGTGTCAAGTATAAAATTTTACTTTGCGAACATATATGTTAGCACTTGATACAATGCTGCGACACTTCAACGTTTTTCTTTGTATTCTGTCAATATATGCGCACATAAATGCAAATGACTAGCCCGCGACCAATAATTTGCATTTTCAAAAAGAAAAAAAAAAAAAACGAGACACAAACGAAAAAAAAATATTACCCGGCACAAAGTTTGGGATGTGATGCTGAGGATGATATTTCAGACGGTAAACTGACACCGAAAATCACCGCAAGTGTCACTGAAGACGACGTTTCACAGCGTCACGCCGCAGAGGTCTTCCCGGAGACGGCAATTATTGGCTAGTGGAATATCGCGGTGATTGACTAGACCACAGTGATTGAAGAGTTTGGAGTGATTGGCCGGAAAAAAAAAAAGGCGTGGGCGTTTTTTAAAGCACGTACATAGAGATGTCAGTCAACGTGCTTGCTGAATATACAGGGTGTGTCAGAGAACGCAGGCCTAATCGCTCCTGCAAAAACTACTCATCGCAACGAAAAAGGCTCGTGGCGTTTTGGTCCTTGGCCAGGGGCCCATTTAGGAAAATTATTAAAGTCCAGAACAATTAAGTTGTTAATTATTTTTGCGTAATAAAGTTTTTTAATATTGTGTTTAAGGGCATGCTTTAAATTAAAAAAATTGCTCAGAATCGTCGAAAAACCCTAAATCTACAAATTGCAGAACGATAGAAGGCACGCGAAGCATTTTACGGCTTTCTTAAAAACCGCACAAAATCGACGGATTTTTAAGTTTCGGTTTGCTATCGGAGCGCAACTTAGCACCGGCGGCACCGCGCCCCGTGGAGAGATAGTGCAACCAGCCTCTGGTGCGTCGCCGATGACAGCGCAGCAGAGGTTGGTTGCACTATCTCTCCACGGGGCGTGGTGCCGCCGGTGCTAAGATGCGCTCCGATAGCAAACCGAAACTTAAAAATCCGTCGATTTTGTGCGTTGTTCAGAAAGCCGTAAAATGCTTCGCGTACTTTCTATCGTTCTGCAATCAGTTGATTTAGTGTTTTTCGATGATGCTGAGCAATTTTCTAATTTAAACCATGCCCTTAAACGCAATATTAAAAAGTTAATTACGCAAAAATAATTAACAACTTAATTATTCGGGACTTTAATAATTTTCCTAAATGGGCCCCCGGCCCAGGACCAAAACGCCACAAGCCTTTTTTCATTGCGATGAGTAGATTTCGGAGGAGCGATTTGGCCTGCGTTCTCTGAAACACCCTGCATATGTTTTCTCTTGCAATAACCTCACAGAAAAGCAAGATATAAAGAACGCTTTTTCACAGGGCAGTAATAACTTGCTTTCCTTTTATTACTACACATAAATAACCAGCCCCTTGTGTTCGGGTTTAATACAGCAGCATAACAAGTAAGGTTCAAAGCTGGCTCATCTGCGTAAGAAACGTTTAGATGGGAGTCGATACACGCGCGAGCGGGAGAAAAACGTGCCGCTTGTAAATAAGGCAAAAAAGAAAAAAAAAACTACGAAGACATATAAAAACAATGGTAGAGGCGAACACATTACGTTCCTGGAAAGATTGCCAGTGACGCACCGATAAAGAGCTGTCAGAGGTGTTGCTATCTTGCTCCGCTCGTCAGGGCCGTTGACGGACTGCAAATACGCTCTACAACGCACGACTTTACCAGAAGTAAGCAAGTTTGCCTTCTCTACAAGCGTGTGGTTTTCTTCGTTATCCCTTCTTGCGAAGTTGTGGGGCACATGTTGAATTTCAAGAGGTACATCTAGAAATCGGTAAGAGGAGTAACATAATTGGTACCTTCGTCATTGCATAGTCACCACAAATCCAACATCGTGCGTAATAATCACTCATTTGATTTGAAGGAATTTCAATCGAGTTATAAAACATGCTGCTTGTTAACAGTGTATTGGTGGCCGAGTGGTCTAGCGCACACCAGCTCGGAGCACGTGGAGCGAAAGCTCGCGCTGCAGAACCCAGGGATCCTGGGTTCGAGCCCCACCCCTGCCCGTTTCGATCTGGATGAGCATCGTACCGGCGTGCGGTCGTGTATCACTACTGCGTGATGCACGTTAAAGACCCCAGGCTAGCGGCTGTACCGCACTGGCTAAATTTCTCATCTACAGCTGGGAGACTCGTCGCCCCTGTGAGGCAGACCAAGTTCTAGGCTGTATAAACACACACACAACCCAATTTGTTGTTTTTGAGCTTTTCTCTTATCTAAGTTTATGTCTATTAGATTTACGCTTCCATCGAATGCAGTGTTGTATCGCGCATGTGACGTTAAAATGCGCGCAATGTCAAAGTGACATCGCGATCATTGTCATCAAGAAAGCGGGGAGTAAAATAATTATTCATTTCAGCAGATATGGATTTGATTCGAAATCGCCTTAAGTGATCTGATTGCACAAAGTACTGATTTATAGCGCTTAAAGTCTCAATTCTTTCAGGGTTCGGTGCATATTATTTACGCGTAAAAAAGAAAAACAACAACAACAAGACAAGATGGAGGCTGGATGGCGCTTTGCAGCGCTCCGTGTCGGGCGCGAGTGAAGCCACCGGAAGTTCTATGCCTGTCCCGGAAGTCGAGTGTCTGTTGGGTTTTATAGCGCGTATAGGTAATGTTTTGGTTCACGCTTTCTTGAATTATTTTCGTGCGTTTTAATAATCCGCTTCAATGAACCATGTCAAGAATGAGGCATTTGAACGTGGGGCATGTACACTCAATCAACTAGAATGTCGAATTTCTAACCCATCAAATGGCGTCCAAGCAGACTTCTCGGGTCAGCATGAACTGCTATTGCGCCACAAGCAGGCTTTCTTGTTATAACAAAAAGCAAATCAAGCACCTTGGACACTGTTTGGACCACCGCTCGTAAGAGTGGGAAAGCCTGTCAAGTGCTCACTTCCGGGACCAGCCGCTTACTTCCGGTGGCCTGATACCTGTTTGCTCAATGCGCCATCCAGCCCTCTAGTGGAGATCAGTGTTCAGGCCCATCAATTTACTAAGTGGGTCGCTTGACCATCGGCCCGGCCACATCTTCGTTTTCAGAGAACCCACAGTTTCCACGGTCTGTTTTGTTTATTTCTTATATTTCCGTTAGTAAATATTACGGGGTACCATATGGCACCGTGATATCTTGTCATGACCCCACCAAATCAATTGAATTCAGCCTCGCAATGCCTATTTATATTTATGTATTTGCTGTATGGTATGCTATAGCTTACAAATATATATATCGAGTAGTAAAATTTAGTATAAACCGACACTTGGCCCTGACGTCACGTGACAGCGGTGGCGGTAGGCGCGGCGCATGCGCAAAAGCTACACCTCGCTTCAATCTGATTTCTCCGCGCGCGCAGTTGTCCATGCCTGGTGTAAGCGAACGCGGGATCGTTTGTAAACTGCGTGTTGACGTGTAAAGATCAGTAGTGATTGAACAAATAGGACTACTAAACAAACGCTTTCTAAAAAAGAGCGATAAAGAGACTCGCGGGTAGATTATATTACTTTATTATGCATATTCTGTGCGTTTGTGTTTCAGGAATAAGGAAAACAAAATCGATCCGACATTATGATGCTCATTTTAGTGTCAGTGTTCTTCGCACTCGAGTTACTGACGGAAACGGCTTCTGCTCAAAAGTGTGAAATCGTGGGGCATTTTGCACGATCCTACGACTGGCCTGTGGTGAGATTTTTTTTTTTTTTCATTTTCCACGCGCGCCGAAGTTTAGGTAGAACGCTGCGTTCTACACTCTGGTCGTGCGATCGCCTCGCGGCGACTTTGACTCGAGGCATAAGCAAGAAGAACAGAGATTGGCCGTAACTCCGTAACTCGCGATAACAACACGTAATGGGAACAACTAGGGTGTCTTCATGTGCGCTTTGCTTAAAGGGGTACGGAAACGAAGTGACGTGAGCGCGAGCTCTCTTCCTTTCGCTTCAAAGTCGGCCAGCGAGAAGCGCAATGCGTATCGCGCCGGTGACGTCAACAGTTCCTGCACTGCCAAGGGTACCGTAGTAGCGAGCGTTGCCGCTTGATGGCGTCAACGTGTGACGATCTCGCTTAGTAGTAATATCCGAGGACTGTACGATCTAGCTTGTCCATAACGTCCTTCGCGACCATACCCGTATTGTATGTGCCACGAGCGTTCGGTTCACCGTGTTAGTTTCACACCGCAAAAGTAGTAGCTCGAGGGAACCTGTAAGTAGAAATAACCGTTAGCACCCAGCAATGGCGAGGGGGAGAGTGAACTATCCTCATGAATTATACTATTTACTGGAATTCTTTTTTATCTACCCTCATGAATTATACTATTGAGTTTCCAGGGGTAACTAACTCTTTGGTATGATATTTGGTGGCTAGCGTTCTCATGTTCCTGACAAGGTTTCTCGATCATGTCGTATTACACCGACATGATTAGCTACCACCAGCTCGCCTGCACTCTCACCGTCTTTTCACTAAGGTTTCTCACTTGGGGCGCTCCCAGAAGACACAGTTTTTCTTTCGGAAATGGCGTAATGGAGGCGGCACTCGCGCAGTCATCCCCGTGCTAGAGTGTACCCGTGCGCCTCAATAGCCAGAGACTCCAGGATTTCCCTTGTAAGCTGGTTTTTGTGTTTCCGCTATTTCAGAAAGAGAAACTGTATCTCCTGGGAGCACCTCAAGTGAGAAACCTTGTCAGGAACATGTGAACGCTAGCCACCAAATATTATACCGAAGAAGAAGAAGTTACGCCTGGGAATACAATAGTATAATTTATGAGGGTAGATGAAAAAGAAGAATTTTAGTAAATAGTATAATTCATGAGGCTAGATGAAAAAGAAGAATTTCAGTAAGTGGTTGATAGTCCAGCAGCGTGTCTCTCTTTTTATTCACTCCTTGGTTTTTTCCCTCTACGTTCAGCTGGAAACCTTCAGAACCAGAAGCGTGCTCGCGTCGTGTCGTGCAAAGAGCCTCAACAAGAACGAGCTCACTGTGGCCAACTACGCTTTGGCTTTGTCCGCTAAGGCTTTGCAAACGCGTTCAGGCCTAGGCTAATTCTGCCGGCACGCCGTATTTCCGGAGAACGGCGCTGCTCCTATGCCACAAGTGATGTCACGAGAACTTTCACACCATCCACCAGATGTGACTTTGAAATCGTTTCATTAGATTTAAAATTAGTTCTCTTGTGTTTTACAGCGTGATATTGATATTTCCGAGGTGCTACCTGTCCCTAGCCCATATTTACGCAGAAGAATCGGCGTTAAGATTTCGTTTCCATACCCCTTTAAACTTCACGACAAAGACACGCGCACCAAACCTGAGAACAACCGAAGCACGCGTTTGCACGTCGCGCGAGAGCTGAAACCAAGGTGGCTCACTTCGTTTTGGCTCTTTCCACCAAGACGCCTCGGTATTGCGTTCAGGCCTAGGCAATCTATACCAGTGAGCGGACATACCGCTGTGGCGCTGCTTTCAGAGGCATGTTGTCGTCACGACATTCCATTGAAGCTTCATAACCAACTACCAGGTGTTTTTTGATTATCGTTAAATTCACTTTAAAATATGTTTTCTTGCGTTTTCTAGCGCAATATTTATGTTTCTGTGGTTGTGCTGCTACCTGCGTCGTGTTGAAACAAAGAAATGAGCTCCAGAATTTGGTTTCCGTACCCCTTTAAGGTGGTGGCATCTCGCCATTCTTTCCCACACGTTTATTTTTATTTTTTGTTCAGAAGAGCGTGAAAGAGCGCATCCCTGCACGCGTTTGTGGCGCTGACTGTGCTATGGCGGCATTTTGTTTTCGTCGATTTCTTTGTATTTTACCCGTGAGCGCGTGCTGTCGGCATCGGGTACTACAAAGGGTGGCATCACCCTAAACAGAAGAACATTGAGGCACCCTAGGAACAACTGCAAGGGCGTCAAAAGATGCAGTTGCGAAGGTTAGCCACTTATGTGCATATTAGAATTTGTCATTTTTTATGTTGTTGCTCGTGTATCCGTACCCTTGCCGTTATCTTCTGTAATTTCTTCGTAGCCCCGTAAATAACTAAAGAAAGAAAAACAAACTAAATGCCACAACGTTTTTGGGCTAGTGAAGCCTACAACATACATTGTGCTGTTAAATAACCAATTAAAGATTAATTAACCTTGAAATACACCACAAATGCTACGGTTTAAAGCTATAAGAACGCAAAACGAACCAAAGAGCGTATCGGTTTGGTAGAGTCACTGCCAGTTTGAGCATCGTAGGGCGCGCTCTATTATCGTAACGCTTCTCGATATTTGCGATTGGTTCTTGGGCGTCCTTGTGGCTCAATGCCGCATTCTGATTGGCTGCAGAGCCAAAGTAGGATGCTTTAAACATTGCCACGCCCTGTGTTCTTTTTCACTGTAAAAAAGGTTTGTGCGTCTACTTTCACGCACAACCCACGGAGAGCCAATCGGCGCAACTTACGGAGGCAGCTCAGCGAATCACAATGCCGAAACATATGTTTAGACAAAAAAAAACTCAGTCTAAGTTATGACATTAAGCAATGCAAAACGTCACGCTTGCATTGCTTAATGTCACAACTCAGACTGGGTTTTTGGTCTAAACATATGTTTCGGCATTGTCATTCGCTGAGCTGCCTCCGTAAGTTGCGCTGATTGGTTCTCCGAGTGTTGTGCGTGAAAGTAGACGCACGAGACTTTTTTTTAGAGCGTAGCTGTCAGTGACAGCGGCAGTAGAGATATAGTTAAAGAATAAATATACTGGACAAACGTAAGCGTGTGTAGTTGTCGTCCCCGAGATTCTTACTTAGCTGTCGCGCTGCTTGTAACATATTTTAAGTTTTTTTTTTTTTTTTTTTTTTTTTTTTTTTTGTAGACATACATTCCGTGTTCATTGCTGTACCTGGCAGGTCTCTTCGCTCCCATCGTGTTTTCGGTTCCTCTGAGCCAAAAAGCTTAAGACGCATTCAGCGTATACAGTATAATTTTAACATGTCAAACGTCGCAAACACGCCCGAAGTAGACATCTTTTTGCGGGAACGTTTTAGTATGCGGTCTTTGCTTGTGCTTTTATAATGTGACGCTCTCTTGTATCAGTCTTTTAGCAAACAGTGTTTTTTTTCAACTTTATGCACTTTTCTCATTTAGATTTATATTTCAAGTTTTTGTTTCTTCAAATTATGCGTGCGTTTGCGTGCATGCTTTTTATGCAAAACTGCATGTAAGTGTCAACGGTGCACCCTTATGTAGGCCTACGGGCTGTTTAGGGGCACCGGAAAAGTACAATAAATAAATAAATAAAAGTAGTTTTTGCGATAAAATGCATAAGAATAGTTATGATTTCTACATAAAGCAATTCTCGACGTTTCAGGTAGTTATATCAGTTATATTTTGTGTCGCAGTGCTTGCACTTTGCGACTAAATGTTCGCCGCCCTCCCCCCCCACCACTAAAAAAAGTACAAAAAGAAAAAGAAGTGTTTGAAAATAGGCAAACTAAGATTTTCCGGGAAAAAAAGACTATTTAAGGCTAATTTAGAACTTACCTCTTATATGATTTACCTTTGTATGGCAACCTTCAGTGGGGTTTGATGACTATCTTGCAAAAAATAAGTATCCAATTGAACGTCGCAATCTGTCCCGCTAACAATTGTTTTGTAAAACGTGGCAATATAACAAAATGGTGAGGGTGTTCACGTGATAAAAAATGAGCGAGTAAAAAAATACGATGTAACTTGCAAGTTCTTTTTTTTTTAAACTAAATAAGATTAATGCTTTATTTATAAAGTTCACGAATATTATTTTTGGTTTCTAATTCACTCAAAGAAACGCCCGTACGTCTGCTTTCTCATGGGTCACGCGAGAAACCAATCAGTATATTTTACAGACAGACGGTGTCACGTAGCATGTGCAGAACCAATGAGCAGCCGAAAACGCCGTGCTAATATTTCCTGAGCTCTTTAGCGTTTTGGAGTACGGCTACGTCATTCGTTACAATGCAGATTGTTGGGCTAGTTGGTACTGGGAATTGGACGTCATGATGGCGCTTAAAGGGGCACTGACACATCAAAATCATATTTTTTTTTATTATCCGAAACGATTGAAAACGATGCCGGGACATTACCCTCAAAATTTGAGATTTGGGAATTCAGTATTCGTTAAGTAAAAAAACAATTTCCAAATGCCGAATTCGAAGTTCCCGCGCGATCGGCGCCGGTGCCTTGACGTCAAAAATTGCGGAGACCTGAGAGTCGACTTCCTTTCACCACTCCCTGTTGTTGCCATGGCGACCCAAAGCGAGGAGGAAAGGAGCCAGCGCAGGCGTTGCGGCGGACCGGTTTTGAGCGGTGTCGCCTGTTTTCCGTTGGAGGATACAAATCCAGGAGACGGCACCACAACGAACTCCCGATTTTTGGTATTTCAAAAAGAAGGGCCGTAGTGCGTTCGCAATTGCGTTAAAAAACATGTTTTAGGATTGCCGTAATTAAATGTTATAGAGATGTCGCCTACAAAGCTTCTAAATTTCCTGATTTTTGACGTCACCGATCAAAAGAAGCGAGGAGGCGAGAGGCGGGAAAATCAAACGCCAAAAATAAAAAGGCGCGCGCGCGCGCGGGAAAATTTTTTTTCGCGATGCGGTTTTTTTTGCGTGTCTATGACTGCAACTTGCATTGTTTTAGACAATAAAAATAAATACGACCTTTGGGGTGTCAGTGCCCTTTTAAGACGCGGACAAAAGGGAGACTAGACAACACGGAGCGCTCTGTGTTGTCTAGTCTCCATTCTGTCCTGGCAATAAGCGCCATCGTGACGTCAAAGCCATTCGTTTGTCACGTTCCATGGATTGCGGTCATTAGTCCTTGGCGCGCCGTGTGGGAAAGTAGAGGAGCCGAATGATTATTTAAGCATTAAACTAAATTGATCGATATAACTATTTTCACATTATGTCTGGTGTACTGTAGATAGCGCAGCACACGTGGTATGAAATGTGGCGTTCACCCAAGGGTCAAACCCGATGCGTGACCAGGGAATACATGCTGGAGAGGATGCAGATGCTGTGGACGGAGAGGAGAAGGTGAGGACCCTCAGGATCCAAGTTCGACAGGCATTTTATTTTTTGTTTGTTTTTGCTTTCAGTGCGTGCTTGTATAATTACGTAGGTTTCTGTCTGGTGAAGGGAGGAGCTGTGTGAACGGGCCTTAAGTATCGCGTATGTGCGCTCTCACGGTTTCCTTGAACCCGTAAAACCGGCATTGGATATTGGCGGGCCTCGGCAATAAAAGCTGATGAAGAGGCTGATCGCGGAAGCCCTACACACGCTCGAGGAACTTGCGCTTGCAGACTTCGGTGTATATTAGCGTTGCAAGTTCCAATGAGTGCTGGAAGGCTATATCGCAAGTATCCTACAAAAAAGAGACTGACAAATATGAAGCATGGAGGAAACGGCTGTACACCAGGTAGATCCGCTTACGAAACGTGCAAAGATGATGAATTGAGCAAGTTTCCTTTTAAGTTAGACCACGTAAAGAGGTTATCTGAGGTTTCTGTCGATTATAACTCCCAGAAACTTGTGATGTCTTACGTATGGGATAACGTTTCCGAATATTGTGGGGGGAAATGTTCCATGGCGCGTCGTGTAAAAGCCACAGCCTCAGATTTTTATGCTGATATATTTAGAGCACTTTCAGAGTAGTGCTTAGTGATTATGTAAAGATAATTTTGAAATCTGGAGGGTACACGAAGTTCAGAAATGATTGATGTCGAAATACAAATATCATCAGCATAAAACGACGCTTAACAGTTGTCGGAAGGTGTTTAGAAAGGGCAATAATGAAAGGATTGAGGTGTGGGACTTAAATCTCTACTTTGAGGCACACTCTGACACGTTTTGTACGGTATCGTGTCTGTTGTTGTGAATATTGTAGGGTTCTGAATGTAGCTGGCCATCCAGGTGTAAAGACGACCACCAAAACCCAGGGCCGGTTTGCTCATCTTGCGGACGCGGCCGCGGCTGCGGCCAAGAGGGATTTTTTGTCACGTGACCAGCTCCATGGGGACAAGGAAGTACCTAGCGTGCCTGCCTAATGGCGGAGAAACCCGTATCGCTTCAAGCAACAAAAGCCTAATTTTGCTCGCAGAAACTGACTGCATGGACTTTCAACTGGAGTCCAATTGACCGCCCCTTTATACTGTAGGAGCGGCAGGTGAAGTTACGGCCAGGGAGGGTAAATATGAGCTAATATAAAGAAAAAACCACACGAAATAAAAACGGTGGCAGTGTATTTATATACCTCCGACTGCGCCGCGGCGGCTCGCGCCTTCAGCTGTGGTCGAGAGGTTAGGGCGCCTGTACTTGACGTCGCGGCGCGAAAGTTCCGGGTTCAAATCGCGCCAGAAACACTAATTTGTTTCTTGTATTTGACTGCACTCCAACTAAGAATGTTGACAAGGCCCCATGAGCTCTATAAAATCATTTGGCGGGTAGTTCTGACTCATCAGTTCGTTGTTCATGACCTCGGAAGAGCCCATATATGTCTCTGACTTTCTTTGCCAATTTCCGCCACGCCTCCTGCATCTGACGTAAACTCCGCGGAAGGTTGACAATATCTTTCCACGCCCGTCTTTTCGTACGCCAGGTAAGTTTGCTGCTGAATCTCTCTAGAATTTCTAGTTTTCGTTTTCCAACTGCTCTAATTAATTCCATTTGTTGATCCAAACTCATTTTAGGTGTTTGCGTTAGAGAGATGGTTATCAATGTCGACGCCTGATTCATTTTTGAATTCGGTTGTGATCGTCTGCTATTCTAACTAAAATTCAACAAGTAATGTTTTAATATTGCAAGACGATTCCCACAGCAAAAGGTGAAGAGTAAAAATATAACTTTTTTACATTCCATGCATGTAAAAGTACGATATCTTTTATTTCGGTTTTACTACTTTCTAAGGCGTTTACTTGCTGCCTTGCCTGTAGGATTTCGCGCAATCAATGTATCCACAGCTGCTACTCTTTTTTTCTTTTTGTTTATTTTGTGGAAGTTTATTTTTTTAATTGTCCCTACTGCAGTTTTTATTAGTACTAAATAGGCGTCTCCTGTTATTGAAATTGAGTCGTAGCAAGAGCGTTGTATATTTCAAAACACATAAAATTGTAGTTGCTGGGGAAAGGATGATTGTTTCAGCTCCATTTGTGTGAAAGCCATACCGATGCTGTTAGCTTGGTTTCTCTTCAATGAACATTATAAAACGATTGTATTAGCGTGTTAACTTGCCTTGATATATTTTTTTTCTTCCCGGTGTTTCGATTGAACAGGTGGGACTAACGGTAAAAACATTGGAAGGCGCAGTAGTGCAAGTGGATGACTCGTAAAAAAGACCACGATTAAAAAGTGAGACAAGCGCAAAATACATTAAAAAAAAGAAAAGTTCCTAGCGCGATTGAACCCGGAACTTTGACGCCGCGACGTCAAGTACCGGCGCCCTAACCTCTCGACCACAGCAGAAAGCGCTTTCCGCCGTCGCAAGCGGAGGTATATGAACATACTGCCACCGCTTTTATCTCGCGTGTTTTTTTTCTTTATTTTGGCTCCTATTGATTCTCCCTGGCCGTAACTTTACCTGCCGCTCCTACAGTATAAAGGGGCGGTCAATTGGGCTCCAGTTGAAAGTCCCTGCCGTCAGTTCCTGCGAGCGAAATTAGGCTTTTGTGCTTGAAGCGATACGGATTTCTCCGCCATTAGGCAGGGACGCTAGGTACTTCCTTGTCCCCATGGAGCTGGTCACGTGACATAAAAATCCCTCTTGGCCGCAGCAGCGGCCGCGGCCGCAAGATGAGCAAACCGGCACTGGTGTCTTAATTGAAGATTGCCGCATATGAAAAAAGAATCAAGCGCGCTCTTGATTTCGAAGAATGCGGCAGCGCTGATATGTTCTTGGTATTTCTGATTTTAGATAGAGCTCACAATGTCAATTACTCCGTCTGTCGAGCTGTGGCCCTTGCAAAGCGCACCCTAGAGGTCGCTTCAGTTGCGAATGGGTGACGTCGACACTCAGATACCTTGCAAAATAAGCCAGAAAAATTGAGGTCTGCACATCGTCAGCTCATATTTTATTTAATACGTATTTTGAAGCTCCGTTTTAGCGTGTGACATTTAAATGCGCAACTCAGCGCAACTCATTTCGCGCAATAAAAAAAGGAGTGAACAAAAATTTTGAATATATGAACTTCGGAATATGACGCAGATGGCTAAGTCGCGCTAACAATTCGCGCTAAAAAAAAAAAAAATCTCTGCGTCTGCTTTTCCGCACAACACTGGGAGAGCGAATCACCGCAACTTGCGGAGGCAGCTTATCAAATGACGATATCGAAACAAATGTTTAGACCAAAAAACGCAGTCCGAGTTGTGACGTTAAGCAATGCAACACGTCACGCTTGCATTGCTTAATGACGCAACTCAGACTACGTTTTTTGGGCTTAACACACGTTTCGGCATCGGCATTTGCTGAGCTGCCTTCGTAAATTGCGCTGATTGGTTATCCGAGTGTTGTGCGGGAAAGCAGACGCACGGGATTGTTTTAGAGCAGGGGTCTCAAACACGCGGCCCGCGCGGCGTTTTTTTTGTGGCCCGCGCAGCAAAGCATAAGCAAAATTTTTTTTTTAAATTTGATTTTGTTTTTTTATGATGTTTTTACTTTCGCTCACCCCGAGTGTGTAAAAAGCTTGCTAAAATTAAAAAAAATCCAAGCTGTTCTACTTTGACCATATGCCAGGATAGATGACGCAAACGTAGAGCGCGGTGTCATGAAATAGCGTCTGTGGAAGAGAGAGGGCCGCTTTTGTTTAAAAACAGATAGTCGGACCGGACGCAGTAGCCGAGGCGTCGGCCAAGGGCTTCCAAGAGTCCTTGGCGCAGAGCGTCGAAGCATAGCCTCGTATAGGGTGCCTACATGTTTCCGGCGCTCCGGAAACATGTAGGCACCCTAGCCTCGTACAGGGTGCCTACATGTTTCCGGCGCTCCGGAAACATGTAGGCACCCTAGCCTCGTACAATCCTGGTTTACATCTCCACACATGCGGATGGCGTATCCGGGGCAACTAACCTCCCCCTCCATTCCACCCCACCTTCTTCCTCTACTCCGTTCACTCCTAAGCTGACTGTGCAATGGAAGCTGCACGCTCGCTGGACCACTCAACTGTCGGCCTTGAACCATGTGACCACTACCCTCTGCCCGCACTCCTGCGCGTTGAGCGAAGTCAAGCAATAAGATTGGTTCTGCGAACACGTAGCCTCCAGCGCACTGTCAGCTTAGGGGTGAAAGGAGTATAACCTCGTCAAAGCGTTGGGTTCTCCCAACCTCCCTTTTGTGTTCATTGTCACTTCCTTATCCTTTGCACCCAAGTTTATCTCAGTCGAAACTGGTGGATTCCATCGTTGTATGCTTCCCTTCAAGTTTTTGGAAAAGCATTTTACCCTCAATTCGGTAACCCCCTTTCCAAGCCCACGGTGATCTTCGGTTGACGGTGGCGTTGTGCACCCGAGATTTGCTCTGATCAGCGCAGGTTGTTGCGTTCTCTTTCAACGATTCAGTCTTCCGATGTCAACTCTCAAGCAGACATCTCGATGTAGTTTTCCATGCCGTCTACAAAACGCAAAGTTGAAGACGAGAAGCGGCTCTTTTAAGAGCGATGGAAACTATCCTATTTCTTCACGGAATCGCGAGACAAGGGGGTGGGTTTAATTTGTCATCAGACTGTAGCTGTGCCAAAGGAATATAATGTGCGACGTCACTTCATGTCATGCCATCAAGAGAAGTATGAAGCCCTCACCGGAAAGATCCGCGAGAACGGTGTCCCAACTTAAGGCGTCGCTGGGAAAACAGCAAAACCTCTTCCAAAAGGCGGTCAAAACAAGCGGCGAAACAGTGAGAGCTAGTTTTATTGTTTCCGAGCTGATTGTCAAATCGTTCAAGCCATTTACTGATGGCCTGTTCATAAAAAAAGTGTCTGCTTGAGGTTGCTGACGCTGTCTGTCCCAGCATGAAGAAGACATTTGAGAAGATAAGCCTTTCCCCAAACCCAGTGGCAGAAAGAATTAATGAGCTCAGTGAGAACGTCGAGAAAGAATTATTCACCCGATGCAACGGCTTCAACGCATTCTCAATCGCCGTCGACGAGGGCACTGATATTACTGACAACGCTCAGTGCGCCATTTTTGTTAGGGGCGTAAACAAACATTTCGACGTTACAGAGAACTCTTGGACCTATACATCGTCTCACCCTACGATGGACTAAAGGCAGAAGCTACAGACCGCCAGATCCAATTACGAGCCACTTACAAGTTGCGTGGTATTTCGCTTCGATGCGCGTATCGGCACCCGCGTCTCGAATCACTAATGGGGAGGGGCGGACGGTAGTTCGGATTGAATAGCACTGAGTGACTCAACAATTTTACATTGCAAAGAAAGCTATGTCATACAGGCTCTTTGCAGTTTCGAAGCTATAAAAATGATGCAGCGCTTTTGGACTGGGAGGATCATTCGTCCACCCCTAACCAATGCTAAGCGTGTCATATTTTAGCTTGCAACGTGATTCGACTTTGCGGCCCGTGGCTTTGGTCTTTAGTCCATCGCAGAATGAGACGTAGTGCCAATGAAAGGAACAACCACAGGTGCTGATATTGTTTCCGCCCTCGAACGAGTGGTTGATCGTGCTGGGCTGCCATGGGAGAAGTTGGTGTGCCTCGCAACCGACGGCGCACCGTCAATGGTGGGAAAGAAAAGCGACCTTGTCGGACGATTGAGGACGAAACTCACTGGACTGGATATCAGCAAGCGGTTTGCAGCAGTCCACTGCATTTTACACCAAGAGGCACCCTACAGAAAAGCAGTGCAGATGAAAGGAGTCATGGACATTGTGTTTGGTGCAGTAAACTTAATTCGCTCCAGAGCGTTAAACCATCGACAGTTTGTATCTCTGTTTGAGAGGGTTGGTAGCGAGCATAGCGAATTTTTGTACCACACTGAGGTACGGTGGCTGAGTCGCGGGAAAGTTCTGAAGAGGTTTTTTGATCTTCGACACGAGATTGATACCTTTTTGAAAAGCAAAAACAAGGCCGTCGCTGAACTGTCCGACTCCAGCTGGCTTTGCTCCCTCGCATTCCTCACGGATATCACTGAGTACCTGAACCGTCTAAATGGGAAACTTTAGGGGAAGGACAAACTGATTACGACAATGTATGATGACATCCAGGCGTTTCAATCGAAGTTACAGCTCTGGGAGCGCCAAATGAGGCTGCTCAAACTCGACCATTTCCGGACGCTCCAGTCACTAGGGCACGCGAGCCAAAAATCGTGCGACACCTTTTCGGACCTCCTGCGGGATCTCCAACAAGAATTCCAAGAACGGTTCCAAGACGTGAGCAGCCTGTCAAGACAATTTAAACTTTTTTCTTTGCCCTTCTCAGTGCGAGTGGACGACGTTGCACCTGAACTACAGATGGAACTGCTTGAACTGCAAGCGAACACATGTACTCAAGCAGAAGTTTGATGACGTCGGAGTCCCGAAGTTTTACAAGTTCCATTGGTTTTTTGTTTCACTGCCATTTGCATCGGAGTGAAGGAAGATGAAGATGATGCATAATACACTTGAGTTGTCAGTCAGCGCTGCGTGAGTGTTCTTCCTGTGTATGCGTGAAATTTCTTTTAAGTGTGTCTGATCTTGTGCGCTGTGAAGCAGTATCTGAAACCACGCTTTCATGCCTCATGTTGTTTTTCCGATGACACGCGTTCCTTGCTTGCAAACTTTTGTTTATACACTCTAAAATTGTTTGTGCATCTACTTTCACTCACAACACTCGGAGAACCAATCACCGCAACTTACGGAGGCAGCTCAGCGAATGACAATCTCGAAACATCTCTAGACAAAAAAACGCAGTCTGAGTTGTGACATTAAGCAATGCAAAACGTCACGCTTGCATTGCTTAATGTCACAACTCAGACTGCGTTTTTGGTCTAGACATATGTTTCGACATTGTCATTCGCTGAGCTGCCTCCGTAAGTTGCGGTGATTGGCTCTCCGAGGGTTGTGCGGGAAACTGTACGCACAGACTGGTTTTAAAGTGTATACACTCTGGCAGCTTGATAAACGCGGGGTCTGACGAGTCCCGAGTACATTATATTCGCTTAATAGCCAATGAGATTGCTCCCTTGACCGATAAAAGAAGAGGAAAAAAAAAAGATATTCTTATCGGTCAATTGTTTTTACAATACATCGTATCGAACTCGTCATAGCCACCAAATCTTGTGTGACGGAGCTCGGCAGTCTGTTTCGTGCTTCTTCGTGTTTTTTCATTTTTATTTTGAAAAATATTAACTATATTACTCGCAAAAAACAAAAACAAAAAAAACGCAGAACTTTAATTACAAAAAAAAAAAGAAAGAAAAACGAATTCTATGTTTGGAGTCACTTATCAATTTTTGTTAACTATACACGTTAAATAACATTTCATTAATTACGCAGAAACATATATTGGAATATGCACGCTGGGCGCTAGTCAGCAGATATCTTATCAGTGAGTGGTGCGAAGATATATAACCTGCTCCTGACGTGGTTCTTGGCGCAATGGTTATCTCTCCGCAACCCGCAGTCACCGTAGTCTTTGTTGCAGTGATCGCAACTGACGCAATAGCTTGAACTCGCTTCGGTGGGATCGAGACACTTGCGTCAACGCCTGTGGCCGCCTTCCGCGCGACTAATTTTCGATTGTTCCTTACACGCGGACTTCTCCGGAAAACGTCGCTATGCAGTGCGAACTCAAGCATTATGCGTAGAAAGGCGATGACGTTCATGGGTGAAGGTGACTACCAGATCCTCACAAAAGACGGTCAGTGCACTCCCGACTTATCTGAAAGCGAACCAATAATGCGGCTCTAAAAAAAAAAAAAAAAAAATCATTTTCTTTTTTAGGATTTCTTTTTCAGCAACTTTTGGACACGGATGACCAAACTTACATGTTCCTTCACGTTTGCGACCATAAAGGCAAGTCCATGATTATGACATAAAAGCTTTTTCAGGCAGTGTTCGCCCTCACTGCGAACAGGTTGCCTTTCTTTAATTAGATAGTTTATCTATCATACCTGAAGACAAAGACCCGGGGCTGCGGAAAAGACGAAGGACAGGACAACACACAGAGTCTCAAACATAGCTCAATTTAATTTCACAGAAGTTTACAGTTATATAGAGTTTCGCTGCTCCCACAAACCAGAAGAAATGAGAAGGAAAATGAGAACAGTATTTACACAAACGGATATGAACTCAAAAGACTTGGTACAATGCCGGCAGAAGTTGGGTTGAACCTTAATCGTTTCACCCGAACATTCTGATAAGACACATGAAGAAAATGAGGTCCCCTTTTCTCGGAACAAACCAACAATATAATAATCTGCAAAACCTTAATTCCACGTTGCAGTCATCACGTCATGCTCAGCTCTATATGTTATAGTACCCATGGGTAAAAAACAACAAAAAAGCGCAAACGTGGTCGAAATTCGGCTGCAACTCTGAGGCTTTCAAGTAACTCCTTAAAAGTTTGTTCTTTTTTTTTTTTTTGTGACAGTTTTGAATAAGTTTGTGTTCTCTCCGAGCTCTCTTTGTCAGCTCCGAATACATTTATGCTTTGTTTAGATTTTTCCATAATCGATGTTTCTGGAATCTACAATCTTACTCTTTACATCTACATCTTCTAGGAAAGTTTGTCCAGGCGGCATTGAACATAATTTATATGTTACTTTTTTGTTACTTTTTTCTATACACTACTTGTCAGGGTCATCTCCAACTCGAGTGCATTTTTTAATCAGTGTTGTCTAAGCGTTTTGAACTTGTGTAGATTTTATAAATGTGATCAAATGATCTCCATGACATTGCACCAATTTTAACATGTGAAGGTAACAGTCTACGCTATCCAACTTTATTTTAAGGGGTTGGATTTTTATTTGTCTGAACCATTTCTTAGTGCGCACGCTATCGAATCTGGTTATTAATTTTTTTTTTATTCAGGTGGATGATTACTACAATCGGATTCAATCCCTATGAACGAGACGGATGCGATCGCGGAAAAGAGTTACTCTTTTCCGCGATCGGAAAGGGGGTGGGGTGTCGCTATATTTTCCTGACGGCCTAACATATGAAATTGTTTCAGAGTTCACGTGTGTCAACTATAATTATGAATCGTTAGTTGCCAAATGCTGTAAAATGGTTGTGGTTGCAATATACAAACCACCATATGGATCATTGCAAGTTTTTCTTGATTTTATTACACATTTAGTAGATTATATTACATCCAATAACTTGAAAATTGTCATAGTAGGCGACTTAAGCGTAGATCTGTTGTCTGAAGACCCCTCAAAGGTTGAACTTCTTGAAATAACGCAGTCTTCCGGTTGTGAAAACTTGATTAATTTGCCTACTAGGATAACATCAGATACAGAAACGTTAATTGATCTTTGTATTACCAACTGCCAAACTGATGACGCGTATGCGGGTGTATTTTCAGTTGATTTAAGTGACCATTTACCTATATTCTGTGAAACAAGAGATCAAACCCACGTGGAGCATAGCATACCGCGACACGAGTAACCAAAATACTAAGAAATTTTACACTCTTGTTTCAAGTGATAACTGGTACGACGTTTTATCCGAACTGGGCTCTGATAAGGCATACGACAACTTTGTAGCCAAGGTAAGAGGACATTATGACACAGCGTTCCCTCTGGTTGATTACAAGAAGCACTATAAATCAAAGAAACCATGGATTACCACCGAATTATACAAGGGAATAACAAAGAGAAACAAGCTCTTCGATAAGTTCATAAGAACTAAAGACTTTGAAGTCCTAGCTGAGTACAGAAAAGTGCGCAATAAACTAGCTGCAGATCTAAAGAAAGCAAAAATCAGGTATCACACAAATAGATTTTTATCTGTCCAAGATAGCCCTGAAAAAATATGGAGTATAGCTAAAGACCTATTATCGTCAGTTCCCAAAGTCATTCCAAACGAACTAACAATTGAAGGTAAGACCTATTCGCACGAGTCATTGGCTGAAAAGTTTAATTCCCATTTTTTGACTGCTGGCGCTAGTGCTCCTTCAGTAACTCACAGCGATCTCTATAAAACGTTTATTAATATGAATCAAACGAACTCTATATTTATGGCACCAACCACTGACATCGAGATCAGAAACATAATTATCTCATTAAAAAACAACGCCGCATCAGGCTTTGACGACCTGACTGTTGCTCCCATCAAAACAATAAACGACTTGATGTGTTATCCTTTTGGTCATATATGTAATAGAATCCTTGAAACAGGCATATTTCCTCATAAAATGAAAATAGCTAGGGTGTGTGTCATACATAAAGGAGGTGAGCTAAGTAATCTAAATAACTATCGGCCAATTTCAATACTGCCACTATTTTCAAAAGTCGCTGAAAAAGTGATAAACAGTAGGTTTTCTAAATATATTTTTGACAAAAACATCATAACGCCTTGTCAATATGGATTCCAGAAAGGAATATCCACCTAATCGGCTTTGTTGAACATAAAGGAAGAACTAATAAGTAATATGGAGTCTCGCCTTTACACACTCGGTATATATTTAGATTTTCGCAAAGCGTTCGATTCTATAAAACATGACATTCTTATAGGAAATTTACCACGGTATGGAGTAAGGGGAATCGCCCTTAACCTTATCAAAAACTATTTATTAGATAGAACTCAATTTACTGTCCTGAATGGTTTTAGATCGCAGATTTCCCGCATACAGTACGGTGTTCCACAAGGTTCCATCCTTGGACCTTTGTTATTTCTAATATATATATATGATATTGTTAACGTGCCGCTTACTCCCTATATTATATTGTATGCTGATGATACTAACGTGTTCGTTTCCGGAGATAATCTGCAAGAGCTTGAAAAAACTGCAAATAGCTGGCTTAATGAACTTTCTGTATGGTTAGAGTCAAATCAGCTAGTATTAAACACAAAGAAAACAAAATATGTCATATTTAGATCAAATAACAAACCATTACACTATAAACCACATATCCACTTTCTAAATTCAACAATAGATATTGTTGGAGAAGCGCTAAGTAGATTCACTCACCCTCAAACTCACACTCACACTCACACCAGAAGAACGGTCATTCACGTCGCGCTGACTTTCAACTCAAATTGTATTTTCGTCTTTTTTCGTTTTTCTTTTACCCGTTTTAAAACTGTCATCCACTTCGTTCTCTTCTATACAAAACAATTAGCAAATTCTATCGCATATTACCTTCGAGAATCAAGAAAAAACAATTCTTTTTCCGTTAGCGTTATGGATGGACTGCTAACACAGGTGTCACTTCTTTTTATGATGTGAGCTGCCTCTATTATGTCACGTGTTAACTGATGATGGTTCTTTGCGATTATGGTGCTATTTTCGAAGTCCGCGGCGCACCCACAGTCGCGGCAGTGAATGCCCAAGAGTCCTGAGTTAGCTAATCGGGTGTTGTTGTTGTGTTCTCTTAATCTGTCGTTAATACATCTTCCAGTTTGTCCTATGTACTGTTTGCCGCATGATAGGGGAAAGGAATAAATCATTCCTTCTGAGCAAGGTATGTATGGGGTTTTATGCTTTTTAGTGCAGACGGTATTAGTTTTTGGTGTGGCGTTAACTTTTTTACAAAGGCCTGATAGTTTGATGGGGGCGGAAAAGACTACGTCGATGTTTGCGCGATTCCCAATCTTCTTCAGGTTATGAGAAATGTTATGAATGTAGGGGATGACTACCGGTCTCTGGTTACTGAATCTTTCGTGGGGCTTGCGGGATGTGATTTGACCTTTTTTAATCTGTTTAAGGAGACTTTCGGCGACTGAAGTTAATATATGTGAAGGATATCCCGCACTTACTATCCTAGATACTTGTCCTGTGAAGCTTGTTAGGCCTGAATGTGGGCAGGACTTGAAAATAGAGTTTTTGAAGCACTGATTAACTATGCCTCTCTTTACCAGTTTGGAATGCGCCGAATTATAATTGAGGAGTGGTTTTTTCCCTCTTGGCTCATACGACCAACAGACATGACGGGGCTGAAAAGACAATCTTAGGTCCAGAAATCTTAAAGGAGCTGTGCAACGATATTCAATTGGAATGTTTTTCTCTCTACACTAGCTTACTGGCACACCTCGGACTCAAGGATACTCACACGCAACACCATTGGCCAAGAAACTCCTTTGTTGTGGTGTAATTTCAAGGACAAAAGCGATCATTTTCATTCAATCTCTCCTTTGCAAAATTTGATGACGTAACTCGGGGATCCCAGTACACCCAAGTGACGATATTTGAATGCTGTTCATAGATTGGACCCGAGCATTGCGTGGGCACTCGACTTGGGCTTGTGACAATTGCTAGCTCGAGAAGCATTCGGGTTGTGACCCGTGTCCAATCGCTGCAACGACGACAACAGCCGAGCCATAACAATGTCTGGAACTCAGCGCGTGTCCTGCGCTTTGCCAACCCCTGCGCGTGGCTATGATCAACACTGGCGGCATATAATCGGCTCCAGATCACGTGGCCGCTTGTTCTGGCTGCGAGTTGAGGGGGTGAACGCCGCTCGTTTTTCTTAAATTTTTTTCTGGGACTTCTATTGCGTGGGGTGAAAAACGAACGCGTGTTTCATAGGTCATTAACGTTAGGGATCCGATTTAAGCGGTATTTGTGCACAGTACAAAAATTGTTGCATCGCTCCTTTAAGGATCCTAGCTCTGGAAGCTCGTGCGTGATCTCCAAAGGGTTTAAGCATGTTTTAAACTTGACGAGCACATTGGGCACATGAATCGGGAGGTCTTTTTCGTTGGTGTCCAGGAGTATCAAATAGTCATCAACGTAGCGGAACACTTTCACAACAGTCGAGGAATCTAAGCTCTTTTGAAGCAGTCTGTCGTGGTGTGCTAGGAATAAATCACTGAGAATTGGCGCTATACAGGATCCAATGCAGACTCCCTTTTTTTGAAGGTATGTGTTACCGTTCCAAGTCACGAAGGTAGACCTGAGGTAAAACCTGAGCAAATCAAGAAAGTTGCTTTGGGAAAGTCCTGAGGTATTCTGGAAAGCTATGGCACCATACGAGTCAATGCTGTCTTCAATGCACTCTAAAAGGCGCACCTGAGGTAAAGCATAGTATAAGTCTTTGATGTCAATTGAGAAGGCCTGGTATTGGTTGGCGCTGTGTTCTTGTAAAAAGCTTATGACCTCATATGAGTTTTTTACCAAAAAGGGGTCATCAACTGTTAATAAATTAAGTCTTTTTTGTAAAAATATAGCCAAAGATTTTTGCCAGGTGTCTCTTTCTGACACAATAACTCGCAAGGGACACTCAACCTTGTGCGTCTTGGCGCTGAAAAATATTTCTAAGCTAAGGTTTTTGCTTTTTTCAAAAGAAGGGCAAGGCTCTTTTATATTTATGTCCTGAAGGAGCCTTTTAGCTTCACATTTTACTTTTGTTAATGAGATGCCGTCGTGACGTTGGAACACAGATTCGATTGCTAAAAGTGCTTTTACCCCGAACTCCTCTTTGGGCATGACAACAAAACCGCCTTCTTTGTCTGCTGGTGTTAAGGTTAAGGAATTCTCCTTCAAGTAATCTTCAACCTTTTTGATTGGCAGATGTCTTACAGAAGGTTTATATCGTGATAAAATGTCTACGCCCTCTGAAGTGCATCTATCACACTCAGATATGGAAGCCCTTCTTGACACTTGCCTTACTAGAGACAGTAGCTCAGGTGCCGATTTTCTGGGTTCTACGGCGAACTTGGGTCCCATACTGAGAACGTGCTGCACATGTTGCGGTAACTGTACGTCTCCGATGATGTGTACAAGATTGCAGGGACTCATGGTTTTCTTTGGTGTGATCGCGCGAAGATGGTTTAGGGTGAGACGCCAGAGAAACTCCGTCGTTCTTTCAGTAGTGTAAGAAATCTCTCGCCATCTCTTTTTTCCCGTCGAAGGACTTGCATTGTCACAGAGTTTCAAGTGAAGGCAATCACGGTAATGTCTTGTTTGCCTATGCCACTCGGATTGTAAGATCTTGCATACTCTCCTCCCGTGACCTACAGAGGGGGTAAAGCCCCCAAACAGCTCCTTGACTTCGGGGGGTAATATTTTCACCCGGAGACAGTAACCGTAGGTCCTCGCTTGACAAGTGGAGATGGCAATCATGGTGGTGAGGAAGGACGTGCTCAAAGATGTTCTTGCGAATGGGCCCGAAGTACTAGACACCTGGCAAAAATCTTTGGCTATATTTTTACAAAAAGACTTAATTTATTAACAGTTGATGACCCCTTTTTGGTAAAAAACTCATATGAGGTCATAAGCTTTTTACAAGAACACAGCGCCAACCAATACCAGGCCTTCTCAATTGACATCAAAGACTTATACTATGCTTTACCTCAGGTACGCCTTTTAGAGTGCATTGAAGACAGCATTGACTCGTATGGTGCCATAGCTTTCCAGAATACCTCAGGACTTTCCCAAAGCAACTTTCTTGATTTGCTCAGGTTTTACCTCAGGTCTACCTTCGTGACTTGGAACGGTAACACATACCTTCAAAAAAAGGGAGTCTGCATTGGATCCTGTATAGCGCCAATTCTCAGTGATTTATTCCTAGCACACCACGACAGACTGCTTCAAAAGAGCTTAGATTCCTCGACTGTTGTGAAAGTGTTCCGCTACGTTGATGACTATTTGATACTCCTGGACACCAACGAAAAAGACCTCCCGATTCATGTGCCCAATGTGCTCGTCAAGTTTAAAACATGCTTAAACCCTTTGGAGATCACGCACGAGCTTCCAGAGCTAGGATCCTTAAGATTTCTGGACCTAAGATTGTCTTTTCAGCCCCGTCATGTCTGTTGGTCGTATGAGCCAAGAGGGAAAAAACCACTCCTCAATTATAATTCGGCGCATTCCAAACTGGTAAAGAGAGGCATAGTTAATCAGTGCTTCAAAAACTCTATTTTCAAGTCCTGCCCACATTCAGGCCTAACAAGCTTCACAGGACAAGTATCTAGGATAGTAAGTGCGGGATATCCTTCACATATATTAACTTCAGTCGCCGAAAGTCTCCTTAAACAGATTAAAAAAGGTCAAATCACATCCCGCAAGCCCCACGAAAGATTCAGTAACCAGAGACCGGTAGTCATCCCCTACATTCATAACATTTCTCATAACCTGAAGAAGATTGGGAATCGCGCAAACATCGACGTAGTCTTTTCCGCCCCCATCAAACTATCAGGCCTTTGTAAAAAAGTTAACGCCACACCAAAAACTAATACCGTCTGCACTAAAAAGCATAAAACCCCATACATACCTTGCTCAGAAGGAATGATTTATTCCTTTCCCCTATCATGCGGCAAACAGTACATAGGACAAACTGGAAGATGTATTAACGACAGATTAAGAGAACACAACAACAACACCCGATTAGCTAACTCAGGACTCTTGGGCATTCACTGCCGCGACTGTGGGTGCGCCGCGGACTTCGAAAATAGCACCATAATCGCAAAGAACCATCATCAGTTAACACGTGAGATAATAGAGGCAGCTCACATCATAAAAAGAAGTGACACCTGTGTTAGCAGTCCATCCATAACGCTAACGGAAAAAGAATTGTTTTTTCTTGATTCTCGAAGGTAATATGCGATAGAATTCGCTAATTGTTTTGTATAGAAGAGAACGAAGTGGATGACAGTTTTAAAACGGGTAAAAGAAAAACGAAAGAAGACGAAAATACAATTTGAGTTGAAAGTCAGCGCGACGTGAATGACCGTTTTTCTGGTGTGAGTGTGAGTGTGAGTTTGAGGGTGAGTGAATCTACTTAGCGCTTCTCCAACAATATGAATACCCAACTCGCCCGAGCATCCATTCTAAGAATCAACAATAGAGTCTACTAGAGCACACAAATTTCTTGGAGTATGGTTTGAGGAGTTTTTAGGTTGGACTAATCATGTAAATAACTTAAGATGTAACATCTCACGTTCAATTGGATTGTTGCGCAAGCTAAAGGAATTACTACCAAACTGGCTCAAACTAAACCTGTACTACGCTCTTGTATATTCTCGGTTACAATATTGTCTTTTAGTGTGGGGAACAACAACAAAAACAAGCACTGAGAAAATGTTCCTTTTACAAAAGAAGGCTGTAAGAATTATTGACAATTTAGGCTACATCGAACATACAGCATCCTCATTTGAAAAATATAAGTTACTACCAACAGAACATGTCCTCTCACATAAATTGGCAATCGTAATTTTTGATCAGATCAAGCATGATGAGGCACATTTCCTCGATACTTATCTTCATAAACCTGCGGAATACGATCTTAGGCGTACCAATTATAGAAAACCAAATGTTAGAACTAACTATGGAACTCAAAAACTAGATTACCAAATTCCTAACCTACTAAATAAACACCCAAGCATTGTGCAAATAGCACAGCAGTGTAGAACAATCCACCCGTTCAGGGAAAAAGTTAGAGCATATTTCCTTGAAGCTGATCGCCTACCTTAGATTATTTAATATGGCTTTTATGTGTTCTTATTGCAAATATAGTGCCTTTAAAATGTCCTTCTTTCATGGTGTTATGAAGTGTTGTGATGTGTTAATATCAGACGTGCGTTGGATGATTTTGTTGATAATGACGATGTTAATGTCAATGAATACAGTTTTCTCTGGTTTTTGTTTCATGATTTTTTTTATATTTTTATTGTGACGCATTGCTTATGTGTATATGGAATGTATTGATTGGAATGGTTTACTGATGCCTATGTTTATTTCAATCTTGTTGCTAAATTATTGTATGCTGTCTCGGTTGACTGCTATGGGCAGGGGAGGGGGGGGGGGGGGCTTCGTCAGAGGGCTTTTCTGCCTTCTTTTGCTGCAGCCCCCCCCAGACATATGTATGACACATGTATGTCTGAAATAAACTATTCTATTCTATTCTATTCTATCGACATATCTAAATGTCTAAACACTGTTCGTTCGTGTTACCGTGTTCGTAACATAAAGGTAAAATTCGAGCTATAGAAGTAACTTAATTACTTTTTATAATGTAATAAGATAGGGCTTGCGAGCATTGTGTACGGTTTTTTTCCCCCGCAATGTGAATTTGAACCCCGCAGTGTGAATTAAAAAATATCACACGTGAACATTCACCAACACGCGACTCTGGCTTCGCGTCTTTGAGGTAGCGCTGCAGTCGGCACGTCGCAAGCGCGGACTCTTCACGCGAATCAAGTTTTCGCGCGTGCGCATTGTGAACACCTGGTATGGTCAAACCCGTGCTTGTTCTGAGGCAGCGCATCGGCCTATGCGGAGAGCAAATCGTCTGCTTTCTGCGCAAGAGTTCCGGTGACGTCAGAAAGACGCCGATCTCTGATTGGATTTGATTGAAAGGATAGTTAATAGACCTCAAAGCAACTTTGCTTTGAGGTCTGCGGATTGAAGAACAGCGGGTATATCCACTATCCTTCAATCACAGTCAATCACAGCGCGGCGTTACGACGTCACTGCAACCCCTGGAAAAGAAGCAGACGAACCTACGCTCCGCATATAACGAGACGCGAGTTTTATAACTGTACATTCTCCAGGACCCGTCCTTGTCAAATTCGGTTTCTGGCTCGGTGCATGAGGCAGTATCCTACTACGGCATGGTCCCACTTGGACGACAAACACCAGCTGTGGTCCGCCGACAGATCAAGTATCTCTCTCCGGCTAATTTACAAAGATGTGCTTGACTTACAATTTGGTGACGCCCAAGTGGATCAAAATGTGTCGTCCAAGGGTGCGTTTTCGACATACGTACGAGCGGTATTTCTTTGTCACCTTGATGACAGGCTGTTTTTAGGACCTTATAAGTTTCTGATGGAGCCAGCTCTCGCGTAACCACTAGTATATAGGATTGGAGGTTACATTGTGCGGCGAACGAAAGCTAGTATCGTCTAAGGGTCTGTCAGAGTCTGCCGCGATTCATTCCTCGAATGAAAAAGTTCCCAAACGCTGACCATCGGTAGTATGTTCTAGGAACCTGTTCAACTTGTATATTTTCAGGAAACATTTATACGTTTAAATCAAGTGACTATAACATAAAAAGACGGCTGCGGAGGTCTTTAGTATTTACTATCTCCTTTCGGTATTCGCAACATCACCGCCCTATAAATGGTAGGGTGGTAGTTCCAAAATGACGAAGAGACGGCGATAGATTTTCCATGGGCCTGCTCGCTGACGTCGGTCAATGCGCTTAAATCATTTATTTGACTACAAATGCGGAACAGTCAGGGCAGGAGCTCATCACAGGTCACGGTGATGTTGGCGCACGTTAGAAAAACAAGCATGTTGCCTTTTAGAAGTTTGGAACGCATCACTGGACCTGTGTTGCTTTGTGGAAGGCGAGCGTGTTTTGGGCGCCGGTCACATGCTTGTGTGCGGCAACGCATGTTTGTGCGTGGTGAAAATATTGTGGTGTTTCCGCTGTGCTTGGCCACCAGTGTAATAAACGTAAGCCGGGCACGGAGACCGTCAAGCTACGGTATAAAAGCGTTCCCAGTATTGATGTCTCTATGTCAAAGGCTCACATTGCACTGCACACCGTCGCGGTTTTAGTGCATTGCAACACGTGATCGACCTGCGGCATGTTTACCAACAGGTAGATTTAGCATAGCGTAGCTTCAAGCTACCGTACGGCTAAGCATTGAGCCCAGACGTTGGCGCTGTAACTGACCCATGGCGCTGCGCTCCATGGTGCAGTTGACGCTTTCACATTGAAAACCCTTTACGAGTTGCGCGGGTGTGACCTGAGTCCCGTTAAGGATTTTCTTTCGCCTATTTCCTTTTCCTCTTAGAGGGCATCTCGAGGTGGATAATCGCCTGCACCACGCCAAGCGGAAGGTTTCCTCGGAGTGCTGCGAAGAGGATCAAGTCGATCCTGGCACGAATCGGTAAACCGGACATAACGTTCTATCCGACCGCATGTGCTTCCAGAAAGTGAAGAAACATTGAGCACATTGTTGCAATAAAAATGCTCAACACCTGTCTGTCTGCGTGACCAAGATATATACACACACATATATATATATATATATATATATATATATATATATATATATAGATAGATAGATAGATATATACACACGCATATATATATATATATATATATATATATATATATATATATATATATATATATATATATATATATATCTTTTTTAGAGCCGTCTTGCTAAGCTAACTGAAAAAAAAAAAAAAAAAAAAAAACATCTGCCTATCAAACCGTCGTCAGCAGAACTGCGTTTTATGAGGAACTCGGCGGACAAGTACGTCCAGTCTCGGCCTTCCTGGCAAGCACTCCCGTGTCTTTTGAAAGCGCCGCCTCGTCCTCCTTACCTACACTTTCTATTGTTCTCGTTGATCCGGCACCGCGTGTGGCGGCTGGCCACCACCGTGGTCGCTGGCATATGGTGAGATCGGCAGGGAGAATCTTCAGTTTTCTCGCCTCTGGCGCGAGCTTCGACGACATTTCGGCGTCTCGAGCGCCCGGAGACAAAGCACGGTGGAAGGCAGTGAGCGCTTGCTGTAAACTGGGTGATCGAAGACACCCAGCCGTTTTCGCCCAGTCATGTGACTATGGTACCTTCTACTGTGCCACTTGAAGCGACGCTTGCAAAGTTTGAGTTAGCCTCTTAGTAGGAGTGGTGGTGCCCATGGCACCATCACTTTTATGACTGATAAGCTTTTTTTTTTTTTTGTCGCCTCTGGTGATGATGATGAGGATTTTATCTAAAATCCCGCGTGTCTACGAAAACGGACTGACTGCGTTTCCGCACATGCATTCCATTTCGTTGTAGTGAGCACGTAGGTACGGTAGATACCAAACAACACAAGGTCTTTTCAAAACCACGTTCTAATTCTCGCCTGGCGCCCAAATTTTGTAATAAAAAGTAGATGTTAAAAAAAAAAAGACTTCATCGGTTCTAAATAACCTTGAACCATACTGAAGAGAAAAACGGAATGGGCATGTTAACAGTTTGATCGATCTCGAAGACGCGTAGGGGAATTTTCTACTCCGTTCACCTGCAGCCAAAACTACACGTGCGAGTTATCCCGCGCTTCTTGCTTTGAGACACGTATTTCTAGCGCGAGCGCGCTCGTCCTGAGGAAGAACGCTTCAAAGCAGCGACCTCGAGTTCTCGCGCTTTTTGGCATTGACTGCAGTCTCAACTTAAAGGTGCACTATAGAACGTTTCTAAGATCGTCTGTTCTTGGTGATAACTCATTGTACGGGATCTTAGCATCCCAGAAATCAAAACATTATGCCCGCTCGACGTTTATTTCTTGACTAAAAATGTTATCAAAGTTTGTGTCACGCCCCTTTCTGAGCAGAAAAATCAGGAGCACAGAATTCAGCGGAGGCGCCCGCGGCGTGACGACGGGTGCGCGTCAGCCAATCGCAAGCTAAAACGCCGGCAGCGGAGGCGCCGCCGGCGCCTCCGCCTAGTTTTGTGTTTTCGATTCTTCCGCTCGGAAAGGGGCGTGGCACAATCTTTGATAACATTTTACAGCGGTGCCTTTAAGGGCTAGGCTCCCCAGGAACGTGTCCGGTATTAAACGCATGTCGACACAAACCTACCTGGACAGCTACCAGTTGTGTGCTTGCCGCCAAGACGGCGGCAAGCACACAACCAGTATGGTAGCCGCCGTCGCTCGTAGATGGCGGCAACCTTTCCAGCTATCATAGAAGAATTGATAGTTGGGCGCGTTGGTAGCAATTCATCGTAGGAAATAGCGAGCAAAATAGACGACGACGAAGGAGAAGCACACGTAACGGGCGCTGCGCTCGTCGCGTGTGTTTCTTCGTCCTCGTCTGTTTTGCGCGCTGTTTCCTTCTCTCTTATCAGCTTTGCTTCGGACTCAGGAAGGGTAGGCCGCGCGCCCTTCCGGGGAAAGAAGACTGGCTGCGGAAGGAGCGGCGACGTACGCAGCAGCGCGAATGGGTCCGCAACCGCCGCAAAGCCTCGCCTCGACTTCCACTGCATCCAGTGCTTCAGATTCCCTTGCCAAAGAAGAGCACATCGCTCGCCTGGAAAGCTGCCGCCAAGAGCGGAACCCGAGATGTAAAGGGCGCCGGCGGGCCAACGCCACGGACGACGATCGTGCCACGGAGGCGAAGCGCAAGCGCGAGGCCCGGCGACGACTGCACTCCACGCCGGCTGAACAGTTCCCGGGTACGACGGCGAGGTTCCGGAGGGAGTTCGTGGAGAACCCGTTCGGCGTCACGTGCGCCTTGTTCGACCGACTGTGGTTTGCCGGAGACGCATCCACGATGGGCGGCGTGTGGGACCAGAAGAAGCGGGAAACGGGCGCGTGCGCGTTGCGAAAGTGTATCGAGTACAGCTCCCCTGGTCTCCCTCTTTCACGAGAGAGGAAAGGCTGTTTTTTTTTTTTTTATTTTAGTAGAAAAATAAATGTCGAACGCGCATAATGTTTCAATTTCTGGGATGCTACGATCCCGTAGGATGAGTTATCTCCAAGAACAAACGATCTCAGAAACGTCTTTAGTGCGAATTTTAGGTTGAATGGAGATAGACACAGTATCTCAACGATTCTGGAACTTTATTTCACAGATTTGATGATTCACAGAACAAATAGAGAATAAAAATTACCAAAGTATGGGATTGCATGAAAACTATGAAGGAGCCTCCCTTGCTTTCGCTGAAGCGTATTGGGCTACAACGTCATCACAGTCAGTTTGCTCCGTTTTTTTTTTCTTCTTTTTACACTCAAGAGAGTGATATCACAAAGTATATTCTAAACCATGGAAGCTCGCAAATACGAAAGAATTCATTTGAATTTGCTCAACGATCTAGCACAGCAAGCGATGGAATCTTCTATATATAACAATATTTAAATGGCGATGCAAATATGGTAGAAGACGCCCTCATCTCCATACTGAACAATCAAGTGAAGGAGCTCTTCAGGTCTTGACACTTTCAAGTTAGTCAGTTTTGAGATAAAAAATCTGCTAATTAAAATCTCTTCCTAGATATTGTACTGCTTCGACGTTACAGCTGTAGAATTCTTGGAAACTGCAGTGTTTCGCCCAACGTTACTAGAACACTCAGTTGGGAAACTCGCCGTCGAAACATGGGCCGCTGGCGTCCACCGAGACCGAGCTAAATACGACAACAGCGCCACTCTTTATCACTTGTCTGTACTGTGGTCACCTTGAGCTTTTACAAAGCATGTTTTTGCGTAAAAACAAACGGAAAAGACTCTTTTTGTATGAAATTTATTGGAGTTTAGTACAAAATGATAAGCGCGTGATGTTTTTAAACTCTTTAGGTTGCAGGGTTTTGCGACACAATTAATATTGTTTTTATACAACCATGCCTCAGCGGTGCTTTCAGGTAGCGCGTCCCGACCTAGGTGCATTTTAACTTCAGTAATAAGTCGCGGCGCGTCCGCTGGGGAGACGGGGGTGGCACTCCTGTAACCTCTTCTGCTGTATCTTTTTCGGCTCCAAAATAGCCGATTAAAGCTAAAATAGAAGTAACGTGCAGTTCCTAGTTTGGCCGCTGCGGCAGAAATGGCGACGTTCTGTTCGTCATTAGCTCGGTGCTCTAGGACAGATCGGGGCCACTTTTTCAGATAAGTCTCTATGGCAGTTTCCCAACTGAGTGTTTTAGTAACGTTGGTTTCGCCTCTCGTCGATTTCTATATGTTTAATATGGAGTGTATATTCCATTGCTCTTTCAGTTTCCCGCTTCGAAGTACGTTTACTCTCTCATACACTTTTCATCATCCTACAAAACAGACTTTTCCTTATATGTATGCGGCAGAAAAACGTACTTGCAACGGTTGTTTGGAGTTTTATAACATCCTGCTTTTGGCAACCTTGTCTTATAATTCGAAATCCAGTTTAATCTACAATCCGCAGCCAAAATTTAGCTATTTTGGTACTGAAGGGGGTTTCTTCAAGATTCTCGCACGCATCACGAGTTCAGCAGCGAAAAGAAAGACAAGGAACCGCAAAAACCCGCCTGCGATTGCCTCGACTTGGCGAAGCTCAGCTGGGCGCGCCTTGGTGACTCACCGCCGAATTCAGAAACCTCATTCAAACCACATTCAAACTGAAGGGCCCCTCCACTTCCTCGAGGAAGGCGCGAGGGCCGGCGCTGGCCAATCGCGACGGCGGATCCGTCCTCGCGATTGGCCAGCGCCGGCCCTTGTGCCTTCCTCGAGGAAGTGGAGGGGCCCTTCAGTTTGAATGTGGTTTGAATGAGGCTTCTGAATTCGGCGGTCAGAAGAGGATGCTGCCGACCCCTTTTTTGAAGTGAACCCTTCCCGCACGAATAACTGACCATGTTTTCGGGATAGGGGGACAGTTTTCTCCCTCGCTGTTCGCTCTCGGCATTTTGGGAGCATAGTGAGCGGCACTGCTGGACCGTGGTGCGGGGAATGTGTTCGGTGCTAGCCCGTCGTTACTTCGTTGGTGGCGGACTCTCCTCTCGTCAATCACACGACCATCGAGTCTGCTGTTTGTTTGGCATTAAGCTCAAATAAATGTCTTTTGGATGACCTATGCATCGTCTGGTACGTACACTTTATTTCTTAAATAGGTTTCTTTTATTTCTTTTGGTAGTAGAAACGTTAGAGGTCGAGCTATCGTAGGTACCCTGCAAATCTCCGCAGTAGTATGTTGGCTATGCAATAAGGCTTGGTGTCGAAAGCTTTTAGTGGCTTACGCGACTGTGGGTACGATAGCCATCATTTAGGTCGATCGGGGGCGGGTTCCAATGTTCAGGCAAAAGACTAACAAGGCAGCGCAGCTATGAGCTTTGATACCCCGAATAAGAAACAAACTAGCTTGCCCGAACACAACCACCGAAGCGATGCCCATTAACATTACGATTCGATTATTTTTCTGGTGGATTCAAGCGGCGGACGCGAACATCAAGTTTCTTCGTAAAGTTGTCTTCTGCAAGCAACGTTGGGTCTTCAGCACCTTGGATGCCTCACCAGCGACATATACCATCTTGTTTCGAAAGCCACCGACGTCACGTCAGCGTCGAGTTGCGAATACTTTCTGGTTCGCGGTTCGCGAAAGTGGTTGGGAGAAATCTGTCCCGAAGCGGTTGGCAGGAACGCGCCCCAACCGCTCGATCCCAGCCGCTTTGCGGTTGTAAATAGGAAGCTTTCATAGAGTTTTTTCCCTACCCCGCTACGCTCTTTGCAACGAAGACGCCGCTAGTGCGCATGCCCGCTGCTGGCCTTGACTGCAGAGTTCTGGATATCGTAGCGGCTTGCGGAGAGCGTTGCGGGACGGAGGGAGTGATTTACGAAAACTCCCTAATTCGCGGATCCCCTTCCCGTGTGAACTGGCCGAGCAATCCCACTGCGCGGCCATGATACCAGGAAAGCGGTCGCCGCGCCGAATTCGTTCGCTGGCTGCAGCGAGTAGAAGTAGCGACGCCATAACAGACGATGATTCAGACCTCGTTGATTGGAACTAAGGTTCCGTAAACACACTGTGGCCGAGATTGTGTCGGGGGCATAGGCTTCGAACCACTCGCCTACCGGAGAGCCGAGGAGGTCGCATATCGTCCTGTCCGCCTAGGTCAAAACGAGCAGGGCTGGGGGTCAAACGCAAGTTAATCTTCGACTGCATGTGATGCAAGTATAATTCTCTTTTCGCGACTTGATCAAACGGTAGCCAATTCAAGTCGAATGCAATCCATGTCGCTTCAGCGCAACTATAAGCTATAACGTCGATCGGGGGTACACCGTTCTACGCACCAACTCCTTGTTGGTGTTGTTTTTCGACTTTAACAGAACTCGAGGAGGGCCAGCACCATGATTAGCATCGGGTTTTCACAAGGTCTTCATGTCGTGCTTTATCCATCGTTCTTAAGCCATCTTATTCTTTCACTTTCATTGCCCCGATTCATTTGGCCACTAGCTGCCACCTGGTCTTCATCTTTCCCAAATATTCGGGAAACATTAAGTCACGAGATTATAACATAGCTTACAAGTGTCGCCATTGATGGGTACTGATGGTTGTTTCAATTTACCGGCTTATTCGAACTGCAACTTCTACAGTGGGAAGCTGACACGGCGAACCGAACACTCGCGGCGTATAAAATACTGGCATGGCCGCAAGTGGCGTCAGCGACGCAAGTAACGTCAGCGACGCAAGTGACGTCACCGCAAGTGACGCCACCGACGAGCTCCCGATCCGCAATCAGCCTAATACAATAGGAATCATTGTGCGCAGCAGAAAAGCTATCCGACTCAGTTATCTATATCTCCGCATGCGGCGCTTATAAACAAGCCAGATATGGAAACAGAAAGTTGCGTTTGTTGTTTTGTGTCCCCTTTGTGTTCTCTTTTCGTCCGTCGTTGTGCACCCTTCTTCGTTCGTCATCTCCGGTTTTCAAAAATATGTAACATAAACCATTTCGCCTGTCTGCTCATTGAATCTTTAATTAACATGCTCTTTTTCTACTTCTTTGTTTCAAATATTCTCGGGTTTGAGTTTATAATCAGCGAGAGACCTGCGCCGATAGAAGTTTGATCATCCGCATCCCATTCGCATCCGTGTACTTTGCATCCGTATCCGAACCGCATCCCATACGTTTGAGTTTTGAAGCCCGTCCCTTCGACCTACAGTCCGCGCATTTATGCTGTATTATGAGATCAAGCGTAAACGAAGTAAAAAGAGCGTCTGTATGGTACCTTATAAGCCGTTTGCTTATTTTTGTACAAAGATGTCATCGAGTAAGAATACGGTGAAAGTAATTTTATCGTATAGTGTTTTATCGTACTTATATTATAAGTGATCATTCTTCCAGAGGCACTTGGCGTTGCTGGAAAGATTATCGCAGTTACGAGATCGTCCTGGGAGTCCGCGACAGCATGAAGCTGAGCTGGTTAGTATGACATGGTTCTGAAGGTTTCCAACTGAACGTAGAGGGGAAAAACGAAGGAGCGGATAAAAGGAGACACACACTGCTGGACTATCAACCATTTATTGAAATTCTTATTTTTCATCTACCCTCAAGAATTATACTATTGAGTTCCCAGGGGTAACTTTTTCTTCGGTATGATATTTGGTGGCTAGCGTTCACATGTTCCTGACTTGGTTTCTCACATGGGGCGCTCCCAGAAGATACAATTTTTCTTTCGGAAATAGCGTAATGGAGGCGACACTCAGGCAGTCGTCCCCGGGCGCCTGAATAGCCAGAGATGACAAGATACACCATGGTTTACCTTGGGAAAATGTGTTTCCTCCCATCACGGAAACAACATCTAGCACGAAGATTCACGACGGGACCCAAAATCTCGCCGCTCCAGTTCATCGGGGACGTGTCTCTTTCGGCACTAGCCCGATGCGTGCTCGAACAACGACTTAAGTTCTGCTTCGCACCAACGCAAGACGCCATCGACAAGGTGCTAATGGTACGGGAAATCACATCCAAAGCACCTCAAGAAACATCATCGCAAATCATCAATGAGGGACTTGAATGCCTGTTCGGCTTACGCAACCCGGACACTCCAAAGATGGCCTTTGCCTCAACGGTGCAGGAACTGCGTCGCAAAGACCTAAGGCTATGACAAAGAGGGAGGATTTGTTGTCCTGGATGCGGGGTCGTACGGCGAAAAAGCCCAACAAGCCATAGCGAAGAACTTCAAACAAGTAGATCCAAAACAAACTCAATCAACAAAAAAATAAAAAAAGCCGTTTTAAAATTACTTGAAAAAGAACAATGCAAAGGCCTCATCACCAAAATCATAGAATTGCACCAAGGTGAATTGTGTGTCTTTTTCTCGGCAAAAACACACAAAAATGGTGTCCCTTTAGGTGCCATCATATCAGAGAGACACACTAGGCAATGTCATGTGTCACAGGTTTCGGCGAAGATTCTATCACAAGTTAAAGTAGACGACCCTTCAGAATACCAAACTCGGACCGAGTGATTTCCTTTCTTCAGGAAAAAAGATGTGAAATTGTTTTGGGTTTCTCCTTGGATATTCAGGACATGCACAATTCGATTTCCCATGCCGCTCTCCTTATGACCCTCCGAACAACCGTTGAGGAGCAGGGCCTTCAACGTTTCCAAAATGCAGCTGGTATAAGCCTCGATAGCTTCTTGGAGCTCCTAGGAATCTACCTTACAGCGACTGTGGTATCACACCAGGGAGTCTGCATAGGATCCCGAGTAGCCCCATACTTGTGCGATTTGTACCTTGCAGCATGCAGTAAGAATATCCAAGAAAATCTAGAAGATCAACGCATCGAGGCAATTTTCCGGTATGTAGATGACTTTCTTATACTGTGTGATTTCGATGCAGATGAGCCGAGTAGCGGGTGTTTAAATGGTGTCATACGCACCTTTAAATACAGTTGCCGAGGGCTATCTTTCACCAAGGAACTTCCGGTAGACCAGTCCATACGACTTCTAGATCTCTCATTGGAGTTCAGAACGTATACGCACGTGTGCTGAATGTATGAAGCCCGCTTATGTCAAATATTCCTTCCAAGCAACTCGGAACACTCAAAAGCTGTAAAACGAGGGTTGGCCACCAAAGCTCTCGTCTCGGCATTACAGAAATCTTGCCGCCATAAAGTTGGGCGCAGCTTTCAAAAACAGCTGTGTAGGCTTCAGGGCCCTGGTTACGCAAGCACACTCCTAATCCCAGTATGCGAAAGCCTCTGCAAGCAAGTGTGGCAAAAAAAAAAAAAAAAAAAAAACAGGAAAAAATTGCACAACCAACGAAAAAGAAGCCCCTTGAACCTCTTGTGGTGATACCATACATCCACGGGATAATCAATTGCCTAAGAAAGATTGCCGGCCGACAAGGCGCACAGGTCGTATGCTCAACCCCCAACAAAGCATATGCCATGTGCCGTAAGGTGAATTGTAGGAGTGACCAAAATCAGAAGTCCACCTGCGGCGTTGCGCACCGAACACCGTACTCCCCATGCGAGAAAGGAGTTGTCTACAGTATTCCGTTGTCATGTGTCAAACGCCACATTGGACAAAACTGGGCGATGTATTAATGATCGCACCAGGGAACATGCAGCATCCGTTGGCGCACGAATGTCAGCTGGCCATCTTCCGGCGCAGTGTCGACTATGCCAATGTGGTCCTGATTTCAAAAACGTTACCATCATCGGAAGACACGAAAACCAGCTTGCAGGAGAAATCCTGGAGTTTCTGGCTTTTGAGCCGCACGGGGACGACTGCGTTAGTGCCGCCTTCATTCCGCTATTTCCAAAAGAAAAACTGTATTATCTGGGAGCGCCCCATGTGAGAAACCAAGTCAGGAACATGTGAACGCTAGCCACCAAATATTATACCGAAGAAGAAGTTGCCCTTGGGAACTCAATAGTATAATTCTTGGGGGTGGATGAAAAAGAATTTTAGTAAATGGTTGACAGTCTAGCAGTGTGTCTCTTTTTCTCCGCTCCTTCGTTTTTTTCCCTGTTCAGCTGGAAACCTTCAGAAGTCTGTGACACTCCGCCTAAAAGTCAGTCAAAAAACGTTTTTAATAAAACAAAAAAGAAGGTCGCACTCTTCGCGCTTCATTGATATCACAAACTGAGAGCGTGGGGAATGATTAAGATGCGCTCAAAAGGGAGGGCATCGTTATATTATATTTCGTTTTGCTTTGTAAACCCCACTTCAAGCAGACGGGTATTCTGAGCCATTCAAATTACTATAAGACAGACTAATTAAATTTTGTCATTTTATTTAGGTCAAAGAATAAAAAAAGTGAAAGCCGTTTACAACTAACTCCCTGTAACACCGAATTAGAGCGCAGCTCTTGAGGAGGAGGGAAGGGTACTGGGGGGGGGGGGGGGTCAAGTGACCTGGGAAGGTTACGTGGTGACCTTGGGGGGTCACGTGACGATGCCGATGATGCCATCAGTGACTTCACTGATGACGTCATCAGTGACGATGACGATGCGGATTCCTATGACGTCATCAGTGACGTCACTGATGACGTCATCCGTGATGATGGCGATGACGATGCGGATGCCGGTGACGTCATCAGTGACGTCACTGATGACGTCATCAGTGATGATGGCGATGACGATGCGGATGCCGGGGACGTCATCAGTGATGATGACGTCACCGGCATCCTCATCGTCATCATCATCCGTGATGATGACGATGACGATGCGGATGCCGGTGACGTCATCAGTGACGAAGACGTCATCGGGGAGGTCAAGTGTCCTCGGCGGGGGTCACGTGACCCTGGGGGGTCACGTGACCTCGTGGGGTGTCACGTGACTTCGGGGAGGGGGGTCACGTGACCTTGAAGGAGGGGGTCACGTGACCTCGGGGGGAGGGGTCACTAGACCTCGGGAGGGGGGGGGTCACGTGACCTTGGGGTGACGTTGGGATGACCTTGGGGGGTCACGTGACCTTGGGGTGACCTTGGTTACGCCGACGCCGACGCCGACGCCGCTCAAGCCGGGAACGGGCCCCTAAGAGCTGCGCTCTAAAAGTGAAAAAGAAAGGGCGGCCACTCACCACAACGAAGTACTCGTTTATACGTGGTAAGACGTGACTAGACCACTGGGAAAATATGAAAATATTAAGTAAGGGCAGCACCTCCTGTTCGCTTCAGTTTTAAACACAAAGGCGCAACTGCGTGCTCTGAACCACATACTTAGCAGCAACTCACCGATTGTTGAGCGGAAAAACGCACGTGTACACATACCCCAAGTTTAAATTGTCGATGAAGCTTTTACTTTCTTGCGGCTTGCACGTTTCCGTTTCCTCGGCCGGAAGCACGTTTTCCGCTCTTTCGCTGCCAAAAAGAACATGCTTTTCCGAGACGAATGATGCCCCTGCATGTTTTTATTTTTTATATGAACAACAATTTAGGCGAGATTGCGTAGCAATAATGGCGTCTATATTCCCATGTGGAAACAAACGGAGAACTTGGAGGGACAGATGGAACTAGATTTCCCATAGACTGAAGAGTGATCTACACATACCGATATTTTGAGCGACGACCAAACGCGAGCTTTTAGTGTAGACCTCCCTTCTGAACGCACTTTCTGAACGCAGATAGTAAAACCCTTCTGTCCAGCATTTGGAACCTCCGAAGGAAAAAAAAATGAAAGTCGCTTACAACCCACTGTAACACCGAATTAGAGCGCAGCCCTTAAGGAGGAGGAAAGCGTACTGAGGCAAGCGTATACTCCTCCTCCCTCCTCCTCAGTCACGTCACGTGACGTAACCGGGGTCAAGTGACGTCATCGTGATAACGTCATCGCCATCATCAGTGATGACGTCACACGTGATGGTGACGTCATCAGTGACGTCATCGTGACGGTGACGATGAGGATGACGTCATCAGTGACGTAATTGTGGTGATGAGGAAGACATTATCGTGATGACGTCATCACGATGCCGTCACTGATGACGTCATCAGTGACGTCACCAGTGACGTCACACGTCCCATGATGCACCGCGCGGTTACGCCGACGCCGACGCCGCTCAAGCCAGAAACGGGCGCCTAAGAGCTGCGCTCTAAAACGATGACTATGGCGAAGATTCGTCGCTCCTCTCTGGCTCTTCGATGTCGCGACTTCTACTATATGAAGAATAGCCTTTCTCTTTACTGGCACTAGTCCTAAGAGGCGCCATGTAAGCGTCGCACGTGTCTCACAAACACTTGTCGTTCTTAGGATTTCACACTTCATTTTTGCGGTGCGCCGATAACCTGAATAAATATCCGTGTTGTCAGGAGAGTTCTCGCGCTCAAAGCAGGCTGGGACAGACGCTCGTGCTCCACGTTTCGCTAGAAAGATATTCAATTCAGTTTCATCTGCCAGCACTTTCTTCTCTTTGCATCTCGCGTAGAAGAGACGCGTTTCGAAAGTTGTAGATCTTGATGTTGCCATCAGTTCCACGTGTGACAGGAGGACGTATGACGTGGAGGACAGCGCATGTTAACACATTTAAAATGTTTCAATTGTCGCTGTGAGAATTTTTATTAGGGCTTCGTGACTCAAAATATTGAGCTCACAAAGGTAGGGTTTCCTCACTGACATATATCGTTACGTTTCGCAACATGGCATGCCTAGAGGGAATGCGAGCATTTTGAAACCTCAAATTCACAAATTATTTCAACATATGACTTTTTTTATATTCCTCTGTTTTATTTGTAGCAGCATTCAACCGGCCACAGGGGATTCTGGTAGGATGTTAAACTCAGACTCGGGGTGTCTTAGAGGAATTTGTGTAAATCATCGCAGATAATTTTTACACGCATTTTCAGCGCGTGATGAGAAAGATAAAACCTCAGTGGCGAGAAGAAAAAGTACAGCGCCCATATAGCACAAATTGAGCGCTGCGTTCTACGGGGAACCGGTCATATCTACGACGGTCATTCTGATTGACTTTATATTCTTATCGGGGAATGCTGCATGCTCATTGGCTGCGAAGTCAAGATAAGATGATAGAAGAGCAGATCACTCCCTGTCCTTTTTGACACGCCGGTCAAAATAGTCTGCGCTGGAATCTGGGGAGATGTGTGTTATATGTGGAGTCGAGATACCACGAACAGGGAATTACGTTAATGTCTTGCGGCCTTTGAAACGAATCCCGTAGTAGGGGGCTACACAAAAGTACAGTCTCCAGATTTTTGTTTATCAACATCGCGCGAACACCGACCGGTCGATAGATCAGCGTCGTATCGCGGCGTGAAAAAGCAGGTCGGCAAGGCTACGCACGGGGGCAGAAGGCACACGACTAGCCTCGCCGACTTGCTGTTTCACGCCGCGACAAGGCGTCGATCTGCTGGCCAGTCGGTGTTGGCGCAATATTGTTAAAAAAAAGTCTGGAGTTTGTAACGAGGTACAACGTATACATACTCTCAAACTGAAATTGGATGTATGGCTATTCAACTTCCGCGATCTGAGCTTGCCGTGGCGAACTTTGAATCTATAGTTGATGACATCAGTTCAGGAGAAGCTCCTCCCACCTCTTTCCCCTTTAGCAGGGCGAACGCTGGACAAGAGGTCACCTCCTCTCCACCGTTGTCTCTACGAATGTGGAAAGCATTAAGAAGCATTCACGGAACTCATACCGGTCGCCAGCTACGCAGTTCCTGCCCTATCTCCAGAAAAAGAAATCAAGCACGTTTGGTGGCTATCGAGGTTCATTACTACCGAGAATTCTGCGCGCGAGCGTTTTTGTTTACTTATTTCTTCTCCCGGGACCACTAACTCGCACTCTCAGAATGATGCGCAGGGTAGGCCGGCCGAGAGCACTAGTTCTCGGCTTCGCAAAGCGCTGGCACACCACAAGAAACCAAGGTTGTTCAGCGCTTTGAAAAAAAAAATTGATTATGCTTTAGTAGTCTTCTCTTAACAGCAGCACGCTAACGAAAATACCGGTGTGTTTAGTTCTCTGCAGGGTGCCCTCTAATGTCCAGTCACTGCGAACTACAAAGAAAGCTCGACGAATATGGCAGGACATCTCTTAATAAATCAAGTTTTAAAAGTCTCGTCTGCAATGTGAGAATGGGCACGGCGTCTCAAATGATCACGACGTGCTGCAGTGTCACATCGTAGACTTTGTTTTCGCTATGAAAGCCGACAACTTTAGAAACACTGGACGGGGCCAGTCTCAGGCATCTCATTATCGTTTAGCTTCCCACGAGGTTAGAGCATTTTTTAATGAGAACGCCGACGAGCCAATCACGAGCCAAGAATTGTGAACATGATTTGCCGCACCCTGCTTTTCTTTAGAGTGACTCTAAGACGCTTTACACACGCGCCAAATTACAGCCGCCATTGCTGACCTTCTCTTGTCTCACCGAGATGCCGAGCAACTGAAACGATAGTTGACGATCCTCTACAAAGGCCGATGCTTTAGAAAAGGACACAGTTGAATCTAATATGGCAATAACCTGGCCTGCTATGGTAATGATGAGGTGAAATAAACGGAATAAGAGGAAACAGAAACTGAAGGTCAGTTATGGCGGCGTCCATGCACAGCTGCTGCAAAGCGTCTATACTTCCAATATCGTCGTGCACCGGGCTTCCTTCAGAGATCGCAACGATTGGACCTCCGAGAGCCCTGCGAAAAAGTTAACAAACGGCACATTACTTTTCTTTAATTATAAGTGTTATTATTACTTGAAGCGAAGCTAGAGCGAAGAAGACTCAGTTTCTCGCCGCAGCGAGTGTGTCAGTCGAATATTCTTGCATATAGAGCCCATTTCCAGCACACAGTGTGATGAGAGAACATGACTCCGTTGATTCAAAGTCCACTTTTTCATTTTTAATTCTCGAAAATCTATCGTTTTGCTAGTTTCGTCCCACGTTTTGCTTGCATTTGAAATCCTTTTTTTTTCTTCCCCTCTATCAACTCTAAACCTAGGGGTTGAGAGGAGAGATTATATCGTTGTCTTCAACATACGGATCTTCATTCCCGGAGGCCGCAGCCTCAGCTTCAGGGGACACAGCCTCAGCTGCAGAGGCCGGAGCTTCAGCTTCAGAGGCAAAAGCCTCAGCTGTCCCAGAGGCCGCAGCTTCAGCTTCAGGTACCGGAGCTTCAGCTTCAGAATCTCCACCTTGAGCACCAGGAGGAGTAGCGTCTTCATCTTCGGGTGCCGCCGGGCTCACTGGCATCGGGACCGCCGTCGAGGGCCTCTCGTGGAGGGTTCTGACGCTGTCGAAGAGCCGTGCCTTGATCCCGGCTCTACCTGGCCAGCAGTGGGTAGACACGAACTGCTTGTAGAGCCCGTTCCAGGCGAGTGTCGAGTAGATCCTTCGCCTGATGTAGTCGGTCAGTAGTACGTAGGGGTTTGTCTGGAGAATCTGGAATTTCAGCACTCCCTCTGCGTGTTTAAGGAGAATGCAGAACGTTGGATTAGGCTTAGGAGAGCTGTATATAGACGTCTGTACAAAGAGCTGGCCTCTGTAAAACGTCAAGAGTCACTCTTCGAACGTCCGCGTCAACGACGCCTGTCCGCCATTGCTCGATCACGTACTCTGAGCATGTATTGTACACACGGTCTGCGTCAACGTTCGGCAAGGACTCGGATCCAATCGTGGGCTTCGTGTCCAAGCAATGGCGAGTGCACATGTTGCTAGACGAACTTTTGAAAAGCGTCAGATTAGTCAAAAGTGAGCGCCTCCTTGTCTGGCGAAAGGAATCTGAATTTTATTTTATCCTCTCTAATGGATGCGTTTACGTAATAGCATATAGCCACAATCCGAAGAGAGCGGGTAAATTGTTTTTGCAAGGTAAAATTGAATTGATGAACGTTAGATACCCTCACTAAAGCAATTACACTAAATTTAAATTTTTTTTTTTACAGCGTGAATTAGTGTTGGTATACGAGGGCAGACAAAACTGACGCTTTTTAAACATCTAACGATTATTTTGCTTTCTTTTGCTTTTGGAATGGTTTTTCTATATTTGTAACGTGCTTAAATGGAACCAAGCGCGTGACGTCAGGAGAACCACCGATGTTCCCGCATCAAAGTGATTCCTGTCAGAGAAGGAAGTAGGATAGCATCCGTACGTAACGCCGCTAATGTGAGCTGAAGGGAGAGCCCGGTTTTGCACACTCCAAGGAGCAAATCGCACCTTCAAGTTTAATTTAAAACTAAGGCACACAACACTTTTTTTACGTTACTTTTAGGTAGGGTTTTATGTTTCGGGATAAATCCGAAAACCACCGAAACAACACTCGCCGGTAAAAGTTTCGTGAATTCTGATTTATCCGAAAAACTAATGGATCTAATATCACAATGGCTAAAAAAAAAAACACAAGAAACACACGATACTTTACAAATTAATGTCGTTAGAGCACAGTATCGGCGGTCCTAAAGAGAGACCATTTCAGACACATTTTGAAATCTCAAATCTCGGACTATTGACAAAGGAGAGTTTCCCGTTTATCTCATCAAGTTTCCTCCAGAGCAACGGCCGTCTTTGTTCGCATAGGTTGCGACAAAAGCCACTGTACCGGTTTCCGGTTTGAATGAGAGTATGTTTTAAATTTTTGAGGGAGGTTCGTGTTTATATAATAACAGTGAAAGCTACGAGCTTGTAGATTTCCTAAGAAAAGGGGGGGGGGGGGGGGGGCAGGGCAGCTAGGGCTTCTCTTTTGCTTCCCAGCGAATAAGTGGAGATGTTCAGTTATCTCAAAGTATTCACGTTAATTCAAGCGACACTTATTTGCAAGGTTTGACGTTGGACAGTTAGTACGTCCAGTGCTAAGGGCAGCAATACGAAATGCGGTTGCATATTTATCATTCGATGCGGGTGATTTTCTTACGAATTCACGATACGTTTGTGTCAAGATAATATTTATTTTGATTGTTGATTTTGAAACATTGAAAACAAAGCGAAATTAAACACCGAATTCCGAAGGAGAGAGGAAAGAAAAATTTGTTTAACCCCGAATTTTTAGTGAAAAATAAACTCCGAAAAACACCCTCCGAATTTCACGAAAAATTAACTCCGAATACAGGGAGCCCTAGGTACAAATCACGGAAACATTCGCGTCTCGAATGTCGCGTGTCAGGCTATCTCCTTGAACTGGTAACTACTCTTAACATAACGCAGAGATGTCCCGGTTACTTATAACGTAAGCAGGCGTAAGTTTTCGTGACGAAACGTAAGAAAAGGGGACTGTGTGAATGCCTTGGTCTACAAGTGTGGACAGCTGAACAGTTAGTCTCCTTTGGTTGCTAGACGTCAAAGAACGCTTATTTCAGCGCGATTTAATTCGTGTTACTAAGGAAGAAACCCTGACGGCTCCAAGAAGAGGCCTTTCCTTAATTATCGATTTTGGGTCTGCATACACCGTGTGCGGCGATGCGGCAAAACGCACGTGGCTCTTTTCGGGTCCAGTTTTATTAGAATTGCCTAGATTTCAGACCGTCTCCAACTGCCCGATCGAGGTCATGTTTTGTATGGAATGCGTTCGCACTGCGAGTTTCCAAGAGGTGATAAAAAAAGCGTCGATCGCCTGCGAGCTTTCCTTCTCGCCACGCAACAAGGCAATGCATGCGCACGCACGACGAATCCGAGCAGGAGGAGGCGTCTGCCATTGAATAGCAGACGCTCTACCCGTGGCACGAGCTGCTCCCTCTCTTAAATCTTGGCTTTCCAGTATGGTTCGAGAGTCTATAGGTTGGAGGGAGGGTCTTTACCTCAAACCATGGAAAGCGTTTGCAATTTAATGGCGGACGTTTTATACGGATAGGGGACGCGAGTCCGCATGCGCTGCCTTTTCGCGTGCCGAGGAGGAAAGGAGGTTGAAAGGCGGAGACTTTTGCAGACGATTAACGTTTTGGGCACCTACCTTCGCGGCTCGTGTTGCAAACGCGTCCGCTAAACCACATGACCTTGATCGAGCAAGTTGCAAAGGCTTTCTGTAATAAAAGCTTTCTATGTATTGTATTTGACGGTGGATCGTCATCTACTTCTGTCATGCGTTACCAGGCGGCACCGAATAGCCAATGAGCGTACCTCCGCTTTCTCTCCACCTATGGGTAGAGATATTAGTACACTATGTCACAGATTTTGTTTTTCTATTTACACTGGAACACGTGACAGGGCGTTTCTCAACTCGCTGTCTTTAAAATTGACCCATCATTTTAGGTCACAACTTTTTTTTTTTTGTATTATTTCCGGGATTGAATGTTGTCGGAAGTGGATACCGCAATCAGTGGAACCCTTCTAAGAAACGAACATTAAAGCACCTTACACAAACAAAAATAACGAATTGATATAGAAACGCGTTTACTGCAAAACGCTTAATGCAGTCTCTAGCGTTTAAAAAAAAAAAGTCTATGAACTTGCTTTTTTTTATTGCGTTAATCAAACTAACAGCGATAATTGCGCTGCCAATGTAAGGATACCAGGACCTCGGCATTATAAGCAAGCTGCAACAGTTGGCTTACACTAGAGAGTAGTTGTATGATGTCAACCGTAATTTTTTTTCGGCATGGTCAAAGCACTTACCCCTTTCAAAGCACGTGGCCTGCAGAACCCAATTCGCGTTATCGGTGTCCAGGATTTGTTGGAAGTACGTATCTGTAAAACATTCAGCGTGAAAAAAATCACGCCTTAAAGAAATCAATTCAGAATCACTACTATTGACGTTTGCCTAGTTTGTATTTCAGTATTCAAAATTAAGAACAGCGCTGTGTCTACCTTCTCGTTCTTGTTCGTGTCTTTATGCTGGTTTTAATTTTTTAACTAAGGATTACTAAGCTAAAGTAGAGTTTTATTGTTAGAAAAGTTTGCTCGAGGGTCAAACCGCTGCCTCGTTCGACCCAGCAGGTTTTGCTGTAAAATTCAATCGAGTTATTCATAGTGTGTTATCAGAGCACCCGCTCTGCTCGGTCATGTTTTTATACATGCTTGTTGGTGAAAATAGATGAAGGAAAATGAATAGGACTGCTGGAATGGAGGGGTGCCTTTCAAATGAAGGCAGAAGACTGCAGATGCCGGCGTGTGATGTCGGTGTATAGTTCGTCCATCAACGGCATGTTAACATAGATACCAGAATCATGCTTGGTTCCGGCGTAGCATGCGAATGTGCAGACCGGTTAAAGAGAGCGCTAGTCAGATTTTAACATTACTTATAGTTAAATAGAAGTGGCCTTTTGAAGGACATAAATTCTTCCTCAGTGTAGGCGAAAACTGAAACTTGCACACGAATGAATGGATGCATAATAACGACTGTATCCTTCATAACGAGCGGTAGCTCGCGCCACCTAGCCTAAGAACAACAACAAAAATCTGACAAGCGAACAAGCGGTTGCCAGGCTTCCACACTCCTCGAGTCATTGCCGAACTCTCCCAGTGTACACACACTTTGCGTGAGAAGTGCGATAAAATAGTGTGTGCACGTTAGGGGCTGTCCAAACAGGACACTACAAAACGCACGACTCCGACAAATCGTGAAAATTGAAGCGGGCGCGAAGCGGGCGCGTCCGCTTCAATTTTCACGATTTGTCAGAGTCGTGCGTTTTCTAGTGTCCTGTTTGGACACCCCTTTACTCGCGGGTTAGGAACGGGGAAAAGCCCGACAGGGGGCTCCAGCCAAGACATGACAAGACGGCCACGTCACTTCTCGTTATGCAGCCTACACTCGACAAGCAGCTCTATACGTAATTGTCTTTGTTAGACTATATTGAACTTTCAACTGCTACGTGCTGCGATCACCAGTACGGGAATCTGCTCTGGGCAGACCACGCGATCTTCCGGTGGCTCTGCCGTCCATTCGTAGTCTTGGGCAACAACTGTATTTCGATAGGTTTGTGAGGACAATGACGTGCATTATACCATGCTTCCGGCAAAGCATACTATCTCTAAGGCTGTATTCCAAATCTTACCCAAATGAACCCGAGTTACTCCGGCGGGTCGTGTCACGTGACAACACAGATTGAAAAGTGCTGAACGCGGGTAGGTTTTGGAACGCGAAGGTACAAAACTCTTACCCTGGAGTAAGATCGAGTAAGTTTTAGAACAACGCCTAAGTTGGGTGTCAATTTTTTTTTTTTTTTTTTGTAAAATATTGAAAAACATTTAGGAGCACTAATGTCTGGTACCGCTGCGATCTTGTTCGCACAAGCGTACATGTACCAAAAAAACGGTACTGAAGCCTTTTGCACATAAACATTTCAAGATATGGTGGTAGGCAGATTGAGCAACAAAGTAAGATTGCAGTTGAGTTTATTTACTCGCAAACAACGAAGTGTACTGTTGTGGGTTGAATGCAATAAGAAAATCGCTGTTCACGCACGTTTTTAATTTATACATCGATATATCAACAAAGAAAACAGCCATTGCCGAACTACGAGGCGCCCGGATTATAATGGAGGCTCAGTGTTTAGAAGGTGACGTATGACTGAGGTTTTATTTGCGCGTAAAATTATAATCAAGTTGTCTAATTCATCGACAGTCTTTTACTGAGGCGTGCTAGAGGCCGGCTTCGGTTTGGCAAGCGAGCCCCCAACATTTCAGTTAAAATCTGTTGTATGACAAATAATTTTATATATGTGCATTACTTCCGCGGAGGTGCCGCATTCCTTCGGATTTATTTTTATGTAGAACCCCTTTCTGCACGTAGCCGTATTACCGAAAAATTCCAAAAACGAGACTTACTGTTGGTGACTTGAATGTCATAGTGAGGATCCTTTGCGCGACTAAACACATATTTCCTCTGAGACAGGGCAGGACCTCTCGGACTGCAAAATATACGCACAAAAATGGGCATTAAAAGACAATGAAGATCTTCCAATTTTAGAATGTCGGGGGGAACAAGATTCCGTGTATATTGCGTTTCGGCGATTATTTTCTGGGCGCTGCTTAGCGGTGAGGAATAAATAAGCGCCGATACCTCGCGAGATTTCTTACGTTTCTCTTTAGTCTACAGAGTTCCTACGGGCCTATTATAGCGACGTGCGCGCACGCCAAAGCGTCGCTGTGGCTGTCGAAGTTCGGGATTGGCTAGACCATTTGTTTCCTGTATTATGATATTACATCCTGCGCAATCGGCGGTTCACGACGAGGCAAATCCTCAAAATCACGACGAGGCAAATCATGGTCGTGTGACGTCAGGAAAGGATACCACAAGAGGGCGCCACCGAAACATCTCGGCGCTATAATACTCCATTTCACTATAGCAAATCAAGCAGCGCAAAAACTGCGATGTCACGGTGTTCGTTTTTCTTTTTGTTGGTGAATTTTCTCTCATAAACTAAACTAATCACGCGCAAAACTAATCACTGTACGTGACTGCTTTAGTCATTGATATACATATCAAACGCACAAATGCAATGAGCGCGGGGACGACGCACTTTTGGTGCGGCTTGATTAGCTCTATCGGATCATGTAGCGTCGACTGCGCCGTCGGAATTGATGTGAAACGAAAGAGTGCAATTATTTGACACCGCTTTTTCGGTGGTTGTTGTAATCTGTTCTTTTGACATTCGTCCGTGCCGTCGAGAAAAAAATGAAAGCCGTTTACAGCACCCTGTAATGCCGAATTAGAGCGCATTTCTGGAGGAGGGGGGGGGAGGGGGAAGGTACTGAGGGGAGGGTATACCCCTCCTCCTCACCTCCTCATCCTACCTCCTCATCCTACTTGCTACTCCTTCTCCCTCCTCTTCCTCGTCCTCCTCCTCCCCTCCTCCTTCCTTCCTCCTCGTCGTCCTCCTCCCTCTCCTCCTCCCTCCTCCTCGTCCTCGCGCGGTGCATCATGGGAAATGTCTCATAATGAACCGCGCGATTACGCCGACGCCGACGGCGACGGCGACGCCGCTCAAGCTGGAAACAAGCGCCTAAAAGCTGCGCTCTAAAAGGACCGTTGGTTTCAAATGTTCAGAAGCCACCGACAGCCGCCGTAACGCTGCGCCATAAATGTTTACGATGCTGCGCACGAGCGCAATATATCTTCCCTCCCCCTAGTGGGCGAGATTCCTCTAGAAAACGCGCATGAGTTCCCGTGTGAGCGCCATTTTAAATTTTTGAAATGTACAAACACCCTATAGTTAACACTTGAAAACAGCTTATACAGTGTGACATACGGATATATAGGTCACACAACGAATACAGAAGTTGGAAGATTGCTCGCTCCTGTCCTGTTAGAAGGTCCAGATTTCTTTTTAGAGCCCAGCTCTTAGGCGCCCGTTTCCGGCTTGAGCGGCGTCGGGGTTGCCGTCGGCGTAACCGTAAGGTCACGCGACACCCCCCCCCCCCCCCCCCCCCCCCCCCCCAGAACACGTGAACCTTCAGTACCGCTCCCCTTAGTACCCTCCCCTCAGTACCCTTCCCTCCTCCTCCTCAAGAGCTGCGCTCCAATAGGTGACCGGCGTTTGGCAGCAGCCGGAAAGCACTCTGGGTATTCTTCACTTCCGGTTCGTAGCTAGCAGCCGACGCAGCCCAAGGACGGCTATGGAAGCGTGTGCGGGTGTTGAAACCCGATCAATCCGGGCCACCTTCCTCTGCTACTGGGTGACTTACGCACTTCTGAACGTTTCAAGTTACTTCTACGGATATGTTAAGTAGTAGTCGGTACTCAGAAGCATCGAGAACGGCCACGAAAGCGCAGAGAGAGTGCGGCCGGCGGCAAGCTGCACTCGCACCGCGCTTTCCGGGTCTTCGCATGAAAACTCAGGTTAGATGTTTCGTTCTCCTTTTGAGCCAGCGTTTTTCATTTCGGGTCTGTTTATATTTGATGGTTACGTTAGATCACATCACGACTAAAATAGGCGCGAATGTCAGCCGTCGGACGCGGCCAGCTGAAATGCCCGATCGGAGGTCTGGCGTACTTTTCTCGTTTTGTTAGAACACCTGAGACTGGGTAAGAAAATCTTGAAGCAATCAAAAGTTGAAGACAGGGAAAGAAGTCGGTCAGACGGCGTTTCAAACTCAGCTAATATGTTTTCTCACGCGATCGAAACGCCACTTCCGTACACAAGTTTGTTTCGATGACATCTGACTACGTGACAATCCTTGCTTTTCAACACTAAAAATTGGTTTGCTCTGTATGTTTATACAGCCTTGATGGAGACGCGCCTCAACGGGTAATCGGTCTCTTAGCTGTAGATGAGAAATTTCGCCAGTGCAGTACAACCACTAACCTAGGATTTTTAACGCGCATAACGCAGTAGTGATCACACGAACGCGTGCCGGTACGAAACTCATCCAGATCGAAACGGGCGGGGGCGGTGGGGAACCGAACCCAGGAGGTTCCCAGCGCAAGCTTTCGCTCCACGCTCCGTGCTGAGACGCGTTCCTCCCCTGCTTTTTAACACTTAGGCGTTTTTGGTACTCCAACTAAGTTGTACCTCGTGAACTACCATACACCCCCCCCCCCCCCCCCCCCCCCCATTCTCACTTTTTTTTTTAATGATGTCGAGTAAGAAAGCATGCATGAACGAGCACCGATTTAGATATGAGCTACGCAAGGTCGTACTACCGCTTTATTATCAGTCAATATGAAGGTGCTGCCCATTTGCTTTTACTTCTTTATATTACAGCAAGCTGAGCTGTTCTTTTGTTTATTTATATTATTGTAAGCCGCCCATTCACGGCCGCTTCGCGGGAACAGTCTGCGGCGGCTCATTACAGATAAAGTTAATCCGAGCTGTCGATACAAGAATTAAACGGCCTGGCGATGGCACTGTATGTCGACGAAACGTCATGCCATGAACTGATTGCCTGCGAGATCGCATCTCGCGTTCTCGCGGATGCCTTGTACGACAAGCAGTGCTCACCCTTTCGCGGATTAATCGAGAATTTTTTGGTGGGTGCCAAAAGACTGTTAGAGATCGTTATTTCCCGCGGCCCCTACATGAAGAGAGAACACGTTCTACTGGCCTGTAACAATATTGGCCGCGCATAAATGGTCACAGACGTTTGTTTGTCACAGATCACTCGCTTAATAGCGACGGCCCATCGTTCCTTCCATGCTTTGTTTCACGCGAACTGGAACATCTTATGCCCTCTATGGCTTGCGTTAGAACAACGTACCGCGGAACTGTGAACCATTTTCACAGCGAATACAGCACGGCTACCACGCCTAGAAGGGCTCTCGATGCAGCTGGACAAACCACGACCGGCACCGGACGAACCGGAAGCGTGAAGTCACGTGGTGCCTCGCTTCGGATGACGAAACTTGCGGCTCAAACGCCGGTCACCTATTGGGCGTTACAGGGAGTTGTAAACAGCTTTCATTTTTTTTTTAAGCTGTAAGAGTTGTTATACTTCGGTATGTGCAGGTAAGTTAAACGGCCAAAGGGACTTACTATACTCCGTTCAGCCTTAAGCTGAGGCTAGGAGCTCCGCCTCCAGCGCAAGCTTTCTGCCCTTGCTAACACAAGTGCGAACGCGCAGGCACGCGCAACCAAAGCACCCCGGAAGCCTGCGAGCTGGGTCTGGAGGCGGAGCTTCTAGTCTCAGCTTAAGGCTGAACGGAGTATATAAGGGGCCAATCGTATCGATACGCAGGATAATTAACTCAAATTAGTTACTTTCGTGCAAGCGACCGTATGGTTTCAATCAGAAACTTACTCAGCGCCATCAAAAACTACCAATACCTTTTTTACGCGGGCACTCATAACTGCCGTTACGCGAGGCCACAGTTAACACGCCTTACTTGCGGACAACATTTTCGGCTATACAGTCGAAGCAATGGGCGCACGTGCGCCTGAGACTCTTGAGCATCCATCAAAGTATAGTGCACGCGTGCTCTTCACTTCCTCTGATAAAGTCGTCCGATTTGCCTAATCTAATTGTAGCGTCAACTGAGGTCGGACTTAAAGGGGCTGTGCAACGACATTGGGTAGGAATATTTCTTACTTTATACCAGCTTCCTCGCACTAGTCGGACCCAAGAATAACTCGAACGCAACACCACTGACCAAGTAGTGTATTCGTCGCGGCGGAATTCAAAGGATGAAAGAGCAGCTTTTCTTTCAGTCTCTCCTTCCCATGGTGTAAGATAATAAGGCGTATTCACTGGACGCCATATTTGTAGGTGCTGTTTAGAGCGCATGCTCAGAAAGAACTCACATTTCTAGGTTGCTAAGGCCGGCAATCTTGATGGTGTGAAATGCACGTTGCAAAAGAACTGTGGAAGCTCGCCATGAGCACGCGCTCAGCAGTCGCACACACGGCTATGGCCGCCAGTGAATACTCCCTATACTCTTCAGATGAGGACGACAATTGTTGCATTGCCCCTTTAATGTAAAATGGAGTATATAAAACGTTTTCTAATGGCGAATTCCACTGGTCATTTTGGAGCGCGCCGGGATTGACTTTTCTGGAGCGAGCCTATTTCACTGGGCGATCGGGGTCGAGACCGACGTGTTTCACAGGTCGTTTTGGATTAGCTCCCGCTCCAGATCTCGATCTGGAGCCGAGAAAAGTCGCTCCGACGATTTCGGAGGATTCAACCGGAAGCCAGCTGGGCCAGCCCTCGGCGCACACACGTGACTTCCTTTCACGTGGGGCGTCTCACCTGATCTCGCCCATCTCGCCTCAGAAGAAGAAGAAGCACGTCGCGGGCTGGGCTCCTATACTCTGTTTCACATTTAGTGTGCAACGCTGTCGAAGCGTTTGGCGCGAGCATGGGGCTTGATCTCGTTGATCATTTGCACTCGTTCTCGCGCAAACAAAACCATAGATGAAGCCACGCGCTCGCGCCAGTAGCTTTGACAGCGTTGCACGCTAAGTGTGAAACGGAGTGTAGATTGTCTCGACATCAGAAGAATTCTTAATGGCCGCTTGCTTACCCCTTGGCTCGACAACCGGTTCGTTTTCCAGGAAGGAGAAGAGAAGGTATTTTCCGGCGCTACGGGCATTCCGGCAATCTTTGCTAGAAGCGCCTGAGCCACTCCTGCCGCTGGTGCGTCGAACACGTGTTAGCGCCGCGATTGCGAAAACGACTTTGAAACGACCGCGGCGGAAAGGGGATTCCCGGGCAGTTGAATGACGGGAAGGCATCCGCCGATCCCGGAGCAGTGGTCATGTTCCACTGGGGATCCGTAGGCGGCGCGACCCCGCTCGGATCGTGTGCTCCAGTCCGGATGTGGTCAACTGATCCCGGCACGCTCCAAAACGCCCCGTAAAATTCGCCATTAGTTGCATTGAAAAAAAAAATGTATTGAGCGGTGCTGCGTTTGTTTACGGTACAGTGCTGCGACATGTTACGGACCAAAATTGTGCCAGTTACGAGAAAAAAAAAAGTAATAGATTACAATTACGAATTAGCGAACCTAAAATGCGATGGTTTACCGTTACAAATTACTTTCGCTCTAAAAAGAACGCGTTACTTTACTCGTTGCGTTACGAATTACTTTTACGTTGCTCTCCCCGCACACATAGTGAGAAGACAGTAGAAAACAATTTTGAACGTTTTCAAAAAATGTTCCGCAACACTACTTTGCACTTCTAGTACGCGGGAGAGAAAGAAAACACGATGAAAGGCGATGCAAAGAGTCAGAGCCTACTCGGCGCTGTCTTCTTGATCTTTGTTTTCCGCATATTTGTATATACCTCGCACGTTCTTCAAGTTATCATAACCGGTCATAGAAAAAAAAAAAATCGTGTTTGTTTCTTATTTGTGTTCGCGATGTCTTCTATTTTAATGGAGTTGCTACCTTCATGCTGCTGAATTGCCTGCTCATATTGCATATTATGTTGATATAAAAAGAAAAGTGACGAGCAAATAAAAGAACCCGCTACAAATATTTTGTAAAGAAATTGCACTACAGATTACTGCGGCAGAAAAAGTAGAGTGGCAATTGACAAAATTACTTGAAAAAGTAACGTATTTCTAGTAATCCGTTACTTGTAACGGATTACCTTCTAAATCTGGCGGCGAAGTCGTTGGGCATCGGAGTCGTGTTCACGCACCGTGGGCCGCGTGAACACAATCGTTCGGAACAAAATAGACATCTGGCCAATTTGGTCAGAACGCTTTTGTTTCTTTCTTGTACCGGAGCGCGTTAAAGCGAGTCTCCCTGCACGAGCTGTTGGCACTGACAGAGCTACAATGGCATTTTGTTATGGGCAATTTTTTCCCCTTTTTTCTAGAGAGCAATCGTGGTGGGAATGGGGTATTATACAGAACCCCTAAGTATAGACGCTTTCAGGCTGCTCTGCATGGGCGCCGCCATAACCGACCTTCAGTTTTCGTCCCCTCTTATTCCGTTCGCTCCACTTCGTCATTACCACCGCAGGACAGGTTATTGCCACTTTGAATGTTACTGTGTCTTTCTCCCCCAGCATAGGCCCTTGTGAAAGCTCGTCAACGCCCGCTTCAGTGGCTCGGCATCTCGGTAAAACAAGAGAAGGTCGGCTATGGCGGCTCAATTTGCCGCGCGCTGAAAGCGTCTATAAAGCGGGCTGTTAACGCGCAGCCTTGTAATAGCGTGTCGAGTTCGCATGCCGCCCGGACCCAAATTCGATTCACGCGCGGGCGGCGGGCCATCTTTCGAGAGGATTTGTCAACGTCGACGACGACGGACACCCAACGCCCTACTACGCAAACTACAACGACAACAACAACGACAACGACTACAACATCAAGGACGGACCTCATTTCGAGGGGTGTGAGAAGCGTCCATAACACCTATCGCTGTAAAAAAAAAAAAAAGGAGAAGAAAAAGTTGCATACCTGATACTGTCTGCCCATATCATGGCATATTGTGGCATGGAGTACTTTCGAATCACGCAGTGATATCTAGTCGCTGGCGACGAAAACGTTTCGTACCAGATATGCTGCGCAATCTGCAAATATTCACGCAATACGACACGTCTGAAGAAAGAACAAGGCGCTTCATTACCTGTTGTCGCGCGCTACATATTTATACCACCACCGACCGGAGACCAATCGAGGTCTGCTGATCTCTCCTTTCCGCACGTAATGTCATCGCACCAGAACTGCGACCACTAAAGGCCGAGGTCGCGTTGCTGACACATCGTACCAAAGAACGTCTGCCGACGTCGTGGGAGCTGTGTTTGTTCCTCGTGTGACGATCTTCTGTCTGATTGTTCGTGCAAAACAAATTGCGTACAGACGCATGCTCGAAACACACACACATGTTCGAAACACACACGTGTGTACGAAGCACACGTGCTTCGGGAATGCTTGAGGCGTGTGTCCCCAGAGGATTCTGTCCTACAGGTCTGCAGATACACCGCATCTTTTTGCTTGATGTGCGAGCAGTTCAAGCGCGGCTTAACGGCTTGAGCCCGAGCCCGACACCCAAGCGTCCGTCGACGGGTTCATTGGACACGAATCTCTGCCGAATGCTTGTACCGAGCACTCGGGTCTATAGACTTTGTACACGCTTTTGGTTGAAGCGTATAACGGCATCGAGATTCGGGTTCGGGTGTGCAAACAGACATTCCTGCACACCTTTTCACCATATACGTCAAAGCGTGGTCAAGGCTAGACAACACACAAATACATACACACATACGAAAAGCACTAGGTCACGATGCATTCATTGCGGTTGATTGCTAAATCCGCGGTATAACGCTGCTTTATATATCACATACAAAAGACGCGGTGTTTGCATACAGTAGACGCTATAAATGTATCGGTGGACAGGCCATCTCAAGGACGTTCGCTTTATACACATATGTACGCTTGAAACATCTCTGCAGCCAGTGTGTGTGTATGACCAACGTCACAGGACCCTGGTATACGAGGAAAAAAGAAACGTCTCAGAAGCTGTCCACACATTGTCTTCTGTATGATGTATTAGCCGCGCGACCGGCGCTTAGAGAGATGATGACACACAGACAGAAAAAAAAATGGCGAACGGCTTATAACATGGACGGCTCTATACGAAGCGGTGTAAGGTTATTGCAAAAATAAATATACAAGAAAGTTTATTGGTAGATTTTTTAGGGAATGCGTTAGCATGACCCTTGGAAACGCCGCACACGTCTCCCTTTGAGAAACGCTGTCGATGACCCTTTAACTTTTTTCCTTTGGCTTTCTGCTTCGCCTCCCCTAGTTATTGCTGCCTCTTTTTGGTCTTGTTACGGGGCCAGTGCTAGCGTTTCCCAAAAACAAAAAAATTGGGGGGTTCTGGGGATATTTAAACAGCGTGTAGTTGAAAGGAAGACGTGTGTGGCGTTTTCCAATGGTTGTGCTAACAGATTTTGCAAGAATCGACCAAAAGATTCGTAAGACCAATTTTAGAGTATGCCTCATCAGTGTGGTCCCCTTACACAAAGGTTGGTATTAACAAACTCGAAAGTATTCAAAAGCAAGCAGCCCGATTTATATATAATAACTTTAACAGGAATACATCCCCCACTCAGTTACTTGCAAGGGCCCAGCTTCAATCATTGGATAAAAGGGCCGATGTCGAAAGGTTAAAAATTTTATACAACATACTAAATGGCAGCATTCACATTGATAGCACCAGTTACTTACAGCCATCATTGTCCGGGTCCTCACGATTAAACCACTCTAGATCTTTAAGGCAATACAGGTTTACAAATGACTGTTACCGGTATTCTTTTTTTCCTCGGGCAATTCGCGTCGACGCCCTTGGATACGGTTATCCATATCACTGGTGGAAAGAACCACATTCATACCACTCGTGGAAAGAACCGAATCCATATCACTCATGGAGGGAACCACATCCATCGTTTTAATAACATACACACATCACAGCTCACGCACCGCTACTACGGAAACCCAGAGAGAAGAAAAGGCGACGACCGAGCGGCAACTCGGCACGCCCGCGTTCCACCGCTCCGCGGTGCAACACCTCCTAGATAACAAAGGCGTAGTGCTGAATGAGATGGCGTCATCAGAGGAGGCCAACGCTGGGCACAGATTGGACACGACGATTCCGTCAAAGTTCGGCTTAAGCTTGATTCGAAGCCGAGCGCTGAGACGGCACTCACTTCCAATCTGTGTCTGCCGTTGGCCTTTTCTGATGACGCCATCTCATTCAGCACTACGCCCTTGTTATCTAGAGGTGTTGCGCGGCGCCTTCTCCTCTCTGGCTCCGCGCCGGCTGCGCACATGACTTTCCCGAAACTAAAAGGGCTTGTTTTGACGAAATCCCGGTGGTGTCTGTCAGTTTGTCAGCGCCGGGAAAAAAGGGGAGGTCGACGCGTGCTTACGTCAGCGCTTCAGACCAATGGGAGAGTCGCACGCGTCACCCTCTCCCCTTCCTTCTCTCTCTCTGCCCCCGACACTGACAAACGAAAGACACCGATGGGTTTTCATCAAAACGAGCTTTCTAATGCCAACGCATTAAAGAATCAGAATATTTTACTACAATAGTTCTTGTAAGTGAATTGAAACGATAGAGTTAGACAAATAGAACTACACCTCCGTATACGATGAGTGAGGAGTGCAGAGAGTATTGACCAACTTATGTTTACGAACAAACCGGAGCGCACCTAGCGGACGCCACCAGCTTCGCGAATGCGCGATGGAGTGTGGGCAAAAAGCTCGCCGTCGCCCCTAAACAAACCATTGTAACGCGATGTTGTCGCCGTCGGTGTAAGTCCTCGTGCTCCTTGTTACGTTGAAAATGTTGATTCTACGTCTTCCTGGCGATGTCTGCTACTTTAGCGGCCTCAGTGAAATCTTGCACCGCAAAACTTCCCGTGAATAATAGAGAGTTTTAGAATAGGGGGCCCCAGAGCTTGGGGGCCCCACAGAAATAGGGGCTCACCACTGCGCATCCGCAGAACCTAAACTCCGTTTGGGGTTTTGGGTTGGCGCGTGGGGCCGGGTTGCGTCGGCCAACATGGCGGCGGCCTTTCCGCTCGCTTCAGAGCAAATTATTCATGGTCGCTACAGTATCAGCCAATTTCATTGCCAATGAATAGTACAACCGCCTTTGGCTTCGCTTTATCTCGTTTGAATCACAAAGAATGAGCGGTGGGCTCGCTCCATTTTAAAGATCGTCCCCGATTCTGGCCGTTTCTAAGCCTTAAATATACGCGGTAACCGTTGACATGGCAACGTATTGCTACTCCGTGGCTCCGAGCAGATTTTGTTCGTGGCACGATACCTGCATCTTGAAAACAAGTATTTCAAGCCTTCAAGGTCGCTCCAACTCAGATCTAAATAGTGCAGCTGCTCGCAGAGTATGCGCACTCGCGTTCATCTCAGTCTCGGCATAGTTGAAGGCCTAAATCTTCGGCTGCAGATGGTCAGAGCGCACACGAACGCCCAAAAAATTCGAGAACAAAACACACCCCAAAAAATTTGAGAACGAGCACAGGAGGAAGAAAATAGAACACAGGAGAGAACGCTGAATCCGAACTTATGCATTGTGAAAGAAAGAGAAAGAGGAAGCTTCAGACATGAGCCCCACGCGCACCCACAAGGTAAAAAAAAAAGAAAAAAAGAAAGAATAAAAACAGATACATTACAAGTTACAGTAGAAAAGGAGAAAACTGACATTGTAAGGTCACGACAAAAAAAAAAAAAGGAGACAGAACAACAACGTGGGCTTCATATTTGAAGGTTCCTCTTTTTCTTTCACAATATATAAGTTGGGAGTCAGGGCCCCTTCCTGTGTTTTCTTATCTTCCTCCTGTGCTTGTGCGCTGTTTTAGGTATGTCTTAAATTAAGTACCAGCTAGCTCAACTCTCTATGCTACTACGAGAACAAGCGTCAAATTAGAGCGCTACGTATTGGATTGCTTCGGCTACACCCGAAGCGGGATGGCCGAACGAGTCGAGGCCGATCCAAGGCCGGAAGAAAATGGCGGAAGAGAAGGCTCCCGCGCGCGTTCGCTTCTCGATCGACGATGACATTTATGTGCTACGCGAGGTGTACGCCACTAACCCATTCGAGGATTCTAATAGGTGGACTTCAATTGCCGAAAGGGTTTCCGTCTCCGAAGAAATCGGAAGAATTACTCCACGCGGGCCATCCGCGACCGGGTTGACCTGCTGCTGGCAGAGTTTAATACGAAGCACAGATTTCCCGGTGACGTTTCGTAACGTAACGTTACGTAACGTAACGTAAAAAAAAAAACTAAAAAAAACGGGTCTGTGTGAACGAGTTTTTAGCCACGCAGTAGCAATATGTTACCATGTCAACAGTTACGACGTATGTTTAGGCTTAGGAATGGCCAGAATCAGGTACGATCTTTAAAACGGGGCGAGCCCACCCCTCATTCTTTGTGACTTGAGCGAGATAAACCAAAGCGAAAGCCGGTTGCACCATTCATTGGCAATGAAATTGGATAATACTGCAGCGACCATGACGAATTCGCTCCGAAGCGAGCGGAAAGGGCGCCGCCATGTTTGCCGACAGAACCCGGCCCCAAGCAATTGGGGGCCCCACGCTATTTCTTGAATTTCACGTTGGGGGCACGCGCCAACTCAAAACCCCAAACAGAGTTTGGGTTCTGCGCATGCGCAGTGCTGTGCCCCTTTTTCTTTGGGGCCCCAAAGCCTTTGGGACCCCCTATTATAAAACTCTCTATAACTGTCGTGCTGCATCAGCTACAAGATGGGCTAAGAGCAAGCTACACCAACCAGCGTCGTGCCTGTGACCGGGGAATGGCCCGTCGAGTTCGCAGATAATTCTATTGGCACACATGATAGCCTGGTATTTGGGGACGTGCACTCTCTTGTGACCAGAGAAGTAAATCTTCTGATTCAGAGACGGTCGGTAGATAGGACTTGCTGTGCCGTTCCAACTGGTGTTACCCTCCCTAATATTTGAACCGCAAGCCAGGATAAAGTGTCGTTTCAGCGCAAATGTTTTGCGTTTTAATAATTTTTCACTGTTAAGAAGTTCGTTCGTTGTCCACAATGGCGCTGCATGCGAAAAAGGCGAGCGTGCCGCGTTGCGTCGTCACTAGTGTCACTAAATAAGCTACGCTTCAGAGTAACGACACTTGGCCATATTGTGGCTTAAAATCATGGTTGCCAGTTATCTGAAGCTTTATCTGAAATCACAGGAAATGCTTTTCCGCCCTCCACAAATGTTTAAACCGTTCGCGACAGAGCAAAGCAATATTACTTGACCTTCCTAACATCGAATCTAATGCTGAGGATGTCGCACTTTTGAATTAAGACGATCGGCCGTTGCGTCTGTTCTGCATACGAGCCAAAATGGCGGCGCCCACAACAATGTCGGGGAACGGAGTGCCGATACTCTAAGCGCAGCTTATTTAGTGGCTCTAGTCGTCACAAAGCCTATTCTATAAGCACGCTGCGTGAGGTGTCGTTCCGTTGGGTACCCCAAAGCGTTGGGTTCCCCAAAGCGTTGGGGCCCCCTTTTCTAAAACTTTCTAATGTGGCGTGCGGCGATTAATTCCGCGTGGACGCCGCAGAAGGGACGTTAAAGCCTGATTCGCGTGATGAGATTCTGCTCGCTAATTTTTGGTCATGACGTCGCTCGGGCTGCAAATGCATGAACCGTAGCTGAGACGTAGATACCGAAAATCGCAATCTTATCTGAACCTAGTGAATTGGGCATAACAAATCGGTGATGGTCACTGGTAATAAATATTAATATCTCCTTGTATATACTTTTTACACCGAGCCTACGTGTCCCGACCAACCTTCAAACTAAAAAGAAGTCTTTTGAGTCCTGCACGTACTTTTTATCGCAATTACCGGGTCAACGTGTTGTCTAGGGGTCGCTGTCGTTCGAACGACCAGACGACAACATGAAGAAACGCTTGAAAGAGCAGACGGCAGTTCGAACGATCAGGCGACCATATGAACTTGAAGACGCGCTGAATGTAGTCCGCAGGTGGCCCATACAAGTCGGCGGTTTTCCCGCGTTCATGTTGGAACAAAACACGTAAATCCGACGACCGCAAGTATCCGTGAATTCTACTCAAGGTTCTTCCCGCACAAGCGATCGTGGTCCGACGGCGTCTGGTTTTCCTCCTTCACAGCTCCTATTAACGTTGTCGGACGAAGCGAGAAGGCAGAAAACACAGAAAAACTGATCTTCAAACCTTTTCTGACTCTTTTGATACTGCCACAGTCACGGCGTTTTGACGAGAAGGCAGGTTTTTGTCTGGTTTCTACCAAGACAACACAGGAATGCGTGTCCCGCATAGTGACTTCCACCCACAGCCCCAGACCGGAAGTGCGCCCGACGCGCCACCACCGCGCCGTGACGTAACAGAGCTGAGTTTGAGTATATGCACTCTTAAAAAAATGCCAGTGGGTGTACTTTCCCACAGAGTGCACGGAACGCCAAATCGCGGACATCTGTGGATGGAGCTCAAAGCAGGACAAAGCCAACAAAATGTTTAGACCTAGAAAGTCCTCGTTGTAAGACTGGACACGACGCGAGCATCTGAAGCGCAAACATGTATGCACGTTACTGAAATAAGCTAATTAAAAACGGTCTAATATCTCAAAAACTAAGTACACTCAGCGTCAACTATAGGCGTCTCCTTTGCACGAGAGCGTGTGCGGATGAGACGCAAGGTGAAGTCACGTGCTATCGTGGCATTTCGGAGCAGCAGCAGCACCGTGGAAGCTGCGCTTGCCTTGACAACATAGTACGAAATAGTTAACGTCGAGTATAAGTACGTTACTCGTTACTGAGATTCAAAAGAAATGCGCTACCTAAATTTGAACGCTGACCACTTGTTCGTTTTATTTTTTATTAGTTACTCCGAATGTGCCGCTTTTATTAAGCAGCAGCCGCTTCCAACATTTGTCGTCATTAATTATCCCCCACGCTTTAGCGCTTTCATTCGGGGGTAACCGTGGCTGCACTGCAATACAGAAATAAAGGTTGTGGCGCAGGCTAGCTGGTACACGCGTTCATACTTTAAAAATAAATAAACAACAATGACAAGACAGAAGAAAACTAACGGACAAACACAACACTGTCAAAACGCAGCGGGAAAATTTATTCGCAGGAACAGCCTCTTATAAAGACGTAGCTCACTCCCGCCTTGAAAACAACAACCGTCAGCACCACAAACGAGAAAAGTTGGACGACCCATCCCCTATTTCACTTTTCTTTTCTTTTTTTTTTTTTGTGGTGCTAACGGATGTCGTCTTTAAAGCGAGAATAAAATCTTATATATTTAATGAAAAAAATTTCTTTTTGCTGGGTCATTTTTTTAATGTGATGGGTCGTTCGTGTTTCTAGGCACCAAGCGTAATGAATTCTTGTACTCGTCTCTCATAACATCAAAATTTTGGCATCTTTCCACCCTGCAAACATTCTCGCTTAAAGAAAAGCTCCAACGCCCACGCCCTTTGTTCCGACGTCGAAACGTTACAGGTATGTTTATGCTCGCCTGTAACGTCAAAACAGTAAGACGTTTTAATTCATAAGTAAAACGTAACGCAAACATAACGTGCCTTATATTTGATCGGTAACGGTTATAGTAGCGGTGAGGTGTTGAGGTAACGTAGGTCGGTTTACGGGTCTCTTCTATTTCCAAATAACGAGCAGTGTTGTTGGCTTTACCTCAAAAAAGCAACAAAATAAGGTTACTCGTTTATTGCAAATAAAAGTAACGCGTTACCGTTACCACTACGGATAAAAACTAACGCACGTTCCTTTGCGTTTCTTTTTATTTTTTAATTAAAACGTTTAACCGTTTTGATATTACAGGTATGCATAAGCGCCATATTTCAAGAAGCATTATATGCACATGCTGGAACTTAGCACAATTACCTTGTATTTCTTACTGTTCCACCTGAATAGTGGCAAGGAAAAGACGCGAAGGAAAATGCGAAGAAACATAACAATTCATAATTACTGCCTAAAAACGCACGAAAAATTTGAATATATTCTTCTCGAAGTTTTGGGAAGAAAATTTAAAAAGTAACTTAAGTACGTTACCCGTTTCTCAAAATAAGTAAGGTAAGGTAATACCCTATCCGTTATGGCTAAAAAAAAAACGGAACAGGTACTTTGCTACGATCCCGATGTGTAACACTTACCGGTAATGTCTGTACCTGTAACGCGTTCACGCTTACGAGTAACTTATTTCGTTACATCGGAGGCGCTATATTGGTTATCCGGCTGTTTATCGGTAACAAGGCAAATAGCGTTGGAAGTTTCTACGTCACCCAGTAGAGGCCAGAGCAGGGCTCAGGTCTGACACGAGTCTCATTGCCACGGAGGTTTTTGGGCTTATTCGCCTACTTCGTGACTGTCATCCGATCGTGTTCCAACCAATTACAGCTACTCATACAAAAAAAGATTGCTAATTACGCACCTAGATACTTGCATAAAAATGTACCTAGGTACAGGTGCAGCTACTTTAAAGATACTTTATTTTCCCCAAATTTGTCAAAATATATTCGAAGTAAAGCTTTTTACTTCCACACACACAAAAACGCACACACACACACACAAAAACGAGTTCGATAAATGCGCTTTACTGGTGTCAATGCGATGTCCACATCGGATTTCAGTCCTTACGTGTCTTATCCCCACGCTCCAATTGGTTCACCGAAGTCACAGCTTTCACTGTTTACTATGTCACGCCGAAACCGCGGAAACTCGCTTGTTGACGTTCTTGCCCTCAGAGACGGTGCTGATGTCGACGGGCCCAGAAGACGTCGGCCGCATGAAGTAACGCACGAGTCGAGTGCATATGCACCTAACCTTCGCGAAGACAAGCGAAAGGCCTCAAGCTTGCTATTTTTTTTTTTCTTTCGCTGGTCGGAAGAAAACTAAGTGGTTGTTTTTTCATTCGGAACGTTTTCAGTTTTGATAACTGCAGAATTTGAGTCTGATTTATTGAGTGGAAATTGTATTATATACGGCAACGTTACATTGCTTCAGGAATGTAAGTATAATTCATTTTCCATTATATTTTATATTGTGTTCATGGCAGAAGAGTGCCACGACCAGGAAAAGATACAGGCAACAAAAACTGCGCTCATCTTTCAAGCTATCTCCTGCCTTGTATAGCTGTCAGAGGAGCCTCAAACAGGCAATGAAGTCGATTTCGGTTGGAGATGAAGGAAGCAGGTCGCTATTTTCCTTAGTTCCAAAGCGATTGGAGTCGCTTTGGAGTCGCTATAACAGCATCGCTAATCCACCGTTCGCTCAAATGAACACCGCCATTCGCTAAAGTGTCGTTCGATGAAACATCAGGAGCGGGACTTCGTTTGCTAAAACGTCGTTCGATCTACGTAAGTGTCTCCCAGGTCGTACCAAACTCAACGTTAATCACGGCATATGGCAGTGTGTTAATACGTTAAGATTTATTGTTTCTACCATTCTAAGTGACTAGAAAAGTACCCGTAAAACGTAACTTCACTTAGTTACAGGTTGCTGAAAAATGTACCTGCCATACAAATACAGAGACCGACAAATGAAAGTACCTAGGTTTGTACCTCAGGTACAACAAAAGTACCTAGATACCGATCTCCAGTTACTCGTGCCTAGGTACTTTAGAACCCTAGTCTTAGGGAACCGTTTTTGCACATCCGATACGGTACGACGGGCCCTACAGTACAAACTACGTGTGTGGGAAACTTCTGCGGTATATATATATATATATATATGATGTTCACATTGGTTGTACAACACACAGTGTCGGCAGACATGTCCAAAACATACACGTAGATGTACGAAGCAAACGTGTTTGTAAGATCTGCTTGAGGCGTGCCCGCAGGTATAATTCTGTGGTCATCATGTTTCCAGCGCCCGTGTCTTTTGTATACGATGTATACGAGCAGTGCAAATGGGGCCTTAACCAGGAAGCCTGGTTACGGCAGATTTCTGTAGCCCCGTAGAGGAAACGGTCCCAACTTACTTGATAGAAGCTGTGTCTTTGAGTATGGCGTAGAGGTTGGCAATGGCGGCGCGGGGACCATCCGGAAGTGCGTACGATCGTAATGATAAGAACAGTGGCTGTGGCCAAGAGGAACCTTATCCCCGTGCTGCTCATCGTCGTTCTACCATGTAAAAAAATTAAAAATACAGAATAGAGTGCGGCAGTCAGTATCATTTTATGTTTGTTCTAAGATTTTTTTTTTTTTAGTAACTTCGTGTTTAAATTATATATATATATATATATATATATATATATATATATATATATATATATATATATATATATATATATATATAAAACTGAGAAGAAAAAAACCCTTAGTGAAAAACAGCAACAACGGACGATTTAATCTTCGACGTTTCGGCCGGAGTCCGGCCTTCGTCAGGAAGGCCGGACTCCGGCCTTCCTGACGAAGGCCGGACTCTGGCCGAAACGTCGAAGATTAAATCGTCCGTTGTTGCTGTTTTTCACTAAGGGTTTTTTTTTTTCTTCTCAGTTTTATACCCACGCCTTCGGCCTCCCGCCACCATGCCCGTTATATATATATATATATATATATATATATATATATATATATATATATATATATATCGCCAAGCATTTTTTTCAAGGTCACCAGGAAATTGTTTTGGGCTATTCTGGTGTTTATTATGACTGACAAACTGGTGAAATAAAAAGGCAATACAATTGACTTACCTATTATTCGCTTCATTTTGCTTAAGTAAGCGCCACAGTGAAACGAAATATCTTTAAGCGTACATGCAAAGTAGAGGGGAAACATTGTTTTTGATTTTTCGTGATCAACTCGGGTGAGCCAACATTTCCAAAATTTTAGCGAAACCTTCCACCATCTTCGAAAACCTGTGTAGTAAATCCTAGCGCGATTAGCCGTCGATCTTTTTGACCCAGGCGGTAGGTCAGTGAAAGCGCGTCTGCGTCAACCCTGAACGACGAGGTTTCTCCCGGGCTATCGAATCATAGAAGTATTGAGAAATGTGCCAGTTGGTACTTTTTTATAATGAAGAACAGAACGCAAGAAAGGTAAAAAAAGGAAGAAAAGAGGAACAGAAGAAAGATATCAAATGCGCTGGTCTGTTGTACGCTTGTCGTTCTTGTGTCCCTGTTTCTTGTGTAATCTGTCTTTCATTGTGGGACAAATTATTGTCCCCGACATCTTAAGAAGCGCGGGGGGGGGGGGGGGGGGGGGTATTTTGTTCGCGCTTTGTGCTTTGTTGTTCCTTGTTCTGCCTTCTTATTGACTGACGCTGCAGTCTTATTGATTGTGGGGTGGTAATGTCTCCCCGCAGGCGACTGAAAAGATTGCCTTCCACTACTCGCTCAGGTGTGCCCCGACAAAATGCTCGCAGTTAAAGAAGGATAGAACGGATGTCACCCTGTAAACAATCCTTTTATGGTTATGTGAAGTATGCCGGAGCACGAGGTACCGCCAATCAACTATCAATTCTTAAAGGCTCAATCCTGCGACGAAAGTTTTAGAAATCTATCGATGATTTTCCTAAATATTTTCTTCTGGACTGTAGTTCATTCTTTCGTTACACTTTAAAAACGTGACGCTAACAAAGGCAGTGAAGCAGATTCGAAATCAATTTCAAACGCTGTTTCGGAGGATAACAAACAAAACCACTCGTGTTCAGAGTTTTCTGTCGGCGGATCACGACCTTAAAGGCGGCTGTGACGTTGTTAGTGTCACCTTGGAAACTGAGACATTCGCTTCTCAAGTTTTCGGTGGCTATGAAGGTGCATTTTTTTTAACGCCGGAGTCACTGTGCAGTAACATAGCCTTTGTGTTTTTTAAGCAGTCTGTGACGATAGAAGGAGTAGATAACCTAGATTTCCACACAATAAAATGTATTCTACGTACCGGTATTTTCAGCGACGTCCAAACGCCAGATGTAAGGTTAACCTTCCTTTCGGACGCGGATAAAATCCTACTGTCCTGTACAGTTGTAACCTCAGAAGGAAGCAGAAGAACACTATGGCGAAGACTTCCCCTCTCCGGCCTGCTTCTTGGACGTCTCAAGTCGTCGTTTATAAAGAAAAGTTTTCTCTCCACTGGGACTAGATCTTAAGAGGCGTCAGGTAGGCAAGACACACACACACCCATCTCAGACACAAACAAGTGCCTTTCTTAGTATTTCACTTTTCATTCCTGGAATGCGCTCCAAAAGCCCGAATCAATTTCCAACTTGTCAGAAAAGTTCTTGCGCTCAAAGCAGGCTGGGACAGCAGACATTCGTGCTGAGCGTTTCGCTAGAAAGAAATAAAATATAGTTTCATCTGCCAGCGCATTCTTCTGTTCGCATCTTCCGTACAAGAGAATCGTGTCGAAGGTTGTATAGATCTCGATGTTGCCACCAGTCCCACGTGTGACAAGATATACGACACACGTATGTACGTAAGCCAGACCATGTTAACACACTCGGTGTTTGAAATATCGTTCTGAGAACTTTTACCACGGCTATTTGTCGCTCGAAATATTAAAAGTCATCGATATATAGGGTTTTCCCCTTCGACATATGCCGTTATATTTCGCCGCATGAACCGCCTGGAGGGTACATACGACTATCTCGAAGTCTCACATTCACGAATTGGTTCGACATATATATATATATTTTAATGTCCCATTTGATTTGAAGGCGAATCTGCCCGGTCATAAATAATTATATTGGCGTTTGAGATCAGCAAACGGAAAGTTTGTCTATGCACTTGAGCTTGAAGGCGGAGGGCGTGTAGTGCAGGCTCAAACTGCTACCGCTTTCACTCTATCGATCAAACGTATCAACTACTCTTTTCTTCGTTTTCGTATACTATATTCCGTTTTATCGTACGATGGACCTCAAAGGTTGATTATAAGATGAACCTTTGAGCAAGAGTCCAAAGTTTCAGCACCAACCATTATCTTTTTCACAAGTTATAAGCGATTTCCTAATAATTTCGATCGAAAAATGGCGGCCGTCAGAGCTCTGAAATACATGGAGCTCTATAAAACCAGAAACCAAAAACAAACAAAAAAATGGGCTCCATTTTCCGATTCAAAATTTCAGAAAATCCATCATAAATTTTGAATAAGATAACAGTTACTTCCGAAACTTTGGCGTCTTGCTCGAACGGCCGGGGCTACGCTCTGGCGGAGTCTGAGCTCTCCGCCATGTCTAGTATAGTCTTGTGGTGCGAAAAACAGGGTACGGTTTTCTCGCAGACGCCCATTATATCACTTCAGCTTTTTGATTGGTTCGTTAGAGCTTTTTTTTCTTTCTGACGCTTGAGAAGGGTTTATGCTCAAGCTGATACAGAATATTATTCACGCCTGACATTGACGCGAAAGGGCTGAACGTGACCGATATCAACCATGGGGAGGAGCCGTTTGACGTACAGTCCTTGTCAGCTTACGAAACGCAGTAAGCTTATCGTGTTCACGCTTTAGGCGTTTCTGTTTTTTTTTTCCTTTGGAGCGGCGATAAAATGCTGGAGACTCGCCACATCCTGCGTTTCTTCACCAGTACAATGAGTACAGACTTATCACTTCCGATGCTTTCACGTTAAAACACACACACAAACACACACACACACATACACACGCACACAAGCGTTCGTGCTTTTTATGCAGGTGCCTAGGTTCTATTCGAAGTTCGATTGCTCGTATATTTCCGCACTCTAAAAAAAACCCGTGCGTCAACTTTCCCGCACAACACTCTGAGATCCAATCAACGCAGCTTACGGAGGCAGCTCAGCGAATGACGATGCCGAAACATATGTTTAGACCAAAAAACGCAGTCTGAGTTGTGACATTAAGCAATGCGAGCGTGACGTTTTGCATTGCTTAATGTCACAACTCAGACTGCGTTTTTTGGTCTAAACATATGTTTCGGCATCGTCATTCGTTGAGCTGCCTCCGTAAGTTGCGGCGATTGGCTCTCCGGGTGTTGTGCGGGAAGTTGACGCACGGGCCTTTTTTAGAGTGCATGTCCTAGGAGCAGTTTTAAACTGACTATCTTTATTGCGGCAGTGTTTTGTTTTCCTGTTGCTGCTAGGAACTTGTGAACCCTTGGAAGGACTTAAACCGTTAGTGTGAACCTCGAATTTGAGCGAATACAAATAGAAATTCAAAGAAAAATTCAAATTCCAATTGAAATAAAAATGTAAATTCAAATGAACATATAAGTACAAAAACAAACGCAAGTACAAGTAACCCTTATTTAAAGGGTTACTTGTATTCCTAACCCCCTGGCGAGGCCGTGCTCCAGCTACGGCACATGTACAGGGACGGTCCGCAACACCATCGCTCAAAAGAGACCCTCTCGAAGACCCGAAAGCAAGGCTTTTAAACATCTGCCATAGCGACCAACCTCAATGATTATTTGTCTTCCTCTTTTCATTAACATCTACAAAAGCTGCAGCTGCGAAGCCTTAAACCCCCCGGGTAATGGCGGGGCCTTTCGGACTTCGTTTTGATCGATGCCGACAGTCACCTCCAGTCACACCAGGATCCCGCCGGTGAAGCAATTCAGTGCTTTCCCTACACGCCCCCCCCCCCCCTAGGGGGTGTACTCCCCCATTAACCCCCCCCCCCTAAATATTTAGACACCCCCCCACCCCCCTAATTTTAATTTCTGGGGAAACCTCTGACGCAGTGTCATCACGTGACCACTGGTATACAAGGAACCTCCATATACATGCGCCGGGAAACGGAATGGGGCTTTCCATCTAAAGCACGGCCCAAGCTTCAGCCGTCAGTGGTGCCTGGTCTTTCTGTGTACATCGGAACGACGTCGCTGACATCTGGCTGGTAGGACGGGCGGAAGGGCAGAGATTGGGCGGCCGGGTTTTGCGGGTATTGGGCTCGGATTACGGAGAGCTGTCGTGTTTTCATGGTCGCCCCGAGCTTTGCAAAGGTGTGCTTGGATTAAGTTCGTTGTGTCCGCAAGGCGAAGTTCAACTCAAAACCTAACCGTTTAGGTAAGGTTGGAACGATTCTCAGCGTCCGACTGTGCTTAGTTCTGGAGCAGAGCCGGGAATTGAGAAAATTGCTTTGACGTAAGTTGCCAATTGTGTGCAACCTGGTAGCTACACCGACTAATCCTAGGGAAAAAAGTAGTCCGGCATGCATTCGAAGTAAATTTTAGTGTGTCTTTAGAAGCGTGCATTGTTCTGCCTTTTTTTAGTTTCCCGTAGGATTCCTTTGAGCCAAAGATGATCTTAACATTAAAAAAAAGTTTCAAGGAAAGATTTTGCTGAGGTTTTCAGAAGTTTATTTGTAGTGCGTCAGAAGACGCGCAGAGCACAGGTTTCACGGAAAGCTTGTTTCAGGGTAGTAGTAATGCAGAAGTTTGAAAGATTCCTCCAAATGTTTTAAACTTCTGCGTAAATGTATATTCTATTAGCGTGAAGAGTGTCGTCGATTTTGCTTTAACATTAAGAAGACGGTTCTGTCGAAGGTACGGAAAGAGGAGCAACTTGAGCTTGCTAAAGAACTTGAAATGTTTATTTGAAGAGCTGTTAGAAAGCCTTATCTAATTTCAGAAACAGACAAAAAGAAACTTCGATAAATAAGACATTAAAATTGCGCGGGATAATGGCGCGGAGAGAAAAACTCGAGAAGGTGATGATCGGCAGCAAGAAGCAACTCGAAAGTCAAAGGAGCGAAGAGATTGAGAAATAAAAATAAATATTGAAAGAAAAAAAAAAAAAAAAGAGAGGCAAGCGGACTTTAAACGAGAACTAACTATCGGGAGATGCAAACGAGAGAGCGAGGCATGAAGCGCCAATGTTATTCGTAATGGCGGCGGCATAGAGTCATTTCAGATGAGTGGGTTAATGCAGCCATTTAAGATTGAACACGACATAAGATTGTTTTCAGTTTATTTTGAACGAGTCTCGAAACAGATGTCATTTCCAAAGCAGTCCTGGCCATTTCGCCTTCTGGCACTGTCCTTGCAAAGTTGGAGAAGTCATGGCTAGACTCACAAATAAACAATTTTCTGATTACGACTTCGTGAAGGTGAGCCTGCTTCAAAGGTACGGATTGTCCGCGGAGGCCTGCCACCACAAGTTCGGAAATGAGAAAAAAGAGCCAAGCCAGTCCTCTGCTGACTTGGCTTGGCTTACACGTTGCGAGCCAACACAGTGGAATGGCTGAGAAGTAGCGAAGTTTTCGGAAATCACGATAAAGTGATAGAGATGTTCTGCCTAGAACAGTGTTTCCGGGGCATTCCGCTATCTGTGATGGATTGGGCGAAACACAAGACAGAGGTAACGACTGCTGAGAAAGCCACATAGTTGACCAAATAAGGCACGAAGATAAGCTCTCTGTCGTAGAAAACCCGAAGAGCAGATGTAGTAAGCTAAAAACTACGAAAAGAAAGTCAAAACGTAAATTAACTGAACTCAAAAACACAACGAGGATACTAACATCAAGCAGACGGCTACCAGGGTTGTGAACCACAAAAATTAATCACATGGCACATCTGCCACTGGTCACGCTACATTTCACTGATGTGCCGAAAAAAAAAAGCGCAGTATCAAATTTAGACATAAATAATAAAACCAAAAGACTGCTCGGTTCCGTCTCATGGGTATTAAATCCTCGAGTGAATGAAAAAAAACCTTGATTAAGATAGGCGCAGCGGGGCAGTGCGAACTATGTAGTTTGTTCACAACCTCGACTGAAGTAGCAACGAAAGACCCTTGGCAACGTGTCACATATCTAAAGTGAATTCCTTCCATAGACCAAAGGTACCAGAGTCCTCAAGGTTGCGCCTGCCAATAGAAAACCATACTGCACTTACAGATAAAATTTTGATCACCAGACGTTAAGAAGATTAATCACCGAGTTCCTTGTTTTCACGTCAGTTTTAATGTTCCCCAATGTGAACGTGACCTGTTTAGGAATGGCTCAGATACATACTTAGAATGAATCTGTTGGGGGACACTAATACGTTATTTTGAAATGAGCAAAATTATTCTACACGTAGGAGAGGGCACAAAAAGCAGAGGGAGCAGCAGAGTGTACATGGGAGATTAATAACAGTTTCTAAACAGCTCAGACGTGAAAATGACAAGCTTACTCTCCTTTAAAAAAAAATGGTAACACGGGAAGTGGGAAAGTGGGGTCGTTTGCCGAGTTTTAAATTTGTTCAGTGCATTAAACGCGTTACGCGAAGTTCTTAAGGTTTGGCTCGGTCGGACGATCACATCTGGCTTTCGACGAGAAAGCACCGTACTTCCGAAACACTTCATTAATGACCATTAAATTACCAACATCACGTAGAATGCACATTTTAGAGAGCAAAATACACGAAAGGTACAGCAGGAACAAACCGAAGGCTTGGCGGCTCTTTGTGGTTTCATTGCTGTCTCGGTCTCTGTTAGGTTAATGAACGATCGTCACGCCTATTGGATGATTCCGATCGATCATCGCGAGCCAAGATAAACAACAGAGCAGACCCAACCTTGGTGTTCCGCTTTATCACACAGGGGTCTACGAGGAGGCCCTGACACTGCCTTACTAGGTCATGATTACCGTGTTGTATCTTACAGATACATGCTGAAACTGATCTAGGCTCTATCCTTCTCTGCTAACCAGTATGACGTTGGAATCACATTGGAATAATATGATACTGTCGTCTTCTTTCATTAATTCACCGCGGCGCTAATCTTGGTACAGATCAACCTTAACTGCAAGGCGGTAAATCCAAATCCACCCTACTATTTATTTTTGCAATGACGCTTTATATTTTTTTTTTAATTTTTGACAAATTTATAATTATTTTAGACTAAAATATACGCCATATTGCTCTTAATTTTTTATGTCGTAATGTCTTACTCTTGAAACGCTTCTTCCAAGGGTATACGCGCTCGATTGAGTGAAGTGAGCTCGTCAAACTCATTTGAAGCCGAGTGTGTTCTTTAGGAAGAAGCTGCATGGCACACCACACGAATGACACTAACGGCGAAGTGCGCCAAAGGAGCCCGTTTGACAGTGATATTAGAGTAAGAAAGGGTTGTCCTTTTTATTTGTGTTTTTGTAACTGCGAAAGCTGTGAATCATAGAGATTTACCACAAAAAAAAGGGGGGGGGGGGTGAGGAATTCTTGTCTGTTACTCTCTTTGCGACTTCACCACGCGCAGCCGCGAAGAAGGGGCCAGTGATGAAATGGGATGCCATGAAAACGAGCTACCTAACGACTACATTCAAGAATCTAGTGACGCAAAGCAAAGCGACTCATATTGGGAAGTGTTGTTGTGGGACTGAATTGTCAATGATAAGGACGCCAACGCCAGGTCCAGCTGAAGAAAAAAATTTCGATACAAAAGCTTTTCTTTTCTTTTTAAGACAGCACATGGTTATACACCTAGATATTATTAATTTTTATTAATTTTTTTTATTTTTGAAAATAATGAGCACTGCAGTGTTAAACTTCAAAATACAGAAGTGCGAATAAAAAAAAATCCGATAAACTTTATGGCAAAAATTTAACTCCGAAAAACACGCGCCCTACGAATTTGGGTAAAAGTAATCTCCGAAGACACGGAACTCTAATTACATAAAGTTAATGAGATAATCTAGAGGGAAATGTCGCATGCATTGGGGCCGCTTGAGAACGCGGGGCACAGACATTGGCGGTCCCAAATGGCGGTCCTGATGGGCCCAAATACTGGCGACGCCTTAAACATAACAATGTTGTATGCACGTCAATACAGCCAGAAGCTAGTCAGTCTAGATGGGCGTCAGGTGTCTCAGCTGTAGATGAGCAAGTTAGCCGGTGCAGTACGACTGCTAGCCTGGGGTCTTTAACCTGCATCACGCAGTAGTGATGATACACAACCGCTCGCCGGTGCGATGCTCATCAAGATCGAAACGGGCAGGGGTGGGGATTGAACCCAGGATCCCTTGGGTTCTGCAGCGCGAGCTTTTGCTCCACGTGCTCCGAGTTGGTGTGAGCCAGACCACTCAACCACTGATCCTTTTTTTTTTTTTTTTTTATTGCCGGTTTGGACATGTACAATACGAAAGGATCACGCTCTTAAATTCACTTCATAAAGATCACTTATGCGCGGTCGTAAAATTTAAAATTCTTTCAAGGTCTCAAGTACGTCTAGAATTGACACCCAATCAGGCGCACAAACCACAGTGGCGTATACAGATTTTAGTCTGCAGATAGATTCTATCCCCATGTCGACGCCCTAATATGCAAAAAAAAAAAAAAAAGAGCCAACCGTCACCTCTAAGGTCTTTACATTGTTCTTTTCTAGTTTACTTTGCAAAAAAAAAAAAAAAAAACACTGGAATCTCGCGTTGTATGAAACTAAATAAAGTTGACAAGCGCTCGAGCAACTTTAACTCGTCGCGGCAAAACGAACAGGCCCCACCTTTCGCTTGCTTTCTTTCTCCGCTCTTCCGTCGCTCTCTTTCTCGTTCTTTCTCTCGGAACCGCCAGCCCCAGCACCCAGGAATTACGGTGTTCTGCTCCTGTGTTTATCTACCCGACTATAGTTATGCACCCATAATAAGTTTTTAGGCACACCTGGCATTTTTGAATAGGTGACTATAGTAAAGGTCATTAGTTATAGTGGAAAATGCGCTAAAGGCACTGCACAATTATAAAAAAAAAAAGAAACGGAGTATAAAGTTTAAGCATAGATGTTAAGAATCAGCCTGTTTCAGCGTCACAAATGCAGTTTTGCAGGTAAACAGTATACGAAGTGGAGAAAGCAACGATATTTCGTTTCGCTTGTTTCAAAGGGAATTCTCCGTAAGATTACTTGGGTAAGCTCATATATCTATACTTCAACTCATGTACATATTAATATATCTAAACCTCCGCGTGTACCTCTTTATGACCGATTCACACGACGGATTGATCCGCGGACCGATTGGTCACCTGACGACATGTCCGTGATTCGTCCGTCTCCTAAGCGCACCCACACGAAGGGGACGACTATGGGCGTACCAACAGGGGGGGGGGGGGGGGGCGGCACGCTTGCCCCCCCCCCCCAGTTCTCGCAGTGTGGGGGCAAGGCATGTGTTTTGCACCCCCCCCCCCCTCCCCCTGAAACAGCCGCCACTGGAAAGGGAAAACACTGGCCGGCGGCGCCCGAGGGATACAAAGGCACCGGCCCCCGGCCCCGGGGAAGGGGGGGGGGGGGGGTCTGGTTTTCCCCCCTCGTACCCCCCCTTAAAAACAAGTTCGTATGCCTCTGGGGACGACAAGCAGACGCCAGCGTGGACGGACCGAACCTGCTCGCCACCCCACAGGGCAGCGAGACTCCAACATCGCACTATGGCACCGTTGTCCAAGAGAGAAATCGACGTTTGCTATACCATGATAACGAATCCCACGCCACTGTTACGTACAGATCGAGACGGAACACCGTGATAGGCTTCGCGCCAAGCGCCACTAGCTTTAGACAGTGACACCGGTATGGTCCTGCTCGAGAAGCCTTCAGCGTAGAAGCGACGAAGTCCTGGGCTCGCGGGGGGTGTTTGGAGATTCCTTCGCGTACTTCACGCTCGTGCAAAAAAACGTAAGTACACCACGGCCACAAGAAAGGTCTTGCTCGGTGAAAGGCTAATTGGACGTGTAAGAATTATCGCGGTGTGCTAGACGAGTTTTGACGGAAGCTTCTTTGACAAAGACCCGTAGAAGTTCTGGAAACTGCGTCGGGTCAGCCGGGCGAAGTTTCTGCAGTTTCCTTCACGCGTGGAACCCCCATGAATAGCGCGACAAAATGAACCAGCAAAGGCACAAAACAGAACGCTGCGCCATTTTTTGTTTTAATACCGGAAACAAAAACCAAGAAAACACTGTATCGTTGCCTGACTAGACACTTTTCAAGTGAATCGCCGGCCAGTAATCCGCGAGGGGAAAGGCCCTCGACTTTATCAGTCCGCGCGTCCGGGAACGAGGCGCGGAACGCAGGAATCGGTGACGTGATTCGGTCCATCGTGTGAATCGGTTATTCCCGACTGGACCTGAACACCGCCGGAGCCGACAGCCTTCGGCATGAACTCAAGCAACAACCTCGTGAAACTATCGTGGTTCCGCCATATTTCATTGCCTGCTAGTCAACTATGGCAAGAAATTCCGTCAAATAAATTACAAGAATTACAAGAAGAAAAAAAAAAGTGCATCGTCGTTTGACGATGGTAGGCGAAAAAAACTAAGTTTAGAATGAAGTGACGGGAGAAGTTGTAAACATTTAACAACCGTTAGAATCTATAACATCTTCGATGCTTATCGCCAAAAAGACATACAATCAGTCGCGAGGCCGTGGTCATATACATGTTGCTTACAGTATTTAAGGAAGATTGATATGACGCTTGCGCGGAACGCGATAAAATACCCCAAAAACACCATTCAACGACTGAAGCGTACAAAAGACGGTTAGGGGAAGAGTCCATATAGTCAGGGTGTATGTCAGCAGACAATATTCTTCGCGCTCTTTTATTCTTCTGTTCTTTTTTTTTTTTTGTGTGTGTGTGTGGGTGCGTTTCCTTTCTTGTTTTCAGCCGATCTTCGTAAAAATCCTCACCGACACGCGAAAATTGCGATACGAAAACCCGCACCAAAAAAAAAAACAAAAAAAAAAACGTTCGTTTAGGACCGCTTGTTTTCGGACGAGCAGACAAAGACGGCTGGGTGTCCCACTTCCAAGTTCGAACGGACGCGGTCTTTCATGGCGCCTCTTGCGTGACAAGCGGGACCGCGAATATCCGCGTCCTTCCAAAATTTGTGACTGTCACAGCGCAGCTTGTACGTGTGGTGATTAATATAAATGTCTGCCGCTCGTACGGGTTAAGTCGATCGTACTAGGCTGTCCCCAACGCCAGATGACGTTCATCCTTCAAGTCGCCGTCTTGACTGGCTTTCTTGGCTACGTATCGGCGTGGTCCAGCACCTGTGCCTGCCAACCGATGAAGAAATGTTTTCCAATTCAATACGATTTGAACGAGGTGAGTGGATCCGTGGATGATACACCGATTGCGTGTGTGCCTCTGGATGTTTAGACATCAGCAGGTCGGGCTCCCTTCGAACGGGACGATTGAGTCTCTACTGCAGGGTCCCCTACAGTCTCCACTGTAGGGGACTCATATACTAAGCCAGTGCAGTGCATCTGTTCATCTTGGGGTTTTTAGAGTGCGTAGTGCACTGGCTAAGTAGAGTTTTGATGCATGTTTTGAGTCAGTCATTATGCATTATCTCTTAAAGCGATTTTTGAGTCAGTCATTATGCGGTAAAAAATATTCTTGCTCTGAGAAAAGTAACGATCAAATATACAAGATTCGCGGTCTTGTGCACGGTGGTTCTTAGTTACCAAGTGACCCAGAAAGTTCGTAAAATTAGGACTGGAAAAGATTGAGAAATTAACCTCGTATATTTGTTATTTCCTCGTATTTATTGAAATCTGTAAAAATATTAACGCGTACCAAAAACTAACTAATTCGACTGATTAATAAAGAAAAATCAAGATTTATTACAAATACATTGCAGTTGTGCATTTCACTTTCCACTTGCGCCATAACACACACTTCATCCGCCAGAAATGACCAATTTCGAAGGAGTCAAGAGCAGTATAGTTCCTATAAACTTATTAAAACATAATTAAAACAGATTGATAAAAAAAGATAGATATGGAACCAAAAATGAGGTTTTTATGTCCCTGAATTCAATTTAGCGAAAATTTCCAACTAACCGGATTATACTTTATATGATATGCTTTAGTAAGGACAGTACTTTAGGTTATGACTTCCGTTTCACAAAGAAGGCATTATCACCTGAAAGTTTGCGATTACTGTGAACGAGATGTTGATTAAATTAAAGACATCTAAATTGTTATTTTCTCTCGTTACATTTTTAGATATCCAGACGCACCTGGTACGAAACCTGGAGGTCAATCAATATCAATCGGAAATGCATCGTTCGTGAGTTTAGGCCCCGAGTCAACACGCTACTTTGGAAAGAACGGAGCAGGTACAGAATTTTTTTTTTTTTTTTATTTCAACACTGACTAAAGCTTGTTCTGATGTTTCTGGCGATCATGCATCTGCGATTACAAGATGAACCTTAATTATTTACACTACTTTACCCTGCGAAAGAGCAAAAAAAAAAAAGAACGTTTTTTAAAACAAAATTGGAACCAATACATGCGCGATTCTTACATATACGTATCTCATTGTCAAAGCACCGATAACCAGCGAGGGATTGCTACCTCATTCACACGGGAATGTCGTGGTAGAGCTTTCGCAATAACCGCACTTCACATAAAAAGCGTTAAACGCAAAGAAGAAAAAAGTAGCAAGGACAAGCCACGGGTAAATTTATACTTGACATCAAAGAAAAACGAGGAGCAACTGATGGCCCGATCAGTCATCTAATCTAGCAACACTGGCAAATTCAAAGACGGCATACTAGGATAGGTCGCTAGGAGGCACCGAGCCTAGAAGGCCACCTTTGGCATTCTAGACCAGGCGGCTAGGCTAGGTGGCAAGGATACCAAGGCTAGGAGGCTATGTGGTGCAAGCTACCGCACTTTATAAAGTGTAAAGCCATTAGCTTTCATTCATCTATTCATCAGGAGTAATTTCTTAAGGGTATACTGAAAGGATGCAGCTGCTCAAAGGCAAACACCCAAGATGTAGCGAGAGATATATGGGGCATAGCAACGCACATTACAGAGAGAATACCCGGCCAGAGCATGTTAAAAGTCGCTGCAACTGCAGATGCAACCTCAGAGGATCAGGATCGAAACCAGACTTGTATCGTACGCATTACAAGTAATCAAATTACTTGTAATCGATTACTTTTTGGAGTAATTTTGTAATCAGTTGATTACTTTTATTAGTCAGTAATCACAAGAGTAATCTGATTACTTTTGGAAGTAATAAAATTACTTGTAACTGTTACAATTTGTCTACGGGACCCCCCCCCCCCCTACAACCCGCCCCCCCCCCCCCCCCCCGGCACACGCCTTTTTTTTAATGAAATGACAAAAATAAAATTTGCTTTTTTTTTTATTTCGAACGGAAAAAAGAAAGATGTAGGTCAATCTCTTTCTATGTACAGTTTCTGTAAAATGTCCGTTTTTTTTTTGTTTTTTTTTTTCGAGCTGGGACTGGGAGTGGGAAGCCACAGGGAAGCCACAGTGCGTGCAAAGGCCATTCAGGGCGAAGTTTGGGGAAGCAGAATGTAGCTTTGTGAGTCCTTCGTTCAAACTAGCCCCCTCACGCACACACACACAGAAATAAAGAAATAAAAAAAAATCCTGCTTAGGGTACCTACTCGCAGCCCGTAGGAGAACCAGAACCGAAGAATGCCTAAAGCGGATGCAAAATATAACAAAGGCAGTTGAAATATTTCCCCATTTCCCCTACGTGGTCTTTGTGACAAGCAATGTTTCGAGTTGAGAAGTGGTCGGGGCGATCTCTTCCGCTAATAGATACTACACATGATCCGTTTCAAATCCTGGAAGCTGCTGCTCTTTTGTATAACATGCGAGCTCATCCACATGTGAATAATAAAATGAGCGACGCAAACTTTGAGCGACAACGCTTGCTCAAGCTTAACAAAATCTAGAACCCCCTCCGCCACCCCCCCCCCCCCCACACACACACACACACACTGGCGAAAGCCCAAATCATTAAACGTCTTCAAACTAATTCTATGCTTGTGTCCGCATTGTTGACGGTGCAACGACCACGAAGAGGGAGCCAGTTTTTATTCTTCAATACTTGTGCAAATGTGAAATATAGGTTGGAAGTAATTCATTGTTATGAGCGCTAAAGATGTGTCTTGACACAACAAAGTAATCGGAAAAGTAACAATTACTTCTTTAAGTAATATCCAATTACTTTTGCCGTCGAGTAATTAAGTAATCTAATCGAATACTTTTTAGCCAAGAGTAAAAGTAATTGTAATCGATTAATTTTTTTATTAACGTGTACAAGACTGATCGAAACTAATGAGATGTGAAAGCAAATAAACCAGATTTTTCCTTCACTCATAAATCCTATGGAAAGCTTAAGATATGTGGGGCGTGGCCTATTGTTTTCAGGCTTCGTGATTGGTTTTTTTGGGTCTCTATTGGCGAATGACGCAATCTCACGGGCTGCGAAGAGTTAATATGAGCTCAAGATTCACCGTGCCCTGCATTCTTAAGCTATCAGGGCCAGTAAAAAACTTTATATTGAAAGTGCTGATGATGTAACAAAACAGCATTGCTTTCATTATGTAGTCTTCTGTTCAGCTGCGAAGATGCGCTCTCTAATAGTAGTTTTATTTTACAGCTGCAAAGGTAAACTTATAAAGCAGTGTAAGCGCACCTACCGAACGGAAAACGAAGCTGATTATTCCATATTCTCTTTCGATGGTGAGTAGATCATTGAATTTATTCTGCAAAAAAAACCTAACATAGAGTACGTCCGCTTTCTTTCTGACTGCCGGCAATAGGGGCGTGGTGCGGTAACATTTAGGATACTTTGCGTTCGTACGTCCATCAAACTCTACACATTCGCCCCGTCTTGACGCAACGCCTTTTTCACGCCAAAACTTCCTAAATATTTTTGGTAGTTAATTAAATTGTACACATACAACCGGGATCAGCGGAAAGGAGACCTTATTTCTTTGCTCGAGTACATCAGAGACGCAGGTCTCCAGCGATGCATGTAAGCCATATAGGCGCATCTGTTCGAAGTGTAGCTAGTCCAAGTACTTTATCAGCACCCAAGCAACATATTACCGCCTTCATTAACATTCAGCCAAATCCCTTTACTCTGTGCTTACTAGCAAGACTCTCATTGTGTTCTTTCACAATGAACTCAGTTTAATTCATTCGCACACAAATTCAAGGTTCCAAGCTATATTTAACAGGAAACGTTTCCCGCTGTGTTCTAGCGGGGAAATTGAATTGCTTTAAAACTATGCACGAAGTCAGCGTTATCTTTTTTACTTAGCGTGAAAGGGATTAAGTACTACCGGTTTCGAATGAAATGGGAACAGTGGCAGAATTTCCAGCCTACTACCGGCGTTGCGTCGAAGCTGGGGTTGTGCTGGACGAGAGGGTCAGACACATCGGAGTGGGACGCACACTCTCGCAGCTGCGTACTGTCCACCCCGCAGTTACATCAGTACTCAGAGGACTCCAGGAGGCCCAGCGTGTGTCCTTCACGCGCTCCAGCGTTCGCATATCACTTAAATCCGATAGCACCTTCGAGTTCTTAAAGTGGAGGTGTGTTTTAAGGTGGTAGCTTTAAGGAGTTCATGTCGCAGGGAAGCCGCCGTCGGCGCGTGTCGCAGAGAAACCGGCGTCGACGTCATGGGACGGGACAGGAAAATCCTTTTTGATCGACAGGGTCATGACGTCACAGCCACATGACCTCCTAAGGGGAATTTCAAACAACCCACAACTCAGGTGAAACGTGACGTCGCGCGTGAAATGAAAGTGATTAAAACGTGGCATGTAATGCAAATTAAAGGTCGCCGCATGTCTCAACTGATTTCACTGTATAAAGTAATGCTTTTGCCTTACAGAAGAAATTGGAAGATTTTCGGTCGCATTCGAACCCGCGACTCCTCGGTTTCGAGCCAGACACGCTACCGACTAGGCTACGCAGACATTTTTTTTTTTTTTTTTATCTTTATTACATAGGCTACGCAGACACGCTTGCGCGGCCTGGGAGCGAGCGAGGGTTTACATTTAGCCATCGCGTTCCACTATTAAAGGCGAAGCTTAAGCGTCCTCCTGTAATTTTTGTGTATCATGGACCCTTTTCAAAAGTCCGTCAAGCAACAATGATGGTCGCCATTTCTTGGGCACCAGGCGCGTGATTGGGTCGGAATTCACGCCGAACGTCGTCGCAACCCTCGTGTCTAATCCAAACTCAGAGTGCGTGATCAAGCAATGGCGGACCAGCAATGACGCGCGGACTTTTGAAAAAAAAAATGCCTGTTATACACCCATTCAGGTCTTACCGCTATATTTAGCTATCGAGCCGCAAGGGACGGAGGGACACAATCTCGCGGTTAGGTGGAACTAGTATTGCGTTTGAAAAAAAGTATCGCATTTAAATTTGATTGAAGGGTAAAGCTCGTATTTCCAAACAGGAAAGAGCAGAGTTTGAACTCATGAGGTTTGCGACTGCAGCGAGACCTTTCGCAGAGCGTGGCGCTGAACACTCAGCATGCGGTGCACCAATTTCTCCCGGCATTGCATACAGCGTGAGACAGCGCTTGTGATTGTATTTCAGCGCATGAAACTTAATTGCATTCACTGTTCACACGGACATGTAGCACCATTTGGAACATCGAGGTATAGGTTTATCTGTGCATTTTTTTTTCATCGTTTCTTTGTTTGTTTTTTTAAAACAAAAATTACTCGAAGTTATTTATATTGATATTCGGTGGCCTTCTTTTTCAGGGAAGTACTTCTATCAATTTTTGGACACTGACAATATGTCGTGGATCCTGTTGCTTATTTGCAGGGCAGTTGGTAAGTTTGCTAAATTCATTGTACTTGTGAATAATCAATCAAGCTTCACAAACAAAATTGCCGAGTATTAAAAACTTTTTTAATATTTCTATAAATATGCATTCCTAAAAAATACAGGAATACTCAACGAAAATTTCCAATTCGAGCAAATTTCCGAAATCTGTTACAGACGATACTCGTACAATGATTATGATTTAAAGAGGTCTTTATACAGGCATTCCAAAGTCTTAGGTATGTTATTTACGATCTATAGAAAGTTGTTTTCTTAGTCGTTAGATACGCCGTTCCTTGGTGTGGCACAACATTAAAATCAAAAGTTCGAACACCGTAGAGAGATGCGCTTGTTTATCTATTTGCAACGAGCAAAGCTACGTGTAATGCTGTCACAAGCTAAACACAGCTACGCTCTTCAAGACAGCGCTGGTAACAGTCAACTTTTGCATTCAATTTCATCTCAGAGGATTTGTGCCGCGTTTCGGGGTTCTGGAAGTCTGGGAGAAACCTTCACAGTGTACTTTGTTTTATATCAGCATTTTGTATAAATAGACTAAAGCGTGGCATTAGGAGTGCGTCAAGAAACTTGTGAGAATATTCATATAGCTATTGATGCCAGCAGAACTCACGATCGTTTTATCTGACGCCAATACTATTTACGGACTGACAATGTGCAATTTGAGCTCGCGTTGGCCAGGGCTGTTGAGACAAAGGTGACAGAGCCGCTGAGAATGTAGGATCACCGCTTCATTGCGTTATTGTTGGTTCCAAATTGAGCTTTACCAACCTGTTTAGGCAGCCTTAAGCTTCGACGGTTAGGGAAAATCAACTTATAATGGAGTCATAAGCAAATTGCTGAACCTAGTTTGTCATATCTAGTTGGCTCAGATTCGCAGGTTGAGCGAACGATACGTTCTATAATTTGAGCTTATAAAACGCATCAGGCAGATGGGACTCAGTAGCTGAACAAAAAATAGCGCTTGGAATTATAGTGTTTTGTAATCAATCACCTCCAGTAAAAGGGAGAATGAACCGAACTCCTTAAAGTTGGGTTCGATGCGAGTAGCAGCTTCATATTATGCGAACTGACTTTCACAGCGATTGATAATCAGAATCAAGAACGTGCATAAAGAAAAAGTGTTTGGTTCTGCACAGACCTAGGTTCGTTCACACATAAAGTTATTGACCACGCGAACGTTCGACTCAAATACTATTTCTTTGGCAATTTTGTTTTCAGACAAATGTCCAACAGTCAGAATCCTTCAAAGCGACCCTTCGAAAAACCTGACCGAATATGCCGAACAACGAATAATGACGATGTTAGCCCGGAACAAATTTAGTGTGCAATACTTTCCCACCTCTTGCCAGGCATGTGCATTAAGGACGCCGAGAACCAGTTAAGCGCCCATCGCTATGTCCCCACAAGCGGGCCAGCAAAGACAATTTTTTACCCTGGAAACACCCTAGAAATTGCAATGCGCTTTAGCTGTCCGCCGAAAACGCGGACGGGTCTAGCGGAAGCTCTTACGATTCGGATAACAAATACAATTCTTGCTAACGCCATAATGCGGTAAGGCACAGCTGTTCTTTTTATCGCAGTAGTGTTATTCACACTCACCGATAAATCCTCGCGACAAGGTGTTTCGATTTTCTAAGAGGCGTCTCATTTGCGATGACAATAAACTCTCGATTTGTTCGGAGGTCTGCGTTGTTGTCAGTTTCTTTCGCTCCTTCTCGTCGAAGTGTACTAAAATTGAAAAAAGGAATAAGGACTGTTGAACGCCTTCCATATAACAAGGTCTCACTGCTGGAGTACTACCTCACCTAGTGAAGGCCAGCGCGAGACACAAATTGTACCCGAGTGCTGCAACAGCTTTCAGCTGAGACTTGAGTTCAATCTGTGACACGCACTGACCCGCGGTAACCGAAGTAAAAAAAAAAAAAAAAAATCCAGCATCACGGTTTTGTTATTAAGGTGGTGCTGACCAGTCCCAGAGACGGCTTCCCTAAAATAAAATCGGTCTGCCGTATCGCAAACTTTCCCGAGAAAAAGCTTTGTGGCCCCGGCCTTCAACAGGTTTTTAAATTATTTAGCATTTAAAAACCTGGACACGGAAGACAGCTCGAGCGCAGGATTGGCACAGTCGGCCAAGAAATCCGCGGGCCAACAACAAAACGTAAAGTCAAAAACTGGCGCCATGAGAATTTGAGAGATTAGTACAGATAGAACGGTGCCAAAACCATAGTGAACAGGTGCCGAAAACGTTATCGCTGGTCACATATAGCGAACGTTCGAAGAATATGCAACTTTTTACATAATTTCTTTTATTATTATGGCTCGTCATTCATTCACCGAAGAGGGTTTGAGACAGTTTCGTACACGTCACTCAAAAAAAAAAAAAAAACGATTACAATTACAATTAGTCTTTATTAGGATGTAATTAATTAAATCTCTAGATTATCTGAGAATAAAGGTAATTGGCCAATATTCAAAAAAGAAACAGTTAATTTCCCGACTACTTCCGATTTTCAAAACGACAGGTTTTTCTACCGGTTTTAGAATAGCGGGTCTTTATTGCTGTCCATTTTTGGACTACAATTATCGTATTACAAGCTACTTATCTTCTTAATTCATAAAATATTGGTGAAAAACGATATCATGGTTGAAACGAAAGGCGCCATTGGAAAGGGGAGGGGAAAAAAAAGAAACGGCTACAGTAATTTTAGTACTTCCAAAAGCAATCAAAATACTTTCGCGATAACTTTTTAAGCAATGGATTCAAATTATCGCAAAATTACTCTAAAAGTAATCGAACATAAGTAGTTTGGTTACTTGCAGTCGTGCAAGTCTGGTTACATTACAGTACCGTACAAGTCTGGTTTCGTAGTACCCTAGAAATGCCGAAATTGCACCGCGTTTTTTCAAATTCTTTTTGGCACGAGGCAAAGTGGCTACTCACACAATGGGCACGCGTTATCAAACTCTTTCGTTGATGACTGCTTTAACTTGAAGTCCCTAGATAAGAGCTTCTTCCTACAAGTAGCGACATTCTTTGAAGCGCCGACTGCGTGACAGTGCAGGATTTAGGAAGCGAATGGCGGCGCACAGCAGAAGAGTGAACTGAACGACGCCATTTTGTTCCAGCGAAAGGAGATTTGTCATTTGAATTGGTTGTCGTTACTTGTAAAATAAGTATCAAGGGACTTTACTTTAACTACAGTGGCTTAAAGGGGGTAGTGTAGTTACCGCGTAGCCTCCATCATGCATCGGGAACGGCCGCTCCTTGGAAGAAGGTGTAGGTGACGCTTCAATCCGTAGCACCATTGGGTAGCTCCATCGGCCGGCTGATAGAGGCACCCTAACACGCTTCATAACTAATATAAATACCTCAAAAACAATTATTTGTTTCCAGTAAACTTCCAACAACATTATTTGTGTTCGCAGGGGAATAAAAATGTGAAACTAGCGGACGACAGTGTAGTCGACAGCTGCGAATCGGCCGGAGCTGGCCGGAGCCCAGCTGGCCCAGCGGCCAAGCCGGAGCCATAGCCGGAACGACGGTGCCGCAAGCGCCAGAGCCACCCTCGGCTGTTTTCCAACGCTGTGCCGCTTCTCCGGTTTCGTTCGTTACACTACCCCCTTTAAGGCACTGTACTTTAAACAAGCCCGATATGGTAACTTAAGTTAGTGTAGGCCTCGCGAAAAGACAGCGAAAAGACATAAGGTGTGTCTAATTTAACTCTTTCAGAGGCGCCGTACTCACAACTTCAAATAAACCGCTAATCACAAATACAAAAAAAAAACAAAAAAAAAAAAACGATGAACATATTAAATGAGCAAACACACGCTGACGCCTATTAATATTGGTTGTGCACAGGGTTCCGAGTTTTCGGATAAATCCGAAAGAATTCGAAAAACACTCGCCGGTAAACGTTTCGTCAATTCGGATTGATCCGAAAAACTCCGAATTTCGAGGTCACCGCGATAGAATATAGAGCAAAAAAGACGGAGTTTTTAACTGAACTTTATAAGAGCACAAGTTCAGTGGTTCCGATGAGATTTCAGTTCAGTTTCCTTGAAAATTTAGAACTACTGACAAAAGGGGTTTCCCTTTTAGCACGTCGAGGTTCCTTCGGAACAACAAAGAATGATACCCAAACCTTTTTTTTTTTTTTTTTTTTTTTTGCAGTAAAATAAATTTTGAATTTTAAAGAATTTGGAATCTAACAAAATTCTACTCTGATAAACCCCGAATTTCCAGCGAACACCTTCTCAATTTCTGGAGAAATGAAGTCCGAAAACACGGAGTCCTACTTATACAGCAACATATGACGTGTTTCTTGTTATATTTTTATTGTTTTGTTTCGTACCCAGCTTCAAGGCGTGCTGCCTTCGTCTATGTATTGTGCTCACCGTAGTCGAAACTATAAAATGGTTTATAAAGGACAATAGCGCAAAAAGACACGGACAAGTAGCAGAACAGGACAGGACAGAGCGCTTTGTCCTGTCCTGTCCTGTCCTTCTACTTGTCCGTGTCTTTAGCGCTCTTGTCCTCTATAATGCATTAACAACTAGCCCAGCAGTTAATTCTGATATAAAATGGTATATCAAGCGCGTCAAAAGGAACGCCTCAGCATCCATCACATGGCTGGAGAGGAGGAAAAACAACGACAATAACAACAAAAAAGACGATTTCGACTTTTTCCATAACTGGCGTTCGTCGTACAGAGAGTTAACACCGCAAAATGAAGCTCCGGGTTGGAGTCGTCATCTTCAGCCTCTGTTTTTTTGTTGTTGTTTTTTTTCGTTTGGGATTGCCGTGACCTTCAAATGCCGCCTGTGTGTCACACGGTGCAATACCACAACAACAACGTCAACGTCAACCAGGTTGATCCGCTTCTAACGGAAAACATTAACGGCGTTTTTTTTCTCGTTTTTTTTTTTTGCTTTGTTTTTTTCTTTGTATGGCGTCAGTTGTATTTGGTGTGATATGCGAAGAGCAGGTCGTCTGCTTCCGTTGCAGGGGTTGCGATGACGTCAGAACGACGCTGAGCTCCGATTGGCTTCGACTGAATGGATAGAGTGAATACATCAATGCTAGATGCCTCGAGGTCTACCCACTGTTTTTTTTTTAATAATCCAATAAGAGCTCGGCGTTCTGGCATAATCGCAGCCCCTGAAGCAGACGAACTTTCGCTCTGCATAGACCTCGACCGCGTAAGAAATCCAGGGCATGGTAACTCCCTAGCATCATCATCATCATCAATAGCATCACCACCACCCCCATCATCATCATCATCTTCTTCTTCGCACCGCAGCTAATAAGAATGCGGCGCTCGCCGACTAGGACACCGAAGAACCAATCACAGTGCAGGAAGCGTGAACATGCCCGTTTGTCGCTGCTTGATTGGCTACATCGGGTCATGGCGTCGGTATCAATCGGACTTGGAGAGAAACGGAGGAGTGCATGGCAGTTGTGCCTCATTATAATATGTCATTGACATCATTATAATATCACGCGTCTTCCTTCGTTCGTCGTGCTCTTTAATTCCGCAGTTTTATCGGAGCGCTAATTGGATGTTCGGCATTTTGACACGCCGCGCTTTTGTGAGACGTTCAATAACTATATGTAGCAGATATTTCGATGCGCTGGGCAAAATGATTCGCTCGTTAAACATTGTAATGTATACTATATTCGAAACGTGTGATCTAGTCCGCAGAAGATAAAATTATGTGGTCGTCATTTTGTTTTTAAGCAGATTGGGAAGAAAAAATAAAATAATTGAAGCCTTGCTCCAGTCGGCCGTATTAAAAGCTTTTTATGCGTTTCTTTTATTAATATACTTTGTTTTATCAATCACCGAGGACTGCATAGTGTTCTAGAAATTCGCAATAAGTGGTGTTCTAGTTTATGTTATATTGCAATCCAGAATTTAGTATTTCCTCGGTCGTACACTAGCAACTTTCTATAGTACCGTATACCATTGTGCTTTGGAAAAAATGAAGAAAAGTAAACTAACCGGTGCTTTGATATAGAAGCACGATATATATATATATATATATATATATATATATATATATATATATATATATATCAGACTTGTACCGTACGCATTACAGGTAATCAAATTACTTGTAATCGATTACTTGTTGGAGTAATTTTGTAATCAGTTGATTACTTTTACTAGGCAGTAACCACTAGAGTAATCTGATTACTTTTTGAAGTAATAAAAATTACTTGTAACCGTTACTAATTTTCCACGAGACCCCCCCCCCCCCCCCCCCCCCCCCCGCACACACTTTTTTTTTTTTTTTAAATGACAGAAATAAAATTTGCGTCTTTTTCCAACAGAAAAAAAAAAAAAAAGATTTCTGCGGACCTGTAGGAAACAAGGTCAACCTCCCTATATGTATAGACCATTCCATTTAGCGGTCTCTGGGCGGCACTATTTTGTTCGACAGCAGCGCCCTCTCCATACATCCGGGAAGTACAGCGGGTTCGGCGGGGTAAAACGAGAGAGAGGGCACGCGCCCAAGGAGGTTAGAAGTACTAGGAGGGGGCACGTTGCAATATTGGTGAAGCCTAGTCATAAAAAGTTTAATCAATGTTGTGGCCAACGTGACCGCAGATCTTCCTGGCGATTGGTGCGCGTGACATGTCAGGTGTGAGATTGATGGTTGATGTAGAAGGACTCCTTGCAGGCTTGCGCGCGCTCCGTCCTGTAGGTTTTATCAGATCGAAGGCTAGACTGTGGTGTATTCTAGTAGCCTACAGTAAGACGAAGGCTAGCTACGGACACGTGATGTGGTCACGTTGGCATGGGGAGTGAGGAGAGTGAGGAGGGAAATGAGAAAGAGGCGAGGCGTCAAGGGAGCATGGCTTGTGGAGGCTACGCGGCCGACGTCATGCCCTCTCCTACCCTTCTATTCTCCATGCACGCGCCCGACTCCGCTAGCAGACGACAAACCGGGAGGCTGCCATTCTCCATCTTTGGGCTGTATCGGCGGGCTGTACGGAACATCGAACTCTCGCTCGTGGCTGCCGTTGTGAAGTGGTTCGCGTTCTTAGAATAGTTGTGGCTACTCCAAATGCAGCCTAAAGCTCTCTGTTGTTCTAGTTCGGTAAATGATCAACTAGCATATCTTTTTTCCGTTACTTAAATAGCAGTTGAGTCAGCCGGCAGTAATACTCTCAACTACGGCGTATATTGTGGCAGGAGAGCACGTTTTTATTTACTGTTTCAAACTTCCACTCATGGTCGCTAAAGGCCTACACCAGTACGAACTTTGTATAGTAAAAAAGGTGCAGCAACCGGATTTACTTTTCGCCGGAGAGACCGGCCAGTCTGACACAGTTTTCCCTATTTCTTTTTTATTTGCGCGCAGATAACAGCGCAATTGGACTCTGCTAGTCTTTTGTATCTAGCATAGTATTAAACGATAACAGGCATACCAACATATGCGCATCTGCGCTTGAAATTTCCAAAATGACGTGATTTTAAATAGAGTTTGCACGCCAGCCGGACGCCAGGTACTGCCCACTCGGCAGAGCAGACGACACGCGGGGTGAGAGGGAGAGGGCATTTTTTCTCTCCATTACCCTCTCTGCTATGACCCTAATGGAACGGTAAATGTCCGCTTTTTTTTTTTTTTTTTTTAGCTGGGATTGGGATTGGGAAGCCCCAGGAAAGCCCCAGTGCATGACAAAGGCCGTTCAGGACGAAGTTTGGGGGAGCAGAATGTAGCTTTGTAAGTCCTTTGTTCAAACTAGCCCCCTCGCGCACACACACAGAAATACGAGAAAAAAAAACAATCCTGTTTATGGTACCTACTCGCAGCCCCTAGGAAAGCCAGAACCGAAGAATGTCTAAAGCGGATGGAAAATATAACAAAGTCAGTTCAAATACGCGTCAAGATCCCATATTTCCCCTACGTGATCTTTGCTACAAGCAAGGTTTCGAGGTTGGAGGTAGTTCATTAATTGTTCTGAGCGCTAAAGTTGTAGGTCTTCACACAATAAAGTAATTGGAAAAGTAACGATTACTTCTTAGAATAATGTCCAGTTACTTTTGCTGTCGAGTAATCAAGTAATCTTATCGAATACTTTTTAGCCAAGAGTAATAGTAATTGTAATCGATTACTTATTTTTAGTAACGTGTACATGACTGATATATATATATAAGGTTAGAGCGTGCAAATATATTTCCGCTTAGACCGCTATCAGAAAGCGGACATGTCCATTGTCTCAAAATCAATACGTGACCTTTTTCGCGCATTTTATATTTCAGTAAAGAAAGGTAAAAAAACACAAGCGAGCTGGTGAATGATACCCCTAGTAACCCTAAGACGTAGAAACAAAAAAAAAAAAATAAAAATGGACAGAACAACGAAGTCTCTAGATTTTAGGGCTCCCATGATCAGAGGTCGGCATTTTAGGTCGCCCTCACTCACCCTCACCCTCACAGCTACACTCACCTTCAGCCCCTCACTCACCCTCACCCTCACAGTCACACTCACCTTTAGCTTTTCACTCACCCTCACTGAACGTCACGGCCTTCACGCACTCACCGCCCTCACGGCCCTCACGCCCCTCACGCCCCTCACCGCCCTCACCGCCCTCACGGCCCTCACGCCCCTCACTCACTCATGGCCCTCAGGCCACTCACCGCCCTCACGCCACTCACCGCCCTCACGCCACTCACCGCCCTCACGGCCCTCACCGCCCTCACGGCCCTCACCGCCCTCACCGCCCTCACGGCCCTCACCGCCCTCACGGCCCTCACGCAGTCATAGCCCTCACGCCACTCACCGCCCTCACCGCACTCACGGCCCTCACCGCCCTCACGGCCCTCACGCCACTCACGGCCTTCACGCCACTCACCGCCTTCACGCCACTCACCGCCCTCACGCCACTCACCGCCCTCACGCGCCTCACCGCCCTTGCGGCCCTCACACCCCTCACGCCCCTCACGCACTGATGGCCCTCACGCCACTCAGGCCAGCTTCAGATGGGTCAAATTCGCCCAGAAATCTTACGTCGCAACACCAGCAACACGGGCCGCCCGCGATCACACGCAGCAAACAATTGCTGCAATTTGCCATCGTCATCATAAAATTTTATTTTCCTTGCACTATTTAGACACAATTATGCGTTATAAACGTGTTTTTATGCATTTAAATCTCGTTAAGAATACTAATGCACCTTTCTGAAACAGATTATTTCCAAAAAAACGATCGATTTCAAACCAGAACCAAGTATTTCGGTGTCATCATCACCGGCACGAGGTATCACGTGAAAATTTTGCGTCGCTGATTGGATGCAGCCGCTTCAAACGCATTCGAATTGCTCCGAGTTGCTTGCTTATTCCGAGCCGCACCCGATCTCAGCAATTCGTGTTGATCTAGTCAAAACTAGAGAACAACCCGCCATTAACACCAAAATTGCTGAGAAAGATGCTCGATCTGAAGGGGGCCTCACGCACTCATGGCCCTCACACACCTCATGCGCTCACCGCCCTCACGGCCCTCACGGCCCTCACGCCTGTCATACCGCTCACTGCCCTCACGCACTCATGGCCCTCACACCCCTCACGCACTCACCGCCCTCACACCACTCACGCACTCACGGCCCTCACGCCGCTCACCGCCCTCACGCCCCTCACGCACTCATGGCCCTCATACCCCTTACCGCCCTCACCGCCCTCATGGCCCTCACGGCCCTCACCGCAATCCCGGCCCTCACGGCCCTCATGGCCCTCACCGCCCTCACAGCCCTCATGGCCCTCACGGCCCTAACGGCCCTCACCGCCCTCACCGCCCTCACGGCCCTCACCGCCCTCACGGCCCTCACCGTCCTCACAGCCCTCACGGCCCTCACCGCCCTCACAGCCCTCACGGCCCTTACTCACCCTCACACTTATGAATTTTCCTGGTTCAGAAACTCACTCCCCCTCACCTCACCTGTGAAGATGAGGGTGAGTGAGGGTGAGTGAGGGCCCTCATGAGTGAGGTTTGCCGAGGTATGCCCATGGTACGAAATGTGACACCAGAGAAAGATGCATGGTCACTCGCTACGAAGTTGATAAAACAGGCTGCAGCGGACGGAAAAAAACAGGGTTCAGTGTTTGTCCCTACATTGAGGTCTAGCTACGAATTCACAGGCCGATCGACTGGATTGCATAAAGTTGTTCTTTTTTATTGCAACAGGCGCGGCTTAGGTGGCGGATGTTCCTAATTCTAGTGCGTGCAAATGTTCCGTTACCCCACTCAAACGCTTGGACTAAAAAAAAAAAAGAAAAAAACTTTTCTATGAAAGATCTTTTCTATGTTAAAGCGAAACAGTAAAGTACAAATTCAGCTTGCCAAGATCTTCGACCTCTTTTTTTTATTTTAGAAAAATTATAGATACCTATATCTGCATGTATACTTGTTTGCTCGCTATAATCAGATAAAATATTTGTATGAATGATATATCTTAAGTATATCTTACGAGTATATTTTCTGCATTCGTGAATAAATTTCAAGATTGATACTTTAATAAGTTTGTGGATATGTACAACATGTTTTGGATGTGTTGATCGTTTCAAGCCAAAAGGCAAGTTTTCATTACTTGTGTCGTGTCATAATCACGTTTATTAGTAGCGGAATGACAGTTTATTTAAAGAAAATATTCTGTTGCGTATATACTACTATCAGCTCATACAATTAATTACGCACATAGAATAATTCAGCTTAAATAATTATGTCGTTAAGAGGCTTTTACAAAAGCAAACATTCTGATTTAGTTAACATAAATGTACATCTCGCTTGGGTTCAAATTGCTTTGGGGAGAAGAAAAAATATATTTCAGATACACGCCCAAACATTAATATCTTTCAAAGAGATCCCTCGATGAACCTGTCTCAAAAGGCAAAGGTCGGGATAAAGAAGCATTTACCCTTGAACTGCTTGACTTACCTACGGATTCATCCATCGAAGTGCGTTGAGGCCCGTTCACACACTTGCGACTCTATAAACCTTTCCAGCGGCAGTCTCGAACGAAGTGACCAGGCAAAAAATGCTGCGTCACTTAGCTGTGGACGCATGCGCAGCGTCCGATATACCGCACAGCAGATCAACAGCGCATGCTTGGAAGGCGTTCCACAGCCCGGCAGACAAAGATGGCAGCGCGCAGGAGGCGATTTCTGCAAAGGTCTATAGAACCGAGTGCCTTAAGACCTCTTAAAATCTCCTAGGACGAGAGAACAGACTGGCACGCTGGCGCCACCTATGCGGTGACCCTGGAACTTCATTGCACTAGAGCGAAGGTTTTGCTGGATTTTTGAGGTCAAATGTGGGTACTGCCTATCAGAGATGGTCGTTTATAACGTTGAAAAAAGTTTTTCGTGTCAACAAAGAAAGGGTAATGCGCTAGAGAAATGGGAAATACACGGGACCGCCAAGTTTTTACGGCTACCCTTTAGATGGCGCCAGTGTGTCCCCTCGTCTAGCATGTGCACTGGGTTTTAATATGACGGCTGACTCAGACAACCTATACACGGGCGGACCAGACGCCCATCCACAAGACAGACATGACATCTGTACCATGCAGTGCATGCGAAGGACGAAAGTGCTTCTGGAACACTACTGGAAGAAAACTTAAAACAACAGAAGCTTATGGGTTTTTGGTTAGGGCACGAAGACTCTTCGAGCTTGCCCGCTATGAAGGGAGAAGCCCCATCATCATAACCATCGTCGTCGTCGTAGTCGTCAAGAGATTTTAAGATGTTCTAAGGCACTCGGTCATAAGAAGTCGCAAGTGTGTGAACGGGCTTTTAAACAAGCCTCAAAAAACGTGTACTCACTCTAGGCAAGCAGTTGATATACCCAAGGAGTGTCACGTCCTCATATTGGAAATAAGAGGCCCAACGAACCGATTCCGTTTATAACATGCACAGTTCATTGTGAGTTCAAGTACGAGTGCATGTGGATATCTACGAAGGTGTTCACATTTTTGCTACTTGTTTTTGGGCAACTGGTTGTTATAATGACCTTTTTCGTTTACTCTCATCCCCAGCCAAGGAGTAAACCTATCCAATATAAGCGACAAAAAAAAAAGCAATTTCAACTTGTAAATAGTTTTAAAAAAAATAGAGGGGAGGCAAAACGAGAACGCGTGAAGGTTACGCTTACAGATATCATAGATGTCTCCTATTGGCGTAGTGACGGCAAAGCAGTGTTTTCGCCCATGCTGGAAGGGACGAAATTCAAGATGGCGATGCCCTTGTGGAGACGCTCTATACACTCCGCACAACGCGACCGGCGCGCCGCCGCACGGCCGTTACTGAAGGTAGGCAGTGAGAACCCCAGCGAAACGAAACCAGGCCGCGTACGTTGGTACGCATTGAAGTCAGAGCGGTGCGGTTGCGCTGATTTGACAGCATAAACTGCAGCGTCGTTAAGTGCTCCAATATTTATGCGTCGTATCTCGTAGGGACAAAGGATTACAGTTTTTTAACTCGCCGTTGTTTTGTGGGACAGCGTCAACGATGGACCTGTGCCGTACGACGCAAGAAATTTGGTCTCCCAATCCTGTTTGCCACTGTGTCGGCACGCCTGACATGTTCTACACTGCAGGTTTGCCCTCTGCGTTTGCTTTTGTACCAGTAACGCTTACATATGTTAGCGCAGATGGGACGAACTGAAAAGCCATCCCACACTCCCGGGTATGCAGTGCCGGTTTCGTTGGAGGAATGCCCTCCAAAGAAGTTTCGTCCCCATCGTACGTATCGATGGTATTTCCGGACCAGTGTGGCACGCAGTTTGTACTTCATGAAGAAAGATTCGGACGGTACAAAAAGTGACAAATATGAATCTAAGAAAAGCTACAATAAAACTTCGAATCACTAGACAATCGGCGTTTGAGTATGGAAGTTTGTGTGGTGTGCTTTAGAGTCCTGTAGGACGGCCAAACTGTGTGTTGGCCGAAAACTTTGTTTTCTCGGCTCTGGAACCACCTTTCGTAAAGTTGTTTCAATTGGAAGTGCAGTCTCACTAGTCCCTTCCTGCCTGTAAAGTCTTCACCTCCCACAACGTGTGGTATTTTCTTGACAGGCTTTCACGATCAAAACCGGTTCCCGTTCAGTTATGCCGCCCAAACCAAATTTCCACTGCATGGCTTCCCTATGCAACCTATTTTCGGCATAATAAGTGTTGTGTCAAGAACCGTGTCATGTCCAAGAACCGATGTGTCCAAATCTGCACTTTGCACAGCCCCGTTGTAACACAAAATTTGGGTTCAATATTGGATATCCCTTGGATCTTTCTTCCTTATTCGTTCGAAACATAACTTTCACACCTGCTGTCTTAATCAAACTTGGCCCACTTAGTGCACAAACTTAGTGAACATTTCACTCGCCTCCAAATATTATCGTCCAAGCAGTCTTACAGTTCTAGCGACAAGCAAAACAAATTCCCCACTCAGGCAGTGGTGGTCTTCTTTAGTGAACATCTCACTCGCCTCCAAATATTGTTGTCCCAGCAGTCCTACGTTTACAGCGACGAGCAAAGCAAATTTCCCACTGAGGGCAATTATGGTGGCGGCCATCTTCCTTTTCGGAAGATTGCTCAAAGCCCTTTTTCGACCGCAACTAGAGGAATTGCCGCTAATAACCACTCAAACTGAATATATAAAAAGCGGAGAACAGCTAGATGCCCTTCTTAGGTCTGCCTCAGCACTGATGCAACGTACGTCACCCTCAACGTATCAGCTCAAAAAGCAAAAGTTCCGTCCGTGCGCGCTTCCGCCGCCACAGCTTGGCATGCGTAAGAGTGCCGCAGGCTGCCCATTCGCATGCCAAGCTGTCGAACGTCAGCTCCTCCTCTGTCGTCAGCTCCTCCGCTTCTCACTGTCGAACGTCAGCGCCTCCGCTAGCGGCGCTACGCGCGTTTTTCAAAGCGCCCCCTATAGTTCCCGCGCGGAGCGTATAGACTTATGATATTGGCGCGTCTTGCTATGTGATTCCTTCACTCTAAAAAAAAAAAAAAAAACTACAGTGAATTGTTACAGTCAACGCAGGGATTCCTCGGTCAATGGCAAGAATGATAAACTGTTTAAACCAAATAAAAAAAAAAAAAAATGTCGCGCTCTTGCATTGATTATTACGTTACACCATACTCAGTGCCACAGCGCTGACAATCTTTAAGGGGTAACTGCAGTCATGCACACGTTACAAAAAATAAGTAATCGATTACAATTACTATTACTCTTGGCTAAAAAGTATTAGATTAGATTACGTGATTACTCGACAGCAAAAGTAACTGGACATTATTCTAAGAAGTAATCCTTACTTTACCGATTACTTTATTGTGTGAAGACTTACAACTTTAGCGCTCAGAACAATTAATGAACTACCTCCAACCTCGAAACCTTGCTTGTCGCAAAGACCACGTAGGGGAAATATGGGATCTTGACGTGTATTTGTACTGGCTTTGTTATATTTTGCAACCGCTTTAGATATTCTTCGGTTCTGGCTTTCCTAGGGGCTGCGAGTAGGTACCATAAGCAGGATTTTTTTTTTTTTTTTCGTATTTCTGTGTGTGTGCGCGAGGTGGCTAGTTTGAACAAAGGACTTACAAAGCTACATTCTGCTCCCTCAAACATCGTCCTGAATGGCCTTTGTCATGCACTGGGGCATTCCTGGGGCTTCCCAATCCCAATCCCAGCTTTAAAAAAAACAAAAAAAAACTGACATTTTACAGAAACTATAGACCTTTTCCACAAGGGCGCCGCCATCTTGAATTGTCGTCACTTCCAGTATGGGCGAAAACATTGTTTTGCCGTCGCCACGCCAATAGAAGACATTTAGGATATAAGCCTAACCGTCACACATTCTCGTTTTGGCTCCCCTCTATTATTTTGCTAGTTACAGGTTGAAACGTTTTATTATTTTTTCGTCGCCCATACTGGAAGTGACGACAATTCAAGATGGCGGCGCCCCTGTGGAAAATGTCTATAGACCTTTGCAAAAAGAGCGCTCTGGCCGCCACCATTTTGCGAATCGAGCGACCCCTATCAGCCAAAAATTTCTAGCACCCGCCTGAGCTGTGGAACCCGGTCAGCGTGACTCCCCACCTGCATTTTGCATTCGGAGTTCGCCGGCTTTTCTTGGGAGTTTTTATTTTATTCGCCTGTTTAGGATGTTATGTTACCTTCCACTGTGAGAACCAGGGAATACCAGGGCTCGTAGCCCGCTCGGCCTTCGCAGGAAACGAGCGAAGAGAGCGAACGTCAAGCAGCCCGCGACGCCGGCAGTTCGACGTGCTTGGAGGATTATTTCCGTCGAGATAATCTCCAAAAAGCCTTACAGGCTGTGTTCCGGGTGTTCGCAAAAACTAGCTGATAGGGTCGGGTCCGGGGTGTGGCGACGGAATAAGCACGTTCGTTCATTTGCTTTGAAGCTGTGCAAAAAAGGAGCTCTCTTCTACATGTTCCACAAAACACGCCGGATTCCGTCCGATCGTCGTGAAGTGACTATCGCCGACACTGTATATTGGATGTGCTGTGTTATTTGAGACCTTTCTCAAATCCTGTTCGGATAACGCGGCACCGTGGGGTGCGTACAATATATTTTTGTTCGATTGATGAGACTCATTGAATTTTATGTTTTGGGCGGGGAATATTTATTCAGTACGGATATCCTGTGTGGTCAAATATTTTGACATTTATAGATTGACACGGCTGAGTGTACGGTGCCGTAAAACAATGAACATAAAATGAAACAAACATTCCAGTTGCATTTGTTTTGTCGCGTACGGACTCACCAAAACAGCTTTCGTTTCTTTGTTTTTGTTCCCAAAAATAGAGCACTGCTTTCTTAAAGATGTCTATAAATTATGGTCGCCATAGAACACAAGATAAAAAAGAAAACGCGGCTATTCAGCCGCCACCAGCGTCCGGAATTGCGCCTACGTAGGCTGCCACAGCCTACTGACGAGAAACTCCACAGCTCAGCGCAGTCGGGCAACACTGACGTACACTCTCAAAACCAGGGACACGCGCTGTAAATCGCTTCGTTCGAGACTGCCGCTGGAAAGGTCTATACATACAGAGAGGTTGACCTTGTTTCCTACAGGTCCGCAGAATTTTTTTTTTTCTGTTGGAAAAAGACGCAAATTTTATTACTGTCATATAAAAAAAAAAAAAGTGTGTGCGGGGGGGGGGGGGGGGGGGGGGGGGGTTCCCGTGGAAAATTAGTAACGGTTACAAGTACTTTTTATTACTTCAAAAAGTAATCAGATTACTCTAGTGGTTACTGCCTAATAAAAGTAATGAACTGATTACAAAATTACTCCAAAAAGTAATCGATTACACGTAATTTGATTACTTGTAATGCGTACAGTACAAGTCTGGCCGTAACTGCAAAGAGAAGTGTTTTATTAAACAGCCTAATTGGGACAAGGATGTCACAAAACAAACCTTCCGCAAAACAAAAATAATATGTTTTTTTGCAATTTTTAGGCAATATTTACAATATTTAATTTAGTGTGAGCCAGAACCTGTCCACATTTGAAACTCCCGCTCTTTCGACCCGCGCGGAGAAGTACGCCCTGCCCGCCCTGCCCCTCGCTCTTGGATTTGCTCTTGGATCGACTTGGCTGTAAGTTGAACGACGTACGCAGCGTCTCGACTTCCGGTATGTCTTGTCGAAGATACTCCGCGAATCAGGAGAGGGGGGACGGGAGGAAGGTGCAGCCGATATAGCCGGAAGCTCTGGAAGCTAGAGCCCTTTCGGTTTTTTGCTTTTGTTTGGCTGGAGAAAATGTGGCAACAGCGCACGTTCAACATGGCGCTGGTATTCTTTTGGTTTGACGCAGGGGGGTAAAGGTGGGTGAGCACTGAGGAGGAGTGGCGAATCCCGCGTGTCGACATCCTGGTTTCCCGAGAGAAAGATCGCGAAAGAGAGCGACAGAAGAGAAAGAAACCAATGTTACCAGCTGAAGGACGACAGTCGCAATGGTAATCGCGAAGACTGAAAACTCTCAGCAATATAAACAGTGGTAATTTAACGTTAAAACTAAACTCTGAGCTATTCTAACGCTTATAAAAAACAGCATACCGATTACGCTGCATTAACTTCCCTTCTGTCGAAATCTCGGAAATCTGGTGGTTGCGTGGTTTCATATTCCCGGGGCGTGGCCACCCGCGAAGCCGGTTATCTGGTTTAGTTTAGTGTTGACGAGAGGCCGTACATTTACGCGCTATGCAAAAAGAAAGCTTCGAAAGGAACGCGAATATCTTTCCACCGGTAAGTTTGTGGATTGTTGAAGTATGAAATTGCTCTGATGATATAATTATATTTGTGAAATCGAAGGCAGTTGGTAACCATGTGTGGGACCCCGAGGGTCTGCCTGCATGCTCCGCCGCTTGCGTCAGCCAGAATGCATGGGAAAATGGCGGACCTTTTCCTCTAGAGTTAGTATGTATGATCTCTATGGTTTGACGGGACGCGAGAAGCCCCGCGGTTTGCGAGCACATGTAGCGAAGACGTGACCGCAGAAGTGCCCCTGTGATGTTCCCGGAAGACGGAAAGTATCATTCGTAATCGTCGTGTGTGCTTTGAAAGCGAAGGAAGTCATATAGCCCACGAGTGCGCAACGACCAGCCAAGGTTCACGACAGCGCTGCGTTGACTTCGGCGATCTCGTTCGGTTTTGTGCAACACTACGATGCGACAAAGAACTGAAACGTTCGTGGTGTGTGGTGCGGGGCTTGGGAGTAGAAACCCACACTAACACGGAGCGCAAATTGGTTGTTGTGGGGTTGAGGTTCAACGGGTTCAGTCGCGTCGTCGTCAGATGATTCGGTCCAGCTGGTTTGGAAGGACGCATGCGAGCGTCTTTAAAAGTAAATCTTCCTTCGTTCCGCTTCAAAATGTGAAAGGTTCCCGACGCATACCGTGAGTAAAAAGCTGCGGGCGTTTTCAACAAAAGAACGTCGTTTTAATAGAACAGTGGACTTTGGATTGTTGTCCTAAATCTTCCGTTTTTATGCTTCGTGTTGTTGGACCGCGTTTGCACAGCGACGTATTTGCACAGCGACGCACACCGCTCGAGTAGATGATTCGGTCCTGCAAACGACCGGTTATACAGAACTTCAGGGAAACATAAGTCACCCCCGATATTTTCGTGTGAATCTCGCATGAGTTTGTTGCGCTCATCATGCGGTGTGAATAAATTTGGACAAGATTTCCTACCTGCCCACAGATGCATGAACTGAGACCATTTTTTTACGTGGTGAACATAGTGCTTTTTCTTTATTTTGGGAAGAGGCGTTGGTGCATTTATTACGGTACAATCACTTGAGAGTTGGGAAATTGGGGAGAGCGAGCAAGCTTCCCCAATTTTGTCTATTTTCCCTCTGGCACTGCCCCTAGTTCCAAGTTTCAGTTTCAGTAGGCATACCTATTAGCAGGTACAAACTGCTCTAAAGCAGGTAAAAGTCTCTAAAGCAGGTAAAAGGACGGTTCGGACTGCGTGTTTCGCGCTTTTCGCGAGGTGACTGGGTAAGTGCTTTTGCGAGGTATGCGGAATATGCAAACGATTTTGCTATGACCTCGTTTGCGTCTCTCCAGCAAAACAAATGAGATGAGCTACAAAGGTGCAATCAGAAGACAATATTTACGATAACAGTGCGTTTGCTTCGGTGGTCCGTGTAGTTGTATTTAACCCTGCTCTCTGCAACACCGTTTCATGATGAAGGGCTGGAACGTTCACAGTTTGTGCTGGCCTACTGGTTGACAGAAACCCGGATCGCCCGCATTGGCACCGTGTGCACTTAAACTGTTGATGCCCAAGCCTTTCATCCGCGGCTTGTCGCCAGCTGATTCTGCTGCTCATAGCGCTATGAAAGCCAAAACCCCGCGTCGCTTAGAAGACCTACTGGTGCAGCAGACAGAGAAGCACGCGGCGCGTGTGCATCACACAGAGGAAGGCCGAGCGGTGGCAAGCTACATAGGCATCAGGCTACAGGAGACCCTGGACCCCCTCCCCCCAGGCAAGGCACCGTGGGAGGTGATTAGCGTCACGCAAGGTGGCGAAACCCCTACCAAGAAATATGGAGCCGGAGCGACACAAAGCCTGCAGGAAAAGGTACGCAAAACATCACAAGAATGAGGTCAAGGAGCTGCTGGCAAGCCACCACAACACAGTAGTGTACGTCGACGGAGCGACAAAAGGGAAGGAGTATGCCGCAGGAACAGTCTATTACAGAGGCGAGGGGGAAACTCCCTTTGAAATTGCTACTAGCTGCGGACGAGGCACAGAGTTCACATCGGACACGGTAGAAGAAGCGGCTCTGTTGTTCACGCTGGGAGTATACGGGCACCTCCCCGGATAGACGAGAAACCTCGTCATCTATACGGACTCCCAGGAGGCAGTACAAAACATGTACAAGCTCAAGGCAACTGCAAGCCCGATGGTACACGCCATCTTCGACACGGCGCTCAGCCTATACAGGGAGCAGGGCACAAGAATCAGTGTATGATAGGTCTCGGGACACCAGGGCCCGTTTGCTCGAAGCCGGTTAACTTTAACCGCGGTTAAGAGTTAACCGCCCTTCCCTACTAGGTACCTAAAAGTACCTAGCCAAGTTTGACGAGGGCTGAATGAATAGCTCCGTGTTTTGTTATTGGGGTGGTAGCTGGTGTCACCTCCTGGCTGTATCGAATATACGTGGCTTCCGTGGAGCTGTTCCCTAAATGGGGGACCCAAAAATGCGCGCTACCGTGTTTTCGCGACACAGCGCGGCATACATTTGAGCTCAAGAAACAATTTTTATTGCTCGTGGTACAGGTAATCGGTAAGGTAAAACTAAATTAACCCTTGTTTGGAAAATTTCTAAATATTTGGCTGTCTGAAGTGAAGACAAGCCTCGTTGAAATTTCCTTCCAAGTTCGAAAGTGGACGACGAAGTTCAGTCCTAGAAATGATGAGAAAGAAGGGAGCACTGAAAGGCGGGCGTTACACCGGCAGTATGGTTGGCCAGCATGTAAGAACTGTATATAACACCGTCATAAACTGAAAAACCTGTAATTCGGTTCCAGTGAAAATTGACCTATTAGTAAATTACCCTAACATCGAGGAGAACACTGGAAGTGTAATTCAACGATCCGCGCGCGCTGGCCTTCCACTTATAGAATAATCGAAGTAAATAATCAAAGTAAATCTTTGACGAACCTGCGTGCACGGCAAAATATTTTGTAGGCTTTTTGCTTTAGAATACTTACTATTACAGACGCCAGCACGAGCAGCGCGAGTAACTACACTCTACTCTGTTTCACCTCATGATGTACCGCACGAAAGGCTAAAAGCGCGAGCTCCTTGCTCTAGGGCACATCTCGGCGGCACAAGCTCGCGTGCGTTGAGAGCAGCTCCTAATGCTATAGGAGCTCGCGCTTCTAGCCTTCTCTGCGGTACAACATAAGGTGAAACGGAGTACCGTAGCATGCATCTCGGTGCTTGGGAAATTTAGCATAAGGTCGATCGGTACGCTGTCTGCTTTTGTGTGCTATGGCACCGGCCGATTGAGTCAAGGCAATCCACTTTTGAAAGACGTTGCCATGCCGACAACTATCGCGTTCATTTAGGCTTAGGAATTGCCAGAATCGAAAGACTATCTGAAAAATGCGGCGAGGTGATTCCTCATGCTTTGCGTTTTAAGTGAGGTAAGGCAAATCGAAAGCCTCGTGCACCATTCATTGTTGACAAAGGCGCCCGATATTGCAGCTACAACGACGTATTAGTTCCAAAGCGAGCGGCGCTCACTCACCGGGCTACCGCCATGTTTCCCCGCCGTCCTTGCTCTGCCGGTCACATGACCTAAAATTCCCCCTCGTAGGGAGATCCGGTTAACCGCGGTTAGTTAACCAGCTTCGAGCAAACGGGCCCAGAAGATCTCAGGAAACGACATGACTCACGCCGCGGCACAGTGCGGGATGAGAAGAATTCCTCAGTTGCCATCCCAACAGGCGTCCAACTGCAAAGAGTCAGTCGAACAGCTAGAAGACACGGCACGCTACGACCCCGTCGAAAGCTCCGTAGATGTCTCAAGATGCGAAAGATTCAGTTAGCGTAAAAGTGGCAGCCCGAGGGCTACCCGCTCTCGGGCTGCCACTTTTAGAGAGAGAAAGAAAACGGTTCAACTTCGGCTCACCCGTACCGAAGGCATGGTCACGCCATGGCTTAGGTACCACATCAACCTGTCGCAATTACGACGGACGCAGCCCTACGCGGTCCCTCCGGACACGCGATGTCAGAGATTCAAGGATCCTGAGACAATGCCCAGGCTCGACCATCTCCTATGGGTATGCCAAGCTCTAGCCTTGTGCAGAGTGGAAGCCATCGAGACGCTACCAGAGGAAAAGAGACTCAAGAGACTCGTGAATTGGACAGATCAGCAGGGCGAAGTCCAACGCCGGATGAGGATCCTCCAGTCGCTTCTGGACTTCGTAGCCAATGCAGATCTGGGGGACTCCATATGAAAACACCCCTCGTGACCCATCGCACAGGCATCCCTCATCACCCATAATCACGCAAGAACGAGCCTGCCAGATCGGAGGATCACCACGGCGCGGATAATCTTTCTATTCGTAGTTCTTGGCTATCAATAAACGTTTTCGACCTACCTACCTCCTTTCCTATTACTAACACCTGCGACAGCAGCTAAACACACACTACTTCCCATCGGGAGGTCTCACTCAAGCACCTGGGTCAGCACTAGTGATGGGACGAATCACCGGCGGTTCGGATTCGGACAGATTCGGAAATTTCCGAACTTCCCGCGACGAATATTTGGCAGATTCGGAGATTCGGCAGATTGATCGATAGTTGTGGACGGCAGCGTGAACCTTGTCGTACACCTCGCGAATGCGGTCAGTTGTGTGTTTTTTTTTTTTAGTTACTGTTACTGCATATGACCAGATTTTGTCTTGTTTATCTTGTTTATTTCAACGCATGTTACGTACTGTACTGTCATTCTAAACCCTGGCACGCGCCCAGGTCCAGCTGAGCTGATCGGTGTGGTTGACATAGGCCTAACCAATGCACGGTCTCGGTTTCTGTGCGGTTTCGCTGTGATCAGTAAAATGCAGCGAGATCTGTGTATTATACAGAACGTGGCGCAACGCACAATAAATATATTCAGTCAAGGAAATTATTCGGCTCTTTCTCCAGAGCTGCGTATCTCTGTTACCTGTGAGGCGCGAGAGCGAGATGAATGCAGACTTGAGAACTAATCCGTTACATGTGACGGATTACTTGAATTTCGTTAGTTTTTCAAGTAATTTTGTGATTGCCACGTTACATTTCCGCGGCAGTAATTCGTAATGTAATACCGTTACAAAATATTGGTAACGGATTACTTTAATTACTCGTTACTTCTTAAAAATATGAACATAATAGAGAAACTGGAGAAATATCAGTCTGGGACCGACCCCTCGGCCAAAGCTAAACGAGCACTCGCGCCCATGCATTTTTCAGAACTGCAGGCGACGTGCGAGTTTGAAAACGTCGCTGTGGTCGACCTTTCAAAATTGGCCGAGTGTTCACTATGACGTCAGCAAAGGATTTCTCTTCGGCAGAAGTAAGAGTAATGTAAGGATTTCAATTTTGATGATGTTGGCTGTGTTGCTTTGAGAGCGCTACGATTTCAGGCTTCCACCATGCCCATTACAAAAACCATCGAACTTGTTGTTTGCAAGGTAATGACGTCACAAGAGGGAACCATACGAGGGCGCCACCGAAACACTTCGCCGCTAAAAGGAACTATTCACTGGCAGCCATAGCTGTGTGCGCGATTGCTGAGCGTGTACTGACGGCGAGATTTCACAGTTCTGCAACGTGCATTCCGCACCAACAAGATTGCCGGTCTTAGCAGCCTATAAATGTGAGTTCGTTCTGGGCATGCAAACTAAACATCGCCCTCATAAATGCATAAGCTGAGAGCGCGTCAAAGCTATACTGGCATGAGAGTGCAGCTTTGAGACGTTGCGCTTACGCCTGAAAGGCCCGTTACAAAAAGGAGCTTTCGTAGATCGGTTCCTTACCTCCAACTCTCCTAGCGGAGGTAGACACTGCTTCTGAGCATTCGCACCACTAGCTTTATCTGCAGAATTCCAGGGATCATTTCCAGTCGCCGTAAGCTAGCGGGATGGCGGGTGTGGTTGCCGCTTCCACTGCCTCGCCAGCTTACAGGGGAGCGAAGTTCACCCACATTCTTTCTCTTAAGTACAATATTTTATTTTTACAAGGACTACCGTAAGGCCAGGGTATGATAATTGGAAAGCAGTATTGCAGAACATTTTTGAAAATATCGAAATGTTTTCAATTGTTTTCTTCATAACTGTACGGAAAAAGTAACGTGAAAGTAATTTGTAACGTAACGAGTGAACTAATCAGTTACTTTTCAGCGAAAGGAATATGTAACGGTAATTTATTACACTTGAGGCTCGGTAATTCGTAACTGTAATTCATTATATTTTCTAAGTAACGGGCACACGTCTGGATGAACGTTGCTCTTATGAAATCTTGTGCACAGCAAGGACGAGGACAAAAGAAGAGAACAGGACGCAACAAGGCGCAACTTTCAACTGAATTTTATTGAATACGTGTTCCGGTATTTATAGTCTCAACCATCGTCACAATGACAGCAAACAAAACGACAAAAGCAAAGGAAAACGACCATCACTGAGCATAATTGGAAAATACCACTATCTTGTTCTCAGCAAAAACAATTCCTTCTCCGATAAGGCAATCGGTGGCATAGCATCACAGGTGTCTCCTAAATAATCAATGTGCTCGGCTTCTACGATTTCGCGTGTTAACGCTGACTTGCATTTCCCAATCTTTACGCATCCATCCAAGAGTGGGGTACAGTCGCATGTCCTGCAATGCAAGTCAAGAAAGCCACCGTTCTTTTTTTGCACACTGTTATTGTGCTAACGAAGCCGATCATTTAGGCAGCGCCCCGTCTGCCCGACGTAGTGCCTGCCTCAGGACAACGGAATGCTATAAACCACACCATCTGTACAGTCCAACGCGATAAACCATGGTGTGGTTTATCGCATTCCTTTGAAAATCTCGGCTTTTAACCATATTTATGTTTGTGGTGGGCGATGCAAAGGAGCAAAATGTACTGTTACCCCACATTGCTCGAGCCTTTGACAACAATTTCACACGTTTCAATCTAACAAAGTCCTTTGTTCAAACGATGTTACTGTCCGCAAGACGAGCAGGTGAAGAACGGGGTAGGGCTTTTGGAGGGTGGGTGGTGAAAACTACAGGTCCTTCTTTGTGGATGTCTGATTCGTTGTTCGGATTGAAGGTGGGGGACAAGGGGAGAACGAATAAAATGTTAATTTTTGGTTATCGTTTAAGTGACCAATGTTCGGGATACAAGGGTGCGTTCAATGTATGTTAACCTGTTCTTTTGTTGTAACTGTAGGTTCTGTTGTGGAAGTTCAGTGGTGGTCACAGTCGGTCTTAGATTTCTGATTGTATGAAGATTCGTGGAAGCGAAAAAAATAGCTGAGGTCGAAACGTCCCTCTTTCTGTGTCTTTTCCCTCGACTTAAAGTTATGCTTTTTGTACCGCAGCCTCGGGCACTAAAAAAAAGTCAATGTCTACTAGCTCCCCTGCACCCGACTGTTACCATACCAGGACCACACAAAATAAATCCTAATATAAGTAACCAAAAGTTAACGAGATTCTTCTTTTTGTAAATATATAGTTTTTTATACGTTTAGTATAGCGTGACCCGATTCACTAGGCTCGATCTAAAATGGATCGTAAATATCGACGCCGGCGCGTAGCAATCTAAACTTTACGACAAAGGTGCATTTCACTGGTCGGTTGTGTCTTGTAAAACTACAAGGCGTAGCTCTCTGTAAAAAATAAGGCGGCAACGCAGACGACAAATTGCCGTAGCGGAGTGCATCAGCTTTCAGCTGAGGCTGATGCAGCACTCGGGTACGATTCGTGTCTCGCGCTGTCCTCCACTAGGTGACGTAGTACTCCAGCAGTGAGGCCTTGTTCTATAGAAGGCGTTCAATAGTCCTTGTTCCTTTCTCAATTTTAGTACACTCCGGCGAGAAGGAGCGAAAGAAACTGACAACAACGCAAAACACCGGACAAATTGGTACGTTCCAGAGGTTATTGTCATCGCAAATGAGACGTCTCTTGTGAAATCGGAACACCTTGTCGCGAGGATTTATCGGTGAGTGTGAATAAAACTGTTGTCCGGTAAAAAGAACAGCTGTGCCTTGCCGTATTATGGCGTTAGCAAGAATTTGTATTTCTCATCCAAATCGTAAGAGCTCCCGCTAGACTCGTCCGGGTTTTCTGCAGGCAGCTAAAACGCGGTGCAATTTCTAGGGTGTTTCTAGAGTAAAAAGTTGCCTTTGCGGGCCCGCTTGTGGGGACATCGCGATGGGCGCTTAATTGGTTCTCGGCGTCCTTAATGGACATGTCTGGCAAGAGGTGGGATGGTATTGCACATAAATTTTGTTCCGCTCTAGCTTCGTCGATATTCGTTCTTCGACATTTTCGGTCAGGTTTTTCGAAGGGTCGCTTTGAAGGATCCTGATTGTTGGACATTTGTCTGAAAAGAAAATTGCAAAAACAAAAAAAAAAGTATTTGAGTCGAACGTTCGCGTGGCCAATAGCTGCATGTGTGAACGAAGCTAGGTCTGTGCAGAACTACAAACTTTTTCTTTATGCACGCTCCTGGTTGTGACTATCAATCACTGTGAAAGTCAGTTCACATAGTACTAAGCTGCTACTCGCATCAAACCCAGCTTTAAGGAGTTCGGTTCATTCTCCCTTTTACTGCAGGTGATTGATTACAAAAGACTATAATTCCAAGCGCTACTTTTTGTTCAGCTAGTGAGTCCCATCTGCCTGATGCGTTTTATAAGCTCAAATTATAGAACGTATCGTTCGCTCAACCTGCGAATCTGAGTCAACTAGATATGACAAACTACGTTCAGCAATTTGATTATAACATCATTATAAGTTAATTTTCCCTAACGGTCGAAGCTTAACGCTGCTTAAGCAGGTTGGTAAAGCTCAATTTGGAACCAACAATAACGCAATGAAGCGGTGATCCTACATTCTCAGTGGAGCTGTCATCATCTTCTCAACAGCCCTGGCCAACGCCAGCTAGAATTGCACATTGTCAATCCGTAAGTAGTATTGGGGTCGGACAAAAGCGATTGTGAGTTCTGTTGGCATCAATAACTATTATATACATATTCTCAAGTTTCTTGCCGCATTCTTAAAGCCACGCTTTAGTCTATTTATGCAAAATTCGCATATAAAAAAAGTACACCGTAAAGGTTTCTCTCAGACTTCCAGCACCCCGAAGCGCGACACAAATCCCCCTGAGATGAAATTGAATGCAAAAGTTGACAGTTACCAGCGCTGTCTTGAAGAGCGTAGCTGCGTTTAGCTTGTGGCATCGCTTACGCGTGCTTTGCTCGGTTTGCAAATAGATAAACAAGCGCGTCTCTCTGCGGTGTTCGAACTTTCGATATTACTGTTGTGAATAATCAAGGAACAGCGTATCTAACGATTAAGAAAAGAACGTGCTAGAGATCGGAAACAACATACCTAAAGTCGTAAATAGCAAGTTATGACGACTTTGGAATGCTTGTATAAAGACCTCTTTAAATGATGATCATTAGACGAGTAGCGTCTCTAACCATTTTCGGAAATATGCTCGAACCGGTAATTTTTGTTGAGGTTAGGTGTATGTTTTTGGAATGCATATTTTAATAAATATAAAAAAAATGTTTTTAATACTCGGCAATTTTGTTCGAGGAGCTTGATTGATTATTCAAAAGTACAATGAATTGAGCAAACTTACCAACTGCCCTGCAAATAAGCAACAGGATCCACGACACATTGTCAGTGTCCAAAAATTGATAGAAGTACTTCCCTGAAAAAGAAGGCCACCGAATATCAATATAAATAACTTCCAGTAATTTTAGTTTTAAAAAAACAAACAAAGAAACGATGAAAAAAAAATTCACAGATAAACCTATACCTCGATGTTCTAAATGGTGCTAAATGTCCGTGTGAACGGTGAATGCAATGAAGTTTCATGCGCTGAAATACAATCACAAGCGCTGTCTCACGCTGTATGCAATGCCGGGAGAAATTGGTGCACCGCATGCTGAGTGTTCAGCGCCACGCGCTGCGAAAGGTCTCGCTGCAATTGCAAACCTCTTGAGTTCAAACTCTGCACCTTCTTGTTTGGAAATACGAGCTTTACCCTTCAATCAAAGTTAAATGCGATACCTTTTGTTTTTTGTTTTTTTCAAACGCAATACTAGTTCCACCAAACCGCAAGATTGTAACCGTCCGTCCGCCGCGGCTCGATAGATAAATTTAGCGAGAAGACCTAAATGGGTGTATAACAGGGCCTTTTTTTTTTCAAAAGTCCGCCGTCATCGCCGGTCCGCCATTGCTTGATCACGCACTCTGAGCATGGATTGGACACGAGGGTTGCGTCAGCGTTCGGCTTGAACTCGGGTCCAATCACGCGCCTGGTGCCCAAGAAATGGCGACCATCAGTGTTGCTGGATGGACTTTTGAAAAAGGGTCAATGATACACAAAAATTACAGGAGGACGCTTAAGCTTCGACTTTAAGAGTGGTTCGCGATTTCTAAATGGAAATAGCGTGTCTGGCTCAGAACCGAGGAGTTGCGAGTTCGAATCCCGCCTCCGCCTGAAATACTTCGAATTTCTTCTGTAAGGAAATTACATTACTTTATAGAGTAAATCATTTGAGACATGCGGCGGCATTTAATGTGCATTACATGCCATGTTTTAATCACTGTCATTCCACGGGTTGTTTGAAATTCCCCACGAAGTGATCTATTTGTGACGCAATGACCGAAGTGACCAATAAGGATTTTTCCGTCCTACGCCACCGACGCCGACACCGGCTTCTCTGCGACACGAACTCCTTAAAGCTACCGCATTAATAGACAACCCCACCAAGGTACTTTCGGGTTGAAGTGATATGCGAACGATGGAGCGCATGGCCGTCGACACATGCTGCGCCTCCTGGAGTCCTCTGAGTACTGATATAACTGTGGGGTGAACAGCACGGAGCTGCCAGAGTGTGCGTCTCACTCCGATGTGTCTGACCCTCTCGTCCAGCACAACCCCAGCCTCGACGTTGCGCCGGTAGTAGGCTCGAAATTACGTCACGGTTCGCATTTCATTCTAACCCGAAAGTACTTCAGCGTTTTCCCGTTAAAGTTAGCTTGAATGAATGAAACTGAGTTGATTGTGAGAGAACACAATCACAGTCTTGCTACTAAGCACAGAGTAAAGGGATTTGGCTGAATGTTAGTGTAGGCGGTATTATGTTGCTTGGGTGCTCATAAAGTAGTTGGACTAGCTACACTTCGAACAGATGCGCCTATATGGCTTATATGCATCGCTGGAGACCTGCGTCACTGATGTACTCGAGCAAAGAAATAAGACCTCCTTTACGCTGATCCCGATTGTACGTGTACAATTTAATTAACTACCAAAAAATATTTAGGGAGATTTGGCGGGAAGAAGGCGTTGCGTCAAGACGGGGCGAAGGCCTAAATTTTGATAGACGTACGAACGCACAGTATCCTAAATGCTACTGCGCCACATACTTTTGGCCAGCAGCCAGAGATGAAGTGCAGTTATTTCAGTTCAGGGTATTCACGCAGAATAAATTCAATGATCTACTCACCATTGAATGTCAATATGGAAGAATCAACTTCGATTTCCGTTCGGTAGGCGCGTTTACACTGCTGTAAAATTTTACCTTTGCAGCTATAAAATAAAACTACTATTAGAGAGGATCTTCGCAGCTGAACAGAAGACCACATAATGAAAGCAATGCTGTTTTGTTACATCATCAGCACTTTCAATATAAAGTTTTTACAGACCCTGAGAGCTTAAGGAATGCAGGGCATGGCGAATCTTGAGCATATCGTTAACTCGTCGCAGTCACTGAGATTGCGCCATTCGCCAATAGAGACCCAAAAGAACCAATCACGAAGCCTGAAAATAATAGACCACGCCCTGCATATCTTAAGCTTTCCATAGGACTTATGAGTGGAGGAGAAATCTGGTTTATTTGCTTTCACTTCTCATTAGTTTCGATTGGGATCCTCCGAGGTGGCATCTGAAGTTGCAGTTACTTGAACCTAGCGTCAACATGATCTGGCAAGATATTCCCTCTGTGATGTGCATTGCTATGGCCCATATATCTCTCGCAACATCTTGGGTGTTTGCCTTTGAGCAGCTGCATCCTTTCAGTATATCCTTAAGAAATTACTCCTGATGAATAGATGAAAGAAAGCTAATGGCTTTGCCCTGTGTAAAGACCGGTAGCTTGCACCACATAGCCTCCTAGCCTTTGTATCCTTGCCGCCTAGCCTTGGCACCTAGCCTAGCCGCCTAGTCTAGAATGCCAAAGGTGGCATTCTAGGCTGGGTGGCTCCTAGCCACCAATCCTAGGATGCCGTCTTTGAATTTGCCAGTGTTGCCTAGATTAGGTGACTGTTCGGGCCATCAGATGATCCTCGTTTTTCTTTGATGTCAAGTATAAATTCACCCGTGGTTCGTGCTTGCTACTTTTCTCTTCTTTGCGTTGAACGCTTTTTATGTGAAATGCTCTTATTGCGAGAGTTCTACCACGGCATTCACGCGTGAGCGAGTCAGCCATCACTTGCTGGTTATTGGTGCTTTGACAACGACATACGTATGTGTAAGAATCGTGCATGTATTGGTTTTAATGTTTACAAACAAATATTTAGCTTTTTAGCTTTTTGGCAAGGGTAAACTAGTGGAAATAATTCAGGTTCATCTTGTAATCGCAGATGCATGATCGCCAGGAACATTCTAACAAACTTTAGTCAGTGTTCAAATTAAAGAAATTTCTGTACCTGCTCCGTTCTTTCCAAAGTAGCGTATTGACTCGGGGCCTAAAGTCACGAACGATGCATTTCCGATTGATATTGATTGACCTCCAGGTTTCGTACCAGGTGCGTCTGGATATCTAAAAATGTAACGTCAGAAAATAACAATTTAGATGTGTCTTTAATTTAATCAACATCTCGTTCACAGTAATTGTAAACTTTCAGGCGATTTTGCCCTCTTTGTGAAACGGTAGGCATAACCTGAATTAGTCTTTACTAAAGCATATTATATAAAGTATAATCCGCTTTGTTGGAAATTTTCGCTAAATCGCATTCAGGGACATAAAGAGTTAATTTTTGTTTTCCTATCTATCTTTTTTATCAATCTGTTTTAATTATCCCTTAATAAATTTATAGGAACTGTACTGCTCTTGACATCTTCGAGATTGGGCATTTCGGGCGGATGAAGTGTGTGCGACGGTGTAAGTGGAAAGTGAAATGCACACCTACAATACATTTGTAACAAGTCTTGATTTTTCTTTATTTATCGGTGGAATTAGTTATTGTTTTGTTACAGGTTAGTATCTTTTTACAGATTTCAATAAATACGAGGAAATGAAAAATATACGAGATACATTTCTCAGACTTTTCCAGTCCTAATTTTACGAACTTTCTGGGTCACTTCGGAACTAAGAACCACCGTGCACAAGACCGCGAATCTTGTATATTTGATCGTTACTTTTCTCAGAGCAAGAATATTTTTTACCGCATAATGACTGAATCAAAAGTCGCTTTGAGAGATAATGCATCATGAATGACTCAAAACATGCATCAACACTCTACTTAGCCAGTGCAGTACACACTCTAGAAACCCCAAGACTAACAGCCGCACTGCACTGGCTTAGCATATGGGTCCCCTACAGTGGAGACTCAATCGTCCCGTTCGAGGGGAGCCGAACTTCCTGATGTCTAAACATCCACACGCACACATGCATTCGGTGCATCGTCCACGGGTCCACTCACCTCTCTTAAATCGTATGGCACATATTTCTTTATCGGTTGGCAGGCACTAAGGCTGGACCACGCCGATACGTAGCCAAGAAAGGACGTCAAGACGGCGACCTGAAGAATGAACGTCATCTGACGTTGGGGACGGCCCAGTACGATAAACTTAGACTGTATGAGCGGCAGACATTTGTATTTATCACCACACGTACAAGCTGTGCTGTAACGTTCACAAATTTTGGAAGACGGCGGATATTCGCTGTCCCACTTGTCACTCAAGAGCCGCCATGAAAGACCGAGTTCGTTCGAGCTTGGAAGTGGGACGCCCAGCCGTCTTTCTCTGCTCGTCCGAGAACAAGCGGTCCTAAACGAACTTTTTTTTTTGAGGGGGTTAGTATTGCAATTTTCGCTTGTCGTACGGTTTTTGTACAAAGGTCGGGTGAAAACAAGAAAAGAAACACACGCAGAAAAAAAAAGGCAAAATATAAAGGAGAGCGAAAATATTGTGAATAAGCTGACATGTACCCTGACTTTATAGACTCTTCCCCCATCTTTCGTACGCTTCAATAGTTGAATGTTTTTTGGGGGGTATTTCATCGCGCTTCGCGCAAGCGTCATGACAATCTTCCGTAAGTGCTGCAAGAAACATGTGTACCACCATGGCCTTGCGACTGGTTTCATGTTGTTTTTTGCGGTAAGCATCGAAGATGCTATAGATTTCCGACAGTCGTTAAATGTTTACAGCATTTTCCCGTCACGTCATTTTAAACGTAGTATTACGCACTAATCATCGTCAAATGACGATGTACTTTTTTTTTTCTTCAATAGGCTTACATAAGACTCGATAGTTTTTGTTTTTTTATTTGCCTGAATCCGTTGCCATAGATGGGTTGCAGGCAATAAAATATGACGGTAACCACGATATATTCACGAGGTTATTACGTGAGTTCATCCCGAAGGCTGTCGACTCCGGCAGTGTTCAGGTCCAGTAGGAAATAGCCAATTCCTGCGTCACCAATTCCTGCGTCAACGATTTCTACGTCACCGATTCCTGCGATGCCCGCCTCGTCCCCGGAGGTGCGGACTGACAAATTCGAGCTTTTTTCATTCGCGGATTTTTGGCGGGTAATTCTCTCGAAAGGCGTTTTATAGTTTCAAATGTCAAATGGCATTAAAATTTACATAATTTTAATGTCAAAATAATTTGACTACATTACCATTTCCGGAAAGAGCGCCCATTCTAAAGCTACGCACTTGCACCCCCCCCCCCCTCCCCTTTCAAGAAAAAAGGAAGACAAAACTTGCGTAATATTTGAGACGGACTGAAATGAACGTCAAAGTTGTATACACGTTTAGACAATGAAAAGTTACTCCTAATTTATGAAACATCTGATATCTCTGCTGTGGAGTGATCTAGCTAGTACAGTAGGACAGGTAACCGGGTGTTCCGACGTGAATTACGGAGTACTGATTACACGACCCCACGGCAAGGTATATAGATGTGGGCGTTACTCGTAAAAATGACAAAACCAGGGTAGCAAAATGTCAAGGAAACTACGGAAATATGTATTATTAGTTGCATTATAATTACGGCTTTATACTTCCGGCATGCCGCAGTAGGCATATACTATGATGGTTGTTGTACTTGACATCAAACGTATCAGCCAAATTGGAACCAGAAGTGTTCCGTTAAATAACGTGTCGGAAGCTACGCTGTCAGACCCAAGTCACCAATATGCCTGACGAGTTCTTGGCTTTGTGTAGTGTCAGAGCGCTGTGAAGGGCTCTGGTACGTAATACGTTGAAAGGAAGCCATTGGACTCGGCAATGGTACCTGCGATCACGTGCTGTTAGCATTGCTAGCGCTAGCATTTAGAACGAGCATTCGCTTATTCGTGAGAAAGTAGAACTATAGGGGGGGAAGGGGGGGCACTTTTACTATCATCATCATCACCAGAAACAATCGCTGTGTGGCAAACAACTCCGACGATAGCACTGGCCTAGCGTATCACCGCATCGTTTCCGCGCTCGATGCATACTTGTTTGGGTGTATGGTGCTCACTTGCTGCGTACCGCAGTGCTCGAAGCATGCTTTTGAACCAGGAATATGCGGCGCGGAGGACTGCAACACATACGCGACGAACCGTCAGCTTTGGTGCAACGATGCACTCGATGACATGACCGCAGTTGATCACGTCCTCTCCTTCAACGAGACACCATTTGCTTTTACCGATGTCGTCTATCATTGTCGCAAGAGGCAGGGTAATTGAAAATTGAAGTGCGTGTTTTGTGAACATTCAGAAAAACACGGGCACTCCGCCGGCCACGCAGATCCAACGCGCGCGGCCGACAAGACATGGCTGGCCCGGCACACCGGCGCGTGACCACGCGCGCGCTTGTTTTGCCTTGCAAGAGGAGGTCGATGACATTGAACGCAAGGGTGGACTAGATTACTTATATCTACAGGGTGATACAAGGAGACGCCAGGCTGTTTAAATCGACCGGAAAATTCGGTTTCTTAACCTATCGCGCTACGACATTGTACAGCGTTGGCCCCAAATGGTGCATTTTTTTTTTTTGTAAAATTTGCAAAAAGCGAACTTACCTGAGGAAAAACTAAAGAAAGAAAAAGGCTTAGCTCCTATGGAAACGCAGCGATGCCACCGGTCTGCAAACAACACGGCGCCGTTTCACACAGGAGACAAGAGGTAGCGCGTCCCGCCCTAAGGGCGGGACGCGCTACCTGAAAGGTCCGCTGAGGCATGGTTGTATAAAAACAATATTAATTGTGCCGCAAAACCCTGCAAACTAAAGATTTTAAAAACATAACGCGCCCCTTTTCTTGTACTAAACTCCAATAAATTTGATACAAAAAGAGTCTTTTCCGTTTGTTTTTACGCAAAAACAGGCTTTCAAAAAGTTCAAGGTGACCACAGTACAGACAAACGAAAAAGAGTGGCGCTGTTGTCGCATTTAGCTCGGTCTCGGTGGACGCCAGCGGCCCAAGTTTCTACGGCGAGTTTCCCAACTGAGTGTTTTAGTAACGTTGGCGTCTCTTGGGGACGATGGCACCTTACTGTTTGATAAGGAGTGGTGGCCGACCCTGGAAGTAGTCAGCCACGATCGCCGTCGGCCTTCGATTGTGTTGCTTCTATCCCCAACCTTCTCGGACATCAACGCCTCGACTCATGCCCTAAAATGAGAATTTCAGCCGAACAACAAAAACCATCGCGATTTCCCCCTGGAATATTTTAGGTGGCAGTCATAAAATATCAATATGCAGCAATTTAACTTTTGGGTGCAAATATTTTTATTGCACGTTTTTTTTCTTTGAATTTTGTGGGTCAGATTTACAAAATGATCAATCTCTGCCGTTCTTGACATGAGATCCTAATGTTCCCGAGGATTTTAATTGCCTGGGTATCATAGAACGCAAATCAATTCGATTGTTGATACCTCTTTCAACTTTTTATTCCGCGGAATTTCCCAAAAAGTTGGCCGTGGCTCTGACAGGTGTTTTTGATTCATATTTTCGACAGCTCGTAGGATTGAGCTTCAGCTTGTTTAGTCCGTTCCTGTACAGATAGGTCCTTATTCGCCTCCAAGCGTCACTAGACAGTTCTTCCAAAGGGTTGCTTTGGAGAACCGTAACCCATGGGTTCTTTTCTGTAAAAAAAAAAAAGAGGAAGCAAGAATGCTGGGTTAGAGGTTGTTCCGGTTCTGTGCGTTCGTGCACAAATCCTAGTTTGTTTTCCAATTGTTACTCCAGCCTGGAGTAACGCTTTAAAGTAATTTGGAAAAATTAGCAGGACGTTAGTTCTGTGCTCCAACTAAAACGCTATTCTAAAAAGAAGAAAAAAAATTAGCACGCTCTTAACAGTACGGGAGCAAAGAAAGCGACGTTATTTCTAACTTTTTCAACTGCTGGGTCACGTTTGCCATGATGAACAAATATAAAACTGAAAGTAAATATTTAATCAAACAAATATGTAATTACAACTTTAAAAAATGTACGTTGCGCGATGGCAATAAAAGAGCGGCCTTTCCGAAGCAGCGCGTAACCGCTGCCGAAATACGCACAGTAAATTCACGAATGTTCTGAACCACGACATGCGACGATGGCCGAGAATGGACTGGAACTTTCTAGAAGAACAAATTTAAAAAAAAAGGAATAAGCCGACCGGGGTTCAAAACGTGTTCCTCCGCGCGGAAGCCGCGTGCGCTGCCAACTCCGCCGTGGGCACTTTTTTTTAAATCTTTTTTGCATCTGCTGCGGACAAGCGGCAAAATAGATTCTCTATTTCTAAGCGTTTCCTCAGACCTCTTCTTCAGCCAAAATCAGACTGGAGCGAAGTTTTTCTTTGGAAATTCTTGCAGAAATAATGAAGTTGCCTGGACGTCTAACGTGTCACAACGGCATTGTTGTGTTTTGAATGCACAAAAAGAAAAGTATGAGATTTACTTGCCTGTTGATGTTCTTTCAGTAGTTCAATTGTTTTTACGAAGGTTCAGCAATAGAATGTTAGCCACTTTTCAAATTACAAACCGTGAAAAAAAAACAAAAAAAACACGCAATGACTTGAGACTTTGCAAGCACTTACCCGGTGAGCAAATGATCAGTAAAACCCACGATCTACTGTCGGTGTCCACAAACTGACTGAAGAATGCATCTATGGATGGAAGGTGACATTCAAACGAGTTAAGAATTGCGTTCGAAGTACCACTAAAAGGCCAAGATATCAAAAGCAATTTCGCATAAAGATGTTGGCAAACATGACGCTAATATTTAGTTTGCCACGCAAAACACTACCAACCCGATTCTGTATAGTCCAACTTCAATGCGTACCAGGCGGGAAGGCAAAGGGGCGCTTGCCCTCCCCCCCCCCTCCCCCAACCAGTACTCAGTGTGTGTGTGGGGGGGGGGAGGGGGGGGCAAGGCATGTGTTTGCCCCCCCCCCCCCCCTTGAAACAGCCGCCACTGGGCAGGGCAAACACTGGCCGGCGGCGCCCAAGAAGTACCAAGGGCACCGTGCCCCATGGTCGGGGAGGGTGGGAGGGGGGGGGGGGGGGTCTGGTTTGCCCCCCAACTTAAAAACAAGTTGGTGCGCAACTGTCTAGCTTTATGAGAAAAATAATACAAAAACCTTACCACTGTAAAACTTGGAGTAGTGGTGGGCTCGATAGTTATTTTGTTATGATTGCCCGCAAAAATTAGGCGATCCGGCGGGAACCACTCACTGTAGAGTTCAATCGAATCCACACAAAAACACATATATGGTTATCGGGATTTTGCATAATTGTGGGAATTGTTCCCGCAACTCGTAGGGTCGTGCAGACGTAACGGTTTATTTTTTATTTTTTTTTTACAATATTCGAATTAAAGTTTTTTTTGTTTTTAGAATTTATGTTAGGATAAGAGACTTACCGTTAAAAAACAGAATAGTATAAGAAGGGGTGCTCTCCTCTGTGAACCTCCAGCTTCTATTCGAGATCAAGGAACCATTGTAGCTGTCGATGCAAGTGTGAAGATGAGTAAAAATTCCAGTATAGATAAGAAATACGCGAACGTATTTATAAATACTACACACTATTGAGTAACGAGTGTTTTACTCTTCACAGACCACTTTGTGTCACTTAAAAGAAGCGTGATAAACAGTAGAGATATGGTGATAGCCGCCGTGCAAGCTTTAGTTGTTATCGTAATTCGTACGGAGGGACGCGCGTAATTGTAAATGTTTCTGCTTGTGAAGGATCATCAGTGGCTACACCATAGAGTGTGCTAGAATATAAGGGAGCGTTAAAATAAAACCCCAAATAAATACCCATAAAAAAACAAAGCTGCGCTTACAAAAAAAGAAAAATCGACAGCTATATTTTGATCTATCGGTCAAACAGGCATATGCGAAATTCCGATGAATGAGAAATGATGGGTGTTCATTGTCTCTTTATTGTCACACTTCAATTAATCACGTGACGTCACGATTCGCACAGCGTCCTGCGACGTCACGGCGTCAAGTCTTGACGTAACTGACGTCACGTGGTGTCGCGGTATCATGTGACTCAACGCCACGTGGCACAGTGTTGTATAATGTCGAAGTCAAGCGAGTGGTCACGTGACATCACGGCGTCAAATCGAGGGAGTACGTCACGTGACATGACGTCACGTAACGTGGGCGTGAAGTCATGGGGTCACATGACGTCAGGTTACAGCAGAACTTGACACTCATGCGTTCTTGATCCAATAACGTTGTTTTCACCATCACGTCACATGACCCTACGATTTCGCATCACGATTCACTTGGCACTTTGGCGAACGGGAGTTGATGTCGCGTGGCCTTCCATATATACACGCCACGGACGACCATGAAAACTGAGTTCGCTCTTGTTGGAATGCGATTCTTCAAAAATTAGTCTTTGGGTTTTCTTCCGGGTTCGGATACGGCGCCTTTTATGGGCATCGTTCCTTTCAATCGGCAAATACCGAAACACGGCTTTTCGTGGAAAGTTGTTGATGGTATAGTGCGCTTCGTAAAACTTCCCTACTTTCCCCTTAAGCACCATGTTGACTTAATTATCCAAGAGCAGTCAAAGTACCGTTTAAGCCGACGTATACTGGAAATGGTAGTAAAACACCAAGCTGAAAAACAAATGTAAAATAAATTTGTGGTTATAAATTTGCAGGTAAGAAGAGAAAACAATCCACAAATTAGGGCTTCTGCGTACTCTTGCTCATTTACCGAAAACACGAGCCTCTGCATTATAATTTGCATTTTGTTTAAGCTAGAGTCGAAGCTATACCGCATTTTAATCAGCAGGACAAACCGTGTGTCAATCGTCAAAAGTGATGTAGATATAAATCATGCGGATAAACTATTTTTTGTTTTTGTTTTACCTGGTTTGGTCCTTCCAGTACAAGGTATTGGTGTCGGTCAAGTAGACACGAGCCACGCACTTGCTCTTGCGGATAGGAGAGTAGGAACGGAAGGTATCGTACCACGTGCGGTTTGCAATCTGATATGTAAACATACAGAACTTATTATTTACTTCAATTAAAATCACTTGCGTCATTTGACATCCGCACTGTGAGTGGTCATCAGATGGAACGAGAACATTTTACCGTTTTCAGTCACTCGGAACTTGATAGGCTTAAGGCCCGTTCACACATACAGTGCAATCGTTTTTGCGCACGAATGGAGGACTCTCTTTAACATAACCTAGCCTTGTGCGGCGCAATATCAGCGCCGCAATTTTTGCGTGCATATAAGTGCAGCACTAAATCAGTATTAGGGACAGCGCGGATGGAGGACTCTCTTTAACGTAACTTAGCCTTGTGCGGCGCAATATCAGCGCCGCATTATTTGTGTAACGCCAACTCAGCGTTGCATCAGAAAGGTCAGTGCTATTTCCAGCAATGACTGATAGCGCTGAGGTAGCCCTGTATTGCATGTGTGAACAAACCTTTAAAATTAACAAAATATCGAAGGTGCAAACTTTATGTTGCACCTTATGCATGGTCGGTGAATTTACCCGATACTTGGATTTTCTAAAAGGACGACCCGAACACGGAGGCGTCTTCTCGAGGAAATCAGAAAGGGGAGGATGGTTCATTTTCCTAAATGGGGTGATCAGCCTCGTGCTTCCAATTTCCTCTCCAATCTCATTGACCTTCCACTAATCCAACAAGCAGCGAATTTTATTGGTCGACAAAAAGAAATTTACCTTTTTTTTTTTAAAAAAAAGGGGTTTTACTGATAAGTTGGTGAGGTTCGAGTGTGAAACAGCTTTTGTTATGAATAACGTATTGGCGCATCTTTTGCCACGAGTGTCCCGTGGTACGCAATTGACGTGCACTAATATACTACAACAAAAAATAGTATCGCGATCGGGACTGAGTGCTACAGTAATCGAAAGTACTCCCAAGTCTGCTACTTTTGTGAATGGTCCTATTTCTTATTTAACTTTCCTTTGTAATATTTAGTTTTAGTACTTTTTTGTAAATATATTAGCAAAATTGAGTTGCAAGAACGATGAAGTTTTAGGTTCACGGCATACTTGCTTCCCCCATGGCAAGAAAAAATATATCAACACGTATTATCCAGTCGTTTTCGTGATCGCTTTTATATATCGTGACGAACAGTATCTTCACGCCTGTATTTTTCTCACCTCTTTCCCTTATGCATTTCGCATTGCACCAGCCAGCCCTCAAGCTTGGTAAGAATAAATTACCACAACTTTTTTACGCGGGAAATAGCTAAGCTGTTAGAATAATGTATGTATAACCATGCTTTTTTCTTGTTCTCAATCTGTCTTTTTTTTTTTTCATAAGGGGAAAGCGAATTTGAAGTACCCACTCTTATGTAATGCCTCTCATTGAGACCCTCAAGGTAATGAAATGCAAGGAAATTGAATGAAGCTCACTTACCTGTTTTAGACGGACCGATCTATGGTATTTGACGGGTTGGCAGCTGTGGCTACCAGGCCGTGCTGAGACGTAGCCGTACAAAAAGGCGAAGATCAGGACGCCGATGACGAACCCCATGTTGCGCGGTGCGTTCACCGCCAAACGAATGGGAATCGTAAACAAATATCCCCGCATTGATTTCCTAGAAGCGGTGTCAGGTGCCACGCACCTTGAAGGATAAAGTAGGACAATTTGATTAGCTGTTTTGTGCGACCATCACTGTCAAAGCCCGTGTTAGTATAAAAAACGAAGCAAGCACGCTCAGTCGGAATTTTACAGGTGTCAAAAGTAACAAAGGCCGCAAACGAGGCTATTTGTTTTTGTGGAGCTACTTTGTGATTATGATACATGTTATAGAATCTGTCCAAATTGGTCAAATAAAAAAAAAATGGTTGCTCATTTCTGTTTGTTAATTTAAGGGCGTGCACAAAACAAACAATGAAACGACTAATATATTGCAAACGTTACAACCATTCTTACGAAATAATTAATTTAATTTTATATAAATCTTGTTCTAACTGATATGTTTTTTTTTTTATTTCAATAAATAAGAAGGTTAAGAAGAATGGTCGAGCTATTCTGACTACGTTAGTCGCTGCTTCGCTCGTTCCCTGCACACAGAAAAAAAAAAAAAAAGTGGCATTTGCACGTTGAATGTTCCCTCAGTTTCGGAATCTTTTATGACAGTTGTTGAAGATGATTTAGCTTAATATTACATATCGCTAAACCTCAGCATTTTAAATAGAGGTGTTTCTTTTTCTGCTCCGAGATTACATTAAAAATCGTTTTGACGAATGACCATATGGATACCAGTGAATGACAAAGTCATTCGCTGGGATCTTTCTATGCTTCGCCGTAATTTGTTGTCCCGTGCTTTCATTTTTTATTATCAAACCTTTATGGGTTTATGATAAGAGATGGAATATAAACTTGCTGGGATTATAAAGAAAACCAACGCAGAATACAGCCTTTACAAAAGTTCATTCAGCAACATTGGCCGTCATCATTTCATGGGCACGAAGCGCGTGATTGGATCCGAGTCCTCACCGAACGCTGACGTCATTGCTCGCGTCCAATACATGCTCAGGGTACGTGCCCGAGCACTGGAGGAGTGGCGATGGGGCGATAATTTAAAAAAAAAAGTATATTATGCACAAAACGATAAAATTTTAATTATAACACAATTTTTTGAAACCAGATGGCCAAAGCGTAAACGAAAATTATAACTAATCAAGCAAAATTATACTGAGAAATAAGCTACAAGGGCACAAACGCCGGAGCAAACCCATATGACACTCAAACTGAATTTTATTTCTGTAAGAAAAAAAAAGTATACTTTTTTTTTTATTATTTAGATTTTAGATGTTTTACGCTCTGAAGTGTTATACCCACCTTTTTATAATTGACAGGACCAACCTACTCGAACGGTTTGCATCGTCCATCTCTGGGCCAGGAGGAACAGCAGCCAAAGGTGATGGCGAGAAGTGTGAGACCAGCGTTGGTTCTCATATTGACTGCTTTGGTATTCTTTCTAGAGAATACACAAAGACAAAAAATCACGAAGGATGAGCTTCTTTTACACCTTTTACCCTGTCGCAGTCACGAACTTTATATTAAACTGGTATTGATCGGAGTTCGGCTGGGTAAATCCCTTTAAAGTAATTAGTTTTGCTTTAATAATCATCTAGTTATTTTCATCCATCTAAAAAAAAAAAAGGCGGTCGTTCATAACAAAAAAGAAATGTATATGCTCGTTTCAACGCTCTTGGTCGCGTGATTTATAATTTGCAGAATATCTTAGATAATGGGCCGGTTGAAAGCTGCGAAGAATGCTTGATCAAGTTGATATTAAATCAAAACGCGTTTGTAAAAAAAAATAACAGAAAATAAAAGACGGGTAAATCAGACGGATGTGCAATATACAGTATTAAATTATTCGTCAGTGAAAATTTCATCGTCAGGTTTTATATCTGTATTCTATTCATAAATAAATTTTCTATAAGGTGGGTTAGACGGAAATACCAAATACTGACAATACATGTCAGTATTTGGATTGATAGATAGCGCAAAGTTGGAAGCTGACAGTGAAGGCATGGGGTATCAAACAAATTTTAATATCGAAGTACTAATTCTGTATGAAACCACGCCTTTATAGTTAAACTCGTGGCTTCTATTGAACTAATATAACTGTTATAATACGTTATAGGGCGTGTAAGTTCACATTGTTGTCTTGGACAGACAACATGATCTTCCCAACTGAAGTCTCGTAAAAGGCAGACAATGCTGTCAAAGGCAGTCATGGGCCCAAACTTCGACGCCTCTTTAACAGTATACGCGCGCCACCAAGATCATACACATATGGTACATAAGAAAGAGGTGGCACTCAATTGGTCGAACGATGTTTCGGCAAACGATGTCCCGTCCCGCCCTGATTTTTCATTGAAAGATACTTTGCGAGTGGTCGGCCACCGCGAAGCACCGTGTACGGGTGAGTGAGATAGGTTAACATTTTTGTAATGAGCGTTGTGAACGAAGGGGGTGGAGGGGGGGGGGGGGGGGGGGGGGGTATCACGGGCCCCAGTGATACGCCATTTGCTAAAACGTCGGTTCGATTAAATGACCTGCGTTCGCTAAAACGTCATTCGCTAAGACGCCGTTGGCTGATGTGATACGGACACCATAAGAAAGTGTGACGCGCTATGGTGCTCATGTTTTTTACACGAATCCTTTACAGCGTGAGAGTGAAGCAAAAGTCGCGCCTCCGTTACCGCTGCGCCATAGAAACAGCAGTTAGAAGTAGTATGTGCGACTACGTATTCCAACGAAGAGGACGGGATTCACATTCGTTGCCACACGCACGTCAATGGTCAAACAAAGGTGCACGTCAAAAAACTGCCGCGTACTCCTTCCAAATAAAAACGTGAAGAAAACATTGTATCTTAATAAAGCACGACTCAACTTCGCGCACAAGTACGATTTCAACTAGTGGCTTAGACGAACGTTAAGGTGCAAGATCCCTAAGGTCATTGGTATTGGTGTTGCTAAAACTCAGTAATACTGAAACACGTCACCTGTTTCTTGTGACCTATAAACCGAATAAAAGAAATAAACTTTTTTTTATATGTCGTGTTTTGTTGCAAACCGTTAATAGTTTAGGAAGTGACGAACCTTCTCAAAGTTTCGCGGAAATAATTTCGTCGCAAGTGTGTGATGGGAGAACCTCGAGAGGTACTAAAAAAGAATGCGAAAATTTAATAAGATTTTTTCACGTGAAGCTGTCACGACCTTTCATACGATGCGTGATCTGACCCGAATAAAGAAACGGTTTATATTCATTTTACAGCGATAGCTGTTCGTGGGACACATCGTGGGACCAGACTTGTACCGTACGCATTACAAGTAATCAAATTACTTGTAATCGATTACTTTTTGGAGTAATTTTGTAATCAGTTGATTACTTTTATTAGGCAGTAATCACAAGAGTAATCTGATTACTTTTTGAAATAATAAAATTACTTGTAACCGTTACAATCTGTCCACGAAACCGCCCCCCCCCCCCCCCCCCCCCCCGCCGGGCACACGCCTTTTTTTTCTTTTTATGAAATGACAAAAATAAAATTTGCTTTTTTTTTTTTCGAACGGAAAAAAGAAAGATTTTTGAGGAGCTGTAGGAAACGAGGTCAATCTCTTTCTATGTAAAGTTTCTGTGGAATGTCCGTTCTTTTACTTTTTGTTTGAGCTGGGACTGGGAGTGGGAAGCCCCAGGGAAGCCACAGGGCGTGACAAAGGCCATTCAGGGCGAAGTTTGAGGAAGCAGAATGTAGCTTTGCGAGTCCTTCGTTCAAACTAGCCCCCTCACGCACACACACACAGAAATTAAAAAAAAATTAAAAAATCCTGCTTAGCTACCTACTCGCAACCCGTAGGAGAACCAGAACCGAAGAATGCCTAAAGCGGATGCAAAATATAACGGAGGCAGTTGAAATATTTCCCCATTTCCCCTACTTTGTGACAAGCAATGTTTCGAGTTGAGAAGTGGTCAGGGCGATCTCTTCCGCTAATGAATACTACAAATGAATCTGTTTCAAATCCTGGAGCTGCTGCTCTTTTGTATAACATGCGAGCTCATCCACATGTGAATAATAAAATGAGCAACGCAAACTTTGAGCGACAACCCTTGCACAAGCTTAACAAGATCTAGAACCCCCTCCGCTCCCCCCCCCCCCCCCCCCACACACACACACACACACACGCACACACTGGCGAACGCCCAAATCATTAAACGTCTTCAAACGAATTCTATGCTTGTGTCCGCATTGTGAAGGTGCAACGCAAAGACCACGAAGAGGGAGTCAGTTTTTCCTCTTCAATACGTGTGCAAATGTGAAATATAGGTTGGAAGTAGTTCATTGTTATGAGCGCTAAAGATGTGTCTTCACACAATAAAGTAATCGGAAAAGTAACGATTACTTCTTTAAGTAATGTCCAATTACTTTTGCCGTCGAGTAATCAAGTAATCTAATCGAATACGTTTTAGCCAAGAGTAATAGTAATTGTAATCGATTACTTTTTTTTAGTAACGTGTACAAGACTGCGTGGGACACATCGTGGACACACCGCGCTCCCTATCGACGCTGGCCATTTGCGGAACTCCGCCAAAACATTCCACAGGCCGCTGAGAACAATGTACTAACAAGCAAGCAAGATAACATGCATAGTCATGCAACGTAGCAAGATAATATACATCGTCAGTAAAATAGCCTCCGTCGGCCAATCTGGCGGTGCATTGGGATTAAAGTTCCTAGATAAAAGCTTTCTACAAGTCGCGCCGACTACGTCACGGTGCAGATTTTAAGAAGCGTATGGCGGCGCACAGCAGAAGACTGAACTGAACGACGCCATTTTGTTCCCGCGAAATGTGCTTTGCAACTTGTATTGGTTGTCGTTACTTCTAACAATAAGCATAAAGGGCCTTTAAGTGGAATAGGTGTCTATCTGACCCAGAATTGGTAGAAACAACAATTCTCGGGAAACGCAGATGAAACTGTCTTAGAATTTTACGATGCATCCCGTATTAGAAAGCAAAGGGAAAGCAAGTGTGTCAGTGCCCCCTCAATGCACCAGGGATGTAAAGAGTTTTATTTTCTAAACGAATAACCAAAAAGAGGGCATAAATAGACGCTTTAAACACGCGCCATATTGAGCCTCCATTGTCGACTTTCTCTAGTCTTACCGAGGTGCCGATGCATTGAAGCAGGCGTTGACGAGTTTTTACAAGGACCTATGCTGGGGAGAAGGACACAGTAGATCATAAAGTGGCAATAACCTGTCCTGCCGTGGTTATGATGAAGTGAAGCGAACGGAATCAGAGAGAACAAAAACTGAAGGTTGGTTAAGGCGGCGCCCAAGCACAGCCGCCTGAAAGCGTCTATGGTGTGTGTTTGTTTGAACAAACCTTCATTTGATAGAGCACTTCGTCTAGTCCCCTTCCTTGTTCCTGTTTAATTCGGCGCTTTTCGTTTAGCTTGTGTTATTATTTGTATCGAAGTGACGTGCAAAAACACGCTCCGCTCATACGCAGACAGCTCAAATGTTCTCTACTTAATACACCCTCATTGGTTCCAAAACGCTATGGAATTTTCGTCCGGTGTGGCACTCGTTTTAATACGAAACGTCCATGCGGAGTCTATAGGGTACGCGCTCGGTTCCTTATTTTTAATTCAGTCCATCTGCTCCAAAATGACAAAAATTACACCTAAGGGGCTCCGACGTACCTCAGCTGTCGCTGTGCTTCGCCTTGCGGGTTGCGTAAGTCTTTACATTTACGCAACGCATAGAAAAGAACAGCCAGTGACAGTTCTTTTCTGTCCTTTTTTTATGTCACGTGTGGCCGTTCATTTCATTATCAATTTCGAGAACGGAAGGAACCCAGTAGTTTAAGTCATTTACTTTAATTTGTACTTGAGTAGACTTTGATCCGTTTTAATTGCCATCGTTGGCGTTTAAGGTAAATACTGATTGTTCTAAATTTAATTTCTCTGAAACTTTGTGTTTTGTTGGCATCACCAAAAGTATTTAATTATTGCTTCGGACATACTGGCAGCGATTTTGACGATAATGGTAAACTGAACGTAGGACATTAACGTCTTAGAAAACCGAGACCGGGGACAAAAACACAGCACACAGTTAGGAGAGACTAGTGTGTATGTCGCCCCTCTTCTTGTCCCTCTGTTATTTCTATATTTGGAGCATTCGATCAAAGGATGTGCTATAATAAATCCCGTTGCCCTTCAGATATATTATAACAAACATGCGTGATTATTCAAAATTGTTATAAAGTCAAGGAATTCCAGAATTTAGATTCATTAAAAAGTAATGAAGCCTCGAGAACCTAAGAAAAGGACAGCGTAATTGCCTGCAAGAATTCTTCGAGAATTTTAAAATTTATTTTTCATGGCACTGAAGAATTTTTACGTTGTTGAAATGGACTGTACGGTATTTTCCCGGCCTGGTTTTGATACGCAATGACAATTACGTTCGTTACCATTACCTTCCCTTTCAAAGAACTTGTACCTTAATGTAATTTTTTGCAACAAACAAGTTTTGACAGTTTTATTTATTTTTTACTTTTTAGCCTCACGTTATTTTTATACTGTCTTATGACCAAACTCTGATGACTCCTGGTGCTACAAATTGGGTTAAGAAAAAAGAAAAAAAAAAAAAAAGAAACGAAAAGATGGCCTCCCTGTATCATGAACTGGAATTCATACTTCACAGATTTACTATCTCGCTTTCAACGCCTAGAAGGTAGGTGACTTCAATCTTCCGAAACCAAAGAATGCTTCTTTATGATCTGGAGATTCAGCTGTCGCGATTTCCTGCCGGGATCTCTCTATGGTGGCAATAAATGCTGCGACGGAAAGACGTCCCTCGTTCATTTTGTTGACCTTAATCGGTATCGGGCGGCCTTTATTTCGCACAGGCTGGGAGAATAGATAAGGTATAAAGAACGCTGCCATATTGATTTCATTTTTATGACTTCTGGGACCCAGATTGATTATTTTTAAGTCTCGGTTATACTTTTAAGGCTTCTGAGCCGATCGTGAGAACGAGTGACTCTTTGATGCACAATCTGACAAATGATCTAGAGGTTGCATCGAAAAAAATGTATTGCAACTTAATAGAGGTTCTTGTCATGAATCGGAACTTTCGCGAGCGCGAAGCAATATAAATTATAGTTAATAATTGTTTTGTTTTTATTTTGTGTTGTTGAGCTCTGGGAACATTTTTAGGTGGAGCTGAGTTATCCTGCGACACGATTATTTGTTCTTTATACTTTAATTAGCCGCACAGCTTATTCAAATATCTTAAGCCAAGTCCTCGATATATTTCTTCAAAGCAGTGGTCGATAATCCACGTATTCTCCTTTCTTTTTTGGTTTTGATCTGACGTTTAAGCCATTTTTAAGCTCCTTGCACTGAATCCTCAAACGTGCATGGCAACAGTTAAGATCAGCAATAGTATTTCAGATCGTCTCTTGAAATTCCGTGCCGCGCATACGAACTTGGCTCTGATATTAGACGATGGCTGGTGATATGACGCGAAAAAAAAAAGAAAGAAAAGATAGGCTGAATTCTTTTCATTCTCCTTTTATCTAAGATTCATTGACTCCATCAAGGTTAGATATGTTAACCTGAGAGAAAGTAGGGCTGGACGTCGATTAAAACTTTTAACCCGATTAATCTTTACCCTTTAATAAATTAATTAGTCTTTTAATCTGTCTCGTTCATTTTTATACATAATATGTAAAAAAATCCCCCCCCCCCCCAAAAAAAAAAAAAGAACAAAAATCTTTTTTTTTTTTTTGGCTTTTGTTAAATATGTGACAAACAGCGTAATATATACAAATTTGATTTCGAATCGACCTCGATATGTAGTTCAGAACAGTTTAAGGACACTCACACTCACAGATTATTACTTCAGCTGAATGAAACAAAGAGGTTCGTTAATAATCTCGGGCAAGAGCAACCTCCCTTGATTGTTCACAGTAGTCTGTTGTGCTAAACGAACACTCGAACGCCGTTCCCGTGGCCTGGACACGTGCAACCTTTTGCAATTATCTCGAGTTACAAATCTCGCCCTACAGTCTGCTTTAGGCTAAAATTTCACCTAAAGCTTGCTCTTTGTACACGTGTAGTCGTCCACGTCTTCGTGGTGAAACTGTTGAATTTTTACTTTCTTTTTATCATGAAAATTTTACCAATAAACCGGTTAAACAATTAATCGTTATTATAACATTAATCGATTCAAGTAGTTCTCTGTTTCACGTCAAATTTATTTATTTCCAAAATACATGTGTGAAAATCAGGACATTCTAGCTCGTTCTTGTTTATCTTTTCATTTCAAAATATTATCAGTTTTTAGTGAGACTATAATTGGATAGCATATATGCGGGTGGCACTCAGTTGGTCAAATGACGCTTCAGTTAACGCCGAATTTTCATCGAAAGACACTTTAGTGGATGGTCGGCCGTGGGCCAAAAGGGCTGACATTTTTGTAAATGAGCCGCCGCAGACTGTCGCCGTAATGCGGCCTGAACGGAAGGGGGCGGGTTGATTAACATGCTCCACATCCTTCGGTGAAACGTCGATTCGCTCAAATGACCACTGTTCTCTAAAACGTCATTCGCACATGTCATAAGGACCCGCCATATGCACTCTCTGGCAATAAACAAAAAAAAATGTAACACACACTTTCCGATTACGATAAATTTTGATAACATAACATTCTCAGATGGATTAGCCAGTGTTGAAAACAAATTGGCTAATTGGGCTAGTTGGTGCATAAACTAAAAAGTAATAAATAATAATTGGGGGTTGTGGGGATGTTTATACAGCGTGTAGTTGGTCAGCCATTAAAGTTGCGACGAGTCACACGCTGTAGATGAGCAATTTAGCCAGTGCAGTACAACCGCTAGCCTGGGATCTTTAACGTGCACCACGCAGTAGTGATACAGACTAAAAGTAATAAAACGCCGAAAACAACAAGGACCAAGACGAAGTAAGACAACAGAAGGCGCTTTGTGTTGTCTTCGTTTAGGTCCTTGTTGTTTTCGGCGCCTTATACATGTTTAATGCTCATTACAAATACAGTTTATCGACAAAAAAGATGTTACTCAGCAATAAGCTACAACGGCACAAACGCGGGAGCGAACCCATATACAACACTTAAACTGTTTAACCAACCGACAAACACAACAACAAAACAAAAAGTCATACATAGATGTTTAATTTCACAAATTCATTTTATGATGTATAAATTTACACAGCGACGCAAAAAAAAAATATTTGTGTAATATAAATATTATATAGGGCTCGATGTCTGTCCACACGGCGGCCTCGTCTAAGCTCAACATCTGCTTGGTCGTCTTCAAACCGGGATGTCCTTTCTTAATGTCCAAAGCGACCCGGAGGCTTCAGCAGTCTTCCTGATCTCCTGTAGACTACCCTAGCCGCGGCTCTGCCTGGGCGTCTAGTTTCGAACTAACCTTGACGTGCACTGCGTAAGTTTGGGCCCCGTAAGCAGTTCTACAATCACGCACAGCTTAAGAATTGCGGGGCGTGACAAGCCCCCGAGCGTCAAGTCCCCAGCAACCAACGAGCTTGCGGCATTACAAGATAAAAACGCTGAGCCGACCACGAAGCAGAAAGCGCGAACGTAATAATCTCACCACCGCTCGCCTACTCAAAAAACACGTCTGTGAGCGCGGATTTCCAAACTGATTTCTCATTCCAAAACATGTACACTGCCTACGTTAACGCGACAGTGCAAGAGGGGAAGCACTCTTCGTATAGTGTGTCGGAACTAAGAACTTTTTTTTACATCTTATTCTTATGTTTTTTAAACACAAATTTGCGGGAACTTCTTCCGTCGCCTTCAAGGGCCCCAATGCCCGAGAAAGCGTGACAGAGTTTCCAAGGGTCGCGGAAGAGCTTCCGAGTTTCGCCAACGCCTTTCTCTCGCGCGCAAGTTTTCCTAATGGCCCGGTGGGCCAGAACGCATATATTGAGCTGGCACACGTATAAAAGGTTGGCGCTAACGCCCGGCTGCCTCAAGTTCGCAGCATATCTTCCTATACGTCCCGACGCCGCAGGACAGGGACAAAAAGTTGGTAGGTGCTGTCCGAGGAATAACAAATAGGCTACACTTCCCCTGGACAGAAGTGATGACCGTAAGTACGAGCGTTTATTGAATTGGATTCATCGTACAGCTGTTGTCATATTGTATCATTCTGGACATCAGAAATGTAGCTCAAAGTAACTATATCTTACGAAGGACCACGATAGGTGACTAGAGGAACTACAGTTGATTTCTGATCTGATTTTCGACATCTAAAATACCTGCGAGTTTGGAGTAACTATATACGGAACCGCCGGACAGTCGCCAAGGGCAGATAAATAGACCTGAGTGTGTATCCGTGAAGAGGCTTTGCTCGAAACCGCTACAGGCGAGGACACCGGACCCTTTTGCCATAAAAGACGTCAGCCTGCTTTCTTGTAATTTAGCGAGTTTATAACTAGTTGTCACTAGAGAATTTCAAGCAACTAGACCACTACACTAGGAGCCATTTGCGTTCATCACTTCCTAGATATGCCAGACAGGTCATTTAGAAAAATGTTACTACAATAGTGTATATCGTCAAATCTTCCGTGAACGACCCATATCTGGTATATTTTCAAACTTCTTCGAAGGAACCGTTTATAAAATATGTATATATATATTTTTTTTTCTACCAGACAACCATATCAGGCACGAATTTCGAAATTATGTCTCACGAACGTCTGTACTTTTAATCTGCCAAAAGGATTCGATCGGACTCGACCATATCACCCCCATTCCTCGTTTTCTTTATTTTCACCGCGTTAGATGCAAATATATACATTTAAGTTCAGGTCCCATTTGGTTCCTCGCTAGGGTGACAGCAGACCGGATGCAACGTGCCGGCTGCACCGATCAATCATCGAGATCGTGCCACCTAACCGAGGCCTTCGAAAACCACCCATCGAAAAACGCGGCAACAAATTTCAGTGAACAATGCGCGATTAACCCATCCGGTGTGAAGCAGCTTCCGCTTCACTGCCAGAACCGAATGACGAACAGTTAATCGAAGGCTTTGAGATTGATCGACTCTCGTCGACGGCTCGTTTCGACTCCCTCACCGTCGCGTCGGAGCAAAAGCGGTCGGGGTGCACCCAGAGAGGCTACGGCACACTTCCATCATATCGACCTCGATCGGGCTCGTGGCGTCTTCATTGAACCCTCTAAAAGCCCGCATATTGAGCATTCAAATGGCGCAGTATATAGCGTTCCGTGGCAGGGGAAAACGAGCCGAAGGTAATTCGAGCGCCACGGGTTCCGTATATCCGTCGCGTGATTGCGGCGGCGGCGGGGTCGCTCCGTGTCGCCTTGGAAGATTAGACAGTGGAGTATAGGGATTAAAAAGCGGGATTACCAGAATCGCGCGTTATCTTCGAAGTTATGCGGTCGTGACCTCAACCGTGGCTTAGATGGACAAGCGATGAGAGAAACACGGGGGGAATTATTTGTCGCGGCTCGTCCTTCCTATACTCGGCGACAAGTTGTTCCCTCCGCACATGCCTCTACGAGTGTGGCGGGCGTTAAAGGGGCGTGGAGCGATACCACACAGACGATGAGGCCTGTGCCTTTCCCTCCCGAACGTCATCACTGGTGAATGCACGGGGCATCGCCTGGTTTGCGTGAGCAATATCACCGGCGCGCCTTGCAGCGCCTAACAACAAGCGCGGAGCGATGCGGAGAGAAAGTCGTCTGCTTCTAGCACAGGGTTTGCGGTGACGTCATGATGACGTCGAGCTCTGATTGGCTTTGATTGAAAGGATAGTGAGTAGACCTCAACGCTAGACGCCTTGAGGTCTACCCACTATTTTTTGTTTTTTGATCAGCCAATAAGAGCTCGGCGTTCTGACATCATTGCAACCCCTGCAAAAAAGCAGACGAACTTGCGCTCCCCATAGCAAGCGGCAATGATAAGACGGACGCGTCTGCCGCCTCGCGGCGTTTTTCGTCGAGCTTCAACCTATTTGCCACTTGGGGGTGGGTCGGGCGGGCATCCGCTAATGATGGCGTCATTGCTTAGGCCTTGCCTTCTATGTGGCATTGCCTGGATTCGCTCCTTGGATTAGAACGCCACGCGAGATCCGGTAGAAGATTCGTTCGGCTTTTGGGCAGGCCGAGATGGCGTGTATATGTGGTGGTTTATGGGACGCAAGGTTGCTTTTTTTTCGTTGTGGAAGCGTAGTATACCGTGTGGCGGAGGGATTATATGCCTTTAGAAGGGGCGGCCGCAGCAGCTGTTCCACTGTACGGGATTAAGAGAGTGGGACTCCAGTGTGCTGAGATAAAGCAATTCCTGATAGGATGAATGGAAAAAGATCGCATTCTGCACTCCATATCACCATGATTGCGTGCAGTGCTAGCAAATGCAGACACGCGAGCTCAAAATGCTCTTAGTGCAATAATACTCGTCCAAAAAACAAAAATCTACTTTCTTTCGCCACGTGGTACGAACTGTGCCTAGCCAACGCCCACCATAATACAGCATAATCCTCTGTACAATAAATACCGTTTCACCGTCGTTAGGCGCTGCGCCGTAAGTCTTCGTGGTATGGGCGACTTGCCTTCCTGCGGCCTCGCTGCTCTCTTGAGCTGAATTAAGTCTCAATATCAATACTGCATTGAACTTATGACGTACAATATGTAGGAAGCAACTGGTGTTTTGATTTCAATCTGGTGCATTGAATAAACTTTTTTTTTCGTTTCTTTTCGACTATTTGTTAGCATTTTCGATGATCTTTCTGACAAATAATACCACGAAAAAATAGCGATATTTTTGGAAATCCACGTGTTCTTCGTCTGTTCAGTATTTAAACAGACGCCGAGGGCTTCAAATCGTACTTTGAATCAATTCGGCCTAATGCCTTCAGGCGATGGTGGTTTCGTATACAGTGATTTCCCTACACACGTCCTAGGGGGGAGTACACCCCCCTTGTTTTTCTGAAGGCACCCCCTTAATTCACAACGACTCCCCTATTCTCAATGCCCCCGCCCCCCCTAACCTCCCCCTAAAAATGTATATACCCACCCTAATTTCAGTTCCTGGGGAAACCTCCGGTTTCCTACCGTCGTTCTGGCCGCGTCAGTGCACTTGGGCTTTGGTGGTGCTTCGGCTCTACGATACCTGGCTCTTGTCCGGAGAACGCACACTAAAACCGGAGTTGGGCCGGCGGGGACATGCGTCATATTACCCTCAGCATGTCAGACTCTAGTACATACATACGACGATACCACCTTCGCCTCCTTACTCTAATAGCTCTTTATCTCCCTTCCACTCCATAGGACGAACATCCTCTCGTCATAGGTAACTGTTGCAGGTTAAGAAAAGCAGAACAGACCCATCCCACAAAGCTCGCCATGATTGGTTAGTTCCTCCTCTCCAGCCTTCGCTCTTCAAAAGCGGAAAGCGCCGAGCGCTTTGTGGGACGAGCTGTCCTGATTTTCTTAGTATGCAACAGACTATAACTCAGCGTGTTACGATCCCCTCCTTCCATTTGGTATTTTTTTAAATAGTAAACTTACTTCATCGGCCTTTTAGAGCGTTATGTACGGCGCCTAATCTCTTTGAGAAATTCTATATGAAAAATAAATGAAAAAGCCGGCCCCCGTTTTCTTTTGTATTAGTCTAGCAAACGCAGTGCTAACACAGAATGTGATATCATAGTGCGGGGCTTTCTCAAAGCCTGTGTCGGAGTGTGAGACGCACTAGGCGGACCGCGCCGTTTTCACGGAGCAGAGTCACGCTGCATATGTCTGATGACGTGATGTTTTCCTCCCGCCGGAAGTAACATGGATGCACTCGAGGAAGGCGTTCGGCTGGCACTGGTGTCCAATCGGAGAGGAGCCGAGCGCTTGTGTCAGCGGTCGGCTGGTAGTGGGCGTTATCAACTTCCGTCCCCGATCGGGGAACGGAAATGGTTAGCTAGGTGTCAGCCATATGGTTAGGTTAGGTGCCAGCCATTTTGCGCTAATAGTGAGTGTGGTCTTTTTTGTTGCTGTTTTATTTCTTCAGAGGCTGCTATTGGTTTCGTTCGTCCTGGCGGGCGTGGCCACGGGCGTTCTCGGAGGCTCCGTGTATGCTGCTCCGGCGGCTCCGGTAGTGGCCGCCGCTCCAGCGGCACCTTTGCTAGCCGCCGCTCCGGCTGCCCCTTTGCTTGCCGCTGCTCCGGCGGCGGTCCTGGCCGCACCCACGGCCGTCTCCTACACGTACCGACACCAGGTGCACCATCCCGTGGCGCACGTACCCTACGCATTGCCCTACGCACTCGGCTATTACGGTGAGCGTGCGCCCATTTTATATATAGACGCTTTGCAGCACCTGTGCATGCGCACCGCCATAACCGACCTTCAGTTCTTGTTTCCTGTTATTACATTTACTTCACTTCATGACGTTACCGTGATCGTTACCTTAGCGGGGCAGGTTATTGCTATTTTAGGTTCTACAGTGTCCTTCTCCACAGCATTGGCCTTTCTGAAGGCTTGTCAACGCCCGCTTTAGTGGCTCGGCACCTGGGAAAGACAAGAGAAGGTCAGCAATGGCGGCTGTAATTTGGCGCGTGTGTAAAGCGTCTATTCGCCGTCATTGTACTGGCTGTTCCTAAGCTGCATTCGTGGCCATCACTTCTTCATGGTTGGGCAGTAGTGGAGAGCCTCGATCTAAGAGAGGGAGCGACTCAAACCATGGAGAGCGTTTACAGCCTAATGGCGGACGCCTCTCTTGTGCAGATTTGTCGTAAGTGCGTGTGCGTTGCGTTGTTGCGGAGTGAGGACGAAAGCGGGCAGAAACGCTTGCAGACGATAAACGCTTTCGTCACCTCTTCGAAGCTCATATTGCAAACGCGGCCCATGAATCACGTGACCTCGTTCGAGCGGTTGGAAATATTCCGAAATCTAGGCACGCTGGTCAGGAACACCCTGCGACGTTGCAGATAGTGTTTCGTCGGCATGTCTTCTGCTGTGAAATCCGCGTATTATGAAGTGTGTGTGTGTGTGTGTCGAGGAGAATCGGGAATTTCGGACTACTTTCTTCGGTGATAAACAGCGCGCTGTCGACGACTGCAGGCAAGTGGCACCGTGCTCGCAAAAACCAAAAACGATGTGTCCTCCGATTAAATGCGAGAGGCTCGAATGCTATGCGTTACAGGCCCTGCAGACTAGTTTTTGTTGAAATCTCTTACGTAGTGTTACGCAGATTGCTTGGAACGAGCTCAAAGAAGTACGTACAGTGTTGAACCACTACAACAGTGGAAGCTTTTTGTTTTTGTTTTCCCTGACACAGGAAGCTAAAATTTTGGGAAAATTATTATCTGCAGAGGTTAAAATATTTTTAAATGTGTTGCTTCGTGCTTTTTTTATATTTAGATTCATGAATTTCGCATGCATTACGATACTTCTGAAAATATGCCTCTCAGAAGAAATTTGACAGCATAAGTGCGCGAGGAAATTAGGCACTGCTTTAGCAAGAAGCTCTAAAATCACTGGTCAGGGCGTTTTATAAGTTAAAAGAGGGACAACTAAGACAATTCAGAACGGAGGCTTTTCAAAGCACAGGCGAATTAACTGAATGATATTGATTCTTCGCGTGCCCTTTGGCATGCTTTAATTCGCTGATTCTCTAAAGGCCTTCGTTCTTAAAGTATTTCAATTTCCTCTGAAACAGGGGTATTTCTAGCTGGGTGTTTATACAGAGACCCGTCGATGTGCCCTTGGGATTGAACAGCACTGTTCGCGCTGTAGAAGAAACATTTTGCCAGTGTAGTCCACCACATCAATTATACGTTCCCACGCTCGTATATAATTCTCACCCAAATCGAAATGGGCAGGGTCGGGGATTGAGAAGATGATCTCTGGGTTCTGCAGCGTGATATTTCGTACCAAGTGTTCCAAGCAACGGTGCACTAACGCGCTTGGCTACCCATCCCTCTTTTTTTTTAACATGTCCATCGAGTTTATTTTTTAGTCACGTGTCACTGGAAAGATATCCAGAAAACAGTTAACCGTAACGCGTGCGAGAAAATGCACACACGTTATCTTAGTTAAGTTTCTCTTCTAAATGATGTGATCGGATTTCGTGTGACTGGCGTGTCATTATAACCCCGGTTGTCACCGGCATTTTGTCGTTCCAGGTTAAAACTCCTCCAAAAAACACTGGAGCATTGTGGCGTTTGGCGTGGAGCAGAACGAACTGCAGGACGGATGCCCTCTTGTAAAAGGAAGGTTCCAGAAATAATGTACTTGTGAATAAACTTAGTATACAACTGTCACAATGTTCGCAAATATTTCTAATACATCGTGTCTTCATTAGGAGTTCTATTATCTGCGAGTTGTGATTTCTACGCCCGCTCCCCCTGGCGCCATCACCATAATCCAGGTCTCGCCTTTTGCTTTCTGTATGAAGAGAAGAAATTGCTCAGATTTTTCGCTGGTGATTTTTTGCTGTTGTTATTGCTTTATTGGTATAAACTGTATTGATCAAGCAAGTAAAATTCAAAAAGGCATAAAAATCAACGTAAAGGTTGCCATTTTCTCCCTGAATTAAGCCTGTACCCCATACGCGCGGTAATTACAGTCAGCTCCTTTGAACGTCTGACACAGCGACATAATGCTACGACTTTATGGTGCTCATTACAGGTGAACGATTTTGCGGTGGCCGCGTGGTGGATCGATAGCTCTCCTCAAACACTCGAAACATATCCACGTTGAGCAATAGAGGGATGGGTTCATTGCATGGGTCCGCGACTACTAATGCCAGATGAATTCCGCCTCTCCGAAAAGTGTTCGGACTGCTACTAAAATTCTTACCCACATTTTGTCACGTACCCTATCCTATGTTCACTCTCTGTTTGACAAATGCAAGACGTGAAGAATTATGTTTACGCCTCGCGCTTCGTGCTTCGTTGTTCGGGGTTCATATCGACGAATGCCGCAATTTGATTGGCTGTGGAGCGCTAATGAGATGCTTAGAAGTCACCCCGCTTTGCGCTTTCTTTTTTTTTTTTTTAGTGACGCTAAGCATAATTTCGAGTGACCAGTCCGTGTGACAAGTCCATCACCACTCACCGTAGTAGACGGGACGTTCGGCTTTCCGTCCCCTCACAGTTTCGAAATCGCTCGGCATAAGTGCAGAAGAAATTGATCGATACCTCAAAGCATACGTTTTCGCAAATTTTAGAACCAGTTATGAAATACAAAAAATATTAATTGGAATTATTGGTCATTCCTTCAACCTATTGTGGCGCCTTTACTGCCACCGGATATCCGCCCTTTCGGTCTAAACAAGAAACTTTTTTTTGGCTATTAGACATTCCCCTTGTGTCGGTCCTCTCTCTCTCTCCTTCCTTCCTTACTTTTTTAATTTCTTTTTTTTATAATTTGGGTGGTTACGTGGGGTGCCCTAAGCTTTCCCCTCACCCGTATTTTTTCACTTCTTGACTTACAGACCTCTTGCACCTTGCTTGGCAACTTTTCCTCGTCTCCTTCTGACTCCATGACGTCCCGTCTGTCACTAGTTACCTCCGTCTTTTGTATATACGTTGTATATATATATTGATCTGTCATCTCCACTTTTAGTATACCTGAAGAACACCGCTTGGTCGAAACGTCGTTCACCTCCTTTCCTCAGGCACTTCTCTTTACCTTATATCCCTACTAATGTACTGACAACTATACTACGTTTCAGCTTAAGTCCAGACGTTGCCAACCTTATGAGGTAATGGGATCAATCGAGCAGCGTCAAAAGCTGAAGTCGCTGGGCCTCTTCGGTTTAGGATTGGTTCAGCGATAATAGAACACTCACAGAAACATGGAGAACACCATGATGGTGCACTTTTGGTGGTGTCTGTTTGGTACCGTTGGCTCATAGTGACGACTGCGCCTGGACTTAAAGGTGCCCCAGGAGGCTTTTGAGGTCGCCTAAATATGGCGACCTCAATCTCAGAAATCTCCTCAGGGCACCTTTAAGGTGAAATAATGCATAGCCCCTTCGTGGACAAACAAAAGATTTGCGTCGATCAAAAACCAAGACGCTGTCTATAGCAGAAGCACTAACGTGCGACTCAGAAGAAGACGTCAGTTCACGAGCGGCATACGGGTGCACGAGCACGTAAATCAATCGTAGCCACGTGATCGTACCAAACGCATAGACTGCCTTCCACTCCTCGGCGCCACAGTGCCTTGAATGCTAAAGAGACCTCCCCCGGTTTCTGGCAAATCCGTGTTACGATCACCTATGGAAATGCAAGCGCCCCTTCGTGTATCGGTGTCCTCAAAGTCGTTTCCCTCGGGGCGTTCACAAAAGCATACGGCTGCGGGAACAAACCAAGATGTAGCCGGGATCCCTTCATTGCCTATGCGTTGGAGATCTCCGCGATCCCGCATTGACAGGGTTTTATCTGGGAACAACATAGTCCACAAAGCGGCCCTGCTGTCCCAGCACTCCCGTCAAACCGATCATAATTTGTAGCGACATATACTACTATTAAAGGGCTTGAGCTTGATGTTTCATACATTAGGTAGAGGTGAAATGATGATATTACAATTCTTGTCCATAGGGGGAGCGGGCCTCCGCCCAACGAAAAAAGTTCAGCCGCAGGCATCCATCGATCCTTTTAAATATGGCTTGCCATCTCGCTTTGGCTTGTTTTCGATGTGGCCGAAATGGCTTTTGCCCAAACGGACAAGGCGAAACTTAGTTTTATATCTTACGTAGAGTAATTGCACATACCTAATGTAAAGATATAATTTACTACGTCATGACATTTGCAGAAAACACTGTAATGTGTACAATCGTGGAACTGGTACGTTCCCTTGTATAGATCAATATCAAGTAAAAGTTCTCGTCAAGCATTATCGCCTTCGCTCGAACCAAAATTTAAAAACATGTCAAATGGCAGATGATGAAATAAAAAAAAAGGAGAAAGATATTTCTAGATAGCGGTATTAATCGTAAATATGCCGCGAGTGTAATTCTAATATCTTTTACGAGTTTAATAATGTCCCTTAAAACCCTGCACACTGCAACTGTGCGCACGGCATAATTTGAGAGCCGTTGTGACGTTTTCTAAACAGTGGAATTTACGCCTTGGATTTCATCATGTATATGAAGATGACTAATTATATAGAAGCGAAGTGAGCCTATTGCAACAGGGACAGTATAAACAATCTTCCTAATTGCGATACTCTGGGGAAAGTTTTTAAGCCATTCATTTTGCACGCTAAACTAAACGTACGTATGGGTCTAAAAGCATATTCACTCTCCATTATTTACGACTTTAAAATAAAAGTCCATGGACCACTTTTTTTTACCGCAATGCACAATGTATTGTGCTGTTCCACAATACTATATGTGCTGTCAACTATATCTGCGAAACTATGTACAGACTCCAAGAATATAAAATACCCATTCGACAAGGCAGTTGCAGGCAGCTGCGCTACATTCACTATAACTAGGCCCATAATGCTTGGCGTGAGGACAAATTTGTGGCGAATTCCTAGGTAGTTGTGTTGTCTACGTAAAATGTCCTAGTATCACAAACGTTTAGCGATACTTAGAGTTTCTAGACGTCTGACGCCTGTCTTCACGGCGCACTTCATTAAATAGTTGAATGCGCAACATTTGTACACTGGATAATTGTTTCTAGAATGAAGCGATACTACCGCTAGTCGAGCTGAGAAAAATAGCAATCTTCTAGAGCCTTCCATATATTTCTAGAGCTCCTCTCCCTCAGTGCTCACAGTTGGTCGAGCTCCTCCTTTCCTACCCCTCTGGTCACATGATCTCTTCGTTAACCAATCAGCGCTGAGCACCTCACTCCTCCTCTTCTACCCGCCAACCAATAGGGGGGTCGAGCCTCGCAGCCGCGCTTTTATCAGGGCTTCACAAAATACCGAACACCTAGCCGAAGAGCGTTTCATGTTAATATATGAACCTTTGTTTTTAGAACCGCCGCATAAACTGACTAGGTGGTTGGGTCATTCATATTGTTAATGACTGTTCGTCCTTTCATCTGCATGCCTCATCAGATTAACTAATCACTACCTCGTTTAGTACATCTAGATTTTTCTTCAAACGGTTGTGTTTGGCAGCTATAAACCGCATTACGATGTTATTCATAACTGCCGTTGATGTGTTTATAAATGTCTCGTTGTAGGAAGAGTGTTATCTTTTAATGTGAAATGTTCTTTGGCTATTTGCTCCAGATTTCGTGGAGCCGAATTTTGTAAAGCCGTGGTCTGTGGTGTCCCATAATGCAGCGCGCGCAGAGTTGCATTATGGAACGTCACAGACCTACACACCAATTCAGTTTCTCCGCTAAATTTAGCGGAAAAGTTGAATTAGTGTATAAATCACGTGACATCAGATCACGTGACGTCAATTTCCCCGCTAAATTTAGGAGGAAAATTAACGTCCCGTAAGCTACACACCATTTCAGTTTTACCGCTAAATTTAGCGGGGGAAATTTACTTCACGTGGCCTATACGGCAATATAGTTTCACCTCTAACTTTCGTGGGAAAAGTAACGTTACGTGATCTACACCCCAAATCAGTTTCTTCGTTAAGTTTAAGGGGGGAAATCGACGTTATGCGACCTGATATCACGTAATGCTAAGACTTTTCACGTATCAACACCATTTCCCAGCAATTTGCCATAATTAGTTTTTGCTCTCTTATTAACTGCATTACGTTCAGTTCTACAGTATAACGTTTTGTTATATAGAAAAAGCAAAAATGTCTCAAGTGAAAAAAACAAAACAGAAAAAAATGCTCTCTGTTTCTTGTTTACGATGTTAAGATAATTATTTAAAAAAGGGTCTACCATATACGACACGTAAACTACTACACTATAGTGGCAATAAACACCACTTGATTCATAATTACGTGGGTAAGCACCGAGAAACAAAAAGACAAGAAAGTAGACAGGCAAGGGCGCTTGTCTCTCTACTTTCTTGTCCCAGTGTTGTTGTCTTTCGCTTATCCACGTGAACTCAAACGACATTTAAATGAGAAAGGTCATCGCCAGACCCTTATGAAACATACATTTATCATGTTACAGGCGCGGTAAAGGCGTGCGACGTCTAAAGGAAAGGCGAGAAGAAAACAAATCAAATTTCGAAAAACCCAAAGTCGAATGCATTACCGTTTAATGGGTTTGATATATTTATAAGATACGCTACTTCCATAATAAATGTTATTCGTCGATATTTTCTTTACAGGAATGATGCATCATGGTATCGTTCGCTCTGAGTACTCCTGTAACACATTTTTGTGCCGGGCTCACGGGGTGAAGAGAGCAGGACGCTTCCGGCGGAATTGATTTCATCTTAAGATTTGCCAATAAGCTTCAGGCATTAGAGCTTATCAAATCCGAGCAGAATTTTAATCTCCGGAAAAACTGGACTGTGTCAACACGTGCCGCCACTGTTCGGAGAAGAACAAAAAAGACTGAAATTTCGCAAATATGACGAGTCGCTCGACCAGTTTCCTCACCCCTTGAGGATTCTAAACAAGAGGATGGTGCAATCATCTATGCGCGCATGGACAAATACGAAGTCTTGAAAACATAGACAGACAGCACCAACAATTTCAGCAGTTTTTTTACACACACGCGGAGACACACACATTCCCACGTGCATGCACACGTACACGCAGGCACGCATACTCACATAAAAGCACACATACAAGCAATTACGCACGCACACGCGCACACACGCACTAACGTACACACTAACGCACGCACGCCCACGAAGTAACATACAAAAAGTCAGACACGTCAACGAGTGCATGCAAAAAAGACACGGCGAAGCATGAGCGCATGCTTGAAAATAGTAGTTACTCTTGCCTTACCGCCCTCGCACAACAATATAATGGAGCGTTAAAAGTATAAAAACTCAACCAGAATTATTTGATGAATCTTGAGGCCTCTCGTGTTTGACCAAGAAACCGCTGCAACACCGGTGGGCGATATGATGTTCGTTAAATTCTTTTGCTCTGGAGAAGAAAAAAAAGATTGCGTTGCAAAACACAAAAACGAGGCGCATCTTTCGTGGTCGACTTGCGCGCTTCGCATACTGATATTTGACCGCGCGTGCGACACAGAATCGTGCCGGGCGGTCGAATCTTGCGACCCGAGTGTTTGCGGTCCGACCGATTGTTTTCTTTCGAAAAAAAAAAATACCCGAGTGTTTTGGAGGTTTCCGGCGACCTTACCGAACGGTGTCGTTTGAAATATTGCGAGCGACGAAGAGTGCGAAATTTTGGAGTGCACCACACGCGCGTTCGAATGGCCCGTGTCGTCATGCAAGAAATGTGCGCAAGCGTCATTTAATATGTGGAACGTGTAGAACCTTCTGGGCGATATAAGTGCTGACAGTGTGCGCCGGTAGGATTTATCGGATATCGTAAATATTGATGCACCCGGCCAGTGACGTAACCAGGATTTTTTTTTTCGACGGGGGGGTCTTTTCCTGCCTACGCCACTGCAACCGGCCAAGACCCGTTAGAAAATTTCCAGTCCATCGCCACGCAGTCCCATTTACTCTTAATCATTCATTACAACACGTCAGCGTCCTTTGCCTTACCTCATAAGGCCTGCTTGACTGGACAGAACACTGCCATAGTCTCCTCTATACACACAAATCCTGCCAGTTCGACGACGGAGCCATAGAGTGCCCGGTCGCAGATTTGGAGCGCGAGGATCTGGTAGCACAGAGCATCAAAGAGCCATTTCTCGGCTAACCTGGACGTCAGCGCACAGCTTTTGCAGCGGCGAAGACCCGAAACACACTTGTTCGCTCGGGGGAAGTGTGTTTCGGCGTCTCGCCGCAGCGGGGCGCCAGTCACGTGGCTCTCCTCTCATCTGCTACCTGCCGCCCCAACTTTTCTATTTGGGCGGCCGCTTCTCGTGGCGATCTGCTAGGCTTTGTCAGTATATAGGAGGCTATGACACTGCATATCGTTCTATTCGAGAGAACGTACACATTCTTGGTTTTGAGCGAGTCTCGGAGTGACTGTAAAAACCGTGTACAATTAGTCACGAGTCGGCGATGGAAATTGAGGAGTCCGAGAAGTTCTCGGAGCTAGCATCAGTGTGAGGAAATCCCGAATAGCCGGCAAGGCATAACATTTCCGCAACCTCACTTAGACGTCGAAGTTCACAACCGACGTCGGTTTTATCGAAGGTTCCGGTGGATTCACCCGCGTCTGTCGCTGAACACCGGTGAACTACGTGACAATGGCAGCGAAACAACGTAACAACCCGCATCTAGAAAAGCAAGCTTCCTACTTAATCCTCCTCTCTCGCTCTTAGTGTTATATCCTTACCTTTCTCCTAAACAGTCCTTCTGTGCGAGAAGTAACCGGCACGCCGACCCTACGTACCACTTTATTGCAGGCGAACAGTGTTCGACCTACCTTACAATCCAAGCCACGCCGGTATCCGAGCAAAGGAGCGTTACTTTCGGCCCAAGATCAATGCAATGCCGATGTCCTTAATTGGAGCCACAGCTGTACGCGTATTCACCGTCAACCCATGAAGATCACACGGCACGCAGCTACGATGCTTCAGCCGTTTCGTCTGACATGATAAAAATAACGCAAACGAAGGGAACAAAAGGAGAGGGAGCACGCAGGACAGACTCCTGTCCCGTCCTTTTGCGCTGTTTTAATCGCGTCGTTCAACAACCAACTTACCCAGCAATCCACCAACCTACGTTTCGATCAAGTGCACATGAACAGCGTGGGGGCGACTACCATAATCTCGGGTCCACAAGTATCTTTCCGCCATTACGGGAGAAACCATCGCAAAGACCTTCGTCAGCGGCTGAATGGAGTACTTCGCCTCTCCTTCCGTCGTTATACAACCCACCGGAGCGGGCAGTTCCAGCGTGCGCTCATTTCAGCCCTGACAACGCGGGTCGGTATTCGACATAGTAGAGAGTTTTAGGGAACCGTTTTTGCACATCCCATATGGTACAGTGGGCGCTCTGTTACGAACTGCGCATGCGCTAAAACAGAAGACTTCTATATGCGCAGTTCGTAGCGGAGGGCCCGTCGTACCGTCTCGGATGTGCAAAAACAGTTCCCTACAACTCCCTATTAAAGAGTTTTAGGGAGTTCCAGGGAGGTTTAGGGAACCGTTTTTGTACATCCGATACGGTACGATGGACTCTCCGGTACGAACTGCGGATGTGCTACCTCATAAGACCCACGCATGCGCAGTTCGCTGGAAGGCCCATCTTACTGTACCGGAACAGCCGGTTGACTGCCGTCGCGACTTGGCAGCCGCGACGGCAGTCAACGCATCATTCTAAAACTGCGCTACTTTGCAGACTGCTTCAATCGCCTGTTCCGGTTGATAACGCTACCCCTGCAATCGTCGACAGCCTACGATCCTGTGCCTGGCTGGATACGCTCCGTCACTGCTGCTGCCTTCCCCTAGGACGTCTACGATAGCAACTGACCGCCGTATGAGGCCGCTGCTGTCGTCTGCACTATAAGAAGAGGATCCTTGCATCGCTCATCACTTGGCAGCCGCGACGGCAGTCAACGCATCATTCTAAAACTGCGCTACTTTGCAGACTGCTTCAATCGCCTGTTCCGGTTGATAACGCTACCCCTGCAATCGTCGACAGCCTACGATCCTGTGCCTGGCTGGATACGCTCCGTCACTGCTGCTGCCTTCCCCTAGGACGTCTACGATAGCAACTGACCGCCGTATGAGGCCGCTGCTGTCGTCTGCACTATAAGAAGAGGATCCTTGCATCGCTCATCACTTGGCAGCCGCGACGGCAGTCAACGCATCATTCTAAAACTGCGCTACTTTGCAGGTTGGTGTTTTAATATATAATATTACCCGAAAATTTAGAAAACTTGCCGTCGCTGCTGCCAATTGTGTTGCTGTTCACGATAAGGTGTAACCGACCCAATGGCGAAGGACCTTACTCGCCTTTTCGCAGAATTGCGGGATGAGATGAGGACCGACTGGAAATCCTTGAGGGAAACGATAGAGAGGGACTTTCGCAATGAAATTCGTGACCTCCGTTCAGTTATACGGGAAGTGAAGTCTAGTATGGATTTTATAAATGCTGAATTTGAGAACATGAAGAAGAAACTTGCAAGCGAAGTCGAGACAGTTTCTGCGTTAAAAAAAGAAAATGATGAGCTTCGAGCGAGGTATCACGCCCTTGAGGGGGATGTGAAAGCAAACCGGATAAGCATTGTCCAATGCGAACAGCACTCTCGCGCCTACAACCTAGAGATAAAAGGAATGGCTGTTATTGAAAACGAGGATCTTCATGCAACTTTGTGCAAGCTTGGTGAACTAATTGGCGAACCGATTGATAAACAAGATGTTGAAATCTGTCACCGAGTCCGCACACGAGAACTAAACAAGCAAAATATTATCGTGCAGTTCGTACGAAGAGAGAAACGCGAAAAGGTGCTTGCAAAAGCCAGGAAAAAGCGACTCACGAACAAAGACTTCGGATTATCGACTGACACCGCGGTCTTTGTAAACGAGCATTTGTGCCCGACCTTGAAGAAACTACTTGGAAAGGGCACTGCAAAAAAAGCGAGACGCGGGATGGAAATACGTGTGGGTGCGAAACAGCAAGATTTGGGCCCGTAGATCTAAAACCGCAGATATCGTATCGATAGAACACGACGGTGATCTCGACAAGATTTGTTAAGCCAAAATTGTAAGATAAGCGTTTTCCTTTTTATTGTTTTTTTCTGCTAGGTAATGGCAGACAACGATCTGTTTCTTCCCTAAGATATTTGTATCGAAACAAATAAAACAAGTAAACTCTTGAAACTTTTTCACCTGAATGTTAGGTCAGCTAGATCTAAGATAGACGACCTTATGTTTCTTTTTGAGTCATGTAAATGCTCGTTCGATGTGATAATGTTCACGGAAACGTGGTACAGAGATGAAACTGATTTTTTTATTCTCCCCCAGTATAATCATTTTTATCAAAATCGTGTTTCCGGGCGGGGGGGGTGGTGTCGCTATGCTTGTCGCGAGTGATAATTTTGAAAATATTCCTGAATACACATCTGTTACGGATGACTATGAAATACTGTGTATAAAACGGGACTTTTATATTTTTGCTGTTATATATCGTCCGCCCAGCGGGAATGTGGCACGATTTTTGACATTTCTAGATAAACTGCTGTGTCACGCAAACGAAAGCAAATATGTTCTTTTTATTGGTGGCGATCTAAATATTAATTTGTTGGAAACTAGCCCCAACGCGGCCGACTTGTTATTATTGTTAACGGCGAACAATTTTGTTAATGTAATTACTCATCCCACACGCACTACACTTTCTACATCAACATTAATTGATCTTTTTATTACAAACCATGAGAAGGAAAAGATCAAAGCTGGCGTAATAAGCTCAAATATTAGCGACCATCTGCCCATATTTATGCTAGCTGACACAACACGAGAGGTACATAAGCGTGACACAAATTCTATGACTTTCCAAAACATTACACCACTTACACTAGATGCATTTAGAGAGAAATTATTGGCCACTGATTGGACCGATGTACTGAACTCAAAAGACGTGGATAGTGCATACAACGCGTTTTTGGAAAAATTTAAACAGGTTTATTTTTCTTGTTTTCCAAATAAAACTATTAAACTTGCTCGAAAAGGACGAAAGCCTTGGATGACCACTGCACTCCTTAAGAAGACGCGTATAAAATATAAACTTTATAAAACATTTCTTGTGACACGTGAGGCTGTGGCATTAGTCAATTTCAAAGAATACAGAAACCAACTAACAGCGGAAATTAGAAAATCTAAAAGAATTTATTATTCTAGTCTGTTTGATGCTGAGTGTCTAAAAAAGGCCGATATATTATGGAAACGTATAAATAGTGTTTTCAATTCGTCTTACAAGCCAGAAAGTTTTGAAAATTTTAAACATAATGGAGAGGTCTTAAGTGCCTCAAACCTGGCAAACGTATTTAACAACCATTTTGTGAATATTGGGAACAACTCTTATTATCATGAAGCGTCAGAAAATATTAAGCCTATCTCGGAATCGCTCTTTACGTACCCCACATATGAGACTGAGGTGTGTTCTTCTATTATGTGTCTGAGTAACAGTGGCAGTCGTGATGCGGATGATTTACAAATTAAACCTGTGAAATATGTAGCAGATATTATTGCCCCATATATAACATACATATACAACCTCGCAATATCTTCCGGTATCTTTCCTAAAAAAATGCAAATCGCGAAAGTTGTAGCTTTATTCAAATCAGGAAACAAAAATGAGTTAGGAAATTACCGTCCTATATCCATTCTTCCAGTATTCTCAAAAGGGTTAGAAAAGATTATTCACTCCCGCATTATTAATTTCTGTGATAAGCACTCGCTCATTACTGACTGTCAATTTGGATTCCGAAAACATAGATCAACAGAAACAGCCTTATTAGTTCAAAAAGAACATATACTTAGAAATTTCGAAGACAAAATTTTGACGCTTGGGTTGTTTTTAGATTTCAGCAAAGCATTTGATTGCATAAATCATTTAATCCTGCTAGATAAATTATTTTCTTATGGCATTCGCGACCTTCCACTCACACTAATTAAGTCATATTTACAGCATCGCTCCCAATTTGTGCAAATTAAAAATCAGAGATCAACACCTTTAAATATATTATCAGGAGTTCCCCAGGGAAGTATCCTCGGGCCACTTCTTTTCTTGTTATATATAAATGACATAGTGAAACTCGATTCAAGTTGCAAATATATTATCTATGCAGACGACACCAGTGTATTTTTTTCAGATTCATCCGAGGAGGGTCTTGTAAATAAAGCAAATGCGTTTCTTATAAAATTAAAAACATGGGCTGAAGTAAATTGTTTAACTATTAATGTCTCAAAAACAAAAGCAATAATATTTCGCCCACGTGGTTCGAGCGATAGATTATACAATCCTCTCAACTTTGGATCCTTGCACATTGAATTTGTAAATAGTGTTAAAACACTTGGAGTTATTTTTTGTGATAATATGCTCTGGACTAACCATATAAGAAAGCTCTGCTCTAAACTGGGTAAATCTGTAGGAATTATGAACAAACATAGACATGTTCTACCGAAAAGCGTAAAAAGGGTTTTATATAACTCATTATTTTATTCCCATTTGTGTTATTGCAATCTCGTCTGGGGAAATACGTCTGATTCAAATTTAAATATGATACATTTATTACAAAAAAAGGTGATACGAATAATAGCAGATGTTTCTTACATTCATCACACCGAATCATTGTTTCAATTATATAGGATCCTTAACATACAGCAAATTTATAACTACCGTTTAACAATAGCTTACAGAAATGCTACTTACGGCCGTTCCAGTACAATTCTTCAACTATCTGAATTAAAAGAAACAGAGAATCATTACCCGTCTAGACATCACCAACCTTGGAAAATTCCGAAATGCAGGACAAATTATGGAAAACAAACAATACGTTATGCTTTACCTTTTTTGTTGAATGAATATTGTGATCAAAATATAGATGTAGTGAATATGTCGAACAGCAGTATACTCAATTTGTATTTTAATACTTAAGAATGTATTCCTTATGTGCGCACTATATTTGCATTGTTTATTTCTGAACGCATTTTATTTGTTTTTGTGTTCCGTCATAGCTGCTGAGTGGGGGGTGCGGAGCTCGTCAAGCTGCATTTCTGCAGCTTTTTCTCCGGCCTCCCATTCACCACATGTATCTGTGGTGAGAATAAAGTTTGTATTGTATATTGTATTGTACAATGCAGATGAATCAAAAAAAAAAGTGCAAAAACGGTTCCCTAAAACTCTCTAATCACGCGGCAACTTACCATCCTCCTGCGAACAGTATGGTGGAGTGACTGCATCGGCAACTGAAGGTCGCCCTGATAACGCACCCCCGGCTGGACGTAATGGAGTGACAACCTCCCCATCGACCTGCTTAGCAATCCTGCAGCATTCAAGCTTGACGTCAATTTTAGACTCCGCGACACGGTTAGCGCGGACAAGCCATTGACGACATCCTAACAGTAAAAGAGCTCATTATATTTCGTTCCGCAATGGCCACGCTTCACAATATCTAAAAAAAGAGCGGAAACAGGAAAGGATTCCCAACTCTCCTTGACTTGTATGTATATTGTTGTTTTTGCCCCCCCCCCCCCTTTTCATGCAAAGCCCCTAGCGGGCGCTATAAGAGTATATTAAATGAAATGAAATGAAGTCGGTTCCTTCTTTCTTTTTTTATTTAAATTACTTGTTAAAATTACTACTGCCATGGAAATGTTTTATTTGGGACACTAACTCAAAGGTGTCCTAAAAAGGTTTCTGAGATCGCCTAAATATGGTAATAACTCACTCTGCACTGCAGGTTATAACTTATAAACAATCACTACACGAAATCGATTTCCCCATTAAAAAAGTCAAAGCCGTTTACTACTCCTTGTAACGCCGAATTAAAGCGCAGCTCTTGAGGAGGAGGAGGGAAGGGTACTGAGGGGGGAGGAGGAGGGAAGGGTATTGAGAAGAGGGTATGCCGCTCCTCCCTCTCCTCCTCCTTCTCCCTCATTCTTCAATATCCTCCGAGGAAGGGGGGTCACGTGACCCTGGGGTGAGGGGTCGCGTGAACCTGGGCGGTCATGCGACCTGGGGGGTCACGTGACCTCGGAGTTACGTGACCTCGGGGGTCACGGGATGTGGGGGTCACGTGACCTCGGGGGGTCACGTGACATCGGGGGTTACGTGATCTGGGGGTCACGTGACCTTGGGTGGCCACGTGGCCTTGGGGGGTCACGTGACCTTGGGGGCCACATGACCTTGCGGTTACGCCGACGGCGACGCCGCTGAAGACGGAAACGGGCCCCTAAGAGCTGCGCTCTAAAAGCAATTAAAGATCGAAATTATCTCCGGTGATGGGATGAGAAGTGTGCCGGCGGCCAGGACGGCATGTGACCAAGGAAAACGCGACATTTCGTTGAGATGGCAAACGCTGTTATTACAAAATATATATGCTTTTGTAGATGATAGAGGCAAGTAAGAGTAGTAAAAATTTTAGTTTTTCGCGCAGATGGAACGTAATACCACAATAATCGTCTAACAAACAGCAAACTATTTTTTTTTTTGTCTTTCGTTGAACTTGGGAGTGAAGTGTTCGGTCGTAATCTCTCAAACGCTCGCTCGCTGGGTTCAATCGTAGTACACAGTCTGTATGGGCAACGAGCCGCGCACATTCGAGGTATCACTCCGCGGTTCCAATGGTTGGAGGCGAGAATATTCTACACTTGCTATTTATATTTAATTATATTTATTAGCTTAAAGCAGGGGTGGCCAAGCTGCGGCTCTTCGCGTGTTAAAGTGCGGCTCCCTCCCCTACACCCCCCCCCCCCACACACACACAGACACACACACTCCCCCGCCTCCCTTCCGGTTAAACGAGCACTTCTCCAAAAGGAGAAATGGAACGTGTTTTGAATCGAAAGACAGGTTGCGGTTTAGCAGTCTTGTACTACTGCTACCTTACGTGCAGTTGGACTGCTTTTGACTCGGATAGATTGAAGGTAGTTAGAGGTTCGTTTATTGTTCTCAACCCCCCCCCCCCCCCCCCCCCGGCCCTTGAAAGTTTCTAGGTTTTGTTTACGGCTTTTAGGCCGGGTCAGCCTGGCCACCCCTGGCTTAAAGGCTCTCGACTTGCGAGTGCATTACTTCGCGAGGGGAAATTCATAACATACTTTTAGCTAAACGTCAAGACAGATTAAACATAGTAAACATAATAAACGTAGTAAACTGCGTATTTACTATTTACACCACACTAATAAAAGCACCGAGGGAAGCGTGCACAAAAAGAAGAGGAAAGAGAACAGTACATGATATAATATTGCAGTATTGTATATTGCAACATACTTAAATCGGTGTAAGAAACAAAAAAATTAAAGACATCAAGAGGCACAAATGCACAAATACCCAACAGGGTACAAGGTTAATGAATGTTGAAGTAGAGACAGCTTACTACTTGCGTATTCCAATGCATTCTTTGCACTTTAATTTATATGCTGCTGGGTTAGTCACGGTTACTATTGCGTATGGCATACCGTTCTAATTACTAATACACATGGCGACCGGTGATAAAGAGAGTACGCGTAATAGTGTGCGTGATTTGGGCGGCTGGATCTTGAGTTGGTGATCAGTTCTTGGTGACATATAAAATGAAGGTTCGCTATACATCTGCCTAAAAATCAATGCGCTATTGAACATGGTATGAAGCAAGCATAGTCGTGACAGTTGTCGACCTTTTTCGAGAGAATGTAGGCCGAGTTTGTTTTGAGCGACGTGACGCTAGAGGTTATAAATCAGGATGCCTTATTATGGACAGATTTGAGTTTATCAACAAGGTATGCCTGATGAGGGCTCCAGATAGCGCTAGCGTATTCTAGTTTCGGAAGTATCAGCAATCTGTAAGCATGCAGTGTAGTGGACGGAGGAGCGAGAGGTATATTTCTTTTCAAGAAGCCGAGGGTTTTATGAGCACTCGCTAATATGCTATCTATTTGATAAGACCAGTTTAGCGTTTCTGAAAAGTGCACGCTTAGGTACTTGTAGACAGACACCCTATAAATGTTGCACGCTAAAAACGAATACTGTGTAGACGACCTACTTGGTGATGTGGAAATGTTGATGTGTTTACGTTTTGAGATAATAATATTCATGAGCCAATCAGCACATTATTTTCAATTCTATCAAGGTCATCTTGCAATATTAAATGGTCGCATGTATTGTAATTGTTTTCTATACATGACGCAATCTTCATCAAAAAGCCTTATCGTGGGCGTTAATAAAGAAGGTAGGTCGTTGTCATATATTAGTAAAAGAAGCAGCCCGAGAACGCTCCCTGCGGTACACCAGACGACACTGAAAATGTCTAAGAAAGGTAAGTGTTTATTTTTACCGACTGAGTTATAAATAATAATTGGGTTGTGTGTGTGTTTATACAGCCTAGAACTTGGTCTGCCTCACAGGGGTGACGAGTCTCCCAGCTGTAGATGAGCAATTTAGCCAGTGCGGTACAGCCGCTAGCCTGGGGTCTTTAACGTGCATCACGCAGTAGTGATACACGACCGCACGCCGGTACGATGCTCATCCAGATCGAAACGGGCAGGGGTGGGGCTCGAACCCAGGATTTCTGGGTTCTGCAGCGCGAGCTTTCGCTCCACGTGCTCCGAGCTGGTGTGCGCTATACTTCGTTTCACTTTCTCTGCGAGCGAAGCCAAAGCTAGAAGCGCGAGACCAGCGCCTTTTGCGTTTCTCCCCAGCTCGCGCGCTCGAGCAAAGCCTGAACGCACGGAGCTTTCGTGCTCGCGCTTCCAGCTTTGCCTTCGCTCGCAAGCAAGGTGAAACGAAGTATAGACCACTCGGCCACCGATCCCCCCCCCCCCCCCCCCCGGACTGAGTTATACTATAGTCGGTTACAGGTTAAGAAAAAAGCTGGAGCTCCGCCCACAAGCGTAAAGCGCCGCTTGAAATGCCTACGCCGTCAAAGAAAATAGCTCCCTAGCAACGCCGTTTTATCCCTCTCAAAGAAACGTCTTCTAGGCCAATACATAAATAATTTAGTTTATTCACGATACTTAAAGAAGTTGAGATACGTTATTGTCCACGCACGGGTTCAGTATTAATGGACAGGGGTCATGTCTAATGTTCCGCCTTCTAACTGACTTCCTGTCTAAATAGCTGTCTGAAATTCTGTCTTGCAGTGGTTTCGGTTTCGGTAGTCTAGAACCAGACTTTTTTGAAAAACTAAAAAAAAAAAAGAAAGGACATTATTATTTCGTAACAAATGCAAATTACCTTATTTTTCTTAGTTTTATATACTTTATAGATGAATAGTGTATGTTTAGTTGATTTGTTGAATAGAAAATCTTTTGCGTTTCCGGTTTCGACGAATTCGCGATTTGGAAAGTCGTTCTCCGGTTGTGTGTTCCACATGTTTTCCGTCATGGATCCCAACGAGGAAGCTGCGGAAAGTGATTCCTCGGATTCTTCTTGGTCGAGAGACCTACCGTCTACGCCAAAACGCTGGTTCAAGAAGCACAAGAGCGGCCACATCTTGAACAGCGGCCAACGAGAGCTCCTTCTGAACATGTACGTTCAGATGCGGCATACGGAGCCCGACCTCGACGTGATTGAGACCTGCAAGGCAGTCAGCAAACTGGCAGGTGTCAGCGTGTCCAGTGTGCTTGCAATCAAGAAGGAGGCAAGTGCGAATGATGGGCAACTCGCGTCACCCTCTCGGAAGCGCCCAACAAATGCAGGCAAGAAGCGGCGTACTGTCAAGTACGGTGACCTCGTGCTGTGTGCCTTAAGATCGTGTGTGCATCGGTTTTTTCGCCGGAACGAGATGCCCACAGTTGAAAAGGTAGCAGCCGAGTTCCGCACAAGCCCAGAACTCCCCTCGCTGCAGGCGTGGACCGTGCGTCGTCTCCTTCTTGACATCGGCTTCAGGCGAGAAAGGAGGGCTCGAAACTCGCTCATGGTCGAGCGAGACGACATCGTCGCTTGGCAGCAGACGTACTTGCGGGACATCACGCGTCACAGGCAAGAGGGCCGCCAGATTTTTTACCTCGACGAGACGTGGGTGACGGCCGGGCACACTGCCTCGACGGTGTGGGTGGACAGCACTGTGACCTCGTCCCACGACGCCTTCATGCGAGGTCTCACAACGGGCCTGAAGCAGCCGTCGGGGAAGGGCCAGCGCCTCATCGTTACGCATATCGGCAGCGAAGATGGATTTGTCCCTGGGTGCCTGGACGTCTTCCGCGGCAAAAAAACCGGCGACTACCACGAGAAAATGGACGGCCCTCGGTTCGAAAAGTGGTTCGACGATGTCCTCCAAAAACTGCCGACGGGGAGTGTCATCGTAATGGACAATGTCCCGTACCATTCCCGGCGGTTAGAGGCGGTGCCGACGACCAGTTCCCGGAAGGAGCTCATCCAGGGCTGGCTCACGTCGAAAGGTATTGCTTGGGACGCCAAGATGCTGAAGAGGCAGCTCCTTGAGGTCGTGTCGTCGGTCAAGCCGCAGTACGTGAAGTACCGTGTGGACACTGCTGCAGAAAGGGCTGGTTGCACAGTGGTCAGGCTTCCACCCTACCACTGTGAGTTCAACCCAATTGAACTCATCTGGGCACAGATCAAGAATCGTGTCGCAGCCCGAAACACAATGTTCAAGATTGGCGACGTTGAGAGACTCCTCAAAGAAGAAGCTGAGCAGGTCACGGCTAGTAACTGGTGCAACGCTGTGAGGCATGTCGTCGAAGTGGAAGAAAGCTTCAAACAAGGAGGAACGACAAGTGCTCACATCGAGCCAATCGTCATCGCTCTTAATGAAGGTGACACTTCTTCTGAGAGTGACATGTCCAGTGTGGGGCCCCTCGACGACCCGTGATGTCAACATCAAGGGGGATCAACCCTAAAAACAAAACGGTCCTTTTAAGGACCACTCATATGCTGTAAAATCGGATGCGTGTCGTACACGTCTCCCGTGTCTCATGTTGTTGACGTGATGTTGTGCTTCATTACCTCATTGCACTGGTCAAGGCTTTTTGAGGTCTTTAAGGTCTGCCTTACATATTCCACTGGGCCGTAAGTGAGCAGCATAGAGTTTCCAATCCCTCAGCACTGTTCCACTTCCTCGAATCGGCTGGCCCAAAGGCTTAGAGGGTGCAACTTAGAGCTTGGAGTTCCTCCATGCACCTCGACCAACTGGGTTACCGCCTGTGGTAAGCGCAGTTAGAACGGAAACGGAGAGTCCGTATTGATATCTGTATGGATATCACCCCAATTCACAAATTGTGCGGTGCAATAGGGAGGCTGAGCTTATAGGGCTTGCCTACAACCTCAGTCTCCTACTATCATGCCGAGTTTTATGGTTTACATTCTCGTAATGCCGAGCATTACGAGAACAGCGACTCGTGTTAGAAATGGGGAGAGCTAACTTTCACTTGCCAAGATTCGCGCTATTTAACAAGCTTTGCACTTTGTCTGTTTACTTCTATAGCTCGTTTCTTTTAGTACTGTTAATGTTTTATAGCTCTCTCGGATGAGCGTTAACACAAAGAATGTCTGTTCAAACGACACCGGGAAAAGGTAGGTATCGTGCATACCACTGGTTTTATCCTCCCTACATGCAATCGAAGGTGCAAAGGAGGCCGCTATAGCAATCGTCACTTACCATTTGATTGATAGCGACGAAAACTTGGCAGGAGTTGCACGGTTCACAACTGAGTGAATGACGCCGTACAACGTCGTTTCAGTAGTTACACTGCGTTTATTTATCCACCGTTGCAAGCGTGGGCGCAGGCAATGCCTAGCAAAGGAACCCGGTGCTGGGGGTGCCGGCAGTTCACTCGCGCTGCTAATCTCGCTCATACATACTGTTGTTATCACTGGATGATGAGCGCTGCATTTTCATCTCGCCCCACGGAGTCCACAGGGAAGAAAAATGGCGATACCGACACTGTATTGACAGGCGACTGGAGGCAGGGAACGCAGACCTCCAACGAGAGGAAAAAAAGAAGACGACGTCAGACGAGCGGCCCAGCGATGCTAAGCCTTGCGTCCGCTTCCAACTTTCCGATGGCGATACCATCGCCGGATCATCACGTCGTCGCACAAAAGCTACTGCGAACGCAAGTCGTTACCGTTGAGACTTCGCGGCATGGCCTCGCGTTAGTAAAATACCGTGGCAAGACCAGCATATTCGCTGAAAAATGCTGGTGTCCTGTTGCTAGGTCCAGGCTGCCATGTTGGAAGCTTTCGTCCGGAAAAAAATCAGGATTGGTCCGCAGAGGCCGTGACGTCACGAGGACGCTCGGGCGCGATTGGCGGTAAGTTGACGGCGGATGAATGCATATTGATGTGCAGCTTTTTTCTTAACCTGTAACTGACTATAGAACGGAATGAAGCGATCCAGCTAAGGGCGGCGCGGTTTATTACAGAGATGTGAGCTTTAGCAGGAGGCGACTATGTGGGACAGAATCAAGAGCTTTGGCGAAATCGATAAAGATGGTATCGGTTTGGTGGTTGTCATGAGTATTGGCGTGAATATAAGCAATGAACTCGAATAGCTGGGTAACACATGAGTGACCTTTCCTATAGCCATCTTGGTTTCTAAGCAGAAAGTTGAATCGATGTAGGTGAGCAAGAAGATGCATATATATGATGTGCTCCATGATTTTACAGGGCGCACTGGAGAGGGATATTATAGTTGGAAGGATTTGATAGTGGACTGGTTTTAAGGATAGGTATTACTTGAGCAATGCTTGAGCTTGAATGACAGTGGTCCTGGTTTCGGAACATGCTCCTCCTAGTTCCTCCCATAGCCGGTGATAAAATAAGTATGTTGTGATATTTGATTGCTTTTTTTAATAGGAAAATCGTGTGCGTATCCTCATGAATTAGGAATTTCTAGGATGCTTAGAGCCAGCAGAGTGAGTTATCGCCGTATTGCCATATTTAGGCGATCTCAAAAACCTCCTCAGGGGTTCTCACATGCAGCGAAGCGCTGATGTAGCGCTCCTCACGTGCCGTCAGCTACTTATTGTCTGCCATGAGCAACAGTTTTGACGGTGCGATACAAAGCAGGTGAACGCTCCCGTCAGCACGCGCTTAGCGCGAGGAAAGCGCAATGCTTGTAGCGCTCCGCTGCATGTGTGAACAGGCCTTTAAGGTGAAATGCTTGGTACTGGCCACCAGACTTGGGAAGTAATCCGTTGCAAGTAAAATATTACTTATAATGCGTTAGTTTTTCAGGTAATTTTGTAACTGCCATATTTGTTTTGCGGCACTAATTTGTATCATAATTTTGTTACACATATTGGTAACAAATTCATTTAATTGCTCGTTACTTTTTAAAGAAAATATTAACATAATACAGAAACTAGAGCGATATGAGCAGCCAATTTAGCAGCATAAGGATACCAAGTTCAACGAATTAGAAAACATGGTGAAGAGGAAGATAACCGAAAAGAAAACAGGATTTTTTTGTATGTCCGGTCAATAGGACCGCTGGAAAAACGTGCAAGGCATATACAAATATGCGAAAAACAAAGATTAAAAGACAACGCCGAGTAGGCGTTGTCTTCTTAATATTTGTCTGCAGAATTCTAGCTATTATTTCTGAAGGCCGTAAGCTAGCGGTATGTGGTTGCAGCTTTCGTTGCCTTGTCACCTCACCGTGTAACGGAGTGCACCTACACTCTTTCTCTTAAATACAATATTTTATTTTTACAAGGACTACCATAATATTAGCGTATAAAAGATGAAAAGTGGTGGTTGCAGAACTTCGTGAAAACAGCGGAATTGTTTTTATTGTATTCTCGATAAGTGTACGGAAAAAGTAACGTGAAATTGATTTGTAAAGTGACGAGAAATAATCCGTTACCTTTCGGTGATAGTAATTTGTAACGGTAATTCATTACATTTGAGGCTCCGTAATTCGTAATTATAATCCGTTACATTTTTCAGTAGCGGGCACAAGTCTGGCGCTCACCAACGCCCGTTCGAATTAAAATGCGAAGGGACGTCAATGTTGTGTTCGCACGAACAGTGTAACCCAGTGCACAGCAGCACAGGTCGTCTATGGAACTACCCTGAGTATACCGGGTGGATCCTTTTCACTGAGGTGACAACGACGACTCCGCAGGCTACCTAGATAGAAGAGCTACGTCCATGATATATACGACCAACAGCACCTCGTTTGCCAAAAGACCGAAGTGTCTTTCTAATAGACGCTGGACGTGTTTTTGAGGGGGCATTACATTAAACATTCCGTGCGACCAGAGCCGTGTATTGGGACTGCGTGCGAGGCGACTAGCGCGCCGCCGCGCGGCCGTTACCGAAGGTAGGCAGTGAGAGCCCCAGAGAAAACGAAACCGAAACTAGTCCACGTACTTGGTACGCATTGAAGTCGGAGCGGTGCGGTTGCGCTGGGTTCACAGCATGAAGTGCTGCCGGCGCTGCGTCGTTAAGTACTTCGATAGTTCTGCGTCGTATCTCGTGGGGACAAAGTTTCACAGTTTTTCACCTCGCCAATGTTTTGTGGTACAGCGACAACGATGGACCCGTGCCGTACTACGCGAGAAATTTAGTCTCCCGATCATATCTGCCTCTGTGTCGGCATGGCTGACATATTCTACACTGCCACTTTGCGCTCTGCTTTCGTTTTCGTACCAGTGACGCTTACATGTGTTAGCGACATTGGGACGAACTGAAATGCCGTCCCACACTTGCGGGTATGCAGTGCCAATTTCGTTGGAGGAATTCCCTCAAAAAAAGTTTCGTCCCCATCGTACGTGTCGATGATATTTCCGGACAAGTATGGCACGCAATCTGTACTTCATGTAGAAAGATTCGAAAGGTAAAAGAAAAGAAAGGTGACAAATATGAATCTGAGGAAAACTACAATGAAACTCGGAATCACTGGAGAATCGACGATTGAGTATGGAAGTTTATGTGCTGTGCTTTTTTTTTTTTTTTTGATCAGTTTTTTTTTGGATGTGGAAACGCTGACACCCCGAGTTCTGTAGACAACAATTTTTTTTTGCTCGGCTTTAAAGCCACCTGTCACAAAGTTGTTCGAACTGGAAGTACCGTCCGCTGGTCCCTTCCTACCTGTAAAGTGTGCACCTCCCACGATGATTGGTATTATCTTGACAGCCTTTGACGGTCAAAACTGGTTCCCATTTAGTTACGCCGCCCAAACTAAATTTCTACTTGGTTTCGCTATGCCACCTCTTTTTGGTATAATAAGTGTTGTGTCAAGTCACGGTCATGTCAAAGTACCTGTGTGCCGAAAATCAGCACCTCGCGCAACAGGTTATTACACAACAGCTGACCGCAAAAGCCTTTGACGGCCAAACCGTATGTTGGCCGACAACTTTGTTTTTTCAGCTTTAGAACCACCTTTCGTAAAGTTGTTTCAATTGTGAGTACACTCCACTAGTCCCTTCCTACCTGTAAAGTCTCCACCTCCCACGACGTGTGGTATTCTATTGACAGCCCTTTCATGGTCAAAACCGGTTACGATTTGAGTTACGCCGCCCAAACCAAATTTCCACCTGGTTTCTCTATGTCACCTCTTTTTGGTATAATAAGCGCTGTGTCATGTTACTGTCAAGTCCAATCACCTGTGTGCCAAAATCTTCACTTCTTACAGCCCGGTTATACCACAGCATTTTGGGTTCAATATGGGATATCCTGTACAGCTTTATTTCTTTATTCGTTAGAAACAAAACTTTCACACCTACTGTCTTAATGAAACTTGGCACACTTCGTGCACAAACTTAGTGAACATCTCACTCACCTCCAAATATCATCGTTCCAGCAGTCCCATTTACAGGTACGAGCGGAACAAATTTCCCACTCAGAGCAATTATGGTGGCGGCCGTCTTGCTTTTAGGAAAATTGCTCCAACCCCTTTTTTCGGTCGCAACTAGAGAAATTACCCCCCAATAGCGACTCAAACTCAATATATAAGAAGTGGAGAACAGCTAGATGCCCTTCTTAGGTCTGCCCCAGCACTTATGCAACGTCACCCCGAACGTATCGGCTCAAAAAGCAAGAGTTTCGTCTGTGCGCGCTTTCGCCGCGACAGCTTCGCATGCGAATAGGCGCCGCAGGCTGCTGAGCGCGCCTCACTGTCGAACGCCAGCTCTTCCGCTAGCGGCGCTACGCGCGTTTTTCAGAGCGCCCCCTATAGTTCCCGCACGGAGCGTATACTGAAGAGCCTAAAATCGGGCCTCCGACGGCCACAACAGAGTTATGGGGCCTTGGAGAGTCTTTGAGTTCTATCGGCGAGGCGGCTATTTGGCCGGGCATGGGTACTTCTCTTGTTCTTGTTAGGGGTTTATGTGACATCATACAAATTAAAAAGGTTTGGTGAGTTTTTTTTTTGTATTTCTTAAACATAATGTCAGTGTTTTTGACAAGTGTTCATTTTTTTGCATTAGACTAATGTCCGATAAATAAAAACAAGCTCAAGTTGCAAAAAAGCTCAAAAAAAGCATGACATATTGAGTTGTTGTCTGTCCGCTTTCTTTTGCCCCTTCTACTTTGTTTTTAACTTCCTTTCCCAGTCTCAAGCTTTAAATATCACGATTTGTATGATTTAGTCCGGCCTGTCTAAAGTTATGATACTTGTTTATCCGTCTTTTCTGACTCTAGAGAATGTGTCATGAAATTCTACATATTGAAATAACCTTGTCGACCGAGAAGAATTTGGTCTTGGTCTTGGTCGTACAACTAAAGTTACGCAATTCGGGGTTAATTTTCTAATTATTTTTGTAATTTTTGTAACTTTTGGACTCGACAGTATAGTATTATAATTCTGCTTTCTTTTCCTTTTCTTTGTCTTCTATTTTCCTTTTCCCACACTCCGTTTCACCTTATGTTGTACCGCAGCGAAGGCTAGAACCTCGAGCTCATAGCTTCGGCAGGTGCCCTACGCTGCCATATAGAGTGGCTCTAGGTGCCCTTAATGCACGAGAGCTTGTGCCGACTAGGGTGCCTTCATGTGCGCTTTGCTTAGGGTGGTGGCATCTGGCCATTTTGTCCCACACTTTTATTTTTATTTTTTGTTCAGAAGCGCGTGACAGAGCGTGTCCCTGCACGCGCTTGTGGCGCTGACTGTGCTATGGCGACATTTTGTTTTCATCGATTTCTTTGTATTTTTCCCGTGAGCGCGTGCTGTCGGCATGTGGTACTACAAAGGGTGGCATCACCCTAAACAGAAGGACATTGAGGCACCCTAGTGCCGCCGAGATGTGGCTCAGAGCAAGGAGCTCGCGCTTGTAGCCTTTCCTGCGGTACATCATAAGGTGAAATAAAGTATAGTCTTTTCTCCCTTGCCTTTTCTTTTACCTTTCCTCCCTTTGCCTTGTCTTTCACTTTTCCTTCCTTTTTTTTTTTTTTTTTTTTGTTGGTTTGGCAACTTATTTTTTGGGGTCAAAGACGAGGAAGTTTGAAATAAGATGAGGTTAATAGTTCACCGCTGTGCGAGTTTTTTTTTTTTTTTTTTATTAACTGTTTACCTATGCGCTGGTTCGTAATTACGCAAAATATACCAGCAAACGTTACGGAAGTAAACCAACTCTTTTATATATCTCCTTTATTTTATACGAACAAACAAACCGAGCTTGTAATCCCCAGCGGGATTGCACTGCTCGTTTCTCGGGTGAATCAAGATTTCCCCTTTTGTTTAAACATGCCTGCCACGTCAGGTCTCGTCGTCGAAGCGTGCGACTCACTTTGTTAAACACCTGCGGTGTAAACGGGTCGCGTCTTAAGATTAACAAGGTTCGCGAATCTTTTGGGGAATCAGTGGCAAAAGTAAAACACATATTGTACTAGCGCGCCCTTGAGATGGGATAGACATGTATCTGCTGTCGTAGGACACCAGACGTGACCGGTAGAGGAGTCACTTGTTCTTCACCACGCCAAAGAAAAATTATATGTAAAGAATAAAAACGTTTGATGCTTCAGGATACGGTATTTGCATGGTTGGTTGGTTGGTTGTGTTGCTTGCCAGACGTGACATTTGCCTCACTCACGGTGGGCACGTTTCACGGGCCTGGGTTATTGTAGTTTGATGAGGGTGAATGGCGGGAAAAGGGAAGGGAGAATATGGTGATGAAGGGGTCCGGGGATGACGAGGGCAGCATTAGCAAAATAATGACTAAACACGTTTCGCGGGCGAAAAAAAAATAATATGATTAGGGCCGTCAAGACGAACTGTGACATATGTTCAAACAATGCTATACACGACAGAACCCCGTAGCGCGCACCAGCAAGCACAAAATAAATAATGAGAGTACTTATATCGACCTAACTATACTTCGTTTCACGCCACGTGCGAGCGAAGGCAAAGCTGATGTGCTGTAAACAGTGTACGGAAGGAAGGAAAAGGAAAACGAATGTTCTTCGTGTATTATGTAATTAAAATGTTTAATTACACAATTGTTTTTCAATCGTGCATTGTGGCTTCCAAATGTTAATGAATTATGAAAATCAATGACGGCTATACTAGGTGTTGTTAAAGAGACTGCATTTACGCGTAATATAAGAAACGCGCCTGAAATAATGAAATGGTTCTTACGTAATAACGTTCTCAATCACAGCGGGTATACAAACACAAACGTAAAGGTAAGGAAAGCAAATGCTAAAATATTCTAAGCATTTTGTTTTTATATATTAGTCTTAGCTAATGAATTCCGTTCAGAATTGTGAAGAACGTTTTCAGAATAGGTCACAACTGTTGCTGGAGTTTAGAAGGAAAAAACTACTGCTCCGCGATTTAGCGGCGAATTTCACTGTTTTAAGCAATATTACAAAACTAAGAGGAAAAAAAATGGCAGCGTCCTTTTATAATGCAATGATTAATGAGCGATCGTCTACGTTTGCTTAGATAGACATTGAACAGTTGCTTCGGGATATCAGCAAGTACCTATTTTATATAATTTCGGCTTCGGCGCTATTTAGCCGGGAACTTCACGTCACGTGACCCGAAGTCCCGTGACATTAAGGTATCACGTGACACGTTGACTCGGCAGCGTGACGTAAAGTCACGCGAACACCTCGCGTGACGTACGTGACATCTCTTTTTCTCCTTTGAATTTAGCGAGAAAATTGGCGTCACCGGACCTGACGTCAGGTGTCCTCAGGTGACGTGATGTACGCTTCCCGCAAATCTAGCGGAAAAATCGACGTCACGTAACCTGAAATCACGCCATTCGTAGAATGAAATGACGTCACGGTATCAGTGCGTGGTGTCCACTGGTGTCTATGTAGTAGGCTGGATCACGGGAAGAAGCTTGTTTTGCTGGGATCGAGAGGCACCACCCGCGGACATTGCTAGACAACAGCAAATGCATTGAATGCTATGGGGAAAACGTGACAAAGTGAGGTCTCTCTTATTTGTCCTGCTATTCCTGCGAAACCTCGTGAAAGTTTCTTTATGAGACACTTGACACAAACTTCGAAAAGTTTCTTTTTATTCGATCCTCTCATACTCCCATGTATCGCCTAGTGTCAAGCAATGGCCGCCGTTAGCGCCACCGTCGGGATCCCAATCCGCGATCCAGCTCCTACTACAATCGACATCATCGCTGGTATCTCGCGGAATCATGACGTAGCGCGACGTCAATATCGCCTCGCGGCTCGCAGATACACGCAATGCCACCTAGAAGACAAGGCCTGCGCGTGACGTCATCATTCGTGGACCTCCGACCCCCCCTTAAACGGCCAACACGCTGAAACACTACGAGAGTCACCACAATAAGGCAGACGATCGTCCGTCTTGGCGTCGCCGCGTGCCGTAGCGTCGTACTCGTTGTGTGACTCTGGGAGGCGCGTTGGCGACGACGCTGGCACTAGATGTATATTGCCGCGCGCGCAGCTGACCAAGCAGGCAGCGCGGCCGTGGCCTAACGGTTATCGCGCTCTCCTTCCACGCAGAAAGCCAGGATTCGATTCCTGGCCGCGGGTTCGTATCTTTGTTGACTCTAATGTGATGTTCTGGTAAATTCTAGAATCCTGTTGCTTGTTCGAGGTGCGAATGTTCTCGGCGCCGAACTTTCTAGGCCGATTGTTCCAGAAGCCAACGCGTTTACATAAGGGACTCCACATGGCGATCCTCAGTCAAGGCCAGTTCAGACACTTGCGTTCGATTGCGGTGCGTTCGGTTACGGAAGCGCGACTGCGGAACGATGCGGAGTGCGCTTGCGGATGGCTTGTACACACAGTTGCGTCAAAGCGCCGTCCGCCGCAGTCAAGAACCAATGGGAGCCTGCAATCGGCTCTTGCGGCGCACCAATCGAAACCGCGACTTGCAGCGAATGAAGTCAAGCATCTATCATGCTTGACTTCATTCGCTGGTTGTGCGGGTTGTGTTCATCACCAGGGGATGAAGTCAAGCATCTATGATGCTTGACTTCATCCCCTGGTTGTGCGGGCTACCACCGCGATGATTTTGCTCCAGCGGCGACGCCACCCCGGCCGCGAGTGGGTGCGCTCACTCCTGCGCTCCCGCGAAACTTTCGGGGAGTACCACCATCTGGTGCGCGACATGCGCCTGGACAGCGGTCAGGACTTCTTTTAATACTTCCGTATGACGAGGCAGAGGTGAGTACGTAGAAGAAACTTCAGAAGCAGACGTCCCCAACCGGGAGAACCGGACGAACCAAATGTAGTTGCCAGTGCCGCGCATGCGCTTCGGCGTTTTTTTTTTTTTTTTTTGCGAATTGCGATTGGTCCACCGTAACCGACCGCATGCCCCTCCGCACTGGAAAGTTGAGCCTGGCCCAACTCTGTTGCGGTGCGTTGCGGAACGGCAAGCGTCGTCGGTTGCTAGGCGACCCGCTTCTGCAGTCGACCGCAAGCATGCCGTTCCGCACTGGAACGCAGTCAAACGGAAGTGTCTGAACCGGCCTTCAGTCTCGCCCAGCGTCCGACACTGCTCTTACGCCGACTTCGACGCCCACGACGATCTGCTGTTATCTTCTGTTTCCTTTTCTTATCTTTGGGCACAAGTTCGCTCTATTAAACGTTCTGTTTACTCAGTTATTCGCTGCCTCACCACTTGTCATTCGTGACAATATATAAAACTTTATGTTAAATAAATGTTGGAAGAAAAAAAAAAAGCGTTGGCTAGATGGCGGAAGCCGCCGTCCGATTTTGAAGGGTTCAGCCTCATCCATCCATCCATTCAACCAGTGATGAAATTTGTAGGAGAGGTGAGCGGGCCTTGGTCTTCAGTACCTGCTAGAGACCCCTTTCGAAATACGCGTGCCGATTATTAGAAAGTCGGAACCCCTGCACGATGGCGGAACAACTGACATCGTGGAACGTGCAAGTCATTCACAACATAGCGAACGTCGGAGTGTGGCCAACGTTAGGAGCCGACGAGCCAATCAAGCAGCGTCGAAAGTGCAACATCACTGCACTCATCACCTTTTTTATGGGTATGTTTTTCTTCTACTCCAACCAAACGCGTAAAGTGTGCCATGACATTGCAGTTTTAGACCGCCATGGTGCAGGGATTCCACCACTGCTAACAGAGGGCAATATTTCGAATGGGGTCTATGATCTGCCTAAGTTCAATAAAGACATATTTAGTTCTATGATTTACTAGTTTTTTTAATGTGTTATATGGCCAAGCCTAATATCCTCAGGATTTCACCTGCCAGTTCTGAAGACTGTTAAGGAGGTAATCAATTGTTACTGAACCTAAAAGCTTCCAAGTCGATGGGCCCTTACGAAATTCCATATGGTTTTCTAAAGAGATACGCGGAATGAATGGCCAGGCACCTTTTTGTAATTTTTTAAAAATCCTTTTCAACGGGAACTCTTCTAGAGAACTGGAAAATGAGTAAAATAATTTCTATACTGAAGAGGGCGATGCTACATCTGTCTCTAACTGTCGACCCATTGCCTTAACGTCAACGCCACGCAAAACTCTTGAACATATAGTTTGGAAACGCGTCAGACAAAATATTTTTCTCGTAAAAAGTTTTTGAGCTTGTAGAGACGGTGCAGCCAGCTTGTAGAGACGGTGCACTATCTCAGTGAGGTTCTTGATAGAAAGGGACGGGTAGATACAATTCATATAGACTTCAAAACAGAAATTCGAAGAGGTCAGTCATAAAAAAAATACTAACTAAAATTAAAATGGGTCTTAGGAAAGAGTAACGGTGTTAGCTGAATAGAAGCATTTCTCAAAACAGCAGACGATTTGTAAGTATTAGCGAAGATAGAGTTATTACAATAAACGCTAGAGGCTCAGCTGGCGCTAGTGTGCTGTTGCATTTTGAAGCAGACAGCATGCAGTCAGAAATTTACTTCCGGTAATGCATTTCTATGCGAAAAAGGGAGTGCATTTTCTCTCTGCGCTCAATTATAACAGCAAATATCACAAATAATTTGTACGTACTGGCACATTGGAACATTTCTCAGTAATGTAGATGAAATAATTGTTCACTTACGGCGTTTTTATTTTAAATTCGCGGCATTAAAAACGGTGTTAAAACCGCTTCGTACGTGTATTTATGTGCACTGTCGGACACTGTTAGCGCGAACACGGCGTCGACGCTTTCCAGCATGGGGGATATACGTGCCAAACGAACGAAGGACATGTGGAAAACCAAGAGAGACGGCAAGAGCTACGCAGTAACACTGGGTAAGTAACTCCTTGTGCTTGCAGGCGATCAAAATAAATTGAAAGTCGCGTAATATAGTCCCATTTGCAATAAATAAGTACCGCTTTATTCTTTCTGCTCATGAATATGTGCGAAGATTCTTATTCTCTGTTCAAATCATCACCCGCACGCTCCAAATCTTTGCAAATAGGGGAAGCCAGAGGACAGGTGGGCGATAAAAACTGCCCAACATAGGAAATAATAAGAAAACACACCTTTCGTAGTCCACGTCCTTTATTCTTTACGTTTCGAACGTTTTTTTTTTAACCACTCGTAAAGATGCACGACGGGGTCATTTTTATATAGTGAGAGGACAGGCATATTAGCAATATATAAGCACCAACGGAATTCTGGCGAATTTTGAACACACTCTACATTCCTTTCGATAGTTATTTTGCTTAGAATCGTCGCTCGTTTCTACATACCTGCCATGGAACAGAGGTTTGGGCCTGAAATGTAGCGAAGTTTAACATCGTTCAGGGGTAAAAGAAAAATGCTGTAACTAAAGCAATTACACTTTCACAATATTAATAAAGGTACATACTACCCGGTACAACCAAAATAACAAAAGTTATTCGTGTTATTTTCCGGCGACGAGACAAAATTCACGCGCGTTTTCCCATAGGAATACACAGGAAGAGTGGAAAAGTAGACTGCATGCTGTCTGCTTCAATTTGCAACCGGAAGTCCCGTAGACACTAGCGCCAGCTGAGCCTCTAGCGTTTATTGTAATAACTCTATGTTACCGAACACAGGCCTGAAATATGTGATGTCAAATAAGGTGTGCCTCAAGGCTTGGTGCTTGGACCCTTTTTGTTTCTTCTGTATGTTAATAGCTTTTAATTAAATCATCTATCTAAGCCAAATTGTTTACAGACAATTGTATTATCTAGACTGAAGTAAAGTCTGTTGCCGATCAAGTAAGGTTAAACGAATATTGGTCTAAAATAAACGACTGGTGTGCAAAATGGCAAATGTCGCTAAATACACAAAAAAAAAAACAATCATAAGCGTCAGCCTTTAGAGTTTAGCAACACACTTCAGGGGTTACTTTAATTAAGGTCACTGAATATCAGTATCCTGGCGTCACAATAATTGCAGACCTCAGAGGAACAAAGCACATTGATAATGTTATCGGTAAAGCCAGAAAAAGTTAGGATTTATCAGGAGCGCCCTCAAATTTGCTTCACAACAGGCTAAGCTGATTGCAAACAAGATGCTAGTTCGCCCGATGCTGGAATATGCATGTGAAGTCTGGAGACCTCTTTGTGAAAAAAACTGCAGTTAAAACTGGAATGTGTTCAGCGACGCGCATTGCGTTTTATTTACACCCGTTACCGAAGACAGTATTCGGTTTCCCTCCTTTAAGACAGAGCCAGTTTACCGTTGCTCCAACTCTGCAGGAAAAAAAAAATGTTAAGGCTTTTTTACAGTATTATAAATAATTTGGTCCTTGTTAACAAGCATCAGTATATACACGAAGACACGTCACGAGTAACAAGGGATAATCATGGACGGCATGTAAAGGAAAGAAGGTTTAATAAGGAATGTTTTAGACACTAGTCTTTCTTGCAGACAGCGCGGGATTGGAACCAGGTGCCTGAAAGTCTTATAGGTGTACACGTCCGGTCGGAGTTCGCACCTCTTATTTCTGAACGCTCGGGGCGCCTCAGGCTCTCTGTTGTGTTACTAGTATTTGACTCTTGTTACTTTTATTATGCTAACGTTTCTCTTGTGCTCGTGTCGATGCAGGACAGCGCAGGCTGTGATTGTCGGACTGTTATAACCATTGAGGGAATCCTCCCACCCCTATCTTGGTCCCGTAAGGGACTGATAGTATGTTCAAATAAATTTACACGAAAAAAGGCACACACACACACACACGCGCGCGTTGTTTCGCGTATTATCAGAGTCAAAGGCGCGAGCGAACAGCTTAAAAGGCGCTTGTCGCTCGAGGGCTCATGCGACAAGAGTTTTTTGTCTAAGCTCCGCGCCTACCCTGTGGTTTCTGTGTCGCAGTAATTAAATTAATGTATGATCACGAGCATATATATTTATTCACTGCTGTTTCCAGGAATGTATGTCATGATAAATATTTTGCTTGCAACTTAAATTGTGTATCTCACTGTTTCGGATATTGACTAAAAGCTGGTTCACACAGCCCCGTTCTTTACGTTACGTTACGTTGCGAGAGCTTACATATAAGTCAGCGGGGCATCTGTGCTTCATAATAAGCGTGGCTAGCAGTTCAAGGAGATAGCCTGACACGTGACATTTGAGTCACAAATATTTCGGTAACTACGTAAAGTTAAAAAACGTAAGAAGACGGTGCTGTGTAAACCAGCCTTTATTCCTATTTTTATTTCCATTTATTTCCACCTTATTGGACCGGCTAAGGAATTACATAAAGGGGGGGGGGGGGGGGGTTAGTATAACAAAAAATACCATAGCAGACGCATTAGTAGAGCAATAATAGAACACAAGAAACCAAAGTCATTGTCACGTTGCATAAAAAAATAAAGTACTAACACGAGTGTTCCGTGTAACGAGAATTCCGGCATGACAAGAATTCCTCGTACGAGATGCTCTGGGATAAGTTTTCCTACAGGACGAGTTCACCTATACGAGAATTGGCCTTTGTCGACCGGTCCTCTGACGAGTTCTCCTAGACCCGCAGAAAGAATATGGTTGTAGAGTACGGCCGGAGTGACTTCGTCGCGAAATGGTGGACATTTTGAGGAGGACGAATCGTGCCATGACCGTCCTGGCTGTCAGGGACACTGAAATGGCAAAGCTCCTAGGAGGCTCCTGAACGTGCTCCGGATAAAGTATACCTTGGCGTTGACTCATCTTATTCATCTCTAGGGTCACACTTCTGGGCAGCCTACACAGGGGAGAGGAGATCACAACTGCTTCGAACGACTGGAATCTCTCCAGGACAATGCGCGCCTGCGGTTGACGCGGGGAGCCAACTGCTGTTTTGGTTCACTACATAATCCTAAGTGCCAAGATGGTCCAGTACCACGCTGATAAGAAGCTCGTTCCGCGGAACTTTCCACCACCGTGGAAACCCGAGGCCCCGTGCACACGCTACTAAGTGGAAGGAGTGAGGGAGCCCCGAGGGCGCCACCATATCCAGTCGCCGCCAGGGTACGCACAGCAGTTGCGGGATGGCAAGTGTCGGATGCGTGTAAATGTTGAGTCATTACGACGTGTTATTGTTGTATTTTTTGACTGTGCGTGACTTGTTCTTGTTAGTATTAGTCACGTGTATGTAGCCTCGCATTTGATTGTCAGCGGTGGCTACGAAAAGGGCACCCCTTGTTGTGTTCGCGGTTGGTTGTCTTTCTGTCTTTGTTGGAATAAAACGTTAACCCGATTTCGGCGTCTGCGAGCACGTTCGTGTTCATTTTTTTTAGTGAAAAAGGCGCTTGTCCATAGAAGATCTGCACGACTAAAAAACATCGCGGTGATCGGGTTAGTCTGGAGATTAAGACGACGGCTTCAAAGGCTCCTTTTTGTTCGCTTCTCTCTGCCCCTGGTAACACCAGGGACACATAAGACGACGAGATAAAAGACCATACAGCAGAGCGCATAGGGCGCTCATTCATTTGGTCTGTAAATAAAGACGTTTGAAAGAAGAAGTTCGCTTTCGTCTGTAGAAATAAGTGAGTTAAACATAAAGTGATTGTTTTGATCATTCTCATTAGCCAAAGAACCGAACTTGTTTGTCTTAGTAGAAGATTCGTCATTGGATCAGAACCGTCTAGGTCATGACGTCAAAATGACCAGCGTGCTGTAGAGGCCCCTACGTCACATTAAGGACTATGTAACTTCTTCTGAGAAAGTAGCCAATATTTTTCGAAACTATATCACTGAGTGCTATACTACGAATGTTTCTACAAACGCCATCTCTATGAGTAATCCTGAATATAACGGCACGTTGACTGTTGGTCAAGTTCACACAGAAGGAATCTCGGAGGCTATAGAGAGATTAAAGCCAAAGATGTCTGTAGGTGCTGTTCTTATACTTAGTTTAACTGTTAAGGGCTGCGATGAATTATTTCCTCATAAATAAGGGCATGTTTTTCAACCTTTCATTGAGGACTGGGGTTTTCCCATTTCTGTGGAAAAAGTCAGTAGTGGTTCCTGTATAAAATTTGGTGACGCGAGTGCGGTAGGGAACTATCATCCTGTGTCTTTGTTATGGGTATTTTAAACGTTTTCGAGATAGTTATACATGCCCGTGTTTCCTTTTAATGTAGTCGTAAACTAGCCAGTGGTCAGTACGAATCTGTGTTCTCTACTGAATTACGCAGTACCGATAGTTGTTACGCGAGGACAACTTGATCATGTTTATTTTTATTTGCCCGAAGCCATTGACAAAGGTAAATCATAAATCGCTACTGAATAAACTTATATTATAAGGTGCATCTTCGGTACTTTTAGGTTGGTTTAATATCTATATTTCTGAACTACAAATTCGAATACGCATTTCGAGTTGTTTGTGGGATGCTTTCGTGCCTAGTTCCGGTGTTTTGCAGGGATAAACCTTGAACCACTTCTGTTTTTCGTATTTAATAGCGATATTACACTGCGCTTAAAGAGCGCATAGATGTTTTTGTTTCGCTGACAATATCAAGATCTACATGAGAACTCGGTCGAAAGATGACGGTGCCTTTTTTTTTTTTTTTACAGAATGATGTGTCACATATTTCAAACTGGTGTTCTGGTGTTTTTTTACTTCTCAACCCTGATAAGACAAAACTACTTCCCCTCCGTAGAAAACGGGCAATTACTTCTTCTACGTACCTACTTGGCAATTCAACCATCTAGCGCGTCATTCAAGCCCGTGACCTTAGAGCGTGTCTTGACAGCAGCCTTACTTTTTCACATCGTGTTAGCCAAATTGTTGCCACTGTCCTTAGGGTGACGGGAATGATATCACGCCTTACGAGGAACTTTTCAAATCATCGGTACGTTGTGCGCATGCGTTGGTCCTTGGTCAGGGTTCGACTTGAATTTTGTAGTGCTGTCTGGAACTCGCTGACTGCAGCTGATGCGGCTCAAATTGAAAGAGTGCTAAAACAATTTACTCCTATTGTATAAGGTACTTTGGGAGGAAATGTTTTTATGACTACGAGCACATTTTTAAAGAACTATCGTTGCAGAACTTGTCATATAGAAAGATAGGTCGTGGCGCTCTATTTTTACATACGGCCGTATTTAGATAATAAATTGGTATCATCGTTATAATTCCATGTTACCGGCTCGTGTTGCTAGAGGACGGAGTGTATCTTACCCCTACATTGAATCAAAGGTTTCACCATTGGTTAGGATGCAGATTTGTGTTAATGAACTCTCCTCTCATATTGACTGTTTTGTCAGGTATGTTACTGTTCAGAAAAAAGCTGAATCTCTATATTTTTAATTCTGGATTCGCATGTCTTTTGCCAACGTCATATATTGTGTTAAATTTGTGTACTGCCATTTTATGTGCCAACATAGTACGACCTACTGGCTCTGGGACACGATGCAAATAAAACATTACTATAATAATAATAATTATTATTATTATTATAAATCATCCACACAAATAAAAATGAAGAAAAAATGCCTTCGGGGCCATCCCTTTTTTTTTTTTATGATGCCAGCTCGGCAGCCTTTTGTCGCCAACTCGCGAGTTGACAAAGCCCCTTGTTTTACGTATTCCTAGTAAAAATGCATATCACCGAACAGTCTTTTCAAATTGGTTGGCCGAGAATCGGAACTCTGAAGGTTCTTATTTTCTAGTCGCCCTGATTTCGCTTTGGCAGCTGTCTTCAGGGTGGAACGGAGTGAAGATGCCTGCCGATGTCATTCCCTAGGCGCTTGCTCACAACACGGAGATACTTTGCCAAACGGAACAAACTTTCCGCTCTCCGGTCACCCGTTGACGTCGTAAGAATACGTAACGGAGACTGGCCTCCAAGTCCTTGACGCGTACCACAGCTGTTATTCAAGATCACACGTCCGCCATCTTGAAGCTTCCAGCCGTGGTATCTTTATTGGATGCGATAGGCTACCGGAATATTTGCCTTTCATAAGGTTTACCGTCGCGATGAGAAGGTTATCTTGGCGGAAATGAAGTAAAATCGATCCTGAGTGCTGTTTCTTTGAGGGCTCGATTGCAGAAGAAGAAAACTCGTTGTGAGGAAGCAACAGAATATACAAACACGTCTACCACTTAACATAAAGCAAGAATTTTTCTTTCGAGATCAAAGTTTTTGTTTCTTTGGGTGAGGTAACAACACAGAGACCAACTTCGTTCAGCATAAGTGCCTGAACTCCGTGAGCCATTGAGCTGCTCTTTGCGGGAACTCTCGCCATTGCTTTACTTTTCTTTTTTTTCTTTTGCCACATGATCCCACGGGGTCGATGTCGCATCAGACAGGTTTTCGTGTAGGGGTGTTGCATGCTGCGGGCCTTTTTGCTGCTTCGACAGCCTGCCTTCCTGCTTCCGGAATCGTAAAGCGACTCCCGTTCCAGAGAGGTCTTCTCCTCCGCGGAATTTCATTTTCTGCCACAGCGAACGCTCTAAAAGGAAACAGAAAGTTGTCCGTGTAAGAAGACCGACTGAATGTGAAAACGTAGCGACGCAAACTTCTCACCCTACAACTTTTTTTTTTTTAATAAGTTTTGTTCATGCGGCGGTATGTGTTTTTATTTCCTTGCGTCAGGCTTTGGGGCGTCATCGAAAGCGCCGTCGCGCCCGCATGCTCAATTCATGTTAACGGGAAAATGTTTGGGGGCGACCTACATGTTGACATGGGAGTTCACTACAAGGGGAAGGGGCTGGCTGACTCGAGAAAATTTACCTCATCTCTAAGGCGGTATAAATAATGTTCGAGCGCGCATAGGTCACTTCTTGGAATCCCACCAAAATCGCGTAGTACACACAGATCGAGCGGCACCTTGCGCATTCGCCATGAAGATCGTGAGTACCCACACGTCGAGAGTTCAACACATGCACGAACTCACCGGGGTCAACTAGGAAGTGGCGGACGTTTTGGCTATTTGTACGGGAATCGTCGCGATCTTTCGTGCTTTTTTCGGGATATGTTACGAGAGATCTCGCGAGCGACATGGTCCGTTATAGAGGTAGCCGAACCGCAAATGACAGAAGCCTAATTTTTTTTTTTTTTGCCTCTCACGAAAAAAATTTGACAATAGACTGCAATAGACCATTTGCTATATTACCCAAGTATCAAGGAGAATGCAGGGATTGGTGTTCCACGCGCCACACGCGCACGCCTTCCCCGTATAAAAGATTCGAAGTAAATAACCAAAATGAAGTGTTGAGAAACGCGCGTGCAAGATGTCCTTTGTTTTAGGTATTTGCTTTAAAAAGTTACTACTGCTCAGGCCAGCTCGTGCGGCGCGTGGAACACCAATCCCTGCATTCTCCCTGATGCTTGGGTAATATAGCAATTGGCCTATAGACCGATCTCGCCAAGCGTTCGGCGCATGCGTGGCGCCTCCATAACTTTAGTCCCCAAAAGGCAGACGGCCTTGCAGGACAGGACTCGTGTCGTCTCGTGCTTTACACGCGCGGAGCTCCAACTGGGTTGTCGCACGTGCAGAAAGACGAAAGTTCCCTCGATGCATTTCGGCGGCGGTGGCGTAGTCAAAGAGGCTGTTGAGATCGGTCTTTTGCGGCGATGCCGAGTAACGAGGGGATAAGAGGGATTTTCAGGTCACGTGACCGGTTTTGTGGGGAGAAAAGCGGGGCGAACCCGTCGAGTTCGCGAGAGAGTGCGCGAGCACGCCGCTGTTTTCAGAAAAATACATAATAGAACTATCGCTAAACTACCAAAGCAGCAAGGAGAATGCTGGGAATGTGGGTTTGCGTGCCGCACGTGCTGGTCTCTGCAGCAGTAACTGTTCTAAAGCAAAAGCCTGAAACATGGCCCCTTGCACGCGAGGTCGTCAACGACTTGTTTTGGTTATTTACTTCGAATCTCTTATACGGCGAGGGTGAGCGCGTGCGACGCGTAGACTACATTCCAAGCATTCTCCTTGATGCTTCCGTAATTTAGTGATAGGACTATACACACTTCCAATATTTACGAGTCCCCAGCCTCTAGCGTGCGATCCATTCAGAACAGCACGCTCATGTTCGTCGCTTCGGAAAGTTAGCAAATCACGCGCCATACGCACGAACACTGAAAATTTAACTGGGCAGGGGCCCTTTTTTTTTGGAAAGGTCTATAGGGAGTATTCACTGGCGGCCATATCTGTGTGCGTGGTTGCTGAGCGCGTGCTGACGGCGATCTTCCACAGTTCGTTTGCAACGTGCATTCCACACCATTAAGATTGCCGGTCTTAGCAGCCTATTGATATAAGCTAGTTCTTTGCATGCGCTCCAAACATCGCCCTCAAATATGGCGTCCAGTGAATTGGCGACGTACGCGATCGAGAGCGTCGCTGTGGTCGACCTTCCAGGATTGGCTGAATGCTGACTCTGACGTCAGCAAAGGTTTTCTCATCGACAGAAATAAGAGGAATGTAAGAACTTTAATTTTGATAGTGTTGGCAGTGTTGCTTTGAGAGCGCAATGATTTTGAGCCTTCACCATGCTCATTGCAAACACCATCGAATTTGCAGTCCGCAAGGTAATGACGTCACGAAAGGGAACCATAGAAGGGCGCATGCGTGGTGCCGTCGTAACGTTAGTGCACAGGAGGCAAACGGCAATGCACGAGACGGTTCGCGCCGTGTCTTTCTCTGCACGCGCACAGCTCAGGTGGGGTTGTCGCACGTGCATCATACTAAAGTACCCTCAGTACATTGCGGCAGCGGTGGCGCAGCCAAACGAGATGTGCATGGGCGCAGCTATTGGCGACGTGAGCGATCGAAAGCGTCGCTGTGGTCGGCCCCCCACAATTGGCCGAATGCTGACTATGACGTCAGCAAAGGATGTCTCATCGATGGAAATAAGAGGAATGTAAGAACTTCAATTTTGACAGTGCTGGCAGTGTTGCTTCGAGAGCGCTATGATTTCAGGCTTCCATCAAGCCATTACAAACACCATCGAACTTGTTGTTCACAAGGTAAAGACGTCACGAAAGAGAACCGAACGAGGGCGCCACCAAAACATCTCGCCGCTAATAGAGCGACTGAATGATCCCAGAGTACCGAATTTCGTTCAGTTCACTTACCTGCTAAAGATATTTCATGAAACCTACGCTAATAAAAATTGAGTATGATGAATGCACTACCTAAATACACGTTTGTGAAAAGTTTCAATGGATTCCGTCAATTGATTTTTATATAAAACAAAAATGGCACAGGAATAGCTCTCGAGAACACCTGTAGTTACACTAGTTGGGCGTGCTGGAATCTGCTGCAACAATAACTATTCTAAAGCAAAAGCCCGAAACAAATCACCATGTGCAAGTGCATTTTTCAACGCCCTATTCTGGATATGTGCTTACTTCGAATCTTTTATACACGTAAGATTAACAACGCATGCAGCGCGTGTACCTACGTTCTCAGTATTCTTTTATTGCTTAACTAATTTTGCAAAAAAAAAAGTATATAGACTTTCAGCCAGACAATTTGAACCGCTTATTGGAGCCCTTTATTGTCGCTATCTTGGGCGTGCACAAGCGCGCACTCGCATCTACCACATTTAAAATCGTGAGCAGAGAACACTTTTAGATCGCCTCAAATCCACCGAGAAAATTCCACATTATAGAGTTACGTCATTCCTCTCGCTTTCGCGCGTCGCTTCATGGCTCTCGTATACTCTCCGCGGCGCGAATCCGTACAGATCGGCGGATGGATGAAATCAACTTGGTGGGAGCTCGACGCGTCCCGGCCGGTGTCGCCTTTAATGGACGTCCGCCACAGATACGACTCGCTCGACGCGCGCGAGCTCTTCTCTACCGCGCGCAGTACGACGTCGACCTTCGGCCCCGTTTCAGGAAGTCGCGATCAGATAGCGCGGCTGGACCAGCTTTTGGAGCCCCATAAATGTTTGTGTTAATACCGAGTGTTTTCGACTTTCCCGGGAATCAAGGTTACGCGTATGCCTCCGACACCCAAACCTGAATCCTCGTAATGTTTTTTTGTTTTTTTTTTTCGAAGATGCGTGTTTTTTAAGTAACAGAGTGCCTTACTGAAAACTAAGCGTAAATGTGTTACGTTTTACGGCTCTCTGTTGATTTTTAAAAGGTGGCATATCATTAATGTTCTTCTTAAATTCTGTGTTGTTGTTTTGTTGTTTTTTTTTGAAGCGGAGATTGTCAGTCAAGCCTTGAACGTAAACAGATGTTTATCTATTGCGCCATTTATTTTTTTCAATATCTTTATTGGCACTGGAAACCAAAATGTTTAGAAAAACTGAGACTTTTCTTTTTGACGTCTAGACCCAAAGTTTTTCTGTTGATATTTCTGCGCGGATTTCCGCGTCTATTCAGAAATTTAAATTTTGCCAATGAAGGTTCGACCGATAAAGTTTTAGATATTCGACCGATATTTCTTGTCAATCAAAAACAATAAAAAATAATATATGCATAGGGTCATATTTTTATTGAGGGGAGGACGCGTTTTAACACCGTCACCACCTTTTACTGCCACCAACTGATGTTCCTCTTTTTCGTTAAAACACCCCACAAAAAAAAGCTAGTTTTTTAAACGAAGTTATCCGGAAATTTCAAATGCCCATCGATATTCTTCTAATACCCTAGTTACACTAGCGCTTTTAACTGTCATTAAGCCAACGACAGTTGACTCAGATCGGCCGGAGTTACTCGGCGCCGCCAACTGCCTTTGAGCCGCTAACGATCATTGGGTTCAACTGAGCTGGCCTACCTCAGTATACCCTATTTCACCTTATGATGTGCCGCAGGAAAGGCTACAAGCGCGAGCTCCATTAACTATATTCCGTTCACCCTTAAGCTCAAACTAGGAGCTCCGCCTTCAGCGCGAACTTTGTGCCCTTGCCAACACAAAGTATGAACGCTGAAGCACGCCCAACCAAAGTACTGCGGAGGTCAGCGAGCTCGCGCTGAAGGCGGAGATTCTAGTCTCAGGTTAAGGGAGAACGGAGTATTGGGCAGGAGCTGGAACTGTAGGGGGCGCTTTATCGAACTTGCTGTCCCCACAGTCGGGTGTTTACGAACACAGCATAACAAAAAAAAAAAAAAACTGAACCTCGCCGAGCACGGTCTGGGTACGAGCGCTTCGGATTGACCAGTGCTACAGTCGCACCAGAAGCGGCCTTCAAATCATCATCTTCGATTTCTCGGATCAAAAACAAACAAGAAAATACGGTTAGTTGTCCTCACATCTGGAGTGTACCACTAGAGGCGTGACTGTTCGGACACCTCTCGCTGCTAACGCTTTGAGCTCGGGCCTATCGCCATCGCTGCCGTACACCATAAGGTGAAACGGAGACTGATGGGGGTTCGCCCCAATAGAGCTAAAGATGGCGGCGTCCACCGCCTCGCCGCCCATGGCCAGCGCCAGCGAAGCACTTACTACTGCGAAAGCTTTGGGGAGGTATCTTAAAGTATTGTAGCAGCAAATATTGTCGATTCGGGGCCAGAGCAGCTACTAGAACGATCACGGCACGTAGCGGAAGCCAAAGCACGGCGAGGGCGGCCATTGTAATGTCGGTGCCTACAAGACTTTCGTTCTGTATCTCTTGTTTGAATTTGTGGAAAAAGTTCTAATTGTCGTCTCTTTACTCTAAAATTTTTTTTATTTATTTTAAGCGTTTATAACGAAGGAAAAGTGTGCATATAATTCATTTGCATTGCTCTCTTAAAAAAAGAATAATGTGACATCAGTTTTGGTTTCATTTCGGTTTCAGCTGCGTCCCTTGACGCGCATCTCAACTGCAGGGTTGTTAGGCCTATGCACCGTGTAGCACCGGTCAACTTAGTTGAGCTCAATGACAATTGGGACATGTCAACAATCGTTGGCTTAATGACAGTTGAGAGCGCTAGTGTAACTGGGGTATAACACATTCAGCTTCTCCTGAATGTGACAGGTGCAACCTCGTGGGTCGCAGAATAAATTAATAAAAAGAAATGAGATGCTAAGTCGAGAAAAAGTCTATAGCCGGCAACAGGTAAAGAACACGGTTGGTGCGCCGCTTCTGAGCCCGAGATTTCTGTCTCTCATGATACTTCGTCGCGCTCTCAGCCAAAGCACGGCAGAAGGTAGCGAGCGCGTGCTGGAGGCAGAGCTTCTAGGTTCTTATAGACCTTTCCAGAAAAGGGCTGCTGGCCGGTTTCATTTCCAGTGTTCGTGCGTATGGCGCGTGATTTGCTCGCTTTCCGAAGCGGCGCACACGCGCGTGCTGAGCTGTGGAGATCGCACTCTGAGCTGTGGATTTGTAAACATTGGAAAGGTCTATAGCTTGTTGCCGACCCTATGATATTTTAGCGAAACATTGTGTGTCATTCTGTGGTTCCTCGGTAGAATTGACGTTTATGTTTTATTTATTTATTTTATTACCTACAAGGTCCAGAGGGCGCTACAGAAAAGAGCGGAATGTAGACAAAAAATGCACGAAATTGGCAAGAATACAAACAACAAACAAAGGAACAACAAATGTAGGTTTATAAGGAAAAACAAATAATCTTCAATGGCGAGTTTGAAAACTGAGGCGACGGTGATTGTGGCGATTAGGGTGGGTGGGCAAGTAGTTACATTCAGCGCTGGTCTTTGGTATGAATAAATTAAAACAAAAAAAAAATGTCAGTACGAAAATGAGGGACATACACTTCATTGCGGGGATCAGCGTAAGAGAGAAGTATGACGACTTAGAAAGAGGCTCACATTTCGGTGACTGATTATAACGGTAAATTTTGTGAAATAGAACTGTGACAGTTTTTTACGTAGGACACGGTGAGGGAGATTTAGGTTAGTTTTCATTGATGGATGCGCTTGATAAACGAGAGTATAGTTAGAGAAAATGAAACGAACACTGCGATTTTGTACTGCCTCTAGGTTATTAGTATGAAACTCAATGCCTGGATTCTATACTGATGTGAATTTTTTGCACAGAAAAACGAGTGTCACTCTTTGATAGAAGCTTTTTCTTGTGCTGCTCGAACACTCTCAGTAAAGCGAGGCTTATACTGCTGCTCCGTGCATTGTGACATTCACAAGTGACTCGTGTGTTTGATTAGACAACGGGAGGTTGGTGGGCGCCTCATGTCTCAGCTAGTTCCGTATCCTGTGGTCTTTCTTCAATAACGTTCATCGCGCGGTAGTGATGCACGACCACACGCGGGAACGATGCTCATCCAGATCAAAACGGGCGGGAGTGATGATCGAACCCGGGTTCGCTGGTTTATGCAGTGCGAGCTTTCGTTCCCCGTGCTCCGAGCTGCAATGCGTGAACACCTTCGTACACTGAAACCCCCTAGTGACTCGTGCCGTGACCACAAACCAAAACTCTTGCGCAGCACGCTGCCCTCGTGACATTCCTGGCCCTGGCGACGTTCGTCCACGCCGCAGTGCTGCCGGCGCCATACTACGCCGCCGCTCCGGTGTACGCACCCCACGCGCCGCTGCTCGCCGCCCCGGCACCCCTGTACCACCACGCCCCGGCACCCTTGGTCGCGGCCCACCCGGCACCACTGGTGGCCCACCCGGCCCCCGTGTACGCTGCCGCTCCGGCGCCCGTGGTGGCGGCACCCGCTTTCTCCTACTCCTACTCGTCCCTGGCACAGACGCACCCCGTGGCCGCCGCCTACATAGGAAAATGAGGGCCGGACGAACAATCCGGTGGATATCGCCGCCGCAGGTCAGGCAGTTGTTCTGACTGTTACTTCCAAAAAAACGTGGTTTTTTACACTTCGCCTTCGCCTCCTCATTCCAGGGAAGAGTGGTTCGACTAGAGAGGCAAGCATTAACTACTGCTCACTGACATATAATAAACCTTTAGCCAGCTTTATTTGCATCTGAAAATCACTAACTGACCGCCAAATAACATGGTGGCGAATATGCCGTGCCGGGATAGATTTCTCATATCGCTGGAAAGTTGATTTTGTTATGTCGGTGGAAAAAAAATAGATGCTTGCTTTTCAGTAGATTCAGATCATTCATTGATACAACCGTTTATTTTCGAAACTTTTTTTTACCGTTATTTCAACGGTTTTTTTTTTTTTGTTCCCTCGTTTTTCCCTTGCGTATTTTTAATCGCCACTTCCGCCAAAGCTTCCTCAATGAGGGACTAACTTGGACTGATATCTTATGTTTCATTACCTTTGGTACTTTTATAATATTTTCTAACTGCTTTAGGATCATTCAATGATGCGTCATGATATGCCTCCACCATGCCTCGTACAGGCTGAAATAAACATGCGCGCTCGAGTCAATGCCCTACGAACGTCAGTGTCTTATAGAGGAGCTTCTCGTCTGCTAATACTGCAGATTGGGCGAGTTGGTAAGGCATCATTACGAACCAGCGCACGAGTAGACAGTTACTCAAAATCCAAACACACAGAAAAATACACTCACAAAGCGCTGAATTATCAACTGATTTGTATTTCAAACTTCCTCTTCTTCGACGCCAAGGAAAAGGTCTACCTGTCTACCTGTGCGCTGGTTCGTAATGATGCTTCTCGTCTGGTACGAGCTATCCTGTGGTCAGAGCTACTCCAAAGAATGGGCTCGAACGTTGATCTTTCACCATGTGCTTCTGAAGGATTGAAATTCTCTTCCGGGTCGGTGAACTTCGAGCTGCTAAGACCTCTTTCCCGTATGTTTGACCTTCACTAAGTCGAAAGCGACAAATGATTTGAATGCATGCTGAATAAGAGATTAAGAAAAACAACATTAAAAAAAGCCTACGTGAGACTGACTGAGAAAACGCACACACAAAGAAAAAAGAGAAAGGACAGGCTCAGATACTGTCTCGCGCAGGAAGTTGTTCAAGAAATAAAGCAAAGAAAGATATGATGAAAAAAAAAGTTGTGGAAGGAAGGAATAACAAAACAAAAGGCAGAAAATTTAATCTGAGTAATTGTCAGGGTCCCTGAGCTGCGGGAGAGGGATGGAAATACACACCACACACACACGCACACACACACACACACACACACACACACATATATAAATATATATATATATATATATATATATATATATACTCGAGCACGTCTGCAGACAAGTTTTGTATGACCTATCTGACAGGGCAAGTCATAACAAAAAAGAAGGCCGCCTCAGACAGTTTCTGCAGACGATCTTTTCTATGATGTGTTAAGCAGTGTGAATCCAGCCGCTTTATAAAGACTCTACTGTAACTGTAAACGCAACTCCACCATTAAAAAATATGTTTTTGTTTTGTTTTAAGGTTATTCTCTTTCTTCGACCTCCTCCCTCCTCGACCTTCTTGCTCTCCCCCGTGACTCGATTCTTTTCTCCCCTTCTTTCCGCGTTTTGTTCTACTTTGCATTCGAGATGCGAGCCAACGTATCAGTCTCCTATTGACCTCGTCTTATCTGCCCGCGGACGTACCTTACCGTCCCTCGGGTTATTGTTGCTGGGACACGCTATCTATCCTCGACGCAGCCTGGGCGGCGACCCGAGCAATTTCGTGCGGTCGGAAACAAGGTTGCGAACGAGGACTTGCGTTACGGTATACTATCCGAAAAGTTACTCTTAGAAACCTGTTTTCAACCATTTGTGATACAAGGGGTATAGGAAGCGATTACGAAGTGTGTCGGGTAACTTGCCGCCTTCAAGACGAGGACTGCGAAGCACGCGGGGGATATAATCCGAGACACCTTTAAACGAATTTCACCAGCTCGTCTAGGTAGAACTCGTAAGGACACCATTATGAATTTGACCCTAGACTCGCGCGGAAGGAGGTATCGGCCCCGGTGTTAATTCATCACGGTAAAGTTTTACCTGCTCGCCAGAACACTGACTGGATTTTAGCTTATCGTAACGATACTCAGAAAAAAATAAACAAATAAGGCAAGCGGTGCTGATACTTCCATTCATTCCTTTATTCATACTCAGAACGCTTCGCGCCATTTACACGTTGTGCACTTTGTTTTGGTCTTATAATTCTCAATTTAAGCCGAAATTTTTTTTTAATTCGGTAACAAAACAAACGAAAAAAAACGGTTAAACCTTAATGTAATTGTTTATATCGATAAAAGAAAACGACATCTTAATTTCGGCCTTCTATCGCATAAAAATATCGACTATTTATTAAATTGTGCTTTAAGACTGTGGTACCTTTCACTGCGAATGTAGACTGATCGTTTATCCTTCCAATTACATTTAACATACGTCGTTAGGAGAGCATGTTTTTCTGATAATCGAAGTTAATAGCGTTCATGATAGCAAAGCTCTGCTGTAACACTGAAGCAAAGATAGCTGGCGCTGCTGCTTCTTTATATATTAAGTCATGTGTTCCTGCGGATCACCAAAGAGACGCGTCGTGGGACCTGTTTCAGAAAAGTCCTTCACTTCGCGACTTGTGCTCGTTAATTTACGTTAGCGAAGTCGCCTTTATTTCTTTATTTCAAGATGCTGTCGATTCTTGTTAGGGATTATAGCATTTCTAAGTGAGAGATTGGCATTACAGGTATCCGCAGTTGACTCGAAGTAATCGCACTTAATCAAATACTGGTTGTGGGACACCTTTTCTTGAATCAGAAGTGTGCTTCGTAAAAGATATAATTCACATGTCTCGTTTTTTTTTTTTTGTTTTTTGTTTTTTTTTCTTTTCAGGCGGATCATCCAGTCACTAAAAACCGAACGGTCATTCAATAGTGTCATCCCGTCCTCGACGCCAGCGAGAAGCGACGTCGTTTCGCAGTCTATAGCAAGCTACAATGTACCTTAATCTGGAACGTTTATAGTAAACATCTTCGATCTGAATTTCCAATATGCTATGTACCAAGAATAAACTGCCGTGTACTATGTCTGCCTACACATCTTGTTTATTTGAATCTTTATAAAAAGTACCTATTAAACACCTTTCGTTTGAGTTCCAAGGGATTATTATCGCTCCCCGGTCAATGAGATTGCGTCATAGCCGATACCCGTGAACGATTCACGCGTAAGCAACAAGCGTGACCAAAATAAGTTACGTCCGAGTTTCTCAAGCTGTCAGTGATTATAGTCAATTAGTGTTCTTCTTTTCTTTTCTTTCTTTTCTGCACTGCGTCGTTAAAAATGCATTTTTCAATTGTTTCGCACCCAAGCCCTTATATTTAACTATACAAACTATTGCGCAGTTTGTTTCAAGATAATAACTGTAGGAGCCGCCCCAAATATTCAGGAAGAGATTACGTAACGTTGTCGCTCATTGTAAATGCATTACTTTTTTTTTCTGACGTCACGGGAAGGGGGGGGGGGGCATTCATCACTGCCCATTTTAAATACTGGCTGCCACAGAAACAGAGCTTTGCTCGATGAAATTGGTCATTAAGTTTAGCGTTGTTTTTACTATCCGCGTTTGTTTTCACCGTCCCACGCCCACCACCCACACTTTCTCCAGAATAGTTCCTTCGCTTCTGGGCCATTGAGATCACCTTACGTGGTTATCTCAATGGTCGAATCGATTCGGGGTGCTTGCATTGTTCCTAATGCATATTTTTTTATTATTATTATTGCTTGCTGGCATAATTAGTTTACTTAAATATTTTTAGTGTTAACTCATCTATAACGCCAGCTCCTGTTTGTCGTATCGCATTTTTACACACAGTCATTCTCATTCGGAAAGTACTTCTTTAGCGGTTAAAATAACATCGCACTTTTTTGTATTTTTTCTACCTTTTGGACACTTAACCCGTCAACTAAGGTGGCAATCGCCGCGAATTACGCTTAAATTTACGGACCTTTTTTATCGCGCCGAGAGACGCATCACCGGTGCGACCGACTTGGACGCTCAAGTGCACATTTCCATACACGTGAGCGTTTTGGGACAGATTCTTCCCGGGGATAAGAGAGACTCTCACGCGCAAACAAAAGTCATCATCAACAAGGTCGCGATCTATATTAGACTAAAGAAGTCTTTTTTTTTTTTTTTTGCTAACGAAGAAACATCTAAAAGCTTTTAACCCTTTCTCTGTTCCCGCCGCACAGACAGCGACACAGAAACACACACACGAGACAGACGCACTAACGCACCACTCTCCCAGTCTAGTTGACATATCGCATTGGACACAGTCAGCGCGCCCGGGTTTCTCAATGCCACCGCGGCGAGGACAACGCAACCCTTATCGACACCCCACATTAAAAAGCGGAGGAACACCGCTACGTATCCCAAGGAAGATTCTATCGGGAACCGTCACGACGTCCGCCAGGAGCCCGTTCTCGTATTCAAGGCACCGATCGCGCTACGACGTCAGCTCTTCCTCCTCGTAAACACAGAATTTATCCGTCTTCTTTCTCCCCTGAGGACCACCCGGTGCTCTTCAACTCTCCCTTTATGTCGCCGTGCGTGGTCTTAGCCTCGACCATTCTTTGGCGTCTCACACAACCCCTTCTTTGAGGCTTGGATTCCCGCCATCGATAACGGAGTCCACCTCCAAGCACGGCAGGCTGCTTCAGAACATTAACGGCGATCCGTCTGGAGAGTGGAAACACTTAAACAAATAGCGCACAACGACTCCGACGATTGCAAACTTCGGGCCTCGGTGTACGGAAACCGCCCCTCCGAGATGGGGAAGACCACGTTTTATCGGCGAAAGACACGAAAGGGAATTCATTGAATAGATAAAACAAAAAGTGTATGACACCGTCGTTGTGGTCGCGAGGGGGGTTCCGTGGCCCTGCGGCACCGGGGGCGGCCTGGTACGCCCCTCCTCGGGACAGCCTGGTTTCTTGGTGGGAAGCGTGAAGAGCCTGCTAAGGAGCCACCGTGCAGCACGGCGCTCATCTCTCGGTGATCACTTAATCCAACCGAGGATTATCCCAGATAAAGAGATAGTGTTGACGTTCCCTCTCTTTTCACCGGCATTTTCCGACACATTTCGCTCTTCGCTTTCCCCTCTCCGTTCGTCTGTAGGCTGGTATAAAAGTGATCTTGGCTGACTTTCTCTTGCACAAACACAACTTTGCGTCGAAAGTACTCGGATCTCTACTAGAAATGGCTGGGTTCAACCGGGTGAGTGTACCCACTACGCTTCTTAAATTCTCAGCGTTTCAAAGTTCGTTTCGCTCGTGACTGTTCGAGCAGCTATTTAAATTAAATGATATCAGCTCTTTGGTCATTTTACTAGCCAAAGAAAAAGAAAGTTCAGGCACAACACTCTAACCAATGCCTACGCGTCTACTTACCTGCAATACACTCGAAGAACCAATCTCTGCGATCTATGAAATCAGCTCAGCGAACAATGAGGCGGAACATCTGTTAAGACCTCAAAATGAAGTCTGCGTTGTGGCATTACGCACTGCAAGCATGACGCTTTGCATTGCGTAATGCCACAGCGCAGACTTCATTTTTAGGTCCAAACGGATGTCCCGCCTCATCACTGGATGAGCTGATTTCATAGATTGCAGTGATTGGCTCTTTGAGTGTTTTGCGGGTAAGTAGAAGCGCAGGCATTTCTTAGAGTGAAGACCAGCGCCACACCTAAACCTATACTCCATCTCACAAGCGTCTGTAGTAAAAGCTAAGGCAAGAACGCGTCGCTTTGGAAAGTTATACACGAGTTATCGTACAAACAAAAACATTCTGCTGAACTAGGCTCACGCGCCTTTGCCTTTGGCTGTACTGCAGACAAATGTGGGATGTGGGGGACAAATGTGGGGGCCCTATGTGCCTGGGACTTATGGTACTATTAACTTGTCATGTTCGTGACAAGCATACAAATATAGCACATTATACAGACGTACACTATAACGAAAGGCGGGATGTTGTAAGTTTACTTCTATGAGCACCCGCCTTCTGGATTCAAAGACGACGATTAAATGGTCCCTGCTACCGCTACACTAGATTATAGACTTATGGCTTGATTTAAGGCACGAAATGTGAAATATTACCAACTCAGGTATGAGTTTCCAACAGGAAAGATTACAGCCATATCAGTGTAGCCCGTTCTATAGATGAATCCTCCAAAAACTTTCGAAAATTCCGGCAGATCCAGCTGCTGCTTCTGCACTCCCTGGCCCTCTGGTGCGCCGTCAACGCCGGAGGCCTGCACCCGCACACCGAGGGTTACTCGCACCAGATCCACCACCCGGACGGCTCGACACACCACTCGACCTTCATAAAGCACAACACTGACGTTGTGCCTCGCGATCACGACTCCAGCGTTTACGACCACTCCTCGGGACACGTGGTGTCGGTCCACTCCACGGGACCCCACGGAGTCGGCGCGTACGGAGGAGGCTACGGTGGTTCCCATGTCGTAGCTGCAAGGCCGGCGGGCGCGGCGCTCTACGGCGGTGGGGCGCTCTACGGCGGAGGGGCGCTCTACGGCGGAGGGGCGCTCTACGGCGGAGGGGCGCTCTACGGCGGAAGGGCGCTCTACGGCGGCGCGGCATACGGGGGGGCTTACCTGTCCCGGCCAGCGGTCACTCAGGTGGTCGCCCAACCGGCCGTCACTCAGGTGGTCGCCCAACCGGCGGTCACGCAGGTAGTTGCCCGCCCCGCCGTTACTCAGGTAGTGGCTCCCGCGACAACCTCCGTTGTCAGCCACGGAGGTTTCGGCGCCGTCTACCCCGCCGGCTACGGCTACGGAGGCTTCGGCTATGGCGGTTACGGCGGCCTTCGCTATGGCGGTGCCGGCTACGGCGTCGGTCTCGGCTACGGCGGCGGCGTTGGCTACGGCGTGGGTCTCGGCTACGGAGGTTTTGGCTACGGCGGCGGTTACGGCGGCGGCTACGGCTACTCCCGCACGTCCTTCCAGAGGGGCCCCTACATCGGTAACAGGAGGATCCCGACGGCCTTCGGCGAGGTCCACGTCCCACACCACGAGTACCACCACCACGAGCACGACACCGTTCATCCTCCGACCTTCGGAGCCTACGGAGCCTACGGAGGCTACGGAGGGGGCTACGGCGTCGTCGCTCATGCCCCAGCTGTCCAGGTGGCGGCGGCTCCGGTTGGAGTGTCCGTCGTTCAGCCCGCTGCGGCCGCCGTCTACTCCCAGAGGTTCGCGGTGCACGCAGCACCCGCTGCTGCCGCTGTGGTGCAGGCTGCACCCGCTGCTGTAGTCCACGCGGCGCCCGCTGCCGTCGTACACGCCGGAGGTGAAGTCCACCACAAGCTGGTTGGTCCTGATGGCTCTATCCTCGGCCGGCTTAAGAAATAAGAAGGCCTTAGGGTTGAAGATGGATGGGAGGAAAGAAGTGAGTAGGGTGCTGGATTTCGAAAAAGATTCTGGAAGAGAGGCACCTAACAGCCGCTGGAAGGGTTGGTTTCTTGTCAAGGAAGACCTCTGAAGGAGGACAAGATGAAATGAAACGAAGGATTTTTTTGTTCTTGTTTCTTAACGGGGTTCAAGGCAGGTCCGCTGTTCATGTGTAGTTTACGGGCGAGTCATGTATATTACGATGCCTGCTATCATGGAAGGTTCAGGTCATCATGTTTTTGCGAAACGAGAGACGCTCCACCGATTTCGCTTCATTACAACACCGAAGGAAATGTCCCTGGGAGTGCAGGGTGACGTTAATATTTTAATGTCTGGTTCTGTACCTCTTTTTTAACTTTATTTATCTTCGTGATTAATAAACTCTTTGCACTAATTGAGCGTGTTGTTGAGTTTTGATCCTGCCCAATAAAACAAACGTATTTTTAATGACGATAGTTCACGCACAAACCCTGTACAAATCTTTACATGTATTGCTTTATGTCACAGTTTTATTTAAAAAAAATATATATTTTCAACATATATGCCATATATTAGACCTACAAACGGTACACTCAAAGTTGCCATTAAACTTTTTGCGTTTTTATTCGTTTCAATACACGATGTCTCATAAAACGCAGACCGGGTTTCATGCTAAGAAAAACGCAATGCGCAGGACGAAAGTTAATGACGTAATAGGCCACTATCAAAAGACTTGTTTAGAAATTTGTATATTGTCAGATAGAGTTTCGTGTTTATTCGTTTTCAGTAATTATCACCTAGTCGCTAACAACTAATGTATTGTTTGTACCTGAAACTTGCTGGGCATTATGAAAAGTCACTAAGAGTCACTTTTAGGAATTTTTAGGACACGGCAGCATTATCCTACATACAAAAAAAATCGGACGCAATTACGTGGTTTTTGTTATCTACTGGCTGCATCTTAATGCCATAAATGTGTTTACTTTGATAACCGCACCGGCATTCTTGTGACTGCAAGCTACCGCAAACAGCCAATAGGACACCGCAACCATGGCGTCGCCTTCAAATCTTGGATTCTTGGGAAATGTTGGATTCTTTGAAAACGCTCTAAACATCCTAAATATTTGGAAATGTTACCTACTTAGTGGTCTTTGATGATGTCATGCAAGTTTGCAGTGTCAACCGTATTCTACTAACTAAAACGCTATCTACTTGCAAATTATCTAGGTGGGACTTTCGGTAATTAGCAAATACGTCATCTCCTTTGTTGGAAGGGTAGTTCTTGCAGAAAGGTTTTGGTCTGCGTTCCGTGAAACAACCTGTGTATTTAGGTGATGCCACGAACAACATGAGCATGAACTGCCCGCCAAGTTTTAGTGGCGTATACCTTACTGCCAGTGCTCAAAAAAGCTCCGGTTCGCACCAAAACTGGAACTCAAAGTTAAGTTTAGGTCTCAGTGTTTTGGCTTTTTGAGAATCATTTGAGAGTAACTCGGACGCAGCTCATATATTCAGCACGAAGGAATAAGATATAAATAATTTTTTTTTTAATTCACCTTGAAAGTATGGAAATTTCTCGACTATGCGAAAGCAATATAATATATCAACTTAACTAAATAATTGTTTCTCAATAGGTTGAGTATGGTAAAAAAAATGACAAACATTCGAAATGATAAGTTTCCTCAAATCCCTCATTGAGTGCCGGCGTTTCTTAAAAATACTAATGAGCATCAAAACCTACAATTTTTATGTTTGTGATTTTTTTTTCTCAAAATATATTCTATCAAAAGCGTTGTTTGGTTGTTTGTTTGTTTTCTTGTGACAATCACAATGACGTTAGAAATATAAGTATAGACAGGATCAATATTCTGCGAATTAGTCAAATGCATAGTTGTCTCTTCCTTCATTATTATTCATTTCAACCAAAGTGCTTTATATATATATAATTAATTTCGCCCTCGGTCAGTACCGTTCTTAGGCGCTGCGATAAACTCGATGCAAATATTCTTTAGATTTTTTTTTTACCATTGGAAATGTTAGAAACCTGAGGAGTTATAAGAATCATCACATGGTATACACAATACCATATGCCACACCATGCACCTAGGTGCTGGACGTGACCGAATTCCACCCAAAATATTTTTAAGCAACTAGGTCCGTAAAAGTGATAAAATACAGAAAACGCTCATTTAAAGAAGGCGGGCAGGCGAGCAGGTAAAAAGTTGACATAACAGCCGGGGACAGGGAAGGAAAAGACAGACGGATAAAAGGGAGGGACACCACACATGATCAAAGTACAAAGCTGTGTTCGGTGACGTTGTGCACTACCTCTTTCTTTTATTTCTTAATATACCTTTAATGGCTAACAAGTGACATTATGTCGTCTCCACAAAGCCTATGACTGCGGCAACATGACATTGACTACGGCGAAGGAGACTGGCAGCGTATTAATGCATTAGTGGAATATTCTCAGTTCGGCGATGTACCGATGCCGATCATAACCGTTTGCCTTTCAACTTGTAGGTAAGAGAGCGCTAATTGCGTTAAGCTATCGTTGTCACGGTGGTGGTTTGCCTGACTCCCTGTTTGCTGGGTTACCTTTATTGGTTTTGTTAGAGATCAAAATGAATGAGTCAACTGATTGTTTTGCACGCTTTAGGCCTTCTCCAATGATAATGCGACTATTGCGTGCGTTGAGTGCACAAAAAGTTATCACGTAGGGAAATAGACCGGTACGAAAAAAAACTTGCTTAAATACATGACGGCGGAGGAACAGCAGCTCTTGGCACTCCGTCACATGTAAAACGCCCGCTAGACGTTCACACAGTTTGTCTTTTTTGGAGACAGGCAGGGTAACCGAGGATGATCTCTTGACGCAGGGCTCCCAGGAGTGCAGTTTGGTAGCTATTTTGACAAGACTGTCAGAGATTGACAAAAGTAGATTGAAGTACTGGGGAAAATTAGGGGCGAGTGTGAAGAAATCGCTCAGCGAACAATCAAGCCAATCCGATGTCACGCTGAGTAAAAAGGAAACCAGACGCAAGCAATAAAAAGTAGAGAAAGGAGCTTAAATCAGCTTTCCACCAAGAACGACGAGGTTCTCGCAACGTGAAAGACTCACGAAATCACAACTAATCAACGGAAAAAGAAATCAGATGAACTAGAAGCCAGGATGGGGGGCAAGTGACCTAGAAATTCAGGTACTCAGAACTTCACTAAACGAGGCAGAAATGTACTTTCGTCGAAAGAAAATAGAGATTCATGGCACAATACAGCAACCAGATTAAGATGTAACGAAACTTGTTCAGGATCTGGCACCCAGTCTTGGTCTCCCCGTGCCCAAAACTTAACACATTGAGGCCTTGCACAGGCTAAAAGCCAGGGAGGGCATTATACTTCCGATCTTGGTTAGGTTCACGGAGTTAACGAACAGGAATGCGTGGACGGAAAAACGAACTGGACTTAGAACTGATGGAATCTTCATTAATTAAAATCTAACCAGAATTCGAGGACTGTTCTGGGAGACAAGGAATGCTGCCAGAGAAAAGGTATACAAGTATGTATGGATGCGTAATAATAAAATCTTCGTAAGACAGAGAGAAGGTGCGGCTTCTATTAGATTTAATAATGCAGGAGATCTGAACAAAATGCATTAAAATGGAAAGCTCATTTCAATCGTTTTCCGAATGGGAGGTTTTTGCTGAGCGCACCAAAACACGGTATTCGATTTACCTCTTGCATGTTTAACGTTAGAAGTCTGCAAAAACACTGGGATCAGTTAAATGTTTATTTATCACGCAGGTTCAGTAACCTATAAGTGTTAGTATTGACGAATATCGATGTTGATAAAGCTGCTTGTCCCGATTTTAAATTTAATATTTTCCCTTGTCATTCATTCTTTGTGCCGTGAAAAAAATAAAAGGTGCTGGCATATTTATGTTTATTATGAATGACTGTGTGTCAGAACGTCAGGAGATAACATTCACTTCTGCGGAAGTCATAGCAGTGCAAATATTTGGACAAAACGCGTCATTTACAATTTGTGTCGTTTACAGGCATCCCGCCCTCAACGTAGCTTCCTTCGCGAGGAATTCGGCTGTTTTTTTTTAAGGAAGTTCAATAATAACCCCACCTGATTTTGGAGTATGGTTTTTACATCGACTGTAAAAATTAGTATAAGTAGGGATCATCTGAATACCTAAATATATTAGAAGAATTTGGTTTGGTAAACAGTATCACCGACTGTACAAGAGAAGAATGTTTAGGAGACCATATGTCGCAAAGCTGCATTGATCACATCATAGTGAGAAGTAATGAATTTGCAACATTATCCGGCGCAATTAAACAAAATGTTGAAGATCGTTACTTCGTAACAATAACACGACCTGTGCATGACGGATGCATTGAAAACCTTGAGACTTAATGAAATTTTATTTATTTTGGATAATAAAAATATGGAGAGGTTAATCCAGGCGCACGATTGGAATCGCTTTGCAGAATATGATCATATAACTATTTACCAGCCCCTAGTGGATAAAATTAAAAAATATACTCTTACTCAAAAAAGAAAGAAAATGTAAAAATATTTGTATTAAGATATAATGAAACTATGCTACTCTAAGGTCAACTTATGGGACAGATGTAAGCAGAATACTGGCAACTTACAACTAAAGGAAGAAATACGAAAAATGAGAAATAAGGTACGATAAGACTAGTAAAAAAGATATATTACTTGAGGGAATTTAAAAAAAACAACGAAGGTAATTCTAGAAGAAATTAGCAGCTCGCACGACAATAAACAAATCATGCGGCTAAACAAAACATTAATTAAACAATTATTAAAAAGTTTGATGAAGCTACGGACTTCCGAGAGCTTGAAAACTCTTTTAATCATACGTTTGTTAGCACTCTACAGGGTTTGAGAAACGAAATCAATAAAGACAAAACTATGGGAACGACGATAACTAGTTTGAATTCAGCATACTTACCAATGATGTCGGAGCGAGACCTATAGGAAATTATCTTTAATATGTCTTTGGTGAAATCAGCAGGATATGATCTGATACGAATGCCAAATATTTATTGTAATTTTGACACATTAAATGGTGTGTTGCTTAGCATTCTCAGTGACATTTTTGAAATCGGGAAAATCCCAGACGGTATGAAATTTTCTATCATTAAGCCTGTGCACAAGAGTGGGTCTAAAAGAGATCTTAAAAATTATCGGCCAATATCCATACTTCCAGTCGTCACACAATTTATAAAAAAGTATTTAGCAAAAATGATGAACTCATTTTGTGACATGTAATTGGCTAATACACTCATTGCAATATGGAATTTGTAAAGAAAAAACAGGACGTTGCTAATGTAAAATTATTCATTTAATAATCAAATCGCTCTAGCGCTCTTTCTCGACTTCTCTATAGCATTTTATACCATAGATTATCCAATTATGTTAGATGAGCTATGTAGAATTGGTTTCAGGGGGCCGCTTTACAGTTTTTAAAAACTACTTTATGAACAGATAGCAAGTGCTGAAGATTAACGATCAACCAAGTTATCCAATTCAAATGAAGTTTGGTGTTCCACAAGGCTCTACCTTTGGTCCTTTACGCTTGAGTATATAAAATAATGAAACAGCCCGCCTGAAACTAAAATCAAAACTATTTCAATACGCAGACGACACGGCAGTAATACTACCATGCGAACAACAAAATATTGCAGCCCCTATTTTTCAAAATTATATGGCTGAAATAATTAGGTGCTTCGCTAATAACTATACTTTTGTCAATTATAATAAGACTCAACTTATGTGCTTTCGAAATCCTCATAAACAGATTACATTTGATATCCCTCTATTTTTTTCATGCTGGTCATTGTTGTCCATGTAACTGCAGGACATTGGTGAATGTTAACGCAGCATGTTATCTTGGACTGCATTTTGACGAACATCTTTCTTGGGTGATCACGTCGATAATGTTATAGAAAAACGTCGTGTTGTTCCAGTTTATCTCTGTAGATTTAAAAATGGTTGTGACATCAATTGGACGTGCAAAGGATACAAATCGATGGGAGTATCTGTTATACAATATGCAATATATACTAAATATAAACAAAATATTTATATAATTATTTGCAGATGTATCACTAATATAGTGTAAGCATCAAAATATGAAACTTAACAAAAATAGAGAGAAAATGAATGCAGTCGGAATATTGTAATTTGAAAATATTTTAAACTTGTTTGAAGCAGTAACTATTTTTCCAAGGATTTCAGAGAAGTACCCCAGCACACTAAAATATCGACAAACAGAAACCTATGCTATTCCATAAATATACAATAACTATATAAAAAGGCAATGTTAGCATTATGTTACCACTATATCTAATAGTCTGCCTGGAGATCTTCTTCACCTATCGTCCAAGAAGCAGATGAAAAAAAATGAAAGCCGTTTACAATTCCATGTAACGCCGAATTAGAGCGCAGCTCTTGAGGAGGAGGGAAGGGTACTGAGGGGAGGGTATGCCCCTCCTCCCTCCTCCTCACCTCCTCATCTTGCCTGCAACTCCTCCCTCCGAGCGGCGCGGGCGTCGCCGTCAGCGTAACCGTGATGTCATGTGGCCCTCGTGACGTCGCGTGACCCTCGTGTCCTCACGGGAATCACGTGACCCCCTGGCGTCACGTGACGATGACTATGACGATGACGTCATCGTCATCGTGATGACGTCATCGTCATTGTCACTGGTGACGTCACACTTGACGTCACCAGTGACATCACGTGTCCCATATTGCAACGCGCAGTTACGCCGACGGCGACGCCGACGCCGCTCGAGCCGGAAACGGGCGCCTAAGAGCTGCGCTCTCAAAAGATCAAATAGTTGTGTTTTCCCCAACAGGTCTAACTAGATCGGTGAGTTGAACGATGAAACTTTGTGTGAACGTCCGTATTCTTCATTGCCGCTTGTTATTGTATGGCGATCTTTGTCATTACACTCTTGAAATGTGCTTAACTGAATTATACTGTTGAAAAGGTTCAACACGAAGTAGGTCTGTACTTTTGATTGTATTGTTTCTTGTTTTATATTGTTAAGTGCCAAAACTGTTTAATTATTTTTTGTTTATGACTACAAATTGAGGCGAGTAAAGTCACTGCCCCGCCCCGCATACAAGCGTTCTACGCTTAAAGGGGCACTGAAGTCCTTTTTGAAAAAGGTCGTTTTTGATCTTATATTGTTTAAAAGCTGTTAGTTCCCGCATATACCAAGTCGTATATTACAATACCGCCTATTCATCTCAGGGCAAGCGAAAAACATATGGACCCTTTTTTTCTCGCGGACTACATTGTGTGGACTAATGAAAGCCCTACAAAACGCGCAGGTTCTGAATGATTTTATTATAACTTGTTTCTAAGAGAGCCTGATAGGTACGCATTTGGATAAGACTCAAGACAAGAGTCATCTTTTTCTCCGCGGGCGAAGCCATCGCTTCCAACTCGCCGACAAGCGCCCTTCGTCGACCACTTCACTCGGAAGAAAATCCTTCCCGAAAAGAACGTGTCGCGATCTTGGAAGAAGCTCTTAACGAGAAAAGAAGCTACGCACGGTTGCGATTTTGGGTTTGTTGGGATGCTTAGAGCATCGAGACTGAGTTGTCATCACAAAAGGACGATCTCAGAATCGACTTCAGTGCCCTTTTAAGAGAAATGGATGTGTTTCTTTTTAATCAATTTTATTTTTATTTGTATGCTTATTGGTGCAGCACTTTTTTATTGTGCATTTAAGTGAATTCAATCTGAGTCTGGCACATTTCCGCCATTGCTTATTTGACTCTAATCTAAGTTAAACCTATATCGAAGCACATAGTTACTTAAAGCTTAGAATTTCGGCAAGTTCATTGTAAAAATAGAAACTGCAATTAAAGAGCAATGTTCAAATAAACCTTTATTTCACACACTAATATCTTTTTTTCTTTAAATCCTTTTTACTAACTTTTACTGCCCCCATACCCCGGCGAATTTTAAACGTCCACAACTCGAGTTGTCACGTCAACAACGCATATTTAATATTATCTCCTCTCTTCGGAGCTCGGACGCCAGGCTGCGCCAGTTTTTGCAGCGGACTTGGATAGGCCGTAACTCCCCACTTCTCTTCTTTCCGTCTTTTTTGCTGGGGGCGTGGCCTCCTGTTCAGCTTGGTAGATTTGAACAAGTGAGCAACTCAAATCGTGGAGAGCGTCTGCAGTTTAATGACGAACATCTCGTGCGCAGATTTGTCATATTGGGTTTACGTGCCCACGTGTGCGTTGTCGCGAGCCAAGGAGGACAATGGTAGTGGAGATGGAGCGAGGCCGAATCGCTTGCAAACGACCGACGCACTCGGTTCCTCATCGCAGCTTGTGTTGGTGAAGAAAACTGGCGGCCGTACTCCTGTTTTCGTGGTTCCACATACTTTTGATTTTCGCTACGCTCCTAAAGTTGAGAACTGACAATTTAACTTTTACCTAGACTCATGGTGACTTCAACTGCTCCAGCAGCCATCTACACGGCAGCTCCACCCAAGGTCTGACCGGCGTTCCCGCCTCCTTTTCCACCGGAACAGCCGTTAGCTCTCTGTCGGCCACTAAGGTATGCCTTCAATCTACCGCAGCGGACCTCGCGACTAGCGCTCGTTGTCATAACATTCTCTGGTGGTGTCTTCTCTTCGCCGGTGATGTCCCGGTTAACCCCGGTCCTCAGCGTCCTGGCTGTGCTTGCTGCACAAGACGAGTGCGCGATAACCAGGCAGCTCTCTGCTGTGACTCCTGCGGGGGGTGGTTTCATCGCGGTTGCGTCCAGAGAGAGAGAGAGAAGTGTTGAAAAGAAAGAAAGCCTGGGTGGTTGCGTCCATATGTCGCTAGCTCAGTACCACCGGTTGAGCTCTTGCGAAAACCCGTGGTTCTGTTTAGTCTGCTCGCTGCTTCGAATCTCAGATGATATTTTCTAGCCTCCTGCACCTGTTGTAACCGGCGCGCCTCTGGGCAAAGCTAGTTGATAGCGGCGTCCTCCGCTCTTTCGATAACAGTGCGGTCAATCACATGCCGAAGTGCAGCCTCAATAAGCCCTTTAACCTCTGGTATACCACTTGTCGTAGCCTAAAGACCAAGACACAAGATGTTGACACCACCGCAACCTAACTGACAAATAACGCGATTTTTCTGCCGACGGAGACCTGGCTGGACCCCAGCGTGCACGACAGTACATTTCTGAGCACGTCGCACACCATCTACCACAGGTACAGGGGACGCAGGGGCGGAGGGGTGCTAGTCGCTGCCCCGTCCGGCCTCATGGTCAACTGGAGGCCTGATCTGGACCAGCCTGACTTGGAGGCACTCTTTCTCGAGCTGCACTTTCCTCATGGTATACTGTCCTGCTCGGGTGCGTATACTGCTCACCCTCGACGCGTGACACCGCCTACAAGCTGCTTGATGCTTCTCTCACCCGTGCTCTGCTGAAACCATACTGGGACGTCCTCCTCATTGGAGATTTCAACTCTCATGTTGGCTGGTGGGATAACAACTATCCGATTCCAGGTGATGCCCTAGACGATCTGCATAAGATTCAGTCATACGAAAAGTGCCGCTTTGCGCTTCAGTATGAAAACAAAAAGGTGGATCCCCAATGCTATACTCTATCTGGAGCACCCCTGTCGGTGAATAAATGCCTGAAGATAGTAGGAGTTACTTTGACACCTACCCTCTATTTTAACATCCACATACCGATCGTCATGGCGTAGGCCCGTCGGACACTTGGGCTCATTACTAGTATATCTCGCTTCTGTGGCCGAGAGGCTTTTCGAGTCCTGTAGATTGCCCTGGTGATTCTGCGCCTTGAATTCCGTACGTCCTCTGGAGTCCCCATCAGGCACACCTCATGAAGCGTCTGGACTGAGTTCAACGACACGCAACACGAAAACGCTTTTTGGCGCGTACTAACCGCCCACTCATCACGCCGCAGTCATCCGAAGACCGACTGATGCGTCTGGCCTGGCACTCGCTTGACCACCGGCGGGTTGTGGCGTGCGTGAGGCTCTTGTGCCGACTCCCGGACGGCTCGCTCCACGATACGTATACCTTAACAGCGCCCTCCGCCTGAACAAGCGTTCTGGGCAGCCAGACCGGCTACAGGCACGCACACAACGTCACGGTCATTCCTTCCTCAGCTGCGGCTAAGGCCTTCTGTTCGACACCAGTGGATGTGCGCTCCCCCATTCCCGTAGACGGGGCAGGCTCTGTGCTCTTTTCTGTGCCGCGTGTTTTCGAGAGCTAGAAACCATTAGAACAGACAGGTTGCGTTTTTACATGGGGGGGGGGGGGGGGGTGGTGTCGTGGGGAACACGGCTACGTCAGGCGTGCCCGCCAGTGTGTCTGGTCCTGGAGAAGCCATGGGGTGGCGCGTTTATTTAGAATCGGGGGCCTCTACGGCATTGTCTACCGCGCTCAGAACGTCTCGCCCTGTAGTGGTTGGCGGTCGGAGTTGCGGGCCGATCGAGGCTGTGAGCAAAAGCATCCATTCCCAGCCATCCGCGTCGGTCCTCACCTCCCGACGCAATGCTACTACTTGGGCGCATGTAGGGGCGATGTGCTTCGTGGTCACGTGGTTTCCCTTCGGCTCGTGGCTTCGGCTGGGCGCCATTGCGAGTTTAGACGGTGTTGCCTGTTTTAGACTTTATGTTGTCATGTAGTGTTTGTAACTTGTTTGTTTTGTTTCCTGGGAGGCAGGCCAGCAGTCCCGCCTCCCAGGAGATAGCTCGTACTCGTGCAAATATAGATTATTTTATTGTTATTATTGTTATTATTGTTATTATTATTATCATCATCATCATCATCATCATCAGTGCAAACGCGCCCCGTACACCACGTGACCACGATAGAGCAGTTGGAAACTCTCTGAAATCTAGGCGCACTATAGAGTTGGGAATGGTTTTCGTTGTTGTTGGCGTGGTTGCATGGTAAGTCTGGGAGAAAAAAAAGAGCGTCCCCATTTAGCGGTGCAGTGTGGTGCGAGTGGATGCTGGCAGTTTATTGGCGTGACTGCTTTGTACATGTTTGGCGCGTTGGTATTTCCCTGCAGCAATGGTTGCGTCCTTCTTGTTTGTTGCCCTTCGAACTTGAAACCTCCAAAGACGGTCAGATGTGGTGCTCGTTCGTTAGCTGGGTTTCTTCTCTTTCGCCGTGTTAGCGCCTCCCTCGGAAGCCTGGAAAACCGAATAGCAGTACCTAGTTCTTGAGCACATCCAGAGCATTGATTGGTGAACGCAAAACTCATTTGTTACGGCACCTTAGTATATTACCGTAAAGACGAGGAAAATATCGAAAGTGCACTAATGACGAGCTTATGATGGTGGTATTCTGGATCTGCGTTATAGACTGCATGACTGCATTTTTACATACATTTTTACATCGTATGTTCACGGATGCTACTGCTAAATCAGGAATTTTTTTTTCCTGAATCACGGTGTAAAATAATATTGAAAAGTTTATAGACAAAACTTCTGCGATTTTCGGAACTCGAAACGAAAAATATGAATACTGCGTTCTTTATATGTATTTCTAGTAAACATTACAATGTGAATCTCACACTGCGTAACAACTACGTATCACGGGAACATCACGGAAAAAAGTAATTTAAAGTCACAACCTCGTTTCAATAGAAAGTTAATCATCTCTCCAAACACAGATGATCAGTCGGAGGCGCGCGTACCATAGCCAGAATTGTCCGCGTCTCGTTATTGTTAGCGCACGCGGGGATACAGCATCCAACTGTTTTGTGTCTCTAAATAATTTTAAACTAATTCTCAGTCGCTCTGCACAAGAGAAGTTATCTGTATATTGCGGGATGTTCCCAAGAATGAACATGGCTAACCGTCCTTTTCTCGGTGATAAGTTCATGACAGCTATCCCTAATGGAATAAAGCAAAATGAGGACAGAAAAATCAAGAAGGGTTTGCCTAGGTATGTTCTAGAAGCACAACAAGCCCCCAGAGTTGTTTCTGAATACTTATAACGATAGGAAGCGTAGCATTGATCACACTTACATGTAGAGAATCCCTAGCCCCTGATGATGAAGTGGCCTGATATCATCGTCGTCGACGTCCAGCTCAGTGGTAGTAGTGACCGTAGGGAACCTTGGCGAACACGGGAGCCGCCACCTTCAACAGCGGAACCGGGTGGGCGGAATGGAAGTAGGAGTAGCTCACTGCCGTGGGCACCTTAGCCACCACGGGGTGGTACAAGGGGGCAGCCACCTTTGCCACCACGGGAGCGGCGAACACCGGCGCAGGGACCTTGGCGACGACTGGGGCGTGGGCAATCAGGGGCGCCGGACCGAAATGGTGACCGTAGCCGTAGGGCGCCGCGAAGAATGCAGGACCGGCACCGAAGTAGCCCGCCTGGACAGCGCACGCTGTGGCCAGCAGAACGACTGCGAAGAACTGGGAAACGCCCGGTAATAGATTTCATAATGACATCTGGCAGGTTTGCTTTTTGCAGACAATGGCATCATTGCGCACAACTCTAAAAAAGTCTGTAAGTTCACTTTCGTGAAGAACACGAGACGTCTATTACGGGGAACACTGGAAGGATCCCAGCAAATTGCAAATCTCGGAATATTATGAAACAAAATCAAAGCAGTGAATTAAAAGAGATTTACTATGACGTTTCACCCGCTGACTGTCCCTGCGCCTGTCATCATCATCGTCATCTACTGGGATCCTTTTATTGTTAGCCGTGATTGGCTGTCTCCATGTTCTGCAGAACAGTGAACTCACAAGCTTTTTTTTAGAATGACGGATAACCTTATCGTGAAGCGAAAGACGAGTTCAAGTAGTATCATCAAGTGACCGCGTTTTATACGTCGATACTTATCGGTAGATTAGCCTGAGCATTTTACATGTTCGAAGCCAACACAATCTGACACCTCTCTTGTCCTATATAAAGACTTCATATGTCCTATATAAGACTCCTATATAAAGACTATAAAGACTAAAGACTACGCGTGTTTAGCTTATAGTCTAAAAAAGCGGACAAATCCTTGAAGCACCGTATGGGATATTTATAAATATAATATTACCTGCCGCGGGGATAACACAAAACGACAGTTCAATTTCCAGTGCAACAGAGGTACAAGAACCGTTCAGCAAATTTAAGTTCATGGGTATTAAACTCGTGACCTAGGAAATAAAAAATGGCCGACAATACCTTTCTTTTACCTTAAATCAGAGCGCAGGCGATGCTATGAACCGACGGGGTAGTTGAGGCAATGCCAACAGACCAGCGTCACGACTTTTGCCGTCTTTCTGGGCTTGTGTCATCATTTGCTAAACCCATCAAACCCAATAAACTCACCGTGACGCTGCGCTTTTAGTCGGTGCTTCGGTGTTAGGGTGCCCTCTATCCCCTGACTGCGCTCTGATCTATTGGTGAAACAGACTATAAGTAATCTATAAGGGCAGCCTGGGGGACTCAGAGGCAAAGCGCCCATCCTACGCCGATCCTCAGCTGGCAGGCTCAAATCCCAGCCGTGGTGCCCGCGATCTGAGGGATGCTTATTGCAAAGTCGCCGCGTAACCGAGGTTATGGCTGAACGACAAAAGATCCCTAGGTGGTCGAAATAAACCCTCGGTCCTCCGCTGGAGCGTGTCAACTTCCTTTCGTTAATTTCGCTCCTAACCCCCCTCCCCCCAAAAAAAAACTGACTTATCTATGAGCACTTCCGGGATCTAAAGTCACCGATAACACAAGAAACGCAGGGCTTTTTTACTATGTTCACGCTTCTTGCTTAAGCGTGAATCGTTCACGGGTATCGGCTAAGGTCGCAATCTCAATGGCTGTGGAGCTATAATACGACGAACGGGACTCGCCGCGCCCCGCCTTTATTAAGCTGTCGATGACTCTAACTTTTAAACGGAACTGCTCTCGACGCTTCAGGATCTCTCTGGCGTACTCACAGTGTTCATGACGACGCTGGTCAGCTGTGGCGACTCCGACTCGTTCGGGCGACGTCCGGTCAATCCTGGGCGGCGTTCTTTTATACGCGGTCAAGTGACAGCTTCCCCCTTTCTCTGGCGTCGTTCTCGCCCAGCGCGGGACCCAAGTGACCGTTGACGCTCCTCTTCCGACGGACCTCCTCGCTTACGCGGTCCACGAGAAAGAGAAAACAACGGCTGAGCGGGAAAGCGGAAAGCGAGAAGGTGTGGAGCCGTGTGCGAGGGATATAGGACCGCTTGTCCCTCGTCACGAAATCAACGTGGCCTAAGAAGACAAACAGAAAAAAATGACACCAAGGAACTGTACTACCGTCCTTCGCGGTCGAGCAAGCCATCGTCGGAACGCCGTTACCATAACACCCTCTTCCAGGAGGTTCTGGGTGGGGCTTTGCCACCTCGCTCTCGGCGAAGGCCGTCGGAATGCGAAGTGTCAAAGTGAACTTCGTTTTGTTTTATTTTTTGTTAGTTTGAATTTTTTATTATTATTATAAACTTAAGTCAAATTTTACGGAACAGGAGGCAAACCAAGAAATTTATCTTTGTGGAGCTTTGTGCGTTCCTTGATGTGGTATCTTCCAATGAGAGGCATCTAAAGACCATCATCAGAAATAATAGAGGAACAATAAGATTTAAAAAAAAAAAACATTCATTGGAGGCTTTTCAAGCTACCATTCTGGCATTTGTCCTTATACTCTTACATTCTTTTGGAATACAACACATTATTAATTGATTGATATATATAAACCATTCCAGTAGTGGCGTTTTGAGTATGCTCAGTAGCTGTCTTCTTTGAATATCAGCCGCCACCGCACATGCGTCCACATTTTGAGGTCAACAATTAAGTGGCCATTTTCAATAGTCAGTTCAATACATTTTTCTCGGATTTGTTCTTACGCAATTTACTGAATTTCGTCACACTGGGCAGTGCTCTTTTTTTTTATGTACATGTCACTTTTACAAGGTATGTTTTACCGCCAGCAGTTCGTTATTCGCTAACTGGAAAAGTTCTAGAAACCCTAAATGAATTTAAATATCTCGGTGCATACTTTACATCCGATCTGCGTTGGAATGCGCATGTTGACCATATTTTTTCGAAGGCCTCACGGATGCTAGGTTTTTTTGCGACGAAATTTCAAAACTGTACCTCAGTCGCTCAGAGAAACAATTTACTTTTCACATGTTCGTTCTATACTGGAATATGCTTGCGTTGTCTGGGACCCTTATACCACATTTTCTATACAAAACTTGAAAAAATACAAAATCTAGCTTTGAGGTTTGTTTTAAGTAATTATAATCGGCGACTAAGTATGACTGAGTGGAAATATAAACTTAAGTGGCAATTATTAAAAGATCGCAGAAAGCACCTCCGTCTCAAATTTTTTCACAATATTTATTATGGTAAAATCGGTATAGACAAGGATAAATATATGAAACTGCCTTTTTACGTATCCAGTAGGAACGACCATGCTTTAAGAATTAGAGAAATTTCTTTTAAGGGCGACGTACTGCGACACTCCTTGTTTGTGGAGACCACGGGCGATTGGAGCTCCTTTCCATGCCGGGCTGTCTCAATAGCTTCCAATGACGCCGTTTTTCACGCACTGAATGTGTGAGTTTTTTGTGTCTGTATATTGTTTGCTTTCCCCCCACTGTACTGCCTGATGGCGAAGTGGGTACCTGAATAAAGATAAAGAAAGATAAAGATAAAGAAGAAAGAATGATTTGAACTGATCCATGGAGAATCAGGAGCGCCGTTTGAAAAACAAACGTTTACGCAGTGAAACCTTTGCGTGATTGTTCAGTAATCGTGACGTTTGATTGGGGTAAGTCGCCACCGCTCTTTTGTTCGAACGTTGGAGAATTTTGATGTTCCTTTTTGTTTTTGGTGGATTCTGGGCGAGAATACGAGAGAGGACGGAATGTAAGGAACATTCGGAGGCGTCTCTTTCTGATCATTTCAATGCATGACGCGTACGCCGGGGCGTAACACCTTTCTTTCGTATCTGGGCTTGTCGAGTTGGGAAATTTCGCTCTCACAACAAGACATGCTCTTCACTTTTCGACAGCTGCAGACAATAGAATGAATGGAAAACTTCCCGCGTGTTACGTTTTTCAGGTTAACGGTCTTGCACGACCTAATTTGCCCCAGTGCTGGCGCTCGGAGGCCTGAGTCGTGCGACTGCCCGTTAGCCAACACATCACACCGGCGGAGAAACGTGATTAGATGTACCTTCTCTGATGGGGAAGGCATGATTCATTCCTCCGGTAACTGCAATTGGGCGTTCGTTGGTTGCAGCCTGTGAAATTTGGGGAAATACTTCTAGGAGTGCGTTGCAACACCGACAAAACATTCGGGAGATCGCGTATTTTGTCTCCTTTTTTCTTGCTTATAGAAATACAAAGAACTATTACTCGACTAGAAAATGAAGGTTTTGAATTAACAAAATTTCTGCTAAGATTCATATTGTTAAAGAAATACCTTGTCCGAATTTATATAACTAGAACTAAACCGGGTGCAGGCTATATGAAGCGGGGGAAACCCATTATTTTTGCTTAGATACTACATTGAAGTTGTATACTAAATGTTCTACTATATATGTTCACTTCAGATACTTTAATAAACAGTCTGTACCTTGCTCGAGTTTTTTTTTTAATTTCTCTTACGTACAATGCTTCATGTTGGTGTCTTCAGCTAAGTAATGTAATATGTCATTTTATAAAACATTACAACATATTATAATCCCCATTTCATGCCTCGGGGTATCAAAGTGTCGTATGGTAAAAACGACATACTTTCGTTGATCACGTCATCAGTAAAACAAGACAATTGTGGCATACTACTTCATATCAGTACACACCTTTCGATACATTAAACTTACCTCTTTAATGCCACCTTCCAGACTATATGCCAAGGCGGATAAGGACAGCCATATATGAAATAAGACTTGGTGCACCTGGTTTACCATATACGGGAATATCCTTTCACCGGATTGGACAAGTCACAACGCCGTAGTGGCCAAGCTGTGATTTGAAACAATTCATAATATTTTTTTGTAACTCTATCATCCACAATCCAAAAAGAAGTAAATGTGAAAGCACCCTCGCGTGCTGGATAACCGGCCCTTCTCTTTGGTGGCCTCTCTTGGTGCCTGAGACGAACCATGGAAAGGAGAAAGGGTCGTAAAAGCTGGTTTGTTTTCTTGGAGAAACAAGCCTGGACTTCTGGCTTTAAATGATGAACTTCGGTGTTTGCGAACAGTGCCGTGTTTTAGTGCTCAGATCTTGGAGCTTTTACCCTTTATATTCTCTGCTTGCTCACCACTTCAAACCTGTTATTTTTTTTAATCTAAGCATCCCTCTGCACCAGTACAAAGTAGCCAACCGGAACAGGCTCCCCAGATTAACTTTTTTGCCTTCCTGTTCTGTCCTTCCTTCCCTCCCTTCTTTATAACTGGGCAACATCGGTATTGGACGAATGCCTCATTTTATTGGGTTCTGCCAATATACTGAAAATCGCGGAAACAATATTTGTAGAGTCAGAACAACTTTCTTTTATTGTTAAAAACAGAAATCTATTTGCATCAAAACTCTCACAAACGAACGCTATATACTCTGTGCCGTGCTGCTAAGGGCACGTGGCTAACCCTATTTGAGGAAACACACCGCTGAAAGTAAGGTATTGTTGTATAGTATTGCGCCATTCAATGATAGGACGCCCCTAAGTACAATGCAAAAGCAAGACAAGGTAAAGGATGCGAACCAGAAGGGACAGATTGTTCTCCAACGCCTCTTGAAATACTTTTCCGAGTGATACAAGTAGGCGAAGGTCACAACAAGCCTTAGATAGCAAATCCTGAATGAACACGAGGATTGTTGCTGAATCTAATCAATCCCACAGCGTTCAATAAACTGCTTCAAAACGCAATGTTCGAAACGATTATGTTTCAATGGGCACTTCAACTTGTTTGCAACAAGGAGCCATCGAAGCGGTAAGCAAAGAAGCGTAACCTAAAAATAAACAAGGCGGACACGGTCGAAAACAAACACGGAGACCGGTGGCCCGGTCGCACAAAGTCCGACAAACGTTGCACATCTCAAAATAGTACCCAGTCAGTGGACGTCTTTGAACACAGAGACTTCTACAGCCAGAAAACAATGAGGGGTACGCTTTCTGTTATTTGTTTCTATTATCATTGAACATTTCGCACTTGTCTATCCTTCAAGAAGACCTGCTCTGTCACTAGCGAGAAATGATTCAGCGATTGACGTTGTGTCGTTTCTCCGGTCGTAACATCATGAGTTACGTGCAGTATAGTACGAAAGCTAAAAGCTCTAGCCGGCATGGACAAAAAAAAAAGCGCGTAAAAATGTGTTGGTACCATCCCGAATGAGAAAACGTAGTGTCGCGGAGCCAACAACTTCCTCCGTGTACTCATCGTTCCAATTGGCTGTAACGAGCTGTCGCCCTTATAACGCTACACGGGAGTTCAGACAAAGAACATCGCCGAGCTACGTTCAGGACTGAACCGTTAGCCCGGCAGTGGGCCATTGAACAACCGCACAAAGCGAGCGACATTTTCTTTGTAGATCTCGAAAGAAAAGTTTCGTTGTCCCGGTCGCTTCGCGTATGCAAAGAAGTCTTTTTGTTCCGGGGAACCGGGTTACAGCTCTTATCTCTGCGCAGCTATACGGCAGTGATTTCTCTTTCTATTGTTGACAAACGACTCCGCCGTGGGTTCTCCGGTCTGTACCTCGTTTTCTTGATATTTTCGGTCTCTCTCATGACTTACACGTGGCATGAAGAAACGTCGTCGGTCTGCTTGACCGCATAACGGGAGGTGTGCGCGGCGCTGCAATCAGGCTCGCGATCTAGAGTCATTCTTGCCGGCACGTGGACGACTTAGCGATTCGCGTCTCTTTGACTAGGTTACCAGTGCTACGAAGCCTGGTCCTCCGCGGCCTTGCGGTAGGAAACGTATAGATGTAGACCGCCTCTGGAAGTCGAGAGTCCCACCTTGTCTGTGTGAGAGACATATAGTATATGTGAAAATCATTTCAGTCATCCCATTACAAAACTACGTAGACCGTTATTTTGTTATATGACTAGGGAAATATTGGCTCATGAGGGTTGTTTTTTTTTCAGTAACACAAAAAAGGACAATAATGAGCTACCTAAACGTTACATCAATGGCGACGTAGGCATCCAATGTTTACCTAAGAAACCGTGTTTGCTCTTGTTAATCGTGGTTTAGGTCACCTGCTGTCTATTTAATACATGCAATATGTCTTGTTACTTAAACGCCTTAAATAAATTGTTTTAAATGTGCGTGCGTACGCGCGTGCGCCTGAGCGTGAGCGAGTGGTTTGCGTGTGCGCTTGTTCGTATGTGTATATGTCTGTTTCCCGATACTAAATTAAAGAAATAACAAAGAACATGCAGGCAAGCTAGTGAACGTTTGGTAGGGTACGTTTTCGGGTTAGTTGGTTTTCTCTTAGTTAAACATATTTTTCGTTTGCGCTATTCTATACGCCTAAATAGTGAACGTTTAACATCTCGAAAACCCGATACCGAGGGACAGAAAGGCGATTACACACACGCGCAGGTCAAACCCTTACCTTCGGTACAAACTTCTCAAATAGCCTAGAGCGAAGTTTCTCTGAAACCAAGATCTCCGCACTACGTGTCATGTGTCCAGACCGTCAACCAGCCGAACTATCACGTAATGACACGATTCAAACCCACATCGGAGCTCCCGCCTTTGAACAATCGTCCCCAAGGTTAGCTGTCGATCACCTCCCGTGTAACGGGGCCTCGTGAAGGCCAAGTTGATCTACGCTTTAGAGGTATGCGCATGGCCTTGCTCGGAGGCGGCGCTTCGTTAGGCGACGTACTCACCGAAGACAGCCGTAGAAATGAAACCGCAGTTGGTAAATACGACCCGTTTACCTGTGATTTCTCCACAGAAGCTTGCTCCCGATCCCTGTTCAAACTACTCCCGAAGGCAGCAAAGTGAAGAGCGTCAACAATTCGCGTCATTGAGGGTTCAGGCATGAGGGAGAGGGCGGGGAGGAGAAGGGGTGGGGTGGGGAACGTCAGTGGCCATAGTTTGCTGCAATGATCATCGAGACTTTTTTTTTTGTAATGATAGTTGTCTATCAGGTATAAAAATAACAGACTAAACGTAATTGAGTATCTGGTCACGTACTGTGCACGCCAACAATGTCCAGTATATTTGATTACAAATTACAAAATAAACCCCCTAATAGCACTAAATAGCAACTAAGGCTGTTCTCTCCAACCGACCAATATTGGTTGAAATGAGATAATTAATTTTACTATTATATAACATATATGCTAAGCAGTGAGAGAAAAAGAAAAAGTGGAGCCGCTCCAGCAATGATTCCAATGATACTTCTTTTGTAGAACATCGCGAGCACAGAGCGACACAGTTAAAGCGAAAGAATGATCGACAATCTTTTCTTATCATTTCCTCTAAAACATTTAACCACTGCCATAAAATTTCTTTGTGTTCCGGGAAGTTCTCGACCACGGCTGTAGTCCAAGTGGTAGCGTTCGGTGTCCACCCTCTGTCTGAGCAAAACGCTAAAGCCTAATGCGCCGATGTCGTGTTTTGCTTAACAGTGCGCGCTGTTTACGTATGTATATGCAAGCGACCGGAGCATTCCACAAGCACCTAACCACCTCTCCCCCATCTCTTGTCCTTCCCTTTGTCAAAGGCCCACCCACACATCCCACATTCACAAAAACGCAATAAAATTATTCGAAACGCCAGGGGTTTTGAGAAATGGCCAAGACTTCCGCGGAACCTGAAAGAAAACAAAAAATAAGCAACGCGCTTTTGGGAAGCCTTGGCTTGTCAACTCTTTTGACGTTGCGCAATTTCGGAACAGATCGCCCGTCCGTACATGAACGGCAGCTCCGCCGCCGTAGTTACTTTGGCGTCATTAATCTTTGGCGAGCTGTAGATCTTTTATACGTGGAGAGTATAGACAGCGTGTCCCGCAAAAGCCCACAGTTGTTAACATCAAGTTCGCGCACGCGGCACACCCTTGTTCTGGGCGCCTTGATAATTAATGAGTGCGAAGGCTTCATGACGATATCCTGTTAAAGCGTGCTGCTGTTGCTTTAAAATCTAGCAAATTGAACAGAGTGTGACCTTTCGCTATCCCTGAACTAAACCCATAAAGACTAAGCAGTGTGCGTTACGCCCGTTTTTACTGAACTACATTATTTCGCGAGGAAATTCTTAAAGAATCGAAGCGTATTAGATGGCGATCCTCTCGTCAAAAATGTACAGAGGTCGATTTATCGAAACCCGGGGAGATAAACCTCGCGCTGCAGAACCTTGGGGTCCAGGGATCTATCCCCACCCATGCCTGTTTCGATCTGGATGAGCATCGTACCTGCGCTTTGTCGTGTATCACCACTTCGCGATGCCCTTGAAAGACCCCGAGCTAACGGTTTTATTGCACTGGCTAAATAGCTCATCCACGGCTGAGACACCCGACACCCATTGGGGGCTGACTAACTTCGGCTGTAAAAGCGTAGATATAACACAATTTGAGTCAAAAACTTGAAGCAACCAAACTGTGCACGAACCGCGTATGAGCATGCTAGCCGGTTGATATGCCTCTTCCGCAATGAGTTCCTTGGATTCTAACTGAGATGCGAATAAGCTCCAATTATGCAACATGAGTTGTGCGTGCACGCGGAACAAAAATTCGGTAAGACGCTTGTTTTGCATGTTGGGCAGTCGATGGTCGACTTTTTATCACCTAACCGATTGTCTGTTTCCGGTCTTCCCCCTAATACGCCGAATAACATGCACACGCACATTTACCACTTTTTTGCGTAGTTAGGCGAACCCCACCCACTTCTCCCCTTTTTTTCTCAAGGATTCTAACGTGTTTTACCACTAAGGGGCAACACATAATATCACTCTGTTTTTCGTGTTTTTGTTTGTTTTTCTAGCATACATCAGCTGACGTTCTTTTGTATCAGGAACTAAATTGAATGAAACAACCGGACGTTTAAATAAAGAGCATGTGTGATGATGCTCCTAAGTACTGATGATGCTGATGCTGTCTAATTACTTCCACTGCTACGCACGCCGACACGCTTACCTTTGTTATTTTAATTGCGCTGTAAGAAACGTTTATCTTGAGCATAGATACATGTATAAATTTAGATACAGTGTCCTTTATTTTTTTTTTCTCTATTAACTCTTCACTTTAATCTTGTTATCTGCTGCCCTCTGCCCCCCTGTCCGACTACAGTCGCCGTAGTATAAAGACAAAGAAAAACTACACTGCCTGAAAGCACGCGAACGAAAATCGCGTCGCTGCAGCTCGTTCACGCCTTCGTGTTTCACTCTTAGCTTCGCTTCCCGTTCAGGGCTGATTATTTTCCTGCTCGCCCCAAGTCTGCCGGTCAGACGAAAAGACAGCTGGGTCGAGAACGGTGTCCGAGACGACCCGTCACAGCTGTCCATTTTATCACCGCCGACGGAGAGGATTCGTTACGCGTGTGACAGCGAGGCCTTGAACTGATTGGGGAATACGATCAATTGCGTTACTCGTCTAGCTTAATACGCAAGAAACAAAGAATAAAGTCATTCATATTATTCTCTCCTCCGCCTGTCTTTTGATACGCTGCGTGAAGCGAACACCCAAGCGCAATTATTAATTTTCGAAGCGGCAGTGTACTGGAAGTGATTTTATTCTTGGCGCAGCGACGCTTGCGAAACTTTCTTTGACGTCGAGTGTCGAGGCACCGCTGCGCGCTCAAAGATATTGGTGTACGCGAGTGACGACGATATGTCAGATGTAAGAATGAATATGCGTGACCCGCATGAAAGCCTCCGCCAGCCGCATCCGCGTGGCAGCCGCATCAACGTAAACTCTCCCTCTCTAATATTCTTTATGCATATATAGAGTATGCTGTATATATAGGGTGTCCCAAGTCACCAGGCTCAATCTGAAATGGATCATAAAAATCGACGCCTGAACTAAGCAACCTAAACTTTTCATTAAAGATGTATTTCACAGGTAGGTTTTTTCTTGTAAAATTACAAAGCGTAGCTCCCTTTCTGTAAAAGATAGGGCCAAGAAACTTGCCCTGGTCAACGGAGGACGGCGACGCAGACGACCGAGTCGAGTTGCGGGGCGCGTTTGGCGTGCGTATTGATAGATGGCGTCGGGATCAGCGTCCGAAGGTGCAGCCGACCAGCCAAAGAAAGCAGACGACACGCAGACGAAATCCGTTGGCAGCAAAAACGCCGTCGTTATGCAAACGCGTTTTTTTTTTTTTTTTTTAATTTACGTTTTGCTTTTATTGTCCGCATTAAGTTTTAAATTAAAGGTATTTTAAGAAAGATTATGTTCATTTTAATAAGCCACGGTGGTTGCGAGCAGTCTTGATAAGGAGGTAGACGACGACGACGCAGACGAAGTCGACTGGCGCCTCGCCAGTCGACTTCGTCGTCTGCGTCGCAGCCCGCCGTTGACCCTGGCAAGTTTCTTAACCCTATTTTTTAAAAGAAAAGGAGATGCGCTTTGTAATTTTACAAAAAAAAAAAAGCGACATGTGAAATACACCTTTGACGAAAAGTTTAGATTGCTACGTGCAGGCTTCGATTTTTACGGTCCATTTTAGATCGAGCCTGGTGACTTGAGACACCCTATATATATATATATATATATAAAGGGCGTTCCTGAGAAATTAGAACCGTGCTTTTCGGCTCGTGTAAATAAACTATATATCGTAGAAAGCTCGAATTTCATAAGAATGTTACCCTGGCTGTTGAGATAAAACACGAAATTTTAAGAACATGATGTTACCTGAATCGAAATATAATTGAAAACTAAAATTTCTTTATGAGCCAACGTCCACCGAAGCTTAATATCGTCAAAACAAGAAATGACACTGCGGGCGACTGTTGCATCTATTTCAGTGGAAAATTTTGTCGGCAAGAAAGCGGGTGTTGTTTTCTTTCTTGCTGACAAGCTTTTTTCTCACCGAAATAGATGCTACAGGGGACCACAATGTAAGTTCTTGTTTTGACGACATCAGGCTGAGGTTGACGTCGGCTCATAGAAAAATTTCGTTTTGCTTGATCTTCTTTTTATCACGTCATGTTCTCAAACTCTCGCGTTCTGTCCCAACCGCTAGCATTACAGTCTCACGAAGTTTGAGCTTTCTTTGATGCATAGTTGATTTACCCGCGGGCCGTAAAACGCAGATCCCTTTTATCTGGAACTCCCTGTGCAAATATCTGTTCCTGATTTATCGGACAATAGAGAAATTGAGTGGGCGACTACACGTAACAAGGGATGCATACTATAGTCACTGACGGCTTAAGAAACGCATCTCATTATCTCTCCACAGCCAATCAGAGTGCCGCATTAGCCGATAAGAACGCCGAACAGCCAGTCACAAATCAATTAGGACTCATTAACATAATAAGCCACGCCCTGCGTTTCTTCAGCTGTCAGTGAGTATGCAGAGAGCAGGTCGTCTGCTTCTCGCGCAGGAGTTTCGGTGACGTCAGAACGACGCCGAGTTCTGATTGGCTTTGCCTGAAAGGATAGTGGGTAGACCTCAATGCTAGATGCCTCAACGTCTACCCACTATTTTTTCCCAATCAGCCAATAAGAGCTCGGCGTTTTGACATCATCGCAACGCCTGTTCAAGAAGCAGACGAACTTGCGCTCCGCATAATGGACATTTTCCAAATACCGACGGCACCAGGCGGTGGCTGCACGAACTAAAAATCGAGGAAGTGACCTACCTGCGCTACCAATCGATATTGGGAGCTACGCTACCAGTTGCTTCGCTCTCCGAGCTGCGTCGCGTGCCCAACGCGACTTTAAAGAGGGAAATCCGTAGCGTCCACCCAAACGTCGTGTTTTTCCTTCCGTCCACTTTCTTTTTTTGTGTAACACAACTATATATATGCTGCAATTACGTGTTCTACCCGTCGATCTACAGCCTCATTCCGAATTTCCTCGATTTTTCGTGCCGACTTCCACCACTTGGCATCGGGCGCTCGCGCGTGCGCAGAACGCTTCTCGGAAAAGGTCCATTGTGTTACTTTTGTCTTCTGCTTAACCCCGGGGTCAGAACATGATCAGTTGCGTTTATCTGGCAACAAGATAAAAAAAAAATTATAAAAAATTAATCAAGTTATTCAGGTTCGCTCGATTTAAAGCAGATTAATTTGCTTTTAATCAAATTAGGTGGAAAATAGCGATTCTTTACCACTAGATGTATTTCTCAGCAAGGCAGATTGATTGATCAATTTGTTCAAACGCAGATATCAATGCGGAGGAAAAAATTAGTGTAAATGTAAAGTTCAGTTTAATAAAAAAAGTTATTAATGTAAACTCCGCCATACTAGAACATAGGTAGCTTAACACTTTAATTAGCTATTTGTTTTTACTTAATTACAAATGGACATTAATTTTCTAGTTTTCGTTTCCTTCTTTTTAGTTCTGATTTTATTACAAACGAATGTCACGTTGCTGACGAAGTGGAAGATAGAAGCCAAGCTCAACGCTCCGATTTGCTCAGAGAAACACTTCCTATTGCTCGTGCTCAGCCTTCACCCTTTGAAATAAAAACAATCTGAGTGATTCTTCGTTTAAATACAACACAAATGCTCATAGAAAACATTAAATGATAAACAAACGATAAATAAGAAATAGTTTTGGGATTATTTTGGTCGGAAACGTTTGATTTAAACGATTATAGTAAGACTGGTTTGACTTAAGTTATCATTTTAATATTGATTTAAGTTATATTGATTTTTATTCTCCACTCTGTCTGCACAAAGCCTTATAGCGGTTTGCATATATTAGTTTGACTGGCAGTATTCACTGCATACATGTTGTTCTGAGAATTAAACACGATTATACGTAATTTCGGTGTCAATTGTCGCGGTCCTCAATACTGCGAAAACATTGACGAATTTTTACTGCAAAAATATCAAAACAATCAGAAAAGGCAAAGACACTCGATCGTCGGATGGACGCGTGCAACTGCTTCTGAACTTAAGCACTACGGTGTTCTGATCTCTTCCTTGCTTATTGAAAGACGTGATCACCCCGGCCGAATTCCTAGAGCTGGAGTCCACAATCTAGAGTTTAATTTTATTTTGCTAGAGATGACGGTAAAAACTTTACTTCAATTTAGTTATTTTATAAGAAAAGCTAACTTTTTAGATTACTTTAAAAGCTCTATATCTAGCAAAGTACTCAAATTAACCCATTTTGATTATTTCAACGAGATTGCTTCAAAGGTCCCGATTGCGCGGAAGGAATTGTTTCCAGCCTATTGTACAAAAAATAATTCCAAAGCACCGCATCGTATGCCGTGCAACAAGGTCGTAGTTGCCGATCGCTCTGTACCCCTTAAGTAATAGTTAATGTGCTTTAAAGAGATACACCTTTTTTTCTAAGATTATTGTAATTTTATGTTTCTTGCCCTAATTCAAATGTTCCTTAATCACTTTTCAGGCACGTTAAAAAATCAATTAGCAGTTAGTTTCATTAAAAACGATAACCGTTGAAACATTTGTGGTAAATGCCTTCAATAACGTTGCCATTCCTTCTGAATAATGAAGGAAGTGTAATAGTGACACAAAACGACCCCATGATCCATTAGTTTAAACGAAGAAGCTAGTTACAACGATTCATCTGTGCAGAATACTACCGATACTTATCGAACTAGCATGCGGGCATACTAACCGCGCTCTTAATCGGGGCCATCACTACGACACAGAAGTTCACTGGACCCAGACGCCGGTCCAGATTTGAAAGTTTTACTGCATTACCGGCCGGCCGTGAGAGCGGATGATAGCAACAAAGAATCCTACCTGGCCGCGATTAACGAGAATCGATCCAGACGGAATTTCCCTTTACTTCGTGATGCGGAAGACGCCGGATTAAGAGCAGCAATTCGACTCGTTTCACGTTCTCTCCGAGAGGGGCAGATAGTTTCCTGCAATGCTACGAAATCGTAAGGAATAAGTACTTGGGGGCTTCCTACATTGCCTTTGTTTTGTGCGTTTCTTCCGCCGTTCCTTAAAGCCACGGTCACACTGCAGGGCAGGGCGTCGATTAAAAATTTCAACCCGACTAATCGCCACCGTTTAATCGATTATTTAATGGATTAATCGGTTTAAATCAATTTCAAGCATAATATTATAAGAAGTAAAAATCACCTTTTTCCTTTTTTTTTTGTTTTGTTTTTGTTGAATATGTGATAAGCGCCGCAATGTTCAATTTCGTATTTTAAATCCGCCTTGATGTGCAGTAAAGAGTGTAGTTGAACACAGTAAAAAAATGACAGACGTATGCAACACCCTGTAACGCCGAATTAGAGCGCAGCTCTTGAGGAGGAGGAGGGGAAGGTACGCAGAAGAGGCTATGCTCCTCCTCCTCTCCTGCTCGCCTCTCATTTAGGGAAAAATTTTCCGCTAAATTTAGCGGAAAAATTTTCCCGCGGTTACGCTGACGGCGACGCCGACACTGCTCAAACCGGAAACAAGCGCCTAAAAACTGAGCTCAAAAAAAAAAAAAGAAGACACCTAAATTTACAAATTATTACATCAGCCGCGGAAGAAGCAAAAGGTTCGTCAATATTCTCCGGCAGTAGCGAACTGCCTTGATCATCCATAACAGTCGTTGCTGCGCTAAATGGACATTCGCACAGCGTTGAACTGGCCAAGGGACGTATACTACAATATTCTCTACTTGTTTGGAGCTACGAATCTCACCCCACATAATACAGCTTACTTTAGGTCAAAATGTCTCCTAAATTGTACCTTCATACAAGTGTACTCTACTCGTCCACGTCTGCGTAATGAAAGCGTTAGATTTTTACTTTTTTTTTTGTTAGTCAAATTTTAATTGATTAACCGGTTGAAAAAAAATGCAATCACGATTGAAGCATCAATCGATAAATCGCTAGGTTAATGGATTAAGTACCCGTACTTAATTATACAAAAGACACAGAGTTTCTCTAGAGACATAATGACAGAGTTATCCTCAAGCACATACGAAGCATCTTTGCATCGTACATGTTTACGCTTCGAATTTGTATGCAGACAGTGTTTTGTATGACCGACTTGAGAGGATTGTCATCCCATAAGGGAGAAACACACGCCTCAGACAGTAGAGAGTTTTGGTGATCTGTTTGTGCACATCCGATGCGGTACAATGGGCCCTCCGATACAAGCTGCGCATGCGCTACTGCAGAAGACTCGCGCACGCGCAGTGCATACCGGAAGGCCCATCGTACCGTATCGAATGGGCAAAAACGGTTCCTATTAGGGAATTTTAGGGAGTTTTGGGGGAACCGTTTTTGCACATCCGCTACGGTACGGTCGGCCCTCCGGTACAAACTGCACATGTGTTACCACAGAGGACTCGCGCATGCGCAGTGCGTACCGGAAGGCCCATCGTACCGTATGGGTTGTGCAAAAACGGTTCTCCCAAAACTCTCTAATGTCTGCCGACTGTCTTTTGTACGGTGTATTCGCAGCGCCATCGCGGCTTTAGAGTGCACTTTAAATGACTGTCGATGTGTGCCTACTGTAGATATACTATTATTATTATTACTGTCACCAATGTGTGTTCTAATAATGCGACACGGTGCACATATATCCGCAGCTTGAACCGACCAACTGTGTTTGTGGACTGTGTAAGTCGAGAAACAACGAAATGTTCGAAAGTAGCGCAGCTGCAAAGATTTGAAAATGTTTAGGGCGCTTCTGAAACTTACTGTTGTGTTTTGTTTAATTTTGCGCGAGTGATGCAACTAGAGATTTTATTCGGTAAAATGAATCTCCGCATTAGGCGTGGTCATCGTGGCAGATGCAATTTGCAACTCATACGGGTTAGTTTAATAGTTATAGAAGTGTGGAAAACTCGTGATGGGCTGTCACACCCGTTCCATAACAGCGCCACTGCAGTACCATGTTGACATCATATATGCGTTAAAAAAATTTCAACCAACGTTCTTTTTTTTTAATTTATAGTTATGAATTATTAACACAATTATGGTTATTTTTTTACGTTGGAGCTCATTCATCATCTGTTACTTTTTAATACATGAAGCAGGCCGGTTTTCTGACCTTTTTTTTCTTTCTGTATTTATATCTATTTGCTCACATTATATACTCAGTATACAAACGTATTGTAACGCACAGGTAAACAAACTCCAGAGTGACAAACTGGTTGCGATATTATATAATAAAAAAAAATCTCAAACAGGGTGGATGAGAACACCACGGAAGCCTCGATCACAACTGAGCGTATTCCGTCAGCCGTCAGGGACTTCAATCAGAAAGTGACAGTTATCCCTACCGTGACCCCACTCGTTCGTCGTCATCAAACTTGCATTGGCATATTAGCCACAGCTGCCTTGTGCACTTAGTCTTCCTGCATACCGTCCCATCTTACGGGCTCTCGACGTCACTACTAGTTCTTATCCTCTTTTCTTCTTTTTTTTTTTTGTCCACACCGTTTAAGAATTTGTAGCGTGACACAAGCGACAGGCGCGCCATGCCCAATAATCCAGATCTGCGTGAATTCGCTGAAGTATGCGTCGCACGCACGAGAAACATAGCCATGCCACTTCGCAACGCGACTGGCAGTCTGGCGGACAATTCGTGCCTCCGAATTTCCCGACCCGACGGCGTTGTGTCATCCGGGGCGCTGACAGTCGCTTAGCTTTGACTGCTCGAGCTGCCACGCCGACTGGGAGGCTCGCGATGGGAGGCGTCAAAGCACGATCTTGTGGACGCCCTTCGAGAGCGCTTGGCCCACATAGCGAAGGCACGTCCGCTGCTGGCATTAGACTCCGTTCACCCCTTAAGCTGGCAGTGGGGTGGAAGCTGCGTGCTCGTTGAAACCGCCACGTGTCTGTCTTTCGCCGCGTGATCACACTCCCGCCCGTACCCGCGGGCGGAGAGTTGGTCAGGTGATAAAACGGAGGTGGTTGATTGGTTCAGCGCGAGCACGTAGCTCCCACCGCATTGTCAGCGTAGGGCTGAAGGGAGTATAGCGGTTAGTTCCGCTTCTCGGACAAGCAACAAGCAGGATGGGGCGGACCCTGCAATTCGGAAAGACTTTTATCTTCCGCTCTGTATGGTGTTCTTTGTGTGTGTGTGTGTGTATGTGTAAGTGCGCGCGCGTGTCTGTGTGTGTGTGTGTGTGTTTTTGTGCGTGTGTGTCTGTTCGCGGCTGCGTGTCGTGAGGTGCGAACTACTTGTATTGGTGGTGTAGACTCGTGCACAGACATGGGCAGGTAACTTTGTGATGTTCACACACACCGAATTTAGAAATATTGAAAACAAAAGTTGCGCAGGCTCAGATTTTATTGTGGATCATTATTAAGCATCGCGATTAATCAGCTGCGTTTCAATGTAATGTTGCATTTAGTACATGCAAGTGGTGCTCGTGCTAAAAGGTGCGCAAGGATCTAGCTACGTCTAGTTTTTGTTTGACTTTAAGAAGAATCTGACAAAAAATTGAAAAGACGTAGAACGACACACATTTTAGTGTATTTTGTGTGTTATAATGAAAATAGTCAGCCATTGGTACTTATAGACAAACCTAGCCGGCTCGGGAATTCAAAGTCGGCACCGGCACGTCCCAAAAGGCGTAATTTTAATCGTCTCGCCCACCCACCCTCCCCCTTGTTCCCCATTCCTTCCGCAATTTTTTCTTTATAAAAATTGAAATCAGGTGCACAGCTGCTCTTATCCGTCCTCCAAGGAACTTACGTCATTGATCACACAACCCTATGAAAGTCGTACTTGCGATTTCGCAGTTGCGACGTCGCCCGTGCAATCAAAAGTGTGTGGCGGAGGCTGCGGTACTCAACGTGGCAACTGTGAAACCGCCACCAAAGTCGAACCATATGAATCGGATCGTATGAACAATCTCGACATGGCGAACTACAAACTTCACCATGCTGACTAGCTCACTTCTGCAGATTTTAGCCACGGTGGACTGCTTTCACACATCTTTCTCATCTGGGCCCGTTTGCTCGAAGCGCTAACCGCGGCTAAAGTTAGCCGCGTGCAGTACCTAGGAGAGGGATTTTGAAATCACGTGACTGGGCTCGGTAGGGATGAGGGAAAACATGGCGGTGCCCCGGTGAGTGAGCGCCGCTCGCTTTAAAATAGATATGTCGTTGTAGCTGCAATATCGGGTGCGTTAGGCAGCAACGAATGGTGCAGGAGGCTTTCGCTTTGCCTTACCTCACTTAAATCGCAAAACATGAGCAATGACCTCGCCGCATTTGTTTAGGTAGTCTTTCGATTCTGGCCATTCCTAAGCCAAAAAAAAACCCGAACTGAGCCCACAATAAAAAAAAAAAAAGATAAAAAATTCGGCAGAGACGCTTAAAACTGCGTACGTGTAGGAATGCAAAAGCATTCTTACAAGCAGCGCGCTACACCTTTCTTTTTCACACGGCGCTCCGGCGGTGACATCACGCTCCTCCAGTGCATAGGCGCGGCGAACCCCACAGGCTTCACGAAGGCTTCCGTGTGACGAAAGCATCAGCGTTGCTGTGCTTTTCTTTGGGTTTTATTTCAGAGGCGCGTCCGCTTTGACCTCGAGCGGCGACTGCTTGATGACGTATTTTTATGACCATTTTTCGGGCACAGCGCCGACGCCTTTTCGCGTAACAAAACAAGTAAAGCTTTCGCCTTAAAAAAAATAGTCAGAACAAGCGCGCGTTTCCCAAACCGCGTTACCCACGGAGACAATGGACGGCAGGCAGCCGCGTTGACACACCGCACGTTCTCAAGCCCATTGTCAAGCAACCGTCCACGTCTCTATTCCGTTGCACCTGTATACGATGGAGCGCGCAGCCGACGGTATACGGGCCACCAGAGCCAATCCGTAGTCTGGAACACGTCACGTGACCTTCTTGTTAGGCGGAGCGACGCTCGGAGCACAAAGTAACGTAGCCGGCGTGAAGCGCCGGATAGGTTTGGGGATTAGGCGTGTATGAATACTGCTTAGAATCGAACAGCCCAAAGCGTCATCTCTCACTTCAACTACTGTGAAGGTTAGGAATGATGCAGCGCTATAATTCAATTTACTACGTTCAAGCCCCTTGCTTCGTGATTGGTACTTAGGTGGTCTTATCGGAAAATGAGACGACCTCATTGGCTGAGTAGCGATAATGAGATGCACGTGACACCTTGTGCTTCTTAGGCAGTCGGTGACTTTATTAAGATGGAGTGTAGCGCCTGCTGGGCAGTTCTTCGCAAGGCGAAACAGAATGCACCCGACGTGCCACCGTTCCACAAGTGGCCTTTCACTCAACCTCGATCCCAGACAGACGGTAACAGCACCGGCGGCACGAGCGCTTTGGGATTCGGTGCACTTTCTCCCGCCTATTGTTCAAACACTTTGATAACGTCGTCAAGGCTGGAGGTGGGAACCGCCGGACAGTAGTTGCATTCATCGCTTCGACATTGTTGTCAAGATCGTTTCCGAAGTAGGCCGCACGTCGCCCGCTCGTTGGCCTAAACTTTCTTTGACCAAGTCATAAGGTCATGGTCGGTCGCAACGGAACGCGGTCTCGTTGCGATTGTTATTGTAATCGGGTCTCTTTTCCGGCTTATTTGCATTCTCTTTGGAGCTCGTGCCGCTCGGCTTTTTTACTTGGTTCGTCTTGTCTGTGGACAATAAGCCTGGGGTCTGTTAGAATACTGCGGGGTTTACTTCTTTCTTTCGTGGGTTACGACACCCCGTCGGCCTTTTGTGTGTGTCCAATATTCTGATCGTGTTTGCCCCGTTATTTTAATGGGAAATTGCGATAGGATAATTGGTGTCACGTAAAAAGACTCCTTTTAGTTTAATTTAGTTGAACCTTGTTTCTGAGTAGACAATAGGTTACTTGTTACCCGAAGGTAATGCTTGAAAAAACTATCATAACATATTAACGCCTTCAGTGCGCTTTATTTGACATCCGCCGGTACGACACTACTTTCTATCTCAATCTGCGTTTGAAACAGAAACACCTTGTCCTGATAGAGGCAATACGCTAGCTCCTATGTGACCGCAATTATAAAACAAAAACAAAAAAGGCACAAAACAAAAACTCTTGGGGGGGTATACCTATCGCTCTGCCTACCGTAAAATACCTAGGAAGCGTCACCCCAACCTTCACTGAAAACTGGGTTAACATAGACATATGGGCGGTTGTCCGGTCAGATCGGGCGCTTAACATAGAATTTGCAGAATTCCCAGGTTTGGGAAATGTTAATAGTGGACGCTTGAACGAAGTGGGCGCTTCCGCGATGTTTAGCGGTATGTACGGCTGGATTGTCAATAATTGTTGCTTTTTATTTTTACTTTTATTGTTTCGTCTAAACTTCACGACCTTGAGCAATTTGCATCGCCTCATTCCACATCCCTCAGACCTAAAGGTCTTTAACTGGCCGGCGACTAGCAAAAATACATGATTTTTGTCTAAGACCCGTCCAAATATTAGGCGCTGGAGGAAATCAACCATATGCATTAAGTAATTATTTAAACATTTTATTTTCGAGTTCTGCACATTGAAATGCTCGGCGAAAGAGCCCAAGCATGCACCTGATCTCGCCACACTGCCGTTTCCTTCCGCGGGATAAAGTTCGTCTGCTATGGTCACTGTCCTTCAGGAAACGAAGCGTCTGCTAGGCAGACGTTCACGCGCCTTAAATTTTTACGAGCTTCACATGAAAAGCACGCTTTTAGCTCGCAATTTGGAGTAAGATTTTGTTTACTGTAAAATTCTCTATCCGTTAAAAAAATAAAAGCACTTTTATAGTCTGCTTCACGTCCTCACTGAGCACGTGAGGAAACAATCATTTCGACGTACCGAATAAATATTGAGAATAGAGCGACTCAGCGATAATCTTCCCCGAACGTATATTTCTTCGTTGGTAGACCAAGTGTTGCCACGCTCAGGAAACCGGCACAGATCGCATTTTCAGGTCAAAGTGCTTTGTACAATGAACTTCCTGATACCCGAGACTCTCCGCGTGCTTCCCCATATATAAAGTTTAATATGTGACATTCATCAACATTTTATTTCTACGTCATCACCCGATCCTCATGAACCATTAGTCACCAACTGGAAGGATTCACTCGAACACACCGGGGCTAGAGAGGCTACCTGATGATAACCTTTCGCTCTAAAGTCGTTGGTGCGGCGTCCTCTGAGCTCCTTCGAAGATACTGGCAGGATATCTTCATTTTATTCTCCTGTCAAAGCTGATAAATACTAGCTTTGACATACATATAAAGTTCATATATTCATCCAGGATTTGGGGATCTCCAATATTTCAGGAAAAAAAATTCAGTATCCATAGGCTCGATTTGTGTTACAGCAATTAACTTATTGGATGCAATCCATCGGTTAGATCAAGCCTTCAAAAGTAAACTCCAATAACCTTTTTTTTATTTTTTTTTGTTTAGTTTTTGTCTTATAATCTACAGCTGCCGCGTATAACATTCGCAATGAATAAATTTTTATGTGACAACGCGTATTAAACATTCTTTTCTTACCCGCGGCTACTTTATGCTAGCCCCACCTGGGCGCAAGTTGCGGCATTCCCTGGCGTTGCATTTAATCGAGGTCGCGCTGCTCCTTCCAACGATCGTAGCGAGATGTCGCCACCAGTTCTACGACTTCTTGCGCTTGCAGGTTTGATATCTCACTAGGCGATGGTGACATTCTGAGAACTATAACTTCTAGTGAGAGTATCGACTAGTGGTTGAAGAAGTGAATTCTAATGATTCGTTTGCCTCTCTCACTATTGGTAAGGAACCTTTATGGCTGATTCCCACTAGAGCGACAAGCAAAAACAATAGACACCAGCAAGTCGAAAGCACACGCGGCATACGCGGGGAAGGCAACTTTGGCAGTTTTGCAGTCTCTCGTTGCCCCAGAGCCGAGAGGCTTGCAGTCTCTCGCAGTCTTTCGGTTCACACGCATGCCCGTGTAGTAAGCACGAGTGACTGCAAGTCTGCCAAAGATACTATCCCGTGCCTGCTGCACGTGTTTGCGGCTTGTCGGTGTCAGTTGTGTATGCTTGTCGCTCCATGGGGACTCGGCCATTACATTTTACTGTCTCACTCAATCACAGCACAGGGTGTACGTCCATGAACTTAGTCTCGCTAGTCTCGCTCATCAGTGTGAGCTATAGTACTCAGTCATTTTTGTTGTCTTTGTGAACGAGCTCCTAGGACTGACCAGCGCTTTGGTTGGCCCATTACATTTTTACATGCTCATTTTCTTTAATTATCTTATAAAGGTGTGTCCACTTTAAACTTTCTTCTATTTTCTTAGAGAAAAGCACCATATTGGGATGGCGTCAGTGCAGCAACAGACCGATCTCACCAGTTATACTTTGTTTCACCTTAAGTACAGACGTAGCCGATACTGCAAGCGCGAGCATGTGGCCCTGAACAGTGCTTGCACTACACGACGGCACCGTGCTTCGCAGGGACGCTGAAAGCCTGGAGCTCACTCTTGTAGCTTCTGCTACGCTCAGACTTAAAGTGAAACGGAGTTTAGTTTCGATGCGCCGCCGCTTCGGGCATGAATCATGGGAACTGTAGTCTTTCTGCGCGCGCGACAACACCGCTGAAGCTCTGCGCGAGGCGGGCACGAGACGGCACGGGCCGTCTAGTGCACTGGCTGCTGTCCCATGTTACACTGTACCCATGTAAACAACATTTATGGCAGCATCACGCATGCGTGGAACGCTTAGTAAGATCCGTCTGTTGAGCCACTGTGGAAGAAACACAGGGTGTCACAAAAAAAAAAGAAAAACAAATTTACAGGTGTTTTTTTTACCGCAAAAATAAACTATATACATAGGCATCGCCGAACGCTAATTCTCCGCCCAAAGGTAGCGCTAGAGGTCACAACCAGATGCCAAAGTTTCAGCCTGATCCGATAACTTAATCAAAACTTATAAGTGATTTTCTGAAAATTTCAACGGGAAAATGGAGCACATTTTTGCCCGTTTTCGGTTTCTGGTGCCCCCCCCCCCCCCATCCCCCCCATAGAGCCCCATGTATTCAAAAACTCCGCCGGCCGTCATTTTCGCACTGAACTTTTCAGAAAATCACTTTAACTTTGGAATAAGGTATTGGATCGGGCTGAAAACTTGGCATCTGATTGTGACCTCGGGCGCTACCTTTGGGTGGAGAATGGGCGTTCGGCTATGCCTAATTTATTTTTGCGGTAAAAAAAAAAATCGGGTAATCTTTTTTTTGTGACACCCTGTACATTCAGGTGATGACACTGGACACTGTTCCCGCAGGGAGCAGGCGACCACATCGTGTTCAGTGCTAGCCTCGAACCAGGAGTAGTTAGTTCTGCGCCTCCGCGAAGGGCGCTGAGGTATCCTGGGTGTGAGGTCCCTCCTCGGCGGCCACGGTGTCGGCGGCGTAGCGTGCTCACCTTTTTCGCGGTGTGGTGGTGGTGTGCGGCCAGTGGCTGGCCTCGTGTTTTGCTTTGGTGCTGTGTCGATCACAGGTGCCGCCATCGTGCACGATAGTGAGCCTTACCCCCCAGAAGAAGAAGAAGAAGGAAGAGAACACAGATTTACGGACTCTGGCGACTTGGTGGCGGCGGTGAGGTACTACAAGAAGCGGTGAGCGAGGGAATGGGGTGATCACCGCTGGGAGCAATAAATGGAGCGGTCGGTTGGGGGGGATTCCATACGTGGGCGCCATCTATCCCCGTGCGAGTGAAGCGCGTTCGGTGCGCAAAACATAATGTTGCCGCCGCGTCGGACAGGGAGTCATCACCTAAAAGTGTTTCTTCCACCGTGGGTACAACAAGAAGCGGTGATCGAGGGAATGCGGGACCATTGCTGGGAGAAACAATCGGAACGGTCGGTTTGGGAGGGACCCGATACTTACCGATACTTTGGCGCTATCTATCCCCGTGCGAGTGAAGCGCTCGGTGCCGTGAACGTAATGTGGTGGCCAGGGGGGCTATGTTGCGCTTTTTGCACTCCCAGGAGACTAGGGAGAGGGAAGTGACGTCAACGACACGGCAAACGCAGATTGGGTGTTGATTTCGTTTTCTTCTGTCAATATCCAATCTGCGTTTGCTGTGTCGTTGACGTCACTTCCCTCTTCCAAGTCTCCTGGGAGTGCAAAAAGCGCAACATAGCACCCCAGGTCAGACAGGGAGCACGGTGAAAGAAATGCATTCAGGTGATGACTCTCTGTCCGACGCGGCGACCCCATTATGTTCGGCGCACCGAGCGCTTCACTCGCAAGGGATAGATGGCGCCAAAGAATCGAGTCCCTTCTAGGGAGGCTCTTGTGAGGGTGGTTGCCGTTCTCCATTTTCAATTTCCCTTCTCTCTTCGCAATGGGGAGGCCGCGTATAGTTCGGAATCCCGAAGAGCAACGCGCCTGTGAAGAGCAACGGCGGGAAGCGCCATGAGAATGTCAGCGGCGACGGCGGGTGGCACGTGTGTGCGTACCTTTCGTCACGATGACCCCTGATTAAGACAATAAATGTGTTCGTACCTTTGTTAAAAATTTTGGGTCACGTCTGTGTCGTGTGCTGAACAGCTTCGCTGGTTATCCACCTTCACTAAGTTGAATGGCTCCCAATTTATTTATTTTTTTGTTCATCGAAGAGTATTGGCGACAAGCGCGATCGAAACCGTCGCTGGGGTCAGCCTGCCACGATTGGTCGAATGCTGACAATAACGTTAGCAACAAATTTCTCATCGACGGAAATAAGAGGAATGATTAAAATTAAATTTTGACGGTGTTGGCAGTCTTGCTTTGAGAGTGCAATGATTTCAAGATTCCACCATGCTAATTACAAACACCATCGAACTTGTTATTCGGAAGGTAATGACGTCACGAGAGGGAGCGGTTGGAGGGCGCCACCAAAACATCTTGCCAGTAATAGCTCCAGTACAAATGATCCTTAGTAAAAATGAGCTGCAAGTCCAGAAGCTAAATACTGCCATCATTAGGCATTTCTTAAGAGACGCTTAGTCGGCACGACAGTGATCTAAACAAATTATCAATTTATGCCACAGTAGGCTCTGCACAATTTACTGTACATTCCCTAAAAATAACCGAAACATCATCCACATAGCGAAAAATCTTGATCACATTGATTTCGTCAATTTCCCCCGATATTCACTGGTCCATAGCAGAAAGATAAATGTCACAAAAAACGGGTACCGCCAAAGAACCAATACAAATTCCATTCTTCTGTACGTAGAACTGTTCATCAAAAACAACAGCCGTGGACTGCAAGTAAAATTCTCGCAGCGCCATAAAATGGTGGCAATTAACACCCGTAGAATTCTGGAACCCTTCACCTGGCAGCGTTGTGCTTTTTTTAGGAGCCGGCAGAGTCCTCCGGTAGCTGAGGGTTCAAATGCAAATAGGAAGGGTGGGACAAAGCCTCGGGCAGAAGAAGAAAAAAGAAGCAGCTCATTATGGAATTTACATTATATATGCAGCGTGGAGCGAAAGCTTGCGTTGCAGGACCCACGGCTTATGGGTTCGATCCCCACCCCTGCCCGTTTTGATCTGGATGAGCATCGTACCGGCGTGCGGTTGTGTGTCACTACTGCGTGGTGCATGTTAAAGAACCCAGGCTAGCGGTTGCATTGCATTGGCGAAATTTCTCATCTACAGCTGAGACGCCAGACGGCCATTGAGGCTGACTAACTTCCGGTTGTATAAACATATATATATATATATATAAATATATATATATACAGGGTGATTCAAAGAGACGCCAGGCTCTTTAAATCGACCGCAAAATTCGGTTTTTTAACCTATCGTGCTACGACTTTGTGCAGCATTGCCCACAGATGGTGCTTTTTTTTTTTTCTTTTTTTTTTGTAAAGTTTGCAAAGTGCGAAGTTACCTGAGGAAAAAGTAAAGAAAGAAAAAGGCTTAGCTCCTATGGAAACCATAGAGATCATACATACTAACTCTAGAGGAAAAGGTCCGCCATTTTCCCATACATTCTGGCTGCCGCAAGCGGCGGATCATGCAGGCAGACCCTCGGGGTCCCAAACACGGTTACATCATCAGAGCAGTTTCGTGAACTTCAACAATCCACGAACTTACCGGTGGAAAGATATTCGCGTTCCTTTCGAAGCTTTCTTTTTGCATAGCGCGCAGATGTACGGCCTCGCGTTAACGCTAAACTAAACCATATACCCGGCTTCGCCGGTGGGGCGCGGCTGGGCGCGGTTGAGGAATACGAAACTTGCAACCACCAGATTTCCGAGATTTCGACAGAAGGGAAGTTAATGCAGCGTAATGACTTTATTGCTTTTTATAAGCGTTAGAATAGCTCATTTTTAGTTTACAACGTTAAATTATTACTGTTTATATTGCTGAGAGTTTTCACTCTTCGCGTTTACCATGGCAACGTTGCTGTCTTTCTCTCGTGTTCTGTCGCTCTCTTTCGCGATCTTTCACTCGGGACCCCGGGTGTCGGCGCACGGGATTTGCCACTCCTCCTCACCCACCTTTACCCCCCTGATCAGAGCCGTATATTGGGAGAGTTTGGCCATTCATTGGTATCAATGGGGCGAAAATCTATTGGTCGAATAGTTGATTGACAGGCCGCTCGTGGCCAATCACAAGCCGCAAAACCTCCCCTAGCGGTGGTCGTGAGCCTCAAAAGTAAAGCAGGGTTCGGTAATTTCATTTTAGCGTCGCTAGAGTTAAAAAAGTTAACGCTTGGTGACTGAAAACTTGGTGCATGTGAGCTTTTCGTCATAGCCTTCTTTAATGGTAGAATAAACGAATGCGCACGCGGACACGTGCGTTGAAATAACGTAAACAAAAGTTTGTGTAGCCGCGGGAGTTCCGCCGTTCCGGTCTTGTTTGAAAAATGGGTCGTTGTTGTGCTTTGAAGTGCCGGAACAGAGCTTCCAGGGGAATTCGCTTGTTCAAGCTGCCGAAATCCCCGAGGAGACGGAAACTGTGGCTTTCAGGAATCAGGCGTGGCGCGGGGTGGAAACCTCCCGACAGAACGTACCTTTGCGAGGTGAGGTATTGTTCATTGTTAATATTGTGACGCGAGCACGGTGGACGCGAGTGCACTGTGACGAAACCGTGTATTTTGTGATCTATTCTCTACTGCCGCGGAAGCGTCCTGTGCGCTTTCGCTTCACCGCAGAAAGACGAGTGGTTCAGGCCTGTGGCGGTCGTGCGATGATGGATTTGTAAGATCGCGTATTTTGAAAGCTTGAGCCTCTCGTCAGCGGAATAACTGTACTGTGACGCGAGCGGCTGAATACACAGTTTTGGCGTCTACCAAAACGTTATTCGCTGCAGGACCACTTCGAGCCCTCCCAGTTCCAGAGGAGGTGCTCTGACGGCTGGAGGAGACTAAAAGCCACAGCTGTTCCGAGCTTGTTTCTGCATTCTGAAAGTCAAGTGAGTGTGTGTAACGAGGATAAGTGAGATTTTTGTTCTTTTGGTATTCACCTAGATTATGAGAGTGAATTAAAAGCAATAATTTATCTTGTGTTAAGATGTTTTTACTGATATGATTTGAAAGAGGCACAGGTGACCTATAATAATGTGGACTTGGTAGGCTGTTGACATCTCTGTTCCATGTCAGAGACCTTTTCTTTTTTTTTTAAATCGGAATGGTCCTTGTGCAAGAGTGCATGAGACACCATCATTCAGTGTTGCAGCCTGACACGGCACAAAACCCCGCCTCATGGAAATGTAAGTCAAAACCCAATAACTCATTCTGTTGCTTCTATTAAGTTAATGCATGAGGCATTCATCACTCTCAGCTGCCTTGTAATGTTATGACAGCCTCACCAGCTAAGTATCTGTCATGGTTCTTGCATGGCTTGGAGTGATCTCGTGAGGTGGGCAACACCCAGTGGACCATTTGCAGAATTAGTGGTTCGAGAGTGCATGGCTAAAAGACGAGAGTTCCCTGGCCGCAGGCACGTCCACTGCGTCCCGTTGGCTTATTGTGTCGCATTGACTTAGATAGAGCTCCCCCAAAACCACTTTTGTCCCCCTTGGGGATTATCTTTCACCCCGAGGTAAATACAAAGAAGCCTTCGTCCCTCTCCGCTCGGCCAGCATGAAGAGAGAAAGGGCGACAAATCCATTTATTCTCGAACCCATATTTCTGCAAATTGAGGATTCTCGTACCGTGTTTGCAGCAACCAGCGGCCAGGACCTCCGGAGCGACCCTGCAGGTCGGCCTGCTAACGCAGCCGCTCCCCACCACCAGTGGGGCGTGCTTCGTAAGCATCTTCCAGGGTCCTGCGTACCCCCGTGTAGCAATACCACCACGCTCTTCGCCGCAGGTGACCAGTGACAACCAGCGCAGCCAGGCCAGCTCAGCTGCCCGCGGCACCTTGGTGTCGGCAGACACCATCAGCTGGGTATGTGGTTCTTGCACGGCTTGGAGTGATCTTGTGAGGTGGGAATCACCCGATTCTCGTACCGTGTTTGCAGCAACCAGCAGCCAGGACCTCTGGAGCGGCCCTGCAGGGCGGCCTGCTAACGCAGCCGCTCCCCACCACCAGCGGGGCGTGCTTCGTAAGCATCTTCCAGGGTCCTGCGTACCCCCGTGTAGCAATACCACCACGCTCTTCGCCGCAGGTGACCAGTGACAACCAGCGCGGCCAGGCCAGCTCAGCTGCCCGCGGCACCTTGGTGTCGGCAGACTCCACCAGCTGGGTATGTGGTTCTTGCACGGCTTGGAGTGATCTTGTGAGGTGGGAATCACCCGATTCTCATACCGTGTTTGCAGCAACCAGCAGCCAGGACCTCTGGAGCGGCCCTGCAGGGCGGCCTGCTAACGCAGCCGCTCCCCACCACCAGCGGGGCGTGCTTCGTAAGCATCTTCCAGGGTCCTGCGTACCCCCGTGTAGCAATACCACCGCACCCTTCGCTGCAGGTGACCAGTGACAACCAGCGCGGCCAGTCCAGCGCAGCTGCCCTCGGCACCTTGGTGTCGGCAGACACCATCAGCTGGGTATGTGGTTCTTGCACGGCTTGGAGTGATCTTGTGAGGTGGGAATCACCCGATTCTCGTACCGTGTTTGCAGCAACCAGCAGCCAGGACCTCTGGAGCGGCCCTGCAGGGCGGTCTGCTGACGCAGCCGCTCCCCACCACCAGCGGGGCGTGCTTCGTAAGCATCTTCCAAGGTCCTGCGTACCCTCGTGTAGCAATACCACCGCACCCTTCGCTGCAGGTGACCAGTGACAACCAGCGCGGCCAGGCCAGCGCAGCTGCCCTCGGCACCTTGGTGTCGGCGGCCTCCACCAGCTGGGTATGTGTCATGGTTCTTGCACTGCTTGGAGTGATCTCATGAGGTGGGCGACACCCAATTCTTGTACCGTGTTTGTGGCAACCAGCGGCCAAGACCTCTGAGCGAACCCTACAGCCTCTTTCTCCATCACCCGTTTCACCTAGGCTCACTGAAGATGTCTTTCTTCAGATGAGTCGGAAGATCAAGCAGCTGGAGAACGAGAATCATCACTTGGTGAGGCTTTTGTAAGGCACTTGGCTGCCTTACAAAAGACAAGGGAAGCAACATTTCGGTTTCACTTGCACGAGTTCTTCACTGTGGACCAACTGGCAGCTCTATCGAGATCCAGCAACAGGGGGTCCAAGTGGTCTAATGAGACGGTGAAGAAGTCGCTGCAGATGCGATCTGCATGTGGCAGCTTGGGCTACGACTTGCTACTGGAGGGGAGCTTCCCATTGCCGTCGTCTAGAACTCTAGGGCGGCGGCTTGAAGGCAAGTTTGTTGTCAGGCTACTCAAATGCTTCAAAGCTCCCTGTTGATTATTTGCAGGTATAATATCCTTGTTAGTAACTGTAGTGTTTTTGTATTTTACACAATTTATTTTTAAATGGTAAGTTGGTGTCATGGTTCCTTTTTCACTTAGTTGCAGTGTGGTATGAAGGGGTAGATTATTGATATTGTGTTGGAATGATTCTCTCATCGCAGGCATACAGCACTACTTTGACCTCAGTATCTTGCACTCGTCGAGATGTGAATTCAAGTTTAGAGGGGGAGTGTTTCCTTCACTCCCAATTTTTGTAACCTTGCTGATGCGACCATGGAGGTAATTATGCTGACGGTGTCTAGGAGAGCACCCTGTGGTGATGATGGTCGAATGAGGCTTATGGATTCCATACGAGCACTGCATGAACACTTGACTTGGGTTCGTGACAATAAGTGCCTCGGCAAACATTTGGGCAGCTCATGACTAATCTCTGCACACGAATGACCAAAATTAAACATTGTTTACAGCTCAGCACATGCTGCACATGTTGCCATCCCCAGCCTATGGCTATACACAGTTCTCACGTGACGTCATTCTAGTCACCATTCCCAGGTACTAAGCGTCCCATTAATGTAGTGGAAGGTAGGTCTAATCTGCACCCTGTGATTGGCGCGGCCCTACTAGAATGAAACGTCATCATCTCACCTACCAATCGTGTGTGTCCTGTGTCCTGTGATGTCGATATCGCTCTAGCGCTCTTATCAGTTGCCCTTGGGACTCGCGATGAGTTGGCCGCGTGCCGTTCATTCGGTGATGTGCACACTTTCTAAGTGCTGGCAAAGTCGCGATTGCAGCGAGTTAGCGCAGTTGAGTGCGCTTCTTAACGAGCACCGGTGTGCTGTGCAGAAGCGACACTTACAGAGAAAACACCGTGATTGTGCTTATTTCGCAGGCACTGCGATTGTGCATTGAGTGGAAGGCACACCTCCAGAGAAGAAGAGGTCACGCGCATGTGCGACGAATTCAGGAAAACATTGTAATGTAGCGTAATGATTGTTCATGTTCCTGGTCAATATGAGTGCTTACCTACAGCCAAAAAAAAAAAAAAACTGGCTTTTACCATGAATATGTGTTACTCTACAATTGAGGTGCCGTCAAGCAGTGTGCATCATTGCTCATCATTTCTTTAGTCTAAGATTTAAAACGAATATTTGGGTATAGCAAGAGGACTGACAAATCTCTCATCTACTTACAATCTCTATGTAGGGCTTGATTTATTTGAAGCGAGAGTCATTCAGTAATTTAGATCAGAATTAACTGAGCCTTGGCAGTGGGTAGGCAGATACTTGAGAATAACCTAAATGAAACCAGCTAGATTTTCCTTTACAAAGTATAATCATTGCTCACATGCTGAGTTTGTGCACTAGAAAGCTATATCTACAGGAAAAATGCTGTTGACAAGGAGAACTAAATGACAAGCTTCATTTGTTGCTTCGATTAGCAACTGCAGAATTTACGCACATCCTTGAGAACGTGAACAAAACATACTCAAAATTACTCTTGTCTAACCTCATTTCAGTGGATTACTGTGTGCCCCTTGATATTAGGTGTTTTAGGTATGATAGTCTTTATATCATATCTAAAATGACTTTTTATTTATACTCGTTCACACTTATCCATCACCCAAATACTATAATGTTTTGAAAAATGTGTACTAAGGTAAGAGTGCTAAGCTAAGTTAGCATGTAGCTTAGCTTGTTTGTAGCTAGCTAAGCTAGTTACACACGACTGGAAGCTAACTTAGGTTAGCTTCCATTAAGCTAAGCTACCTTCCGCCATCTTGACATCAACACTGTCAAGATGGCGGAAGCTGAGCGCAATGGCAGTATCAGAAAGGCACAGCAAGTATTCAATATGCGATTCGAAATTATTCGACCCAAGTCACTATTAGCTTCTTATTCGCTTGAAACATAAAATTCGCTATTCGCACGTGCCTGCTTAAGGGGAAACTAAAGCGGTTTTGTACCTTTAAAAAACACTTGCATCATCTTCATATGGCCTCCAGTATCACGAATATTAAAATTATTTGTCAATTTGAGGCCCGGAGTAGCCATCAAAGCATTTTGACCATAGCGCTGAAGCCCCGCCCTCCCGAGGTGTAAGAAGCTAGGAGGAAATTTCTGAGAGACAGCAGCGTCGCAACAAGGATCCTCGGAATCTCTGCAGCTATTGCAAGCTTATTTGAGTGGTCGACAAATTGTGTGCGATTCACCTCATGCTCACGATTTTCACTCGCCTGTTTGTTTTGACGTAAGTTTAGTACACCTATAGACTTCCATAAAAGATTTAGCGGATGTTGGTCAGGCGTGAAAGATTGTAGCGGGAACTAGGCGTCTGTAGCAGATGACGCACCATTTGACGAGAGAAAAAAAACGCTGCATTGGGCAAGGCTGGTCACATGTGCCGGAACACTGCACGAGAGATGGTGCTTGAGCTTCGGTGGCCAGGTGAAAGTTCTTGACGTGACATCATGCCGAGTGAATTTTTTAAATATTTCTTTGCGTTGGGTGATACTTCTTGAGCAAATAGTGCATATTCAAATTTGCAGGATACAAATACGGAAGAATTTACCTCTAACTCATTTTTTTTTGGAGAACCTCTTTAGCTTCCCTTAAAGTGTTTTCAACAAAATCAGTCAGTGGTTCACAAATCGGAGTCTGTGACACTTTTAGCAACGCACAGCTACCAAAGTAACCATGGAGTGTACTTTACTTCAGTGCTGGCATTCATCACCTTTGCTCATGAAGTGGAACTGCCAACTTTAAGAGAGTGGCAAAAACTCGTAAAAAACCAGCAAAAACCATTCGTATGGACAACAATAATGGAAGTTAGCAGCCTTTTCTTCGTTTAGTGCCCATGCTGTTCTTTTATTGACTGAGGGGGAAGTTTCAAATCATTGATTCCTTCAGTCGAGTTTACCAAACATTGCATACACTTGATGATCTAAAGCAGTTCTGTGTTTGTAGGTGAGCACTGCCCTACGGGTCCTCAGTCACTCCACGGCCACTGCCCTACGCTTCCTGGTGGAGAAACATGGCTGGAGCACCAACTTCCTCACCACGGCTTGGTTCTTGGAACAGGTCAACAAATGGTTTGATCTTATGAGCAGCAGGCACCCAGTCCTTGCGATCAGCAGGCAAAATGAGGCCTGCTACAAGAACACCCTTGACTTTTTGGTCAAATTTAAGGATCTTTTTCTCCACCTCACTATTGGGGATGGGGCGTTCAAGCCAGTGCAGGCGGGGGTAATCCTCTCTACCAAGTCCATTCTAGACCTGCAGCAAAGTCTCATTGAGGGACATTCTTTTTCATTTGTGCTCACATCCAGATTCACGCAGGACTGCCATGAAAACTTGTTTTCGGTAATGCGACAGGACAACCCTATCCCAACTTCTTGGAGTTTAAGATGACCTTGAAAATCATCACACACTCGCAGTACCTGAAGGCGTCCAAGGCAGGGTCCTACGAACTGGACGATGCCTCCTTTTACCTGGCTGACCTCGCAGACTTGGATGTACAACCTGCTGTGGCCACCGACATTTTTCTTGAGGAGGTAGAACTCACCATGTCACAACCTGAGGAGAATAGCTTTGACTATTACGCGGGTATGTGGTACGAAGAGTTGTAAAACATAATGCTACATGTGACACGTGTGCTGCAGCTGTTCAAGTCCCCATGGCACCTGCAAATAGCCTCCTCAGGCTAAAGAGTTATGTCCCTGACGCTCTGACCTGCCCCTCTGAAGCTGCACGCGCCCCCTTCACAATTTGTGAAAGTGTCTTTCGCAGCCTCATTGCGGATTTGATGCATGCACGGGGCATCTTGGACGGCCTATCGGCGAGGATGGCTGCAGAGAGCCAATGTGTTCAGCTGCCCGACCGCCATGAAATCAAAATGAAGCTCATCAGGCGATTCTGCCATGCACGGCTGCAACTGTTCCTGCGGGAAAAAAGTCGCGAGTTGGCGGCTGGGGCAGCTGAACGCAGGGACTTCGGCAGTCGATGGCAGGACCTCGGAAAACTAATTAGTGTTTTAGATTGCCTTAGTTGATGAAACTGTTGTCCTGTTCTCATTTTGTTTTTACTTTGCTTTCTTCTTTGTGTTAAGGGCAGCTTTCATTTTTTGCGTTCCTTGTTTACCGAGGCACTTCTGAATTTTTTTTACTCTTGCAACGGTTGTCTGTGCGAGGCCCTTTTTCTTGTGATCTCCATGTAAGCCTACGTGAAGCCTCTGCATTTTTTTTTATGCTTGCTACACATGTTTGTGGGAAGTTTCTTGTGCTGTGCTTGTAAGCATCTGTACTTTTTTATGCTTGCTACGGGTCTGTGAGAAGCCCATTTTTTTGTGCTCTGCCTGAGGCCTCTGAATTTTTTTTACGCTTGCTATGGGTCTTTGCGGAACGCTTTTTTTGTTAGGCTCTGCCTGTAAACCTGTGTGACGCCTCTGAATTTTTTTTACGCTTACTAGAGATGTTTGTGGGAAGCTCTTTTTCTTATGCTCTATGTGCAAGCCTGCATGAAGCCTCTGGATTTTTTTCATGCTTGCTTCAGATGTTTGTGGGAACCCTTTCTTTTTCTTGTGCTCTGCGTGTAAGTTTGCGTGAAGCATCTAAATTTTTTTCACACTTTCTTCAGCTCTTTGTGGGAAGCTTGCTTTTTCTTATGCTCTGCATGTAAGCCTGAGTGAGGTCCCAGAATATTCTTTTACTTTTACGCTTGCTTCGGATGTTTGTGGGAAGCTTTTTTTTTTATTGTGCTCTGTGCGTATGGCTGCATGAAGCCTCTGAATTTTTTTACGCTTGCTACGGTTCTTTGTGGGGAGCAATTTTTCTTCTGCTCTACGTGTAGGCCTATGTGAAGCTTTCGCTGTCATGCAATCTTGCTCTTCTGTATCATGTTTTTTTTTTCTTGTCCTCCTCCTTGTGCTGTGCACTGCTTATGTTTCACTCATCCCTTTTTGCTTCATGTGGATGTTTGTAGCCTACACTTTCCTTCCTGGTGTCTTGCATGAAAGCCTATGCAGAGACTTCCTGCCCATGTTAGCTTGTCTTTTCCCCTGTCATTCTTCTGTTCACTTTCCTCGTGTCATTCGCACACCTCGAAATATGCACTCTCTCTGTATCCTCAAGTTTTTCACTTCTGCACTTGCTTAAGACATTTGCAAGCCATCCCTTTACTTCATGAGCTTTCCATGTGAGCCTTCACCGTGCAGCACCTTTACGCTTCTGGGAGCCTATGCTTTGCCTCCGACCCTTTTGGTTTATCCACTTGCCTATTTTAATTTTGCAGTTTCTGTGTTTTTTCTTGCAGAGGCACGAGACCCATGTCCCCTCCATGGTCATCGGCTGCAGCTTTTGGGTCTGTCTCATTTTATTTCATTGTAGTTGCAGACTTAATTATTGTCAGGTATCTGTGTGTTAGTTCGTTTGCAGTAGACCTAACTGCCGCCATTTCCTTTCCGTGAGTTAGTTTTTGTCGGACGCTCGTACTCAGTGTAACAGGTGCAAGGGCTGGGTTTTGTTGCTGTGTCCAGGATGTTGCAAGGAGACTGCTGGCCAATGGACTTCTTCCAAAACCGACGCGCCCCATTGCGGCGAAATACCATGCAGTGCATTCTGGGAACTAGTTGGCCACTCAGTTTCGGTTTCGACTGAGCAGATTCATCTCATGCTATCACGCCGCCACCGAACGCACTGCTTGCGTTTTCGATTATCTGACTTTTTTACGAATGTACAATATACTCATTCTCGAGCGATACAAAACGAAGGCCGGGGCACTTTTTTTGGTACCCGAAACACCGGATATTTGAGTGCGTATGCAAACGTAGTAAGACGTGGCTTAGTCACCTTAACGAGTGCATCTTTGAGTTCAATTTCAATAATCCCGTCTAGTACCAGTGAAGTAGAACTGAAATTTGTTCACCTGGAGCCTTTCACCTATTTTGTTTGCCAAACGTCCGCTTCTTGTTACTTCATTGGGCAAAAAGCAAGCCGCATTCTCACAGGAGTATCAAAGTTGAGCCCAGCGTTGACGCGTAAACTTTTAAGGAAACGCAATAAATTCGACCTCACTACTGCACCAAAGTTACTATGATGTCTTCCTCGTGTCATCATATATCTCCCACTCAAATTTTATGCTGATAGAAGATTAAGTTTTCGCAAACGCGGAGATGGGCTAGCTACGACGGAGGCCCTAACAAGCGTCCCCTACTCCTCGCTAAGCCTTTTTGGACGAGCTTTTACTGACGCCCAAGATCTGTGCCTGAACGGTGTGTCCGAAATTATCGCGGCATACTCAGGCAGGAAGAAAGCTAACACATGACAAATATTATGGCCATTAGCAACCGTCAAATGCACTTTGAATAATTTCGTTCGTTTGGCGCACCGCATAAGGGTTCATACCCGTCCGGCGTACTTCTGGCGAATGGTGCAACATTTTTCACACAAGTGCTCGACTTTTGCTTTCTTAAAACGGTTTGTATGCGCGAATGTGCCTATACGATTGCAGGACAACTTTACGTGCATACGCGATGTTGAATATTAGTAAAATGCAAGTGGGTGGGGACTTCGCTTCGTGCAGCGCTGCGGGTCAGTACAGATAAGAGATAAGAAGTGTGTTATAATTGAGCTTTTCAATGGCACCTCCGAGTTTTACTTCGCAGGCGTATTAAGAAAACAGTAATTGCAAAAAGTAATATTTCTTCTATGGACGCACGAAACGAACAAACTTCCTGATCAACAACATAAAATGTAAAGGCGCGAGCTCGATGTATGCATACTTATTGGTTGCTACAGCCTGTTGATTCGTACATAAGCAAGATCCCCGAGCTTCGCAGCGTCGAGATTCCCAGCACTGGCTCGTCCAGATACCTCGAAACGCTAACAAAAAGGCTAAAGTACAAAAATAGAACAAGCATGTGTTAAGAGAAGCTATATACGTCTCGGGCTTGTGCTAAAGCTTCGAGGTCTGGCCATTTAGGTTAGTTTATAGACCACAAATGACGCTCTCGGGACCAGAAAACATGAGATAATGGCCGTTTATAGTCCACGCTCTGTGTGTAATCTCTGGTCGACGTGTCGATCGAAACCGAAACCATGCCACTCTCCTCCCTGGCCAACTAGTTCCCAGAGTGCAACCCGCGCCGTGTTGCATGCAGGGCTTTATGGAAGTAGTCTATTGTGTGCATGCATCAAGAATAGTTGTGTGTCAGAAGTTCCTTTATTTCCTTGTTTTTTGACTCCATACAGACCAATGTTGAAATTGTTGGTGGCTGCTTCATCCATGGAGTGCAAGGATCATACCTATTTGTTTATTAGGGAATAATTGGCATGGCCGTGTCATACATGTTTGTTACATGGTCACTGGAAAGTTTGGGAAAAGAGAGAAAGCCCATGGCCATTGCACAGGGAAGCCCCCAGAAACACTGACCCCTGGTGGTGGCCTGATCCAACACTTTGCCGCACAAGCTAAAGGTTCATCTTGGTTGGTGTCCCCCGTGCCTGAGTGGGGCATCCTTGCACTGCTTAAAATGCCTGCTCAGTTCCTGGAAGTCATGCAGTTTTCGACAACCTGGAAGATGATCTTGGTCCCCATTGTTCTACAGCTCCCATGTTTCTTTCAAAAACAGGGCTGCTTTCTTTGAGGTTGCTAGGTCTTTCCAGGTTTACCTTTGGCTCCTGGGTCTCAGTGATGAGGTCCATGCAGCAAACTCTAGGACAAAAGTTGAACACGAGCTCTGTTGGAGATTGTCTTCCTGTGGTAGGCGGTGTGCGACGGTACACAAGGAGCCATCTTGGCAAGTATGCGGCCAAAGAACCACCCGAGAGTTTCTTTAGACTGTCCTTGATCGTTCTGACAGCTCTCTCGGGAAGTCTGTTTGACTGTGGATAGTTAGGTGCAGTCCTTAGGTGGCCAATTCCATTCTGAGTAATGAAGTCGGTAAACAGCATGCCGGGGAATGGTGTTCCATTATTGGACACCAAGCAAACAGGAAGTCCTAACCAGGCGACCGTGTTCCTCAGATATTCGACTGTTGCAGTGGAGTTGGCTGGCTGCAGATGCCAGTGGTTTCTTTCAATCTTGGTAACTGTTTACCACAATTAGCACCGTTTTACCTTCGATAGGTGCAGTGCAGTCCATGTAAATTCTTGTCCATGGAGCCGTGGGTTCTGGCCAAGCTTGTGGCTCTGCTTCTGGTGGCATTAATGCAGCCTGTTGGCATATTGTTCAAGGTTGTACGGCATCAACCATTGCCTTACCTCATTGCGTCGATACCCATGCGTGTGTCATGGAATTCTTGGAAGAAGGTTAACCTCCTATGGGCCTTTTGACTCCGTGGATGTTGTGTGACGACACCGGTCCAACTGCCTCTGGAGGTGTGGCACATTCAGGATCAGTTCCTCAGTGTGGTTGCGATACACCAGGAGCCTGACGCAGCAGTGTCTGCTTTGCCTTGTTAAAGCCGTCGTCTTCCTTTAATACACACCTCTATTTCACATTTTTCCGGTGCAGGTGGTTGAATGGAGCCAATAGCTGAAACATTTGAGGCAGGCAGCTTGCATGCTATAGATGATGAATCCTGAGAAATAACAAAGTGCATGGCAATTCCATGGAGCAGGAACCTTCAGGTTGGCTTTCAGCTTGTTGAGATAAGTAGGTAAGTCTATCTACCTAGTGATCGAGCTGAACGACTGACTTGCTTGCATCCAAGCTCGCAGGAAAGTCCTCAGAAGTACTGGCCCTCTGGTAGCCGGACCCATCAGTGACATTGCCTTTATCTTTCGTAATTAGGTGAAAGCTTGGTAACTTACTCGGGTGGACGAAGATCAGATTTCTGTCATTTCACATCATTCATGCTATCTGATTAATTAATTTGAAGTTTTTTTGAGTGTCCAAATTGTGAAAATATTTTGATCTTTTCCATGGTATATACTGGTAGTTTAGTGGCTGGATATTAAAACTGAATGTGTGACAAATGTTAGAAAGAAGGTCCTGTCGGTGCCCATGCAAACGACACCGCTATTTTAGAACCCCATAAATTGCCGGAGCAGTATAGAAAGAGAGAACAGTGCAATTTATTAGAAACGAAAGAAGGGGTCCACCGTGCACATCGGTACTGGTTTGGTGATTGGATGCGTCACTTCAGGGACGTTCAGTGCTTGTATGAAGGCTTCCTAGAGGCAGTTTCATTCACATAATGTGATCCTTCCAAGAAAAAAACGAGTAAACTGACCTTGTAGTATTTTTCTTCGTTGTTGAAGGCACAATTAAATTCATTCCAGAGCTCAGTTTAGTTGGTTAAATTATTCATATCCTTTTCATTAAAGGTCTCTATATAGCAGCACGTGTCGGTATCATTCTATGAAGTCTTTTCGTAGTCGATAGCGTGGCACCTCAACAGGACCTCGTTGAGCAAAATGACTGATCTTGTTGAGGTGAATGAAGTGCCTCATGAACGAAGGCAACAGTGAGAGTGAGAGACGCACCCACTCACGAATGTTTAAGTCCTCACAAAGGAAAATGTGTCTAACGAATTTAGCAACGTTTCTATTAGAGCCCCGTCTGTCTTCACTGACGTACTCAGCAACTCTGGGCATTTCCGTGCCCAGCGCCAGTGCTCCCCATTAATAAAACGCAGTCTTAAAATGTTTGAGTCGGGTATTCGCTCTGTGCAGGATTATCTCTCTAGAAATTATTAACTATACGAGAAGGGCGCGAACTTCTGTCGCGATGAACAAAGAAGGTAGTGCTCCTCGGCCAGACTAGCAACTCTAGCGCGACTAACATCACCGACATAAAAAAAAAAACTAGCTTTTTAGCAACCTAGTTTTTTCAAAAAGGTTGTTTACGTTAAAACGTAGAAAACACAATCAGCAGGCCGTGTTTGGCTCGCCTCCGAGCAGCGGTTGCTGTTGTTAGCTTGGAGAGACTATGCTGAGCTGTCGATGAGAAAGCTGTCGTGAAATTTCCAAAAATATATATTTATTATTGGTCCAGTTGGTTCTGTAATTGTTTACTCAGACTTCTTTTCGAGCGTGTTCTAAGAGCCATGTTAACAGGTAAAAAGAAAACTAAAAAGTTATACTTCTCTTATTTGTTTGCAGCACAGTCAACAAGCTGCAAAGAGCAGCATGAACAAAATGAACCGGAAAAGATGTCCAGCCACCAGCAAGCTGACGACTGCGCCACTTCACCATGCTGTGCCACGACGCCAAGCTGTGCCACGACGCCAAGCCACATTGCTGATGCACCAGATGAGCCTCCGAGATTTTGCTCAACGCTTTCCACCAACCAGAACCAAATGTCTGACGACGACCCGTCGCTGCCAATGCCGACTAACGACCTGGACAAGCAAGCCAGGCAAACACGGGGTCCCTTTCAGCCTCATCTGGGCAGCTATGCCCAAACAGAAACGAATAATCGAAAGCGCAGCTTTTGTGAACACTGGTTTGCAAAGTTCAGCTGGCTTGAATACAGTTCAGCAAAAGATGCAGCCTTTTGCTTTTGTTGTCGGGCGTTTCCGCCGGGCAGTGGTATATACAAAGCACATTTAGACCCATCCTTTGTTTCAACTGGGTTTCGAACTTGGAAGAAAGCGATAGAAAGGTTTAATCAGCATGAAAAGTCTCAGGGCCATCTTAGCAGTGTTGTGTCATGGAATTGCTCCAAAGCAAACAGATCGATTGCTTCAATGCTGGATGAAAGCTTTGAACGACGAGCGTCTCAAGTTGAAGAAAAACGAAAACAAAATCTTGAGGTGCTAAAGCGCCTTACTGACATTGTTGTTCTTCTCTCAAAGGGAGGAAGGCCATTCAGAGGGCACAGTGAAAATAAGGAAAGCGCAGAGCAAGGTCTATATTTAGAGATAGTTAATATCTTAAAGAAGTACGACCCCGTTTTACGGGGCCACTTAGAGTCAGGCCCAAAAAACACCTCCTACATCAGCAACAGAATACAAAATGACATCCTAGAGTCACTGCATGCAGCCATTTTTTCTTCGATTGTCCACCGCATAGAAGGTAAAAGAGTCTCGCTCATGTGCGACGAAACAAGTGACTGCAGTCATCATGAACAACTCTCCGTTGTTATTAGGTACTTCTGCGAAATTAAGAACAGGCCAGTGGAGGTCTTCCTTACTCTCGACAGGCTTAAAAATTTAGACAGCGACTCTGTGTTTTCCACATTGCAAGCAGTTCTCATCACCATCAATGTTTCCTGGAATTCTGTGAGTTCCGTCTGCTTTGACGGGGCTTCTACTATGTCAGGGCACGTTGCTGGCGTTCAAGCAAAGTGCAAAGAGCAGAACAACAAGCTCGTCTACGTTCACTGCTATGCCCACAGCTTAAACCTGGTGCTTGTCGATGCATGCTTGTCTTGAGCAGAAAACAGAATGATGTTTGATTTCTTTGGCGTTGTGCAACTTGCGTACAACTTTATTGAAAACAGTGTTGTGCGCCATGCTGTTTTTGAGCGAATTTTCCAAACTGTCGGCACACAGCTGAAAACTTTGAAGTCTTTGTCTACAACCAGATGGGCATGTCGTGCTGAAGCAGTAAAGGCCAGTTCGCTGTGAGAGCTACAGCGAACTGTCGAGTGCAGTAAGAACGATTGTGGACTCCACAAAGCACCCGGAGACGAAAGCAAAAGGCAAGGGACTCCTTTCCCAGGTGATCAGCTTTGACTTTGTCTGCAGCATGGAAATAGCTCACCCTATTCTACAGCTTATTTTGAAGGTTAGCCGAGCTCTTCAGGACCCTAAAATTAACCTTACCACTGCACTCAATGAAGTCAGGCATCTGCAAAAAGCGCTGCGAGAGATGAGGCAAGATGGGACATTCTTTAAAAAGATGTTTGCGGAAGCTTCTTCGATCTGCGAGATGAATGAAATCGAGATTCCCGAAGTTCGAAGAAGAAAGGTATCGAAGCGATTTGACCAAAACTGGGCGAATGAATGTTTCTATGCGACAAAAGAGGAGGAATTTTGTGTCGGTGTTTTCTTTCCGATGCTTGACTCCTGTGTTCGAGGGATCGAGGAAAGGTTCACACAAGAAACTTTTGAGCTTGTGTGTGCTGTCCAGAACCTTTTGGGCCTCTCTGCGAGCGACGAACAAATATCTCTTATTTGTAGCTTTTTGAGGTAGATCCCGACAGCTTGGGTGCTGAAATGCAACTCCTGAAGTCCCGAACCAGCGACGAAAAAACAAACAGCATGACCGCCTATGACTGGCTGGATTCACTCAAAGAAAATGGGTTGGACAAGTCAGTATTCAAGGACTTTTCTCGCGCTCTTCGACTTTTTTCCACGATTCCTGTAACCAGTTGCTCGTGCGAAAGGACATTTTCGAAGCTCGCACATGTAAAGACCAAGTTAAGATCCATGATGTCGCAGGAACGGCTTCGTTGGCTGATGCTGCCCTTTGTGGAGCAGGACCTAGCAACATCCATCAGTTTTGATAATATCTTAAAGCATTTTACGACTGAAACGCGCAAACTTTTGTTATGAATGTGTTTTAATTTCGCAGGATATGCTATCGCATTAACCTACAATGTCACATAATTCTACTTCATCCTTAATTGGTTGACAGCCGGCGGAAGAGGGTGCTTTACAGCCGATTCCGTCTGAACTAAGGTTCGCCTCTCACACCAATAGTATTTTTGCACAGCTTAGCTTGAATAGTACTTTTGTATAGTGTAGTTAATTTTACTGTGTGTTACTGTTTTCATTTGCACCACCCCTGTTGTTGTGTTGTGTTACATTTTTTTTTTAGAGTCTACCGTTTGTGAATTGAAATTGTGTATCGTCTGAGCCCTCGTGCGATTCATTTTCTTTCTGTGTTTTGTGATGGCGCTTGTGCCCTACAAGTGCAAGCTGTGGTTTCTTTATCGTGGGGGTCTCCACTTTTGTTTGGCAATAAATCGTTTTTGTTGTTAGAAAAGTTATCTCATCTTCTCATTTCTCCCACACTTCAAAGCGCAAGTAAGCCCACTTTCACGCAGAGCACTCGCAAATCCAATTACTGCGGTCTACGAGGATATGGATACGATGACACGTAACAGTGGCAAGTATGACGTTTTGTGGCATTACGTCATGTTCGGTGTCACAGCTCAGATTTAATTTTTAGGTTCAAACATATTTGAAGCCTTATTATTCTCCGGGCTCCATTCGTAAACCGCAATAATTAGACTTCCAAGTAATCTGCGGGAAAGTAAACTGAAGGGTAGTTTTATAGTGACACTGAAGTAAACTTGGAAGTCATATTTCGTGGTTAAAATATGGTGTTCTAGAGCACTCCTACTAGGGTACACTAGAACACCTTACCCCTACGGCGTAAGGGTCTCGGTGAGACGGGGGTGGGGGGGCGCTGCAGTGAATTTGGCCCCCCCTATAGGAGGACCCTGTGCACGCCTATGATCTTGCAGTATGCTTTGCATGTTATATTTCTCAATTTAGAAATTATTAAGTCTTGATATATTGATTGGAACATGTCATAGCATCAGTAAACCTAGGTGCAAGGGGACAGAGAGGAGATAAAAAAAAAGAGGAGCAACACACACACCATCCCGTTCAGTGTTGTCACTTTTTTGTGTCTTCTCCTTTCGGTCTTCCTGCGCCTAAGATTTAGTAATGTTTGAAATTCACGGTCTTGCCTGTGCCGTGATATGTTACAATGTCTGCTATGTTACAAGTCAAGAGAGATGCCTAAATAGTTGCCATAGCACCCTATTTATAATGGCATGCAATAGCGGTTTAGATGTGTGGGATGTGTATGGGGGGGGGGGGGTATGTTGCCATGACGAAAATTGTATAAATTATAGGAGGCATGTTGTCTCTAAAATGTTGTGTTTTATAAACTTTACTATAACTTACCTGATGCAGCATAAAATGCCCCAAGTTGACTTCTTTGCCTTCCTTTCTGCACTTCCTTCTTCCTTCTAATGCAGCAGTAGTCACTACTAACCATTCATGTTTTTAACTTTCCGTGACGCATAACACATCATTTCGACGCATTTCTACTACCCGCCATTGTGATAGGCAAAATATTTGCCTTACTTTTTTATCTCTGCCATTGCATGTGCCATAAAATGATGAGCATGTGCTCATATCGCAATAGGTGTCCACCCCCACTTTTGAACATTTAAAAAGTGATTAAGAACATATCAAGCACCCAGGCCAGTGAACTTCTGAATGTATTGAATGAAACAAGGCGCTCCTCCGCATCAACCACATTTCCCAGTGCGCTGCTGCAGAGCGGTGAAGCTTTCCATGCTCACTCCGGTAAGAAGCAATGAAGCTTCACATGAGAGTGCCAGCACAAAGCTGGCTGGATGCAAGCGGTGCAACTGCTTTAAGAAAATAGGGGTCCCACCAGACTACAACACTGCTCCTGCACCGTTCTGACTTTCAGCGCTGGAACCTGCAAAGTGCCTATCCCATATTTTTTACAATTATCTCCAACCATTTGATGAGCGCTTACTCAATATTTTACGGCACATAGCTTCTGGTAGGAATGCCAGTTTCTTTGTCTTAAACACCAGCTGGTGGAGTACCTGCGAAACTCTTGAAAACCCATTGACAAACTTGGGGATTATGATTCTAACCCATTGTTCATAAAGCGATTGTGGTAAGATTTGTTTGTTATACCAAGAGCACAATAACACTGATCTTGGGAAGCTGCTTTTAACCACATTTTGATATCATACATGCATAACATGCCATTTACGGCAAAATTAACAGGACACCTGAGCATGGTAAGTTATCTTGAGTATTTATCATTCTTCTGTTCTTTTTGGGATGAGTTTTGAGTGGAATCCCCTTGCTTGAATGGGAACAATATAAGGCTTAAAATTTCACTGTTAATTATTTTTCAGTAATTTTTAATACATTTTAAATAAACTTTTTATTACTAATGAAAGACACAGGACTTGTTTATACTAACACTTCTTTTTACTGTAGGCTGCAAGTCTGCAAGCAAATATCAAAACTTGCCAATTTTAAATTAAGGAGTGCACAAATCATTCTTCTCTAAGAAGCTTAAAGGCTTTACTGAAGATTGGTACTCGGATAACTGACACTGCCTCACACTCTTTTTAATAAAATGTCATTCTTTTGCTTTAACATTTGTGGTACACTGTTTCCCCTCTAATGTGTGGTACACGCCTTAATGCTTTCTGTAACTCTAATGGGATGTCTCGATCACCAAGTGGAGAAAGGTAATGTACTCCAAAATTTATGAAGGAGAAATAGGCTCTCAGAATTTATTGTTAAAAGTTTGCCGTTTGTCACCAGATTTTAAAAAAAAAGTGTGCACAAGAAGTTGCGTTTATAATGGTAGAAGAGTGGCGTAGTAATTCCGTAAACACAATAATTAGGAGGTGCATCCACCAAGGACACACTGTCCATATAATTGAGCATCCAAAACAACAATGTTATTCTTCTATGTATCATCATTGGTGCAATTTCCTGCACTCTTTCCAGTGCGCCATTTGACCGTTAACCAACAAAGTTGCTCTGCTCTCTCTGAAAGCATATTTTATACCTTTTGTGAGTGACTCTCGAAATAAATTTGCATACTGGTAGCTGTGTGTGTTTCTTTTTATGTACCACCACATTATAATTCGTTGGGAGTAGTTTATAATAGACTCCGTGACTAATGAAAGAGAAGTTTAGGCACACTAAGATGTGATTCTCGGTATAGTGGGCATACCTCTGTAATGCAGATTTTTGTTTTTGTTAAAGCCAGGAGTGCAAGTTTCATGGAGGTGCTAATAAAACATTTGGCACGATGCGTGTGTTGCTGAAAAATTATTGGCCCATTCACCTCGTTTGGACAGAAGGTAAATAAAAAATAATCACACTGACGCACTGCCAGCACATCGAAGCAAAAGTTTTGCAGCAGGTGAGTAAGGCACAGGCACAAAAAAGGTACGTGGACACAAAACTTCGTGCACATGCCTGTGTGCCCAAACATAACTTTACATTTTATGCTCCGCTCATATAGAAAGGTACTTCGCCAATTGTCTTTTTACTTGATTGCAAACAATGAGCTATTATAGCCTTTTTTTAGAAAAAATCTTAAGGGTGCAGGCGAGCTGGTGAATATTAACCATGTTGAATTAACCCGAGACTGGGGTAGAGAAGAAACATCAAAACGTAGAAGGGACAGAAAATAGACAGGACGACGTCTCAAACTCAGCTAACTTGTTTATTTAGTCCACCTCCTTATATAGTCTCAATCTCAAGGTCATCTCCACCAACACGAAAGGACGAAGTCTATACAGATCAAGCGCCACAGCCTTCATCACACAATGCAAGAATGTTGACAACGTTTACAGGTCGACGCGATAAGGCAACATCCATCCACCCTCAAACTTGAAGAGAAGTATGAACTGTGTATAGAATAGTAGTAGTGGAAGAGATCCTTTTGTTCAAGTTTGAGGGTGGATGGATGTTGCCTTATCGCATTGACCTGTAAACATTGTCAACGTTCTTGCATTGTGCGATGAAGGCTGTGGCGCTTGATCTGTATAGATTTCGTCCTTTTGTGTTGGTGGAGATGACCTTGAGATTGAGACTATATAAGGAGGTGGACTAAATAAATAAGTTACGTGAGTTTGAGACGTCGTCCTGTCTATTTTCTGTCCCTTCTACGTTTTGATGCTTCTTCTCTACCCGTCTCAGGTTAATTAAACATAGCCTTTTTTTGCTTCTTTGCCACATATCTTCCTGTTTTTGAAGTTATGGTTAAGAGTAGGACTGGAATACGAAGTTTCAGTCCCGAACTCTCTACTCTGAGAAATTTGGAGATCGCTTGTGAAAATTGCAACAGTACCAAAAAGCCAGATTGAGTGTTGTAGCTCGTAGAGCCTGGGATGGTACTCATTTGACCGCATAGGCAACTGCAGACAAGAAATACACCCAACTAAATGTGATGGGACTGTTTTTATTACAGCAACAAAATGAGATACATTTTCCAGTGCTCGCTTCACCTATAAGTATCTCTTGCTGTAATTAAACTTGTAAGCAATCCAGTGCAAACACACTATGACAGCCACCTGGTTCGGGCCTTCGGCCTACATGCTCTACCCCCGTCTCTCGTGAGCAGAAGAAATGACATTTCAAATTAACTGATGTCGCCCAGATGAAGTAGTGGTTCGAAAATATTTACTGACACTCAGCTTCCTCTATGCACTGGTCCAAATGAGAGTTGTCTTTGTCCTAAACGATCGAGTGACTTTATATGACGCGAATTTGGTGTAAAAGGCAACCTCCACTGGACAAAACCGCAACACCCGGGGAGCTTCATCTCGATCTAGCTTCTTTACTGCCGGTGTGGTAGCGGAGTCTGCTAAGCATACTTCCGGGGCAGAAATTATTAAAGTGGTAGAATAATTTCAATCAAACAAGCCGCTTGTGTGGCTCAGAGGTGTAGCTTCTTTTCCGGCGCCGCTCATCGGGGCTCTGATCGATGCATCAACCACTTCGGTCCACGACGAACACTCTAGCAGCGCAGGTGGGCACAAAAGCGAGGTGCTCGCCCTCGCAGGATAGCATGATACCGCTAGCTTCCGCCGGTTGCGAGTTGCTTTTCACTACGCACTCCGACACCGGGCGGGATGTACTACAGTCCACTCTGGTACATGCAGCTTGTAAGCAAGGCGCTGCACAGAGCCGTTAGGTGTCAGCGGAAATCCCGATGCCTTCTCTCTTCGATTAGGTTGGCGCTCACTCACCTGTTATTGACAAAAAAGGAAGTCTAGTTTCCACGGAAGAGAGACTACCGTCTCGATTATGGGAACGTTTTTATCAGTTTCTTCGTAGCCTCAGTCACGCCGCACTTAATCGGCGATCACCGTTGCTCTGTCGCCGGTTGTGTCACCGACCGCTACCGGCTAAACCGACTGAACCCAGACTGAACGCTTCACTTACACGCCTTCAATGTCGTTTTCAATGTTGTGACGTAACGGTTTGCTGATTGGTGCAAATGGCTTACAAAAAGTTCAAGCTATAACCGCTTGGGGAATAATTGGCACTGGCGGCGGCCCTTGCGCCTCCCAATGGCCCAACTCTCCTAATAAACGGCTCTGCCCCTGATGGAAACGCAGCGACGCCACCGGTCTTCAAACAACACGGCGCCGTTTCGCACGGGAGACAAGAGATTGCGCAACGAACACCGCCAACGAACGAGCATACGGCGCCGAGAGCCAGCGTCTTTAGCAGACACTCTTTCGAATCAAAAGCGGCGCGCGTTCCACAGGCGGCGACAGTCGCAGAAACAAAAACAGGCGCGGTAACAACAAGGAACTGCAGTTCCTTGTCTGCTAATTACGCCGGTTCTCGGCGTCGTCTGCTCGTTCGTTGGCGGCAGTTGGCGTCGCGACCGCTTGCGCCATCTCTTGTCTCCCGTGCGAAACGGTACCGTGTTGTTTGAAGACCGGTGGCGTCGCTGCGTTTCCGTAGGAGCTAAGCCTTTTTCTTTCTTTACTTTTTCTTCGGGTAAGTTCGCTCTTTGCAAATTTTACAAAAAAAAAATGCACCATCTGTGGGCAACGCTGCACAAAGTCGTAGCGCGATAGGTTGAGAAACCGAATTTTGCGGTCGATTTAAAGAACCTGGCGTCTCCTTGAATCACCCTGTACATACAAAACCATTACAATTTCCTAACCCTACCAATCATTAAAAAGAAGTAATTTATTTTCAGAAATAGAGGGACATTAAATTGTCAGTGTTCTACCTTAATTCTCGATTGTGGTTTTTCTTTCCTTTTTTTTCTAACCTACTGTTACCGTGTCCCCCGGCAATAGCTTGACGAAAAAATTTCCCAGACGGAGACTTATGGCGGCTTGTTGCCGCTGACCTGTAACAAAATACCAATGGAAAAAACGGCAACGAAAAATGCTCGGATACATTTCGTTGGAATGTTTTGATACCCAAGCTGCTTGTGCGTATAGCTCATGTATGTATATATGTACGTGTACATATATCTCTCTGCTTTGTGTCCCCGCCTGGTAAGCCTCTCGGGATAAACTGGGCGAGTAATACTCGGCGCATCCTGATCTGATAGCCCGAGCGCAGAAACGCACGAGGAAGCACCGGCAAGATAACGGCGCTTATTTCTGCCCTATACTCGGGGACAACGTTTTCTGGCATTTCCGAAGTGAAGACCACGCCAGCACATCTGTGATCGTCGCTCAATTTGAGCGCGAGCGCACGGATACGCATATTGCTTTGGCTTGATTGCCGAGAAAGGTCGTCCTTAGGGTGCAACCCCACCCTTGGAGTGTGATTTTGAACCTATACACATTTTCCACAAGGACGCAGCCATCTTTAATGTCGTCGCTTTTGGTATGCGTTAAAGTGTTTTTTTTTTTTTTTTTATCTTTCCACACCGCTGGAAGATGTTCACGAAAAATGCGTGATTGTCACACATTCTTGTTTCGCCTCCGTTTTCTTATTTTTTTTTTTTTCGCCCCGCATACCAGATACGTGACTGAGAGCGAAAGGAAACGAAAAACGTCTACGCAATAAATCGTGTCTGGTGGCGCTTCGATAAAGTGTGGTATTTTTCTATATCCTCAAATTGACATCCCGTTCGCTTGTTTTTCTCTTCGCAAAAAACTCAGTTCCCACGGCGGTACTCTTACCCGACGCCGTCGGATCCGCATTATAGGTTAGAAGTTTAAAAAAAAAAACGTCGCTTCCAGCTAAGGTATATCATTTAGTTCAGCTCTCCGCAAACCTGGTGTAAGTCGAATTTTTCGATAAATGTATAACTCTAATTGCGCCATCGCGGGTAGAGAGAGAGGGAGAGGAGGAGACGTCGGAACGCCTTGCTCTGATTATAATGATTAGTGCGTAGACCTAAAGCTAGCTGCCTTTGTCTACAGTGCACTCGTCGAACGCTTCCAAATGCAACAGCCAAACGCCGGACGCCGGCGTTTCGAGTTGTCACGCTTTCGACGAACGCAGTTCTAAACAAAGGCAGCTAGCTTGAGGTCTACTCACTAATCGTTCAAATCAGAGCACAACATTCTGACGACCCCGCGCGCTCTCGCCTCCTCCTCTCCCTCACTTTCTGACCGTAAAGTCACCGGCAAGCTGAGAACGGGAGCGAGTGACCGCCCGCAGTCAATGCACGGCGGGGGGCATAATGCGCGTGCTGTGGCCGGTCGCGTTAGACCGTGAGACCGCGGTTTCAGTTTGGCAACGGTGCTCAGGATATCTTGTGGAGAAACTTCCTCGTAAGCACGACGTTCTGGCGGCGTCTGTGAATGAATGTATTAATAGGTATTGGAAACTCCCATCCGAAAGTTGAGGCAGCTTCCTGGGAAAGTTAAGATTATGATCTACGGTGGAGAAGGTATACTTTCGGTAAGATACGCAATAAATCGGACAGCACCAAATGGGCGTTCATGGGTGTCTTTAATAATTTACCGTATTTCCGGGATACGGTGAATGTCCGCCTAGTCAAGGCTGATTCACAGAACGGACCGATTCGCAATTTTCACCCCCGGACCGTGTACCACGCGACCATCTCGTCACCGATTCCTGCGACCCGCGCCTCGACCGCGGACGCGCAGAGTGAAATGGCCGAGCGCCTTTTCACGCGGATTTTTCGGAGTCCATATCACTTAAGCGAATGACGTTTCTACGGAACAGCGCCATTTGAGCGAATCGGTATCTTAGGGAATAACGGGAACGGGCATTTGCACCCTTCAGCAACCTCTGCAGCTTGCAGCAGTATTCTTTTCCGTTCCTTAGACGCCGTGCGGATCTCTTATTGTCGTATGTGGCAGTCCATTTTGAGGCTTAGCATGTCGGAGGCGCGTCACGCGGTGTTCTACCCTTTTCAGTCAGCAGAAAACACGGTCCTGCTCAAATTACCGCTGACTATGCAAATATGTTCGCGGAAAACGTATACTCTCGGAGTACCGACATGCCCTGCCTTCAAAACATATTTTCCTGGTGTAGTCGCCGATAGCTGAGGAAGCGCGGGTCGTTGCTTGTAACATCTCCACTTCTTGCCTCGTGATTGGTTGTTTAACGTTCTTATCGGCTAATACGTCACTCTGATTTGCTGCGGAGTGATAATGATATGCAAGTGTCTTGCCACGCCCCACATTTCTTAAGCCGACAGTGACCATCGCCTCAGCATAGTCAAAAACGTATGAACAAATTGGCCGAGTTTCATAACTAAACGTTGGCCACCACTATGAGGCATCCGGAAAGTATTTTGAATCCAAGTCTCTCCTACTGTTCTCCATTGCAAAGTCCTCGCTATAAGTGCTAGCAAACGTAAGGAGCATAAAAGCGCGTGGCTTTCAAAAGTGCCTTCCGTATATACAAGCCCCCCGCGTAATCGACGCGTTGTGTAGTACAGAGCCACGCTCTCGCACCCGTCCCTTTGCTAAGTCATAAACAGAATGAGAACGCCAGGGAGGTATTCTTTGTTGTCCCGCCTCCATGCACGACCCTCCTACCTTCGATAAAGCTTCGAGCGTGCACGCGCATAAAAAGCACGGTGGAAGGCAACGAGCGCGTGCTGGAGGTAGGGCATGTCCCACGCCCTGCCGCTCTCACTCTGTCAGTAACTATGTGTCTACAAAGTGAGGGGGAGGAGGAGACGAGAGTGCGCGGAGATGCCAGAAGGGCGAGCTCTGGTTCGAATGATTAGTGGGTAGACCGTGAGCTAGTTGCCATGGTCTCCACTGCATTCGTCGAATGCGTTCGAATACATCGGCGTGCCGCGTTCTAACGCGTTCCACGAGTGTAATGGAGACAAACGCAGTTAGCTTTAGGCCTATACCCACTAAACATTCGAACCAGAGCTCGGAGTCCTGACGTCCCCGCATGCTATCGTCTCCTTTTCTCCTTTACTATCTTCCCGCATAGCACCGAAGGCAACCCGTGAGGTAGACTATAAAGAGTTTTTATCTGCCTGAGCACGCCTCGTTGCTTATTTCCTTTGACATTGATACAGTGATGGCTTTTTCTTTCGATTTGAGATCGGGTTAAACGAACTGGACGAAAAAAGGAAGTCCCAAGTGGAAAGTTACGATGGGGTGAATATTTTGATAAGGTTCCTGCTTGTCTCTTTTATTCCTATTTTCCCCTCCAGGTGCGTCGCCTTCGCTCCAGCGCCGCCACCAAAGGGCGAGTCGGGCGCCGAGCGTCCGTATTCACTTCTCCCAAGAGGACTCTTTTTTTATCGAGGCACGCACACGGAAAGACGGAGCCGCGTTTTTCCTCCTGTACAGCTTCCAGCGTTCTCCGGTCCTCCCCTTCCCACCTTGCACCTTCCTCGGATCTCGACTTTCGCTGCGATGCTCGTCGGAAGGCGGCGAGGACACCAATGAAGGCTTGTCGTGCTCGGTGGGGAAGCCAAGCGTTCTTCGAAATTTCTACGTTATCAAATTGCTCGTTTACTTTGCGTCCTACGATAAACGAAACAAAACAAAAAATTCAGTTCGTCTCTTATTTTCCGCAACGCACTTGGGGCGCCGATCACCGCAGTCTACGGAAGGATCTCGGCGAATAACATGACTGAAAACAATCTGTCTGTACCTAAAAGTGAAGCTTGCTACGGAGAGTTTCCGCAGTCATTTACGCGATAATGCTTGTAGTACACGACATAAACCACTATGTTTACAGCTTTCCGTGATTTGAGGAAAATGTATTGCTCGTATCACGTGTACTAGACGGTATATAGGGAGTCTGTTTACACCTCCAAATATTCCGCAAAGACACTGGTCTGGCTAACAGTGTGAGGTATTTACTTTTCCGATATATTAAAACGGTCCCAAGACTGACCATCAGTCTTCATCTCACCATACCTCCGTTCGGTACACCTTTCCTGGGCAGTGGACGCATTCACAACGTCTGGAATTCCGCAGAAGGAAGCTACTGGGCATGCTTTAAACGGATTCCATAGCCGGCTAAGCGCAGAAGGCAATTACTACTGGGATTTTCTATAGGCGTTCGTGGGCAGCTGTGCTTGGTCGCTGCTGGAAACATACCTTCGACTTTTGTTTTCTCCTATTTCTTTCTCTCTCCATCCTCGCTATGTCATATAGGACAGGTTTGTTGCCTTTTTAGACGCCCATTAGCGTTCTTTAAAACGTAGGTGTTTGTGCAAGCTTGTCGGCGCCCACTCCAGTGGCTCGACATCTCGGTAAGACGAGGTAAGGTCAATATTAGCCCCAGTCGGGCTGCTCATACGTCATGCAGAAGACACGATGTTCGCTGCAGACATGATGACAGTGATATCTGAGGATATTCCTCAAACATCTGAGGAATGTCCGCAGATAAATGTGAGGAGTGTCTGCAGTTACTTGTGAGGAGTATGCTTGGACGATCCGCAGATAAATGTGAGGAGTGTCTGCAGTTACTTCTGAGGGGTATGTTTAGACGGTCCGCAGATAAATGTGAGGAGTGTCTGCAGTTACAAATGAGGAGTGCGTTTAAGCAGTTCGCAGATAATTGTGAGGAATGTTCGCTGATAACTGTGAGGAGTGTGTTTAGACAGTCCAAATATAAACGTGAGGAGTGTCTGCAGTTACTTGTGAGGAGTATGCTTAGACGGTCCGCAGATAAATGTGAGGAGTTTCGGCAGTTACTTGTGAGGGGTATGTTTAGACGGTCCGCAGATAAAGGTGAGGAGTGCCTGCAGTTACTTGTGAGGAGTGCGTTTAAACAGTCCGCAGATAAATGTGAGGAGTGTGTTTTGACAGTCCGAAGATAAATGTGAGAAGTGTCTGCAGTTACTTGTGAGGGATATGTTTAGACGGTCCGCAGATAAATGTGAGGAGTGTCGGCAGTTACTTGTGAGGGGTATGTTTAGACGCTCCGCAGATAAATGTGAGGAGTGTGTTTAGACAGTCCGAAGATAAATGCGAGGAGTGTCTGCAGTTACTTGTGAGGGATATGCTTAGACGGTCCGCAGATAAATGTGAGGAGTTTCGGCAGTTACTTGTGAGGGGTATGTTTAGACGGTCCGCAGATAAAGGTGAGGAGTGCCTGCAGTTACTTGTGAGGAGTGCGTTTAAACAGTCCGCAGATAAATGTGAGGAGTGTGTTTTGACTTTCCGAAGATAAATGTGAGAAGTGTCTGCATTTAATTGTGAGGGATATGCTTAGACGGTCCGCAGATAAATGTGAGGAGTTTCGGCAGTTACTTGTGAGGGGTATGTTTAGACGGTCCGAAGATAAAGGTGAGGAGTGCCTGCAGTTACTTGTGAGGAGTGCGTTTAAACAGTCCGCAGATAAATGTGAGGAGTGTGTTTTGACAGTCCGAAGATAAATGTGAGAAGTGTCTGCATTTACTTGTGAGGGATATGTTTAGACGGTCCGCAGATAAATGTGAGGAGTGTCGGCAGTTACTTGTGAGGGGTATGTTTAGACGGTCCGCAGATAAAGATGAGGAGTGCCTGCAGTTACTTGTGAGGAGTGCGTTTAAACAGTCCGCAGATAAATGTGAGGAGTGTGTTTAGAAAGTCCAAAAATAAATGTGAGGAGTGTCTGCAGTTACTTGTGAGGGATATGTTTAGACGGTCCGCAGATAAATGTGAGGAGTGTCGGCAGTTACTTGTGAGGGGTATGTTTAGACGCTCCGCAGATAAATGTGAGGAGTGTGTTTAGACAGTCCGAAGATAAATGCGAGGAGTGTCTGCAGTTACTTGTGAGGGATATGTTTAGACGGTCCGCAGATAAATGTGAGGAGTTTCGGCAGTTACTTGTGAGGGGTAAGTTTAGACGGTCCGCAGATAAAGGTGAGGAGTGCCTGCAGTTACTTGTGAGGGGTATGTTTAGACGGTCCGCAGATAAAGATGAGGAGTGCCTGCAGTTACTTGTGAGGAGTGCGTTTAAACAGTCCGCAGATAAATGTGAGGAGTGTGTTTAGACAGTCCAAAGATAAATGTGAGGAGTGTCTGCAGTTACTTGTGAGGGATATGTTTAGACGGTCCGCAGATAAATGTGAGGAGTGTCGGCAGTTACTTGTGAGGGGTATGTTTAGACGCTCCGCAGATAAATGTGAGGAGTGTGTTTAGACAGTCCGAAGATAAATGCGAGGAGTGTCTGCAGTTACTTGTGAGGGATATGTTTAGACGGTCCGCAGATAAATGTGAGGAGTTTCGGCAGTTACTTGTGAGGGGTATGTTTAGACGGTCCGCAGATAAAGGTGAGGAGTGCCTGCAGTTACTTGTGAGGAGTGCGTTTAAACAGTCCGCAGATAAATGTGAGGAGTGTGTTTTGACAGTCCGAAGATAAATGTGAGAAGTGTCTGCATTTACTTGTGAGGGATATGTTTAGACGGTCCGCAGATAAATGTGAGGAGTTTCGGCAGTTACTTGTGAGGAGTATGTTTAGACGGTCCGCAGATAAAGATGAGGAGTGCCTGCAGTTACTTGTGAGGAGTGCGTTTAAACAGTCCGCAGATAAATGTGAGGAGTGTGTTTAGACAGTCCAAAGATAAATGTGAGGAGTGTCTGCGGTTACTTGTGAGGGATATGCTTAGACGGTCCGCAGATAAATGTGAGGAGTGTCGGCAGTTACTTGTGAGGGGTATGTTTAGACGCTCCGCAGATAAATGTGAGGAGTGTGTTTAGACAGTCCGAAGATAAATGCGAGGAGTGTCTGCAGTTACTTGTGAGGGATATGTTTAGACGGTCCGCAGATAAATGTGAGGAGTTTCGGCAGTTACTTGTGAGGGGTATGTTTAGACGGTCCGCAGATAAAGGTGAGGAGTGCCTGCAGTTACTTGTGAGGAGTGCGTTTAAACAGTCCGCAGATAAGTGTGAGGAGTGTGTTTTGACTTTCCGAAGATAAATGTGAAAAGTGTCTGCAATTAATTGTGAGGAATATGCTTAGACGGTCCGCAGATAAATGTGAGGAGTTTCGGCAGTTACTTGTGAGGGGTATGTTTAGACGGTCCGCAGATAAAGGTGCGGAGTGCCTGCAGTTATTTGTGAGGAGTGCGTTTAAACAGTCCGCAGATAAATGTGAGGAGTGTGTTTTGACAGTCCGAAGATAAATGTGAGAAGTGTCTGCATTTACTTGTGAGGGATATGTTTAGACGGTCCGCAGATAAATGTGAGGAGTGTCGGCAGTTACTTGTGAGGGGTATGTTTAGACGGTCCGCAGATAAAGATGAGGAGTGCCTGCAGTTACTTGTGAAGAGTGCGTTTAAACAGTCCGCAGATAAATGTGAGCAGTGTGTTTAGACAGTCCAAAGATAAATGTGAGGAGTGTCTGCAGTTACTTGTGAGGGATATGTTTAGACGGTCCGCAGATAAATGTGAGGAGTGTCGGCAGTTACTTGTGAGGGGTATGTTTAGACGCTCCGCAGATAAATGTGAGGAGTGTGTTTAGACAGTCCGAAGATAAATGCGAGGAGTGTCTGCAGTTACTTGTGAGGGATATGTTTAGACGGTCCGCAGATAAATGTGAGGAGTTTCGGCAGTTACTTGTGAGGGGTATGTTTAGACGGTCCGCAGATAAAGGTGAGGAGTGCCTGCAGTTACTTGTGAAGAGTGCGTTTAAACAGTCCGCAGATAAATGTGAGGAGTGTGTTTTGACAGTCCGAAGATAAATGTGAGAAGTGTCTGCATTTACTTGTGAGGGATATGTTTAGACGGTCCGCAGATAAATGTGAGGAGTGTCGGCAGTTACTTGTGAGGGGTATGTTTAGACGGTCCGCAGATAAAGATGAGGAGTGCCTGCAGTTACTTGTGAGGAGTGCGTTTAAACAGTCCGCAGATAAATGTGAGGAGTGTGTTTAGACAGTCCAAAGATAAATGTGAGGAGTGTCTGCAGTTACTTGTGAGGGATATGTTTAGACGGTCCGCAGATAAATGTGAGGAGTGTCGGCAGTTACTTGTGAGGGGTATGTTTAGACGCTCCGCAGATAAATGTGAGGAGTGTGTTTAGACAGTCCGAAGATAAATGCGAGGAGTGTCTGCAGTTACTTGTGAGGGATATGTTTAGACGGTCCGCAGATAAATGTGAGGAGTTTCGGCAGTTACTTGTGAGGGGTAAGTTTAGACGGTCCGCAGATAAAGGTGAGGAATGCCTGCAGTTACTTGTGAGGGGTATGTTTAGACGGTCCGCAGATAAAGATGAGGACTGCCTGCAGTTACTTGTGAGGAGTGCGTTTAAACAGTCCGCAGATAAATGTGAGGAGTGTGTTTAGACAGTCCAAAGATAAATGTGAGGAGTGTCTGCAGTTACTTGTGAGGGATATGCTTAGACGGTCCGCAGATAAATGTGAGGAGTGTCGGCAGTTACTTGTGAGGGGTATGTTTAGACGCTCCGCAGATAAATGTGAGGAGTGTATTTAGACAGTCCGATGATAAATGCGAGGAGTGTCTGCAGTTACTTGTGAGGGGTATGTTTAGACGGTCCGCAGATAAATGTGAGGAGTGCTTGCAGTTACTTGTGAGGAGTGCGTTTAAACAGTCCGCAGATAAATGTGAGGAGTGTGTTTTGACAGTCCGAAGATAAATGTGAGAAGTGTCTGCATTTACTTGTGAGGGATATGTTTAGACGGTCCGCAGATAAATGTGAGGAGTGTCGGCAGTTACTTGTGAGGGGTATGTTTAGACGGTCCGCAGATAAAGATGAGGAGTGCCTGCAGTTACTTGTGAGGAGTGCGTTTAAACAGTCCGCAGATAAATGTGAGGAGTGTGTTTATACAGTCCAAAGATAAATGTGAGGAGTGTCTGCAGTTACTTGTGAGGGATATGTTTAGACGGTCCGCAGATAAATGTGAGGAGTGTCGGCAGTTACTTGTGAGGGGTAAGTTTAGACGGTCCGCAGATAAATGTGAGGAGTGTCGGCAGTTACTTGTGAGGGGTATGTTTAGACGGTCCGCAGATAAAGATGAGGAGTGCCTGCAGTTACTTGTGAGGAGTGCGTTTAAACAGTCCGCAGATAAATGTGAGGAGTGTGTTTATACAGTCCAAAGATAAATGTGAGGAGTGTCTGCAGTTACTTGTGAGGGGTAAGTTTAGACGGTCCGCAGATAAAGGTGAGGAGTGCCTGCAGTTACTTGTGAGGAGTGCGTTTAAACAGTCCGCAGATAAATGTGAGGAGTGTGTTTTGACAGTCCAAAGATAAATGTGAGGAGTGTCTGCAGTTACTTGTGAGGGATATGTTTAGACGGTCCGCAGATAAATGTGAGGAGTGTCGGCAGTTACTTGTGAGGGGTAAGTTTAGACGGTCCGCAGATAAAGGTGAGGAGTGATGCAGTTACTTGTGAGGAGTGCGTTTAAACAGTCCGCAGATAAATGTGAGGAGTGTGTTTTGACTTTCCGAAGATAAATGTGAGAAGTGTCTGCATTTACTTGTGAGGGATATGCTTAGACGGTCCGCAGATAAATGTGAGGAGTGTCGGCAGTTACTTGTGAGGGGTATGTTTAGACGGTCCGCAGATAAAGATGAGGAGTGCCTGCAGTTACTTGTGAGGAGTGCGTTTAAACAGTCCGCAGATAAATGTGAGGAGTGTGTTTAGACAGTCCAAAGATAAATGTGAGGAGTGTCTGCAGTTACTTGTGAGGGATATGTTTAGACGGTCCGCAGATAAATGTGAGGAGTGTTGGCAGTTACTTGTGAGGGGTATGTTTAGACGCTCCGCAGATAAATGTGAGGAGTGTGTTTAGACAGTCCGAAGATAAATGCGAGGAGTGTCTGCAGTTACTTGTGAGGGATATGTTTAGACGGTCCGCAGATAAATGTGAGGAGTTTCGGCAGTTACTTGTGAGGGGTAAGTTTAGACGGTCCGCAGATAAAGGTGAGGAATGCCTGCAGTTACTTGTGAGGGGTATGTTTAGACGGTCCGCAGATAAAGATGAGGACTGCCTGCAGTTACTTGTGAGGAGTGCGTTTAAACAGTCCGCAGATAAATGTGAGGAGTGTGTTTAGACAGTCCAAAGATAAATGTGAGGAGTGTCTGCAGTTACTTGTGAGGGATATGCTTAGACGGTCCGCAGATAAATGTGAGGAGTGTCGGCAGTTACTTGTGAGGGGTATGTTTAGACGCTCCGCAGATAAATGTGAGGAGTGTATTTAGACAGTCCGATGATAAATGCGAGGAGTGTCTGCAGTTACTTGTGAGGGGTATGTTTAGACGGTCCGCAGATAAATGTGAGGAGTGCTTGCAGTTACTTGTGAGGAGTGCGTTTAAACAGTCCGCAGATAAATGTGAGGAGTGTGTTTTGACAGTCCGAAGATAAATGTGAGAAGTGTCTGCATTTACTTGTGAGGGATATGTTTAGACGGTCCGCAGATAAATGTGAGGAGTGTCGGCAGTTACTTGTGAGGGGTATGTTTAGACGGTCCGCAGATAAAGATGAGGAGTGCCTGCAGTTACTTGTGAGGAGTGCGTTTAAACAGTCCGCAGATAAATGTGAGGAGTGTGTTTATACAGTCCAAAGATAAATGTGAGGAGTGTCTGCAGTTACTTGTGAGGGATATGTTTAGACGGTCCGCAGATAAATGTGAGGAGTGTCGGCAGTTACTTGTGAGGGGTAAGTTTAGACGGTCCGCAGATAAATGTGAGGAGTGTCGGCAGTTACTTGTGAGGGGTATGTTTAGACGGTCCGCAGATAAAGATGAGGAGTGCCTGCAGTTACTTGTGAGGAGTGCGTTTAAACAGTCCGCAGATAAATGTGAGGAGTGTGTTTATACAGTCCAAAGATAAATGTGAGGAGTGTCTGCAGTTACTTGTGAGGGGTAAGTTTAGACGGTCCGCAGATAAAGGTGAGGAGTGCCTGCAGTTACTTGTGAGGAGTGCGTTTAAACAGTCCGCAGATAAATGTGAGGAGTGTGTTTTGACAGTCCAAAGATAAATGTGAGGAGTGTCTGCAGTTACTTGTGAGGGATATGTTTAGACGGTCCGCAGATAAATGTGAGGAGTGTCGGCAGTTACTTGTGAGGGGTAAGTTTAGACGGTCCGCAGATAAAGGTGAGGAGTGATGCAGTTACTTGTGAGGAGTGCGTTTAAACAGTCCGCAGATAAATGTGAGGAGTGTGTTTTGACTTTCCGAAGATAAATGTGAGAAGTGTCTGCATTTACTTGTGAGGGATATGCTTAGACGGTCCGCAGATAAATGTGAGGAGTGTCGGCAGTTACTTGTGAGGGGTATGTTTAGACGGTCCGCAGACAAAGGTGAGGAGTGCCTGCAGTTACTTGTGAGGAGTGCGTTTAAACAGTCCGCAGATAAATGTGAGGAGTGTGTTTTGACAGTCCAAAGATAAATGTGAGGAGTGTCTGCAGTTACTTGTGAGGGATATGTTTAGACGGTCCGCAGATAAATGTGAGGAGTGTCGGCAGTTACTTGTGAGGGGTAAGTTTAGACGGTCCGCAGATAAAGGTGAGGAGTGCTTGCAGTTACTTGTGAGGAGTGCGTTTAAACAGTCCGCAGATAAATGTGAGGAGTGTGTTTTGACTTTCCGAAGATATATGTGAGAAGTGTCTGCATTTACTTGTGAGGGATATGCTTAGACGGTCCGCAGATAAATGTGAGGAGTCTCGGCAGTTACTTGTGAGGGGTATGTTTAGACGGTCCGCAGATAAATGTGAGGAGTGCCTGCAGTTACTTGTGAGGAGTGCGTTTAAACAGTCCGCAGATAAATGTGAGGAGTGTGTTTTGACAGTCCAAAGATAAATGTGAGGAGTGTCTGCAGTTACTTGTGAGGGATATGTTTAGACGGTCCGCAGATAAATGTGAGGAGTGTCGGCAGTTACTTATGTGGGGTAAGTTTAGACGGTCCGCAGATAAAGGTGAGGAGTGCTTGCAGTTACTTGTGAGGAGTGCGTTTAAACAGTCCGCAGATAAATGTGAGAAGTGTGTTTTGACTTTCCGAAAATAAATGTGAGAAGTGTCTGCATTTACTTGTGAGGAATATGCTTAGACGGTCCGCAGATAAATGTGAGGAGTCTCGGCAGTTACTTGTGAGGGGTATGTTTAGACGGTCCGCAGACAAAGGTGAGGAGTGCCTGCAGTTACTTGTGAGGAGTGCGTTTAAACAGTCCGCAGATAAATGTGAGGAGTGTGTTTTGACAGTCCAAAGATAAATGTGAGGAGTGTCTGCAGTTACTTGTGAGGGATATGTTTAGACGGTCCGCAGATAAATGTGAGGAGTGTCGGCAGTTACTTGTGAGGGGTAAGTTTAGACGGTCCGCAGATAAAGGTGAGGAGTGCTTGCAGTTACTTGTGAGGAGTGCGTTTAAACAGTCCGCAGATAAATGTGAGGAGTGTGTTTTGACTTTCCGAAGATAAATGTGAGAAGTGTCTGCATTTACTTGTGAATGATATGCTTAGACGGTCCGCAGATAAATGTGAGGAGTGTCGGCAGTTACTTGTGAGGGGTATGTTTAGACGGTCCGCAGATAAATGTGAGGAGTGCCTGCAGTTACTTGTGAGGAGTGCGTTTAAACAGTCCGCAGATAAATGTGAGGAGTGTGTTTTGACAGTCCAAAGATAAATGTGAGGAGTGTCTGCAGTTACTTGTGAGGGATATGTTTAGACGGTCCGCAGATAAATGTGAGGAGTGTCGGCAGTTACTTATGAGGGGTAAGTTTAGACGGTCCGCAGATAAAGGTGAGGAGTGCTTGCAGTTACTTGTGAGGAGTGCGTTTAAACAGTCCGCAGATAAATGTGAGAAGTGTGTTTTGACTTTCCGAAAATAAATGTGAGAAGTGTCTGCATTTACTTGTGAGGAATATGCTTAGACGGTCCGCAGATAAATGTGAGGAGTCTCGGCAGTTACTTGTGAGGGGTATGTTTAGACGGTCCGCAGACAAAGGTGAGGAGTGCCTGCAGTTACTTGTGAGGAGTGCGTTTAAACAGTCCGCAGATAAATGTGAGGAGTGTGTTTTGACAGTCCAAAGATAAATGTGAGGAGTGTCTGCAGTTACTTGTGAGGGATATGTTTAGACGGTCCGCAGATAAATGTGAGGAGTGTCGGCAGTTACTTGTGAGGGGTAAGTTTAGACGGTCCGCAGATAAAGGTGAGGAGTGCTTGCAGTTACTTGTGAGGAGTGCGTTTAAACAGTCCGCAGATAAATGTGAGGAGTGTGTTTTGACTTTCCGAAGATAAATGTGAGAAGTGTCTGCATTTACTTGTGAATGATATGCTTAGACGGTCCGCAGATAAATGTGAGGAGTGTCGGCAGTTACTTGTGAGGGGTATGTTTAGACGGTCCGCAGATAAATGTGAGGAGTGCCTGCAGTTACTTGTGAGGAGTGCGTTTAAACAGTCCGCAGATAAATGTGAGAAGTGTGTTTTGACATTCCAAAGATAAATGTGAGGAGTGTCTGCAGTTACTTGTGAGGGATATGTTTAGACGGTCCGCAGATAAATGTGAGGAGTGTCGGCAGTTACAAACGAGGAGTGCGTTTGAGCAGTTCGCAGATAATTGTGAGGAATGTTCGCTGATAACAGTGAGGAGTGTGCTTAGACAGTGCGAAGATATATGTGATGAGTGTCAGGAGATAATTGTGAGGAGTTTGTTTAGACAGTCCGCAGATAAATGGGAGGAGTGTTCGGAGATAGTTGTGAAGAGTGTTCGCAGATAGTTGTGAGGAGTGTGTTTAGACAGTCCGCAGATAAATGTGAGGGGTGTCCGTTGGCAAAATTATCTGTGGAAACTTCACACGCATGTTTGAATCATGTTTGCTACAAACATAGAACGTATCTGCAAGTCAGTTTTTCTTTTTGTGATAAATGCAACACGACCATTTTACAAGTAAGAAACATGCTTCAGACAGTGTCTGCGTGCTGTCTTGTGCTTTGATGCATTAGGAGTGTGACCGCGGGTTAATGGTGTTTCTAATATCCGGCGCGCGCTAAAAAACTTCACTGTTGTGTCTGTTAATATGGACCCCCATTATATGCATATCTCACTGTAAAACGAGATTTGGGGGGGGGGGGGGGGGGGGCGAGCTGAGTAAATGCGTGCAATTTTGGCTCGTTATTTTGAACAACTCACAATATGGGTTTACGGTTGTTTGGAACGCGTGTCCGACTGGCGCGTTGAGCGTCCTATTCCGCCCATACATCATGAAAAAGTGGTCCCAAAGTGGCAACAAAAATGGCGTCACAAGGGCCGGAGTGTCATACGATGTCAAACGTCGCGATCCTGGTGGTCGGTCGAACAAGTTCCGGCAATACAAAGCACGAGCATACATGAGTGTCGCCGTCGTCCCGGCACTTATACTCCCGGGCTGCCGAAGCTTTCGGAACTGTCACATCGGGGAGTGACCTGCAGCAGAACGGGCGTCTGTCACATCCATTTCCGCTGCTGTGACACCGCCAGGGTCGCGGCCGGCGCCAGCGTCACACTTTTATGACGTCACCAGGCGGAAACCGAGGGAGCACTCTTTTGGACGCAGTAAGCAGACCAGTCGGGGACCCGTTTTAGGCACCATGCTGTTGACCGTTTTTTCTTTTCTTTTTTTTTTTTTGGTGGGGGGGGGAGAACGGGGGATGAGTGGAGGTTCCTATATTAAAAAGACATCACTCTATAAAGTTCTACATCTCGCCATATCTATTTCAAGAACCTAGGTTGAATTAATCGACCACATGTTCGAATAATTCACTACGCACTTTGCTGGGTTTCTGCATTGTGTTACTTTTTTTTTTATCTTTTGTTTTTACTTTTTCAGTATGCCTGGAAGTGGAACGGTTTGTTTTTTAAACATTTGTTCTACGGAAAAACAATGCTACGCTAAAAACAGTGCCATCTTTCCTGTCGGCGTACACTTGAAGAGATTGTGACGCTTGCACGTCTCCGAGCGAATGAGGAAGCCACAAAACAGTACGCACTCCTCGTGTAATCTATACGTTTTTTTGTTTCTTTTTGTTCTTATTCTTAGTAGAGATAGCTGTGTTTGGGTTTAGTGTTTTAGTTGAGATATGGCCGTGGTTGTGATCTTCGATCGAACGCTATATAAAAGTGTTTCGTAATGCGACGAGTCTTTTTATAGGGAAGCGTAATGCGGTCCGAAGATAGGATCGGAGAGGCTTCCGGAAGTACTGTTATTTCAAAATGCGGATCGTGTTCTTTATGTAACCGCTGCCACCGCCGGTTTGATAGCGAAAAGACGTGAGCACCGAAACGTAAGACAAAACTAATGCAAACACACAAAAAAAACGTACAATTTATTGAAAAGTAGGACACGAAGAAGCAGCTGCCGAACGTTAGATCTCACGCTCTGGAAACATTTTTGAGTTCACTTTCCTGCAAGACACAAAGACAGCCAATCAGGGTGAAGATTAGAAGGGTCCTCCGCGAATGACGACGTTCAAAATACGATAGGATCTGAGAAATTCTCTACGTACAGAGAAAAGGAGCGAGTAAAACGGCCATGTTCATTGTTCATGCGCGCACCGTTTCCTTTTTTCGTTTTTTTGTTTGTTCAGAATTCTCTATTATTCGTCGTGGTTGGCTATCTCTGTGTTCTTAATGAAAGTGAACTAAAATATATATATATATATATAGGGTGTGCAGTTACAAAACTTTTTATTAGGTTGTTGAAGGTAAGTAGCAACGTAAGGGATTTGATACTATCCACGTGTATTGCGTGACCCGTCAAATATACCTTAAGTTTATAAACACCAGCTAAAGTTGCACGAAAATACACCGACGGTTATATCGCGCTGTATTTCCAGTCTCATTTGCAATGGTTTTCGGCCTCAAAAGTACTAACGCACGAATAAATTAATAAATAGAAGACTATGCACAACACGGCAAGAATCTCAAGTCGGCCAAGATGATATACGCAAGGAAAAGGCGACTGATAGGCATCCGTTTTTTTAACACGCAATCACACCCAGTACCCCTTCCCACCTTGCTTTCAAACACACAATATGGACAATAATTTTTTTTTTTTTAAATTCGGAAGAAGAACGATGTTTAATAACGGGAACAGAGAACGTGGCTTGTGCTTTATCAGTGATAGGCGGTTGGTGGCGCCCACGAGAAAACCGTCCACAAATTCAACAACTCAAGAGGAAGTATGGCTCTTAACCGCCTGTTGCCTGTTCGTTATCCTGTATATAATTTAAATTCAGTCTCGAGGATAGGTAAAAAGTTAAGGCGGATACCCAGTCGTTAAACTGCCAACACCCCCCCCCCCCCCCCCCCCCCCCTAAAAGAAGCTTGGTGAATAAAACTTAATAGATCTGTTTGAGACGTTGTGTATGTCCTCCTTTTGTGCCTCTGTCTCGGATTTTAGTATGTCGAATAACAACTAGCTCGCCTGCCTAAGTAATGTTATCTTCAAGAAAAGTAAAAGACCACCATTTCAAGAGCAACAAATCTAGAGTGAATCGGGAAAGAGAAAAGGGGGGGGGGGGGGGGGTGCACTGATGAATGGTAACAGATCTTCTCATCGCGATCTAATGGAGAAAAGCGCATCGTGTATCTCATTAGGCGACGCGACGCTATCGGCAAGCGACTCCCACATTACCATTTCCACCGAACGAAATGGAGAATAGCGTGGAGGCCAACCGAACAATATTTTTACTTTTCGCGATGAATCGAACAGCAGTCATCGCCGATCCCGAAATAGCGCCGTCGCACTGGGTCGCCTGCACCCGATCGCGCCCACGGAACTGCTTTCCCTCTTCGATTGTCCTATGGAGGTCGTCCGCGTAAAGAGACCCGGCCCCAAAAAAAGAAGCATCCGCCGCATATCGTCTCCCCGATCGCTACACCCTGGCAAGTTCCGCCAGCGGTCCTTATAAGAGGGACGCCGAACGCCCGGACCGTCTCGTACAGGACTTACCTTTTTACGCGGGAACGAAGCGTCGCTCATCGACCGAGTTTCTACAGCCTGTGTGATCAACATGACCTCCGTAAGTCGCTACAGCCTCGCCGTGGGCAGCCTGTGGAACGTGTGAAGTCATTCTTCGTTTCGGCCATCTTCTGCTCACTTTATGATCGTAAATTAACCGATGTGATTATGCCATCATGCTTACTCTAAGGCCAGTTCACACATACATCGCAGTGCTAAATCAACACTAGGAACAGCGATGACACAGCGCTGTCTTGAACTTAACTTAGTACTGGTACAGCGCTCACTTGAGCGTAACTTAGTACTGGTACAGCGCTGACTCCATCGTAACTTAGTTCAACTAGAGCTCTGTAGCTTAACAGCGATGCCGCGCAGTATATCAGCGCTGTATCGCTAATACAGCGCCAAGTCAGTGCCGCATCAGGAAGGTCAGCGATATTCACAGCACTGATTATTAGCGCTAAGGTAGCCCTGTAGTGTAGGTATGAACCAGCTTTTAGGGTGATATAGTTGTTAAGGACTCAACCGCGAAGTACGTAGAAATAACCTTGCCATCCCTTGCGCGTTGTCTGCTTGGTATACCATTCGCTCGTAGCGTCGCCAGCGTCTGTACTTGAGGGGAAACGAAGTATAGCTAATAGTATGTATTTTCGTCAGCATATAATTTAGGACGACTACGACGTCAAGATAGCGCGGTGCTTCATGCATTTCACCCGTTTAAACGTTTGGGTCACCTGACATATGATGAGTGCTATAAAGAAACGTATGAAATGAGAGAAGTGTGGCGCCTGGGAAACCCGACACATAATTCGCCGCAGAGGTTAAGCTGGTAAAGTGTCGGCACTTTTCAGTCCCTTATATTTCGGTGGATTTTTGTAACTGGCCAGTTGGCCCTCTAGAACTGCGAAACCATTTAGAGGCATAGCTAAAAAATGATTGATCTAACTTTTAATTAACTTGAGTACATTTCGAGATTCAAACGGCCAGCCCCAACACTGTAGAAGAACACAACACTCTCAGTCGTTTATTTAAACCAAGAAACGTGACTGTCGCCGCCATAGAAACAAGTATAAAAACGTATAAAAAAGCGGTACAGTGCGAAAGAGGGGGAAAGGGGGAAGAAGCAGCATTAGTTCTAAAAGTGGCGGATAGAACTCTTGAAAGGAAGCAAATAAACATTTAAGCTTCTCTTAACATTTTAACAAGTTGCCCAATCGGTCACAAAACGCTCTTCTATTTTTTTTTTTTTTTTGCGCATCAATTTTAAAGGTTTTCTTTTTTTTTTTTTTGCAAAAATATTGCTTTGTTTACATGTCCAAATAGATCAACTAAGCTCCGTCTTTCAGGACGCCAATCCGGAAAAATGGACGCTGACGAATCCCTCTCTGCGACGGCAGACAAATGATACACACATGCTGAGTTACGTAGTGATGCCATTTCTCTCATAAAACTAGGGCTGGGAAAAGGGTTGGGGGGAGGGGGGGGATGGGGGGCTGAGTTTATTGCGTACTTATTATGTTGCTACAGGATATAGTATATTTACCTATATTTACGTAATACAAAATATTTACGTGCGGTAAAAAATTAACGTATACCGTCAGGATCGAGGTGAAAGAATGGGTGGCAGAGTTCTTATTGCTGTGGCCGATGGTATAGCCTCAAGCGTTGTCGATGTTTTAACTGACTTAGAAATGCTTTGGGTCAGCGTAACTGTGAACTAAAAGCAATTAATTTTGGGTGTGTGCTATCGGCCACCCAAGGCTTCGTCTTCCTTTTGTGAACATTTGTATGATTCGGTTAATGCAATCGTTAGTCGGTTTCCTACTTCACAAATTGTTCTCCTCGGTGATTTGAAAAGGGAATGACTTCATTAATTTATGTTCTGAGTTCAATCTTTCTCAACTAGTTAATTGACCTACACGAATTACTTCTACCTCCGCAAATATTTTAGATTTTATGTTGACGACATGTCCAGACTTAGTATCATCTATTTTGTACCTGCCTGGTTTGAGCGACCACTGCTTGCTGCATATTGATTTAAATATACCTTAGCAAGCTGCTTCCAATACTATTAAAACAATTCGAGATTATAGTAAAGCAGACCTCAATGCTATTAGTAGTGAATTGGCATTGTTTTTAGATACATAGATAGATAGAAGTGTTTTTTTTTTTTTCAGGCGTTCTGTTAACGAATATATTCAAACTAAACCTAAATGAGCTCCTTGAGTCGCACATCCCACTCAAAAGAATTTACTCGAACGCAAATGCACCATGGTTTACTGGAACAATCGGAAGACTTAAAAACAAGAAAAAGCTTCCTTTTTTTTTTTTTTTTTTCGTGCCGCTAAGCGTGATTCCACAGCTCACCGATGGGACGCATACTGTGTGTCTGCTGATTTGCACATGACAGCTGTGCGTAGCGCGAAACGTACTTACTTTAACTGTACATCACCATCTATCAGCCAGGATTTTGTTTCGGGGGGGGGGGGGGGGGGGGGGGGGAGGGGGCGGCGGGGCGCTTATGACAAAATGTTGTATAAGGGGGAGGGGGGAGAGGAGGCCCCAACGAAATGGAAAATTCCGCGGGGGGAGGGGGGCGGCCCTATGGGCCCCCCCCCCCCCCCCTGGCTACGTGCCTGCTATATAGGCTTATTTTTAACACCCGCCAGTTCTGGAACACCACAAAAGGGAAAAGTAATACAGTTGTAGAGCTCAGAGCCGATGATGGTAGCCCCATTTCTTGTGAAGAGTGTGCCAATGAACTCAATGCTATTTTCGTCAGCTGTTTTTCTGCCCTCCCTATAAGTAATGATCAAACACATATGTCCTATGACTACCTCCCCATGTACCCCATATCAATTAGTCCTGAAGGCATTGTGAACATAATCGATTCCCTTAAACTATCCTCATAATGTGGTATAGACTGTATAAACTCCAAGTTTTTGAAGAATACTAGAATGTACTCCTCCATTCTTCTTGCGAGTATATTTTCTCAATCCTTAGAACAAGGTATTTTGCCAGACGACTGTAGGGTAGCCAAGGTGGTCCCAGCTCACAGAGAAGGTAAAAATTCAACCCTCGAAACTTCCGCCCAACTTCATTGACCAGTGTCTCAAGCAAAATTTTAGAGCATATCATTTACTCGAAAAAGTCAATTTTCTAGAATCAAATAAGGGTTTTTGTCCCTTTCAACACGGCTTTCGAAAAACATTCTCATGCGAAACTTAAACTTGTTTCATTCACGCATGACCTTCATTCTATCGTTGACGTTTGCTCCAAAATAGATTGAGTATTTTTAAACTTCTCTAAAGCCTTCGATAAAGTGTCCCATACCTTACTCTTGTCCAAGCTTAGTAAACTAATAATTGATCCGACGGTACTCACGTGGATATATTCATTTCTAGCGAACCATAAACAATTTGTCAGCGTAAATAACACAAGCTCTGCGATGGTTTCAGTGACATCAGGCGTTTCTCAAGGTCCGTTATTATTCCTTATATACATTAACGATCTACCCTCTCATGTATCCTCAAAAATGTCTTTATTTGCTGATGGCTGCGTTATTTATTAAGACATTACTCATGATTCTGATTCTAACCTACTACAAAACGATATTAGCTCTGTTTCCAACTGGTGCGACTTGTGGTCCATGGTATTAAATTTAAGAAAATGTAAGGTTACGAGAGTGTCCCGTTGTACTTCATCTCAGCCCCATTATACGCTAAATAACCATCACCTGGAATTAGTTACGGCCTATAAGTATTTAGGAGTTCATATTACATCTGATTTATCATGGAAGACTCACGTTAACTACATCATTAACAACGCTAATCGCATGCTAGGTTTTCTTAAAAGGAATTCTTTTTCTAGCACCCCCAGTCTTTGAAGCTAATTCTTTATAAAACCCTTGTACTAATTGATTTGATTGAAGCCGTCCTAAATTCTTCAATTAAATTTATATTTTCGAATTACCATCGGACAGCCAGCGTAAACACTATGAAGTCGAATCTTTCTCTCCCTGAATTATCAACTCGTAGAAAATTAGCCCGTCTAAGTTTGTATTATAAAATTTATTTCACTAATGAGACGCTGCGTAATGAGCTAATTATACCCCCTCTTCACGTTTTACCTAGACTTGACCATCAACACAAAGTTGGCATCCCATATGCTCGCACCAACGTCATTCACCATTCCTTCATACCGTCTGCATCCTTTGACTGGAACCATCTGGCTGCACCCGTAGTCTCGATCATAGATCACGTCCTTTTTAAAAAAGCCTTGGAACATCATTTTTTCTAAACTACACTGATTGTATTTCCTGTGTATCTGTGTCTGTGTTTTCAATATCTCATGCAGCCACTTCCCCCTTTGTAATGCTCACGCCCTGAGGGTAAAATAAATAAATAGATAGATAAATCAGTGAGAGCTTGGAAAGCGCAGAGCGTAGCATATTATATTCGCGCTCCTTGCTTAGGGGTCTGCTCTTCGGTGCTCTCACCGACTAATGCCTCAATCTGATTGGCTGAGGACCGATGATCAGACGCTCGCGGGGCACCACGCCCTGCGTGCTGCGAGTGAATATCGCTCACCTGCATGCGTGCTCCTAAACACCACGCGGCCGTCGATCATTACGTTCGCTGAAATCAATCAATCGACTCGCCACCTGTTTTATCTTTTTTCCCAGTGGATACAGGCGCTTCTGCTGGGCTTCGCCCTGGTGCTGGCCCAGGCCGTCGAGAACCCCTACATGGGCGTGTCGTACACCACGCAGGCCGTGGGGTCGCCCCAGGGGCACTCCCCCCAGGGCACTGCGTACGCGAACGCGGTGGCGCAAAGGGCCCAGCCCGTGGCCTACGCTCCGATGGCCGCCCTGCTCAACCAGGCGGCGGGGAGGGCCCTCGCCGCCGGACCCGCCTACCACACCGCGACGCTCCCGTTCCTGGCTGCGGGCCCTGCTTACAGTGAGTCCCGCTCACTGACACGATCCAGTGCCAACTTTAGCCACTGGCAGGATGAGAATGACGGTGCGTCTTCTTCGAACCGCCAGCCTCCAGCACATTGCTTCTGAGGTGCCGTAAGTAGGAGGCTAGAGACGGGACGACTCAAACCCCGCGCCCTGTTGTCCTCAACCTCAGAGCCGTATATGTAGAGAGTATTGTTAATGGGAGGAGCGGGCAGAGCTAGGGCGTGCGGTAGACTCGGAAAGAGGGTTTGGCATGCTCTCTTGACCAACCAGAAGCCGAAAAGAATCCCCTAGCGGTGGTAGCGAGAAACAGTTCTGATCAAAGGTCTATGTTCGTATATGGTTTTAATAAGCGCGTAAGAGTGAAGTGGAATAACTCTTCGTGGTTGAAAATAGGGTGCACGTGTTGTTTTGATCATGACCATGCAGAAAGGTGTAAGAAACGAATGCGCCGCTCAACTCTGTTTTGCGCGGACAGAGTGTGACCGCTCGGACGGCAGATTCCCGGCACTCGACGCTTGGCGTACGGATTATGTCGATCGTTCCGCTAGTCGCACTCTTCCACCATCATTTTGGATGAGCATGATTGAAACATCACGTGTACCATATTTTCAGCCATCGAGAGTTACTCCAACGCAGTTATCAGGTTTGTTTCTCGCGACCACCGCCAGGGTATTATTTCCGGCTTCTGGTTGGTGACATTCGAATTTTTGAAGACGCCCTGGAACACGCCCAGCCCGCTTTCGGCCAATGGCGCCTCCTCATTTGTCTCCTATACTTCCCAAAGAATGGCCAAACTCTCTACATATACGGCTCTGCTCAACCTGTCAAGAGACAAGTGCATTTCCCTGTATGACGCTGTAATTCTAGTGGTACAGTGCTGCCTACATTCGGTGAAAGGGCGAGTACGGCAGGGAGACTCTTCAGTCGTCGTGTCTCCAGCGCTAGCTTCCTGTGTGAAGCGTAAGTTCGTCTGCTTCTTTTGCAGGTGTTGTGTTAACGTCTGAACGCCGAGCCCTGACTGGCTCTGATCGAAGGATTGTGGATAGATCTCAAGGCAGCTTGCTTTGAGGTCTACCCACTACCCTTCAATCAGAGCCAATGAGAACGCCAAACTCAAGCTTGCACGCGCAGCTAAAGAACGTCAGAAGACAACGAGTACGTTCTCGAGGCACCGGGCATCCTAGAGAAACGCCCTGCCGCTCTTGACCTGCCAGTGCATGGTTATAGATGCCTGTCTGTCTCGCGGTAAAGATATCCTTTGTAGCAACGAGTGCCGCCAGCGCCTGTCGAAGCAGACCCTTTGGTCAGCACAAAATGGAATTAAAGCGTTATAACAACACTACGCGTTCGAGCTGAGTCACGCCAGATTGCGGATATACTTAGAAAATTATGAGAAAATAATTGGATGGTAAAATGGCTCGGATGTCATCGCTCAGAAAAAAGGGCATCTGTATAAAGGCGCTCTATCAGTGGGTTCGCGCACAGCGCCACCTATATTGAGTCAGCGTGGCCGCGAGCGCATCTTGTAGAGCCTCATAACGAACGCAAGTTCGTCTGCTTTTTGCGCAGGGGTTGCAGTGACGTCAGAACGCTGAACTCTGATTGGCTCTCATTGGAAGATTAGTGGGTAGACTTCGAGGAAAGCTGCCTTTAGGTCTTTTCACTGTCCTTCTAATCGTAGCCAATCAGAGCTCGGCGTTCTGAAGTCACCACAGTTCCTTTGCGAAAGAAGCAGACGAACTTACGCTCCGCATACAGGCAGTGACGCCAAGACGCAACCGTCTGCTTTGCCGCGTCCTCTCGTCAAGCTTCAGAGTGTTTGCCGCTTGGGGCGCGTCGGGGATTCACTAATAATGACGTAACTCTAGGGACTGATCTTCGAGGTGGCAATGTAGGAGCGCGCTTTTGCAAACCTTACTTGCAAACCGACAAGTGCCGCTCACGTGTTGTTGTCGAATCTGAAGTCAAATGTTTTGTAAGGAGGTCTGGACGGCGGAAAGTTCATCTGCCTCCAGACGACGTGTGGTGCTTTTCCAGTGGATGTTAGGCTGGGGTCTCTGACGGTTTTCGTGCCGTAGCAATTACATGACCGCACGCCCGTACAATGCTAAACTAGATTCCAGACCTAAGCTTTGGGCTATACTGAAGAAAGAAAGAACGGTAACGGTTATAAAGTTATTCCGAAAATCGGAGGTGAAGTAAAAGTAAATTGTTCTAAGTGTAAAAATAATTGCGTGACGGTCAAATAAAAAAAAAACTTTTCCAAAAGTCGTCACAAAGTTTGTTTCATTTAAAAATTGTAGTACTGCGCGGTTATATTTCTTATGGTGCCGGGCTCAAAGTGTAAGGGTCTGTTGACACTGCGCACACTAACATGAGCAAAGCTGCTGCTCGTGTAAACCAGCAGAATAGTTTAGCTGCCGTTTGAAGTGGACATCAGGTGCCCGTTTGAATGGTATATACGTGTGCTTTTTTCAATTATTTCTTGTTTCGTATGAAACAGAATTCCGTGTTTTCGGAGCTTATTTTTCGTGAAATTCATAGTTTGTTTTCCGGAAATTATTTTTCGCTGAAAATTCGCGGTTTATCGAAGTTGTGTTTTAGATTTCCAATTCTTTGAAATTCGGAGTTCAATTTTAGTTTGTTTCCAATTTATCAAAGTAAATATAAAAAAGGCAATTCAATATTATCCGGACACAAACATACCCTAATACATAAGAATGCATCTTTGTCGAATGATATTTCTGCAGCTGGATTTAGCATTGGCATCCTTGCCATTGGCCAACTAACTGTCCCACGACAAATCTTTAACGTCGATACTCCTAAATAACTAAACACCTGAATGCAGTCACTGGGGAGCATGTTACCTCCAGCTGATCTTATGAAATCTACAGGTTCCTATATCTTTCACTGCTATAAAAAATCTGTTTGTACCTCTTAGAAGCATGAATAGTATGCTCAAAAATAAAAACCGGAACAGTGGCTTTTGTCGTGCCCCAGAACTACAATAACCCATTGTTCCGAACGAATCTTGACCAAATAAACGGTAAACTCTTTTTTGTCAATAGTCCGAGATTTCAAAATGAAACTCAAATGATCTCTCCTCAGGAGCGCCGACACTGCGCTCTCACTAAGTTTACTCGTAAAACTCCGTATTCTTGTTTTCTTGTTTTTGTTGTTTTTATTGCTCTTTATTTTGCGTCTCGACCTCAAAATTTAAAACTTTCTTCTTTTTTTTTTTTTTTTTTTACAAATTCTAGTTGACGACAATTGTACCGGCGAGTGTTTTTTCTGAGCTTTTTCTTACGTTTATAAAAAAAAAACGGAGCCCTACCTATGAGCAATGTGGTGATTTTTTTTTTTTTTTTGTCACGCCCCACGCACTAGTGCAAGACCAAGCAAATACAATAAAGAAGACGAGCAACACCAAGGGCACGAGCGCATAGCATAGCGGCGAGATGTTTTTGTGGCGCCCTCGTAGGTTTACCTCTCGTGACGTCATTCAGTCTTTCGAACAACAAGTTCGATGCTGTTTGTAATGAGCATGGTGGAAGCTTGAAATTATTGCGCTCTGAAACCAACACTACCAAAACCGTTAAAATTGAAGTTGTTACATTCCTCTTATTTCCGCCGATGAGAAATACCTTGCTCACGTCAAAGTCAACATTCGGCCAATCATGGAAGGCCGACCACAACGACGCTATCGGTCGCGCACGTCACCAATATGGGGTATTCACTGGACGCCATATTTGAGGGTGATGTCTACAGCGCGTACTCAGAACGAGCTCACATTAATAGGCTGCTAAGACCGGCAATCTTGATGCTGCGGAATGCACGTTGCAAAAGAACTGCGGAAGCTCGCTGACAGCACACGCTCAGCAGTCGCGCACACAGCTATGGCCGCCAGTGAACTCTCCCTATAGGGAGTATTCACTGGCGGCCATATATGTGGGCGCAAATGCTGAGCGCGTGCGGATGACAAGCTTCCACGGTTATTTTGCAACGTACGTTCCGCAGCATCAAGATTGCCGGTCTTAGCAGCCTATTAATGTGAGCTCGTTATGAGCATGCGCTCTAAACATCGCCCTCAAATATGGGGTCCAGTGATTGCCCCCTATAGGAAAGAACAAAAATTCCAGAGCAGGTAATCAACGTTAGGCTTTGTAGTTACCTTGAAAAAAATAACATAATTGTAAAGCAACAGTATGGCTTCCAGAAAAACAAATCTACGGAAAAAGCCTTGCTATATATAAAAGATAAGCTAATTAATAGTTTTGAAAATCAATTATATACAGTAGGAATTTTTTTTTATTTTCGCAAGGCATTTGATTCGATTAAACATGACATTCTTCTAAAAAAGCTGACACACTATGGCATAAGGGGGATAACTTGGAACCTAATTCATAGCTATTTATCTGGACGATCACAATATGTAAAAATCAATGAGTATGAATCGCAACTAATAAAAATAAATTACGGTGTACCTCAGGGGTCAATTCTGGGACCATTACTTTTTCTGTTGTACATAAATGATATAGTAAACATTCCGCAAACTCCAGATATTATACTTTATGCAGACGACACCAATGTGTTTTTTACTGATAAGGATCTTAGTGTAATAGAAGGTTTATCAAACATTTGGTTACGCGAACTTGCGCTGTGGCTAGAGTCTAGTCAAATAGAATTGAATATTAACAAAACAAAATATGTTATTTTCAAGCCTGTGCATAAGCAACTCTGTAGTAACTTCTCGGTACAATTTAGAAACTCAGAATTAGAAAGAGTGTCCTCCCTAAAATTTTTAGGTGTCTGGTTCGAAGAAACCTTAAGCTGGACAGACCACATCAATCATATTCGCTCTAGCATATCCAGATCTATTGGAATCTTGCATAAACTTAAACATCTCCTTCCCTGTTGGCTTAAGTGCCAACGCTACAACAGTCTTGTGCAATCTCATTTACATTATTGCTTACTAGTTTGGGGAACTACAACAAACACAAATTTAGACAGACTATTCAGCCTACAAAAAAATAGCTGTTTGTTGCATCGAAAACCTTCACTATACCGATCATTCAGCCTCATATTTTGTCAAATATAGAATTTTAAATATCCATCAGCTCTTTCTTTTAAAGCTAGCGATGATAATATACCGCAAGTACAGCAGTGACCAAAATTAATTTTGTGACATCTACCACCCTAAAACAACACAATATAATTTAAGAAATGAAATATACACAAAGCCCGAAATACGGACGAATTATGGCTCCCAAGCTCTAGCGTATAAAATATCACAGCTTTTGAACGATCATCCAAGTGTTTTTAAATTAATGAGGAATGCTACTTCCCTTATTGCTTTCAAAGGTAACATGAAACGTTATATTTTGCAATAGGAAATTGCGTTTTGGTTATGCACTGGGTTGAACAGCGTATAATTGACTCTGATCACCGTTATTTGTGTTAATTCGCTTGAAAGCTCATTGCTCCCCTGCCAGTTTGTACTTTAATAATTCATTTTTCTGCAGAAGGGTTGTTTCGTTTTTCGTTTCGCACAGTGACACATTTTTTGACAAGATTTATTGTCGTTTTTACTTGTGTTCATTTCTAGTCTGTTCTGATTCTCTGCTGAGCAATGTACAGGGTGGTGGGGCCTCGTCAGGTAAATCTGTTTACCTTTTGCCCCTCCACCTGAGACTCAAGGAGTCCAAATGAAGATTATTATATACCTCAAGCCCCGACCAGGGCGCCCCTAACGGCACACTTATCATTATCACCGGTTGGTCCTTTTTCAGCCGCTGCACTCAGATTACGTTCGCTCAAGTTTTGCGCCACAGAAAAAGCTTGCGGAATTTGTAAGAACCTTAAATCCCGTCGTAATATTGAAGGGCAGGCCCACGCGATTTGTCACAATCTCTTCCCGACGAGTAGGCGGCGACAACCGCAAGGTGGCAGCGAACAATCAGAGAGCCTGTATTACAAAGAACTGCTCGATCGGAATCAGGTGGTTTATGGGCCGCGTTTGCAACACGTTCTACGGGTGACGAATGCGTTGGTCATCCTCGAGCGTCTCCCCCTTTCCGACTGCTTTCTTCCTAGCCACGCAACAACGCAGCGCACGCGCATTTGCGACCAATCTCCGATGGAGGCGTCCGCCATGAAATGGCAAACGTTCCCCACGGTTTGCGTTTGGAACCCCTCTACAATCTAGGCTCTCTATGAACAATAGGCGACAGAGGCGACGCCGTCGGCGTGCTCCTTCCCCCATAAAAGTAGTTTCTCTGCACCAAATAAGTGTAAAACTAACCAGAGTTCCGCTTTTTTCCGCAGCGCACATTACGTTCGAAAGCCAAAGATACAGTCCCACCCTCAGTCGTATCTAGCGCGCGCGTGCATCCTTGAAGGTTGGCTATCCACTGCGGCGGACCATCGTGCCTGTACGGAGAACTGAAATCAAGTTTCATATATAGTATCGCTCCTTATGCAGTTTCAACGGAGAACAGGCCTTTTGTTTGTTCGTTTTATTCATAAACCCTAATTAGATTCATGTTAAGATTCACCTAATGTTAGGTTGATTTCATATTCAGACAGTTTTGGCAGGCTGTCCATTAATGGTGTAATTAAACCACGATCACACTTCTAATACATCACAGACAGTCCTCAAAAGCTGTCTGAGTGGCTCCTTGTGTGACCATACTGGTCGAGCAAAAACTGTCTGCAGAAAGTTCAAAGCATACACATATGTCTGAAGCCTTCCTCAAGCGTGTTCGCAGATGCTTCGGTCATTGTGTCTGCAACAAACGCCGTGTTTTTTTTTTTGTTGTTGTTGTTGTTTTTTTGTTGCTTTTTTTGCTTTTTTTCTAATTTGAATTAACAGTGCGATAACCCACCTTAACTCTCTCAATACATCCTTACCTCTGACTTCTTTTCTTTCTTTCCGTCAAACCAGCGAGGACGCTGCCCCCGATCCTGAACTACGGCGGCAACCAGTACCTGATGACTCCCCAACTGGTGCACCAGACGGGAGTCGCCGGTCTGGTAGCCCCAGCCTACGCCCACGGTGCAGCGAGACTGCAGGCGGCCCCGCAGTACGCGTACGGGGCAGGTCAGGCAAGGCTCGTGGCAGCGAGCCCCGCTTATGCGACCGGCGCAGCCCAAGGAGTTTACGGCGCCTCTAGGGCCGTGCACTCCCTCGGACTGCAGGGCCTGCAGACGTACGCCCTGCCGGCTGCGGGACACGGCGCGGCGGCTGCGGGACCCGCATACGCCTACGGTGGCCAGACCAGGCTCGTCGCAATGCCTTACGTGAGTCGGGACAAGAAGATAACGAAATCAAAACGAATGGGAAAGGTTTAGGATGTTCGCGGGGGAGGTCAGCGCTTTGGTCCGTCAAGGACCATGATCTGATCTATTAGGAATGTTCACGGGAGACAACAGCGATTGTTCCGTTAAGGATCATGATCTGTTCTATACTCGTCGGCACATCAAGAACAAATGAAGTTTTTCCCATTATTCGTGCGGTGCGCAGAGCAGTTCTTCCAAGATTTTGTTGTCAAAAAAATTAACTTTTTTTTCTTTTTTACCTTTTGAAAGGTAAAATTTTGATAGAATGACATAAAGCTAATCTTGGATGTGCCTAGAGTATCTTAATTCAACACGCAAGAAAATATTCCTCAAAAAGCCTGATTGTTTTTGTTTTGTTTTTTTGTTTTACTACGGTTGTTGATGGGAACACGAGTGTAGATTGCTTGCGTCTGATTGGACTATTTAAGAGTCACTCATGTATAATGGCAGAGACACGTGAATGTCGCTATTGTACAATATCCTTTGGATGTGTTTCAGATCAGGCGCCTAAACACACAAAAGCAAAGCTAAGTTCAAATGATTTTGTCAAAATCTCGGCTGTCGACTTCTACATGACGCAGGACGTATCGCCGGTAAAATTTTAAGCTATTTTAAATGTAGAGTTTCGCAAAGCTTGCTCAGAAGTAGGACCCTCATTGCTGTCCTAAGTGTCGGCGAAGTGACGCAGCCGAAACAGGTTACGGTAAACCCGTGCAAAGTCTGCGTTGGAGAATAAAGCACTGCGCTCCCTTGGGTAAGCTCGCTCACAACTGCTAGCTGTGCATGGGCACCACAGTAACTGCTATATTGTTGTTGTTGTTGTTGTTGTTGTTTTCTCGTGTCGTCAATTTATTGCAATAATTACACTAGAGAACACTACTTTTAAGGCACCACAACACCAAATCAGGCTTTGCGTGTATTCATCATCGCCAGTTTGAGCCTAGTCGAAGGCTCTTTCGTTCCCCTGTCCAGGAGTTTAGGATGTCGGTATATGAACGCCATGTTGCTTTCAACTCCTCTCACTCAGCCACTTCAATCGTTTTGACCATTCTTTATTCTTTTTCTCATTTACAGCAAGGTTGACCAAGGAGCCAGTTGATAAACTCTATTTATGATACGTGTTATCAGCATGAGCTCCCCATGCGATGTCGCATGATGTGGACCTCGGCAAAAGGAGACAGAAAACAGGAGAGGACATCGTCTACGCACGCCCTCCACGGGAGACGCGGAGGAGCTGACCAAAGCCGAGAGCGCTCTCGCCGGGACCAACAGCCATGAAAGCATCATTCGTTGGAGTGCCAAAAACAGTAAAACAGCGCGCTTAAAGTATAAACTAATTCATCTTGGTGTGTACATATCGTGAAGCTGCGCTAATAAACTGTCATCTAAACCTCGTCCTCGAACTTGCTGGGAAGTTGGGTCGTCTTGGCACAAATGTCCATTGGCTGCCACCGTGAAGTCATTCGGTGAACTCACTTTTTGCATTTTTTACAGTCAAAGTGCAGGTTATGCTGTAGAATAGTTTTGAAATTTGTTTGCTTCGGCTTCATAATTACATCATGTGCTCATAATTACATCATATGCAAGTGCTACTCCACTTCATTTCTCTATGCGTTAAAATGAAACCGGAGATCATGCACTATGTTTTAGTACAAGTAAACACAGTGTCCTGACCTTGTTTAGGAAGAGCAAAAACCGAACCTTGATTTATTTAGTATCTCTCGATCATATGTGTGCTTCTGTTCATTTTTTTTTTTTTGCAGGTTTTAAACATCGTGTTTACAAAATGTCTTGCCTAAAACTTTTTATAGACTCATTTTAAGGTCAGCCAGAAAAATTGGCGTTTGCCCGTAATGAGCTCAAACTTTCAACAAAGGTGTAATTTAGTGGTGCATTTTACCTGATCAAATTTCAATGTGCAGCTCCCTTCCTTGTTTGAACGCAGACGGTCAAATTACCCGAGGGTTGTGCTTGTGGCGCCATCTCCCGATAGGTGCAGTAAGCAGACGACGGCGTCATATGCTTTCGAAACGCGAATGATAAGGAAATCATCCGAGTTTTTGCATCGACAGCATTCTGCCTGCTGCACGCGAGTGGGAACTTTAGCGCACCACCGTGGCTACCCCCGTGCTTCAAATCTTCCTAAAATGTATTGATATAAGTGTTTTTGGTTACGCTAAGCAAGATTTTAATTGAAACCAGATATTTATATACACAACTAGTTAATTAGTATTGTTAATTACTTCGTCAACTAGTATGTGTGTATCTTTTTTTATTGGCTGTATTTTTCCATGCTTGCCAGCTTATTCTGGAAAAGTGTTTCTTTTTCTTCTCATCACCCTATTTGTGGAGATATTTGAAATTATTTGTAGAAACATCTTATATATCTCATGTCCTGATCAACTCATTACAGGAGTGTGAATTGTTAGTATAGTGAGTGCGTCGTAGAGCATATGCATGCGGGCGTTTTCGAAAGCGTGGCAGTAAAATTGCGGATTTATGTCATGTTAAAACATCCACGAACTACGAATTAATTGTTGGTGAAATAGTTGCAGCATCAATTTATCTGTACACTTCTGAACTTGCGTTGGTAATTTCGCACCGGTGCGGTAAAATGTGGGCAAACATAGATATAGCATTAGTGCATGTAATGAAAAAACAAACGAAGTGGCGCGCTTCTTTTGTTATAAAAATTAAAAAAAAAGAAAAACGTTTATTTGACACCAGCTTTTTTTATCTACGTTTTCTATACAACCTCTTATCACAAAAAAATATTGAGGAGTTTCATCTTTTTTTCGGGGGGAAGGGGAAACGTGCACAACCGTGTTGTCGAGAAGTGGATCTCCCTGGAGCGACTACTTCTCTTGAAAACTTCCGTGTTCATTTCTGAAAATGAAGAAAAGCAAAAAAGAATTGTGAAGCATTCGCGTATCATTGTCTGTCCATGCAATATGGCACTTCGATAACGGCATCAACTTCACGCTCCGAGCAACTTCCTATGATAATTTTGGGGATTATATCGCCAGCAATAAAATATATATTTTGCTGTCATTTTGCTGCGCGATCATTTACTTAGTCGACAACGACAGCCTCACACCTTCAACAAAAAAATTATTCGAGATTGAAATTCATCGTTGAAGAAAATTCCCGTTTCGCGAGTTCGCATCACAACTGTTAAAACGAAGCTTCAGTACTAAACGGTTAATTAACTGCGTGCGAACAATCAGTCAGGTAAGCTGTAGCCTAGCACTTCGTCAGTTCAAGATCTACAGTTGTTTGCCGTGACCATTTTTATATATCAACCGTTTCGTGCTGCTCTCCAAAATGAACGGTATTGTTATCCAACAGAACTAGCTCAGCTCGCACACCCAACAAAAATCGAGCATTGTGCATCGAATTTTTTCGAATGGGCATCCTCACTCTAAGCCCTCGTTTAAATGTACACGCTTGTGAACAGACCTCTTCTGACTAAAACCAGCGCATTACAAGAAATATACTCAAAATGCCAGCTCGTAATTCCACGAAAACTAGGATGAACCTGACAGCCCGAATTTTGTCGCCTTATCTTCGTTCTTTATAATGGTTAAGTTCCTTATTAAACATTGATTCATAATTTTTGTAAAAATTTCATACCAACTCTCACCTAAAAAAACCAACAACTGTGCTGATCAATCTTTAAAACTCTCACTTTCAAAACCAAAGAACTAGCTGAGAGCTACTATACTCAAAAGCAGGGGGAATTTCGTCACGCCTCTAGGAAATTACCTCAAACTTATCTGACAAAACGCTGTGAAATTTTGTTTAGCTATGGTTACAATGCGATTCGCATTCTTTCAGTACTCTTGAATTTTTTTTATACCCGCTCGAAGTAGTCTTAGTTATCTCTATGTCAATCCTCGCACCTTAACATGGAATAAACGGAGGTTAATAACTTTCAGCCTTTTACTTTCCAATTTTTTATATGCTTAATAGTTCTAACAGATAAGAAGAGTATCAGACAAGCGCTGACCGCCTCTCTGTCGCTTCTTCACTCAAATTCCAAACAAAGAGCTGAACATGAAGCACGGGGACTCAGTGCAAACTTGTGGCAGGAAGTTAAGGCACTTCAACGACTCATGGTCGGTTTAAAGCCACAACTACGCAGTGCTTGCCACAAATGAAGTGACGTCATCGTAGACCTCAACCAGTAGGCTTCCTCGTTACGTGAGGATGCTCATCGTCGGTGCTTGTTGTTCCCTAGAGCCACTATAGCTGCTCAAGAAAGGCAGGGAGAGCCAAGACTCGAGCCTCTTATCGTTATCACCGGGCACCCTATAAAATCGCAGCACCCCTAAATAAGAACAACCAGGAACCAATCAGAAAGCAATAAACGAAGTCGGCAGTTTGCCGCAAGCGGTCCTCTTTTAACTGCCACCGACTACAGCCACTGAGAGCTCCACAAACGCAGTACGCGGCTTATACCAACGTTACTAGATACCTCCGTTGTGGAACTCCCGCGGAAGGGGGTATCCCCCCCCCCCCCCCCCCCCCCCTCACTCACTTCATTCCGCCTCTCGTCGTTCGAAGCGCCATCTAGATTTCTCTTTACAAACTGTGTTTTCCATAGAGTACGGTGGAGCGCCATCTAGACGCTGCGCTTCGAAACGTATGTATCCCATAGAATACACTGCAGTTACCAAAGCACCCGTCTGGCGCGTCGAACGATGGGAGGCGAGTCGTGGTGAGTGAGGGGGGTACTGCTCGTGCATGCAGCGTCTATGAGCAGGTCCGTAACTGAGCTAATCTAATAACGTTGGCTTAAACGGAGAGAAAGTCACCTGCTTCTTGCGCAGGAGTTGTGGTGACGTCAGAACGACGCCGGGTTCTGATTGGCTTTGATTGAAAGGAGAGTGCGTAGACCTTAATGTCAAATGCCTCGAGGTCTACCCACTATCTTTTTTCGATCTGCCAATAAGAACTAACGTTCTGACATCATTGCAACCCCTGTGCAAGAAGCAGACAAACTTGCGGACCGCATGACGCTCGCTCTTCCTGCTTTGTGATTCGTTCTTGGGCGCCCGTATTGACAAGTGCTGCAATCTCATAGGCTGCGGGGCGATAATGAGATGCTTCGGACTCGCCACGCCCAGCGTTTCTTAGCCTGACTACAGACGAAAGGTGTAAAAAGGGCCCGTTTTGCCCGCACCAGCCCACTCACAGTAGTGCTTGTAGCCGTAGGCTGGGGCAGCGTACGCGGGTCCAACAAGCTTGGCAGCGGGAGCCGCGTAGGCCAGTCCGTGTCCGTAGGCCAGAGCGGGGCCAACGCCGTAGCCGAGCCCGTGTCCGTAGCCGTAGCCGAGACCGTAGCCGAGCCCGTACGCCGGAGCGACGGCCTTCACGACGGGTGCGGCGTACGCCACGGGGGCGGCGTACGCGACCGGTGCCACGGCTTTGACGGCGGGGGCGTACGCGTACGCGGGAGCGATGAGCTTGGCGGGAGCCGCGGCCAGCACGGGGGCCACAGAGTGGACCGTCTTGGTGGCGTACGAGGTGGCCACGGGGGCCACGAGGGGCCCGGCGTAGCCGTGGGCCAGCACGGGGCCGGCCGCGTAGCCGTAGGCCGGGGCGGCCACGACGCCGGCGTGGGCCGTGCAGGCGAGGGCGAGGACGACGAGGGCGGTCACCTGCGAGACGGAAATTAAAGCCGAGGTCGCACTGTTAAGAGTGACACTGTTTGAGGCGTGTTTCTTTCCTCTATGAGCTCTTCGTGTGTGCAGCAGACGCCATGTCTTTTGCATGATGTATGGGCAGTGTGAAAGCGGTTTGACCAACGATGATTGAGCGGTCGATGAGTCGGGATGGTCGATGGGATGAGATGAAAAGCGCTCGTGTCACTTCGAAGCAATTTCGGCATGGACGAAGCGGGACTCAGTGATTTATATCCTCCATCGAACATCTCTCCAGAGTTTCCTACACGACGTACACGACCCTGTGGTCCTGTACTTCGTTTGGATGCGTATTTTGCATATCGGACAATATCCCCCTCGGAGTCCCTCCCAGAAATTTGTAACCCCCCTTCCAAATTGTCAGTCCTGGGCAAACCGTTGCCAGTAATTCATCTTACAAGTTCTGTGTAGCTGAATCAGAGGCTAATGCGTGCTATCGACGATTGAAAGCAAGGCCATTGGCCGCCGCAACACACTAAAAAGAAAAGGTTTAACCCGTACACCCGTTGTCACATATACGACACCCAAAAATTTCAGTTCGACGTAGAGCGCACCGACGTCAAACTGACGGCCCCAATTTTTACGAGTGGTTGGATGACGGCGCCATGTAACATATTAAAGAGCTAAAGTACGTAACAAAGACTACAAAAAAAAACACAGGTTTTGCAGAAGAGCCAAGAAAACACCGATTACTTTGTTTGCAGTCAGTCCCGCTTACTTTAGCTATTTTAACAAGTTGTACAACTCGGCTATCAAGCCGCTCGTGAAAGTTGGTCGCGTCGATTCGACGCCAGTGCGCTGTACGTCCATCTGAAGTTTTGGGGTGTCGTATACATGACAGGTAAGAATATAGGGAGTATTCACTGGCGGCCATATCCGTGTGCGCTGCTGCTGAGCGCGTGCTGACGGGGAGCTTCCGCAGTCCTTTTGGAGCGTGCATTTAGCACCATCAAGGTTGCCGGTCTTAGCAGGCTATTAACGTGAGCTCGTTCTGAGCATGCGCTCTAAACATCGCCCTCAAATATGGCGCCCAGTGAATACCTCCTATACCTGTTTGTGTGTGTGTGTGTGTCTGTGTGTGCATGTTTAATGCTTGTGCGGACAAGCCCGTACACTTTCAAGCTTGCCAAAGCTATGTTCACGCGCAAGCTGCACGTGCTTGCACTCATGGGGCACAAGTCGGGCGCCATGCTTGCAAGGAAAAAGGCTCCTGGTCGGTTTCATTATCAGTGCTCGTGCGTATGGCGCGTGATTTTCTCGCTTTCCCGAAGCGACAAACACGCGCGTGCTGGGTTGAGGAGATCGCACGCTGGGCTGAGGACTTGGTCAAATATTGCAAGCATGGCGTCACGACTGGTGCCCCATGTGTGCAAGCGCGGGAAGCGTGTGCGTGAGCGTAGCTTTGGCAAGCTTGCATTTGCAAGGACTCGTCCGCGCGATCAGAGACATGGCGGCGGCCTGTCCCCCAATTACAGTCTTTGTCTGCACGAGAATTTGTCCAAAAAGAACACGTTCTAAAGGCAGGTGCAAGCTCACATTTCGTCCACAGTTCTACCAGAACTTTTATCTATCTTGCTTTTGTATTATATGAGATCGTGCGTGCACCGCTATACTTCGTCTCACCTTAGCAGGGGCTAGCTGCGAAAGCTTTGCGAGCGCGAGCGGCTAGCCTTGACTGGCTTCAGTAAAGCACTAGCTGCACGAACGCTCGTGCAGCCGCCGAGGCGTAATCCAAAGTAATTAGCTCGCGCTTTTAGCATGCGCGGCTAACAATAGTCCATACTAGGGTGAGACGAAGTATAGCATATTAGGGCCGCGTCTTGCTTCCTGGCGAGCTTGGTGAGGAGAAACTGTCATGTGCTGTGTCGCTAGAGTGGTAGGCCTTGTAAAACCCCTCTATCCTGGGAAACGTGGTGCCATTCATTGTTGTAGAAATGCTCGAGGCACGTGCCGCGCGCCACTTCTGGGAAGATTATGGCGTCTGAAATGTAGCTCAGTGCTACGCTGTGCCGCCATGATATTCACAAGGGCTGTACGTTTCACATGCCTCGTGCATCGACGCGCCTTGCGCTACTTTTGAAACATGAAGGGGCTTTAAGGTTTTGCGCAGTGCTCCGGTTGCAGGTGCGGATCATTGAGGGGTCATATACGGGACAAGTAACGACAGACTTTGCCAAGCCCATAAACAAATGGTCCTTGTCTTCCTTCTTTGCAGGAAAAAGGGGGAGGTTGTCAGAAATGCAACCCTCATGGTTGCCATATTCAAAACAAAAAAGTATTTTTGTGAATGTGTGTGTGTGTGTGTGTGTGGGGGGGGGGGGGGGGGGGGGGGGGTAACAAGCTGAGGAATGGTCGCATTGCGAGGTTAGTACCGCAGAAGATACTAAGAGAAGAGTAAAAGTACAGGCAAGCTAGTGGTTGCAAACGCAACTAAACCTGAGACATCGGAGGGATAAAGAAGGACACGAAAACTACTTGTTTTAATACTACTTGGAATCACTCCCTAACGTTAATAACTGAATAAACTTGCCTTAGTTTTTCTTTCTAGGCAATGGCAGTCTCCAAAAACCTTCGAGAAATATGAGCACCGTTCATCACCTCAACTCGGAGCCAGAACAAGCGGCCACGTGGCCCGGTGCCTACCCTATGCCGCCAACGTTAATCACAACCCCGCGCTGGGGTCGCCAAAGTAGAAAACGGATGCTGAGATCCAGGTATTGTCAGAGTTCGGCTATTCTCACCACCGCAGAGGTTGGACGTGAGCCACTAGTCGAGTGTCCACCGAGGCATTGATTGTTAAGAGCCGAAGTCGAGTGCTCTCGCACTTCTCGTGTCCAATCCATGAGCCGTGCTCGACTGTTTCGATCCTACAATTACGTCATCAAGTTTTGCAAAGGCAAGACTGAAAAAAAAGAATCCCCTTTCGTCCTCGCAATTTCACCGCGACAAAGAAGCTTCTGAATCAGTGGCGGCCTGTGCGAGTATATTTGGGCCAGAATATAGCCCAGGTACACCTCTGCAAAGTCATGAACATTCCAACGCAATATCTTTTCATGAGCCCTTTAAAGGTCGCCATTCTTGCCCACCAAATGGCATTAAAGGGAAACTGAAGCTGTTCTGTGATTGAGGAAAAACACTTCAATCGTCTTCATTTGGCCTCCAGGATCACGAGTATCGAGATTATTTTTCAATTTGGTGCACGAAGGCTGCAAAAAATTATTTTCAAAGTACCGCTGAAGCCCCTCCTTCCCAGAGCGTGACGTCATATCAGGAGTTTTCGGAATCTCCGCTCTCGTGCATCTGCAGCGCCTATCAAAGCTATAAACGCGCACTCTTGATATTAAAAAAACAACAAGTAAAAAAAATAAAAAATAAAGGGCGTCACGACTGGTGTCAATGTGGGGCAACATACCTGGCAAGCTTTCAATTAGAGGCGCTGCCGACGCGAGCGGCACGCGGTTGGCGCCCCAAAAGACCCGAGTATGACGTAATGACTGCTCGGAGGTTTTTCGTGTTTTCTCGCGTATAGTTACATCTTCGTGGAGAACGAACGTGGTATTAAGATTCAGGGCATAAAAATACGCCAGAATTCACCTCTAACACGGTTTTTTTTTTTTTTTTTTTTTTTTTTCAAGAATTTCTTTGGCTCTTTTTACCAACGGAAACTTCTCACAGCATTAAATAAAAACCAAAACGATGTTAGATCTTAATTCTTGTACGCTAGAAATCCCGAGCGCAGTTCTTCAGAAACCTTCGTTGAAAAGCTGTACATGAGCGGCCCTCTCGTGGTCTACGGCATGTTGATAGTACAACTTCGGCTTTGCGCGCTAAAGAAAAAACAACAACACAGGAACGAGATAGTGCTTTTAAGTCACAAATAACATCACGCTCACGGTAAAGTGTCAGTCACCTTTCTGGCCAATAAGAACTGAGGAACATATTTTTCTAAGACATAACAATGTGTGTTAGGATTTGACTAAGTATTATCATCCTGAAACAACGCTACAATCTGCGTCGTATGTTTCAACGTGGCGTAAATAAAACATTACATTTTGTATCTTTTGCCGTGCTCCATGTTGAATTTTAAAGAATCGATACTACTCCGACGGTAAAGTACTAAAGACGTAGCTTTTCATACGCCTTATGGAACTTTTCTTCTACTTTTCCCAATGACCGTGAAAAACCGCGACCAAGGTCTTGCGTGCACATTTGAGCCTGAGAAAGTGATTAGAACTTAGTAAATCGCCAACCATTAAGCCACGCTCACTCTGTCAATACATCGTACAAAAGCCAATCTGTAGAAACGGTCTGGGGCGTGTGTCTTGCTTGTATAACTGTCCTGTCACATTGATCATACAGAAAACTGCCTGCAGACATGTTGGCAACATACACATGAATGATGCAAACATGATTCAAACATGCCCGAGGCTCGCCCGTAGATAATTTTGTCACCGTGTCTGTGGCAAACACCGTGTGTTTTGTATAACGTATGTGCAGTGTGACTGCAACTTGTAGGCGTCTGCGTCTGGGTCCGGACTACTCATCTTGACTTAAAAATCTGCTCTCAGTCAAAGATTGATAAATCATTCTCTGTTTCCTAACGCTGGCTCTGGCATCCTGGAGCCCTCAACAGAATCAGCAAGCTAGACGTCCTCAGTCAGAATTTGAAGTCACATTCCTCGGTCTTCGAGCGCCCCCTCGCGAAGTGTCGATTCGTTTTCGGCACTAATCCTCCTGCGGCGAATGGCGGTCACTCTCTCAACCGAATGCAGTGATCGTGCTACTCCTTCGCACAATCCAAACAGTCACATTGGGCGACGTGCCGATGGTACTCACGGCGTTCATGGTTGGTGTGGTGTGGTTTGCCCGGGGGGAATCTGGCAGAGGTAGAAACGAGTAGGAACTGAGTGTGGTTTCAGGCCCCCGTGAACGACGCGTTTTATACAAAGCCGTTTGCCGCAACCCCCCCCCCCCCCTTCTCCTCTTCCCATCCACTCAATGGTGACGGCTGTCACGTGACAATTCTGTCAACGATCAAGCTCCGAGTGACGTAGTCCGGCGGTGAGCAAAGGGGTGGAGCAATGTCAAAAGCAATAATAACCTTCTACTCCGCCTCCGGGACGAGAGAGCCCCGGCGTTCCTGATGACCTAGGTCACCGCGTGGAAGTCTCCGAGTTCCTTCCTGGACGTCATGACCTACTCCGACGACGACTTTCTCCTCGCCGGCGAGCATTGCTTACTCGCGGCGTGATAAAACCAAAACATGACGTGATCTACGACTTTCGAAACACCCCTCGCGGTCCTCGTTGTCCGTGCGGAACTGAGGTCGTGTTAGTCTCAAAACTGACATCCAGAAAACGAGACGAAAAGTTTGGTTCGTATTCCAACTGCCCGCAGCTTAAAATCTCTGGTACCAAAAAAAAACTGTCAGTAAGTAAAAACAAAAACACTTATCATTAACTGGGGTTAGTCGTAACAGCTGCTTTCGTACTCCTAGCACATGTGTACGAAAGAGGAGGTGGTACATGTTACAAAAAAAAAAAAAAGTCTATCTCAATTGTACGCTTATAAAAAAAAAGCATTAGAACAAAATTTGGTCAAGCTCACCATTCGGCGCTATAAATACAATTCAAGTTTACTATTGAAAAGTCTGTATCTAGAATATTGCCGTTGTCTAATTTGACTATGCTTCTCAGGCAATTCTGCAGCAACTGTGTAGATTTATTGGAAGCCTAAGCATTCAAAAGTATCGGAATCACGTTTGTACTGCAGCGTAATATTTTAATGGAAACATCCTCTAACTAAAGTATAATGTTCTTTTAATGATGTCATTAAAGCAAATTTTATTTTATGAGTGGAATGATTTCCATTTGCCACGGTTCATTCTTAACATTTATCCACATATTCTCATATTAAACGTTTCAAGCGTTGGGTGCTTCTACTCCAGATCGATACGGCGTAATCTCTTCACCATTAGTAGACGCTTCTTTTAATGCATAAAACAAGATATTCCAAATACGACTGCCGATAAAATGACAAGTGTGCAGGCGAGCTGATGCGGATTCAACATGATTGGGTGTAACATGAATATTACGCGGTGTAAAATGTTAGCGTTTCTTACTGTTCTCTGCTTCGGTCCCAAATAACAATTATTTTACGAGCACCAAAGTCCCACATTAATAGGTGACGGTGCTGGCGGATATAAGTAAACACTCAGTTGTGCCCTTAAAGCAGTGTAACCTCTGGGGGCAAAATGTTTATGTTACCAATTTGTGATAATAACCGGCGCCAGAATAAGTGAAGCCTGTTCGTTTTGTGTAGAGCCAACCCTGAAAGGTCGTTACAGACGCAGATGGACACGTCTCTGCGTGGGTTTTCAATCGCGACGGTTTTGAATCAAATCAGACAGTGAAGAATTACCGATTGTGGTTGGCCAATGTCGGTGTCTAGTTGAAGTCTTCGATGGGCGTGTCTCTAAATAAAAAACAAAATATCTTTTTATTTTTTTTAATGGGACATACAACATATTGGCTGTACCGAAATCACGAGAAATAATCACTTTTTTTTTCGCTGTCACTTCAACCATGACCGTGCCAATCCTTGCTGCGGAGTATTTTATACGCGCATACAAATTCTTGTTCGTACGACATATTCGGCCAAATTTTACGTTATTGTTGCGGATGCACGTTGCATTCTGCTTTAAAGGATGGAACACAACTTGCATCCGTACTGTACTGCAATAAACGTCTACCTTTAAACGCGTGTTGCATTACACTACGGACGGTAAGGCAACAATCTTTTAAATATAAACCGCGACACACGGACTGCACCGGAGCGTGAAGCACGTGAAGATATAGGTCACGCTGCAGAACTCGGAAAGCATTCCTGGGTTCGATCTCCATCCGTGCCCGATTCAATATGTGTGAGCATTACATCGGCGTCCGGTGGTCGAATCACTGCTTCCCGTTACACGGTAAAAAGCCCAGACTAAAACGGTCGTCTATAGCGCTGTGCAAGAATCACTGGACAGAATTCTCCCTGTCTAAACTCTCAACAAACAAGTTGCTTTGCTTTCTGACGAAGAACCATTTACCAGAACTTCCTTACTAGACGCGGCACCACGGGCCTCTGTGGAACGGGCTGTCGCCTTCCTGCGTTGCCCTTGGCTTTCCCGAGACAACAAATATTACTATTACTACTACTACTACTTCAAGGTTATCGTGTTATTAAACTTTTTATTTAGTCAAGCTACTTTAAGTTCTAATTACAGGGGAAAGAAAATGTGCTACAGTTGGGGCAAACCACCGTTTTATGATTGTTTTTGTTGTCTCTTACAACGGTGGAAAAAGTAAATAATAAAACTAATAACGAGATTGTGTTTCACAGAGGGGGGGGGGGGGGGGGGGGGGGGGGGGGGGGGACGTTTAAGGAGGCGTTTAGTCAGAATGCCATGAAACTGACATGTCCGCCATTACCCACGAAGCTTAGCTCCCGAAGCCTTGTTCCTTAGGAAATGGTACTTCTTGGCGAGTTACAAGAAGCTCAACCGATACCCGAGGCTTGCGCGTATACTGACCCAACAAACGGGGTGAAACCTATTCCACGCGCGGTGGACGCCGTCGCGCAGCCCCAAGTTGCTGCTCGTTGCAAACCGAGAAAGCGATTGTGTTCCAAGCGAGACGAGCGATGGCAGCAACCGAAGTTTCGGCACTCGCGCGGGCCCCAGCGCGCGCTTTGGTATACGAGAGCGCGACTAGAAGAACGTGACCACCGTAATGATCTTCGTGACAATAAAAAAAACACAAACGCGCGCGTTTTCTTCTTTATTTTTTCTTAAACCACAGAGAGAGCCAAAGCTTCGGCGGCAAAAAGACCGCGAGGATTGACAGAAACCGCTAGGAGAGTGCATTAAAGTATGATTAAGGGTAACGGATACAGAGCAAAATTGAGAACAAAAAAAGGAAGGCCGAGCAAAAGCTGCCTGCGGTTAGGTGGAAGCAAAAGCTGCCTGTAGTTCTAAATCAGGGGGCTCCGAACGTTTTGGCTACGGGGCAGGATTAGCAATATGTTACAGTCAATTACGTAAGACAATATAAACGAGGGAAATGCTAAATAAATAAGCCCATATAGCATTTAAATAAACAAAATACTAAAGCAAAGATAAAAAAAAAAAGAACGGTAAGGTTGACAAATTCATGCACTTTATATTTAAGTGCAATATTTTACTCGAAAACTCACCAGACACAAATCAAAATGCAGAGGAACTTTGAAATATTTACACAGGGGAGAACACTAATTAAAATGGTAGGTCAGATCAGATCCCTATACACGACGTACACGAGAACGCGAAGTAAATGTTTCACAGTTACACAGACACGAAGCAGGGAAATACGAATAGTAATTCTGATGATGACAATATACAATAAATAATACAGCTAGATAACCGGCGTTTTGACGTAGTTTTTTAGGTGTGTGCGAATGGTGGATTTTGAGTTCGAAGCGAATTCGAAGCGTAAAGTGGTTTTAGCCAAATATCTTTGAATAGAATAGCTTCTCCAAGCTTTTCACTACTGGAGCATGCCTAAATGAAAACCCATCTACACTTTAAATCTATAATTTAAGAAAACAAAAATACAGTTATTAATGAGGAACGTAGGTTGTCAGGACATATCTGCCTAGTATATATATAGTCTTGCATATTAGACACATTTTAATTTTGAAATCTTTATTTTAGTGTAGATATTAACATCCAACGAGTTTTTTTTTTTTTTCTTAAACAGACCACGTGGGCGCGTGCATCATTCGGCTTTCAAAGTAGGCTCTTTAAGAACATGACTGCAATATTTGTATTTCTTGAAGTGTTGATCGTTGGCATACGGATCAGCTGAACACGAAAAAAAAAGAGAACACATAGAAAAGTGCTGGACAAACGCACCACTGACTAACAACTGACCCGGTGATCGATGCGGGTTCGCCCCATTGAGCGTGCTTCTTATCGAGCACCGGTGCACTGCGGAGAAACAACGCCCGTGGAAGTTAGCTTCTCGGGTGCTACTTCTCCTCAATGCACTCTTGCTCGGTAAGAAGCGCACTCAACGGGGCTATCCCGTCGCGGCGAACATTTCGAAGAATACGAATATCAGAGTTCATCTCGAAGCGAATTTCGAGTAGCATAATATTTGAAACTACAGTTCGAAAATCTAAAGATTCGCCACAACACTACAGTTTCCTCTCATTCTTTCTGAAATCTTCGTTCGCGCTTTTGGTGCATGTCGCGGCGACGACGTTTTTGCAATCGCATCTTTCTTTTTTCTTTTTTCTTTTTTTTTTTTGTAGGTAGCAGCGGGCCGCGGGGCCGGGTGTCATTAAAACGTCCGCGGCCATGCATCCAGAGACCGGGCGAAACGTCTCCGAGTGCCGGGGTTTTGAAACCCATTGATCTAAATTAAGGATATATCTCACACACAGACATTGGGAGCAATCCGTTAGAAGTAACGGATTGCTTGTAGTCCGTTACTTTTTCAAGTAATTGTGTAATTACCAGGTTACTTTTTACGACCTTGACTTGTAGTGTTATTTCTTTACTAAATATTGATAACAGACTACTTTAATTAGTCATTACTTCTTAAAAAAATATGAACATAATACAGAAACTGGAGCAATATCAACAAGCAACTCAGCAGTATAAAGATAACAATTTCAACAAAATATAAACACCATGAAGAGGAGAATAACCGAAAGTAATACACAATTTTTTTTCCGACTGGTCAGTGGAACTACTAAAAAAAAACGTGCAAGGCATATCAAAATATGCGGAACAAGAAGATCAAGAAGACAACGGCGTTTAGGCGCCGACTCTTCATTGCCTTCCATGGTTTTTTTTCTTCTTTTGCGTATGAGAAATGGAAAGTGTTGCAGAGCATTTTTGAGAACACCAAAGTCGTTTCTATCGTTTCCTTGAACACCAAAATTGTTTCTATTGTTTTCTTGTTTGTATTGTACGCGAAAAGTGACGTAAAAGTAATTTGCAACGTAGCGAGTAAAGTAATACATTATGTTTCAGCGAAAGTAATTTGTAATTTCCGTACGTTCTGCAGCAAACACATCGAACCATCAAATTAATTATTTGTTTTTTCTCGGCAAGAACAAGTAGAAGTAACCACCAGCATAATGCTATGACGTCATATGCAAGCTATTCATGTATATAGAGTCATCGTCTGCCGTGAAAGATGACGGATTTTTTTGTTTTCTTTCTTTGCAATGATTTCGGGTTTGCGAAAGGGTCCTGCGCGTTACGAAAGTGACTGCGTTTTTACTGATGACTAAGTGACGCGAGAAAAAAAAGAAAAGGTAAATTACTCAGAAATATATATTTTCGGGTTTGAAGCTAACAATTACTTACAGTTTCATAGGTCGTGAAGATGTCTAGTTTGCTTTGGAGCTAAAGGTGGATCTTTATAATGCAAATGCTTCTAGAAATCAAAACATTTCAGGGTCTAGGCACCCTGTTACAGCACGTAAAGTGTTACGTACTTGAAGTTAGAGTTGCCCCCCTCGCAAACCTTTTAACCATCCAATTTTATTACTTACTTTTGGTTCTATAAATTACAAATAAACATATGACTATTTGGAATTTTATTTAAATAAAACAACGTGCAACAGAATTTATCAACTTAACAGACGTGTCCTAAAAACAATTTACAGTTTTCTCGTTTTTGTTCTCGTAGTTGTTGTTGTGGTTGTTGTTTTTTTTCCACAGCAAAAATAAATATCGTTTTGCCAAACGTTCCGTCTCCGCCCAGGTGCAGCAATAGAGGTCCGAATAAGGTACCAAAGTTTCGAAACTATTCATCATTCAATTCAAAAGTTTTAAGCGATTTTCTCAAACTTTCAATGGGAAAATGGCGGCCTTTAGCTCACGCAAGGTGGCAGAGAAAACTTCACCGCAAATCCGCCATATGCGAAGAAAAGCTCACTGGCCTTTTGGTGGATGCAGAAATGTGCATCCATCATTGAGCGAGGCAAGAATTTACTCGACTGAAATACACTTATTCGATTGAACTATGTTTGCATATGGATTTACTCTGTACATGAGTTTTCTGTGCACATTATCAGCAGTAAAATATTATTCGTGCATCCCATACGCATCTTTGGTTGCACAATGAAAAATATTCACAGCGTCTCTTATGTTATTCCTAAGAGGACTTGAAGGCGAAAACCAAAGCGCCGATGTGAACGTGGCAGCGAACCTCGGAAGACAGCGCGCTCTCTGACGACGCACTTTTGGTGCCGTTTCATTGGTACCTTTCGTTTTGGTACCTTTTTGTGTCGCCGACGTGTTTTCGCTCAAGGACTTCGAAGGTCGAACGAACGGTAAGACATATAAGACTTTTGCCTTAATAAAGTATCCCTAAAGCCACGGTCACACTGCCCATACATCATGTAAAATACAGTCTGAAAACACGAGTCACCCAATATTTGTGGTTCGATTGCCGCGTTAGGAGTTTCCTCCTTGAACTCATTGTCATGCGCCATTCGAAGCACGGATCTTGCGGTGTCTCGCATTCGAATCTGGATGCAAACTGTCTTCTGTATGATGTATAAGCAGTGCGACCCCGGCTTAACGGTAGATATCCTGGGAAAAATACGTATAACCAGTGTAATGGACTGCAGCTTAAGTTGTACCTCGATTGTTATATTTTAAATTTCTGAATTGCATTGAATTCCCAAATATTAATATTTCACCGTTTATATAAAAGAAGGTACTCATACGGTTTCAATTCTAAATTATTTTGATCGGAAAATAAAAAATAAAAAGTTTATATCTCCTACATTGAGGCTACGACAGAATTAAATATGTCAAGCGTCGAACGAAAACAGCCGACATGAAACCGGAGCGGCAGGGGCTGAAGCAGAGATCCCTTTTTTGCAATGTGTATACCACTTGTGTGGGATCGCATGTAGCTTTCTTGCTGCTCTAAGGTGTTCTATCTGATCCTAGAATATCGAGAAACAAATTCTTAACTTCATCACGTGAACATAACGAGCACCATGCATAAAAATACAATTGACGGTGAGCTTTCTTTTGTGTGTCTGTCAAAAGACTAGTGAGCTTTTCCCGTCACCACACAAAAGTGGGTAAGCTTTTCTTCGGCGAGTTTTTTTTTTTTTTTTTTTTTTTTTTTTTTACTTTGGGGTTTCTGAGGCCTATCATCTCAATGTGTTCGCGGGCTTCGTCGACGGCCACTTTTCTAATAAAAATATCTAAAAATCCCAATTTTATATATATATATATATATATATATATATATATATATATATATATATACACATACCGGGTGGCTTTGCGAAGACTTCCAAAAATCCTAAAAACTAAGCCGTTTGAAAAAAAAAAGCTGTCTTTGGGAACAAACTACCAGCCACGGCAGACGTCAGGAATTGCCAAAAACATACTAATGAGCCAGCTAATTATTTAAAATTTCTTAATTAACTTTTTAATTAGGGGAAATAGACACATGGTTTTAATTAGATAATTGCTGAGCGTTATCGAAGACCACTAAACCAGTCATTTTCAGAAAGACAATGAGCGCGTAAAAAGTGTAGTAACGCACTAAAGTTATCACTCGTGGAGCAGGCACAAGGCTGGGGCTAGATAAGAGGTGAAAAAATCGCGCGGTCGCCTTTTGCAACCGCTAGCCTTGTACCTGCTCTACGAGTGGTAACTTTAGTGTGCTACTACTCTTCTCACGCGCTAAAAGTCTTTCTGAAAATGACTTATTTAGTGGTCTTCGATAACGCTCAGCGATTTTCTAATTGTAACCATATGTGTCTTTCCACTAATTCAAAAGTTAATTAATATATTCTAATTAACTATCTGGCTAATTAGTACGTTTTCGGCAATTCCTGATATCCGCCGTGGCTGGTAGATTGTTCCAGAAGATAATTTATTTTCTTTTTTTTTCAAACGCCCTAATTTGTAGGATTTTTGCAAGTCTTCGCAAAAAGAGCCGGTGTATGTATATATATATATATATATATATATATATATATATATATATATATATATATATATAATCAGATAACGGCAAGCCATGAAACAATGGCATCTAGTCTGCACCGCTAACGCAAGATTCAAGCGGAGACTGAGCGTTTAGTCTATTTTTTCGGTAAAAAAAAAAGCTTTATTTATTTATTTTTTTATTTTTGTTTTTGTGAGGGGTGATGGAGACATTCTGTTCATTTTGTTTTCAGACATCTCACTTGAATTTCTGACGGCTAGCATCCCCTGCGGCCACAAAAAAAACTCCGTGTCTCCAAGAAACTGCCTTCGAGGAGCAAGCGCCACAAGGTTGACGTCTCGCTCCCCGCTCATCAATTCATCCGGTCACCTTGCGTAAAACACGACAAGTCCGGTCACGCCCTGAAAGTCTGCGCCGGGCGATCGAACAAACGTGAAAATGACGGGCGCGTCACAACACAGACGAGAGAGTTCGCAAATTGATCGTTCCCGTTGGCATTGAGGTGTCCTCCTCCACGGACATCCCCGTAGCACTCCCTCTGCGACGAAGTGGACGTCCCTCGCCGATTTCCTGCACGGGCGACGCCACCGCGTCCTCGCGTCGGAATGGGCATCGGAGGCCGCAGGGTGGGTGCCTCGACTTGACGTTAGTTCCGCGTATACTTTAATCTCGCCGTTCGACTTACCGCGAGTTCCCGTTCTGAACCCTTCGCAAGTTCTTGAGAAGACATGGCTACCATAGACTTTTTGACGTGGGCGCCGCCATCTTGAGTCGCGGAACTTACGGTAGACGGAAGTTCTGCCTACCGATGGAGCCAATCCAGCAGCATTGAAAATGCATCGTCATGGTGAATCTTCGTCTTTGTGTGTTTGCTGTAGCCAACTAAACCAAACACTCACAAAAAAAGAAAAGAAAACGCTCAGAATTATGGCGCCCACAGTCTGTGATTGATTTAGGCAGGGACGGCAAACGCATAAAGACGGCCAGTGCCTTGAATACTTATACATTTTTGGGGCGGTCGTATTTAAAGTAAAACCGAGTATAACTGTTTCACTTTAAGTGCGAGTATGGCGAGTTACGAGCACGTCGTGTTCCCTCTGTAAATTGGAGCGATTGGCTCTCTTCCGTACTTGGCGGGAAAGTGTAGACGCACTGGATTGTGTAATGCGTGGGGCGGCATTGCTAATTATTGCAGCAACGTAAAGCGGCACAGGTAGTATTGAAATTCGTTTCGTTTCACTTTTAAGTCAGAGCTCCCCCCCCCTCCCCCCCTGACAAAGTCCACAATACGCACAAACGCATACATACAGATGAAAAGCGCTTGGTCACTGCGCCGATCTCTGCATTCGATTAAATGAGCGAGGGGTAAAGCCCCCACAGAAAAACAACTCAAACGCCATGACGGGGCGTTTTCGGTGCTCCTTTTTTGGTCCCCTCCTTTAAAGAATAGGAAATGAGCAAATCTTGATAGTGGTCAATAAGCCCTCTAAGTATAGACTTAATGTCCATTCTTTACGAAAAAAAAAAAATCTGTAAGTTTTTTTTTTTTGTCTTTTTTTGCAGAACACTTGGTGCGAACTACAAACATGAACATTGAAAAGGCACCAGAGGAAGACAATGCTCACAATAACTGTACACCTAAAAAAAAGTGCGATGTGTGCAGGGGGCAATGAGCATGGTGTTTCAATTGCCCACGCCCACATCGCATTTTTCAGATTTGCTCATATTCCGAGTTTATTCCTTCGCTGGGAATCTTCCATTGCACTCCCTGATTGGCTACCTTCCTGTTCTGCAAAAACAAAAAAAAAATACTTCCAGACCTTTTTTTTTGCGTAGTCATTACAGGGTTTACTTTGAACCATTCCTGAATTATTCGACGTTAACTACTACCGAAACAAGTTTTGTAGGAATAATATTTTTTGGAAATAACTTTAATTTATTCTAAAAGAAAATGAAAGTTTCCGTGCAGGCTCGCCATTTAAATTTCCGCAAAAGTTTCCGACGCCAAAAATCCCAAGTTCTTCCGCGGGAGAAACTAAAATATCGAGTTCGCGGAAACACCTTCCGGAGCAGCGAAGCAGAACGAAATCACGGCGGTTACCACAACGAGCCTCTGTTATTCGCAAGAAGCCCAGATCAAATTCAAAAGGGGAAGAACAAGTCGAGTTGGATGAGGTTACCACTTTCTTTATCATCCAAACTTCCGAGCGCGCTAACTTTCTACATTTATTGGTACATTTATGTATTGAGCGCATTTACGCAATCTTTCAGTTGTCGCTAAAACGTTTGGCGCCCTACCCACGTAACAGCCAGGCCTGTGTACTATACGTATGCGTTAGAGAATTGCAAACACTACATATAAAAGCGTCGTTCTGACACTGACAGGCAGGGTCGTTCATATGTATTGAGCGAAACGCTTCTAAAGCAAACTAGTGTGTGCCAACAGCCGCCATAACCTCCCCCCCCCCCCCCCCCCCCCCCCCCCCTGGGAGAAGTGTTCCTCCAGTTTATAATATAGGAGACGTGGGTCTTTTCCTTTAAAATATGGCGGTTTTAGGATTACGCAAATGTCACTCGGTGGAGCGAACGTGGCGGTGGTAAAAACGGGCCAACCGTTTGCCCGAGTGCACTCTGCTGCGTCATCGTCAAGCCCTTAACCCCCGGAAGGCTGTCTTTACCTAAACATGAGGTTCATCTTAAAATTGGTCCACGCGCGCTGCCGCACGAAGCCGCGTGAAACCGTTGGCACCGCTGTCTCGTTGCCAAAAGATTTGGGGTTACGATTGCTAAAGAGTGCGCGCAGGTGCACTCGAGTTAGCGCCAGTGATGGTGTTGCAACCGTGGAAGACCCCTAAAACTTTCTTAGAACGCGTTCACTTTGCGTTGAAAAACCTTTATATTTTTTACACTTTTATAATGCGTCTATTTACTTGCCCTGTTCTTGATTGTTTTTAATTATCAGGTAATGGTGCGACCTTATAAGCTCCATCTGACTGGCGAAGTTTTTTAAGTTATCAAGATTTCACTGACTATAATGGTTTATGATTGTCGTTGACTACGGCGTCGTGTTTTGTCCTTGGGAAGGCTGCATTTCCTAACTAAATCGTCTTTTGGTCTCCGTCATTCGTTGAACGTGTTTGATAGATTATAGTGGTTGACTTTCAGCGTTCTTCAAGTCTATCAGTGTACGCATTTTTTTAAAGATTTTTTTAGGGCAAGTATGAGAGAGAAAAAAATGCAATCAACCGTTCATCATTAAACCTGTTAGCAATTCATCGTGTTCAGTCGTCCTTTCCTCAATCAAAATTTCCCTGTGTCAAACTAATTGTTCGCTTACCCGCTTATCCAGGAAATAAAACAAAAGGTACCCTGTGGAACGTTTCAACTGATTCGTTTCTAAAGGTTCCTCAATAAGTTTAATTGAGCGGCAAGGATGAGAAACAAATTGAGATGAGAATACATTTTGTAACCTGCAATTCTTTGTCATCGTGCTACAGCGAGTATTGTTACATTTTACCAGTGCGGTCTATTTTTCTTTTCCCATACCTTCTCTTTCCGCGAAGAAGTGGACACAAACATTGGATTGTCTTTGGAGCTACAAGAGAGTAAGGTACCCAGAAAGTTATAATTCCTATAATTGCACCGACACTAGTCTAGAAGAATAGGTTACAGAGGTCGTTTCCGGTAGCGGCTAGATGACTAAAGCAAGTGCGAGTATGGCAGCTAACAGGCACACAAATATTAATTACTAGGTTTCTCAGGGAATAACCAAACGCTCACCGCAATGATAATTTAAGGCACGTCGTTCCCGACCCATTAATATTTTTAAGAGTGTTTGTTTGGGTACGTGCTTCATTTAGTGCTTAAAGAGTAAACTTGAGAACAAAGTAAGACGAACTCTGTCGAAACCCCACATCACTAACCTCGGAAACTCGTTGGTGTGACGCAACGTGGTTGCAGAAATCACCACCGTTCATTAACTTTCGTTCTCGCCGTCAATTTAAATATTCATACTTCTTTGAGTATCGCTACTCCCCTGCATAATCATCAGAGTAAACTGTAAAAAAATTACAGTGCGTAATGAACCTGATGAAAGCTCGTTGCCAGAGGAATCACCTTGTTTTGTTTTTCGTTGTAATTCACCGGCATCAAATATCTTTACCTGTTGTTGTTGTCGTTGTCGTTGTCGTTGTCGTTGGCGTCGTCGTCGTCGTCGTCGTTGTCGTCGTCGTCGTCGTCGTCGTTGTTGTTGTTGTTGTTGTTGTTGTTGTTGTCGTTGTTGTTGTTGTCGTTGTCGTTGTTGTTCTTGTTGTTCTTGTTGTTGTTGTTGTTTCTACAGGTTTCAATGATTTATAGCAAACGTTAAGTTATATATTACGTTTTTTTTGCATCGGGTGTGTTTCTTAGCGTGATGCGAATACGTGTTTCCATGCTTGCTTTGTCTTTTAAGCCCGGGTTCACACTGCTTATACATCACGCAAAAGACGGTCCGCATACAGATTCGAACGCGAGTTATCGCGAGATTCGTGCTTCGAATGCCCCATGACCATAAGTTCAAGGAGAAACTTGCCACGCGGCATTCGAGCCACGGATAATGCGCGGTGAATCGTGTCTGCAGACTGAATTTTGTACGATACATTAGTAGGGCTGGGCGTCGATTAAAAATATCAACGCGATTAATCGCCACCCCTTAATCGATTAATTAATTGATTAATCGGTGTCGTTCATTCCCACGCATAATAGTTTTTTTGTTGTTGTTTTTTTAAGTCGAAATTACTTTCTTTCTTTTCTTTTCTTTTTTTTTTGCCTTTGTTGAATATAGCAAAATGTACACATTGTACAACAAAACAAAACAAAATATACAATGTACGACACGGCAAAATGTACACATTTCAGATTTTAAATCAACCTTGATGCGTAGTTGAGAACCGTCAAAAAGACGCCCAAATTATTACTTCAGCAGCCGAGGCAGAGACGTTTGTCGATATTCTCTTTTGATTGTTCACGACAAGTCTCTGCTGCGCTAAACGGACACTCGCACGGCGTTGAAGTGACTATGACACGTAAATACAAGCTTCTTCGCTTGTTTAAAGTCACAAATCTCGTCGTACAGTTTACTTTAGATCAAAGTTTCACCTAAAGTTTGCTTTCGTACAGGTGTACTCGTCCACGTTTGCGTGGTGAAAGCGTTCAATTTTACTTTCTTTTGGTTCGTCAAACTTTGACTGATTAGCGTGTTAAGAAGTTAATCGCGATTAAAGCATCGATTGATTAATCGGTAGGTTAATGGAACCCAGCTTGACATCCCCAATCTTTCTGTTCGTCTTTGTCTTCTGCACAAGATTTATAACCACCCAACCTCACATCACTCCCTGCTTCACCCGCCAACTTACGTCTCTCCGAGGTTTGATGATCCTTGCAAGGTAGCCCGGCCCAAATGCAACTCAACTACCTACCTTTATTCTGCCCTTCCGGACGCCATTGTGAGCTGGAACGACCTTCCGGAGAATATCGTCACCGTCAGCGACGGCGCCTTGTTTCGGAGCGTTATGTCTAATCGCCTTACTAACCCTCACTCCCCTCTGTAATGTATCTGGTCTTGAAGGTATTCGAAATAAACAAATAAATAAATAAATAAGTAAACGTAAGCCCAGTTCTATGTATTAGCACTGTGAGCGCGGCTTAGAGGTGTGCGGTAAAAATAAAAAAAAAAAATAAAAAAAGTTATGAGCGGTAATAAAATAAGCATGGACTGCGGGCGACACTCTCCTGAACGAAGATTTATTGCGCCAACGACGTCATCAAACGTCCGCTGTCTCGTCGCAGCGTCACTCCAAAGAGGCGGTTTGTTCGTTGGGATTTGGGAGTGCCTTCGGCGGTGGACCCTGAGCATTTTCTTCTTTTTTTTATTTTTTTTTTTTTTTTCTTGTGACCGCGTGACCTTTTTCTTTCGGCGTGACAGATGTGTACATCAGGAATCTGGTTGACTTGGTAAGTTGCTCATGATCTTTTCCTGAAAGAAAAACATAGCACTTATGCGAAGGGAATGTTATTGCCGCTACATTTTAAAGAGCCTGTCCAAACGAAAAATGTTACCCAGCTTTGTCATTCCCACGGCATTCAGACTAGGATTTTTTTTTTTTTTGTAGGTCCCTCTTTGTATTTGCACAGTCCGCGTCATTCAATGTTATAAACATATAATCGTGGTGTTTGAACCTTGGGACTGGGAAGGATACTTGAAGAGAAAGTAGAATGGACAGATGAAAGTGGACAAACAACGTCTCAAACTGAGTCGCTCAGTTTGAGACGCCGTCTGTGCGCTTTCATCCGTGCCTTCGACTTTATCTTCTAGCTACCTTCTCAGTCTCAATGTTTAAACATCACGATTAATGCGCCCCAATTCGCTTTCACCATCACTTGTTTTCTCTCGACATTATTTTAAATTATTTTTACCAGTGGGTTGAGATCTAAATTATCAATGGTGTCACTAACGAGTTGACCGAAAATGCGTGCACCCTTTATCACAACATACATGATGGTCTAAGTACATAGCCAATAGCCTACTCATTGTTGTCGTTGTGTCAACAGGGCGCTTTACGAAACTTTCCCGACCTATTGACCATTCCAAAATTCGCTTTCTGCGCGCTGCCATCTTGGTCTGCTGGGCTGTGAAACGCGTTCTGAGCAAGCGCAGCAGCTCTCTTCTGCAACCTAGTGACTCAGCATCTTTTGTCTCGACTGATGGGCGCTGGGAATGAATACAGGGGTACTCTGACATCTATCGGGTTTAGCATCTGAATGACTGACGGGGAACGACAGTGAACCGTTAAGCTCAGAAAACTGTACTTTACTGTGTTTGCGAAAGGAAACACTGAATGCACACTATTTATATTTATCAAAGAGGTGTAGGCAAGGACACATGTACAAGATGTACAAAACGCTGTACAAATTGTACAGCAGTCCTTTTCTTTTTTTTTTTTTTCGTAAAATTAAATTACGCATTGATGAACGTTGATTGTGAGCCCAATGTAGCGATTGTAGTTCAAACCGAACTTTCAGAACTAACCGTTTATTTAAAACTTTAAGTTATTTTCTGAAATGTTCAGTGGGAAAATAGCTGCCGACGGAGCTCTCAAATGCATGGAGCTGAATAGCGCCAGTTATTGAAAACTGGAGAAAACGAGCTTCACTCTTCGATTGAAATTTTAGAAAATACCTGATAACTTTTGAATGAGATAACGGTTAGTTCTCAAACTTGGGCACTTGGTTCGGACCGCTAGCGATATATTTGGGTGGAGAATTAACGTTCGGCGATACGTTAAATATCGCGACCTTTAAGCACGAAGAAGAGAAGGTGATTGCCACACCGCGGAGACGTCATATTTGAATTTTGGTACATCACCGTTCATGCTGCTAATATGAACAAAATAATCCGTGTAGCGCTCCACTGGCACACCCGTCGTGCAAATGAAATAACAAATCAAGCCACGCGTTCGCAGCAGTAGCTTTGACAGTGTTCCACAGTGTAGCTTTTGGATGGCCGAAATGATCCCTGGAAAAGGGGAACAAGGGGGGGTACAAAGGACAAACACAAATTTCCAGACACAGTTAGGTGATTGGTGCGCGACCGAAAAAATCTGCTTGGTCCCGCATGGTATCGAACCAGGGACCTCTCCATTTCCAGTTTCCAGCGCTTTCACCTTCCCCTGAATTGCTTTATCATAAAAAGCTTTCGGAGTCGTCGCACAACGAAGAATTAAGCTTCTTTTGGAAACTGCCCTTAAAAACGTTGACAAATTCCGCTCTTTTATTTTTTTTTTTTAAGCAGGCTTGTTTTTGCTTTTTTTTTTTTACAACAGAAAAATTAATAATTGTGTAAAAAAACGACCCTAAGCACGCTACGCTGCACTGTTAGCGCGAACAAGACATCGACGTCTATTCGCATATTATTTTGGAAGAACCTTGGAGGGCACCATATTTTACCATCTCGGTTAACGCCTCAAAAGAGCGCTTTCCAGTACACTGGTAGCACCTGATGACTCCCTTTCAATTTTAAGGGGGGGCTAGGTGGCGCAAGCTACCGCCCATTACAAAGGATATAGCCATTAACATCCATCCATCCATCCACTTGTTCGCGCTAACAGCTATGAGTCGTTCGGAGGTACTTCGGGGGATACGCATTGGGATGTCCTTTTAACGTGGTGTGTGCACACTCCTCGTTGCTGTCGTCGCACGAGTTACTCGATCTGAGCGGCACTCACATCCGTAGTACTTTCCAGGGTGCCCCGCGTATCCGGGCGGCGGAGGGACGCCGTAGTGAACGGCTGCGGGGGCAGCCACCACCTTGGCGGCCGTTGCAACGGGAGCTCCGTATACCAGGGGGGTCGCCACAGGACCGGCGTACACCTGGGAGGAGCAAAGTGCCGTGCCAGACACGTAAAAAGAAGAAAAAGTCAATACTCTGAAGAAATGCCATGTACCTCTCTACTCTCCCTTAGAGCACGTGTCGGATCACAATCCCTGCGATTTATACGGCAAGCAAATGATTCGAAAAGCGTTGTTGTTGTTTGTGTGTTTTTTTTTTGTTTTTTTTTTGTTTTGCGCATCGGAACGCGAGGAAGGAACACGCTAATCAAAGAGCCAACCAGAAAAACTTCCCAAGAAATGAGCGATGAAGAGGTAACCAGGCACGCGCCGCCATTGTCTGAGCTCATCTGCCCCCATACGCAAACCAATGTCAACATCCTCGAAAGTGTTCAGAGGAAAGCGATAAGATTTGTTCACCTTAAGTATGGTCGCTTTGATTCCCCTACAGAATTGCTGAAAAGATCCAGCCTACTGACCATTGCTGATCGCGCCAAACTAGGAAGACTCAAATTTTTATATCTCCTTTTAAACGGCGCCTTTAAAATGGACAAGAACAAGTATGTGAATTTTTCCCAGGCAAGAACAACAAGACATAAGCACTGCAATACATTAACTGAATACTCTTTCAATTATAATACTTTTAGGTACTCTTTCTTTCCTTCAGCTGTAAGAGATTGGAACAGCCTTGATCCGCTGTTTTTTAACTACACAAATGTGGATGCGTTCATTCAAGCTCTTGAACAAGACCTTCTCCGCAAGTTCATCAGTTAGTTCTTCCTGTTATGTTTTGTTTTGTTTGTTTCAATATGAAAGGAAGTGACGATTTCTAAAAATTACTGTTTTTCGCGCGCCTCAAAAATTGTGTGTGTTGTTTTTATTTGTACCATACCTGATATAATCCCTCAATGGGGATTGGCAGTATTTTGAAAATAAATAAATAAATAAAAATAAAAATTTGGGGAAAACGAAAGCACCTGGACGGATTGGGCAGATAAAGAGGCACGCGATGTGCTCTATAGGAGGAGACCAACTCGCCTGCCATGTATGCAAGACGCGTCTAGCGAATGATTAGGCACCAGAAAAGAAAAATAAAAGGTATACGATTCGAATCGACAAGCTGCATACACTTTACGGAATCTAGTGTGTCTGTTTTCCCGCAAAGAACTCGCTAGAGTAAGTAGGGAGTTTCCGTATATCGTTTTGTGCCGTCCCGCAACGCTCTCCGCGATCTGCTACGATACCCGGAACACCACAGTCAAGGCCATGGGCGCGCAGGCGCAGTAGCGGCTTCTTCGTTGCGGAGGGAGGAGGCGCGGTCAACGAAAACTCCCTATTAGCTGCCATCTACGGAGGGAGTTTCTCGAATGAGAAAGATGAAGATACTTCCAAAAGAAAACAGTCCGCGCAGTGACACTGAGCATGTCGTCCCGCGTGCTTACGCCTTGCTGGGTGTTACAGTACAAGACCGTTCAGCGCTGTAACATGCATGGTGGAAGCGGCCGTGCCCACATCATTCCTCAAGCAAACGAGCGTCGCAACCTATATAGTTCTTATAAAGTTTTCGGCTCTATCCGGCAAAGTACCTTGGCAACGGGCGGACCAAAGGCAACTGGAGCAACAGCCGGAGCAGCAGCCACCACTCTGGCCGGAGCGCCGTACGCTACGGGAGCACCGTGCACAGTCTTCGTCGAGTACGTTGTTGAGACAGCGGCCGGAGCGGCGTACGCTACGGGGGCCGGGCCGTAGCGCGCCGGTGCTGGAGCCACGGCGTAACCGGCCGCGGGTGCGGCGTAGCTAACAGCGGCTACCGGTTTGGCGTAACCGACGGCCGCGGGCCCGGCGTAGCCAAAAGCAGCTACCGGCTTTGGGAAACCTGCAGGGACGTAGCCAAGAGCGGCTGCTGGTTTAGCGTAACCAACGGCCGCGGGTCCGGCGTAGCCAAAAGCTGGCTTTGGAGACCCTGGGGCTACTGGTCTGGCGTATCCAACCGCGGTGGCTGGGGCAGCGTAGCTGACGCGGGCGGCTGGTGCGGCGTAGCCAACGGCCGCAGGTGGCGCGTATCCGAAGGTTACGGGAGCGACCACGGATCCGGAGTGCGCGGTCCAAGCGACGGCAAGGAGGATCAATCCGGGAGCCTGAAAAGATATACGGTGCTGGTTGGTATCCAGTCGAGTTTGTGAAAAGGGATCCGTGAAGAAACGTAAGTGGGGACCCAAGGCCACGGTGACGTGCCTTCTAAGGGAAAGAGTAACTTCCCGCTATGCAAGAGCGACCGCAATATTTGATGCGAGTTCATATAGAGAATCGAACCGCTACAGCGCAGTTCCAATTATAGCACAACTACCGTTGGTATAATTATAAACAATAAGACATGTTCTGGACTGGATACGGAAGACGTACCTGAGTTGACAGACGCATCATAGTACGAGTGCATTTTTTGTCCCTTGTGTTCTTTTACAGGAAACGATATGCACAAAAACACTAAAAAAAAAACTCACGATTTTTTTTTTTTTTTTTTGCAGCTGCGGTTAAATCAGTTTTGATAATCTGAAAAAGTAGGAGAAGTAGTTGCAAACCGCTTTTACAACCACAACGGCATTCACGTTCGACAAGACGCGAATGACGGATCCTCATTGATCAATCTTCGCTTTCTCTTAACAACTCTCATAGAATATATCTATTCGTCTTCTACACAATGTAGAACAAATGTGGTGTCCGCTTTCCCGATTTCGGCGTCACCACACCGTCCAGCTGCCTGCACTGAACCTAGGTTCATAAAGCTAAGGTCACGACAAATTGCTGCGTTCGTAATCATCTACTAATTTCCTAATTGGGCCGACGTGTTCCCTGCATACTTACGGTGAACATGGTGGCGGCGATTCTTAAGATAAGCACTGTGCACACAACCAGACTGATTCTGCTGCGAATTTGTCGGTTTACGAGGGAGAGGGAAGAGGATTCGTGCCAGATCTGGAGTACGCTTTCGCTGTCCCCAACTTGCGCTTTTATACCGACGCAGTGGGCGGGCAACTAAGGGGTAAAAAGAAGCGCTCCCGCGTCTACGTAAATGTTTGCTCGACAGACAAGACACTCATCCGTGGGGAGAGCGACGTGAAAGCGTTGGTCGTTTTCACGTCGCTTGATGCGGTTTTTATTCACCTCATTTTTATTTATTTGCTTCGCTTCTGCCGACGGCCGTGGCGGGTTCTGCTCAGACCTGACCTAGAATTGCTCCCCTGATCTCACTTCAAGAAGCTATAGGGGCCCTCTGGCATTCCGCATGCATTCATCGCGAGCTATTTTGTCAGCCGTGCGCTCGCGTGCAACGCTGGGAGAGACTGGTTGGGGTCCATCTTTTGCAACTTCTCAAGCACAAACACTGACTCGAATGAATCTCCCCGACAGAAAAGGCCATTAAATAAAATCAGAGGGAGAGAAAATCCCATTAGACAATGTTTAATGTAATATTTTGCTTTCTGCTTCTTTTTTTTTATGTGAGTGACAACGTTTTGTGTGTCGTCAAGCAAGCACACTGCTCAATGAAGTGAGCGTTCAACCACTTTCAATCAATCACAAAAAGCAATAACTCAAGCGGCCATTTTTACAGTCGATATTCTTAACCTGCCTGCCATGTTGCCGATTAGACGATATCCTGACCAACCCGGTAGATATAGTTGGTACAGTTAGATGCAGAAGTACGTTAACCGTAAGGGGAACACTGCAACGGCTGGGGTGTTGCGTCGGAGCCGCTAAGGTGTCATTTCGGATCCTATGGACTGAATGGATTGTGAAGGTTCGACCGCGCGCCATAGAGTTTGCATAGGCGTTTCGTATTAAAACGAGTAACACACGAGACGAAAATTCCATAGCGTTTTGGAACCAATGAGGGCGTGGGCGTACCAACCAAGGGGGGGGGGGGGGGGGCGCTAGCCCCCTCCCCCCCCCCTTTCTTGAAACAGTTGCCACTGGGCAGGGCAAACACTGGCCGGCGGCGCCCAAGGAATACAAAAGGCATGCCCTCCTCGCCCTTGGGTGGGGGGGGGGGGGGGGGGGGGGGGTCTGGTTTGCTCCCCACTCAAAAACAAGTTGGTACGCCGCTGAATGAGGGTTATTAGGTAGAGAGCATTTCGCGAACCTGTTAAACAATTTTATTGGACACAGACTAGGGCTTCCTCGTGGTAACTGAAGAACACTTCGAATATCGCGCGCCCAAGTTTGAAATCCAGGGTATGACGAAACTGCACGTGTATGCATGAACCGTTCCCTGTCGTTAATGTGGCTGCCTGAACGTCTTACGCAATTTTATTGGACACATACTAACACCGCCTTGTGGTCACTGAAGAACACTTCCAAAATCGCGCACACAAGTTTCAAGCGTTCACTTAAAAACAGTGAACTAGAAAAAAAAAACAAAAAAAACAAGCGTGTAGCTCCACCTAATTTCACGTTCGTGGTTTCACCGGTTTAACACCCACCCAGCTTTATTCGCTTTATCGCCCGAGGACCTTTCGGGCATAATTAGCGAAAACGCTTTGTTTTTATTCTTTCCATTAAAAGCGGTCTCATGTTCATGCTTGTACGTGCCGTCATGGTGTGACATGACGACGTATTGTCACGTGACGTCTGAATGCCACGTGACGTCACAGTTTCACGTGACTTACGGTGCCACCTGACGTTATTAAGTCGGGAGGCGTCGCTGTGCAACGTGACTTGACAGAACAATGTCACGCCATGGAGTCAGCTGACACCAGATAACAGGTGACCTGATGGGCGGAGTGACGTCAGAGTCGTGTCGAGCGGCGTGTCGAGAGCGACGTGACGTCAATGTGGAATCTTTTGGCGGAGTGCTGAGAATGACCCCACTCAATATGGAGCGCGGTCAACAGTGCAAAACCCGCGAAGTTTCCCACTAACTGCTATCGCAATAAAAACAAAAAACAAAAACAAAACAAAAACCACTTTGAACACTTAACTAAAGCTGTTCAATGTATTTTTTATTTTATTTTTTTTTTATGGCAATGGCTAGGTTTTTTTTTTGGTGAACACTGAACCTTTTGCTCCCGAACGTGGCAAAACGGATTTGTTGGAATTCGCCCTTTTCAGATATGTAGTTACCAGTTGGAAGCTCACTGATTTCGAGCGAAGCAGAACTTGCCAGGAATAGGTTGACATTGTGTATCTGCCCTGTGGGTGCAGTGATTGCTCGACTTTGATGGAAGACTTAAAAAGTGTCCTTTCTATTACGGCGTGACTCATTTACTTTACCGTGTATACAAGGATACGTAAATGTTTTAAACACTTTCAAATCTGAAAGCTATACAAACCTGCATTTCACGAGTATCTACAAATAAGGTAACTGAAGAAGGCACATAAAATATTAACTTTAGGGGGGAAAAAAAGGTATTATAATTATGATTCGTAAACCTGCCTCTGTATGCTTTGTCAGATAAAAGAAACTGCACGCCTTCAGCTGTTTCTGTTTTCACCGTTGACCTGACCGTAAACACGTTTCACTCACAGTTACTATGGGTAATAAAGTGGGTAATGATATAATTCTAAACTTGTTCGAACTTTGCTATTTTTACACTGTTCAACCTAAGTGAACTATGCAGTTGACGTGCTATTTATTTGCACGTTGCACATTCAAATTTTTTTTTCTACTTGCACGATATTGTACCCTAAAACACAGTGATAAAAAGATAATGGTACACCTACAAAAGTCATTATTAGGCTCATAATCCAAAGTTCCAGTCCGAGTCAATATCGTTTGCTCATAAGCTTCCAAATTGTTTTACCATCCACCATTATCTTTAGATTGTGCCCCAGTCGGCTTCCCCTCCAATCACAAAATTACCACCGTATTTCAAGATATACAAATCATTCTGGAAGTGCACATACACCTACTCAGTGCCCTCGATTTTCAAAAACGCTCGTAAACATATATTTTGAACACAAATTAAGAGAACACGTAACTTCTCTTGTTTGGGCTACGCGTCGCCCTGCGGTTATCGAAATCATCTCAGTGTTCCATCTTTCGTCACCCAACCTTGCGCTCACATCGCAGCGTGCACGCTCTTCTAAAGGCCCAGCGCTCAGCAGTTTGCCGAGGCAAGCAAACGTTCTCGAGATGGTGCGTGTAATCGAATATATGTTTGCGCTTAAATGGTTGTCGTCTTGCTCGCATGGCAAACAGCAACGAAAGATTATTTGAAGAGAGCTTATAGAAATTGCCGTGGTCGTCCATTTCGCCACTACATACCCACGCTTCGCGTCTTCGGGAAAGCTTTTAGGTAGAACGAGAAAAGAAAAAGCCTCAAGATACTTCGAGGCTCGATAAATGCAGCCGTAATACCTCGTGGTATAACTGTGTGCGTGCTGCGACTGGCGAGGCCGTTAACCCTAATCATCCTTGGTCTTCGACGGCAAACGATGGGGCGGTGCTGCAATTTGCCGTCGCCGAGAAATCAGCGTATGCGCTCGCGGCTCAAAGCCTTAGATGCGTTCTGGCAGTCATAATCGCAGCTCTGTATGTTTGTAAAGGTTACGAAAATTTTAATGAAGTGTCGCCACGAAGACGCCTTGAACCTAAAAAAGGTCCGCTACTGGAGGACGTTTGAAACGCGCGCGGTGAGTTTGTTGTAGTCATGGCTTCTGATTATGCATCCGCAGTCAATGGGCATGCCGCATCAGCGAATAGGAACGCCAGAAAGCTAATCACGTGACAAGAAGCATGAACATAAGCGTCTCTTAAGATGTCAGTGACTAGAGTATCTTAGATGTCAGTGACGAGAGTCATAAGCGTCCATTGACGAGAGTAAAATATTTATTTCTTTATTTTCCAACAAAAACAATTAATGACGTCGGAGATGTCGGGGAAGAGGCTCTTGAAAACAGCTTGAATAGCCCAAGCCTCCATGATACAACAGCAGAGAAGCACGCGTCAAAAAGTTGACTTTCACATTTATAACTAGACGATAAACCGCATGAATTGGTGAAGTAATGAAACGCAAAAATAAAGACACATGTTCGTCGTTTTTCGTCCTGAGTTTGTTTTATTCTTTCCGTGGTCAGTACACCAACTGCTGGCGCACCTTTAGGTCAAGAATAAAACGCTTCATGCAGTCAGGCAAACCTTTCAAATTTATGGCATTTGATTAGAAATTGCACTCTGCTATGATGCTGTTTACCGATAAGTTGTCGAGTTCAATAACGATGCTGTCATTGCGCGATAACGATGTTGTCATTGCGAGAAAAAGGAAAAAATGTTTAGTCATCAGTATTGCTAACTTTTTTTTTTAATTGTTGTCGCAGTTGTTAGCGTCGTCGTGCTGTTGGTGGCGGTGTGGATTATTGGTGCTATTATTGCTTTATTGTTTGGGAAATATGCACGTTTGTGATCGCCGTTAAAACAATAAACAGCGGTGATGTTGCTTGAATAGGAAGCCCTCAAGTTTACTTGAGGTCTGTCTACCCTTTCCCCACTACAAAGTGATTGCTGACGGAAACCGAGCGCTTGCCGGGAGCCCCCAACAAACGAAAGCACGAAAGAGAAGCATAGTTTTGGCTTCATGTCTTCTGTCTTTCCGTGTGAAACCAGACACACACCCATGTATACGCACGCGGATCGATGCCTGAAAAATGGATTTTCACGAATCGAACTCTCTAGTTTCTCGTTCGCTTTTCAAACGTATGATGTCACGTCCTACAGGCTAGTGCGGTGGGAGCTACGCACGCACAGTACCAATCAACTGCCTCCCTTTCATCGCCTGATCCCGATCTCTGTTTGTGGCATGGGCAACAGCACAATCACGTGGTGAGAGAGAGTCGTGCGATTGGTCCAACGGGCTCACAGCTTCCACTTCACTGTCCGCTCAGGGGTGGACGGAGTAGAAAGCGCCTGAAGAGGGTATTGGGGAGGAGGACAGACCGTGACGCCCCAAGCGGTTAACTTATCAACTACACGGATGGGGACAACAAATACAATGACGCAGCGCTCGGCCGACATAACCGAACGCGGCGTCAGCGTTCGACTGGAGTTCGTGTTCTCCGGCGAGGGGGGGAGGGGCTCTTTTGTTTCCAAGACGGCCTGCATGAACAATGCAGCATGCACGATCCCAGCTTAGCACAAAAGCCGAAGTGGGTCAAGCTCGCATTCTCAGAAGATAGATCCGGCACTTAACGTCGCTTTGTCGATTGTTAGTATTTTTTACATTAAACTGTGCCCCGCGCTCTATTGTAGAAGATGACATAGCCATGCCCATAAGGCCTGTTCGCATGTGTACAGGCCTTGTGTTGAGTAAACACCGAGCGTGGGGAAAACAAACGGGTCAGAGCGCCCCCTATAGTTCGATCTCCTGCCCATATTCGGATTCCGAGAAGTGGGCGCGGCTTTGTCCATTCGCCGCTGACAGAAGTCGGTCAGAGCAGCAACGAAGGCCAGGCGGCAGCATCCCACGTGTCCGACGTCCCACGATGCCCACGGCCTCGCAAAAGTGACACCGCAGGGTTTCGATCTGCAGCTGTCCGCCCAACGGGGCGGCGACAATGGCAGGGGAGAAAGGGAAAAGCTGCTGCGACGTCTCGACTAAGTGGCAGTCATTCTAATCATGTTTAACTTTGTTTTTGTACATTTAAAACGATCAGGGATGGCATATCTCATATCTTGTTTACAAGAAATGTCTCTCCTTCGTCGGCGTCCAAGGAGAGCTGGAACTGCACGAGGGAACCAACAATGCCAGTTCTGCCGAATTGGACATATTCAGCTTTTTTCCTAGTGGTGTCGCGACCCTGCCGACGTTTAAATTCGATCACGTTGTATTGTTTCTTTTGCCAAATACGACACTGAACAGTGATGTGACTCAAGCTGGACCATTATGCGTCGAGCGTGATTCAGAACGGGCTCACCAAGCGTCTCGCTGTTAGGGCGTATCTAGCCAGCCGGCATCATGCATGACTGGCAAGCGTATCAAACACCGGAAAAATCGCACACACACTAAATAAAGAAACGTCCTCAAGGATTAATTTACACTTTAGAACTCAATATTACCTTGTAAGCTATTAAGCAAACTGTGAAATAGAGCAGATATCATATTTGGGTTGTGTGTGTCGTGCGTTGTTCTGCCCGTATACGACCCGCATAGGAATTCTTTCATCCGATGGTAGCAAATGCGGTTATACAGCTTTATTATTATTATTATTATTATTATTATTATTATTATTATTATTATTATTATTATTATTATTATTATTATTATTATTATTATTATTATTATTATTATTATTATTATTATTATTATTATTATTATTATTATTATTATTATTGTTGTTATTATTATTATTATTATTATTATTATTATTATTCATTAAAGTATGACAGTGGGTGTAATACCTCATGCTTTTCGTATCATCATTAGAGTTAGCCAACCACATCAGCCAATTTTCTGTCGAAAACAAGAAAAGCCTGCTCAATTGTCGTTCAAATTGACTCCTCCCCGCGAAAAGTTCTGCGCATAGACTCGCTGTCTTCTGCTATGAGCTAAGAAATGCGCTCACTTTTTTAACAGGAGGGCTGGGGTCAGCGATTAATGCCCTATTTAACCCCGACTCCAAGGTTAGCGTCCTCCTCTGATATTTCCTGGCCACGCACGATATTTCCTGTTTATTATGGGCTGGTCTAGAAGTTCCGGCCAACGCAGATGCTATGACAAACCGATATCAGACCCGTTCGTCTCGGTAAACTCTGATATAGTTCAGATCGAGTTCTCAGGCGTACAGAACCAGTGCGAGGACAAGGCGGGGACTATGCAACTTCAAAGCAGCGAGCGCTGCAGTGAAGAGTGAAAACTGCACAATTAAGTATACCGCAATGACTATACACGTGCGACCTGAGAACTCTGGAAGTGAAACTTCGTCAGCTCGCGCTTTCGTGGCCTCGTTTGAATAGCCTCATTGTAAACAGGAAAAAAAAAATGCGTGACTGCGGTCACGGTGACCGCGGTCAATCTTGAGGCGAACAAGAATGACCACCATAGCTCCCAAAGCGTTCATTTTAAGCCCTCACGGATGTTGCACCTGCAGAAGGCAAAGGCCTTCCACAAAAAGCATACCGCCAAGAACGCCCCTAGACTTGATACGAGCATTGGGAAAGTACGCAAGGTGTATTCTGCTCATCTGTCCGACAAAGCACCACCGGTTTAAATCGTGTGCATTTCGACCTCATGCAGAACAAACAAAAGAAAAGGGTCCCCGAAAAAACCTCCGGAGCGGCTACGACCACTAAACTACTCCGTTTTCAGGGTCAAGACTTTATGTACAACATTAGCTAACGTTCGGACAATCATCCTCGATCCCTTCCAGTCTCTGGACACCCTACCCCTCCCCCCCCCCCCCCCCCCTCCCTCACCGAATACCCCCGCATTATTTTTGTTTAGGCCAAAACAAAGCTATCCCGAACGCAAATCACCAGAGATTTACAACTGAAGACATGTGGTAGCTTATGAAGGCCCACGTCCTCCCTCTTCGACAGCTGGACGCGAACTACGCCATTGAGCTATCAGTGCTATCGGCCGGTCCCCGGACATCACGACGTCGACCTTGCCGACGTTGTGATGGCGGTACTCGCCCCGTGTCCCCGATTCTGTGTGCCGAACACAATGACTCTGCGTCGGCTCTGTGTCGGATGACCTCGTGGCTACGATGTTTGCCTTATTTCCTTGCATCGGAAGTCGGCTCACCACGGGAGGTGGAAAAGGCCATCATTCGGCGTCTCCTGAAATGTCAAATCAAAGCCCGATGGCGCTGACCTTTGTGGTCTTTATTGGATGGCCCTGGATAAAGCGCACCATCGTGGTCGGATGTTTGTTCTCTCCGATGAGGGGACCACCCCGACCCTGACACCGCTGTCACATGCTTGGAGGGCATGGCATAGCATAGAAACGGGAGCTCCTCTTTCATATGTGCTCCGTTGATATGCTTAACTGCAGACTGCCCATATGTCAAGGTCGTATGTTTTAGAAAGAGTGATCGCAGTTTATTTGTGTTGGCATATCATTTATCTTAATGTTTTCTCGTGAAAAACGCACGAGAAGGGCGGAATGGTCGCACACACGAGCAAGTAGGTGATGGCTGTATACCTGACACAGAAGAAGCCAACTGGGTGTTGATTTAACGCTAAGTAAAACAGAGGCCAAAAAGTAAACATACATTTATATCAGGAAATCAAAATGTTGCAGAAGTAGAAAGCTGCTCGCCCCTTCTGCTGGAAGAGATTCGAAAGGCAAAAAGGGAGCGTGAGTGCTTCCATGTTCGCGTGCTTGACCAACAAGAAACGCAAGAAGAGGCACAGATGAGGGCGTTAACTTAAGTCTGCTAACCAGTAATTACACGATCGCACGCTAATGACTTTAAATTGCCTATTCATATATCCGAAACCTCGAGCTTTGTCACTTTGGTGTTGTCGTCGCGAAGGAACTCATCTACACTTGATGGGGTTCAGTGTACGCTCTAAAAGAAAGTGAGTTCACTTTTCTGGAAGCACGAAGACAGTCAATCTCGGCGAACAGTACTAGGGCCTCGACGAATGGAGAAGCTCCTATAATACCAATCGATCTAAAGCGTATTATATTTGCAGGTACACTAAGCAAGTCTAGCGCCATGCTCATTGTCCCCGCACAAAATGCATATTTTTTTTGGTCTATCCACATTCGCTGGGCTTCTATTTGTCGCCGTGATTTATTGTCTCGTGTTGCCAGGAAAGCGAACACACTGATTTTTGTTTTTTTTTCTAAAAGAGCGCACGTAATACGATGTTGTCGAAGTTGTCAAACGCATTCGGCCACCTATCCTTACCTAATCCAGGCAGCGTCCGTCCTTCAGCGAGACATATTGTCGCCCTAGTAGCACCTTGTTTTGTGGATGTCCCGGTGATGTGATGTCCTGACGTTTGGGGATGTCCTGTGGGCGTTCATAGGATATTCCCAGAACGTTAGGACATTCTAAGGACGTTAACAGAACTAAGTGTACTACTATTGGGGAGGAGGACAGACCGTGACGCCCTAAGCGGTTAACTTAACAACTACACGGATGGGGACAACAAATACAATGACGCAGCGCTCGGCCGACACAACCGAACGCGGCGTCAGCGTTCGGCTAGAGTTCGTGTTCTCCGGCGAGGGGGAGGAGGGGCTCTTTTGTTTCCACTAGGGCCTGCATGAACAATGCAGCATGCACGATCCCAGCTCAGCACAAAAGCCGAAGTGGGTCAAGCTCACATTGTCTGAGGATAGATCCGGCACTTAACGTCGCTTCGTCGATTGTTAGTATTTTTTTTACATTAAACTGTGCCCCGCGCTCTATTGTAGAAAATGACATGGCCATGCCCATAAGGCCTGTCGGCGTATGCACAGGCCTTGTGTAGAGTAAACACCGAGCGTGGGGAAAACAAACGGGTCAGAGCGCCCCCTATAGTTCGATCTCCTGCGCGATAGGGTCGCTTTGTAGAGTCATGACGTGTCCAGGGCATCTTCTTTTCGCTCTGCAGTCAATAAGACCGCAGCAGTAGCTGCGGTCTTTTTGACTGCAGCTACGGCACTGTATTGACTGTATTGACTGCATTCTACGGCAGAATGCCGTAGAATGCAGTCAATACAGTCAACCACGAACTAAAAAGCGTGAACACAAAAAGCCACGCCATGCGTTCCTTGAGTCATCGGTGGCTAGATCAGAATTCATACTTTTGTTCGGGTGTGTTTATGATTAAAGCTGCGAGACTGGGCATATAACAAAAACGAAGAAAGAAGGGAAAAAAAAACAGTGTACAACTTCTTTCAAACTTCTAAAATAAAAAAAAAAAATAACGATCTGTACGACCTTTCCGTGGACCTGCCTACTCGAGTGACGCCACACAAAACGACCCGTTATCGTCTCCGCCTAGCGCCTCGGAGCCCCATCGTTGCAGACTCAAGCGAGACCCTCGTGTTGAGCATGTATCTGGGTGACCAGATCACGCGCGCGAGCATACACCGCGTATAACGAAATCGCATGCAACGAGGCTTCAGACACACCCCGAGTGGAAATAAATGTCCCGTTCGGTTTCCGGTTTCCCCCAACGTCAGGCAACCCCGTGAAAGTGAACGCGCGCTGCGCGACTTGATACGACGTTTGCTTTCCATTATACGCCTCTCTATAAAAGCGTACGAGGGCGCGTTCATTGCTGTGTTTGTATGTTATGAGCATTCACTTTCTGGCTGGTCGCAGTTGCGAGCGACCGCTGGCTGGACTGTGATTTAGCGCGTATGTGGTCTGTGATTTTTGTAAACAGTGGAAACGCGCATGAGTGGTCGCGTTGCTTCGAAGAAAAGGTTCAACCGATGCTTCGGATAAAGAAGGAGAGGGATTATGATTTCTGGTTCGCGTTATTTCGTCGCATAATTACTGAGAGCTTACTCAGCTCCGGTCGTCGCTCATTATCACTGACCACTCCAGGGCAACGGGATTGCTGCGATCACTCGATGAGATGAAACAGAAAACATGCAGTCACAGTCAAAAGCACGAAACCCGTTATAGAATTAGCAAGAACCAGTGTCGTCCTTGATGGCTACATGTAAAAACACTGTAAATTATTTACTTCAGTTACTCGGAGTTCAATAATAATGTCATGGACACAACAGCAACTACAGCTTCGTTTCCAACCCATACAAACGAACACACACACACACACAAACACACACACACACACCAGTGTTAGAAGAAATAAGGTATATGGCGATACTTCCATGGTCATTTCTTATTATATTTTATTCCTGCGTCATGAGACACGTAGGGTCGTCATGTGTTCTGCCACAGACCCAGGCGTTGGAGTCTGCCAAAGACGTACACCGGAAACCATGCAATACAGTATTTCGCAGTGAACACATCTTCGGCATCGTTGTTCCGCGCGAGTAACCGCGCGGAACGATCGAACCTCTTCTGTCGAAGTGTCAAGAATCAGCCCCTCCACCACCGATACTTTGACTCACAAATTAGCGGACGCTACTTTTCTTTTCTTTTTATTTTAACTAGGGTGCTTTTTTTCTGCTTCCTTTTTTTTTTATTATTTGGCTCAAGTTCAACGCTGGAGTTGACGTTGCCTGCGTCTTCGTTAACTTGACTCCTTTTACTGTGATGATTTTGTTTTGTTCTCTGTGGCGCCGTGCTCTAATGACATTTCAAGGCGATTGCAAAAGGCGATAGGAAGGAGTGGTCTAGAATGACTTCGAGGAGAAACTCTGTCAAGCGACAACAGTCTGCTTTTTTTTTCTTTTCTTCCTCCCCCTCTCCCCTGGAGAAAAACAATAAAGTTGAAGTTGAATCTACAGCAATTTGTATCCCCATGGCGCCATTACTGAACTTATTCAAGGTGAATTCTTCGTACCTAGCTCCGAATATTTGCAACACATACAGTTTAACAGAAAGCTATTTTAAAGGAAATTGAAAAAGAAAACGTGCGGTGAATGGTTCAAAAAATTTTAAGTACAGTATAAAATCGGTAAATCAACTTTCACTGCCCTTCAAAATAATCGCATTCCGCCGCAATTCATTTTCGTCACCATTGCTGAAGACTCTGGGAAAAGTCCTGCTTGAGTATCTTCCATACCCAGGTCGTCATATATGTGTTTGTATATCTGAAATGCATAAAAATCTTGCAGCTTTTAGGGATCACTTTCGGATTCGTGATTTTCCGGGGCGAAATCGGAAAAATTGGGGCGAATTGTCCAACATTGCAACCTTTTCTTATATGTCATGTAACAAAAAATTACGAAGTTTGCGACGTGTCGTAATATTTTAGCACAAGGCCTGGACTGTATTATTCGAGTCATTAAACACTTTATGCCACACTTACCAGCAGATGCACAATACGGTTCACCAAAATACTAAACGATTCTAAAAAAAAAAAAAACATTTTAATTTGTATTGTTTATTATATTTTTCTACGGCAATTATACCTTATTTTATTATAATCATGCTCATTCGCGGCGTACAAATAGCTTACAATTCAGGACATCCCGTGGAAGATAGATAGAGGGTTAATTGAATTATACAGACAGAAGTGGCGTACCCTATTTTAGGACAGACTGGTTTTCCTTTGTCGAAACGCTGATACCAACAATTCAATTGTTTAATGCCATATGGTTGCACATGGTTGAAAAAAAAAACCGAGACTGCGGGTAAACGACACAACACTAAATGGCATAATGGCATAGCTTTTTTTTTTTTTTCCCAATTGTTTGTGATTTTGGTGAAGCAGTGTTCGTTTGATTAGTGAAAAAAAATATACCACCGTGAAACATTTCTGAATAAGTCTAAAAGTGCTTCAGGAAGTTAAATTCCATTCGCAGAGTGGTTATATAACCTTAGTAAAGTCAGCGTGTAGTACGGTAACTCAATCAAGTCATCTCCACCACCAGCTGAAAACGTCGTTCTACGTATACAACCTGCTCACAACTCGTGTGTATGTGTGCATGTTTGTGTGTGAGAGAGAGAGAGAGAAGAGGATGGGGGGGGAGGGGGAGGGGGCAGAGGCGTTCCTTCCCTAGTAGCACCGAATGTTGCCACAATGTTACTGGAATGTGGTCCGCCAACGTTGTGTATACGTGGCTAATGTCCGCGAAATGTCATGTCGCTGGAACGTTATCTGAAAACATTCCCGTAACATCACAGTAAACATTTGGGGTGTATCTCAAAACGTCCCATTCGCATTTGAACCTTGCACATTTCAACCCATTCTCATTTGGTCCTTCTCGCTTGAACCTTCTCATAAGATCTGAATCGTGTTTTTCGCAACTGGACCCATTCTCATTTCGCCCGTTCGCGCTACGACCGAATGGCGCTAGTTCGGCATGCTTCTAACGTCGTTATGCCTTCGCGGCTTTGTTGATGAGCCTTACCTTGCTTGGACCCCCAACATACCATCAGATATATGTTATGTGTAGAGGTACGCACTGGAGAATCGTATATTGACGCCTGCTTCCCTTCCTCTAAGCAAACGAGAAAAAAAAAAGCGATGAACATTTAATTTGGAAATTTTGTTTGAACAGAAATAGCACACATAATAGCAGTGGTTCTCAATCATTGATGTTTCGCGGACGCCTTGTAGAAAGGCGGAGATGATGGAGGACCCCGTTCGGGGTGAGGGGAATAGAAAGGTATAGGTTATTATGATAATGATTTAAAAATGGATATAACTAAGTGCTAATGTAAAGTAGACTTATCTCATTGACATACACACGAGAATACTCTCCCGAAAATTGGAACGTTTCTTCTCAACGTGAAGAAAGACAACTAATATCGCCGTGCATGAGTGATGAGACAGGGCTTCGCGGACCCCTAGGATGCCTTCGCAGACCCCCTTTTGAGAACCACGGCATAGAAGTGGTGGCATTGTCCCAAGTCGAGAGATCTCAAACAACGTGACATTTCGGAGTATGATCTGACTGCGATAAATAGTTGGTCTGTTTTATTGTTAGCTAGTAGCTTTTCACGACGACCTCCACGCACTGCTAAAATCCTTAGCAGAGAAAGTATGACTGTAGTGTGGCTGGAACACACATACACAGACACACACACACACACACACACGCACACACAAATTATATCAATGTATTGATATTACCCCCAAAAAACGGTTTTGGTGTAGAAAGAGTCAAGTGCGACGGGTCAAAGCGAGATATTCTTGAGAATCGCTGTTTTGAAAAGGGCCAGGTGAAAAGGGCCCAAATGAGGAGGGTTGGAACGCGAAAGACGAAACGAGAAAGGACCAAATGCGACAGGTCCAAGAGAGAAGATCTTTCTGAGAATGGTTGTTTTGAGAAGGTCCAAGTGAGAAGGTCGAAACGAGAACGGGCTCAAATGATAACCACCCAAACATTTGTGCTATGTTATGCCCTCAACATTTGTGCTATGTTATGCCCTCAACATTTGTGCTATGTTATGCCCTCAACATTTGTGCTATGTTATGCCCTCAACATTTGTGGTATGTTATGCCCTCAACATTAGTGGAACATAATTTATTAACATTGTTTATATATTTCCAATGACCACACAGCAAACATTTGTGGTATGTTTTGTCCTCAACATTCGTGTAACATTAACTTGGTGTCTCAAGTAGCAGCCAGGCTCTTTAAATCAACCGCGAAATTTGGTTTCTTAACCTATTGCGCTAGGAGTTTTTGCAGCGTTGCCCACAGGCGGTGCATTTTTTTATTATAAAAATTGCAAAGAGCGAACTTACCTGAGGAAAAAGTAAAGAAAGAAAAAGGGTTAACTCCTTTGGAAATTCAGCGAAGGCACCAGTCTTCAAACAATAGGGCGCCCTATTTTTGAAGACCGTTGGCTTCGCTGCATTTCCATAGCAGTTAAGCCTTTTTCTTTCTTTATTTTTTCCTCAGTTAGTTTGCTCTTTGCAATTTTTATAGAAAAAAATACACCACCTGTGGGCAACGGTGCACAAAATCCTAGCGCGACAGGTTAAGAAACCGAATTTTGTGGTCGATTTAAAGAGACTGGCCACTATTTGAGACACCCAATATATTGCCAATTGACCACTACTTTTCTACATGAGCTACATTATAAAAAAATCAATTTACCCACAACAAGGACAGCTAAAAACGGACAAGCACATATACGTAGCCGCAGTGTGCTAGCTTCGTTTCTATCTTTCCTCGTCTCGGGCAAATTAGTCGCAGACTAGCTCTCTCAGCGATTTCACCCCACCTTTGCCTGTGTGAAAGTCGTTCATCAAATAGCACTGCTGCTGAACCGCTCTAAGAAGTTATTCACTTCACTTGAGAAAACGTGAATACTCTTTTCTGTAATCTGCTTTCAATCATGTCGATCTATCCCAGTTTTATTTCGAGGTAATAGCTTTTATAAAAAGCTCCACTTTTTTTTAAAACTTTTTTCAGCCAATCAAAATGTTTAACTTTCAGATGTTTGTCACTCCAATGTTCTTGCACAAGACTTTTCTGAGCAGAGAAGTCACTAAAAAAGACATTTAGCCTAATTGTGAAGTAAACTTTGTGAGGGAAAAAAAAAAATCTTTCTTACGTGACAGAGAAATAAAGAACTTCTGATGATCTTAAAGGAAAAAACATTGATTTTAATTCCCAACATAATTAGCACTTATAACCAACAAAGGCTAGACACATTTAGCTAATGAATGGGTATACTGAAGATAAAATGTTTGTTCCAAGTTGCCTTAATACCCAAGTTGACATCTTAGTAACTGTTGAGCACAGCACTTGTTGACAACATGTCGGTTACCAGAAATGTAGCCTGTAATATATATGCCTCACGGAACTCCAAAGCCAAATTTAGCAGCTATACTCCGTTTCACCTTCAGTTGAAGCACAGCATACACTACGAGCCATCCCAGTCAATTTAGCGTCAAGTCTGATGCGACTTTGAGCTCTGCCTCCCGTTCCACACAACTGGAAAGTCATGTGATACTCTTCCGGCGCTGGATCAGCTGGGATGGCCCCTACCGTTCACTATGCTTTAACTTAAAGTGAAACGGAGCATAGTGGAGACAGCACTGTAACTATTCAGACTCAATATTTCGAAATTAATTAGTGTTGATTTTCATTTCTTTTATATTAAACTTTCACAACCCACAAAAGTAAAAGGTTTCATGGATTACCAGTATCCCCAACCATTGGGCAATTGATTTGCATGATAACTTCTACAATTGTTTCTCCAATTGCAAGATTTTGAATTATTTTGGAGTGGATTATCTACTCTCTACAGTCTATTAGTCAGTCTCTACTGACTAATAGAACATGCATATCACAAGATGCATTCCCCCCCCCCCCCCCCCCCCAGACAGTATAATTTCAGCAACATTTTCACTTTGTGACACAATTTAAAGCAGTCCTCCACTCTACCTTTCTCTCTCGCACCTGCTCGTGGCAAGCAGAGAAGGAAGCAGGGGTTGCTGGGAAAAGTATGCACATCCGTCTCCATCACTTCCTTCCAGCCAATAGGAAGTTACAAAAAGAAAGCTATCTCCTTGAAATAGCAACCACTTTTCAGGCAACCATGTAAAATCAGTCTTGCCAAAATGAGTCTTGCACCCTAAATAGTTATACTTTATTTTATTTTTTTTTTCAAGGAAAATGCATTTCATGACATGGGTGTCCTATCCATGTCATTCTAACTTGTTCTAACTTTTTTAGTGGCCCTCTAAGAGGCACCTGTCACTGACCATAAAGTAGGACGCTTAGAGGAATCCAAAAGATTTGTTGAGATAGGGTTTATTTTCATAAATCTTCCAAGTTTTACATTGCACTCAGTAGAAGCTGTAAGCTCAGCCAACTTGATTAAAATAAACTGTGAGAAAACATCACGAAAAAGGTTGCAGCAACAGGACCAGACATATACTGCGGAAACATTTGCAGATTCACTAAGAAACATACTCAACTTCTCAAAAAGTATAATGAGTGGTAACAACCAAGCTTAAGTTAGCAGAAGAAACATGTAGTTTGAAAGTAACTTTGAGTTAAATAAAATTGACTAGATATATAAGCAAAGGTGTGTTACAAACGGATCATTCTTGCATCCATAGGGCAACTGCAAGAGGAAAAAAAAAAGTAATTACACAGACGAAAATTATAACAAAAATGTTTACATCCTATTCATAGGCAGTATTGACGTTTACCAGGAATAGGTGTGACAGCTACTCGCTTAGTTCTATATACACAGATATTAGATTGTGAAAATAGTGGTAAATAAGTTCAATAAAAAAAAACACTAGAGTAACCTGCCACTGATGTTACCATATCTGTTGCTGCTCAAAGTTATCATAAAACAAACATATGTCATATTAATGAACAGAGAAGGAAGAGGAACAGTTACATAAAACTAGAGGGCACACAGTCCCTTATCGCCATCTTGAGCGCAGTGTCACCCTTTCTCTACACCAAGTGTCATTATTAGCTGTAGATTACTCCCCGAAGTCAAAAACTTATTTTCGGAAACCTCAATGAGACAGGCAAATGTCCTGCTTGTCCTCTGTCAATAACATAAACGTCATAATTATTGTGATCAATAAATTGCATGGGTCCCCACCCCCTAACCTAAAAAAAGCTGTGCACATGGCAGGCTTCATGTTGCTTAGTAATGACATTAACGAAATAAACACTCACTTTTCTCAGTCCTGTTTCTAAAGTGCAGTAAAAGTCAGCAAAACAAACTGACATATTAAGGAACATAATTTCCACATCAAAGGTCACTCAATGCCTGGAAAGTAGTTATAAAAGGGAAAGTCAGAGTGAAAGAAGCTGACTATAAACATAATAAGAGTAAAAAAAGTGCTTGCCTCTTTCTACAAAGTCACCTCTAGGCAAAAGCAGTGCCCTCCTGCAAAAAGCATATTAAAGAGTGAAGCTATACAGGGCGTTTCTTTAATTCTTTACGGAATTGAAAAAAAAAAAAAGAAAGCTGATAGCTACGTGGATTCGCCTTCAGTATATGTTTGTGGGGCTTGGAGGGCATTCTATGAGGGGATAAATGTCACAGCATGTTGGCTAACAAAATTCTGTTAATTAAATTTTTCATAAACGGTTTAATGGGTCACGTTGCAATTGCAGTTTTAAAGGGAGCCATTAGTAAAGGCTAACCCAATTTATACAGTTTGCAAAAAAAAAAAAAACATTAAGATATTTATTGTTGAAATTTTGCCTTTCTTCGCTTGATTAAAAACCGCGTGCTGAATGGCGCGCCTGGTTAGGATTCATAGAATAGTGAAGGATTTGTTTCTGGTTCATCGTCACTATCTCTACAGCGTGCCTTTCATAGACGCGCCGGCGTCACTCTTCTGAGATTGTGACAGATGGACAGAAGTGGCTATGTCACTCTTCTACCAAGCATAATCAGGTGCGCGTTTTGAATCAAGCGAAGAACGGCAAAATTTTAACGACGAGTATCACAAAGCTCATTGTCTTTTCGCAAATTACCTCCATTGGGATGGGCTTTATTGATTGCTTCCTTTAAAACTGTAATTGCAACATGGCCAATTAAGCCATCAAATAAAAAGTTAATTATCAGTTTTTGTTAATTAGTGAACATACTTTGACATTTATCTCCTCACCTAATGTACGCCGAGCCCCAGAAACATACAGTGAAGCGGCATTCACGTAGCTATCAGCTCTTATTTTTAAAAGATTTTGTAAAAAAATAAGAAAAAACATTCTGTATGCTCAAATCTTAAAAGCTTGCAAAAAAAAAAAAAAATGGGTTGTGGATATTTAGACAGCGTGATGTTGATCAGCCATTCAAATGATACGCATACGTCTACGCTATAGATGAGATATTTAGCCAGTGCAGTACAACTGGTAGTCTAGGTCATTCAAGGAAATATCATCGTCTCCTTCGGAAGTAAATTCGGAGCCTCGTTGACTTTGGACTTCAATCAAACTTTCTGTTGCCTCGGCTTCTGCCGCCACCGGAAGAGCGCAAACATCTTCATCTGTGCTAGAGTCCACAGGATCTATCAGGGAAACGTCATCGTCTTCGTTTGAAGTAACTTCGGAGCCTTGTTGACTTCTGACCTCAATCAAGCTTTCGGTTGCCTCACCTTCTGTCGTCACCGGAGGAGCGCAAACGTCTTCATAGGTGCTGGAGTCCACGGGATCTTCTTTGCGGTACCTTTCTAGTTCCCTCTGAGCGTTTTGCGCGATTCTTCTTTTCTGGCGATCGGACAACTCCGACAGCGAACGCTTAACGCGCTCCATTCTCCACAATAACAAGTAACAAAATACCACGTACCTTGTTTTGTGTTATTTGCAGGGAGAACGGCGATTGAACGATAGGGCGATGGTGACGATGGTGCGGATAGCGCTTTCAAAAGCCTCGGCCTTGCGCGGGAACACTAACGGCTGCGCAAACAAAAGAAAAGTGCTACTTCTGGCTATGGCTAGAGACGAAAGGCCTAGAGCCCGATAGAGTCCAGAATGGCCCCGCTTTCGATCATTTTATTAATGAACAAAATAAATAATTTTATTGTATATAGTACCAAATAACACGTATAATTTTTTTAATTATAAAATTGTTTTTAATCACTTTAGCACTTTAGTCGATAATAAAGTTTGGTTGTGTTGGTGAACATTGGTCGACGTCGCTAGGTGACGCAAGCTACCGCTCGTTACTACTCGTTACAATGGGTATTTATCTATCCATCCAGGCAGCGTACTCAAAATGGCAGCCGTGTTTTCCCGTTCTTCCTAAGCGTTTTTCCAAGCGTTTTTCCGATGACACCGATTGAGAGCAGACGAAGTGATCCGCGTACAAGCTTTTCATCATCAGAAGTTTAAAAACTCAGGTTTACGAGTGCTACATCTGTGCATACTCTTTGATAGGCGCTTCAGATGTGTGAGTTCATATCGCGGGTGACGAAACTGTAGAACGGAAGCTCTGCGAGCGCTCTACACGGCCCTCGTACTTCCCATTTTGGACTGGAGTATTGCTCGGCGACCTGGTCCGCGCCCCAGCAGCACCTCTGGGAACGGCTCGAAAGTGTGCAGCGCCGTGCGACACGGATCATCTGTGGCACAGCGGACGGCTCGTACGATGCACGCCTGGTGTGGGTGCCCTTGGTCGGCGACCCCCCACGAGAGGCGACGGGCCTCACGGATGCGCGCACTGTGCCGGATGCTCGATGGACCGCTTTCCGGGATCTCGTTGTACTCCGCAGTGCGGACAAGCAAAAGAACTGGGCAGCCTGAGCCTCTCCGTGGGAGGACCACCCGCCACTGCTAGCTCTTCTCTCGCCAACTGGCTTTGAGCTCGTGACGACCAGTGACTTGCACCATTATTTTTCTTGTTGCTGTGTGTGCTTGTTTTGTTTTACCCTACTGAGTCCCCTTTCTCCTGTCTCCTGCACTGTAGGGGGCGGCCTGCTAGTAGGCGCATATGCATAAGGGTTATCACCTTCTTGTCTAGCCTTGCACGTCGTCGCATACACGTCAAATCCGTGTGCAAATAAATTACAATCGCAGTTACAATTACAGAAACAAAAACAATGGTGAAAAATATTCCTGCACAACTATACACTGCATTGACCCTTAAATAAGGTGCAGCGAAGGCTACAGCCACTAGACCGCAGCTTTGCAGCGTGAGACGGCCCTTTGGACATGAGTGAGCGAAAGGGCACGTGGTGCATGCATCCTGCTTCGTGGGCGCTTGCTCACTGGGGCCATTTGAAAGCTTTTGAGCTTGCTCGTGCTGCATGCAGGTGTAGCTCTACCAAAACTGAAGTGGCAATTGGGGAGACTGTGCATTCCGTTTACTATTTCTGATTACTGGGAGGCCATGCTCCGTCCATTTTAATTAAATATTCATTAGTTAATTCAGAAATTACTTCAGTAAAACCAAACTGCTACATCCATTCAATGGAGCCCTTTACACACAAAAGTACAATAGTTTCCAGACCATAGTCTGCAGACTATACATGCCTAAAAGTTAATATTTCACTCTGCAGACTATCTGCAGGTGCAGAGGATACAATACATTTTGTGTCTTTCGTTCTAGATATTTTACAATACAATATTTACAATATGTTTTGCTTTGCTGAAGTGAGAAACAGGTCATACTGTCAGTGTGTCGTCCAGGCCTTTGATGTCTTGGGGTTGACAGGCTGTTAGCTTAAGTGCCTCCAGGCAATCTTTGTTTGTCAAGCTTAATCCTCATGAGCTCTGTGATTCACCACGACAAGCGGGCTCAAAAGGACCTCTCCCCATAATGTGGACCGTCTAAGGAAACAGATATTCAGTTTGAATTTGCCCCTGTGGACTATACACCGAGTTGGGACTGTATAAGAAAAACACTTTTTTCGAGCCAAAATTAACCCTTGTGGGCTTCACGCCGGGTGCGGACGAAGAAATATTGTAGCGGTTTATTTCCTTAGGGCATTGAGACATTAAAGAGTGGAGTGGACAGAAATATCTAATTGCAAACAAACACATTAAAAACTAAATCAAAATATTGTTAACAAGACCCCGAATTCATTATCACACTGCATCTTTAAATTCGGTGCAATCAGCTATGCCAGCGATAAGTAGGGGGGATGATTCTTGCCTAGTGATGACATAGGCGGGAATGACTGACAATAGGTGGAGGTGTGACAAAGGGGGATGTCATTGTGGTGGTGGATCTTATGAAATAAATACAGGCGAGATATGTTTCTGCAGACAGAAAGGCGTGTTGTCCTCTCAAGTTGCGGGATGTTTTTGTAACATTTTATAAGTTATCACAGATGCATCTCCTTAATGTTACCTTTGAAACATAGGCTCTTTGTTTCTGGATTATATTGCCCTAACATTTCTGCAGCAACATTTCAGTAACATACGTAAAAGTAGTGTAACGTTGCATCTCACTTGTGTAACATTGTGTTGATGTTTCGAAATAATGTTTTTGCAATATGGTTTTAGTAATATTGTCGTTACATTGTTACACGTTGCATAACGTTGCACAACATTAGCCACGTTGCAGTAACGTTCCTGCAACATCTCGTGCTACTAGGGTTAGTTCTTGAACAAGGTAGAAAACGGGACACCCTGGGGGAGGGGGTGTCCGCGTAATAAAGATTGAGATTGAGAGAAACAATTTAATGAAATAACTTCTCGTATTTCAAAACGTTACCATACTGCATTAGGCCCTAGGGCCTAGGGAGTTCGGTTTCATGCACTCATTTGGTTTCAAAGCGAGTTTCTGTTTGCTTCAACTCGCTTGGTGGCACTTTCGAAACGGGAGTGTCTACATCCACGCGCGGGGATGTAGCCGTGTCGGGAGGAAATAAGGCTCCATCCACGCACTACGTCACTTCCGGCGCCCTACGTCACTTCTTGCGTGGACGGAGGCAGTTCCCCTTCCGTCTTCTCTCCGTCCACGCAGCAATCGACCTACCGGACTTGTCTCCCATTGTTTTGCCATGTGCTCGGTGGCCATTGCTCCTTGCGTTCCTTCCGTGCGCGGACTGCTGTTCCTGCATGGTCTTCCGCAAGCGGGTTTAACTTTCTCTAAAGCGTTTTTTTTTTTTTTTATATTGTTTTCTTTGTTAAGGAGTTGGGCCCTTTGTTGTATTGCATGGTCGCGCTTCTGATATGCCTCCAGTTTTGGTTGCCGGGGATTCGATGGTGAAATACTTGTCCAAGTATTTGGCATCGAAAAACCGGGTGGCTGCCGAAGTGGGGGTGTTTAGTGGCATTAGGATCTTGTTTTTCAAGGTGTCTGACGCCCTGCTCGACGTTGGCACAAACAACACCAGCGTTTGTGCCAGCGCGTACGTTGATAAGTACCATCGGCTGGCCGCTCAGATCTTTGAACGCAATCCGACGACGCAGATCGCCTTTTCTTCCGAGGCGAGAGAACAGGTTCTCTACGTTGGAGTGTCAGCGTAGGCAGGGTGCAGTGATCCAGGCGTTGAATGATCGGCACAGAGAAGTGAACTGGCTCCTGCAGGAGTTCTGCCGCAAGAAGGGCTTCGCGTTCATCGCTGATCTCGTGGACGAGTGGCATCTGTGCACCGGCTACTGTTTTATTTGTCATGGAATAAACTGCTTCTGTAACCTTTTACCCAGTTTTCTCGATTGAATGCTCTCAGTAGGTTTGTTATTACTGGGACTAATGCATGCTTCTCCTCCTCTCACAATCTTTGTGAGATTGCGAGCGTGCGCGCAAGTCAAGAACATACGAAGCGGTGGGCTCGATGCACATAAGCTCACACTACAACGCCACGCGGCGCAGCCCCGCCGCCACGCCCCAGAAGCGATGCTCACATGCGCGAAGGCCCCGGAGGCCGCACTGGCCGCACCACGTGGCTGCAGGCTGCACGCCCACACGCACGGATGGCACGCATGCTGCCCACACGTGTGTGTGACTCCTGGACAACATAAATATAAAGATATCTACGGATACTATTTTTATGACGCATGATATTTCCCATTGGCGTCTAAGAATTTGCAAAGTCACGTGATATATTAACTTTAAAACAACAATAAAATGTAACCTCTTTATTTTTATATCCTATATTTACTTATAAGAACGCATAATATGTACATAAAAACAAATTATGTCTTTACTTTATAAGTCACGTGACCTTTTGCGTGGATGGAGCCTTATCTCCTCCCGGCTTGGCTACGACCCCGCGCGTGGATGTAGCCTCGGCCCTTTCGAAACTATGCACTCCTGCCAAAAAAGGGACAAGAATGAGAAGCGGACCTCAGAAACGGGACTGTCCCGGCCAAAACGGGACGTCTGGTCACCCTACACATATATTAACAAAGTAAATTTTATAAGTATATGGAAATGAATTCGGTGCCGATATAGACCGTTCCATTAGGGTCATAGCAGAGAGGGTAAAAGAGAAAAAAATGCACTCCCCCTCTCACCCCGCATGACGTCCGCCCCGCCGAGTGGGCTGTAGGTAGCGTCCGGCTGGCGTGCAAACTCTGTTTAAAATCGCGTCATTTTGGAACTTCCAAGCGCGGATGCGCAGATTTTGGTATGCCAGTTGTCGTGTAATATTATGCTAGATAAAAGGACTCACGGGGTCCAATTGCGCTGTTACCTGCGTGCAAATAAAAAAAAAAAATTATTGGGAAAACTGTGTCTGATTGGCCGGTCTCTTTGGCGAAAAGTAAATCCGGTGGCTGTACCTTTTTTACTATACACAAGTTCGTACTGGTGTAGGCCTTTAGCGACCGTGAGTGGAAGTCTGAAATAATAAATAAAACGTGCTCTCCTGCCACAATACAAGCAGTAGTTGAGGGTAGTACTGCCGGCTGACTCAACTGCTATTTAAGTAACGGAAAAAATATATGCTAGTTGATCATTTAGCAAAATAGAACGACAGAGAGCTATAGGCTGATTTTGGAGTCGCCACAACTATTCTAAGAACGCGAACCACTTCACAACGGCAGCCACGAGCGAGAGTTCGATGTTCGTTAGAGCCCGCCGATACAGCCCAAAGATGGAGAACGGCAACGTCCCGGTTTGTCGTCTGCAAGCGGAGTCGCGCGCGTGCCCTCTCTCTCGTTTTACCCCGCCGAACCCGCTGAACTTCCCGGATGTGTGGAGAGGGCGCTGCGGTCGCACAAAATGGTGCCGCCCAGAGAGCGCTAAATGGAATGGTGTATACTCCGTTCACACTCTTGCAACCGAGTACGACCGAGAGAGACCAAACCGGTTTTTAAGCCTCTTGCGATCTCTTAGGACCAGCTCCGCTCAGCGCATCCGGTCCCAAGAAGTCTTTCTCGGTCGTACTCGGTTGCAAGAGTGTGAACGCGCCTTTACGCCAATTTTCCGGATTCAAAACGACCGCCGTTTAAGACAGCCTCGCAGAAAATAAACGTCTTTAAAATAAAACGTTGTTTACTAGCTAAATATATTTAAGTATTTATAAAAGCGTTTATAGTACTAACTATAATATACGGTATGTTAAGATGAAAAAAATAAGTTTGCTTGTCGTCTGCGATCCAGCGATCGTTTGTTGTCAACTCCAAAAATGGCGACCGAGGGCTGCAAAAAGCTGAAGTACACCATTCATAAGTGCTCAAGTTACACAGGCTCGTACTTGCCCGAGTACGTATTACTACGTGAAAACACCCATAAAGATTGCGGTTTCAGACGAAACGATTGAATTAGTTGTATGTCGTTAGAGATTACTGCGTTACGGCAAAACTATTTCGAGCTGCGACATTTTTTTTTCACGAGGGGCTAGCTTTGGGGTATCGGGCGCAAGAGGATGGCGTTGAAGCTTATTTAAGTTTTAAATTAACACCCCGATTACTTTTTTGCACTGTCAGCATCCTCAGAAATGCTCCATTACCACGTTTGCATAAGTCCCGATTATATAAACTCTTGGAGTTCTTAAGTTGTGGCGTTGCTGCCGTTCTGACACTTGTTTCTGGTGCTTTCAGGAATATTTTGGTAGACAAACCGGCGGATCAGTACTCAAGATGGTCCTCGGACTCCAACTATCCTCCCCAGGTAAGTAAATGTCACATTTACGCCTCATGTTTGCAATTCTTCAGTGATCGAACGTAGCACGTCAATGTTCTTTGAATCTAAAAAAAAAAACAATGTGAAAACACCCAACGTTTCTTTTTCTGTTTTGTTTTTCGCAGTTCCTAATCCTCAAATTAGAGCGGCCGGCGATTGTGCAGTCCATAACGTTTGGAAAGTACGAAAAGACTCACGTCTGCAACATGAAGAAGTTCAAAATATATGGCGGCCTTACGGACGAACACATGCTGGAAATCTTGGACAGGTAACTTTTTTCTAACGTCAAATAACTTTTTTGCACGAACGGATTCCGAGTGCTCCAACGTAATTTTCTTTCGTTTTGACAGTGGTTTGAAGAACGACCACCTCACCGAAACGTTTATGCTCAAACACACGATTAACGGCAACCGATTTCCCTCGCGCTATATCAAGATTGGTAAGCTTGCATTTCCACCCAATTTATCGTTTTTGTTTTCCCGAGAGCCACGTTTGCGCGACGCTGACCGATTAAAAAACTAATGACCACTGACGCTTTTCCATTTAATCCACAGTGCCGATCCAGTCGTGGGGACCGAGCTTTAACTTCAGCATCTGGCATGTCGAGCTTCAGGGAAACGAGGAACGAGACCTTGTCAAGTCGTCGGTGAGATGGTTCAGCGCGGTGCGTATCTAGGAGGAGCGTTATTCTTTCGTGTCATCCGCTCGGCAGACCGAGACAGCCTTTTTCTTGCATCCAACGTTTACAGTTCCGGGAAAAAGAAGCCATCCGCCTGTGTCTGAAGCACTTCCGACAGCACAACTACTCCGAAGCGTTCGAGTCGTTACAAAAAAGAACCAAAGTCCAACTTGAAGATGCTCTCCTCACGAGGCTTCATGACCTCATGGTAAGAAGACTTGCAAGTGCAAAACTAGAGCAATGCCAATGCACGTTGCGATGTGGTCGAAACGTCCGTTTTCAAGTGCTCTTTCTTGCAAAGGTTTGACGTGTTCCCACATGTTACAGGTGCAGGAAGGCGATTTCTCGGCTTGCGAACAGCTCCTTGAAACGGCAGCTAGCGGTGAGGATTATCTCGAATGTCGGTTCTGATTGTGTACGAGCCGTGTGGACATACTGTTAATGTGATGTTGGCTTTTGTGTTTTTCTTTTTTCTTGTTGCAGAAGGTGTCTTCAACGAGTATCTCAAGAACGAGGAGTACAAGCCCAAGTGGACGCCAATCCTGTCTTCCGACAAACGTGCGTTTGAGTGACGGTGTTCGCAAGGAATCAAGGTTTTGCTCTTATTAGTCAGCTTAAAGGTTTTTCTGTCCCTCTTTATCTGTAGATTGCTAGGCTTAATGAATGCTAAAGATTTGTTTTTTTTTGTCCTGTAATGGTTGTGTCATTCTAAGTGTACATTCTTCCAATCTTTAATCGCAAATTCATTCACTTGCTTGATTGTGTTGAACATTCATACAGAGCTGTTTGAAGCATCAGGGAATGAATAAGTTTCTTGGCTGGCATCACAGAGTTCAGTGTAGGCTGTTAGTGAATTAAATGGAGCAGGCAGCAGTGAGTGTGGCTGTTAGTTCTGAACCGTTTCCTCTTTCTTCACTGTAGCGGAAGGCAAGAACCGCCCCGGAATGCGTGGTGGCCACCAGATGTGCATTGACGTTCAGACAGGTACTTGAAAGTTTTGTCAACATTTATGTGCTTAGAGAAATTGTTGACGCCTTTGCTTAGAGAACTAAGGAATAATCGCTAAATAAAACTCGGTGATAGAAGTGCTGCGCCAATTTGTGCAGAATTGCGCCATGAACGAAAGCCTGCTACATCTTGCGACAAAATGCCACTTTAACTAAGAATTGTGCCACACCTGCGCCAAGATTTGCTTATAGCAAAAGGAAATAATATTTTATTATTGATTGACCCTAATAATGAAAGAAGTATAAGAAGAAAAAATTAGCAATATAATACAGCATTTTTACTCGCGGTATAGTTTGGTTCATCTTAGGTCGAAGCACAGTTGAGGGCTGAAACGCCCACAAAGACATACTAAAAGTGCAAATCACAGGACCTTCGCTGTACTTGGTTGGTTTAACTGATGAAAGAACACGTACAAGCGGATGACGAATGCCATGGCAGGATTTGGGGCTGCGAATCGACCAGCCACAACCGTTGACGCTGGGCATCAACCGCTGTGGCCAGTTGATGCACTGGCTGGTTGATCGCTGACGTTGTGTAAATTTCCAAACAATGTCGTAGATGTCAGGAGCTAAGAGTCCTGAGAAAACTTCGCAAAAAAGTAGGATTGCGGGTTCCGGCTACTGTGATAAAACAGAACCGGGGTCTACTACTCCTCATGAGATTACTCGATTATCATGTCTGCCACATGCCTTCGTACCGTGGCACTTGCGCCGCTCCCGTCAGCTTTTGCCACCTCTCACCAGCGTGCATGCATCAAGCTTCACCACTTTGCACCGGAGCACTAGGAGCAGCGGCTGACCTGGGGGAGAGCCCAGGTCGACCTTTTTTTTTTTTAATTGTAAGTTAAGGCCCATTCACACTTTTGCAACCGAGCACAACCGAGCGAGTCGAGCCTCTTCACAGTTCTTAAAACGGGAGAACAGACTGGCACTCTGGCACCATCTATGTGGTGACCCTGGAACTGCATTTCACAAGAGCGAATGCTTTGCGGGATTTCCGAGGTCAAATGTGTGTAACACCTATGAGAAAGGCTCGTTTATAACGTTGACAAAAGTTTTTCAAGCCATGAAAGAAAGGATAATGCGCGAGAGCAATAGGAAATATGCCGGACCGCCAAGTTTACACTGTTACCCAATAGATGGTGTCAGTGTGTTTTCTCGTTGTAAGAGATATTAAGGGAACAGGGTAGGGCAAAATTTTGAAAAAATTTGAGTTTTTGTTTTTTAGGGATTTGGATTTCCCAGTCTTTCCTGAACAATGCTGACTGTGTAATTTGAGCGTGCGCGATTTATCTACAAGAAAAATGACCTTTTCCGAAACCTAGGTGGTGACCGACCGCGCCCCCTTTTACACCTATGCACGATCTGTATCTCTCCTATGTTGTAAAAAAACCGTAAAAAGAACGCAGATTTTCACTAGGTTTAGCGGAATGTTTATTGCTCGCCCAGCAACAGCAAAAAGCTGTCAAGCTTTTAATTTTTAGCCCCATAAATCCTCAGACACTGCCGGTGTCAGTCGCGACGCGCATACTTTTGCTTCTGCTTCGGCATGCTTCCACGGGCAAGGTAATTTATTGTTTACTTTAACACTAGGTTTGGAATGTTAAAAATGACGAAGACGAAGAAGATATTCTAAAAGCATCGCTTCCAGAGTAGTCGGCATAGGTCAATTTCTTATGCCGCCGAGTCCCCGCAACGCATTCTGATGCCTGACGCAGCGGCTACCACGTGCGCGTCTTCTTCGAAGCTGTCGCACTCGGCAGCAAGCTTTGAAGAGCTCAAGGCAAGTGTTAGTGACTGCAACTGTGCACTGATTGGCAACGACCTTCTGTCCTGTACCGTCGCCGAAGCTGGGTGTGCAAAGTGTGTGGTGGGGACTTGCAGCTGGTTAAAAAAGCAGCACTAAGAGCTGGCGTCGCCTGCACCTACTTTCTGAACTGTGAAAAGTGCTGGTGGACACACTGATTAGAGAGACGTCAAAACGGACAACTTCGAGCCTCTACTTGGCGTTTTACCAGGATGATTCATGGTGCAGTGGTTGTGGGACGTTGACCGGCGACGACTTTACTTGGCAGACAGGGCTACACAGCTCGTCACAAAAGAGGCCCAAAAAGTAAGACAGCAAACAAAGAAACTAAATATTGACTATGGAGGTGACAACCTGGCTGGTGGCTACCGAACGGATACATCAGCATGCATTTCTAGAGTGCAAGTTTATTATAAAGTGCCTTTTTTCACTTCAAAGTCGATTATCTCAAAACATCATTTTTTTGCGACGTTTGACCCTTTTTCTCCGAAACCATAAAAACTAGAAGTATCATTTTTTTCCACTAACAAGACAACACAAGGGGGAGTCTACTGAACTAGAATTATGGAAATTAATCAAGGCAATTTTGTTTGACAAGCTGTTTATTGTCTATTTTGGCATTAAAATTAGAGGGGTCCAGTAAAAACAAAAGCAAAAAAGAGCTAAAATATATGTAACAATAAATGTAGTTCAGTAAAGAGAACACAGAAAGCTAAATACAATGATACCAACATGAATCCTCTAACCCTAGCAGATCCTGAGAAAAAGGGTCACATACATAGGCTGAAACACATGGGAAGAATAGGGCCTACCCTGTTCCCTTAAGAGGTTTCAAGGCACCAGGTTCTAAGAGGTTGCAACAGTGTGAACAAGCTTTTAATCTCTAATTTAAAAAAAAAATCTAGGCAGAGAAAGAAAAGAGAAAATGTGGGTCTATATGTATTTGAATAAATACTGTAGTCACGGTAGCTCTCGTGCAGCTGTCGATTGAAAGGGCACCTAACTTTGACGTAACTCTGGTTCCTATGCTGCTATAGAGCAGTGTTACCTTTAAAGCGCGAGTGTAGTCTTTTATAATATTTTTGGGTGGTTGTTTTTGCAGTTTACAACATTAGAGTCTTGGCTTTGGTAGGTTCATTAAACTTCCGGGAAACATTTTTGTTGGAAGACATGTTGGCGGATATGCTGGTCCTTGCATTTTACAAAGATTATATTTACAGGCTAAACAAACTACCGAGTGGAAAATTGGGAGGGGAGAGAAGATTGATTCCAATGAAGTGTTGTGCTATGATTCCTTTTCTACCATTTTTTGATACCCATTGTATATTAAACTTACTCTGACTAGAGCCTTATTTGAGGGGAGACCCTGCCCAGAAAAAAAATTTTCTACAAAAAAAGTTGATTTTGAAAAATGATATATTTACATCTACCAACATCTAGAGAGTATTCCCAAAAAGTTTAATTAATTTTCACTGCATAGTTAAGTTTTTGTAAATTATTTTCTGTTCACCAAAGCTAAAGAAAAGGTAGGGTTTGGAGCACTTTGAACGCATTTTTCTCCGTTCCCCTTTTTGGTATTAATTCCATTTTAGTCAATCTATCGTTTGATAATGGCAAAACAGGGAAGGCTCATTCTTCCCTTTTCCTGACTGAAATTTAATAAGGAATGTGGCTATGGAACTTTTTGTCACTTTACGGATGTCTTTTATAAAAAATGTTGATATATTGTCGAAGACCCAGAAGACCAAAAAGTTGACCAATTTTGCAGAAGAGAAAATTTATAGAAATGAATTACTTTTTAGAAAAAATGTTCCTTAGCCGCACCCTCTAGGCATTCTGCTACATATCTAGCAAATAAAAATTTGCTAGATATGTTTTTTGACGATAGGTTAACTAAACAATGTAGGCGTGTTGCTGACAGAAGCTACTCTAATTTCCTTCTTCTTTAACCGACAGATCTGAAATTTTGTTATACACCCTCTAGCATGACCACCAGTCTACCCTGTAAATTTCGTTAATTTTAAGACAAGGGTTCAAAAGTTGACCCCCCCCCCCCCCCCCCGGGGGTGTGTCCCCTTAAGAAGACTGTATTCCTTTTAAGCCCTATCTCTTCTTATCAAAAACGATAATAAGTAATACATTTGAGCATCAAAAAGGAACCCTTGATCACTATCATAAGGGAACACATTTAGTGATGGAATCACTTTTTTATTCTTAAGCGATCTGCTAGCAGATGTTGGCATCTGCTCCGAAAGCATCAGTGGCTGCTCTAAACCAATATTTTGCTAGCTACAGAATCTTACAAAAGGTCAAATCACACTTCCATCTCTGAAGACTAGAATATTTCTTTGTGTCGGAGGTAAATAAACTGGCGAGGAAATTGTAATCTGTTTGTTCCTCTGAGAGGATTAAATTGTGTACTACCGCCACCCTGGGGTTTTTAATGTGCATCGTATGGTAGGAACATATGACCACATGCCGGTACAATGCTCATACAGGTCAAAACAGGCAAGGGTAGGGTTTGAACCCAGGATCCCCGTGTTCTGCAGCACGGGTCTTTGCTCTATGTGTTCCGAGCTGCAGTGTGTCAACACGCTCGGCCACCCTTGAGGAAGCAAAAACATGCAGCCTTATTTTAATGGTGAACAGCAAAGAGGGACCCTTACCCTGAAAGGGAACGCATTTTTAGCATGGCAGAGCTGCGTAACGGTTAATTGTACCGAATCAAACGAGCTGACCTCTCTCGGCTAACAGGCTTTGTGTTCTACATTTTGAACCAATGCAGGCGATAACATGCACACTGAAACATCTGCTCTCGTGCGTCCTGTGCAGTGTCACTCAAATGCTTCTTGTGTCGTTTCCAGAAACCCTGTACCTGTTTGGTGGTTGGGATGGCATGCAGGATCTTGCCGACCTCTGGTCCTACCAGACTTCGACGGGCTTGTGGACGTGTCTGTCTAGGGACACCGAGGCAGAGGTAGCTCTGGCAGCATGCCAATTGGAACCTTTTCTTTCAAGTGGCGTCTGACCGGACCTCTACCTTGTTCGGAAAGTGGAAGCGTCTTCATTGTGTGAAGTGGTAAAGTTGTTCTGGGAAGTTGCTGAGAAATGAGGGAGAAGACCAGAAGGGGAGAGGGGAGTCGTCGTCGCTAGGAGCTCAACTACCTGGCACGAAAACCGTTTTAAAGTTAAGGAAATGGGAGTAGAATGTTTTTCCGAGCTTAAAGTTGGCACTTCCGCTTAATGGATCTCGTTCTTCTGTTTATTTTTTTTCCCTTGATGCAAAAGTTCTAACAACAGGGCTCCCAATATGCATGTCCAGGCAGGAAAAAAAACCCACTCCCTATTTTCACAAGAATTGCTTTCAATTTTAGATGGGCTATCTCTCGAGATATGATGGTATAAGCACCAGAAATCCGAATGACGACCTAGCATTTATTGTTGTCTTGTTTCCGGTGTCTCGTACATAAGGGCAAAGAGTTGATATTAACGATGGCCCTGGTAACGGTGCCTTTCCGAGATGTTCAGTGAGAAAAACTCTAGTAAACCAAACAAAGAATGGGTTGCAGTGCTGCTTTCTTTGCATTCTTTTGTTTTGTTGATTTAGTTTGCTCAAGTCATGCCTTTGAAGATGACGCACAGAAATTAAGAAATGTATTAATGCAGATTTTTTTTTTTTTTTATTAATATGGTAAAGGTGAGTAGTTTTTCTGCAATCACAAGACATTGATTCTGAAGTGTTTCAAAGTTTTATGGAGCTGAATTGAGCACCCTTTTGAGGATTGTAACCGAAAGAAATATAAAACGTCTTGGTTTCGACGGCAGGGTGGCCCCAGCGCACGTTCGTGCCACAAGATGTGCCTGGACCCAGAGCGCAAGAAGGTGTTCACCCTGGGACGATACCTGGACTCTTCCGCACGCACCACAGAGTGCCTCAAGGTGGGCACAAGCGCCGCCCTTTTACCCGGGCCAACAGTGACAACATTCCTAAGTTGAAACCTCTCATAAAATCGCCCTGTCTCTGCTTTGGACATTGTCGTATCTACAGTCTAGGCCTCTAAAGGGAGTCACGAAAGTAGAAAGCGCAAAAGACAAGGACAACTAGAACACTGCACAGGACTAGGCCAACAAATTATTTTGCTCAGAGGCAGAGTTGACTTCCAATTTAAAAAACTGCCAAATTTCAAATTGAAAAAAAAAAAATATATATTACAGTGTTTTTAAAGTTTTTGCACTATGTACAGTGTCCAAATTGGCAAACCACTCGGTCATGTCGAATTAGCGGTCAAGATAAGACTGGGAATTTTAGATTGTCACACTCGGTCACCCCAATTCGTTCCAAATTTTCGGCCACCATACTTAGTAATCATAGAATAATAGCATTTCCAAATTTGTAAATTGGTGCTGAAATTTTTAGTGGTTCGGTATGCAGCTTCCAGCTTATGATATGTGCTGTCAATAAAGATTCTGGTGCCAACTAGAAGTCAAGTGGCAAAAACGGCACACATACAAAATGTTCTCAGCACTGAGATTTTAACAACTGATCAAGTTTGTGCCAAGAACCCAGTAGGGAAACTGCATCAATGTTAACGTTTCAATGACATCCGCAGAGTGACTTCTACGTCTACGACATCGAGACGGGCAAGTGGACCCTCATCACTGACGACACGGCTGCCATGGGGGGTCCCAAGCTCATCTTCGACCACCAGATGTGCATGGACGTCGAGAAGAACACCATCTACGTCTTCGGCGGAAAGATACTCACGAGGTACGACTTCACTGTTCTGGGGCGCCCACTCAGAAACGCCTTGCGCTACAACGGCGATTACGTGGTAGGTTGACCAGATGCCCTGTATTGGCTAGAGGTTTATTTCTGCCATTCCATCATTTTGTCTCGATGAAGCCTCGTGTCCCGTTTTCGTGGGAACATATGTAAAGTTCCGAGATAAGTACTAAGCGAGTGGAAGAAAACTTTGCTTTGCTTTGCTTTCATGTACTTATGTGACTTGGTTTTTGTTCATACGAATTTAAGATAATACGAATATTTTCCGCGATCCCTCGAGATTCGTATCATCGAGATTTTATTGTAGACTGCTTTAAAGGCCAGTTTTTTATGTAAACTTTCTTGTTTAGATATATATGACCTTTATATGGCTTTATATCTGTTTGATGTCACAGTCAGGAGAGTACACTAAAACAAAATTATCTAGAGCAGTGAATGGAAACAACCTTAGCAAATTCGGTGGGATTGTTTTAAGAAGGCACATATATTTATCATTCACATGCCGAGTTTTGTTACTATAAATTCCACATATAAAATGTTATTAATATCCAGAATAAATTTTTCAAATTGTTTTCTTATTTGATTTAAGAATTACAGTTTTATTAGAGCCATTAGAATTTGAAGAGAACATCAATGTGGGTGCACTATATTGTTCTTTTTTAACATTATTTCAGTGGAATATACTGTTTGCTTTCTCCTTGATTTTGTACCAAAAATCATTATGTACTGCAGTTCATACTGGCACTCATCAATCAGGATACTGTCACCGCATTTTTCGCTCCTACACACTATTAAGCAGCTTGTTCTGTGTTCGAGGGAATCAAACCTACCGTGCAACTGATCCTAACAAAAAGTTCCACAAAAAGTGGGAACGTACAGTAGACATTGTCTTTCAGTTCGACAGGCCAGCACACAAACTTTAACATAATACTTGCAGTGGTATGAAGGAAAACGTATTGTGTGCTTAAGAGTTGTCCAACCAGGATACTTCAGAACCCGCGACGCGACGCTTCTCCACCACATGAAGTGCAAATTGAAGTCTGGCAGTCCGTCTTCTGTTTGTACATTCATTGGGCGAACATTACGGCTTTCCTCTTTGCCCCCTCTTCTCTTCTGTGGCCTCGTTGCTCGTTGTACTCGACGTCAAGCGCCACCTGCCAACAGTGTGCCCATTGCCCGTCTATCTGTTCTTCCGTGCCCACGTATCTTTCCCTTTCCCGCTTTCGGGACTTGAACAGCAGTGGAGACCTTGAGCGATTGACTGACAGCCGACAGAGCATGGGAGTGGCTGTCCGGACCTACGTGATGAGCATGCCCTAGGCCTCCATGAAGGACACAAGCAGACATGGCAGAGTGAAGCATTCCCCCCTAACAAAAAAGATGGACGGAAGCGGTTCGCTGCGCTTCATGTGGCGGAGAAGTGTCTCTCCGTGCGTGCTTGAACTGTCCTGTTTGGACAGCCCTCTATGCTACAAAAGTTACTTTTGCTGCTTCAAAATGAACTTTCAGCTGCTCCAGAAGGATCTCCGAAATGACTCCGACCAATCACATCACTGTTGTTACCCGTGGCCGTCGCCGACTTGTTCCCGATTCACTTGATCTAATTCTGCTTGCGATTTTCAGTATAGACGTCGAGCATCGCGGCTACCACCCACGCTTCTGCAGCCCGAGCGACGTCGCGACTGAAAATAGCAAGCAAAATCTCATTACCGTAAGATAACGGGGGAGCGTTCACCTCGCTTTCACTGAAAACTGAGTCAATCTAGACATGGACACTTGTCCGATGAAATCGGGCACTTAACGTATAATTCGCAGAATTCCAAAGTTTCGGAAATGTTAAAGGTGGGCGCTTGAACAAAGGGAGCGCTTCCGTGGTATTTTACGGTATGTGAATCAGGTCTTAGCGTCCATTCTGTGGCATTCATGCAGAATAAATCACCATATGTCACGTTAGTTACACAAAGTTTTGCGGTGTAACAAACCTCATTAATTTTCCACAGCCCACTAAAGTAGTAAGACATTGCTAGGAAGACGTAGAATCACCAATTCCAACGCGAAAAAGAGCGCGGGGACTCGTACCCACACAAACAACATTACATTCCAATGGTCTGTAGATGCGGGACGTGGCACTTCTCGCCCATAGTGCATGCGCAGCGTCGGTGGCGTGCCGCTTCGTGCGCTCCGGTTTGCTCGTAAACACGAGTTGGTGTAAAGGCAACATTAGACCACTGTTTAAAAATAGGGATGGATGAAAGGCAAATGCGCTCTCGAGAAAGAACTCTGGAAAAATGTGTTTTTTCAATGAACTGAATCGCAGCAGAACTTCTCCACTTGCCTTGCTTCTTTGCTCCCCCCACCCTCCCCCCCACCCAATAGTCTGTACGTAACCGTCCTAACGTTCTATCCTGTGTGCAGCTCCCTGGCGGTTGAAGACAGGGCGCTAGAGACGGCCTTCAGCGGACTCTTCACATACCACGTGCCCACCAACACCTGGCACAAGTTGAGAGATGACTCAACGGGCAGTGGACCGCAGGAGGTGAAGGCCCGCATCGGTCACTCCATGCTCTTTCACGAGGTGAGTGGGCACCTGCTGGCAGCCTCAGACATATGACATGTGCATTTGTGGAGCTTATGTAAGCCGGTGTGGCTATCGGCAGCAGGAAACACTAAAATGGTGGGAGCTGGGTGGGAAGTCCTAATGAGTCTCGAGAAGCTGGGAATGGAGCCTTTACAAGAGTGCACACCCATCGATTGCCACTGTGCCAGTTGTTGAAGGTTGCCACATTGTGCGTGCACGTAATGCATACGAGGGCCAGACGGGTATTTGGCTTGGTTTTATTCTGTTCATTGTGCCAGTGGATGCTCTACTTAAACTGGGGCTCCAGTCACACTAATGGGAACATAGGGTCTATTCTTTCTTCAAAAAGACACAGCTAGAAAGAGGTATCTGTGAGCCTTGTGAAACGGGAATTACTGAAACTATGAACGTTTTAGGCCAGTCATATGCAATCTTATTTTAAAAGTCATGGACAAAGTCAGGTACCTAGATTGGCAGAGAAACTTTTATCAAATTTAGAATTTGAATATGGGAATCCAATTAGTAAAAGTTGTTATAACAAGGATAATTTGTATCCTTTTTAGAAAAAGAAAGACTTTTAGGAGGGAATACTGTACACCAGGTGCATTATAAATCCGTGCGGAGCGTAGATGGCGGAGTCCCTCTCGTTGTTGATTCCGCCATGAGACGAAATCCATTGGAATGCTTGAGTTTGGCCTTTCTTGCGGAGGACTCCAACTCTGAAACTAATTAGTATGTGGGTGAGCAGAGTGCTCCTTCCAGAGTGCTAGCAGCTGTAGCACTGCTCTGGAATCCGTCAGCAGGACTGCCTTTTCAATGCCCGAAAGTCGTGGGGCTTGACGGCCCTAGGTTCTGCAATGGTAAATGGCATGTCGAGTCCAGTAACATTAAGGAACTCTGCAGTTAACTTCCTCAATGCTAAGGAGCTCCCTCCTCTATCTACTTGCAGAACTGCTCACTCCCCATTCCAACTCTCCCATCTCTCCAGCACTTTTGACGGTGGTACTGACTCTTTGTGCGGCGTATTATATTTGAAAATTCTCCAACTCCTTTACGTATCCACTCACAACTCTAGCAGGATGTCTTTGCTAACCTTTCGAAATTTAAATAGGACTTCCTTCGGACTCCCTCCCTGAGGGCCCACCAGAGTAATTTGATTGGCATGTTGATGCAGCCTGCTGTTTGTCACAGTATCGTTGTTCGTAGCAACGTAAGACTCCAAAACCGTGGGCGCTCTTGTTTCTTTTTCTGGTGGACAGAAGTCGCGGCTGTTGTACATCTTTGCGGGGCAGCGTTCCAAGGAGTATCTGACCGACTTCTTCACATACAATGTGGATACGGATCAGATGAACATCCTCTGCGACGGACAGAAGGTGGAAGGTGAGAAACTTGCACCTGTTTTCTTTCTTACGTGAAGGAAGGTTAATGCATATCATTTTGCACAGATAACTTTCTTCATCACGGATAATGCTGCCTTAAAGCGGTCGGGACATGAAAGTTAAAAACATAGTTGGCACTGCCTTTTTTTTAACAAACCACAAAGGTGGTGAGGCTGGTAGGAAGCACCAAAATAGAAGGCTTCTTAGAGTGGTGGTTGGTGTTTCGGTAAAATACTTAGCTTTCCTAAAGACTGAAGACTTAGCTCCCTGATGAAGCTAAGTCTCTTGGTGAAATGTCGGCTACCACTCTGAGACCTCCTAAAGGCTTCTTTTTTTATTTCTATTTTTTAAGTAGATTATAAATCTATACATGCCAAATTTCGCAATTGTTGGGGCTCTAGTATCTAACAGGATCATTTCTTTAAATGTTTTACTGTCCCCGTCTCGTAAAAAGGCAGTTGTGAAAAAAACTTACATGACCCGTCAGTGGACAACCCCACGATGTGCGTCGTTCGCTTTTTGTGATCGAGCATTGCTTGCCTTTGTACATCCCATGTTGAGTCTTCAACAACAACAGGAAATGTAAAAAGAAAAATGAAAGCGAGCAAGCAGATGAAAACATTGTTGTGAGAGTTGTAAAGAAGATAAGAATGAGGGAGCAAACAGCACATTTTGTCTTCATTCCATCCACGAGCCTGTCAGTATCATCAATCAGAGTGTGTCTTTGGTGTTTCTCCTTTCCATAAAGAAGGACCAGAAATCACTGAACATCCTGTGTGTCGGTTATCAGTGAGAAAAGAAATGGAAAAGGCCAGAGCATGAAAGGCAGAGGCAGCAAACATCACAGATGTTTTCTAACATGACTTCTTGCTGTCTGATGCACAGCATGGTTATATTTTATGTTTTGCATGGCTTGGGGGCCCCCTCCAATGTTTTAAGTTTTCGCTGCACTATACCAAGCTTATGGACCGTCTTCGGGCTGAATGCATGTTCATGATTGTCACTTTGCTGATGTCATTGACGTATGTCCTCAAAGCACCCTTTCTGCAACATTTAAAACATTCTCTTAACTGTTTCAGTTTGTGAATGTCACGGGAATGTCACAGGTGTCATGCAAGCAACAGATGTTTCTCACACGAAAAAGGCCCAGCAACAGACATCCTCCTGTTATGTGTATGGCACCTTTTGTGCTGTAGTCGAGCGGGTATTCTAGGAAGCAAGTGTTAACTAGTGTCAGGCCGAGCCTTTGTACGTCCTTCAATCGAAAGACAGGTGCTGAAAGGTGATTTGTTACGCAGTGCCAGCGGCCGGGTTCACGCAAAGGGCAACGATCGACCCCGAACTGAACGAGATCCACGTCCTCTCTGGCTCAAACAAGGACAAGGAAAAGCGAGAAGACAACGTAAAGAACTCTTTCTGGATTTATGACATCAACCAGAACAAGTGGTAAGCGACCTTCACTCCAGAAGTGCGACCACTTGCGGCATTTTAATGGCCATTTCCACGAATGCATTTCGGGAGATGCAATCAGAAGTTGATCTTAGCATTTAAAAGAATTAGAGGTGGATTCTGGCATAGCTTTATCCCATAAATATGAATATCACGTTCATTTTGTCTAAAAATGTAACTAAACACAAAAAAAAAAAAAATACCTCCGATTAGTTATGGCGTCATAAGAAGATCCTTCAGCCGCCAAGCACGTGTCGCTCGAGGGCCACGCGTGCGACCGCAAGCTTGCTAGGTATGTTCCCTTGCACTGGCACCAGTCGTGACGTCTTTTTCTGCCCTTTTCAAAAATAGCGAGAGTGCACGAGCACAGCTTTGACAGGCGCTGAAGATGCGCGAGAGCGGAGATTTAGAAAACTCCTTTTGTGACATCACGCTCCCGGAAGGAGGGTCTTCAGCGGTGCTTTGAAAATGATTGTCTGCAGCCTCCATCCACCAAATTAAAAAATAATTTCGATATTCGAGATCCTGGAGGTCAAATGAAGACAATTTAGGTGTGTTTCCTCAAATACAAAACTGCTTCAGCTTCTCTTTAAGGCCCATTCACGTGCATGTGGGTCCTTAGGGCCATGTGCCTTAAAACCTCTTAAAATCTCTTGCAACGAGAGGACATGCTCGCGCCATCTATGCAGTGACCCTGGAACTGCATTTCACCAGAGTGAAGGGTTTGTGGTACTTACGAGATTGAGTGTACCAGCTGCCTATGAAAAAAGGTTGTTTACGACATTGACAAGTTTTTCGAGCGAAAGAGGAAAGAATGATGCACGAAAAGATACCCTTATAAGAGATTTTAAGAGGCTTTGAGGCACACAGTTGCAAATGTGCGAACTAGCTCTTACGCTCATGAATGCAGGATTTGTTTAATTTCTGCAAACATCGTAATCTCGACTTTCTTGTCTGCAGGTCTTGCATCTACCACAGCGACTACGGACAGCAGGCGACGTCAAAGCAAACCGTCCAAGAGCCCTGCCCGAGGTTTGCGCACCAACTAGTTTACGATCACGTCAAAAAGGTCAGTCCTGTCGACAAGTCTCGTTCGGCGCGCGTAAAATAAAACGTCCGTGTAACGAGCCTCGATGCAAGACGTGTGCACGGATCACTGGCTTCTTTGGGGGCATTAGAGAGAGCGTCTTTTAGCGAAACGTCGTCTAATGTTCCGAGGCCCCCTGAACGCTCTCTTTTAAGCTTTTTGTGCCAGTTTGTTGTACCGTTCTGCTTTGTTAGAACTTCTGTTGTGGCACTGTTTTTGGTGGTCTGTCACCAGAATAGATTTTTTTCTATCACTGTTTATGCAACACAAGTTTCCACATTTTTGTGTAGAGTCCTGCCTTTTTTTTGTGCCAAGCATTTGCCTTCTTTTTTACTTTTAGGTACACTACTTGTTTGGGGGAAATCCCGGACGCCCAAACTCTCCCAAAGTCAGACTAGATGACTTCTGGTCTCTCCAGGTAAGTTCCTTTCGTTCTTTCCAGCAGCCAGATTGCACTGAAACGAGTCGAAATATTCAGTGCTTTGTGTTTACTATGTGGCTGTGTCTAAGTTTCTCTTAGATCTTCTGTAAATATTTCAGAAAAATAGTTCTAAAATTCAACTCGGTGAGTATCACTCAGTTTATCGCATCGACATTGTCCATGATGCCGGTCCATTTAGCTAAAGCATGGACCTATTTAAATTGGCCTATCCACTAGCTTATGAATCCTCTGAACTTTGTTTTTGGTAGGGTATTGTCACGCTAGCTTGCTTGATTTTTTTTTTAGTTTCCTTCCTTTGAAATGTTCAATAAAATAAAGTGAGTATACGAAGGTTGTAGTACAGCAGGGTGCATGTAACATGTCCATAGGCTGCATTCATTTAATTATTCATGTTGAAGGTGGATGCGGAAATCTTAGTGTCTTTAACTCACGTGTCATTAATTGTTAGCACAAAGCATATTTTGTTGTACATGACACTAGCATTCGCAAAGCCATGTCAACAAGCCAATCCAATATAAAGGAGGAAAACAAGGGTTATTTCTTCTTGAAATGATACAGCAGGAATAAAGCCTCTGGCTGATTCACCTTTCATCTAACCATGCTTGTGTAGAGGTAGCTACATTGTGCAAAGTACAACACAGGTTGCACAAACACGAAATTGCCAGATTTTAGTGTAGTTCTGTGTTGGAAGGTGTTCATACTGGGCACCAACTTTGGCAGCAAAATGTAACCTTCATTGATACCCTAGCAAAATTAGAAGCAGTGCCGGTGTTGTTTTTGTGTAAACTGTGTCGCACATTGCATGGTTTTAAGCTTCATGAGGTCACTTTAGGGTCGACTTGTGGCAGAGTTGTGTTTCATTTCAGGGCAAAGCTACTCGGTTGTTGGTTAAGGCACCGGTGACATTTGGTTGTGGGAGAGCGTGTTAGTGCATGCCTTCTTTCTCCCCCGATGCAGTTGTGTCGACCGTCCAAAGAGCAGCTTCTGAGGCGGTGCAAGCACCTGGTCCGACAACACTGCTTCCGGGAGATCACCTTCAAGGATCCGCTTTCGGCACTGCGCTACCTCCAGACCGAGCTTTCGGAGACAGTCGATCACTCGAACCCCGAGGAAGAGAGAGAGGTACGGTCTCTTCTTGCATGCCGATCAAATGGATGGATAGATGGACCGTGACAATTCCATTTGGATCGGGTGGTGGATTACACCACCTTTTGTCATTTTCATGTTTTGAATACCACACAAAATTTGCTGGTTTGATGATACGTGAAAAATGACTAAATACAACCACCCTCCAGGTTGTGCAGTTGATTACTCCAGCTTTTGTCATTTTTTTACTTTTTCAATGCCGCACAAAGTTTGTCTGCTTTATGCTACCTGAAAAAATGCTAAATGCTGCTACCTCTAGGTTCTTTGTCATCTGTCACATTCTGTGACCTGCGTTCGTTAGTTAGGGGCATTGAATATTGGTTAACAATACTAATACCATTTTTTAGAATGTAAAACCATGGTTGTGAGACCTGATATCTGGATGACATTGTGTTACTTGGAATTTGTGTTGTGGCTAAAATGAGCTGCGAGGAATTTTGAGACAAGGAAGCCAACTTTTGTATTGCTTAAATGAATTATGTAAGCTCATGAGGGTAAAATGTGAAAGTACTAGCCCGCATTATTAATGACTGAAAAGAAAACTAATTTTTCTTCTGTTTCTCAATTTTGAATAGAAAGGCAGTATCTAACGCGGTCCTCAGATGCATAAAAATAGGCAGTGTCATCCTGCCATTAAAGAGTGTCTCCTTTTTCTAAACATTTGGAAGTTGCTTCTTGGTTGGCTTTTGATTTAAGCTGCAAAATGTCGCCTCTTGCACTAACCACTGGAATTTTTTCCGGGGCAGATATTGATCTTTCTGCAATGCAAGGTAACTTTTGTGGTGCACGAAATGCAGTTTCTTTTTTTCCTTAAAAACACCTATTTACTATTCCACAAAACAACTGGCAAAGTAGTAGAAAAAGGCTAATTTTAATATACCGCATTGAATAGCTAACAAGTCGGGTTGCCACTGTCTCAGGTAGACAGCGGCAGTGAAGAAGTTGTTTGCCGAATTATGTCTTCATGGCGTTTAGTCACGTTTGCGTTGCACATTGCAGTTTCAGCTTCAGGCATCCAGTCTCTTCAAGCTTCCAGATGCAGACCGTGATGAAGTGATGGCTACAACAACTCCACTTGGAGGTAGGTTTTCCATCAGCTGTATTTTTTCCCTTACCTACTCATCTTTCGAATGCATTTGATGAACAACAGTTCTTCCGTAATTACGGGCAGGTCAAGAATGAGCATATTTGCCGATCGTTTATTAAACTCGGTCGTTCTCAACCTCGTGTGAAGCTGGGCCTTGCAATTTAAGCTCTTAAAAATTGCAAACACCACAGAAGGTTGTGCACTTATGTGAGAAAGGATCAAAAAGAATGTAATTTCTAAGAGGTCTGTTAACCTGGTCGTATCATAGCTTATTTCACTTTGAGTATACATTCCAGTAAATTTTTAGAAAATTCAGAAAAACCCAATATTAAAGGCTGCTTCACGCATTTACGTTTGACTGTGCTCGAGCGCATTATGTTCCCTTGAAACTTAACACACTGGCACACTGGTGTCATCTATTATTAAATTAAACATCTATTAAACTATACCTGAAAGATGGTGCTAGTGTGCCAATGTATTCTTTTGTTGCAAGCGATTGCAAAAGAATTCAATGCGCTCAGGCACAGTCAAACGCAATTGTGTGAACCAGTCTCGTTTGCAGTGTTTGTGTCATGGTGGCTGGCTCGTGTAACGAGGAGGGAACGGGTTTCAATGGTTTTCAGAGGGACGCTTTCCTTCTTTTCTTTTCGTCTTCCTTTTGCAGACTCCGGAGATGCGGACTACAGGTTCCAGCTGCGCACGAATCTGTTTGACACGATAGTGGAGTTCTTTCCTGAATCCATGACCCAGCCAAAAGGAAACCTGGTGGACCTGGTTCTGCTATGAAAGCAGGGCCAAGCTGCAGGAACGGTGGTGCAAGGTGAGAACGAAGTACCCCCCAACGAGAGTAGACCCTGAATAGTCAAGGCATTCAGCCGGAACAGTATGAGATTCGAAGCATTTAATGGAGGATGTTACTTCATTGCATACTTTCCTTGATGAATATGTCCCAGAGGTGCAAGTGCAACTTTTCAAATGTATTAATGGCTTCGTGAGTAAACCAATAATTAGGGGTGTGGGAATACTCAAATATGCGAATTTGTCAGCTACGCGCCGACTGCGCGTAGCTGACAAAAGAGCCGTTTTTTTTCTCCCAATGTTAGCGCAGTGATGTTAGACAGACCATGCGAGAAACACCTTTTGGTCCTACCATTTCACAAAAATCTAACGCACAGGTTAGAAAAAATAAAAACAACGAACGCCACAGACCTTGAAGCACGCAGATTTAATCATGATCGTGACACAAGCTAACCTTGAATCACAACCGAAACCTTTCGTTTGCTCCGCTTCCAGAGAGGTATTGTTGGGAGGCTTGAATTCCACGCCATGCCTAGTGCTTTTCACAAATAAAGACCCTCGTTTCAAATTGAAGCGTCGATGTAGAACACTCTTGCGGAAAACAGCGACTGCAAGATCACAAAAAGAAAAGCCACATTAACCACGCCAATAAAAGCAGTCGAATTGTTGTCGTCGTTGATTTGGAACCGCAAGCTGCAAGTTTGGATTCGGAACGAAACAGAACGTAAAAATAGTATGCCTAAATTTGAGAGGGTTTCCAACCGTTCGATAGCCGCGTTTGAAATACGGAATGCGAGAAGGTGACGAAAAGACGAAAGCGTCGATCGGGCAGGCGTAGTTGCTCTTCCGTTTGCTCGCTTTCTTTCCACGCGACAACACAACAGATGCACAATTACGACTAATCTGTGCAGGAGCCGTCTTCGTGTTCTCAGTTTCGCTTGCTCCCTCTTTTAAATCTAGGCTCTCTAAAACAGGATAGATGGACGAAGGGAGGGTTGCATAGTGGCTGTCGGACGGTGACTTGCGCCACCTAACCACATGTTTTTTCTTACATCAGATTATATTGTTTAAGCCTGTTTTGTCAGATTTAACACCAATCCGTTTATTTATATAAAAAATCCCGGGTGCCCTTTTTTGCCCGTAAATATTGAGACCAAACTCACAAAATGCCCCTTTTAAGGAGCATGTTGCGGTGTTAGGTCATGCTTTTAACAAGAAAAAAAAGCATGCGTGGCTGTAACTTTGGTTGTTTTTTTTGTGACGCTTAGGGTTGATAAATTATATTTGTGCCATAAAATTGGATTTTTAATGCCCCACATCCGTCAACTGCTGCTTTTTTTTTTTTTTTTCACTAGACATTTACACTTTTGAGCATTCGTTCCATACGAGATGCATATTCTGCACCAGACACATACTCTACATATACAATATTTTCATTCACAGCACACTTTGAAAATTTCCTACAAGTGATATCACTATTCGATATTCGACTCGATATTTGGCTTTTTTTTCTTAATTCGATTCGGTATTCAATTTGATAACTACTATTCGGTACTCGCACACCCCTTCCAATAATGTTACAATTACTAGCAGTGTATAGTGGTAATCAAGCTTAGCCAGGACACACATTCCAAGTGCGAGTGTATGCTCCAGTGGCGTAGCCAAGAAATATTTCCAGGCGATGTTTTTCTCTGCTCAAGCCAATCGAAAGAAAAAAGAACAAGAGACAGAACGAAATTACACAAATACAATTTTAGTTATTATTTTCCTTTTTCTTAGAAGACAAAAGTTCAACCTTTTTTGGCGCATCTCGTTCGTCCAATCTTTGAAGAGGGGAACTTTGATGGTGAACAACAAAAACATGTAATCATAAAATATAATAATGGGCTATGAATAAAAAAGCCCAGACAGGCTTACAAAATATTCCGGTGCATGCACTTTCTGCGAAACACTCGGGTATCCAATGACTGAAAACTATGGAAGAGTGCCAGAAAATAGCGACGTTTACAATATCATTAAACGTAAAAACTGCAATGCCCACTTAGGTAATGAGCAAGTGAAGCGTCACGCTCATTGTTTCTGCGCGGATCACATTATTCAGAAATGATTGTGCTATTGTCATGTTTTGGGTTCTTCGTTGTCGTTTTACGAGAAGGTGGCGGAGAAAAGTACCAATTTCTATCATTTTGTGGGGTCTAAACATTTAGTGGAAGCCGCCGTTGGTAGATACAAAGAAACGAGGGGACTCTTTCGGGGCTGACCCTGATGTTCCGGTGAATGTTCAGAAGCGCTACCCCTATACTCTGTTCACCCTTAAGCTGAGACTAGAAGCTCTGCTTTCAGCACGAGCTTTCTTCCCTTGCCAACACAAGCTGGAATGCGCAGGTGCGCGCAACCAAAACACTGCAGAAGCCAGCGAGCTTGCGCTGAAGGCGGAGCTTCTAGTTTCAGGTGTGACTTCAGTCCTCAGAGTGTTGAGAACGAACGGTACTCTCCAGCGGTGCTAACGGGCATGGTGGCCAGGATTTGCAGCAGGCAGTTTACATTGGGATACAAGGCCTCCGGGCAAAGACAAGCTGCCCGCACCGCTGAGATGCTCTGAGCGGTACGATCCCTCTACATCTGTGTCCAAACCAGAACTTCCCCAGGCAGCTTATTTAATTAAACAGATGCTCTGCACAGGCTGGAGATTTGCTCGAAATCGAGGCTTGCGGCATGGCGACTGACGTCGTTGGCCCCAACATTGCTCTCGCCTAGGGCGTACAATGCTGCCTGACGTGAATGTGCCGACTCTGGTCGAGGCGTTGATGACAGCCTTGAAGTTGTATGTCAATAATCATTCTTGAAAAAAACCATCGAGTGACAGCTTGGCTTTTGAACTAATTTTGTAGAGTATATATACGTAAAAGAACTTTCGCGACTCATGTGATGAATGCATATTATAAACATTACCCACTGCAGCGATTAAGGAAGTCAACTAAGTACGCTCTTAGTTGACCATGAGCATTTCAAAGTTGCTTCCACGGTGCATATACTGATGCTTTTCTCTGGCTTTTTTTCTTCTTTATTTTTTTTTTTTTTATTAGGAGGGGTGTTTTTGTTTTTTTTACATTTTGGTTGGTGTGTTACTGAAACTAAAGGAGTACAGGCGAGTAAACACTAAAAAAAAGAAAAGACGAGACAAAAAAAAAAAAGAAAAAGAAACCTTAGCTGTTTGTCATTTTGTCATCCTGTTTTCTCCTCATTGTAGAGTTTGCAAAGTCAGAGCAGTGCTATTTTATAATTTTGTTTTGCTTCCCTGAAATTGTCGACGGGTCCGTGAGACTCAAAGGGTCTCAAGGACCCGACTCTAGTGAAGCCGCCTGCGTTCTCCGAGGAGAGGCCAGCATCCTTCGAAATCAGGATTTCGTGGCTTTCGTGACGTCGGGAGCTGAGTCATTCGGACCTGCGAGTCTGAAGAAAGGCTTTGGTTACTAACACGGCCAAGTTTGACGAGAGCTCTTCGAAGAGCCGGAGCCGGAGTTGCGTTTCTCACACAGTCTATGGATAGTGTCGTCATCTTCGTTTTGCTTTAGAACGTTGTGGGCCCGGCCCCTCGCCGTAGTGGGTTGACGAACAGAAAGACAAACGCATAGGATTTTTAATGCCTCGAAAATACGGCGAGGCACAAAAGAAAAGGGGGGGGGGGGGGGGGACATTGGAAAGGGGAAAACCATGAAATTTCGGGGGGTGTTTTAACCCTTGGACACACCCCTGGCTATGCCACTGGTATGGTCTAAGCGCAGACATCTATATGTTTTTTTTTTTTTTAATTTGAACGAGGTCACCATTCTCGACAGAATTCCAGTGCCGTTCCTATTGGGTCTTCTAGGCACTGTTTCTCTCCTTCAAAAAGCGCAGTCTAATAAGCCTGGGGACGTAAAGTCGGGAACCATAGAAATGTTATCATTGTTGGCACCCTCACCAAGTTCCAACATTTTGTTGACGAAGTTTGTAAGCAAAGTTGGTTTCTGGACAATATCCAGATGACGCTGCTGCACAGACTGGTCACAATAACCTCGTGTTTTCTTACAGGTTCGCAAAGGCTGCCGGAATCCTGCTCCAGCGTTTTCCCCACCGCCCTCGTCGGAAAGACGTCAATCATGAACACTAGTCCCTCTTGCTGTTACATTTCGGGCCATTTTTGGAGCTGACCCTTCCGTTTTAAAAGAGAGATCTCTTCTTTCTCTTTCTTTCCCCTAGTGTAATATAGTAGACATTATTTTCTTCTTCCCTATCAGGTTTTATGAAATCTAGACTTTCTAAGGCATAGGAGTCGCTTAGAGAAAGCCAATGGATTCTTTGTGCTTCAACGGAAACCTCTTGGAAGTAGCTAGAGCTGTACTGAAAGTCTTCTTCGTTTTTTGCTACAGTCTTTTCCTCGGAATGTGCCTCGTGTCGAAGGAATCGGAAGGCTTCGAGAGTGTAAATACAATATATTTTGTACATATAAAATGGAATGGAGGTACTGCTTCTTTGTGGTGCGTCGCGTGCTCCAAGCTTGGATGGCTTGTGATCTCTTGCTGGGTTCCTGGTTGGATTGTCTGCTCTTATTTATTGCACCTTTTAACGGCAAGGCGACTGAAGAAAACTAAGTTATGTGTGCTTGCAAGGTTTGAGTTGTTCTCAGAGCTCGGCACTCTTTTTAATGTTTCTTCTCTCTTATTGTTTTGTTTTTAGTAGAGATGTTTTTTTTTCTTCTGTGTTGTATGGTGTCTATCTGATGTTTCAGCTAAGACTAAAATATTTCTATCTATAGGATAGTTGAGATAAAAAGAAACATGTTTGAGAAAAACTGCCACCCACGGCATACATCAGGGATTGCAGAAAGCGAACTAATTAGATAAAAAATCATGTGAAATTTACTGATTAACTTTTTAATTAGTGAGAGTGAACATATGGTTTCAATTCGAAACTTCCCGAGCGTCATCGAAACCCCCTAGATAAGTCAGTTTTTGGAAGACTTAAAGCATGTGTGAAGTGCACGAGCATGCTAAATTTGCTGCTCTTACAACTTGCAGAAGGCTGGCAATATGAATATGTGGATGATAAGAATATGCGCGTTTTTGCATCACCAGAATTCTGCATAGGTGGAGACTTTAGCACACCCCCACGCTTCACACAGTATTTGCCTTCCTAAAATTGACTGATTTAGGGGTCTTTGATGACAGTCAGCAAATTTTTTTTTGCAAACATGTTTATTTTCACTAATTAAAAAGTTAATTTGTACATTTTTGCTTATTATTTATTTAGGTAGTATGTTTTTTTGTTTTGTTTTTTTACAATCCCTGACGTCCACCATGACTAACAGTTTGTTCCCAAATTTTTTTTTTTTTTTCAACCATTTTTTTTGGTAGGAAGTTTTTAAAGTCTGTGCTGAAACACCGGTTATTTAGGTAGATTTCAAAAGCAGTCGGTTTCTGACAATCGTGCAGAGCAAGCTTGTTTAAGTTGGATGTGTAGTGTACTTTTTAATTGCAACTTAATTGTTTATAGCAAGAAACCAAAATGCCCAACTTTTTGCACTTTCTTCTGTTCCTTCTTTTTTTTTCTTTTTTTTTTTTTTAGTGGGTTTTATCTTTGAGCTTTTTGTCGCTTGGTCAGAAAAAGTCTCAATAAATAATTTTTCATTTATTTTTGCCCGGAGGCAGTTCTGTTCCGTTCTTTTGTCTTGTTTGGAATTCGTTGTAGTCGGTGCTTTTTGCGGCACCCGTAGTCACAGACGCGCCCGTGTATGAGGCACTCTAGATGGGGAGGCATCCTTTAGGCCCTTTGCAAAAAGCCGCGCGACGAATTATGGGAGTCCTCAGTACGCCCCTTCCATCGTCTTTCCTCCGGCTACCACGTGGCGTACGCGAGCACGCATCTGAGTCGGACGACGAGCGCTCGAAAATGTGGGAGAGGGTATCGCGTTGTTAAAGGGATGGTGAACCGTAATTTGGATTTCAAAAAAAGAATGCTGGAGATGTATGCGGGACGCTACAATCCCTGCAACACTACTAGTAAGGCGATATCTCAAATGGACGGCCGTATTTTTGGAAAAAGAAGTCGAGATTGAACCAGGCCGACGAGGCGCGTGACCCCTCAAGGTCCCTCAAGGCCGCGAGGCGAAGAAGACGTGAGGACCGTTCCCTCTCCTCCTCGGAGAAATTAACATGACTTCAACATTCGTGCCAAATGCGCCTATTTTTTTTTTTTTTTTTTTTTTTTTTTTTTAATACGGTCATCCGTTCGAGATAATCGCCGTATGAGTGATGTTTTGGTGTTTCTAGCATCCCGTTGCACGCTTTTGCCGCGTGTTTTGGGGAATCCAGATTTCGGTTCAGCATCCCTTTAGCTAGCTCCCGAGACTGCCCCTTTCTGCGCTTCCGTAAAAATTTCAACGTGTTCTCAACGGCAAGTCTAACGACTTACACAGGGTTTTAAAGGCATACTGAACCGAAATTTCGAGCTCGCTAAACAAGGCCGGGCGGATGGGCGGGAAGCTGCAAAACCAAAAAACACCACTCATACGGCGATATATCTAACGGATCGCCGTATTTTTCGGAAAAGAAGTGCGCGATTGAACCCGGCCGACGAGGCCGACAAGACAAGGCACGTCACAATTCAGATTCTCTCCTCCTCGCTACGTCCCGTCAAGCTGGTGAACCGAAGCGAGAAGGAGAGAAGCGAGGCCGCTTCTCCTCATTCTCAAATTCTCTCGGAGGGCAGTTACGTCAAAGAACTCGCTTGATCGCGCCCTTCTTTTCCAAAAGTACGGCCATCCATTTGAGATATCGATGTACGAGTGGTGTTTTGGAGTTCGTAGCGTCCCGTTCAACACTTCTGCAGCCTTACTTTGCGAAATCCAAATTTCGGTTCAGTAGAACTTGTCCGGCAACTGACGACGAACCAGTGGAAAACATGTCTTCAGTACGTTGCCGCCAGCCTCCGCAACGCTCCAGAAACGCCTTTTTGCGGTATGCAAGATGGTCGTTAAAAAGTTGATTTTATTTGGCGGAGGAAAAGTGCAATATTTGTTCGATGTATTGGCATCACTGATTCACATTACTAACTAACGAAAGCATGAAAAGCGCATATTTTCGGTTTTACATGTGTAAACAGTGGTAAATATTACATAAATAAATAAAATAAACTAGTTTCTAAATTATTTCTTTCCCTAAATTCGAAATATTCGTGTAGAAGCCGGGCAACACTGTCCAGAACTTGAACTTCTTCGAACTTTAGTGAAAGTTCAAAGGTTCGGCGAACCAGCCGATCTTGAGGGTGACGTCAAAATCGAGGTTCGACGAAAGTTCACAACATTCCCACCAATGACCTTGGAGCCTACAGCTTTTGCCTCATTAGGACCGCTGGGGCTCTAAACTCGTCAAACACAAAGTTGGGGCCGAAAGTTGACAGAGTGGATTCCGTATGGTCGTTTAAAGAGATGGTGAACCGAAATTTGGATTTCAGAAAAACGATGCTGGAGATGTAGGCGGGATGCTACAATCCCTACAACACTACTAGTAAGGCGATATCTCAAATGGACGGCCGTATTTTTGAAAAAAGAAGTCGAGATTGAACCAGGCCGACGAGGCGCGTGACCGTCAAGATACCTAGTTTCCTCCTCTCTTTGGTTTACCCCCTCAAGGCCTCGAGGCGCGAGGCGGAGAAGACGCGAGGCCCTTCCCTCTCCTTCTTGGAGAAACATGACGTCAACATTCCTGGCAGATGCGCCTCTTTTTTTTTTTTTTTTTTTTTTTTTTTTTTTAAATACGGTCATCCGTTTAAATATCGCTGTATGAGTGATGTTTTGGAGTTTGTAGCATCCCGTTGCACGCTTTTGCCGCGTGTTTTGGGGAATCCAAATTTCGGTTCAGCATCCCTTTAAGCGACGCGTGTTCTTTCCTTTTCGTCACTCACCCGTGAACAAGGGACCGAACTGGTCCCGAAACGTCGGGTAAATGTTTATTAAATTTTTGGTTAGAGTCCCTATTTTTCGCTTCAAGTTGACGGAGTGCACTGATTGGACAATCACGACGATGACTTCGCGCTTTTTTCGCCGAGGTCTATTCGGTGCGCTTCGCGGACTTTCGGTTCCAACTTTGCGTTTGACGAGTTTAGGGACGCACGCAGCCTGGGGGGTTTTCCCCTTTGTGAACTGGTACGGGTGGCTACCACCATCTATCGGACGGTGGGACGGTGGAGACAGCCGTTTCTGGCGTCTTGGGTTGGCGAGTCCGGCAAATTCCGGCATCTCGGCGTACAGCAACACCGAGCAACACCTCGTACAGTCGGCGGCAACCCTCTCCCTCGGCACAGCGTCGAGAGGAGGTGTTGGTCAAGAGAGCGAGATGCGCATGCGTTCTCGCGGACGCTGGATTTGACGCTGTAGGCGCACTGTCTAATGCAAATGAGCACCGAAAGGGGAGTTGACTATTCCACCTTTCCCTCGGAGAATGTGCTTGACACACAAACATGAAATGGGAACTGCCGATTGACATCATTTAGATAGCACGGAGATTATGTTTTGTGCGAAAACACCGAACACGAGCTGGGTCTGCTTGTATCCAACCAATGTTAGATACAAAGTGTCGAACTTGAATAGAATTTTTGCTAAATTACCCAGGCTCAGGCAGTGCGGGCGAGTGTTGTTACATGCGCTGCACGTACTGCCTTCTGAAGCAGTAGCTGTTCTAAAGTAAAAATACAAAATAGATGGCACTCAGCACGCGCGTTCATCAACATTAAAGCCTGGTTCAGACAGTTGCGGTTGACTGCGTTTGACTGCGTTGCGGCAGCGAGAAACCAGGACATTCCTGCTGCTTATATCGCGTGCCAAGATGATTCCTTGGATTGGATTCCACGCTTCATACGAAGCACAGATGTGCCGGTGACTCGCTTTCGGTTCTCGCCGCAACGCAGTCAAACGCGTGTCCCAGCATTTCTTTATTATTTTTTTTTTATGCTTTGGCAATCTAGCAAGAGGTCTGTCGGTGTCTCGCGAAAGATTCTGAAAACGTCACCTCATTGGAGGACACTCATTCGTTTAATGGTAAAAACTATTACGACATTTATCACAGTGGAGTGCCGCCTAGCAGACGATGTACCTTCAGCCTTTTTCCGACTTGTCTTACAATTTTATTTATTTAGTTTCAAATTTTTGTCTGGTGCCTTCGAAGACCAAACACATGCAAGTAAATGTTTGACTTATACCGAACGTAGACATTCACATTCTTGTTTGCGAAAGGGTGTGTTTGTGTGCGCGCTGATCCTTTTTTATCAGCCCGAGTCAGGGGCTGACGCTTCGCCAGAGCCTGCCAGAACGCAGACGGCTAGCTGTCTCCGCAGAGGCTCGGTGTTGGTCGTTTCTAAAATCTCGGCTCTCCGTCCAGACAGCGTCGAGTTATCGCTCCCACGAGCGGCCGAGATAAGGGGGCTGGACGGGACGCTCGATAAGACGTTACCCAAGAACGTGGTCAAGGTGACCTTTTTTCCGCTTTTCTTTCTCGTTAGTTTTACAAGTTTGCGATTTCAACCCACATTACCTGGATTACGCAACTTCCGTTTCACTTCAGGTCCGACCGGAGGCGATTCTACGATCCGAAGGTAGCCGTTCTAAGCTAACGTTACTAGATAAGAGCTTCGTACGAGTAGCGACATTCTTTAAAGCGCCGAATGCGTGACGGTGCAGGTTTTAGGAAGCGAATGGCGGAACACATCAGAGGTTTGAACTGAACGTCGCTTATTTGTTCCATCAGAATGTGTTTTGTCATTTCTCTTGGTTGTCGTTACTTGTAGAAGAAGTATCAAGCGACTTTAGTTCAAGCTACGCCAAAAAGTGCATCGTCACGGCGCTTGTCGTCTTTGTGCGTTTACTCTCGCCGGCTAAACCAAGCGTATGCACAGTGTATGTGCCGCTATCCTGCGTTTTTCTTTTTCTTTTCTTTTTTTGTGCGTGATTGGTTTTGGTTGGTGACATCAAACGGACAAAGACGATCAGCGCCGTGAATGCACTTTTGGCGCTGACTTCATCAAAGCACGCGTGCACTAGCATTTCTAGCATTTTCGACGTAATATATCGAAATGAGATCACGGCGCAGACGCTGATTGGACGCGAGTTCTGCGTCAGCATTCGGCTGGGCCTCGTGTCCAATGAACGCGTCGAAGGACGCTCGGCGTCGGGCTCGGGCGAGTTTGATGACGTCACGTGGAGAGAGGGGAGGCTGTTCACGTGGCTTTGGGCATTCTGGTGGTGTTGCTTTTACCCTTGAGCACCGCCTAACGTCATACCGATTGACAATCTCGACACGCATTGGTTGTACAATGGACTTCGTCAACGGAGGTAATTAAAGAGTTTTCGTAGATCGTTTCCCCTACTTCGCTATACGCTCTCCGCAACAAAAGGGAGTTTTTGTAGACCGCGTTGCCCCCTCCGCTAAGCATTCCGCAACGAAGAAGTTGCTACTGCGCCTGCGCGCCGATAGCCTTGACTGTAGAGTTCCCGGTATCGTAGCGGGTTGCGCAGGGCCTTGCGGGACGGTGGAAACGATCTACGAAAGCTCCCTATTAGCAACATACAACTCCAGAGGATGCTGGTCCACGACTCTGAAAGGCTCTTCTTCGTTCTTATTGCAGCCGAGAAAAAAAAAAGAAAATTCAAGTTTCCGCCATCATACGCCGTAGTATAGGGTCAATCCATCAAAATCAATCTCGGACAAAAGGAATGCGTGAGAATAAGTGAAATGTTGCACGAAAACTTAAATGCGCTGTTTTCAGGTGGAACGTTCCGTCCTAAACAGCACCCAAACCCGGCATGTCTGTCCCGACAGCAGGAGTCGATATCGGATTGATTCCTCAACGATCCGACACGCGATTCCCGTGCGTGACCAAAGCTTTTGCCAGAGTCCTAGGTCGTACGAGACCGTTTTGCTTCCATTATTTATTATTAGGAGGATAAATCGGTACCCAATGTTTTTCTTCTGGCTGCGCAGCCTATGTTGGGCCAATAAAGGAGCGGGGCTTTCATTTTTCTATAAACTTTTTGCGTGATCTAAAGAAACGACATTTTTACCTTGAAAAAAAACTTTCAAGCTCCTCGATCACTCCTCTTGATCTTATTTTATTACCTTATTCGCGTGTTTTCATTCTGCGGTCGTATACGCAACTGTCGACGCGCGCAGCTGACTTGTGAATGAGAAATCTTCCCACGTGATGTCACGATGCCGTTAGTCCTGAATAATTGAGACTTGTCTCAATCATTCTGATATGAACGCGCGGAGTGGGTCGCGCGTACAATGCACATTCATAACCGCGCACGCATAACGCATGACCGACACATTCTGATCGCTCCCGAATTTATCCGAATAATCAAAACAAACGTAAAATGCGCCTGTTTTTTTTTTTTTTTCATGTAATTAAGCATTTATATACTGCTTTAGCTGGAGCGCTTTCAGATCGCTCTTAATCGACCAACGGATGTTCTTATTATTTGTCTATAATAAACAGGCTCGTGAGCACGGTTATAAATTATCAGATCAACTTTAATTTTTGATACGTACGCTTCAGTTGACAACTCTTGCGCCAAGAAGGAGGGAAAATTATTTCCAGACAAACCCGTCGCCATTCCCGCGGCAGCATGGCGTTGAATTCCATCAGCACCGGCATCCTGCAGACGAGGCTTTCTATTGTCTGCTTCGCTATGCGGTGTCAACTGCCCCGACGACAAACAAAGCGGGGGGCCATTCGATACTGGTGCGAAACTCCCGCCAACGTCAGCACTTTGCAGCATCTACGCCCGCCACCGTGGCGTTCCCTTCGGCTGCAATCAGTGACTGCCCGCATCGTTTATCTGCGCACTCAGGTAATGTCTGAGCTTTATTTACATACATTTTTTTTTTCAAGTTTTATAGAGTTACGCGAGGAGCTGTATTTGTTACGTGGTGCTTTGGCATTGGTAGTACGTCCCCAAAAATGTCTTCGGCGCGTGCATATTCACTGGCGCCCATAGTTGTGCCTTGTGCGCTATGTGGTCAAGTGCGTGCTGGGAGCAGCGAGCGTTCACCATGACTCCTTTGGGACGGCTCTTGGCGAGCTTCAAAGTGTTTTCCGCTTTGGGCGGGTGGCGGATCTGTTAAGAGCCATCCGAAGTAAATCTAATACCGCTCGACTGTATACCTACGGGTGGGGTTGCGCAACGACCGGTGAGTGCGCATAGTCACATGACACGCCCACAGCTCTGCAATGGCTCGTGGCACTATTGCGTTAGAAAGCAGTTTGTCCAAGTGTTGGGGAACAGTATTCACAGGCACAAAGTAAGGCAAGAAAAGCGTCGGACATGAGTGCTAATATATCAAGTATAGGCCGCGCAAGGGCGATAACGCGTCGATAAGAAACCGTATCCACCGTTTACCAAGAATTCCGTTAAGCTTCTTATGGGTCAATGCTCGGCCGCATCTGCTGCTCGCACACGAGACAGTATAATACAGAAACCGAAGTGGGCTCTTCTCCCTTATCCTCCATACAGTATACGGATCGCGGAGTTTTATAACTCTCGGGGCCCTTGAGGTCTTTATAAGGTGAAAAAAACTTGATCATTGTAAAAGGGAAGTTATGGGGTCTGTTCGAGAAGTCAATCGCGCCTACGACCGAAATATAAGAAGGACATTTTAAAATCGCTGCTAAACAGACACACGAATTACTTTTTCATGCGCAGACAAATGTTACAATATGAACTTTCCTCAACTAAATTCGGTTGGCGCAATGTTGATGCCATGAGACTCTTTTTAAGTGAGTTGCGCGTTGGTACGTCGTCCCACCAACGCACTGTTTACAAACAAGCCCACGTCTGTCCGTATAGGATTCCGGAGTGGACAATGCGCGTGCGCAGAAACCAGATTCACCCTACCATCCGATAAACCAATCAACCAGCTCCAAAAGTGCACCGTCACGGCGCTCGTCGCCTTTGTGCGTCTGCCAACGGCTGTGCCCTTTATGACTGGGTGGTAGCTTGCGCCAGCACTGTGCACGATTTAACGCACAAAGTCGGTGAGCGCCGTGACGATGCACTTTTGGTGCTTCTTGATAGTTGGCTGCATCGGTCGGACTTGTGGAGTATACGGGAGTTTGAGCCCATCTCTTTTAACAGCCTAGAGCGTGAAAAAGAAAAAAATACTAACGCTTTATTGCCTTTGTTCGCGCACGCTACTTCGGAGTCTTCGGAGATCTTCGTTCGCCGAGATCGAAGGCCCAAGTTGACGGACGGAAAGAGGGGAACAGCACCTGATGGCTAGCGGGCACGGAATCGGAGCAAGGTCGACAGCTACACGACTACCTTTAATTGGATTACTCGAGAGAGTGAGGCCAAAAATGAACCCCCGAAGGTCGATGCCGTCCTTCGGTTCTGGTCCCGGTACACGTCCCTTATCGCCGCCGAGTTCGCCGCTCACGCCAGAGCCCGCCGTCAGAGCTGTGAAAAGGCGAGCAGAAGATAAGGGGAGACGCTCTTCAACTTTCCCGGGGGTCTTTTCCCGATTAGATAAGACACACCGTGTGACTCGTCCGTCAGCTCTAGGAATGCCTCGTCATTGCCTCCACCTTACAATCGAAAGAACGTAGCCGCGGAAACACCAAGAGGCTCGTTCGATTTACCCGCACCTCCTGCACCGGTGCAGAAAAGTACCTCAATACGCATACCGGAAGTGCACTGCCCTACACTTTTCTGCGCCAGTGCAGGAGGTGCAAAACATTTCACTGTCCATAATAAGTGGGGCAAAATCTTACCACGAGCCAACAGCCGCCGCGGCGTGCGCGAGTATACACGCAACGAAATTGACATCATTTTCTCCCATTCACGCTTGAGATGACAGTGAAATGTGTGGGATCCGGGGAAAAGGAGAATAAAGACAGGCTTTTCATCTCCACTGTGGAGTCTGGTGATAAAAGGTAGGGTGCCTAAATGTCCGTATGTTTGAGGGTGAAGACATCCATTGTTGCCCTGAATGTGCCAGCGCGTGACGCTCTCGCGCACTCGGTTTGTGACTTGGGCGCTAAAATGGGTAAATGCATTAAAAAACGATTGGGCGGGAAAATGGCTGAGATGTCACCACTCAGGCAAAAGCGCGCGTGTGTATGAAGGCACTCTAATAAAAGGTAGGCAATTAATTGACGTAACAAACACCGTAGCGTTCACTTGTGGAGATGAAAATCTTGCTTTATTCTCCTTTTTGTCCGGAGCCCGTATACATTTCACTGGGGGACTATGACGTCAATTTCCTTGCGTGTGCTCGCGCATACCTGCGGCTACTTGGATCGTGGAAAGATCGCGCGCCACTTATTACGGACACTAAAACGATTGGTTCAGTATCCCTTTAAGTGGCGTACACAAATTCTATAAGTGCATACTCCGTTTCATACTCAGTGTATACAACGCTATCAAAACTGCTGGCGCGAACATGGGGTTTGATCTCGCAGATCAATGCGAATGGGTGAAGATTGACAAGTGGCAGCCGTAGTAATATTGTATATATACCGGGTGTTTGGCCTGGGGGACATTATGTGGGTGGCGAATCTTTGCGATAAGTCGGATAATTAACTAAAACTTCCTTTTTTAATTGGTAAAAATTATGGTTTCAATTAGAAACATGCTGAGTATAATCGAAAACCACTATATATCAGTCAATAGACCTATTGCTATGTTACCCAAGCAACAAGGAGAATGCAGGGATTGGTGTTCCACGCGCCGCACGTGCTGGCCTCGCCAGTAGTAACTTTTCTAAATCAAAAACCTAAAACAAATTTTATTTTGCACGCGCGTTCGTCAACGCTTTATTTTGGTTATCTACTTCGAATCTTTTATACGAGGAAGGCGCGCGGGTGTGGCCCGTGGAACACCAATCCCTGCATTATTCTTGATGCTTGGGTAATATAGCAAATGGAACGACTTGAAGCTCGTGGGAAACTCGGGGTGCGCCAAAATTACCTCTCGTGCGTATAGGGGGTATTCACTGGCGGCCATATCCGTGTGCGCTGCTGCTCAGCGCGTGCTGACGGCGAGCATCCGCTTTCCTTTTGGAGCGTGCATTTAGCACCATCAAGGTTGCCGGTCTTAGCAGGCTATTAATGTGAGCTCGTTCTGAGCATGCGCTCTAAACAGCACCCACAAATATGGCGTCCAGTGAATACTCCCTATAGGGAGTATCCACTGGCGGCCATAGCTGTGTGCGCTGCTGCTCAGCGCGTGCTGACGGCGAGCATCCGCAGTCCTTTTGGAGCGTGCATTTAGCGCCATCAAAGTTGCCGGTCTTAGCAGGCTATTAATGTGAGCTCGTTCTGAGCATGCGCTCTAAACAGCACCCACAAATATGGCGTCCAGTGAATACTCCCTATAGGGAGTATCCACTGGCGGCCATATCCGTGTGCGCTGCTGCTCAGCGCGTGCTGACGGCGAGCATCCGCAGTCCTTTTGGAGCGTGCATTTAGCGCCATCAAAGTTGCCGGTCTTAGCAGGCTATTAATGTGAGCTCGTTCTGAGCATGCGCTCTAAACAGCACCCACAAATATGGCGTCCAGTGAATACTCCCTATAGGGAGTATCCACTGGCGGCCATAGCTGTGTGCGCGACTGCTGAGCTCGTGCTGATGGTGAGCTTCCACAGTTCTTTCGCCACGGGCATTCCGCACCATCGAGACTGCCGGTCTTAGCAGGCTATTAATGTGAGCTTGTTTCGAGCATACGCTCTAAACATCGCCCTCAAATATGGCGTCCAGTGAACACCCCTTACAGGAAGTATTCACTGGACGCTATATTTGTGGGTGCTGTTTAAAGCGCATGCTCAGAAGGAGCTCACATCAATAGGCTGCTAAGACCGGCACTCTCAATGGTGCGGAACGAACGTTGCAAAAAAACTGTGGAAGCTTGCCATCAGCATGCGCTCAGAATTCGCGCACACAGATATGGCCGCCAGTGAATACTCCATAGATAGAGCCACTAAATAAGCTGCGCTTAGAGTATCGGCACTCCGTTCCCCGACATTGTTGTGGGCGCCGCCATTTTGGCTCGTATGCAAAACAGACGCCACTGCCGATCGTCATGATTCAAAAGTGCAACATCCTCAGCATTAGATTCTGTGTTAGGAAGGTCATGTAATATTGCTTTGCTCTGTCGCGAACGGTTTAAACATTTGTGGAGGTCGGAAAAACATTTCCTGTGATTTCAGATAAAGCTTCAGATAACTGGCAACCATGATTTTAAGACACAATATGGCCAAGTGTCGTTACTCTGCAGCGTAGCTTATTTAGTGGCACTATCCCTAGAGTAGTGGCGGAACGGGACGATAATCTAATGATTCGCGTTTGTCTACGTCTTGCTTTGCGCCTGCTGCACGAGTGGTCACTCTGATGCGCCCCGCGAGTTTCCCACGAGCACCGTGCGAGCTTCACGTCGTTCTACAATTGACTGATATAGTGGTCTCATTTGAGGGTGATGCTCAGAGCGCACGCTCAGAACGAGCTCAGATTAATAGACCGGCAATATTGATGGTGCGGAACGAACGTTGCCAAAAAAACTGCGGAAGCTTGCCGTCAGCACGCGCTCAGCTGCCGCACACAGCTATGGCCGCCAGGCCGCAGAACGAGCACTCGCGCTAGAAATGTACGTCTCAAAGCCAGGACTGCGGGCTAGCTCGCGCTCGTAGATAGCGGGGAGATGTTTTGGTGGTGCCCTCGTATGATTACCTCTCGTGACGTCATTACCTTACGAACAACAAGTTCGATGGTGTTTGTCATGAGCATGGTGGAAGCTTGAAATCATAGCGCTCTCAAAGCAACACTGGCAACACCGTCAAATTTAGGTTCTTACATTCCTCTTATTTCTCTCGATGAAAAATCCTTTGCTGACGTCATAGTCAGCATTCGCCCAATCATGGAAGGCTGACCACAGCGACGCTTTCGATTGCGCACGTCGCCGGAGCGAAGGGATCAAAATTCACAATACTCGATTACACTATGAAAAAGAAAAGATTTTAAATTCTAATTACAATAGGGCAATCAAAGCACACATCATAACCTAAATCTATCTATCTTCTTTTTTTTTTTAAAGTCTATTTTTTTGCTTAGTTTTGCTCAGATAGTCGATGTGCAGGCGTAGTGTTTGTGCTGCAAGCCTCGCTCTATCCGCTAGCGGAGTCAAAACTAAAAAAAAAATTATAATTACATGATGCAAAAAAAAAAAATTAAATTGCGATTACAATGTCAAAGGTTAACGAATACAGGCTACCTTTAGTCAAGACTAACGGTCCACAATTACACATATAAGTAAAAAAAGTAATTAGATACCACTGCAAATGGCAACCCCTGCCTCGTTATTCACAAGCTCCGGATATTCAATTACCGAGCAAAGTGGGCATTTTCAAGAACTTTGTGCATGCTTTTACGGATTTCGTTTCTACTCTTATCTAGTCCTGGCTGCGTTTATTGTCTGGTTCGAGTCATTATCAGCACTTACAGAGCCCCCTTTTAGTAATAAATTAAGCAACGCGGCAGGCGGGCGAGCAGACGACGTGGCAGCACACGGCTTATCTGCTCTCGAGTTCGGGTAGCCTGAAAACGAAGGTCGACGAACAGAATATTGGCTAGACAAGCAGTCTCCAAGCATCGGGAACAAAGATGGTCCGACGAGTGAACGATAAGGACCGAAGCCGACGCTCCCGAGTTCATCGAGGCCGTGAATGTCGTGCGGTCGGGGGCAAGAGGCTGTTTGCGTGCCGTGTTTCGTTTTAGGCAAACAAGTGTTTGTTTGTTTGTTTTACGTCCCCCATTCCTTAGTCAGCCGAGTACGGGATACCGAAGCGGTGTTCTCCACAAAATGCGTCTACAGCGTCTACAGAGATAACAAGCACGTGATATATATATTTTTTTTAATGCCAATTAACAAAAGTGCAAATCACACCATCGTTGCAGTTTTGACGGGATTCCTGCAGTTTCGGGTATCGTATTTTTCGGTGTTAATGTTTTTTTTTATTTTTTTATTTTTGTTATGCGTTTTTTACAAATGTGCAACTTATTTGCGTTTCTGTCTTGATCGAAACTAGGGACGGGGGTTATATTTTTCGTTCGTCTCGTTGGCAAGAATATTGAAATTGGCTGCTGTTGCATATATCGTGATCACAATACAGACACGCGGGCTCATCAACGCCATTACCACGGTGCGATATTGCTTGCGATTACCCAGTGGCGACGCCGCACATGCGGCAAGAAGAGCGTGTTGGAAGTTGCAATCTCCGATGTCGCAATTAAAATCGATCCATGTGGATCGTGCCGGGGTGCGACTTATAGAACGGGAAATACGGCATTTGGTTGCCGCATCTCATGTGCACCCCAAAACGAAACCAGGGGGCCGCAAAGAACCGAATATTTCGATCGATATCTTGAAAATCCGATCTAGGAGTGTGTCGTAAACCCTATTTTTTTTTTTTTTTTTAGGTTTATTTGTTTAATCTTTTTAGACGGTCTTTCTCTCCCTCTCTTTCTCAAACTAACGATAGTAGCAATCGCCATTCCACTCATGCGCGCCTACAAAAAAAAAAAAAAAAAGCAAAATTTTCAGAAAAAAAAAAAAACACGAAACTTGTTTGCTGCCCATTTGTGCTATTCGCAATAAGTGGGAAAGTGTCTACATTATGCGAAAAAATCTCGACCAAGACAGCGCTTATCGCCTTCCCATTCCACCTCCTCTTCTGCATTTTTTGTTATTTTCCAGGGCGTTTTACCAATGTGTTACGCTTGCTGCTTACAAGAAAAACTGTTGCGCAATTTCAATGGTTGAATTCAACGACTTACTAAATATTCACTCATTAGACGCATCCGTCAATACCGTTGACGCATCCAAGTAGACAAAACATGGCGGCTCCTAAAAGGTTGTCGCTGCTCTCCAGCGCCCTCACTGGGCTCTCCGGCGCCCTCTTCCCCGCGAGGGGGATCTCGACGTGTAAATGCAGGTCCATGTGCGTTTCGTTGAGTCCCCGTCGAGCGCTTTGGCGATAATTCCATTCGGCCTCGAACTGTGCAGCCGGTGACATCGTCGCTTCTGACCATGTCCGACAAGAAAACGACGTTCTCCGAGGACGGCCTCACGGCCCAACACCTCATCGGCTCGGGCGATGGGCTCACCTACAAGTACGTAGGCTACCTTCCGCATAGACCCGCCGTCGTCAACAAGCGGTGTTACTTCGCTGGCCTTGCTGGGGGGAAACAAAAACAAATTATTTTTTCGGGCTTTTCTAGTTCCTCCTCTTTTTATTTGTTTATCTGTTTTTGTTTTTCCTCGGGCGAGTTACCTGTCTGAGAACTGCGTAGCGTGTGGCGTGAGCACATCGTTTGAGCGTTGGCCAGGTTTTGGTTTTATATTTTCTGCGATTAAATTTTTCTACCTGTGCCAGCGGTTGCGGGCTTTAGTTGTCAGTTTGTAATATTTTCTGATGCGTGTTAATCAGAATTTTATTTTTTCGCTCTGGGCACTCCTTTTGAATAGCCAATGTGTTGTGTTAAATAAGCTCTTTTTCTTTTTCTTCTCTCTCCCAAAAACAGGGTCTTTGAACTGATGATCTCAATAAAAAAAAAAAAATGAGGAGGAGGGCAACTGATTAGTGACCGGTTTATTCGTTGCTTCGTTTCCTGTTTTCTTCAAAATATGGGCGTCGTTATGCGAGGCTGGTGATCGTATCGACAGGGCTGGACCTCTGTGTGCTTGACAGCGCTATTAGAAAGATCTAAACCTATAAAAATTAAAATTACTTTTTTTTTTTTAATGGAATGGAAGATATATTTTGCAACCGAGAAAAGACTGGTCACGTTGTGTCGAAATAGTGGAATAAAAGCCAGCGAAAAAAAAGTGCTACATCATGTCGAAACCTTTTCTCTTTGTTCTAAATTTGTGTTCCTCTTGTTCCGCGGAACAACTCGCTTTGCATGCCCCACCAATGAATGAGACGAGCTGCGTTTCCTGCCTCGCAACTCTGTAACCTCTGTCTGTAACCGAGAATAATCCAGTTATGCTCGGTATGTCTTCTCTTCCGCCTTGACAATTTGTCAACACATTGGCTTTTTTTTTTATTTTAATTTTTTTTCGCAAGTTGCGTGTCTGTGCAAAGAGCTGCCGAAAGGTTATGGCTGAAAATAGCGGGTCTTGGAACCAAGTTTTGGCATACTTGCGCCTGCGTTCTCAGCTGCAGGCGCAAGTATGCCAAAACGTTTTTTTTTATAAGCGCTATATTTGTTTTTATCTTAAAAACTGTAGTAAAAAAAAAAAAACAAAAAAAAAAACGGGTCCTTGTTTTTTTTTTTGTTTTTTTTTCTTAGGAATCACTCATTGCCTCATTTCCCTACATGCCAAAAGCCAAGCTTCTTCCACCGACAACCAAATCTTCTGAGAGCTACCGGAACTGCTGGAACTACTTCATGTGGCTTATGAACAGTGCGCAAAACTTGAGCTTTTTTCTTGGGGTGAAAACGACTCACGAGTTAGTACATTTATGAATTAAATTCAAAAATTTCAAACATGGTTTCCAGATATATGTAACAATACCCCGTCTGGCATCACAATAAATTGATAGTGTGTGTCAGTGTACTCACTAACAGATACATTTATCTTCCAGCGACTTCCTAATCCTTCCTGGGTTCATCGATTTCAACGCCGACGATGTTGTAAGTTCGGTTTTTGTTTTATCTTTATTTTTGAAACTTTGCAGTTTTCAGCTTGTCAGCATGTTATTCTTACGTTTCACTCTATTAGTTTTTTGGCTCTTGTGTCTTTGAACATTACTTTTACACTTATCTCTGTTAATTGGACAATTTTTCCATCCTCTTCGAAGGACCTTACATCAAAGCTTACCAAGAACATCACTCTCCAAGCACCACTGGTTTCGTCGCCAATGGATACCGTCACGGAGTCTGAGATGGCGATTGCAATGGCTGTAAGTTTCTCGAAGAGAGCAGCTGCACAAGCTGTATCAAGACTTTGAAGCTGCATCAAACACTCTTTCCTAAACCTGCTCATTTGGTTTTTGCACTAGCTCTGTGGGGGCATTGGAATCATCCACCACAACTGCACCCCCGAACACCAAGCCAACGAGGTCCACAAAGTTAAGGTAGATACAATTTTTTCGTCATGTTTCATAGTTTAAAAACTTTCTTTGCAAATACCATGTTTAAAAAAGGAAAGATTTTTTTTTTTTTTTTTGGAGGGGGTGGGGGGAGAGGAGGGGGCAGCCATTAATCAAATGGGCAAAGTGTCGGAGCTTCTGTTAATTTTTTACAAATTGCTTAGTTGCTTGTTGAGAACAATGAAGATATGTGTAGAATGCCATTCTCGAGGTTGATTTGGCTGAGGCGGAATAATAGCATGTAGGGCTATGTTTTCTTCTTTTATGCCTCTAGGGCTCTACACTCGTGAAACAAAGTTGGAGTCGAAAGCTCGCGCTGTCGGCGATAAAAGCGCAAAGTCGTCGTTGTGATAAGCCAATCGGTGCGCTCCGTCAACTTGAGCCCAAACTTTGTATTTGACGAGTTTAGAGGCCCTAATCTGCATGCTGTCTTCATCCATCGGAGTTGAATAAAAAAACGAGCAAAAATATGGTGTGGCAGTTTGACTAATTTCGGAATGCTCTTTCTAACATTCCTTGGCATTAACAGTTTAATCCTTTATGTCCTGTTGCTTAAACATACAAAACAGCTACAATTACTGTTTCGGTGGCCTTTGCTCTTTTGTGTATGTGTGTTTTTTTTAAGTAATTATGTGTACCTGCTGCAAACTGTGTGGGTGGGGGTGGAGGCCTTAGTCCAGCAAAAATGTCTTTTGTCTTTGCCTCCCTACTGAGCTTGGCCTGCAAGAATTAAAAAAAAAAACTTTGAACTTCAAAAGTCTGTGTTTCCTTTATGCTTTCCTTCCCGAGGAATCTTTTTCTTTGGAAGTCTTGAAAATATATGAACTGAATGCGAAAACTAGGAAATAAATGAGTATTGTTCAAGTGCAATGGAAGCTCTCGAGTAGTTGGAACATTCTTGGGGGAAGAAACCTGCTCGAAAAAGCTCTTAGGATTTTCCCAGACATGAGCTCGGAAAATGCAAAATCCCCATAATAAAATCGGTCAGGATGAGTGGGTTGCTTATACGATACACACGTGTAGAAAGAAAACATAAACTGGCGGATAGACACGACTCCTGTTTGTCCGTTGATGCTCTCTCCCCAAATGTTTGTACCCAAATGTAATCCGCATGACTCTTCATCTATCCAGTGACCACCCATTCGCATTTGAGAAACTCTGAATTACGGCGGCTGTGAAATCGTAGAATGAGTGTGTCACCGCTTGGTGTGCGTCCTTCTCCCTTGACACCTGCAGAAGTACAAGCACGGGTTCATCCACGACCCCGTAGTGCTCAGCCCCAACAACTGTGTGGCCGACGTGTTTGAGGTGAAGAGGAAGCACGGCTTTGCCGGTGTGCCCATCACCGAGAATGGGAAGCTGGGCGGAAAGCTGGTGGGCATGGTGACCTCAAGGGACATCGACTTTATCCCCATCGAAGACCACAACAGACTACTCTCAGAGGTACGTGTCTCCTGCGATTGGCTCGATTCAGTTGATCGCTGTACATACTTTCAAAGATTGTTTTTGTAATCTTCCAAAAAGTGGTCTGCCCCCGTTTTTTTTTTTTTTTTTGTCCGAATTCCTGTTTCTTAGAATGACGTCGAGAGGTAGTCCGCTCCAAGAATTTAGTGCGATCAAGCATGACCATAATACATACCAGGGATGGGCAAAATACATGCAAATACGTATCGAAATGCAAATTCAAAATACTTCGTCAAAAATTTATTTAGTTACAAATCTAATTACATTTCCAAAAAGCATTTAAGTACAAGATACAAATACAACCAAATGTATTTGGTCTCCTCCAAATACTTTTCCAAATACATTCCTCAAAATTTTCGTCAGCGACTTCTGGGCACCTGCAATGGGTTTCTGGGTATCTCATTTTACATTTTGCATCGCACACTCGGGAGTTGGTGTGCGAGGCTCTAGTAACGTAATAGAAATATAATCGTAAAAAATGTAATCAGCTTGGACGTAATAGGTGAAAAAAGTGCAGAGCTTCAAGCAGCTTTTTTTGTCATTAGATTTTGGTATAGACCAACAAATAACCGAGACGACCAAGACGCGCAGCACTAGCTAGAGAATTTTTTATTGTTGCAACTCTCACCAGTTACGAAAATCTGGACAACCCGCACATTTAGAATGTCGCAGGCAAAAATATGGATGGAAATCAGACTGGAAAGCATCACAAGTTGTTACAGGCACTTATTTAGCCAGTCTGCCTGTGAACGTCGATTTCGTCACCATTCTTGCCCTGGACTAGCATCGTAATCACAAAGTCACTAAACGCTTGTGCTTGATTGAGAGACACTGCATTCGATGCAGAACGTAGTTTTCTTCCTGCTCTGGACAGTGACAATAAATTTGAGGGATGTATTTTTGCCCACAAAATTGTATTTAATTACGATTGTATTTGAAATACCCACGTTTTAGTATTTAAATATGCACGTCAAATATATTACCCAATTTGTAATTAAATACAAATGCAAAATACACAAAAGTATTTTAAATACGGTATTTCAAATACTTGTATTTGCAATACTGCCCATCCCTGATACATGCCATAAAAAAAATAAACACCATATCCTTCCTGTACATTTATTGTAACATCATTAAACAAATGCCGACAACCTGCATGGCATTATCATGCTGCCTGTGCAGCATGATAATGCCATGCATGCATGCATTAAAAATTGTGAAAGTTGGCACAGGTGGCCTGGCAGCAGATGCTCTGCAACGAAGTAATGGACCTTTTGTAGAAACATCGGTTTGAGAGTAAATGATTCCAGTACCCTCTCTCTCTTCCTTCTGGCCGAGCAGAGCAGGAAGATGGTTTCGTTGTGTCGACTTTGGGGCGGAAGATGACTCACGATGGGGGCAAAGGCGAGTTTGGGGGAGCCGTATCTAGGTCACAGCGGCTCAATGGGTGAAAAGGATGTAGCCAACGTTTTGGGTGTGGAACGGGTGGGAGAGGCCTTGCGCGCGCATTGTTTTCTTGCCACTTAGCCTCGAACCCAGTCGCGTGTCTAGGTGGCAGCACATATTCGCCAAAAGGTCCATTTGATGGCCTAGTTGGTTAAACATAGTACACAAAATTAGCGCAGTGGACGAACACAGAGAGAAGTGCTCTGTCCTGTCTACTCCTTCCTGTGTTTGTCCATTGTACTAATTTTGTGTGCAATGCTCTGCAGGTTGTCAGCATTTCTTTAATGTTACAATGAATGTACAAAAGGGGTAGGGTGGTTTTTTCCTTTTTTTGACATGTGTTATGGTTATGCTTCAATTTATCCTTGTTGGGTCAGTGTGTTAATTGTCAGTGAAATCTCCTCTGCAATCTGTACGTGTTTGGCTAATATCAAAGAATGAGGGAAGAAAGACTAAGCAAATGTGTCCTTTAGGCAGCGGTAATAAGGCTTGCCTGCAGAAATTTCAAGTGGGAAACGGCCTTGTGCATCTTACACATAGTGTAACATGCGTTAACGAAATTGATACCCAGGAGCTTTGTAGGCTCGTCTTTTTATCAAAGTAACGGCGTGTTCTTAGTCTTGAGTTCTATCCCAACCGACAGCATCACGTTCTCATGGAGTTCGAGCTTTCTATGATGCATAGTTTATTTACCCGGGTCGAAAAACACGGTTCTCACACTTTTCTTGGAAATTCCGAGTACATAGCATACTACCCCGATTCGCGAAATTTCGAGCCTGGGAAATATTCCTGAAAACCACGATTTACCGAATTTTTGTTGAGCCTGCAAAAATGGTCTAACATAAATGATATGAGGGTTTAATGGGCCTGTCTTGTGTGCTTCAGTATCGTTTTTGTCCAAAAGGTGTGTATGCAGCAACAGCTGTTTGACTGCATGTAAAATCCATTTAAATTAACATTTGATTGATTGTAGCTTCCTACTGTTCAATGCATGAAAAGATGTGACATCGCAACAGTAAATTTCTTTTATTTGTTTTTACAATGCAGGTGATGACATCGCTGAAGGACTTGACTGTCGCTTCATCGAAGGTCACCTTGTCCGAGGCAAACTCCCTGCTTCAGAAGAGCAAAAAGGGTACACCAATTATTAGCTTTCTGTGGTAGCATGCTTTCTTCTTCAGTGTCCATGGAAACGGTGAATGATTGCCATCTTGGTCATCTCATCCCAGGAACTGTTGCTTTTTAGTTTCACTTAAAGGGATTCTGATATTTCTGATTGTGATAATCACTTTATTTGCTTAAAACAAACTGCCTATGACTGTTATTGCTGCAGCGGGAGGAGTTTATAGTAGGTCTTTTGCCGAAGCTAGTCACCCAAAATAACCACGTATCAGTGTCTTGCATTGCCCGCAGCCAGTTCTTTACACTACATATTTTCAATCGGTGATATCTGAAAAGTTAGAGGGGTGGGGTCACCTTCCCCCACCCCTTTTTGTTTTAGCGCCACTGATTAAAAATAGATTTGGACAAGGTTCTTGCACATATTTGAATTTTGTCGCTCAGTACCAATACAGTCGAACCTCGATATAACGAACTTCAATGTAACAAAATCCTCGATTTAACGAAGTATTTTATTTTTCATGATTTCTTGCCCATAGACCCCATGTATTTTTAGTCTCTATATAACGAAATCTATTTTGCTGCTATTTCAATATAACGAAGCGCCATTGCCATAGGAGGCAATAAATAAAGACTCTAAACAACAACTTCGCAAAAAAATTGTGGTTAAAAAAAAAAATTATGCGCAAACGCGAGCGCTTGATAGGTTACTTTACGGGGACAGGCCTTCCAACGTTCCTAGGCTGCCCGAGGATGCAGCGCCGGTAGCGCCGGCGAGGCATGCGGCAAAGCGGATTCCGCGGGGCTGGGCAGAAAATGCCGAGCAAAAAGTTAACACGGCATAACAGCATCACCACTGACATTCACTGATCATCATAGTCCACTGTACTGCAAGTAGCGCGGGAGCCAACTTCAGCGGGGTAGCCGGGTAGCGACGTGATGGCGCGACCGCACGGGCAGTGCCATCTAGGAGAAGACCGAGAAGAACGATTATCGCTTGGATTATCGTCTTGCGAGCGTGATGTAAAGCAAAGGCGCAAGCACACTGTGGGCGCAAGGGGGCAAGTAAGCTGAGTAAACTGTGCGGGCAAGAGTGCTGTGTAGGTTGGAAACATTGGCACCGCCTAAACTAAACAGCTCTATTTTTCAACTGGGCGGTTCACTCACGTGCTTGCTGCCATAGGGAAACGTAAAGTTCTTTCTTTGGATGAAAAAGCAAACGTTTTGGACGCCATCCTGAAGAAACTGCCGAGATCACAAGCACTCGGGAAGTGCTCGACACAATGGACTTACTGAGGAGGTGCGCGGCGTCGCATGGGCAGCAAGAGGCCGTGCAAGCGCTCTGGCCGCTCGAGCGCCGTATGACGCCGCTGCTACTGTCGGACAAGGCGCAAGCAAAACTCGCGGACTACTTTGCCCCTAAATAAATGTCATTTTCGGTGAGTTTTCATACCCGTAAAATGTTTCGGAATTAGTTTTTTGCATGCTAAAGCCAAATTTCGATTTAGCGAAATTTCAATGTAACGAAGTAAATTGCGATTTTTACCGACTTTGTTACATCGAGGTTTAACTGTATTTTGTGTTAGCTGACCCAGATTGTTTTTCTAGCATTGGCCTGCACGTCGATTTCACATAACAGGTGTGATGTATATCCTCAACACATGACGGTTCGCTTCGCGAGTGAGCGAGGATAGAGTTTGACTAAACTCCCCTTTCTCGGTCCGTGGGAAAGCACACGCTCCCGATCCGGAGAACGAACCGATGCACACCACATAACGGACGCGAAAGAGATCTTCTTATGTAATCAAAGTTAACTCTAGAAAATCACCATTATTTTATTCCTTCATAAACCAACGTCGCATTTCCAATTAACGAAAAGTCAGCACCCGGCCACCGCTGACATACGTGTTGACTGATTCCAATAATGTTATAAAATTCTTCGGTCGAATCACTATACCATTCATATCTGTGTATTCCGCTAAAGAAATGTATCGGACAATGTTTCCTCCCAACTTTGCATTTGTGTAACGGGATCGACACAAGTGTGTCGCCTCATTTTGACATCTTTGTCCAATGGACAGGACATGAGTACCATTGTAGGTAGTATACGATGTCAAAGTCATAAATTATGCCGCGTATTATCATAAAAACGGTGTCAATACGGCGTGCAAGTTCGGCTGTTTCTTGTGCACCCCATGCTTTTGTTTCCCCCCGGCCTCGACCAATGACAGCCCTGCACATTTAGCCGCCTCGTCATCGCGCGTTCCCTGCACATTCTCTACGTCGACGCTCAATCGGCATGCTCCTCCTTCCTAGCCAACGCACCAAAGATGCATTTTGGAACGCTCGTTCGCCGCATAGTCTAACGCCAAGCAATTTGCGATTCCGAGAAAGCCAGCAAAACAGAGTTGTTCCTTCCTTCGGTCGTGCAGGCAAGCTCCCGCTGGTCAACGAGGGAGGGGAGCTGGTGTCGCTGATTGCGCGCACGGACCTGAAGAAGAGCCGCAGCTACCCCCTGGCCTCCAAGGACGAGAACAAGCAGCTCATTGTGGGCGCCGCCATTGGCACCCGGGAAGCCGACAAGCCCCGGCTCGAGCTCCTCGTCCAGGCGGGGGTCGACGTCGTCGTTCTGGTGAGGACTACGGCTCGACAGCAAAGGCTTTGTTTTCACAGTTACGAAACTTCCGCTCTTCCAACTGCACTTGACACGTTTGAAGGCATACTGAAACAAAAATTTAAATGTGCTTTTTGCATTCAGAAATGAGTTGGCACATAATCAACAATCCTGCTAATGATAATAACGTTTGTATTTTGAACCGGTGGCGCCCATTCCCAAATTGCTAAGACCCGAGAAAATACACAGAGTACATTTATATGTAAAATTAATGACTAGACTAGTCCCCCCCCCCCCCCCCCCCCCCCCCGTTTTTTTTTTTTTTGCGATTATCTTAAAATTTTTAGTGGGCGCTTGCTCGGTATTTTACGGTACTATTATGATTTAAATCAAACACTTTTCCTCGAGACAATCCCCAAATATTGTCTATGTATCTTTGCCTATCTTTCTATATGATTTTGTGGTAATTTCTTTCTTATTTAAAGGAGAGAATGACCAAGCAAGAAAGATTTATATCAGGCAGTCATTTTTAGAAACATCTATGACATAAATCACTCTTTTTTACCGGAAGTGATTTAAATAATAATCTGGTTGAAATAAATCTGATTTATACTATACCCTTTTCTTCAATTTTTATTTCTTAAATCTTGCTAGGGAGTCTTATCAACGAGAGAAAAATGTGCGCTTGCCAAGATCATGTTCACAAACTCATCTTAGTGGGCCGATGCCTGTGCCCCAAAAGTGTGATCATGAAGTAGGAATGTCCGATTAACGAGTGCGAGCTGCAGCCATAGCTCGTTAGCGGGACGCCAATCCTGCATCAATCTCCTGCGCAGGACTCCTCCCAGGGAAACTCTGTGTACCAGATTGAGATGGTCAAGTACATCAAGAGCAAATACCCAGGCCTCCAGGTTATCGGTGGGAACGGTGAGTGGCTTTCTATTTCTGGTATAAATTGTTCTTCTGAGCCCCGTTGAACATGTATGTCCCTGCATTTTCTGCCCAGTTGTGACCACCGCACAGGCCAAGAACCTGATCGAAGCCGGCGTGGATGGACTTCGAGTCGGCATGGGCTCCGGCTCTATCTGCATCACTCAGGAAGGTAGGCAGTCTGTCGTTGGCTTAACGACTCAGCGGGCTCCATGTAACTATTCTTTCTGGTTTCCGGCGTTTATGGGAAACTACCGACAAGCCGTGTGTGCCATATTTTTTACAAATCTATGAGAAAGGACAGGCAGCAAACATCCGGTCAAGTGTTTGGCATTTATATTTGGTGTCTGAAGATGTACCCGGAATGTAGAGTTCTGAAGGAAGAAAGAATTCAAAGTATATAGTGTTACCTTTCTGAGGATACATTGGCAGAAAGATTGATGCAGCCAACATGAAAGAGAGTTTACATTTGTTATGGTCTGTGCACTTTCGGTTGCACTTTCAATTGTTTGGAACTGTTCACTTTTTCGTGAGAGTCTTTGACCTTTTCTAACCGCTGGAATTGTGTTGCTACGTAAGTGGGTTAAAAATATGACTGCCGGAAAACAGAAACCCTAATAAAATGCATTTAGGCCGAACTCTTGGCATTTGTGACAATTAAATCTTTGTCAAACCAAGATGCCAAACGGCTATTTAACTTTTTGGGGTCAGATTTGACTCTTTTAGTCAAGGGTGTCATATAAATTCTCACTTTCTACAGAGTGATTACAAGGCAATCGCCACTGCACCCCAGGTTGTTAGTTTTGCAATGTCTGCAAACCACTCGGAACATTTTCCGAGCTGCAAAGGTGGCGTGGCCGGGGAGAGGCGAGAGCGCTGGCCTACGGATCCCCATGTGGCGGGTTCGAATCCCGGCCGAGGTGTCCGCAATCTGACTGAGGCTTATTGCGGAGGAGGCGCCGCGTAACCGAGCTTTCGGTTGCGCGTCAAAAGATCCCCAGATGGTCCAAATTAATCCTCAGTCCTCCGCTGGGGCGTGCTAGATGCCCGTCGCTGGTTTGGCACGTAAAACCCCTAAATTTGACTTTTGACTTCTTTGTTGTCGGTGCAGTGATGGCGTGCGGGCGGCCCCAGGCAACTGCCGTGTACAAGGTGGCGGAGTACGCCAGGCGGTTCGGAGTGCCGTGCGTCGCCGACGGCGGAGTGAGTTCCGTCGGTCACATCATCAAGGCTTTGGCACTGGGAGCCTCTACGGGTGAGCTTGTGGGGCCGTGCACGGTCTTCCCCGGAAAGCAAATTTGATGGCTAGGCCTCTCAAGTTTGTTTTTTATCTTTTGTAGAGTCGTTAAAACTGTCGGCCGTTCTACATGCACGCATTCACAAAGGCTCGACGAGACATTGACGTTGTATTGTTTTTCGAATGCATATTAAATGATGCAGTCCATTTTCGACACCTGTTTTTTTTCTTTTGAACTTTCTTTTTTTAAAGTTTTATTTTGCTTGCTTTTTTTGCTCATCTAGTGCCCATACAGAATATGTACTGGTAAATGTTAATTTGTTCTCGGGGAAGTAAGCACCAATTTGTCAAGTGGCATCTTAGCAAAAATAAAACTCCATAAACCCTATCGGTGAATTAGTAAAATATTAGTGACATCATGTTTGTAGGACTATGGTAAAGAAATAAGTAAGGGCTGTATGGCACAAGGAAGTTTTGAAAAGGTTGTCTTAAAAATTGCAATTCAATTGATCAATTTCTTTTCATTTGGGAAAAGGCAGGCTGGGGAAGTGCAGCGTTGCTTATCCAACCTAGAGACCTGTAATTTTCGTGGAGCTGTAATGTCGACACTTCCATCACTGGGACAGACAGGTTAGGAAAGAACTGAGGATCACTGCTGACGTTAACATAAACAAAATAGAGAGCCATTTTTAAAATCTGTAAATAGCAATTACTATGTACTTTATTTTCTTGTTGCCACAATATCTAGTGTCGTTGACTTTTCCCACTCACCCAAGTAAAGTGTCACTGCAAAGAAAACTTCCAGACCCAAAGATTAAGAAGGTTGCCCTGCTAAGATCTGCTTCCCCTGAAAAGCGAGGGCATCCGTTTCTTACGTGCACTTTGCGTTGCAGTGATGATGGGCTCGATGCTTGCGGGCACGACCGAATCTCCGGGCGAATACTTCTTCTCCAACGGCGTTCGTCTCAAGAAGTACCGCGGTATGGGCTCCCTCGACGCCATGCAAAGCACCGAGGGCGGCGGCAGCCTGAACCGCTACTACCAGAGGTAAGGGTGTAGTACCGGGGGCTTCTATCTTTGTGCATTTCCTCTCTATCTTTCTTGCTTCCCGCTTTCTTCTTTTCCCATTTGGTTTGTTGCATTCCTAGCATAAAATACCGAGCAAGCGCCCACCTAAAACTCGGGAGATGATCAAGAAAAAATGGGGATGGGCGCTTGTTAGCTCGGAAATCGGGGGAGTAAAAAGGGGCACTTAGCGAGAAAGGCCCTGGTTTGGTTCAACGGGACAGTACGGGAGCGGAACCCCTCATTTTTAGAGCGGCCGCGTCGCCTGCGCCAAGCGTGCTTTGTGCTGGTGCTCTTTCTCTCGGAGCCAAAGGGGAGGATCCCCTCCGTTAGCTCTGTAGTCTCAGAAGTTTGCCGGGACAGGCACTTGATGTGTCCTTTGCTTATATTTAAAACGTTTTCAAGGTGGGGGTGGGTGCTTGTCGCGACAAAGGTGCACACACGGCATTTTACGGTACTTGAACTCTGTGACTGCGACTCTCTCGCTTTTCGGGGACGGAACTCTGAATGTTTTAGGTCGCTGCTGTTCCTGTTGGCTACGCATTCCCGACCAGTGTTGGCTCATGGCCGTTCCTTATTAATTGCAGTTCTGAGGCAACTTGCTCATATGTAGCATTTAAGACTCTCTGCTGGACGGTCTTGTTCTCATTGGAAGAGTGTAGGATGCCAGTGTATAAGACTCGTAACCGCGTAGACTCTGTTCTTTAATGTGCTTGTTTCGTGCCAATTGCTTTGAGCAAGCGGACTTCAAGCCCCAATGTACTATAAATACCTTTTTGTTGTGTTCAAGACCTTGCAAAACGTTTTGCACCGGGAGCTAAATTTCAAAAGCAAAATTTTTAAACACCACTGATAGAAACTCGTGACTTGCAAAACCAATTTTTTTTTAACGCATTTCGCGACTCGCAAAAATTGACGAAAATTTGTTACATGCAGGACTGACTCGATTTATTATAAAATCCTTTAATTTGAATTTGCTGAAGTTGCAAATGGATCCCATTGTCTCGGGAAGTAGCTAACGGAAGTGTTTCTTCTTCCTTCAGTGACCAAGACAAGGTTCGGGTGGCCCAGGGTGTTTCGGGCACCATCGTCGACAAAGGCTCGATTCACCGCTACGTGCCATACCTGATCACGGGCATCAAATACGGCTGCCAGGACATCGGTGCTCGTAGCTTGGATGTGCTCAAGTGGGTGCCTCCTCTTGCTTCTTTGCCCGTGGCATTGAAATTTTTATTTGCCACCTTATTATTCTTAGCTCGTCTCCTTGAAAATGGTAGGAGTTTTCAAGGTTTAGTATTGGAGAGAAGAATTAGGTGAATGAGTGCAGCTCTGTCTCTAAGAGCCCGTATGACATTCTTCTTCAACGATGGCCATTTTGACTTTAGTCTTGAAAGATTGAAAATTCAGAGTTAAAAGATACTGATAAAGTAGAAATACTGATTCATAACTGCCAAGTCTCCCATATCACCAGGGAGGCTCCTGAATTTTGATCATTTCGTACGGTTGACAGGAGAATCGCCCAAAAACTCAAGTTAGACCCCCTCTCCTCCCGACACTTAAAGAGGTTATGAAATTATTTTTCAACTTGTTCCTTCTTAGCTTTCCTACTCAACTCGCAAATCGCGTAGCCTTACCAAGGGTATTGGGGCGAGAGTATACCGCTAGCAGTTCAAGAGGAGGGAAAGGAGGGACTGTCCTCTTGCTCTGACCCTCCTTTGAAAGTTCCTTGCCCCCCTCTTGCGCCCGTGGCTTCCGCAGTACTGCACGCAACTATCTTTTGCTAACCTCTAAGCTGACAGTGCTGTGGAAGCTACGTGCTTGTTGGGCCAGCAACACTTATCTGAAAGGGAGGCGGCTGATCGGTCTGGCAAGCGCATAGCTCCAACCGCCCTGTCGGCTTAGGGGTGAACGGAGTATAGCGACATAGTATAGCGACTCGGCTCTTCTGTCCAGTGCGTGAGCTTGGGCCAGCTGGCGTGGTTTGGGTACTGCAGATGTATCGGAGTGAAAAAAGTGGAGAGAGTTTTCGAAGGAAAGGAGGTTTGAACTCGTCCACGCTTCATTTTCTCAATTTCTACCAAAAAACAGGCTTTTGACTTCCTACCCTTTTTCGTTTGGCCCGTTTTGTAATTAGTGAAATCCCAATCTAAATGCATTTATCCCAGCCCGAAATTCATTTCATGACCTCTTTAGTAAACAAGAAGTTTTTACCCTCGCAACAAACAGCAATGATAGCAAGTCCCAGATTTATCTCGCTAGCATGAGCAGTGCAATACAAATGTAATGAAGTTGTCTTCATGTAAACTCATTGTCAAAATTTAAGAAAAGAAAAATGCCCCCCCCCCTTCCTTCTGGCTTAGAAAATCTCCCGGATTCAGTTTCTTCAAACTTGGCCGGTATGTTGATTGTATTGCAAATGTTTCCCATTTGTCATTTAGCTGTAGAATAATTATGCCGTGGTTGAGTAATGTTCGACTGCTTCCGAAAGACTGGATGGAAAGAGTGTTCCTTCTGTGAAGCCTTAGAGGTTGGATTTTGAAGCCTCGTGAAGTTGGTTGTTTGTTGCTCCTCTACATTTCTCGAGCTGCTCTACATATGTTGATCTGTCGAGCAGAGTGTTAACGGGGGGGTTTCTGTTAATCTGTGTGCGCTCTCGTTTCGTGCAGGGCAAACATGTACTCGGGCGACATCAAGTTTGAGAAGAGATCTGTCTCTGCTCAGGCTGAGGGCGGAGTGCATGGATTGTACTCGTAAGTATTTGCATCCTAAGCTCTTCAAGGAGGTGGTGCCACTAGCTTTGCCGCTAACTTTGCTACAGTGCTAGCCTTGGTACTGCCATACCTTGTTTTGCTACGAATCAAAGCACAGTCAATGGCTAGAAGACATACAAGCGGGCACACCACATACTAAAAGTGCAAGGTCATGGCATAATCACTGCACTTCATTACGGTAGTTTGGTTGTGATAACATCCACACAGAAAGATAAAGAGCACTTCTGTACTTCAGTTGTGCACTTTCGGCACTGCTTGACTGACCCAACTACTCGTAGCATCAATTGATGTAAGGTGAAAAGCAAACAAACGAAGTACTATAAAGAATGTTCTGTTACACTTAATGCATCCATCATATAAAATTGTGCATCTTTTACGTCCAGCACACTATGAAGTTCGCTCGAGCTTGATAATGGGGCTTCTTTTCATTTTGTTGTGCCACCTAAGTTGGGCTGCACATACATACATTCATCACATTTATGGTTTGGGGGGTAGCCTTTCTTCCGAGTGTGAAAAACAAATATAACTGCAAATCGTGTGTTTGGGCCAATTGTGTTTTGCTTTGTAAGTTTGGCTAGCATGTAGTCTTCATCACTATTGTAGTCAACGGGTTTAGAATTTGCTAGAAGCTCTGCCTGCGGCACCATACAGTCTAATCTCATTAATTCAAACTTGAGGGGGACCAAAAATATGTTTGAATAAAGCAAAGTTTGAATTACCGAGATTCGACTGTACTTGTTGCCTTTGATCATGCTGACTGCACACGCTCAAGTCTCATCGAAGGTACAGAGCTCGCACTGGACATAAAGCTTCCAGTGCATTTTAGTTTGTCACGAATTATCGTTTTTACACTTAGTCAAAAATAATCGTTAACATGTAGTACAGTCCAACGCCTTTACAACGAAATCTGTGGGACCGGCAAAATTTTTCGTAGTACAGGTATCTCCGTTCTAGTAGTTGAGCGGGAAAAATTCATCGCGCACAGCCGAATTTGTGTTATTGCTTATTGACATACCTGCATGATATTTAGGGTGTTTTAAGAAAAGTATAGTGCCAAATGTAGTACGAGCGACATCAGAAACAAGGTTTTGTACGTTGGCATGCTAGTACATCGTAGCTCGGAGCACGTAAGGCGAAAGCTCCGCTGAAGAATGCAGGCCCCTTAAACGCAATAACTACGTCCAAGATTTTTTTTTTTTTTTTGGAATGTGTACAGGCGTTCATTTGTGTGCTTACCACTGCATTAGGCAGTTTAAAGACTCCAGGCTAGTGGTCGTACTGCTGGCACCACCACCGGTAAAGCATGTCGTCTACGTCCGAGACACCAGGTGCTCCTTGCTGCAGACAAATCTCCAGCTGTCCAACCTTCCACACAACAAACTTGACTGACTTATCAAAATATTAATCTTAACAATCACTAAACCACTGAAATCGACCCCCGATCACGCAGCAAATGAGGAGTTCGCCGACCGTGTAAGTTCGGCCTTTTCTAAATCAGGTGGTGCCTTGCACTGCCATGCGTCATTCAGAGGAGACTCTCGAAGTGGCTGCATTGCTCTTGTAGGAGCGAGCGGACGCGGCAGCCGCAACAGCGCTACCGTAGCAGCGCGGCAGAATTGGCCACAGTTTTGTCACGCCAACAGCTGAGGTGTGCAGCGCAGCAAGGAGCAAGGATGGGGAGAGGGGCACAAGCGAGCCGACTGAGCCGTTCTTCACATCTCTCCGGCAAAAAGAGGGGGGCGAGTTTTCCCGTGCAGCTCGCCGATTTCACTTAGATTCGCGACGCAAGTAGTATTGCAGTTCACTTTTCCTCGACAGCATATTATCGCTCCAAGGTGGAACAATTGGGGACTTGGATTGAGCAAGATTGGGAATCTTGGATCCTGGCGAAGATAGGCGCGTCGGTCGAACAAATGCCAAGACATCTCTAAAAAGTTGCGACTGCCCATGAAAATAACTTTTTTTTATATATTCATATACACTCTTGTTCGCACAGGTCTTTTCAAATGCGTCGACGTACATTTCAAATAAGAAAATGTTTCCGTATTGCTCGAATGATCCTTGAGAAAACACTCTTCTTGGAGTGGAATGGTACATACTGAATCAACGGCGTGAGCAAAACGAAAACAAGCAAAAGTATGCGCGAGCGCGCGTGGTGGAGGCGGCACCACATTTGCCGCATCGCTTCCCTTTGTTGCCGCGCCGCGCGTTTTCGGTTTTGGGTTCAAATATTTTTAGTGTACAACCTTCTGGCTTTCTATGCAGCTACATTATCGCGTAGCGCCATAGATACACAAGGTTGCACACTGAGGAAGTATTTGGACCCGAGAGTGTGCGGCATGATAACGGCGGAGAAGCGCGGAGGCGGCGGTGTTGACCGTCGCCGCTGCCGCAGTATTTCTGTTCTTTATGCGTGTCACATGAGAGTAACAAGATATGTAAAATATATTATTTTCGCCTAGAAAGTTTGTAATACCAGTCTCTTTCGCTTTGTGGGGTTGCACAATTGCTTCGTTAAACAGAAATGTTTGTTAAACACGAGTTCATTGTAGTAGTCGGATAAACACATTGAACACATACGAGATTGGCTGGTACTATTTTACTTCGTTAGACGGGCGTTCTTGTAGTACAGTCGTTTGTTATAAAGGTGTTTGACTTTGCCTCAAGTTAATCTGAGGACCGTACAGGTTTCTTTATGCTAAGATGCAGGTCACTTACTTTTTTCTTGGCCACTCTTCTAGGGTGCGATTGTTGTTTATTAATGAACTGTTTATGTACAGAAATTACCAGTTTGGCATAAAGAAGTACAGACATACGAAAGCCCTGTTTGCATGTCAAGATTTGCAGTTAGTCGGAGTAAACCGTTACGTTTGAAGAAGGGCAGGTCGCACTGGTTCCACAGTCGCCTACCATTGCCGCGGTGTGGATGTCACAAGTTGTGTTTCCAAACTGGTTTCAGGTTTGAGAAGAAACTCTTCTAGGCACCCATTCTAAGAGCCAAGTTTTCCTGGAGCCAATCCTCGGAAAATGCGAACATTCCTCGATCACGAATTGCCGTTGAGGTCGCCCGAGGACGTCGTCCCGTTACAGGATAAGTCTTACACGAACCGATCAGGCCAGGGGTGCTTATGGCAAGTTTTGTTTTGTGGGTTCCGAGGGTTCAAATCATGAAGTCTGTTTTGTTTTCTACAAGATGTACAGCAGGCCACATGCTTACGCTGCTACCTAGTAGTTAATCACTTCTTCAATGGAATTCTACAAAACTGTTTTATAGCTTAGGTTGTTCAACAACCATTGTTTTGTGTGGTTACAATTGTTTCCTCTCAACTCTACATTTTCAGGTTGCATTGCTCGAATAAAATATATAAATATATATATACCTATACACGCAGACATTCCACTTTTTTTTTTTTTTTTCAGCACAGTTACATTAATTAAAGATTTATCTTGTACCCCGGTCAATCCTTCAACGTTGAGACATTGTGGTGGTTGTCAACCTTGTGCAAAGCTTATTTTTGGTACAGCTTACTCTGGTGATTTTTTTTTTTTCTCTGAAATGTTGCCATAATTAAACTGCACTTGACATAAATGTTTGTTGTGCTTCTCTAGTTAAAAATATGCTACAGCATGCACCATTTTGAGCCAAACGACCTGTACAAATCCAACCTCCTGTTACCTTTTTTTACATGTGCAAAGCAAATACCGTGCAGAGACATTTTAAAGTGCTGGTATGGCTATGTACCCAGTTGTTTTGTAAAACGGTGCCATATATATAAATGAAGAATAAAGAAAGACTGCAGAAGGCTTTTCTCTGGATTCCTGTTTGTAGAGCGGCCATGGTTTAACTATATGCCTGCTCAGATATCGTTACTTCACTACCCGAGTTCCTAGTGGACATAGGCAGGACATTTTCGCATACATGGCTTGCATGTTAAGTCAGTCCGCCTCTCTTTCTGGTGACCAGAAGCGCCTTGTCAACGATGTGGAAGCTACCCTCTCGTGCATGCTTTGCCCCTTTATGTCTGACCAAGTGACATCAGTGGAAGCTATGTATAGGACTTCAAAACATCAGTAGCATGTAAATGTCAGTGATTCAATAAGACTGCATAATCTGGTGCAAGGAGGTCTCTTGATGGTGGTTTTGTTACCTAACCGTTTGTTGCCCAGTATTGCCCAGGAGCAGCAACCCGAGAATGACTTACTTTTTTCCATGCCATGTGTGCCTCGATAAATTTAGCACCCTCTGACGCAAGGACGAGGATACCTTTGCTTAGCAGCGAAGAATCGAATTGCATCTTTAAAATGGGTCACTTGTCCTTTCAAGCTAAAGCCGAATGTGGATGTGAGGTACGATGGCATGCACCACTGACCTCGAAACTCTTCGGAGGGGAAAAACGCGGAAATATTGCAAATCCAGTTTCAAGCGTTTCTACTGCGCGAAATTCAAAGTGCACCTGTGCCTTCTCCCAGGTCGTAACTGCTTTCAGTCATTGGACGTAAAATAATGCTGCAAAGGCCCAATGTTGCTCACGAGCAAACACTTCAAGAACATGAATAAAATTAAATTTTTTTAGATTAGATTTTTGTTGTTGTGTGCTCTAATACCACGACATGATTTCTAGGTCTTCAGTATTTCAAGTAAACTTTTGGGCACCAAAGGGTTTAAAGAGTTCTATTGAATCATTGGAGCTTTGGGTCAAATAAAGAGCATCTCGCGTTCCTGTCACACGGGGAAGTTATGTTGTTTCTATGGAATGACGTGATCGGCCAATTGGCACGCCGCAGTACACGCGCAACGCTTGTAGTCAAGATAGCAAGCCAATTTGCCGATAACACATATGATGGAAATTAGCTTTTCTATGTGTATGCCCCAATGAGGGAACTAATTTACCGTAATAACCTGAGATATAGCCCACCTCAAATCGAAAGCAAATCTGGTGTAAATAAGGAGTAAACCCAACTTTCAATGTGCAATAATAAAAAAAAAAGTTAATAAAAAGCTTGTTTGAGATTTTGTGACCTGCGAAACTTTTGATCGCAGGGAGGGGTAATCTGTCCTTCCCAGTCGGCAATTAACAAAAATAAAATGTCCGTGCTAAAAAAAAAAAAAAAAAAAGTTGGTTGAAAATAGGGGTCGGTTATCTTTCGGGGGTAATCTGTCCTTCCCAGTCGCCAATTAACAAAAATAAAATGTCCGTGCTAAAAAAAAAAAAAAAAAAAAAGGCAAGTTGGTTGAAAATAGGGGTCGGTTATCTCGGAATATTGGGGTAGATGGGCTGGGCTTTGATTAAAAAGCAGATCACCTTGTTCTGAACTAGTTAACACAATAGCGTAGATGACATGCAACCTCATTTGAAACATGGCATTGCTTCACAGGAATAACACACTTTTTTTTTAAAGCTTATATATTGTTTTACATTGTTATTGAAGCCTGGATAAAAATGTGGCCGCCAGGTTCGACACTGATTGGAATCGCAGTAAGAAATAGTTTATGGCAGGCGGGAATTGAACCGAGACCATTTAAATTATTAAGCGAGTGTCTTTCCAGCATGTCATAAAATATCCTTTTTTCCCATAACATTTATTTTCATAACATTCCATAACAATATCCAGAAGATGCCATATTGCAGAACGAAAAGCGCATAGAAAAAAAAAAAAAAACGAATAGAAAGGAACCTAGAACTTACACCGCAAAAGCAAGTACAGAATGTGTTTAAAACGACTGAAACACAGAAGAGGAAAAAAAAAAAAAAAGGGGGGGGGGGGGGGGGGGCGTGAAACGTTCGTTGGCTAAATGCGCGGCATTTCCTAAAGCCCAGATAAAAGCGTGGCCGCTAGGCTCGACTTTGATTGGTTTATCAGCCCGATTAGCAGTAAAGGGTACACAAGGTTCGTGAACGTCTGGAAACTCTGAGTATCGCTTAACGTTCGTGATGCTCAAACGTCTCACGTATGCAACACAATTTCCTAGCGATTTACCATAAATCTAGAAAAACACTGCCCACTGCCTCCGCGCATAGAACGACATGGGGCGAAAGTTCGTCAACATGTCATCCGGAGAAATTTCTAATCGGAAGTACGTCACGCAAAACCGCCCTATAGGTTTATTTTACACTTTACACATTTGTTAAAAAAAAAAAAGTGAAATTTACACTGATGTCGTGAGTAGTTTGTTAATTAACTTAGTGAAAATTAACACGTGGCTCAACAGTGAACCTTGCTGAGCGTCATCGAAATCCACGAAATAAGTAAATTGTATAAAGATTTGGGGTGCGTGGGCAGCGCGGTGGTGAACTAAATTTACCACTCGTGCAATGAGCGCAAAGCTGGCTGTGCGAAAACACTGATGATCAGACTTTAGAGACGTAAAGATCGCGTGGGCGCGTTTTCGCACCAGTAGCCCACGACCGACCCTTGCGCCTGTCGCACCAGTGGTAACTACCACAACATTACACGCGCCAAATTGTTCAAAGATTCACTTATTTAGTGATTATCGGTGACGCCCAGCAAGTTTTTGATTGGAACTATATCTTTAATCAAAACAAAGTGCAAAAGACGGAAGACAAGTGGAATTAATAAACAAACACGGCGCTGACTTGAAACTTTTACTTCCACTTGGTACAGCAAGTGAGCAGGAACTGAGCTGGACAGATAAAAAAATAAACAACCCGATGCGATTTGTTGGTTAAAAAGAAAACGATTTTCGATTATATGTTTATTGAGCGTTGTAGATTGTGCTTCTTTCTTGTCCTTTGTATACAGTACCATGTGCATCCAAATAGTTCTACGGAGAGTGAAAACACCTAAAATAGTGGTTTCTTTTTTAGAAGCATGTATTTCAAGTTGTATTCCTGTATTTGTATTTGCAAATAATCAAAATTTTCAAAATGTATTCCTGATACGTATAGTGATACATTTTTAGAAATGTATTTGATTATCAATGTTTTAGTCGTCGTTGCCACATATTCCAGTGTGTGTATCTCCAAATACTTTTCAGATTATTTCTGCCCAGCCTTGATGTCATTGATATGTGCATAATTATTTTTTTTTGTTTCAATGTTATTGCATAATTTTAATATGATTTGCAATGTATTTTAATGAAAGGTTGCACACAAGTGCAACCACTCGTTAAAGCACTGTCTCTTAGCTGGACAATGGACAGACCAACACATGAACCTTCCCATAGTATTCCCAGTGGAATGAATGAGAGTGAAGAGTGTGTTTGTGTTCCAAAGGTGTTTTTGCCTGCTCCGAAAGGTGCTCCAAAATCCTCGAACCAATCATTTCATTAAAGTCTTCCACGGCAAACCGCGGAAGACGAGTGCTACGGCACCTAAAACGAATAAGTTCGCGAGAAATAATAAAGCAGAAATTTTTACTTCCTTTGCTCCCCCAACTTTTTTTTTTTCTAATTAAGTTCAAATTCCAACTGATTAGAAATACTGAACGAGATTAAAGTGCACGCAATGACGAAAAGACAATCGCAAACCGCGCACCCCGAAGCCAGTGATTGGAGGGGTGTCAGACTAACCTCCATGCGGTGTTGGACACCTCCAAGAATTTCGTACGCAAAGTACACAAACCTATGGTAGACACCCTGAAACCCTCCCAGACATTTTTAACACCAGCCGAGATTTAGAATCCTGGGTCTGTCCGAAAAAATCGATCAATTCATTTTATTTGCTATACAGGTACAGATGCCGGGAGGCAGACAGAAAGCTAACCGTCTCCCGTCTTGGTGGTAAAGTTAGAGCTGCAACAAGAAAACAGTAGCGAAAAAATAACTAATATATATCGCAAAAAGATAAACATCAGAAAGAACGACAAGCAGTTGTTCAACAAACAACATACCCTCATTATCTCTCTTGGAGTCATATGTTCTACGTTTGACTTTGAAAAACAGCTCCACGGGTATTCATGCCGTAAGTTGTAGCTGTTAGCGTTTGCAGTTAAATGACATGTATAAGTTATTTGGACCATGTTAACCTTACAATGCATGACTGTTTGTTTTTGTTGTATGAAATTGTTTAGGAGTGCTCGCTACTGTAAAACATGATTCTAAAAATGATTAAAAAAGTTTTTTAAATATTTCAACTAAAATACGAAGATATACTTTATGTACTATATCTTATACACGATGCATTGGTGGCTCATGGGTTGCGGATGCGGCGAAAACAGTTTGTGCCTTTCTTAGATCACAGCGCAACAGCAAATGTCTCGCAAATTTCAAGCATGAAGGATGAACAGTTTAGAAGTTAGGAGCACTGCCTGGAAGTTGGGCTTTCCCCGCGATTGTTGTCGATGTCAGTCAGCAAGCCGCGCATCTGAACGCCGGCAAGCCAAATCGCTCCATCTGGGGGAGTATTTTTGAGACAAACGGCACAAAACATGGCCTCCGAGATCCCGAAGCGCGCTTCGAGTATGGTTCGGGATCTCAGAGGACATGCACAAAACATGTATCGGAAGCGATACAGCATGCATTCGCGTTGCCTTTCTGCTCTGATTTCTTGGAAGGCGCTTTTTACCAGGAGTGCGTATCATATACACCATTCATTGTAGGGTTAAGTTTATTTCCAGTTGTAGTATGTCGTAGGAAAAGAAGGTTCAGTGTGAGCGCCTCGTGGAACGTTTGTGATGATACGGACGGCCTTTTTCTAGCGTACTTGTTTATGTTGGGGATAGTAGCGGTTCCCTAGACTGGCTAGCTCTAGTGTCCTGTCCAATCCGTCAGTCTTACTTGATCGTGGTGATTGCCCGTCAAAGACGCCAGAAAGTCATGTCACTATTCATTACAGGGTATTAAAACTTTGGATTGGTCGAGTTGATTCATGATTGAGCAGATAAAGAAAATACAGAAACTTTTTCTCTATTCATGGATTTTTGTTTACTTGTTCGCTCACGAAGGGAAAGCAGCTTGCACGCGAGATTGTTTTCCTTGCGCAAGTGGTTGCGGTAACAGCACGAACCATTTTTAGAAATCACCGTTCTTGATATCAGCCGCCCGTGCTATTCGGAAAATAGAGAGTTTTCGTAGACCGCGTTTCCCCCTCTGCTAAGCCCTCCGCAATGAAGAAGCCGCTACTACGCCTGCGTGCCCACGGCCTTGGCTGTACAGTTCCGAGTATCGTAGCGGGTTGCGGAGGGCGTTGCGGGACGGCGAAAACGATCTACGAAAACTCCCTAATGGTAGATTTTGCAGAGCGCTTCCGTGGTCGTTTCGTGTAATAGGTCAAGAAAAAAAAAAAGTTTAAATTGGTCATTAACGGTGTCTTTTTGAGGTCATCACCTCCTCGCCGCAATGTCTTTTTTTTTTTTTTTATTACCAAAGCATTAAAGGGATACTACAACGAAATTTCGGCGCTTATTTTTTGTTCTATATGTGTTCAAAAGAGCAGTATCACATCGAACACACCAATATCTTGTTAAAAAAAGTCACGAAAAGGAATTTTAAAACGAATTAAACGATTAGCAAAGAGCACCTGGTGGATGTCGCTAACGCCTCGTTTGTAATGCCCGTCTAGGAACCTTGAGAGGTAGTGACGGTAACTGTCTCGCGTTCGGTCACGACGAGAGAAGAGGGGAAGGAGGAACTCCCCTCTTCCCAAGAATCCCTTGTGGGTCCCAGAAGTCGCTACATGCCCCTTGACAAGATTATAAAAGATTAATCCGTCACTCGAAATTCGTACAAAAGCAGCCGCTTCGGTGGCTGGAACGACTAGGCCATCCTCTCAACGTCAGCCTCGCCGTAGCTTCGCTCGTCCTGAGACGAACTACGTCACGATTGCGTTGGATCTCGTGTGCTCTACGCTGGCTGTTCTCCGAGCGCTTGCCAGTGGGCCTTTTCATTTTAGTAGTTGCCTCACCGGCGGATAGAGGGCGCTGATGCACTCGGCGCCATTAGGTTGCTTCAATTTGGTTGGTTTCGTTTTCAACGTGAACGCGGCTATGTTGCTGTTTTACGTTCTTTTTGCGTAATTTTGTGGTACGACTATTTTCCTTGTAGCACACAACCAATGAAACAGTGGTATTGAGCCACTTTGAGGAAGACGAGATGTATTTGAGCCTAAATCACGGGCTTTTTTTTTACCAACTCTTGATATATCTGATTATGGTCGGTTGCGAAACGCCTGACTGACGTATAGACCAACGCGCGGCCCTGACGTCACGCAGCTGCGGTGGCGCTTTCGACGGCACTGCGCATGAGCAGACGATTCACTTCACGTGAATTCGGTTTCTGCGCACGCGCAGTGCCCACACCTGGTGTGGGCAAATGAGGGCTTGTTTGTAAACAGCGTGCCGGTCTATAGGGCAGATTATCATCGTCCACGGCCGTGCCCCATGACCACCAGTTTCCAGAAAAACAAACTAATGAAGAGACTAACACGTGAATATAAAGAAGCATATCGACAGGTTGATTAGCAATCTGCCGAATCAGCCAGAACAGATGAACTCGCGAGTTTACTACTCACTGTTTGGTTTTTGTGGGCACCCAACCTTTAGTGAACTTCGCAAACTAAAAACGTATCGTGTGTTGACACAGATAATTGATATAAACAAGTAGTGTCGTCTCGGTCTCTTTTTTTTTTTTTTAATTCAGTACTTGAGCATGTTTTTGACAGGCCGAGTAGGAAATTTTTTTATATTATCAACCCTGCTAAAAGTACTCACAAGCAGCATTTCGCGATATTGATCCTTCGGAATAAATTATTTTTATATGAACATTTGCTTACTCAAGATATGATATAAGTGACAGGCCCGTCAAACTATATTCGACATTTGTCTTCCGTAAAATTGTCCAGATAAAATAAAGGCTGCAGGAGGAGAAATACCTCGGAAAGTTTGGCTGAATTCTAGCGCTAGGCATCACTTCACAGACCTGTGTGAACAAATATTTCTTTGTTTGAACAGACTCGCTTTGTAAATTTCGGCGTCGCCAGCCACCAAAAGTAAAGCTCTATTCGCCATCCACAATCCTGGACTCAAGTAATTGTTATTCAGACGTTGTTTCTTTTTTTTTTCTTCTCTTTTTTCTCGTTGAATATTGCGGATTTTAGATACTAACAAAAATTAAAACAGCGTACGCAAAAAAAAAAAAAAAAAGCGTCGTCATTATTGCGCATATTCCAAACCCAAACCGCGTTTTGGATTAGCAAATAGAAACGACGTTATTTCTTTGTGCACGCTATTCAAAAACTCTCTACGGTTGTCGTGGCAGTTTTTTACGCGGAAAGCCCCAACTGGTTATCTAAATATAATCAATAAATCATTTAAATGACTGTCGAAATGGGAGCGAGCACAATATACATTTTCTTAAACTTCATAAGTAAACCGACCAACCGAACGACTACGTCGCAAAAAAAGATTGAGAACCTCATACACATATGTAGGTGTGCTGTTATAAACAAAGAAATCACCTGATGTTGACGTAGCAGTACTTCTAGCCTCAGATAAAATACAGGTTAAACGTTCGTTGTCTATCTCCTCCGCGAGTTTCCTCAGATAATCAAAAGAAACAGATTTAGATATATTATAAATACAAAGAACGATACTTTCAGGAAGTACAGGTAGTCTCCTTGCGCTGACTATTCTTGACGCCTTCCGATCCTAAATACACGATATAAATATGCGCGCTTCTTGCTGAGAATGTTCCACCACTATTAGTAAACAAACCTCAGTTGTCATAAGAACCTTTGAACCCTCGTGATGTCTTAGTCGTCGAGTAGATGTATCAGGCTACATTTTCCGAAGTCAGGCAAGAAAGCGCGGCGAAACGCGACGAAAAACACGATTACAACCAATACAACGCATATCCGCCAAGGCGCAGAGGGGAGAGCGGAGCAGCAACTTGAAGCAACCCAATGGCTGCCGCGTCACGTGATTCCAAGATGGCAGCGCCCGTGCGGAGGAGGATGAAAAGGTACAAAAAATACAGCCACCAGGCTCAAAATACAAACGTGCGATTGTCATTTACGGATATAATGGATCATATTCAACCTATTTCTGAACACGACGGGTATATTACAAATTTCGTTGAAGTATCCCTACTGTCCCGTGGAGTGAACCGGCGTTATCAGCTTTTGAAGCCTTCGGCAAACGGCACTTAAATTCCCCTGTCCCAATGAAGCGGAGCCTGTAGTCTGTGGCAGCGATTTGATTGATAGGCTCCCATTGGCTGGCGCGCGTCATAGCTTCAAGGAACGAGGCTCTAATTGGCTGGCGCGCGTCATAGTTTCAAGGAACGCCAGCCCATGACGCTGGGCTCCGCGTCGGCAGCGCGCCGGTAAAAGGAACACGGTGGCGCGCGCTCGTCGCATCTGCTCCTCTCGACGCCGACGAACATGGCGGCGCCTCCAGCATCCACATCGTCGGCGGCCGCAACCTCGGCAGTATCGAGACCTGCCCGTCCACGCAAGGACACCGCAGGCGACCTAAGAGAGCGGAATAACGCAGCACAACGAGCGAGGAGGGCAGCGAAATCTACCATCGTTGTCAAGTCTCCGAATACACGGCGGTCCAAACGAGCAGCGGCGCAACGCGCTAGGAGACAGAACAAAGCCTTTCGAAAGCGTGAGGCGCAAGCGGATCGCGATTCAAAGCGTCTCAGGCGGCAAGAGGACGACGCCCTTCGACAACGCGAGGCGGAAGCAATACGTCGCAGCCGGCGTACGTGCTTTCGCATTCACGGCTCATAAGAAGTGCTTCGATGTCCTCGAACTTTATTTATTTATTTATTTACATTTTTTTTTTTTGGGGGGGGGGGGGGGGGGGGGAAGGGGGCGAGGAGGGGGGGGGGGGGGCTAGAAAGTTATTTTAGGACTTTAGGGCTATCGCGTGACCAAATTCCGCTAGATTCGAGACCGCCATCCGATGCCCATGCTTGGGAACGTGTCGGAGAAACCGACTCTGGCCTCGCCTAGCGCAGCCCATCTCCCATCTGCGGGACCCCTTGACTTCGACAACACTCCACCAACCTCCGACCTGACCCGCCAGGGCATCCCGGAAGGCCTCACTCTCTAGCAACCACTGTCCGGACATGGGCGGTTTGAATAAAGTTTTCTCTCTCTCTCTCTCTTTTTCTGATTCGGCTGCATATTAATTAAATTAGTCGCTATTCCAAGTAGGGCGCCTGACCTCTGCGAAACAATAAATCCGACGGAATTCTTTAATCAGTCAGATGACTGCAGTAGAAGATATATACTTGAGACAACCAGTGAGGACTGACGAGTGCGCACGCTCAAGGTGCACGGACGCCCAGGTCTTTGACATGTGCTCGCCCAGAAACTTGTCAAGTTTTCTCGGTGATACAATTGTGCGCTCGCGATTATCGACTTGCCGGGAACGAAATGAGGAGGTTTAGGAGGGGGGGGGGGGGGGGGGGGGGGCGATAAGACAAACGAGGTCCAAACTAATGTCATTCAAAGGCATTCGATAGATTAGTGACCGACGGTCTCCAAACGTTATAGGTAAGCCGTTTCCTGCTTGCAAGCTATTCACTGCGAATTATCTCTAAATTATGCCCGACATATATAATATATTTCGTCAATCTCATTCGTTCAAGTTGTGTGAACTATTGGGGGTCAGCACATCCTAGAAAAACAGTAACCTGAAATCGGTGGAAACCGCCAGCCACGAGAGGGACAAGCATGACATTGGCGTACTTTTCGATCCGAGTTACTACTTCAATGATATCGTGAGGTAGAAAAACAAGTTTTCAGCACTTCCAACTCGAGCGCTAGTGCGCGCTGCTTTAAGTTATGAAGCCGTAGACTTTCCGCGGTGTTTGTTTATAAGGAAAGTCGGCAGATGTGTTTTCCGGTGTTTATTGATTTTTTAGATATTCGTGTATTTTTCTGATCTGTGTCGGACGGACGCTATAAACGGAAATTATGGGTGAAACAAACACAAAAATAAAATAAAACTAACAGTCTAAGAGCAAAGCGTTTCGACAAAAACAAAATGTTTAGCTGGAGCAAAACGTTTGTTTGTGATGATGACCGGTCTAGCCGAACGCATGTATAGTGTTTCCATCCTTCGACAGTTCCCCTCCCCTACAACCCGCTCCCAAACAACAGAAATCGGTGTTTTTCGGTTCGAACAGATTTTATAATCTTGGCACCGACGGCTGTTTACCAGTGTCCTTTAGGTTCAAACCAATTTTGTATTTTGGACACTGACGAATGTTTTTAGGTATTTTTCGGTTAAAACTGGAAAGTCACAAAGTTATATAACTCAAAACAAAAAAGAAAAATATAATAATTGTTAAAAAAAATAATAACCAGCCTGCTTTTCATCTGCGTCAGCGAGACAAGCTCTTACGCGTGTTGTAGTCACTGAAGTGGTTACTGAAAGCGTTCCCCAAAAACGCCACATATTTTCTTTTTCCGACTACCACATCTTGTAAGAACTACTTCCTGAAGCGCACCGATAATGCGCAAAGCTTCCCTTTTGCTCGATGTGACACCGGGTAGAGCTGTTTAGCTGTGCTCAAAAGAAAAAAGATACGACAAGAAGAAGGTCGTGACGAGAGCAATAGTGTTTTGTCGTGGGCTGTTGTCGTCGCTATGGAAAAGCCCTTCTTCTCTCCCCTCTTGGCGCGAGGAGACGCAAGTCGGGTTTTCCCGTCAACCGCGCATGCGCGGAGAGAGAAGAGAGGGTAGCCCCGGCATTTCGCCAGTGCGACGAAGGGAGAGTCTTCCGTGTCGTCTGCATCAAACACTCGTTTTCAAACATTACTCGCGTTACACGAAATCTCACTCTGGCAGTATCCAGTTGCTACGCGTAATGTTGGATGGTTTTAGAAACTTCCATCGCGTTCACCTACTTGACGCATCACTGAGCACACGTTGCGGTCGTCAGTGGCATCCACGACGTCAATCACGACGTCTATGAGAATTAACCACGTCGCGCCTCCGTCCTCGGGTACGTGACAACACCATTCCACCCGCATTACGCGACCGTGCTAGGGCTATCGCTTTAGTCTCTTCGCACATTGTTTTGTGAAGACTGATGAACGACACAAGATGAACACCTGTGAATGGCTATTTTAAGGTATATAGAAGCAAAGACAATGAAGAGACCATTTCGTTGAAATAATGTAAGACTAGAATACCTTTCAGGCACTCTTCTGAAGGATGGAGTGTATACACGGATGTATACGGATTAATGAAACGGTTCAGCTAAACCATGTACGTTTTCAGAACGGTTTGTTCCAACGACTCACTAAAACTCTCCACTTTCAGCACCCCTCTCTTGCGTAATACGCCTCTTTTGTTTTACCAGAGGCCATCCATCCATCGAAAGAGTGTAAAAAAGGTGCAAATGTGTGGAAGATATAGCATGCCTCCTTACAACCGCTTTAGCGGAGGTTGTACCAGAGCCTGCACCGAATTAGTATCGCCTGTACAAATGCTTTTTATCAGAAGATGTATCATTATAAACCTCGAGAAATTATATTTTATGCGAAAAATTAAGACGGTCACGCTTATGCGGTATTAAGAAGATTGAGAAAAGAAAAATGATTGAAAATTACAGTAAATGGTTACAGATAGAGATGCTTGAGTGGTTGACTGAGTGCACATAGCCAAAGACACTTACATTAACGAGAAACGCTGTCAGTAAGGTGGCGTGACACCGCGATATACGGGTGGCTCATTCAGAGAGGGCTCGAAATTTTGAGCTGGAAGTGCTTCGCGTGGAACTCCCGTTGCACAAAGGTTCTGTTCATGCACTGAGATGGTCCCCCGCGACATGAATGAAGTATAGCATCAGGCATATGACCCTTAAGCACCCGAACCTCTTCCATTCTGGCTACGCTGCTGGTGTATCCGAATTGTATGTGATTACTATCGCCCGAGGAAGTCACAAATTAGCTCTAGAATTACTTTTTTCGCCTGCCATCTGATGTGTGTTAGTGGAACGCCCTTAGGCTCTTATCCACAGAACCCCGAAAAGCCCCTTTCGGGGTGGGAAATAAATATATGAGGTGTGCATCTTTTGCTCCGATCGTGTGCAATCGGCATCGGGATTCCTACAGTGGCTCTGCCTGCAGAGCATCGCGTTCTTTTCACTTTCGCCGCCAACTCCGTATTGACTGAGGAGCGATGACGTGCGCCGAGCTGGATATAACCTTCACGCGGGAAAACGACATTGCAGGCGCCGGGTTTCGGGCAGAGCGTGTTTCTCGCTTTGCGTTTGCGAAATATACATCCTACACTCAAATCGAATCAACTGGAAGGTTCCTTGACAATTGAACATTATGTGTAGTCACTGGGTACAGCATTGTTTTATAACGAGAGCGATGTTTTAAAGCATGTTTCCAAAGTCTGGGAAGCAGACGACACGGAGGACAATCGTGTTGCGCGTGGCGTTCTCGGTGTGATACGCGACCGCCACATCCAGGCACCTAAAGTGTTTTTATTGGCTCAAACTTCCGTAAGGCCGACCAGCCTAAGGTAATCAAAAGGCTGAAGCCCGCGCAGGATATGCTGATTACCTCCTCAGCTATGCGTTAACAGGTAAAATGAAATAAAAAAGAGGAAATATATATGTATACTATATATATTTACATGAATGAGATGTTTACACTGCAATGAGGAGATTAGGCTACTGGCCATTCCGCACCAGATCTTTGAATTTGTCCACGCAAGGGGCCTGGCGAGCAGCCTCTGGCAAGGGATTCCATAGGCCAGGCATTTGAACAAAGAGAGGCAGAGGCACTGATGGTGCGGGCAAAGCGCTGCTTGACTCGCGAGGGATCACGCCTTGACCTCCTCCACCGTGTAGGTACTTATACAGGAGGACCCGCCTGAAGAACAGTCGACGCTTAGCAAGTCTGGACCACCGAAGAGATAGGACCAGACAACGCGCATCCATATATCAGCTTGAGAATGGACGACGTTTTCAACGGTCATTACGTCCTACCGAGGGCATACAGAGAAACAGGAGACAAATGACGGAACGACGGTGCACACGCGGCTTGTCGCTGCACTATATCTTTTCTGCTCAGCGCGCCACCCCACAGCCATGCCATCTGCGCCTCCGGGTCTTCTGCTGAAGCGACGGTCGCTTCCCGCAGCACGGATGGGAGCCAATATGGCCGCCCTGGCAGCGCTATCTCAATACTCTGCTCGGCAAGTGGAGTATATTTCTAGGGATTCCTAGGCCTATCTAGGAACTTTGGCTAGATAAGGGACGTCCCCGAAGAAAAACACCAAATGCCGTCTGCCGTTTTTTCTTTTTTTTTGTGTGTGTGTATGTTTGTCGTGTAGAAATGCTACGCAGTGCCTTCCGGACAGAGAATTTGGTACGTGTGATGTGGTTGCGCGTGCAGTTTCATTTCTGGACCGCGGAAAAGGTCACACGCGCGTGGCGGCACGTACGTCCACGAAGTCGTGTAACCACTGAGAATGAGCGCGCCGCCAGACAAAGATGACGGCTGTTCGGAGATTATTTTCGTTGACGAGTTTGTTGAAAGCTTGAGCTCCCTCGATAAGACTTCATTAGCATACCGAATCGATTATTGACGATTTTATGGGCAATACTCCGACTGCTACCATTTTACCATGGTGCCCGCGTCGCTGACGCACACCTCACACGCAACTTTTGTGTGTTTCGTGCTCGATTCAGGCTCTTAAGGCACACCAGTGCCTCTCAAACGGCTTCTACTGAGTGATATATATATATATATATATATATATATCTCGCGTGATGAGATAATGCATGCCCTTTTCTTATCCTATTTTTCATGCGAAGCTCGTTTCTTCGCAGAAAAATAACAATAAATAACAATATTATAATTCAAATTCATTCATACAAAACAGTGGGGATTCCAGCTGGTTTGTCCAGGCCACACAGCATAGCTTATGGGATATGGCGCGGACCAAACCAGCTCCAATCCTCGCTTTCTTTAATGGGCCCTATTATGCGGCATAGGGTATCATTATAGAGATGGTGTGTCCCAGATGGTACCAGCCGTTAACGACTTTACGTGGCATTTGGCAAGGGTTTAGGAAGGATCTTGTCGATTGTATTTGCGTCACATACGAAAAGTCCGGCTCGTACATTCACGAAAAAACAAGCCGAAATGCATATTTTGTATGTATGAATGATTTTACGCGTCACTTGTGACCGCCCATTACTTTATCTTTCAGCGAACAAACCTAGCTTCGCGAGATTTGCAAAACGAACCAAAATACATTTAACAAATTGTAAAAAAAAACAAAAAAAAAACATGCAGAACGGGAGACAATACGGCTTGTTTGTTTCTCGAAACTTAAACTTTAAGACACATCTCAGATCTTCAACAAGTTGCGAGAGCCTAATCTCTTCTCGAGTTCATCGTCGAACCGATACAGCCCGCTTGCGGGATCGTCCACAACTTCAGCAATGAAAGCCTGGATCGTACTCGGAGCACTCTCCGCCTCCGTGTCGCGGATGGTCTCGTAGACATCCACAAAGATGGCTACAAACAAACTCACCACCAGATACACGAAGAGGACGACGAAGCTGTACATGTACGCCTGCGCAAAGTACCACACGAGACTGTTCTTCTCAAAGAGCATCGCGTAAGTCGCAAAAATGTCGTCCCCGTTCATGATGGAGAAGAGGCACTCCGCCGCCGTCGAAAGGGTCCGGAACTTGATGTGGTGCGGGCCGATGACCACCCAGCCGCACATTACGTAGCCACAGAAGAGAAGCATTGCGCAGAGCAAGAAGCGTATCACGTTCGGGATGGACTTCTTCAAGGTCAGGAGGAGTATGTTGTAAGTCTGAAAATAGCCCACGTACCTGAGTAGTCCGCACCAGGCCAGGAGAGTACCGCAGCCCAAGAGCAAGGAACACGCGTCGTGCATAAAACCTGGCAGTAGGCGTTCTTCGATCTGCATCTTCACCGCGGATCCGGCTTGTAGGATACCGTCGGCAAGGATTATCATGATGAACCAGAAGTCCACGAACTGGAGTTCATCCGTCCAAGAGAGTTTCTTTCCCAAGTGCTTTTCGAAAAAACGGGCTGTCTTGCATCGAAGCTTTTGGGCTCTGTACAAAGACCTCAAGCAAAGGACGGTAGACAGGGAGCACATCACGATCGTGAGTATGTTCAGTGCCTGCCTACCGTAGTAGGTCGTAGGCTTCGCAGGCAACTCTTGTAAATTCTTATGACAGCTTACATGGCTAGGGTCTAGCATCATGCTGATGTCCAACTGGCCGTCATGCTTCGCGTTTTTGTAAGCAATGGTTATGTCATGCTCGTTACAGTGAAGCAATTGCATCTGGTCCATCTTCGTTCTGTAGAATACCTTCAACGAGAACATAAGCTCGGCAACGATTAAAGTGTCAAACTTGAGTTCGTTTTGCAGGAAACGTTCGATGGAGAAAGTAGCCCAGGCCTCGTCATTAGCAGGCCACGTGGTATTGATAAGAGTGCAAGTCGTTACCACGACACCATTGAAGTCCAGCGTCGAGTTGAACGGCCATACGGTGCCGTGCCTGTAACTAGTCTCGCAGAAACGGATCGGCACCATCTCGCCGTTCGGAGAACTGTATCCAAATGTCCCGATGGGCGCCGTCGTAATGGTGCTGTACTGCGCAATCACGTGGTTCGCGTGTTCATAGAAACCTTGCTTGGTGTGCACCGCGTAGGGTCCCGCCGGAGGTGGATAGACGAGCACGTCCCTCGAAGTATCCCAGTCCTTGAGCAGGATGTGTTCCAAAGCCATGTAAGTGTTACGGTGCCGAGTCTGGAACGAGCCACTGTCCATCCCGAACACGATTACCTGAATGGTCACTACGATGAGCTTGATAATCTGCAGTGTAAGCTTTAGCGGGAACCTTCCGCGCGTTTTCCACTTTTCTATCGGGTTCATGAAGTGGAACCGGAGCTTGAACCGCATGTAGTCCGCCAGAGCGCCCGGTTCCCGTCGTAGTTCATCGCGCAGCTCATCGGCAGCGGTAATCCGCCCGCCTGCACCGCTATCGTCGCCATCGCCACTGCTGGCGGAGAAATTGACGTTGACGGAGGATCCACAACTGTTTCCATGCAGGTGTTGGCGCAGACGCTGCGTCAGAGATTCCGAACGCGTTGACGAGTCGGCAAGGTCTTCGAAATGCTGGTACACGACGCGTGAATCGCCGTCGTCGTTGTTGAGAGAGCCCGTCGCTGTTGCTCCCTCCATGTTTGAGCCTGCTGATGTTAGCGTCACCGGAACGGCGGCGGGGTTAGGAAAGAGAGAACAAAGGCGGAAGGGCGGAATCGCGGCGAGGGTGGTATCGGCGGCTTATCGCGTTTCAGATTATAGGGAACACGTGGTTCAGATACGACTTGACCAGCGGCGTAGACTTTCCATTTTCACGGCCCGCCCGCCCCGCCCCGCGCCCCCCCTCCTCCCCCCCGGAAGCACGCTGAGATTCCATTTTTCATCTATTTTGTCAATAAAGGCAACGTGGGCATTATTTTGTTTACATGCCACTACTAGAAACTCGTTAAATGGCACGTAAACAGCGTCTCAGTAAGAATCATGGCCCGGGGGGGGGGGGGGGGGGGGGGGGGGGCACGAGCCCCGATGCCCTACGCCTATGGACTTGACAACAGCCGAGACCCTATCGCCCCGCCTGTACCGATAAGAAACTGGGTATTTTTATTCTTTTAGTGACTTTAGTCTATAAACATTTCAAATGCAGACACTGCATGTTTAGAGAGGCGACCGTTTCGTACAAAGGAACGTACATTTGGCAAAGGGGCACCCAGCTTTTTTCTTTAAATGCAAACTACGCTATTTCATACGTTCCCCGCGGTGTATATTACCTATTATTTTCCTCTTCGAAAAGTTTCTCGAGTGATATTTTTCTTAACAGTTTATTGTCAAGTGTTACATTAACAAGTACATGACTAAGAAAAAATAACAAAAACATTAAGCATTCATTATGCATGTCAATTACATTGGATGCGGTGCTGCCGAAGAGAATTACAAAATCTTACCACAAAGATTCAATTTAATAAACATAGTAGACTTTTTCTTTCACAATTGAAACAAATAAAATATTTTCAAATTACTGTCCAAAAATGGAATACTTTGGAACACTTAAATAAAAATCTATCAGCCTTTTCACTCCCGTGAAGGAAGACCCAACGCTAGGAAAACCAGCGGAGCTGTACTCGATACACTGTGTGCTTCTTCTTCGTCGTAGTCCGTTTTTCGTGCTGTTTGCTATGATGAATTCCCACCAACGCGCCCAACTATCCATTCTTCTATTATAGCTGGAAAAGTTGCCGCCATCTACAAGCGACGGCGGAAACCATACTGGTTGTGTGCTTGCCACCGTCGCTTATAGATGGCGGTAGCTGTCCAGGTATGTTTGTGTCGACATACACGGACACAACCCTGGGGAACCTAGCCCTTAACAGCTCTGATGTAAGAAGTGATCAAGGCTGCCCTATTGATCACACTAGCGGGCAAAAATAAAACAGTCTCCACGACAAAACATTGTTGCTTTTCACTACAAAAGCAAACTGCATCGCCACACACCCAGCCTTAGCCCAAATATAGTGCAAGCGTTCCGGACAAGGTTCGAAAACTAACCTTTATCTTAATAAGCGATTTTACAAAACTTTTAAAGAAAAAATGGGGTCCGTTCCTGATAGTCAACATGATTCATCTCTGCACATTTGTCGGATTCGACGGCCACCATTTTCTTATTCAAAATGTCAATAATTTGCAATTTTTGAAAGACATAACGGCAAGGTCTGAAACTATAAAGGTATGGACTGCCAGTGCTACATTTGGGAAAACACTGAAAGTTCGGTAATGCATAGTTTATTTTTGTGGTGAAAAAAAAACCTACTATAAACGTTTCGAGGACATGTCGATTCTGTGGCTTACATGATGTGCCTAACAAACACAGCAGCTGCTTCTAACAAGGGCACCAATGTATTCATTGTTCTATTTACATTGCTTCCAGTTAACACCTTTGTCTAGGACGTAAAGTGTAGCTACTGCTGTTCTTTTTTTGTTCAAGATGTCGAGGACTAGAGAACGACACAAACAGCAGTATTTGGCAGAATTCGGCACCTTGCTTTCTTAAAATATATTTTTCATGAGAAATAACAGCAAGCTGCTGTTGTGCCTTTCTCATGCCTGAATAGCAGTCAAACAATGCAAGACAGATCTCAATCCAAAACCTTGCATCCTTAACTTTCCTAATAATCGGGAAAACAAGGAAACGAGCAATTCCACATAGACCAAGCACCTAGGACCTAAAGTGGCTTATATCTCAGTGTAACCACTTCTACGCCTCAGGAATGCAAAGCAGTCCGATAAACCATTCCACCTTTTCTTTCGTGCATCGTCTTGCCGATAAGCTGTGCTCGACGCGTCATCACCGCACTCGGAGATGAAGACTTGCAGATCGCTCGGTTCAATCCCCTTCTCGTGAATCTCCCGAATGGTTTCGTAAGAGTCCATGATGACGGACAGGAACAAGCTGATAACGCAGTAGATGAAAAGGATGAGGAACAGGTATAGATAGATCCTGCTGAACCACCAGATGATACCGCTGTGTACGGACATGATGGCAAATGTGGCAAACATGTCGTCGCCGTTCATAAGTGCAAAGAGACACTCCGAGGTCATGCTGAACGAGCGAAACTTGATGTGATGCGGTCCCAGGACCACCCAGCCGCAGAAACAGAAGCCACAGTAGAGTAGCAGAGCGCATGACAGGAAGCGCAAGATGTTGGGCAGAGCCTTCCGCATTGTCAATATCAGAATGTTGTATTTCTTGAAGAATCCCAGGTAGCGCAGCACGCCGGCCCATACCAGCAGGTTCCCAGTGCCCAGCAGAGTGGAACAGAGGTCGTACTGCTCACCGTCAATTATGCTTTGTTCCAGCTGAATCTTTAAGCAGGAACCCACAATGATGAGGACATCGTTGATGGTAATCATAACGTACCAGCAGTCGACGAAGGCCATCTGGTCCGACCAGGAGAGATACTTCTGGTCGTACCTCGCGAAAAAGGCCACGGCCCTCTTCCGCAAGGTCTGGCCACGAAGAAGCGACCTGACACAGAGAAAGAAGGATAGTGCACAATTGAGGATGACGACGATGTTGACACCCTGGCGGAATCCGTACGCCCACTGGCTCGTCTGGGTGTAGAGAACGTTAGTGTGGCACTCGAGTTTTCGAGACCTCATGTTTAGCGAGATGAGGAGCTGTCCGTCGTGGGCGGTGTTGTCGTAGTGAATGGTGACATTGTATTTGTAGCAATCGGGCCTGTCGAACCTGTTCAATCCCTTTAAGTACACCGTTTTGAGCGTGAACTTTAGCTCGACCCGTATGAGGCGTTCGAAGATGACAGTGAAGTTGTGCGCGCTAAGGTAAGCGTCAGTCCGAAACGTCCGCCACTGCGGGTCCCCCGCAGGCGGTCCGTGAATCGGCAAGCACCGCCTGATGGGGTAGTTGTCGAAGAGGAGCGTGTTGTTGAAGGGCCAAACGTAGCCCTTGCGGTAGTACGTCTTGCAGAAGACGAGAGGCGACAGCGACCCGTTGGGAGAATCGTAACCGAACGTTCCGATGGCCGTCGTGGTGATATTTGAGTACTGTCGAACTACGTTGTCCACGTGCCTATAGAACTCGAATTTGGTGTACGCGGCGTAAGGGCCAGCGGCCGGCGGGTACGCCGCAATCTCGCGCACACTGTCCCATCCCATAAGGAGGATGCGATGTAGCGCGATCGTGGTGTCTCTGTGTTGCTGCTGGTACGAGTAGCTGTCTGTGCCAAAGAGCACGAGTTGAACCGTCACGAGCACGATCTTGGTGACCTGCAGGCACAGTTTCCAAGGTATCCGACCCTTGGCTCGGTATTTTTCGATCGGGTCCATGAAAAAGAAGCGCAACTTTCTCCGCATGCGATCGCGAACATCAGGAGGCGGACAGCGACTGTCAGCGCTCTCCGTTTGAGACGGAACGTCTTCACCTTGCACTCCGCAGATGCTGCTGTCCTCGGCGACTGCCTCCGAACTGTCGGAGAACAACCGCTGGAGGATCGGGTTACCCGGGGTTCGCACGTAGACATCGGTGTCGTTTTGAGGAACCGCACCTGCTTTAGGTTCGCTGGGCGAGGACCTCGACGACTTCTTTTCAGAAGGCATAGCTGGTGAAGAAGGCGCTCCGGGCACGCCCTCGCGTCTTGACAACCGTCCACACTTCTTATTCACCGTATAACCACGTAAGTTCCATTTTCTGACATCGTCTCACTCTGATGCATTCGCACAAAGAGTAGCAAAGGGCCGCTAGCAACCACAAAAGTTATATCATAGACAGCATGCACTGCACAGGAAGTCACGTGGATCGCATGAGCGCTTTGTTTGGTTTCGTTCGTTTCGTTGTGTTTTGTTTACTTCAGAATTTCCGGAACTGCGCACTGCGCCGACAGCGCAGTGTGCGCTCGACCGTAGCGCCCTCTATTCACCAGAGATGTGAACATGGCGGCTACGCTCTCGGAGGACGATTTCCAACGTCTGCAGGTGAAGCGAATTATTTATTTCACGCGGTTAACATCCCATTTCATTTTATCGAGAAACGCGTCCGAGTATAGCGCAAAATAAACTTAGCGTTCGGGTCAGTGCTGGATATTACTAACGTCGCTCTTTGCAACGCATTAGGTTGCTTTGGAATGCGTGGATTGACGAATGTTGTTCATTTACACTTTGGCGCTAATCGTGCGTGTGTATGTGTTGATTGTTGCAAACGTTGTTAAATAGTGGACATGACCTCTTTTCCCCTTAAAAATGCACTCGTTTAGACGCAGCTGCTGGAACTTCGGACTAAAAATTATTCCTTGGACGAGCATTGCAGGCGCCAGAGCCAAGGTACGATACGATCGACTTTTTTTCTTCTTCTCTCTTGTTCTAAACGTCTCACATTTTTTATGTTTTGTGCGCTCGTTAGGAGGACGTCGGGATTGATCTTGTTTACGCTGCAGGTCGGATGTATCTCGAGCACGGCCTTCCGTATTTAGCTGCTGTCGACTTCGCAAATGCGCAGTTGCTTCCTTTACGTAATCCGCGATCCTGCACCCTCAGCCTAATACGATCTTCTCGCCGACGTTGTGTCATCATGTCATGAAATTATTCGTGAACCCTGTTTTCCTGTTTTCGCAGGTTTTGTCGGCTCGAGTGTGCACGTTTAATGTATTTGAACACTTAATTACTTGCGGGTGTCGTATCTTGTAGGTATCGTGACGCTTCGAAAACAACACCGATAAGCCCTCTTCTTCTCCTTTAGATATTGATTTCGGTTTCTTACCGGCGGGAAATATAATTTTTTGTTTATGTGACCGAACAGACACCATGTTGTTATGTGGAATTATAACTCGTCACTCTTCAATGTTCATATGGACTGTCTTTGCAGCATCTTTTGTGTTTGGAACTATTGTTCATTCTTCACGAGTTTCCTAATTATTTACGACGTTTCTTTCCCCCCTTTTTTTCTTCAGAGGTGGTCTCCCTGAGGCACAGCCTAGATGAGCACAAGAAGGAGCTCGCCAAGGCCAATTCGGTGTGTAGATGTCTGCTCTTTTCTTTATTATAGTGTTCTTACACTAGTGTTGTTTAAATTGGTGAGCATTGGCTCATTTAAAAGCTTTGTGAGGGCCAAGTTGTCTAACAAATAAAATCTTTGTCGGAGACATCTTGCATTGATATATGGTAGTGATTATTTAACTGCAGTTTCATCCGCGGAAGAGTTGCGCATACATGCTAAATATGTGGCAGCAGATCTTACGAAGGGCGAGAACTGTGGTCGTAAGATTGGCATCAAGGAAAGTGTATAGGACGTCTCTCTATTAAGTTCTTTCCTCGTTGTCAATCTTGCCAACATGCTTTGTGTCCTTGATGTTTACTTTTGGTTTCTGTTAGTTTGTGCACAATCCAAACAGAGATTGGGAGATGCTGGCGAGGTTTCGATAAATCAGTCGTCGAGGCCGGATATTATTGCCGCGAGTTTACAATTCTAAACGCACTGGCTGTTGTCTCATATTTATAAATAGCTGGCACAATGTTGTGAGGATGATGACGGACACGCCCGAGTTGCCATCCTCCAAATGAAGAAAAAAAATAGTTTTTGACCAACTATAGACAGCTCTCTAGGCTCTAGGGATGAACCTCAGACTGCAACTTTTGAAGTATGCTTCATCACCAATTGCTTTCCTTTTACGTTTGACTCTGTTGTGTGCGTACGTTGTGTGTGGTGGAGTAATGACTCCTTAATTTGTGAATGTTTAAAAAGACAATGAAACAATTTTTATGTGTACATTTTATAAGTTTATCTCGTGCAGTAGTATAACAGCTTATTGAGAAGTAGGATGTTTCTAGCCAGAAGTTTCATTTTCTCTGAGCAGTTTAAAAATTGAAATGGGACTACCATTTTCCCCCTGTGACAACATTGCAAACGCTTTTAGAATCCTGAAACAGGCGTTTTCCGCTGCTGCCATTGTCGGTTATTCAGATGCCATTATATTCTGTGTAGCTTCTTTGTTCCTAATAATCAAATCTGAGGCAAAGATGCTTTGTGCAGCAGAATGAGTGCCTTAGCCACGTAACTGTTTTTAGTTTTTGGGAATTTCTGACCCTGAACTGCTTAAATGTTGTCTTCCTAATGACATTTGTTTGCCTTCAAAATCAAATTTCTAGCCACAAACAATGGAAGCACAAATAAAAATAAAAATTCCGAGCTGCCATTTGTAGGCACAGCCGCAAACTAAGCCATGAGCGAGCCTGGTTTGTCCAAAATGGTTGAGTGCATGAACCGAGAAAGGCCATAACAGCTATACTCAATCTGAACTGTTTGGGGACAGCTCTATGTTGACGAGCTAGGCTCGTGCAAAACTTTTTGAGGTGTTAAACTTAGCTTCATGCATTGCGACAAACACGTGTGACTGCCCTTGCCCATTTTTGTTGCATCGAAAATTGCTCCATGGCTCTACTTGCCCTGCAAAATACTTCAGGCGTACATTGACACCAAAGAGGGTGCATTAAAAAAAAGAATGGAGCTCTCTGACATCTTTCCTGCACATCGCAACAAGGATGTGCTACCTTCTGAGCGGAATTCTACGACGTTTCTCTCTGATTCCGACAGGCCCTGAGTCGGAGCAAGAAGGCCAAGGAGGTGGAGAGGCTGCTCGTGGACAATGAGGTCCTCCAGCGCAAGCTCCAGAGTCAGGAGGATGAGTTTCGACTGCAGAACCAGACCCTCATGCACGAGCTGTCTGCGGTGAGCCCTCGACGTTTGCCTCAGCACTCTGGGGCTGGGAACCGTATGCAAACTGTTGTTTTCACCAATGAACTGAGCACTTGTTGTTGGGTTATTCACCTTCCTGCAGTGATGTGATTGCTGTGCCAAACTGCGCCAAGGGGCTAACCCTGATACATCCTGCTACATTTTGCCGAAAGATGGGTAACCTGCGCCAAGGCTGCGCGAAAGGACCGATTTCGGTCGCCTTTCAAAACCGAAACCTAAACCTAAACTGAGTGCCGTAATTGAACATGTCTGAGCTAGGTGGCGCAGGCGGTCGCCCAACACAAAGTACTCTGCATCAATCGTCTATCCAGTCTTGCATGGTTTTTCTCGCCGTTTCTCGTTTTGCGCCCTCGTCGTTTCATGGGTCTCGTCTCGCGTCTTTAAAATTTTTACGACGATAGATGCAAGGGCTGATGCAAGCGTGTGCGGACGCTTCGACGCTAGCGTGTCGGGTACCAGCCATGCCGAAATGCTGTGAAAGGAAACCACGTTTTTGCGCGGCGGGGGTGACTCTGTGAGCTGAAGCACTCACTCCTGAAAGCAATGGCCATGGGAAAACTATATTTGGTCCCTGCCTAACAGTCACCATGGTCGCATGACGTCGGGTGTTGCCATCCCCCCGTCGCTGCAGACATGGCGCTTTCTAAACTGAAATGTAAGGACTTCTGCAAGGTCATCAACATTCCTGTTATTGTTTAAATTATACGCTACTACGAAAATCCCTCTTTAACTCAGACTGCTGTGTCGAAGTATTGATTACCTAGGTTTCTCTTGGTGGGCTTTTTTTCGAGAAGGACCCCGGTACGTAAAAAATTTGCCGCAAAAGACAGTTGGTGAAGAGAAGTGAGCTACAAAAAAAGGAAATGTCTGCAAGCTAAACCCGCACAGCGCGCTTGTTTGTCTCGAGTTCAGTCGTTGCACAAAGCGCTCCAAGAATTTGTTGACCCTGGCTTGCCATGTCTTGCATTGATGCGCTCAGGCTCTTCTTTTTCTGTAGGTTTAGCTTGTATTTCGCCTGCAGGCCTTGCAAGCACGCGCTCCTGAACTGTTTTTTGTCGTATGCTGGACAGTTACATTTTGCATGCAATTTTGGGAACCAGTTGGCGAGGGAGCAGAGTGGCATGGTTTCGGTTTCGATTGAACAGCCGTCTCCGCTTGCGTGACGAAGCACGTGCAACTGCAAGCTGCCGGAGTTGCCCTCGCGTGCATGCGAACATGACTGCACGAGAGAAGCATCAGCGGGGACGCTTGCAATCCATTGTTTTATGTTTGCTTACTTTTGATGAAAATCTGGCTTGTCGGGAACCGGTAAAATGTTGGCGACTGGTTTTTCAGAATTGCTTGGCGACGCCTACAGCGGGGTGTCCCAATGTCTCTTTGAAGACATTGAAAGTGGACATTCATTACTTGTCGAAGGCAAAGCGAGGCTTGCAGCAGCCTTGCAGAAAGTATCGAAAAGCAAAACGAACATCACCCGCTAGTTTTAATGCACCTTTTTCTTGTGTACAGTTCCGCATTGCACTGCAGTAGTTAGGTGTTTCATCAATTGGAGACTGCTTCACTTTATTATATTATATAACTAGTAAAACCTAATGCTGGGATATTTTCTTCTAAGCTGGTCATTTTCAAATAAATTTTAATAGGTGCAGTTTGGCTCTTATTTATCTATAGCGGGTACATATATATTTATAATTTAACTGAAACATTGCAAAATGTGTCACGTCATTGGCATTTCATTTAACATGTTGAAAGACTCCCAGGTGGGAGTCTTTCGACGAGCAAACTGTCTTGCACTTAAAACAGATATTTTTATTTTTCTAATATCTGCTCCAAAAGCCAATTTTGCTGCTCTGGAACACTGTTTTGGCTGCTCCAAAGGCCACTTTTGCTGCTCCAAAACACTGTTTTGGCTGCTCCAAAAGGTGTTCCGAAACGGCTTAGGCCAATCACATCACTGTTCCTGTCATAAATAAGGACCAGGCAAGGTGCCAGCATTTACTTTATTTTTGCTCCTTCGCAATAATGTAAGATTTGAAATTGTGCAGACCGTCCAGGCCAGCGAGGCTCTGGAGAAGAAGCTGCAAGAGCTGCAGGGAAGCAACACCCGCAAGAAAAGTCCGGAGTCCAACAAGGGAGACTCGAAACTTCAGGACGAGATGCGCAGGCTCCGGGCGGAGAACTTGGCCCTGCAGAAGTCGCTGACCGGTCAGTTTTCAGTTGTTTCTCCCTATCGAGTGTTTTGTTCACATAGAGTATGTTTGGGCCTGTAAGATTTAAAGTTTTCCCTACGGCCTGAAACGAGTATGTAGTTTTGTTAAAGAATTGTATGTTCCACGTCACAATGACCTTACAAACTTCCCTCGAAATTTAACCTCTACGTCTGAAAGGTTGAGCTTAGAAATAATTAGTTCAGTGGGTGGTGAAGGCGGGATGGCAGTTTGCTTCGAAAGTTAGCGTCCCCATTGGGATTCAGAAAAAGAGGGATTTTGCTACTATTTCCAGAAGCACTCTAAAGTTGCAGACAGCTAAGACAACTTTTCCTCTACCGATCTCAAATGTGTGCTGGCAACTTTCTTTTTTCTTGTAGGAGTTGAGAGAAGGATCTGTGTAAAGTAGTCTCGTCTAGGCAGTGACAAAACAAAGTTGCGAATAACTCTAGTCAGAATGAGTGGGTTGGTTATGTGATGCACACATTTGGGGTTGGGCATGCTTGTCTGTCTCTTTCTGTTCTCTCCCTAAGTATGTGTGTGATTAGTTGAATTCTCAGCTTGGCAAAACGATTTTGTAATGAAACTTCCAAAATTTTCGAAGTTTTGGGGTTACCACTGAAATTCTCTTCAGTTGTTCGGTTATGTTGGAACCATGACAGGGATATGTGTGGCCAGAGCGAGCCTCTTTTTTCACCAATCACTAGTAGAACATAACTCAAACTGAACTGAATGTAATAGATTCAAAGATGATAACTGCTGTGTGCAGCTCCTTTCGATAGGCTGCATTTGTGGGAAGGATTTTATGCACTATGGAATTGCCTGTTTATCAAAGTGTACTGTCTACATAGCTTTTTGACCTGAATTACCTTCTATACTCCCACAAATTTAGGAACTTATTTGCTCCAAAGGCCACTCTTCCACTAGATTTAATATCATTCTGTTTCTATAAAGATTTGACCCTTGTAGAGATGAAGCATAATAAAGAGGTGAATCTCTATCTCTAGTAGGAAGAAAAAATTCACAATAGAGAAAGTATAATATTTCATGTGCAAGATCAATGACTGGTTTTGAGTTGTTCAGCAGCGCCACGTGCGTGGCAGAGTTGGCAATGCACACAACTGCCACACGAAGGAACGAAGTTTGAAACCCGGTCTGCACGGTTCTTTCTTTTTTTAATTTTTGATTTTTTGAAAAGTTCCAGCCTATTCTCAGTTGTCATCGTATGTTTGAACGTACCATGTGTACAAAAAAAGTGGTAAAGCGCTGCTTCGAGTCGGTCACCTTGTCGTAGCCCATGCAAGATGTGCGGTGTGTTTTTGGTTTAAGTTGAAGGCACAAGTTTACCTCACTAAACATTTATTTTCTAGCCATGAATTCATTTTTTGTTTTTATTTGTTGACAGTAGTACACTGTTTGTTTACTCTTTGTCTGCAGTCACGGTTCATTGGTCCCTTGTTTTTTACTCAAAGCTTTTTATTTTTCTTTATCTTTCAGGAATGCTCGGCAACGTGTAAGTCAACATTTTTGTAGCCTTTGCATTCTCATATTGCGCAAAGCAGCAGAACTGATGCCTTGCATGCCTTGCGGTACTGCTGCCTTGCATCAGTACTGCTTCCTTGCATTAGTACTGCTGCCTTGCATCAGTACTGCTGCCTTGCATCAGTACTGCTGCCTTGCATCAATACTGCTCTCTCCTTCCATTATGGCCTAATGAGGAAGCGCACTCTTTACAGTGAAGGAGGTATGCCCACTATCGACCATCCACTAATGGTTGACGGCGAGGACGGACTCTCGGAAATAATTGACCAAAGGTCCATGGGTAGGTTCAGGCCGAAGTTGGTTCGGTTCTTGTTTGTTTAGTGTACCGGGCTGATTTGTCTCATACCTGTTGTTCCATTCGGACGTTTTGTTTGTCAGCTCTCGACTTCAACTTGTTGAAAGATGGGTAGTGTAACCCCATTGTTTCCTTGTCTGCAGAAGCCAAGTTGCAGCTCAACATTGAGATTGAGGAGAAGAACATGCTGAAGGGCCAGCTGGCGCAGTTGGAGGTATGGTGGCATATTGTTTCCGGCTATTTCTTTGCACTTTCCCTAGGAGCGCATGCTGTCGACATTGCTTACTTACAAAGCAAAGGCAGAAAGTTTTCAATTTCCCAGAAAGGGGGCTGGGGTCCGACGGGAAGACGCATTACCAAGTTACAAATACGATTCCGTCTAGCAAATAATTATTGAAAATAAATCATTTTGCGGCGCAACATGGTAATGAGAAGTCTCGCTCTAGACACAGGAACAGCTGAATAAATATATCAGTACTCTTAATTTAGTTTTGTCATCTTGTCGAGTTTGATCGCAGACATTACTCTGCATATTACTCCGTCATAGTACTAAAGTAGCAACTACTATAATTTTGTTTGTGATATTGCTGGAGCAGTACTCATATGCGAGTTCCCACCTTACTCCTTCGTGTCTCGAATGTCGAAGTTGAAGTGGACAAAGAGAGTGAGAGTATTGAAGACAGAAAAACAGAGAAAAGGATTGTTTAAAAAAAAAATTGCGGTGGCTTAGCTCGGCTATGCCACGACATATGTAGCGTGAGCTTGTGCGCACAAAATGAGAGGCGCTATCAAGCGGCTCCGGTGCAGCGTCAGACTTGGTTACTGCGCAACGGAGGCGCACAGCTGGGCACGCGGTGGCACCAGTGTGTCTGCCGCGGCTATGACGTCACTCCTCTGGAATGCGCAGACCGGCGAGGGGGGTGCAGCGGCGGCGGCTCCGGCGCGCCAGCTGTGTGCCGTGTCACGTCACCGCTCCTCGCGCATGCGCAGCATGGAGCACGGCTCATTATGTGAGCCACGCGAAACTGCTCAACCTCGGCCAGTGTAGCTCACGCTACAAAACAAAAAGAACACGAGGCTTGCTTGATGCTGGTTTGGCTATGCCCTAACAGAAAAACGAAAGGAAAAGACGTCCCTTCTTGTCCTTCTCACCACCCCCTCGTAAAGTTGAGACCACACCCAAGTAGAAAGGGAGCCAGGCTGGCGCTCGGTAACCCGGCGGCCAGGCGCCTCAGAGTCCGTGGTCGTCGATCGCTGAAGCTTCTTCGCCTTCTCGGTCACGTCTGGTGGCGCCTTCGAATTTTGCAGCCGTAGAACAGCACATCCCCGACAACATATAGATGTTCTTTTGTCTTTTATGTTTGGCTTTTTTTTTTCTTAGAGCCGCCGGGAGCATTTTTCAAAGTGCCTTTGCCCCACTTTCATCGAAAAAGGCATTTCGCTCCTCTTACTTGTGCGAGTGAGTGGACCACTTATTTTTTAATGCTTTAGTATTAGTACTTACACGACAGGAAAAATCTGTTTTCGTCCGTCTGTGGATGAAAGAGTAGAAAAGGGAGTGCACCGCGTATAGCTGATGGGAGTAGTGAAGGACAAAGGTGAGAGGAAGGCGATGTAACAGGGCGCAGTCAATGTGCGCTCAGGAAACCGATGAACAGCGAAAGCAGCATCAGGCAGCGCATGCTGCTGCTAAGCAAGCAAGGCGGGCGAACAAGACAGAGGAACGGAAGCAACACCTAGCTCGGCTGGCCAAAACACGGCGCAAGAAGCGGCAAGTTGACGCGGTTCTGCGTGCGACAGAGGCTGGGGTGAAGTGGGCTCAGCCCATCGCCGAAAAAGAAAATTAAAGGAAGATCCATTGGTGGATCCACAGGGAATGCGTTAGCACGATCTTGGGAAACGCCACACGCGCCCGCTTTTGAGGAATGCTAACACTTATCCCGCAACGAAGCCAAAAATAGGCAGCAAAAAATGGAGGAAGCAGAAGGTAAAACCAAAAGCGAAAGACAGAACAGAAATGTGAAGGGAGGGTCATGCTAACGCTTTCCCTAAAAATCTTCCGATGGATCTTCCTTTAATTTTTTCATCAATCTCTTTGTCTCGCTTCTGCTTTCTCTTTGCTTCCATCACCACCATTGTAAAAAGCCCAAGCTCCTTTTTCGCCTTTCTCTGCCCATTTTGTTGGGCAAGAGCGGCAGAATTGCCGTCGCCGAGGATGTCTTTCTTTCACGTATCCTGCCATTTGTAGGCTTTTTTTTATTATGTAGAATTGAGTTTTTTTTTTGTGTTTGCAGTTCATTTTTCTCGTTGCTCTGACTCGTGGACAACATCTGTCGATATGTGCAAGCATCCGCCGCGACACCCATATGAGGTGAATGAGGCAAAGGTCTTGGAGGCGAGTGCCCTCAGTTTCCGGAGGAGCTCCCGGGAGGGAGTGTGTGGTGGTCGACCCCGAGTTCCCTCGTAGTTGGCGCCTATGCTACAAAGAATGTCATGACCCTAAACAATAGGACATTGAGGCACCCTAGGTGGCACAACAAGCTTATAAAGTCACAGAAGCACATTGTACAGCCTAAGGAGATTGTAAAAAGGACTTCTGCCAGGTCAACCAATGCAATCTGTATAGCCACACCTGAGATAAAGTGTGGTGTTAAAATTGATTTTATGCGTGATTTCGGTTACAGCCTCCATGCGACTCCATGCATCAAAACTACTGGCGAGTCTCAATGAAGCGGCTAGTTTTCTTTTCATTTAACCGCGGTCAATATCATAAGATGATAATAGTTTTTTTGTTTTTTTTCAGACTTAGTAGTGTGGCAGTTATTGCAAAATTTCTGCACTTGACATAATGTGCAGGACTATTGAACACCACTCTCTTCCAAAGAGACGTGAGCCTTTAAAATCTGGTTTTACTGCCTCTAGGTAATTAAACCTGAAACTCACCGAGTTACAGAGTAAGCCACTTTACTGACCTTTTCATTTTATGCCACAAGAGAAAGCGGAAACACACATGAGCAAACTGAAATGAAATGCTTTTGTTGCCCGTAGTTCTCTTTGCTGAGGGCAACAGATATGTCGCCTCTTTCCCCGAGTCCTCAGTCGATCTTTCGATAGATTTTGCGAGTACATGCTGTATATAATTAAAAAAAAAGACATTGGTCTGAATATCCTGGAAACAATTGAGCAGCATACCTCTTGGGGAGTGAATTTGCCTATTTAAAGAGCATTTGGAATTGACCTTGGGGTCTTTTTAGTGCTTCATCGTTGCCATACGACCTCTTTCGTTGTTTTGTCTAAATTGGTACCTTCACTTTCCGCAGACGCAGTACAAGAACGAACGTGAACAGCTGGAAGAGGAGAACGAGAAGTTGGCCGAGAAACTGAAGCGCAAGCAAGAGAGGTAAGTGGCTTGTGTAGGGTTGGAGGTGCCATACTTTCTGGCACGTAATGAACACTCGTGTATAACACTGGCCTCAAATAATTTGTGATGTTAAAAAAAGAGTCTGTGATCATAACTTGAGCTCCAGTTTATACTATGCCGCTGGTGGGACTCAGGTGTGATGATGCTTCATGCACATGGAAGAGATCCTGCCATGATTAGTTTACTTTCTCGTTTTTAGGATATGTGTGTTGCTACAGATGTGGTAACTCACAGATCAATGAAAATTTGGAAGCAACCCGAGAATGATTTCGTGGTCCTTTTAGGGAAGGAGAACAGCGCAAAATCGATGTTGACAAGAGAAGTATGTAGATTGAGCAATGTGTGCTGCTTCGTTGCCGTTACCTGTATTGTCTATGTTTTTGGCTTCGTTAACATATTTGCCACCCTTTGAGGCATACTAGAGCACAAGTTGGGGTTGGTTGAGATTGTTTTTCTGGTTGTTCAATCATCCAAAGTCTAGATCAGGGGTGGCCAAGCTGACCCAGCCCAAGAGCCGCAAACAAAACCATGAAACTTCCAACAGCCGTGGGGGGGGCAAACTTTTGTCCAGAGCAGTAAACGAAACTCGAACTACTTTAAATCTATCCGGGTCAAAAGCAGTTCTGCTGTACGTAAGGTAGTAGTTGCACAAGGCTACCAAACCGCAACCTGTCTTTCGATTTAAAATACGTTCCATTTAGTTTTTTGGGGAAATGCTCGTATGACCGGGAGAAATGTGGCGAAGTGGGGGGGGGGGGGGGGTAGGAGAGGGAGCTGCGAGCCGCACTCGAATACGCAAAGAGCTGCATGCGGCTTGCGAGCCGCAGCTTGGCTACCCCTGGTCTAGATTGTAGAAACTTTTTCTGAAACATTTTCAAGTACCGGGTCTTGTACGGCCGAAAGTATGTTACAGTATTGCCAGTTTTTCACATTTTTGGTCTCTTTCTTCAGCTTTCTGCAGATTCAGCAGGAGAAGGATGCCATCTACCTGGAAAGCAAGTAAGTCCTCAGAATTTTCCAGTTAGGATGATAAACACTCATCGTTGTCAAAATAGATAATGCTACCTAAACAAGATCTTTCTTTCACCTACCCGGGGATGCACATTTGCTGGATGTGACTTTGTGGCAGGAAAGCTCTAGAAGCCATGCAGAGGAGCAAGGACCAGGAAATCCAGCAACTGAAGGAGATGATTCAGAGGCTGCAGGGACAGCTAAACAGTGCATTGCAGTCGCAGCAAGATCACCAAACTGTCAGCACTAGCACCATTCAGCAGCTGGAGGAGACAATTACCGAGCTGCAGACGAAGGTGGGTCTTGTATTGACCAGTTTTTCTGTCGTGAGTTAAAAGACCTCCTTCACAGCAATGTGGTTCTGGGGTTTGTAAGTCCTGTTTACTGTAGCAGTAATCATCAGGCTTTTTGAATTGAGACAGTGCCTCGGTTTTCCAGATTTAAAATTTTTTTTTTTTAAATAGGTGATTACAGAATTTTGATGGGAACCCTATTCAGTGTTGCCAGTCTTGCAGTGGTCTCTCCAAATTCAGTTGTACTTTGTGTGGATCACGTTGCAAGCTTGCCTTTTGGCCTGGGCACCGAGCAACTGATCCCAGAATCTGCCTAAACAGATTGCAAATTCTAAAGAAGCAGTGGGTTCTACGGTCACCATGGGTGCTGCTTGTTCGTTCAGCCTTTTTAGAAGTATCTGGTGGTTGACTACGTATGTTTTTTGTGTGGGGCGGCCAATGCTGCGCCTACTCAGCATCTACCTTCGTTAGCAGTAAGTCTTTCTAACAAAGTGGTTCTCATTAAAAAAGGTCGGAAGACACCTAAGCATTTCTTATGAGTTGTGAATGCGAAAGCATGAATATCTCTCGATGTGGATGCTAGAGGCGGCACCATGTTCGTCGTCGGCGAGACGAGCAGAAGCACTACGACAATGTGGATGATGGAGGCGACGGCATGTTGGTCGGCTGTGAGACGAGCAGAAGCACCAGCGACGATGTGGATGCTAGAGGCGGTGTCATGTTCGTCGGCGGCGAGACGAGCAGAAGCACCACCGACAATGTGGATGATGGAGGCGATGGCATGTTGGTCGGTGGTGAGACGAGCAGAAGCACCAGCGACGATGTGGATGCTAGAGGCGGTGTCATGTTCGTCGGTGGCGAGACGAGCAGAAGCACCCCCGACAATGTGGATGATAGAGGCGGTGCCATGTTCGTCTGTGGCGAGACGAGCAGAAGGACCACCGACAATGTGGATGATAGAGGCGGTGTCATGTTCGTCGGTGGCGAGACGAGCAGAAGCACCACCGACAATGTGGATGGTGGAGGCGACGGCATGTTGGTCGGCAGCGAGACGAGCAGGAGCACCACCGACAATGTGGATGATAGAGGCGGTGCCATATTCGTCTGTGGCGAGACGAGCAGAAGGACCACCGACAGTGTGGATGATGGAGGCGACGGCATGATAGTCGTCGGCAAGACGAGCAAAGGCACCACCGACAATGTGGATGATAAAGGCGACGGCATGTTGGTCGTCGGCGAGACGAGCAGAAGCACCAGCGACGATGTGGATGCTAGAGGCGGTGTCATGTTCGTCGGTGGCGAGACGAGCAGAAGCACCCCCGACAATGTGGATGATAGAGGCGGTGCCATGTTCGTCTGTGGCGAGACGAGCAGAAGGACCACCGACAATGCTGATGATAGACGCGGCGCCATGTTCGTCGTCGGCGAGATGAGCGGAAGCACTACGACAATGTGGATGATGGAGGCGATGGCATGTTGGTCGGCGGCGAGACGAGCAGGAGCACCACTGACAATGTGGATGATGGAGGTGGCACATGTTCGTCGGCGGCGAGACGAGCAGAAACACCACCGACAATGTGGATGATAGAGGCGGTGCCATGTTCGTCTGTGGCGAGACGAGCAGAAGGACCACCGACAATGTGAATGATGGAGGCGACGGCATGTTAGTTGGCGGCAAGACGAGCAGAGGCACCACCGACAATGTGGATGATGGAGACGACGGCATGTTTGTCGGTGGCGAGGCGAGCAGAAGCACCACCGACAATGTGGAGGATGGAGGCGACGGCATGTTGGTCGGCGCCGAGATGAGCAGAAGCACCACCGACAATGTGGATGCTAGAAGCGGCGCCATGTTCGTCGGTGGCGAGACAAGCAGAAGCACTACCGATAGTGTGGATGATGGAGGCAACTACATGTTGGTCGGCAGCGAGATGAACAGAAGCACCACCGACAAAGTGGGTGATGGAGGGGACGGCATGTTGGTCGGCGGCGAGACGAGCAGAAGCACCACCGACAATGTGGATGCTAGAGGCGGCGCCATGTTCGTCGTCGGCGAGACGAGCAGAAGCACTACCGATAATGTGGATGGTGGAGGCGACGGCATGTTGGTCGGCGGCGAGACGAGCAGAAGCACCACCGACAATGCGGATGATGGAGGCGACGGCATGTTCGTCGGCGGCGAGATGAGCTGAAGCACGACCGACAATGTAGATGCTAGAGGTGGTGCCATGTTCGTCGGCGGCGAGACGAGCAGAAGCACCACTGACAGTGTGGGTGATGGAGGCGACGGCATGTTGGTCGGCGGCGAGACGAGCAGAAGTCTCCAGGCGTGCGCCAACATGTCTGTTTTAACCGACGCGGGGCCAGTAGTGGCATGGGGTTGCGGCGGTTAGTTTTATCGGCGCGCTGGCGGCACGGACACGCAGCGCCATCTGGCGGCGGTCGTTGAAACTGACACGGGCAGCGCCCAATGGGAGCCTCGTCGCCGCGCGCCAGCCAATGGGACCTTTGGGATCAAGGAAACTAGGTGCCGTTTTCACGCTTCAGACTGATGACGTCGACTCGCTCCATAAGACAGATAATGCTTTTGCATAAAAAAAAAAAGTTAATTAGTCAGACTTAACGCTCTACACCACATGCACATTTGTATGATAGGAATGGGACAGTTTATCTTCGAGGCTTGCATCAATGTGCGATTCTGTTGCACATAGACTGTGCTGAAGTTAGAGGAGTCTTGTTTTTCCAGGGCACCGAAATCTTCTTCAGAAGAGGGTGGTTAGAAGATATTTGTTTCCCCACAGATCCCTAGAACTATATGACTCCTTTTTTATGGCATTTCTCATTGTCCACCTTATGGACACTTAAATGGGTCGGTAAACTTCCTATGAATCTCTTTCTTTTAAATTTTTTAAAAAGTTCTTGGTATATTTTGTTACAAAGTAAACATCCCCCTCCAGAAAAGAATAAATTAGTTAGTGCATTAGTTACGTTATAAGACAGTTTGTAGAAGCAAGAACAAAGAAAACCCAACAGATGCATTGTGTTTTCTCCTCCATCCTAACCCATTTGACGTTTATAGACTGCGACAAACCAACTTGCCCAATTAAACGTCCCAATCCTTCGTGGAAGCTTGACTGCATGGGCCGTTCTTGCTTGTGATCCCGTGGAAATTGCTTTGCAGCTGAACAACGCATCCCCCGACCTGCTTCAGCAGACCCTCGCCGAGAAGGCATCGCTGGAGATGCTGCTGCGAGATTCGTGCCAAAAGAGCGACAACTCGGACAAGGAGCGGGAGGCTTTGCTTAGGATGAACGAGGCAAGTTAAGTCGTCTTTGCTGGAACTATACGCCATTCCAATGCTTACAAATCCACAGCCCAGCACGTGCGTGTTCGTGACTTCAGAAAGGGAGCAAATCGCACGCGATGTGCACATACGGTGTTTGCACGATTCTAACGCACACTCTTTTCCGCCAAAGTCGGTGCCCAAAACTACATGCACGTTACAATCGAAATCAAAAACCGATACTCCAGAGAAAAACGCACTACTCGGTATAAGGTGGTTAGCCCCATCACCATCGTGACTGTTAGTTTACATTCGCCATTTTGGTATCCATATCACGCGCATTCTCTTGCGTCCACGGACTCGTGTCTACCGTTTTAAGATGGAAAAACGAAAGAAATTCCACTAGGAGGTTTTATTTAAACGAAAGGCCATCACGCTGGCGGGAAAATTTAACGATGGAGCAGCACTGTGCGGCCTCGCAGTCGCAGCGACCCGATGAGTTCACAAAGTGTTGTTTGGAAGACGACCCTCCCAGAGGTGACGGTCGCACTCTCGTACAAGGAGTGCGGCACTTAAAATGCTTTAGACGAAAGCAAGGATTACCTCTGTGGACAGCGAAGAACCATCGTTGGATTCTGACAGCGGCGGACTAGTGCATGCTATTTATTTTTGTGTTAGTGTGCATTTCATAAAAACTGTTGTATAAGGTGTGCATTCAATCTTCATTTATTTTACCTGTGCACTAGATTTGGCAGCCATTTACTTTATAAACATCTAGAAGCAAAATCTTCCTGTGCATTACAATTGGGGGTGCTTTAGAATCGTGCAAACACGGTACGCTGAAAATCGCATCAGCGAAAGGCCCTTTTTTGGAACGGTCCATTTCTAAGGGCTATTTTGAAGTTTTAATTGCAAGAAGTCAGTCAGTTTTCCTCCGCCTATCGGAAGTACCTGGGGCTGGAAGTTCATTGAGGCTGGCCAGCAGTCTTATTCAGCTAGTTGTTGTAAATAATTCATTGATTTATTGACCTGGCTGATTCCAAGTGGGATTTCAGCGAAAGTGGAATTGAACGTAAGCAAAAATGAACAAACTACCAATCCAGCAGAATACTTTTAATGCTAGACCATGATACCATAATGCACAACATGAAACTAAATAGACTGGAGACATTGTAAGTGATACGACAAAGATTGACAGATGGTTGTTGAGGTTTTGTTTTAGTCAACCATACGGTGAGGAAAGGCTAAAGAAATTTTCTTCTCGTTTTGCAAGTCAGATGTTTAAAGGGCATATATAACCAGAAAGCACCTCCTGTCACTCTTTTAGTGCTGTAAGAAAGCGTGCGAAATGCAACATTTTGAAAGAATGCCCATTCATAGCGAAGAAACAGCTAAAAATATTGGGGGGGGGGGGGGAGATAGTATTTTGGTGTGTAAGAGCAAAACCACATAAAAAGAGAAGAATCAGCAAGTCAGAAATATATGTGAAATACGGAAGTTCACGTCATGGATTACGAAACTCACATTTCGCATGCGATGACTAGTACTTTTGCGACAGTAGTATGCATGTCTTTTGTTGCCACTACCGTTCAACACATGCAGGATGCTGCTAGATTTAATAGTGGGAGTAACCACTTGCGCATGTTCACTTGTGACAGGAATGAGTATAACCTCTGAATTTTATAAATTTGTAAATTTACAAGGTTCATGAGATTGAAAGGTTCATAGATGCTGATGGTCTTGTGCTACAGTGAAACCCGTTTACAACAAACCCACATACAGTGAATTATTGTCAATATCGAACGCACGAAAAATTGAAATAAAAATGCATGTAAAAGGCACTTTTTATAACGAACAGCACATTGGATATATCAAACATTTTCCCCCCGGGAAGGCTTCCAAAAACGGCAAACAATCATCTTCTAGTCTGTCCCTTTCCTCCAAAAAGAAGTAGGAAAGAAAGAAAATTCCAAAAGCTCAAGTAGCGAACAAAAGTGAGCGAAGAGAAGCGACTCAAAAGGGGAGAAAGCAAAAAAAAAATTTCTGCACGCATGCAAAAAAAAAACAACAAAAAACAAATTTACAGCGCAGTGTTACAAGGCAGAGGTGAAGAGATGATGAAGAAATAGAAGCTCTCGCCTTACAACAAACGCATTGTGGAAGTTCGTTGTGAATGGTTTTTGCTATATCAAACTACTTGCTATATCGAACTGATCATAGCGTTTCCTGCTGTTCATTATAAACGGGCTTGAGTGTATTCAGCCTGACTTCAGTTTATGAATATTGGCACTTGGAGTAAATTACTCTGACATAATTGAATGACTCCCAGTCTGAATCATTCCAGACATTTTACCTCATTATAATTTTTTCTTTCTTCTTTTGGTGCAGGAGATGGCAGGCAAGATAACTTCAATGCAGAACACCATTGATGGTTTAGAAGATGCTTCCCGAAGTAGCGCCATTGCTGCTTCCGAAGCAAACAAGGTATGCCAGAGAAAACAAAACTTCCGGCGGTGTCTCCCTTGTTCGCATTCGATGCACAAAGAAGTCAAGACGTGATTTTAGTTTCTCCTACCCTATTTTTATAATCACAACTTAACAGAATGAAGATGACCAAAGAGGACCAATGGCATAGCTTAACCTTTCTGTCCCCTTTGTGTATGCGCAACAAACTTAGAAATACTTCCAGTTTTTCCAGATTTCTTTCAATTTTGGAGGAAATCTGGTGAGTCCAGCCGATAATTGCCTAAAACAGTTATCAGTTGCTCCCTTGTCATTACCAACATTTCAGCTTGACATATGATTTCCCCTTTACGTCATCCACAGCATGTGCGAATACAGTGAAAGCTGAATTTTTAGATTTTTCACCTATTGCTGGCAGGGCTTGAATTTGCCTTTGTCGATGAAGGCCTTTGCAAATGATATGCGTCCCATAGTTAACTAGGCCTAATTCCGGTGTTAGTGTTATTTAACCATGTCAAGTGAGCATCTGGAGAAAGAGCTCAACCGGGTAAAATGGCCGCTCTCTTTGCAAGGTGGCGGAGAAGAGGAAGGCGCTGGTGGAGGAGATGGGGGCCCACCTGCTGGAGGAAGAGGAGAAACACAGGCAGGCCCTGGAGAAAATGCGACAGGAGTTTGAGGAGAAGCTACACTTGTCGAACGAAGCACTTCTTGTTGAGCAGGTATGTGCGGTTTTCTAACAGACTTTCTGGATTGCTTTTAATCTTTTCACTGGATGTTATAACCCTTTAACCGATTTTACTTTTGGGGAATTTCTGACGCCCAACTGCCTAGTTGTAGACTTCCAAATTACCTTTGTTGCCTTCAAAATCAAGTTTCTAGCCACATGCAAAATGCAAGCAGAATTAAAAAAAAAAAAAGAAAAAAGAGGCCGCATCTCCACGTGGTGAATGATGTTGATTGGGGCGAAGCTCTGGTGGTGCTGATGATACAGGTTTACCATAAACAAATCTGTCTTCGTGGGCTCAATATTTCGCGAATTTTGCGACCTGAAGTAATATGTTATGCATTCATTATCGTGGGTTGATATCTTTGCACGATCGATTTTGCGTGATATATTTCAAGTTGCATAATTTGCAAGGATTGAGTCATTTACAATGTGCCAGTGGGGTCTTCCCATCTAGTGACGACTGAATGATTCCCCGTTGGCCCCTTTTTTACGGCTGCACAGGAGCGTGCGGCAAAGGCGATAGAAAACGAAGCGGCGCTGGCACTGTACAAGCGTCTGCTGCCCTCTCTCAAGGAGGAGGTGCTTCAGCTCAAGGCTGAGGCACAGGAACGCGTGGACATGCTACAGAAGGCCATCGAGGAGTCCAGAGACGACCTGGAGCAGTGCAAGGCAAGGCTCTCGGACGACTACACCAAGCTCAAGTCGCAGCTGGACGATGCCGTAAAGGTGATACCCTAATATGACAGTGTCCATTTTTTTTAGGGGATACTAGGGAGAAAAGCTTAGGTAGCGTGGTGAAAGGCACAAAAAACAACGGACACAAGGAAGAAGACATGCACACGGGAGCCTTATGTCCTTCGTTTTCTTGTGCCTTGCACCATGCCTGCTAACGTTTACCAACTTGCCCAATTACAAGTTCTTTTATGGAGGAAAAGCTATCGTAGCAGATTGGCTATTGTAAGATCCTGTGTATGTGCCCCTTTCATTTTGAAGAGATAAACGGCGAACAATGTCGGGGTGGGCGATCTTTGGGAACGAGACAGCAAGAGGGCATGTGGCACAAGAACTGATACCGCAAATCGTGGATGCTGCAGTCTTGCGTCTCGTGGTGCGATGAACATGCAGGAACCTGCTCTAAGCTCGCTTGTTACCCACACTGATACTACAAATCGTGCGGTTGATCCGTCGGGAATCGGGGATGGGCAATGTTTTGGAATTTTTAGTCTCTGGATAATAAGCCAAAAAAATGGGACGGGCGATGTCTCGGGGGAGGAAATTTATACGAGACTTTATGGCAGTGTCTATCCATATCTTGAGTTACTGAGTAAGCTGAAAATGGCAGAAAAATGTGTTCGCCTTCTGTTCGTGTTTTCCTAGAAAATTCTGCCTCAGTTCAGCCCGACCGTACTGGCTACTACGACGTGGCGCAGTTTCTGAAATCCAGCCTAGCTCGATCGCAAGTGCTGGGTGTCAGATAAACAGATGTGTGTGATTAGCGTTTGCCAGACCAAGCTTCCACAAAGAAGTATAGGTAACCTGGTCTTGAGAATGAACTGCTCACATTCTTAAAATGCATAGAAAATGCCAGTTCTTGTTTATGTCTATGCTTTAAAAAAAGAAGCATGTAGGTAAGGATAGCATTTTTGTTTCTACAGCGGGGCAAAGAACCTCAGAAGAGACAACTAAATAAAAAAGGAAAATTCACGTCTGCCACGGTACTGCGTGCAGTACCGTAGGTGAAACACCCGCATTATTGGGTGGTTCACCCAAGAGCCACGACGACACACAGCGATGCAGTCTTATGGAGAGAAGGATCACAGGGAAACACCCACTGCTGGGTCTTTCTTGTCTCATGGCCCTGTTACCTGAGCTTAATTTCTTTTTGTTTCTATGTCACACAGGATCTCACCATTCAACTGGAGATTTCCAACAGCCAGAAGTGCGAGTTCGAGGAAGAAGCAAAGAAGCTGAAGCAAGAGCTCAAGGACAACGTAGAGGAACGCAAGATTCAGGACAAGAAGGGATTGTCCATGGTTCGTACCTCCTGTCTTTTTAAGTCTTCGCATCAGTAAATTCCTGTCAGGCGTGCTGATGTGCACGTACTCATCCTCAGGTGAAGGAGTTGAAAAGGCAGTTCCAGACGGAAAGGAGACGGGCAGACAAGCTTCAGGAAAGGCTTCAGGAAGTTCTCAACGACACGAGTCTCGGTAGATCTGGTGAGCTTTCCGCACAATTGCGGTGGTTGTGGGCTCTTGAGGCTTCATATCTTTGTTCTTTTCTTTATTAGTGCTGTTAATCTCTTTCGAGATTGTTACAGGAGTGAATGGAAAACAAATCACATGGGCTGCACTTGTCGCTCTTAAAGGGCGACTCCGGCCAATATTTTCTAATTGGATTACGGCTGTTTTCAGCTCAGTTGGTGTCCCTGAATTACAAGGTGGAATTTTCTTTTCAATATTTTGTGTAGTTTAATAGATATCATGGCTCAAAGTTTGGCTTCGGGCGCGTACGGCAAAACCGAAACTATCTGCTGCAGAGGGATGGCAACACTGTTTATCAGCCGTACGGCTGCGACGCGACGTTACAGGGGTGTTTTGGTACGCGTCGCCCAGTGTTGCTTGACTAAACGCTAACCCGCTTGCCACCTGCTAAAAAGCAGTGGTCACATCTTTAAAATTGGTGTTAATGGAGTAGGTATGCAGCTTTACTTTGACATAATATTTCGTGCCAGTAAAGCGGTACCAGTCATTTATTTTGGTTTTGTTTTCAACGGGAGTTGCGCTTTGACCTCTATAATTTCACCATCTTTGGATGCTGCCAGGCTTTTTGCATTTTGATTTGTAGTTGAGCATTTGGCTGACCGTCTCGTGTCATGAACGTGAAAGAGGTTTGTGATGTGCCCAAACAAGTTGATGCTGCTCTGGAATACTTGGGTCTACCTTTACAGTTATGGTTTTGTTTGCATCTAAAGGTGACCTTCTTTGTGGTGAATATCACAAAATTACTGGTATTTATAGTTAGACTTTTGCCGCAGAAGTCTTGCCAAAGGAGACTGAAGTCATGGAGGAGCAGGATCAACATGCCATGCAGGAAAGACAGCGCTACGGGGATGAACGTGCAACTCTGGCTCCCGTAGGGAGCCCATACAGAAACTCTAATATGTCTAGTTTCCTCCGGCACTGTTTATGGCTAGGGTTCCATGGATTTTTTGTTTGCGTGAACAAAATCTCGTAGTGGACAGTGCCGTTGTTCCAAGCGCTTGCGTGCCTAATTTCCTTTCCTTCCGCCAAGTGGCGGTCCCGTCGCGCGTGTCTAGTTTCCTCCGGCTCCTCGGGGCAACGATTTCGTCACGGTGATCATGGACCGAGACAATAAGTGTGTTCTTACCTTCGTTTAAAATTCTGTGTCACGTTTGTGTCGTGTGCTTATGATTTTTTCGAGTGATGTGCACCTCCCATTTAGCTGTGAGCTCAGACTGCTTCCTGAATTATTTATTTATTTATTTATACATTTCCCTACATTCTCTTACTAGGACGTTATTGTAGGGGTTCATTGTTTTATTTAAAAGGAACAGTGCAAACTGTAGATACATTTTTTTTAATGCATTGCATTGTCTGGAACAGGTGACCGTGCCTTCTGCAGTTGCATTGTAGATTTCTGGCACTCAAGGTATGCGTTTAGTTTCCCCAAGGGTTCACAGTTCATCACAATTTCGGGCTTTAGTAACTCGTAGATGCCCACTCAAGTTTTATGTAGTAGTTACTTTCTCCTGAATCCTTCACATGGCAGGCAGACCCGCGAAATGCTATTTGTAAAAGAGAGGAATACCCCGAATCTCAAAATGTGGGTCCATTGCATTCTGTGTTCCCAGCAGACGAGCTGTTTCAGCCCATTAGCTATGAGGAGCGCCAGCGCGGTGACTCCAGCAGCATCGGTTCCTGGAGCTATGTGTCTGGCAACAACGAGAACTCCAAGGACAGCAGCAAGGACAGTGCAAACAACAACAGCAGTGGGGGACACTCTGTCAACGGAGAACAGGTAACTCGACAGCAATGGCTCCCGCCTTGTGGACGGTGCTGTGCGCGATGGAATCGTTTCTGTGAATGATAAAGTGTTAGGCACAACCCAACCCTGAGACTGCAGGTAAGACACACACGAAATGTGTTACGTCTAATGTTCACCAGCTTGTTTGTGACAATTAACACGGAGTGTTAATTGTCTTTTCCTCATCAAAATTAGTAGCCACAATCTTGACTTCAATTAGCATAGATTTTGATTTTATATAGTACGGTGGAATCTCGTTAATTCAAACTTGCGGATAATTCAAACTAACATGCAGGTCTCATCTTATGCGCCTCTATGGGAGGAAACTCCCGGTAATTCAAACTTTGCTTTATTCAAACAAATTTTCGGTCCCCCTCGAGTTTGAATTAACGAGATACGACTGTATTAATGTTGAATTAAGATGCTTCTTAGTGGACCATTTTCACTGGTTGTATAGTCAACCTCGATCATTTATGAGTTGAAGGCTGCTCTTTGACTTGCACGCATGTCATGATTCTGTATCCTTTGGCATTATTGGAAGCCCAGTGATATCAGTGGACACCTCAAATCCATTGTACAGCACGTAAACTAACACTTTTAGGGCTCTTAGATGGCCTGCGAAAATCGGTTTCTTAACGTATTGCGCTGAAATTTACTACAAACTACGGAGGTGCAACCAGGTGGTAAAAGTTTACAGTGAAAAAAATCAAGGAATGTGCTTAACTCATTCAAAAGAAAAATATGGGGCCCTGTTCTGTGCAACCTATGCCGCCACTTTGCAGATGGTGCACGCGCTGTGAGAAGTGCTGCCGACAGGTGGCATAGACCGCGTGGAGGAAGTGCCGGTTGATCCGGGTTCTTTATGAGATTGTCTGCAATCGTAACCAGAATCGGCTAGTGCTCCCTTGACACGGCGTACGCCATCTGTCGGCAGCATTTCTCACTATGCGTACATCGTCTGCGAAGTGGCGGCGTAGATTGCCAAGAACAGTTTCTGTTTTTAATGCGATAGCATTAGGACACTCATTTTGGTGTAAACCCAGCGGTGTCTGCCACTTTGTCAACGCCGGAGGGAGGGGGAGAAGGAGAGAGGAGGGCGACGCATGAGATGCTCTTATTGGTCCGAAGCACTGACGTCACATGCGTCACCCGCTCCCTCTTTCCCCAGTGTTGACAAACTGACCGACACCGCCAGGTTTTTGTTTTAAACAAACGTTTTTGTCAAAGGAGCGTCCCACAGCTGGCGTGGAGTCAGAGAGAAGGAGGTGCCTCGGCGCGGTGGATTGCGGGCGTGCTCAGTTGACGCTCTGCCGTCGCCAGATGATCTTTACTTTGGGTTTCCGTAGAAGTGGTGCATGTGTAGTTAAAATTATGAATACGGTCCCCTCCACGAGTTATAAGGATGCGGTGATAAATGAATGAAAAGTGTTCGTACACAAATGGGACGGGGTGAAAAGGGGGTGAGGAAGGACTAATGATAGCGCATTTCCATCCAAAGAATCCATTTGATCGCCAACTAATATTTTTTTCTTTTGAACGAGGCAAGTTCGTTTTGTGATTTTATCACTGTAAACTTCCACCACATCCATAGTAAATCGCAGCGTGATATGTTGAGAAACCAATTTTTGCGGGCCATCAAAGGCACCTTAAAAGCATTAGTTTGCTGCAAAAGCGTTGTGTGAGCAACCAAAAATTTAGTGTTTATTTTAGTAGCAGTGAGGGTGAGCAAAACATTTGGAAGACAGTCAAGTTTATGCTGCATTACTGTATCAATTTTTCAAGTTATTGGTGCTCACCCAGCGACTACGTCACTTTTCAGTCGGCACCAGCAAAGGCGTCCCCCGGTCTCTTGGAGCAGGAAAACAACGATCTGGTTGGGAGACTCGCGGCACTTCAGGAAGAGAAATGGGTCTTGGAGGAAAAGGTTTGACTGCATTACAAGCAACCGTCCCTCTTTGCTCACAGCTCTCGCCTCAACCGGTCGTGCAGGTCGAATGAGAAAGTAGCGAAAGTCAAGAACTAGCACTCAGATATGTTTCTCCCTTCGTTTGTACCGTAAATGCTCAAACGAACGCTCGTGCTGTTTTTCTGACCAAGTATTTGTAAAGGGAAAAACAGCTAAGCATTGCCCACCACATCAAATTCGTGCAATGTTTGATAGGACTTACTCTAGTCGCCATGCATTCGGGTAAAAGAAAATACCGTAAATGACTGAATTTTCGCAAATTGAACTGAAGCTGTAAATTTTGAATTATTTGCGGGTTCTAATTTTTGGAAATAGAAAATTAGAACCTGCAGTGACTGTAAACTGAGGTGGCCGTAAATTCCGGCTTGTTGCTGTGTTTTCTTTTAAATGGTTTCCATACTTATGCTCTTAATTGAACATATATAATGATCATGTGAGAACCTTTGCATGTGTGTTTTCCCCGTTGTTAGATTATTCCTGAAGGAAGCACAGCATCTCAATGTAGCTTCCGAAGCGTTGACATTTTGCCCGATTTGTTCGTAAGACCTATTGTTTGCAAATCGTAGCTGATTTGCGAAATTCTCAAAAATTAAGCCGTTTACACTAAGCTGGGTCATGCCTCCAGTGGGGCAAAGTGAACTACATTTTTCCGCAATCAGTGCATTACTATAAACATTTGTGACGCTGGTCCTGCTTCCAGCGAGATAAAACACGCCTCACTTTGTCGCGATAGATCCGTTGCGACAAACACGTGCGAAACAAGGAATGGCTACATGCAAGTTTTCAAGATGTTTTGTTTACTGTTTCATGCATCCGCCCGATAAGTCTAAATGGGAAAATATTAAATTCAGAAAATAGAAACAGTACACAATTTGGCGGTGCGAGTGTGTGAATGAGCCACTTGTCTGTTTTACGCACCACTGCTGCCATGTTCCTCTAGGTGGTGCTAGCTGCCTCCCAATACAGTCATTCTAATTCTCACAGACCACCGTATGATGTGGCCATATCGGCCGAGCAGGCTGTTCACACAATTTGAATACAAGGGTTGCAATCATTATTAAACACATTGAAAATTTAAGGAGTAGAGATGCCTATTTTTGAGTTCCATTCTTTACTTTAAATAATACATACTTAAATAATATGTACTTCAATAATATTTAAATAATACATTCTTCAAGGGGGGATGTGGGGCTTTAGAGTAATTTTCTTTTTTTATGAAAGAATACTTATATTCACAGATATAACATATCTCACACCTATTCCAAATATGCAATCAGATATTAAATATCTTCACTAAAACCCGAGTTATGGCATATCGGTTTAATTTGATTAAGTCATTTGTTACGGGTCATTAAGGAAAAATTATTCGTAAATGATCAAAATTTTTAATGCAGCTGCATTCACAAGCGTGTACTAATTTGTGCGGTGATGCTATTTTAGATCTAACCTGAGAGGATTATGTTACTGAAGAACGATTGTAATTATAGTGTAAAAGACATGCTTTCTTGTTGTTTAAGAAAGTAATTATTTGGATAGAACTTTTAAGTTGGAAGACTATAAAAAAGCATCGGAAGACTATAAAAAAGCATCACTGCACAGCTCCATTCTTCCCGATTAAAATGGTACCAAACATGTCAATATGGTCCAAGACAAACTTTGGAAAACACCTGTAGGGCATCGGTATTTGTGAAAGAAGTGTGAAGAGAGAAAAAAAAGTACTTGAAGTGTGTGTATTCCTACTGAATGTTCATAGGAAATGAATACTTCATTTTTCTTTTTTTTTCATATTTGGAAATGAGAGAGAGCAATAATATTTTGTACGGTGCTGGATGGGTATGTCTAAATATCAGAAAATCTATTTTCTCAAAAATGACTTTTCCCCAACTTCTTGTCATTTAGAGAACAGCCTCCCTCCTTAAGTAATACGTGTGGCATCTCTAATCATTGACAAAACAAAATATACAAGACACTGTAAATAATTTATAATTGGGTTAATAATGCGAAAGCATTAGCTATCCCATGGAGTGGAGCCTGCGGAGGCTGTAAGCGCAAAAAAACGCGAAAGAAATGCCCATTCTCCCATGCAGCCAGTCGACTGTAGATCAGAAAGTTTGCCACCAATTCCCTGCTGCAAAGGCACTCCCCATTCTTGAAGTCGGGCTGCACCACGCATTGACCACACTCGCACCTGGTAAAGAAATCATATGCACACATATTCAACACCAAGTATATACTTCGTGCTTGATGTTCGTGCATTTTTCAAGCTCTCGCCAATTCGTGTTCGTAAGACGAGGGACGTCTTCACCCAGGGGAAGGGGCGATGATTTTGAGCGAATCAGCTTGGTGGTCGCGCGTGTCGTATGGAATATAAATCCTAGTTGTTTTGATTGGTCAAAGATTTCTCTTTCGAAGCTAGACAGATTTGCCTACCGCAAACGACAGTTCTGAAGTAGAGGTCCCACTTTTGTCGTCCACCGCCATGGCTTCGTCCCCTTCGTCCAACCCGCGACTCTCGCGATCCCGCTGTACAATGTCATGTTGAGAATTGCGCAGTGCATGTGCTTCTGGCACTTCGTAACTTTTTTTTTTTCTATCGATGTATACGCAGCTTTTTTAGAAGCCACAAAAAATGGGTTTCATATTTTTTTTCAATTTGGTATATTGTGTGCCTTCGATGACCCATGACTTTAATTATATTTGGTGGTTGTGTCTGAACGGCACTTGACCAGAAAGAAAAGAGTGAGTGCAACTCAAACTGGCCAGTTCTCGATTGGTAATTTTCAGGAGAAAAAAAACAAAACAACTTTTGAGTTGCAATTTTTGTTATGGTTAGCTGGGCTCTCGTATGTCATGTACAAATAAAAACCTTGGCGAGCGTAAATACCCTGTCAGTATCCCTTTAAAGAAGTCAGGTATGCAAAAAATTCAAATTTCAGATAACCATACTTTATGCTCCTATAATCCTGCTAAACTTGTTTGAAAATGGCGCGATAGTTTGGTGGACAAATCATTTTTATGCGGGATCCTTGGATCCGCCCCATTCGAAAAGCTGCCATGGTTGGTGACGTCGCCTGCTTACCGAGACTTGGCTCTCTCGGTATCTCGAGCTTCAGCTTCCTCATTTACCTTCCGCGTTTCGAGTATGTGGTTTGTGACGATTGCATCTACGGCATCGCTCACTTCTTAGAAGTCTTCGACACTGGTCTCAGCAGTGATGAGAGTGATTGTTATTGAGAGATGTTGGAAGCTGGTCATTTTGACCTCGAACGCTAGCGACGAGGATTCGTGGGCAAACTCGCCGTGGTCGTCGTTGTCCGAGACAATGTCGCAGATGCATGCAGGGTGGTAGGTCAAAGGGCCGGGGGCGATTGCAAGAATATAGCATTGGGGTTGCCCAGATGCGCGAGCGGTTTTGATTTGGAGAGCTTAAAGGGGCCCTGCAATGACTTTTTGACTGGTTTTTAATTTGCACCGAACCTGAGCACACTGAACGTAGTAATTTAGTGAAACTTTTCTTTTCTCGAATTTTGCTTTACTTTAAAAGTTATAGGCAAATTAGAATTACAAAGACAAGCAAAAAATAACCTTCTTCATAACGTCCCTGGTCTTGGCTTGAGTGGCCGTAAACTAAAGGAGCGGTAGTGAGCTCGGAGAGCGCTTGCGGCTGTTGCACTCCGTGTCGACGGCTCGAGACGACGCCACTAAAGCATGTGCTGGATAGGCTGAACGAAGCGGATGGCCAGGGTGGGTTGCATTGCATTTGCTGCGCGACTAAACACTAATTCGGCATGACACTTCGTTGGCCACAAACGACAGCAAACACGGGGTAAAGATCGTTCAGAACGGGAGCCACTTCGCGCTGCCAAACCGCCAAACGGTCAAACTGCAAGCCAAACCTGCTCGCTGAAAGCCTTTGGAATGCTCGGAACACATTGGATCCTCCAGCCCATATGACAGCAGCGCTGCTGAGTACATCCAGGACCTTTCTACAGTCGCCACCTAACAGCAGTGTGTGGCGCCCGATCCAACTACCCTTTTCTAGTTCGCGCCGCTTTTTCTTCTGCTTGGTGGCGGGTATGTCGATGAGTCATTTTTTGTTTTCATACTTTCCAAACTGCATTTGTTTTTTTTCTGATCTAAAATACTGAACAAAAGCTACTTTCATAAATAATTAAAACAGTTTGTGCCACTTATATTTTGTATTTCGACTAAAAAACAACTTTTAGTGGCTCTGACCAGTCATAAGGCTGGAGCTGGCCAGGACCAACAACGTCACGAATTCGTCACATGCCGCATGCTTTTGGTACCACGAAGCGCTCCCGTAGGTGGTGAGGCTTCCGCGTCGTCCGGTTAAAATAAGAAGCACTGATATTTACCGTATTTACCCGAGTAATAGCCGCACTATTTATGAACAAGGCCCTTGCTTCTACTTTCCCGTAAAGCACATATACAGCCAATCATCGCGTTGTGCATAAATAGCGAATAATTAGATCAAGAACATGATTTTCCATACAAACACAATTTTCACAGATAGTACCTTCGCGCAAAGACGTTATCTCTGTCCTGTAAACCGCTATAGTCACGCTGTCGATCGCGGTGATTGACAATTCGCGTGCTTCGCGGAAAAGCGAACCCTCAAGTTTTCTTCATAAACAGTGCGGCTATTTCTCGAGTAAATCGGTAGTTACTCCCTCCGTACCCGCTGGGTTGCCCGAACCACACGAGATTTGGAAACTGCAAAAAAGGTAGACGCTTAAATGGGATTGCGAGGCCCCTTTAAGCGATCACAGGGAAGCCTAGAGTGAGAGTGCGTTCATGATCACGTGGTTTATGGGCACCATGGTGCGGCTAACTTAAGAACTGTTGCCTGGTTGCCAGATGAAAATGGTAAAAATTTGTGCACTTGAACCTCGATTTTACGAAACCCGATTTTGTGAATTTCCCTATTTAAGGAACAATATTGGATTCCCCGCGCAGTCTATGCGCGAGGTCTCCCTTCCTCGAATTTACAAAGTTCCCGATTTAACGAAATAATTAGTGGGTCCCGGTGACATTGTTAAATCGAGGTTCAACTGTAAATTGATTATTGCAACTACTAGAGCTCTAAAAATTGTGAAACTTGGTGTATATACTAAGTAGCCTATAAGCACTCCATTCGAAGAATAATCTAACCATTTAATTTTCATGTCCTAACCACTTCAAAGAGATACTGAACCGAAATTTCGAGCTCACTTGTTAAATCGAGGTTCAACTGTAAATTGATTATTGCAACTACTAGAGCTCTAAAAATTGTGAAACTTGGTGTATATACGAAGTAGCCCACAAGCACTCCATTTAAAGAATAATCTAACCATTTAATTTTCGTGTCCTATCCCCTTCAAAGAGATACTGAACCGAAATTTTGAGCTCACAAAACATGGCTGGACAGATAGGCGAGAAGCTGCAATACCCAAAAACATCATTTATACAGCGGTATCTCTAACGGATCGCCGTATTTTTTTAAAAGAAGTACGCGATTGAACACGGCCGACGGGACAAGTCACATCGTGATTCCCATTCCCTCTCCTCCTCTCTACGTCCCATCGAGCTGGTGGACCGAAGCGAGAAGGAGAGAAGCGAGGCCGCTTCCCCTCATTCTCTAATTCTCCCGGAGGACAGTGACGTGAAAGACCTCGCTTGATCGCGTCCTTCTTTTCCAAAAGTATGGCCTTCCATTTGAGATATCGATGTACGAGTGATGTTTTGGAGTTCGTAGCGTCCCATTCAACGCTTCTGCGGCCTTATTTTGCAAAATCCAAATTTCAGTTCAGTATCCGTTTAAGTTTGAGAATCGGCACAATAAAACGCGAGTTTGCAGTGTCCACGATATTCAGTTTTGGCTCGCAGTCGCATGTCATGCAACTTCATAAGAGATGCTCGCGTACCGATGGCTCATTTCTTTATAAAATTTTGCTGTTGTAGTCTGAAAGATTGCCTACCCCATATTTATTGTCATTTTTCTCTTCATTATTCGTGGGCGTTCGTTTGGGATTTTATGATAAGCATTTCATGTTACAAAATGCTGCTTGCTGTTTGTGGCATTTGCAGATCAACCACCTTGAAGTGAGCAACTCTTCTATGGCAGATGACCTGGTCAGTAAGACAGCCATCATCCAATACTACTGCATGGACAGCAAGTATGGTAAGGGAGCTTTTGTGTGTGGACACCTTTTCTCTCCCTCAGGGTGACCACTTCAGTTTGAAAAATCTGCAACATACTGCCCTGTGGAAGCAGAAATGTTATAAAAGCTGGCACCGGACAGATAAACTATCTAATATTTTGTAGAGGAGAAAACTGGGCTGGTCAGTGATATATAGGCTGGATATCGTAGGAGTTCTTTTCATGTAGATTTTAGTGGGAACATAATTTACTTTGAAATTTCGGTTGGAAGAGTTCTCTTACCGAGAACTAAAATTTGCCCTTGACTATTGTTACGAAATATTCTGTTTATGTCTCACAAACAATATGAAATAGTATCTTTGAAAATTTTATGATAGTTATAAACAGTGTTTTTTTTAAAATTAAATACTGATCTTACTAAAAAAAAAACAAAGCTGTGAAAGCTACACATATGCAGTTTGTGCAAGTAAGTTATACGGCTACACAAACATTATGTTCAAGAGGGAATGCAGCTAAAAGATGGCTAATTGACAAGGATCTATAATTTTTTTTTTTTTAATGTTTCCCATCTCAGGGTTTACAAGATGTCGATTAATTACCAGCTCGCCCACACTCTATCACTGCTTACAAATCTAATTACTTTATTAATTATGTTCCAAAGAGAATGCAACTAAAAGATGACTAATTAACAAAAAATCACTAGTTACTTTTTTTAATTAGATGTTTCAGAGACATGTTTATATTGAAGAAACAGAGGCAATCAACACTGAAGGCCATTCCAGTTTCTAAAAATCCTTGATCGATCGAGCGCGCAGTTTGAGTTATTCATTGTCAAAATTAGTTATGGAAATCTGCCGATACTGAAACCAAACGCGTGCCGTAAAGACAACCCTTGTTTGATGCAGGAGGGTCGCAGGTTAATGACGAAATTTGCATCACTACAGTATAGACCACTTACAACGTAACCGCTTATAGTGCAGGACCGGGTATAACGCGTTTTTTTTAAACCACCGGTTCGTCTCCCATAGAACTCCATGTAATTACATACCGCTTAAAATGCAGGCGCGCGAAGGGAAATACCGGTTATAGTGCGGTTTCTGGCACAGCCCGCCGACCGCGCCGATGACCGGAGCAGCGAGCGCGCTTCCCTGTGCGACACTAGATAACGGCGCTGACGGCGCGAGCAGCAAGCGCGACGGAGGGACGCACGCACGTGTCGTTCACGTGCGTGCGTCCCTCCGCTGCGTTGGAAACAAACAACCGCAGCGACAGACCAATCGCAGGTCGAGGAGAAGTGTTGCGCGCGTTACATGCCGGTCGCGGGCCGGCTGCTTCTATCCGCAAACACGGCGTCGGTTGTGATCGTCGTCGTAGACGGCGTTCATCTCATCGTTCCGCGTAAAAGCGCTATCCTTGACTGTGAATTTTCGTTGTGTGTCGCTATGATAACCCAGCACGTACTAGAAGGGAAGATCCACCTACTCGTGCGGTGATGTCGTGGCGGCGCTCTCAAGACGGCAGGAACGCCCGTGTCGTCGTGTTTGCTTACTTCGACTACAGTGGTGATTCTAAGCATTTGTGTCCTCGAACATCGCCCGGATTTCTTACTTGGCGCATTTCATGCGTGCGCTCAAGTTCAAGGTATTACTGGCGCGTACCGTGTGAAGGATGCGAATTTTCACGCGTTTTCATCTCCGGAGAAAAGTGATTAGGGTTAGCAATCCTGAACGCTCTCAACGTCCGTCCGCAACCCGCGACGCCGTTAAAAGGCTGCGCCAGGCAAAAGCCGCTAATTTCTTCCAAAATGTGTGACACACTTGAGACAGAACTGTACTAGTCTGGTGAAATAAAAACTTTCCTCAAACTAAGCTTTATTTTTCATCTAACATAAAATAAATTCTTTTCACAAGTGTAAGTTGTCTCATGGCATGTATTTTGGCCTGAAAAATTGATGTTTTGGTTATAGTGCGGTACCGCTTATAGTGCGGATTTTCGCGACTCCCGCGACATACGTTATATGCGGTCTACACTGTATTTTGCGTCACAGTGCGCCGGAGGTGATTGCAGTCATTTTCTCCTTGACTGGCAAACTGAAGCGATGAGCCACCTCATCAGCCGCGACAAGTTGCTTTGCTTTGCTGCGTCATATCACTGAAAAACACCTGACCCTCTGGCGTCAAAGAGCGGTGTCCTTCCGGCGGGCGTCGCGCGTTTGGTTTCGATATTGACAGATTTCCGGAACAAAATTCGATAGTGAATAATTCCAACTGCGTGCTCGATCCAGGATTTGTAACCCCACTATTGCCTCCATTTCTTCAATATAAACATGTGCTCCAAGACACTTAATTAAGAAAGTAATTAGTGAATTTCTTTTGATTAGTCATCTTTTAGTGGCCTTCTTTTTGGAGCATATCGCCCGCCTGACCGTATAACTCACTTGCACAGACCGCATTTGTCTGACTTTCACATCTTTTGTTTTAGAAAAATATGTATTAAATAAAAAAATAACACCCTGTATCTGTTTACGTATGTGCTAGTAATCATATATATCATATATGGAAACTGAAGCTTCCTTAAGTTTAATAAGAACAAATACTAGAATCAAGTTTTGTCAAAGGGCTTGATGGAAATCATCTTCCCCAAGAGGAAGAAACAATGAATAACAGAACAAACAAACAGATTTCTGTGTGATTCCGTTCTTTTAGATCTCTTTTTGTGGGGTAACCATCGTGACACTGCCAGCTCTCCTGCCATGTAACTTTATCTTCAAATAGTTAGGACCAAGCTACCTCTGTGTTGCACACTCTGACCCTTTTCATTCCTAAGAATTCTTTTTTTGCACTTTCTGAGCACATAATTTTACAATTGTACCTCGATACAATCTATTGCATGAATTCCAAAACCTAATAAGGTTAGAAAACACCTGGTCTTAGTTGGCTGTGTGGGCCTGGAACCTGGGGTTTGCTGAGTACTTTACCTATCATTCTTTTCTTCTGTTCCCTTCTGCCAACGTTGGTGACGTGCATTGGGCTACTATAACCCTCACCTTGTTGAACACGGTGGCATTTCTTCTATTCCCATTTTGATCTCTTCTAACCCTCTTTTCACTCTTTCTTCTTGGTGTAGCATCTTTAGCCACCGTCTATACTGCTACAATGTGTCCCCCCAAAAAAATATGCTATGTTTTCTTTCACCGCAGAAAACAAAAACCATGTATCCCTAGACGCTCAGTCTCTGAACAAATGTAGCGCTAGCAGTCGAGTCCAGATGCCAAAGTTTTGGAGCCAAGTAGTTACCTTGTTGAAAAGTTATGAGTGATTTTCCTAAAATTTTGATTGGAAAGTGGGGCCCATTTCTAGTAGTTGATGAAATTAATTTTCATGTATTCATAGGCATCGTCGCCTGCCATTTGCCTATTGAAATTTTTTTTCTGATAATGGCAAGCTCTGAAACATCTGGTCTGAACTGGTAGCACTGCATTTGGCGGAGACTGAGCGTTTGGCGATGCATAGTTTAATTTTACAGTGAAAAAACACTGAGTAAATTTTTAATTGGTGGTTCGTAATTGAAGGGAACACCGATAAGAAATAAGGAATGAAAATTCTGCGGAAAAGTTTTTCAAGGCCATTTGTATTCAAAAGTTATGAAAACATTAGTCACCTCGTTTTGGGTTAGGAAGCGGAGTCTTAAAGGGGTTATGACACACCAAAAATAAAATATGAGATAACAATACTGCTAGGACCCATTGTATGTTCCTATAATCCTGCTAAATTTGTTTTGAAAATGGTGCCATAGTTTCAGGGATAAATCGATTTATATGCGGGTCCCCCGGAGGGGCAGATCCGGGTGGAGCGAGAGGCTGGCTACGTAGCCAGCCTCCTGCGCGGCGTCCCCTTGCACGCACTCACAGACTTGGCTCTCTCGGCGTCTCGAGCTTCAGCTTCCTCTTTTACCTTCTGCGTTTTGAGCATGTGGTCCGTGACGATTACGTCTACGGCATCACTCGCCTTGTCAAAGTGTTCGACATTGATCGCAGCAGCGATGAGAGTGATTGCAAATTGTTTTGTGTATGTTTATACATCCAGAAGTTAGTTTGCCTCAGTGGGCGTCTGATATCTCAGCTGTAGATTAGCAATTTAGCCAGTGCGGAACAACCGCTAGCCTGGGGTCTTTAACGTGCACCACGCAGTAGTGATACACGACTGCACGCCGGTACGATGCTCATCCAGATCGAAACGGGCATGGGTGGTTGCTATCAAGAGATGTTGGAAGCTGTTCATTTTGACTGTGACCCGCTGGCGACGAGATCCAGCGACAGCGAGTTTCGGACGAATTCGCCGTAGTCACCGTCGTCTGGGAATATCTCGCAGGCGCATGCAGGGTGGAAGGTCAACGGGCCGGGGGCGAGAGCGAGAATAGCGGTTTTGATCGTACCGTGGCGAGGAGATTTGGCCGATCATGGTGGCGCCTAGAATGTGAGAGCGTTCATGATCACGTGGTTTATGAAAACCATGGTGTGACTAACTTGGGCAATGTTGCCTGGTTGTCAGATGAAAATGATAAAAATTCGTAAATTGATTATTGCAATTACCAGAGCTCAAAAAATCGCGTAACTTGGTGTATTAACTAGGTATGCCGCGAACTTTTTTCGAATCGAAGTTTCGGTGATCGAATCAAGCGGTTCGAAAGGTTCAAAAGATTTAGATTTTTCGAATTGTCTATATCGTAAAATTCGACGGAGGTCGAATTTTCGAACTTGTTAAAGGGCCCCTGAAAAGAAAAAAAAAAGTTTTTTAAAAACAGTCTGGTTGAGACACGCGTGTCAAAAAATAAATTTTACGCGAAAAAAAAATTTTTTTAGAGCAATATTGACTGCGCCAGACGCAATTTAGTCGGCAGTCACCTCCTTTCCACCTTTCTCTCTCTCGGCATTTCGGGCGCGTGGAGGAGAGGTAGTCCCCGCCTCTTCGTAGTGGATCGGCTTGGCTGCTTTCCTGGCCTGGCTGCGCCCCGCACGAGAGCTGTTGCTACTTCCTGGCCGTGTTTCAAAATTTACTCGATTTTACCCCTGGGTAAGGGTTTTCTACCCTTGGCGTTCTAAAACCTACCCGCGTGCAGCGTTTTTCAATCTGTGCTGTCACGTGATACGATCGGCCAGAGGAACTCCGATCCATTTGGAGATTTGGAACACAGCCCCTGGCCGGCTGTGTCTGCCAGTCGCACGACGTACCGCGTCGTATCGTGCACGTACCGTGGTCACCCTAGTGCCGTGGTCGTACACACAGTACATAGTCGTCGCGGTGGACCGCGACCTGAAGCGTCGGTTGCTTCAACGCTGCCAGCAGCTGGGCCTTCACCCGTACGAGGACACGCCTTGCCAGCCGGAAGGCGTCTGCTCTGATCGCCGCGAGACAACCGCTCGCGAGGCATCCGCTTTGCCGCGGCGAAGCGGGTGCCTCGACAAGTTCGTCCGAGCCGCACGATCCCTCAAGCCGCCGCGAGGACACGCAGTGGTAACTGATTTTTTTATTAAACATTGAGTGCGTTGCCGCGTGCCTCACTAAACTCTTTACGGGAACCGACATCTAAACAAAATTTGGCACTGGCGCGCGCCAGGAAACAAACAAAAGATGGGGTAAACGGGACACACGAATCGCGCAAAGAAGAGCAGAAAAACAGAAACCTGTCACCCTCTGCCACTTCCTGAGTACTTACGATGAATGACTAACACAAGCAACAAGCCCTCTTCAGAACGCGAGACGCGAAGACAGCGACCATGACAGAAAACAAAATGGCGAAGCTTTTGTTTGTTGTTTTGTTGTAGTATCCGAACGGAAGTTACAATTTTGTAAAACGTTTGTAAACAATTGCGACATTCATTCGATGGATTGTTTCTTAAACCTAAAAAATATGTAATTCAAAAGGCGATTTCAAGAGATCACGAAGATTTTATAACCAACATCTAAGCTGTCACTCATTCTATAGGCCAATGAGAAGCCGATTTGAATGACCATGGTTACCAATGAGAAGCCGAGCTGAATGACCTGGAATTTGCGCGCAAATTTTCAAATAAATCTCTCGCCGTCAATATTGCTGTAAAAAAATTTTTTTTCCGCGTAAAATTTATTTTTTGACACGCGTGTCCCAACCAGACTGTTTAAAAAAAACTTTTTTTTTCTTTTCAGGGGCCCTTTAAGCTAAGAAGTTTGACGCTTTTCGAACCGTCAAACATATTACGCTAAAAAATTAGATCTTTTTCGAACTTTCGAAATTATTGCGCTGCAAGGTTCGATGCTTGTCGAACTTTCGAACTTGACTGACCAAAAAATTCGATGAATTTCAAACTTTCGAACTTATTTATCAAGAGAATTCGAAAAGTTTCGAACTTTCGAATTCTGAAAAGTCGGAAGCACGACGAACTTCGAACTTTTAGGGTAAAAGTTCGACATTCGTCGAACTTCGAAAGACCGGCGGACGGTTTCATTTGATTTCAAGTAGTGGGGTACATTCGTAATTTTTTTTCTCGAACTTTTACACGCGGTGCTGCGTTCCTTACGAAAGACAATGTCGTTTATTTCAATGTTCTGGCATGCTTAGGTGTAAAGAAATAAATCCCCGAAGGGGCGAGGAAGGGCGACGGGTTTTTGACGATTATCGTTTGTGCCAGATTTGAAGCACGCTGCAGCCGGAGCTATTTATGATAGATATGTTATACTTTTTTAAGAATGATCTATGTATAGCCCAGGTAAGTGCCGTCTTAAAGGGATACTTCAACGACATTTGAAATATTCCCGTCGTGTTCAAAAATAGGTTGAATATGATCCACAATATCCGTAAATGACAATCGCACGTTTGTTTTTTTGATCCTGGTGGCTGTATTTTTCGTTATAAACGGCCCACTCTGGCAAGCGCTCGGAGAAGGCCCAGCTTAGAGCACGTGACATCCAACGCAATCGTGACGTAGGTCGTCTCAAGACGAGCAAAGCTACGGCGAGGCTGATCTCAAGACGAGCAAAGCTACGGCGAGGCTGATGTCGAGAGGATGGCCTAGTCGTTCCAGCCACCGAAGCGGCTGCTTTTGTACGAATTTTGAGTGACGGGTTAATCTTCTATAATCTTCTAGGGGGACAATAGCGACTTCTGCGACACACAAAAGGGATTCTCGGGAAGAGGGGAGTTCCTCCTTCCCTCCTTCTCTCGTTGTGGCCGGAGACGAGACAACCTCCGTCCCTAGCTGTCAAGGTTACTAGACGAGCATCACAAACGAGGCGTTAGCGACATCTACCAGGTGCTCTTTGCTAATCGTTTAATTCGTTTTAAAATTCCTTTTCAAGACTTTTTTAACAAGATATTGGTATGTTCCATGTGATACTGCTCTTTTGAACACATATAGACCAAAAAATGAGCGCCGAAATTTCGTTGTAGTATCCCTTTAAGATGTGATTATTGTTATTCAACGTGAGTTTCGAAGAAATGTCCAAACATGTATCTGCATGCAATTATGACCTAAACTTGATATTTATTTTCGTCTAAGTTGTTTGAGGTATCGCATTTAAATTAACACCACAGACAGTACATATCATTGCCATCTGCAGAATACAAAATAATATATTTATTGTTTTTTCACGTTAAAGGGCCCATGAAACGATTTTTGGGTTGGGATAAATCATTTTAGATTGGGATTTTACTAATAGAACATCGTTCAGTGGGCCAAAAGCAAAAAGGTAGAAACTCAAAAGCCTGACATTCAGTGCGAAAATTTGAAAACACAGCGGACTATTTCGTTCCTCCTCCCCTTCGTAACCGCTCTGCCTTTTCACTGGGATACATCCGCGGTCCCAAAAGCGTGTCATCGGGTCCAAACTGACGTCACACAAAACCGGACCTCATTTAGTTCCTTCACCCCTAAGCTGACATTGTGGTGGAAGCTACGCGCTTGCCGGACCACTCAGCCACCTCCGTTTCATCACCTGACCTCATTCTCTGCAGCCACATTTGCCACGCTTACGTGGCAAAAGTGTGGCTAGCCCAAGGAGCACGTAGATTCCACAGCACTGTCAGCTTAGGGGTGAACGGGCTAGGGAAAGAAACTTTTGTCTGAGTTTTGAGCGACGGGCTAATCTTCTAGGGGGAGAATGGATGTGTCCGGGGATTACACAAACCAGGTTCCGAGCGAGAGGGGCCTCCCTTCTTTTCGTCTTCTTGAACTGTTTGGTGGAATGCGCGATTTATGAGTTGAGGAGGAAAGCGAAACAGGAAAAAGTTGGAAAAGCGTTTCATGACCCCTTTAAGGAATAAATTAACTCATGGGAGAAGATTTCTAATAGTGTTCAAGTTCAGCACGTCATTAAAAGAAAACTTTTTTTTTTTTTCGCTTCACGTTGCTGGGACGTGTTTCTTTAGCCTGTACACATTTTGGTAAAAGAAACTTGTTTCGAAGTTCTGAACCTCTGAATATGCAAGAATAGAACACTTCCGACGAATTCTTTATAGTTTTTTTTTCTCCTGCTTTTTATTCCCGCATTTATTTATTTATTTTTTTTGTTACTATCGGCACAGATGTTTAGGTCGAAAAGACAGCTTTGAACTTTCGAACCACTAAGCATGTGACGAGCAGTGCCTTCTGACAACGAGTTTCTAACAATGACCATCTACGCAACCTTTTATGCAGTGAAGAGCGACAGTAGCTATACATATGCATAAATAATTTCAGATTAAAATAAGCTCAACCACGCCCTCTTTCCCCGTATTGTTTTCTTTAACAGTTCGAAATACCTGCAAGGGGGAAAAGAAAACTGAAGCCCCCCCCCCCCCCCGCTACCCTCTTTCCCCCCGTTTTTCCACTTCCGACGCCACTTGTATGGTAGAACGCTCCTCGACCTCGAGTTGTGTCGGCTTTTGTGCTTTTTGCGAGGCGATTCCTCCGTCCCAGGAAATAAACCTCCAGGACAATTATAAACTTCACCGGATCGGATTACTACCAGCGTGCAAGGGGTGGCGAGCTAGTTTGCCGGGTCGCTTCAAGGTTTTTCTGAGCCTCAACCTCCTGCTCGCCCCTGGCCGTTTCGAACTGGATGAGTCTCGTAAAATAGTGTGTTCGTGCAATCACTACTGCGTGATGCAGGTTAAAGACCCCCCCCCCCCCCCCCCCCCCCCGGGGCTGGCAGTCACAATTCTGCACTGGCAAATATTCTAGCACGTCCGGGACACTCGTTGTCTCATTTAATTGCCTGACCAACTTCGCAGAATCTAGATATCACACCCTAACTTTTCTAAACTTGAATTTGTGACAACAAGTGAGTCGTGAAAACGTTATTTGAAACTGAAACTGTGGAAAAACTTGAAAATCGGACTTCGAACTTTGAAAACTTGGATTAGAAAAAAATTCAAAATCTTCGAAGTTTTTTTTTTTTTTTTTTTTTTAATTTAGCGTTAAAAGAGAATCGAAACCTTTGAACTTTTCGAACTTTATGCAAAAAGAAAATCGAAATCTTAGAATTGTTCGAACTTCATGTCTATAAAAATTTGAAGCGTTCAAAGTTTTTGAATTTTTTTTTTACAAAGAATTTCGAAATCTTCGAATTTATCGAACCTGAAGTAAAAAAATATTCGAAATATTCGAATTCGAAATTTTAGAAACCGTGAAAGCTTCGAAATTTTCGAATTCGAAACTCCGCTGCGGTCAAAAGTTGCGAATTTTTCGAAATCGAACCTTGGTCGGTACGAAAATACCGAAATTTTTCGAAATCGAACCTCAGTTCGCTTCGCAAATATCGAAACCTTTCGAAATCGAACCTAGGGTGGTTCGCGACATCCCTAGTATTAACTAAGTAGCCTAGGAGCATTCCATTTCAAGAATAATCTATCCGTTTAATATTCGTGTCGTAACCCCTTAAAGGGAAATTTAAAGCAAAATGTTCAATGGTTGTGTACCCATGTATATGAGACCAGTCATGGTATGTGTTGAAACGTTTTGTCCAGAGTTTGATCATGGTATGAATTATGATTGGATAAATTATTTGTATTTTCCAGCTCTTCACACACACACCAACGAGCCTGCACTAACCGATACTCCTACTCAGTCCGATTTATCAGTGACCAACCACTCGACAAGAAGTGAGATATCAAAAGCGGTTTTGCAATCTTTACACTCACATCAACTCTTTTTTAAGGGCTTTCATCAGATATCTTTACCTCTTTCGTTCAAAGCCATCCCCCAACCAAAGTTTTCCTTGCAAAAGCTCCTGCTTTTCAACACCTTTCCTTCTTTTGCCTGGGATTATTTGTGTCAAGAAAGCTGAGTTTCATTATCACAATCATCTCCGACTTCAGTTCGTGGTGTTCACTGCAAGTATTTGGGAATCTCTCGGACTGTTTATTAATTTTTTTATTTCTTTTCAGAAGCTCTTGTAATGTCTGCTTTTCAATATTTCTGTTGATATGATCTCTTGAAGTGTTCCAGGAGCAACTCCCGATAGGGAGCTTTATTAAGCCGTCTTTGTCGGGCAGTGAGGCGATCACTTTTGTTAGGGAGCCAATTCATCCATTCAATCAAATCACAATTTTCTTATCTAGAGTTTCTCAAGCTTGAGTGACCATTTGCTCCTGCTGTCATAGTTTGGTCCTTAGGACTGAACCCCGTAGCACAGTTGGACGCATATCCAGAGAGGATATCGAAGTTTATATTTTGGATATGGCAAAAATGCATGTGACTAAGTTTGTGCAACAAAGAGGGCTTTGGAGAAGACAGATGTGATGTTTACATCAATCTGGACATACATATATTTTAATATTTTGTATCGGGAGGGAACGGCACTTACACCTGAAGTGAAGTTGTGTAAAGGCTTCACAATTGAAAAGCACAGTTGTCAAGCCAAAATGGAGCCTCTGACTCGAAATTATATAGTGTTTTGCAGGTAGGTAAATATCGTAGAAGGGAACATAAGAAAATGAATTTAGGTGGCTATTCGGTTGTTTTGTAGTATCATAGGCAATTCGACTGCGACCCTCTCACATCACTTGCCTTCTTTTTTTAATGATTGTCAAATGTTTCGTCACATATGTGAGCGATTTCTGCAGAGACGTTAGTGTCATGATACCTGGCCGCATCCATACTGGCTTTCAGAGTCTGCCATGGCACACCACCAAGCTGGTTCGACGCCGGAGAAGCTGACGGTGAAGCGCCTCGTGGACTTCATCAAGGACAAGGGAGACGAGAACCTGAAGGAGATGAACAGACGCATGCAGCGCATGCTCGAAGAGACCCTCACCAAGAACATGCACTTGCAAAAGGTCAACTCTCTAATTTCGTAAACCTCTTCCAGCCGTGAGGGTTTGTTTTGTACGAGTCCATTGGGGGGGGGGCTTTATTTTTGCTTGTTTCTCTCATATTCATTCGAGGGAAATGCAAGTACACTGATGCCTCAATAATGTGAACCCAGTTAATACAAATAGATAAATCTTTGGAGAACCGACTGGGTTTTTGCATAACGAGACATTTTTGTCTCATTGTTGCGGAAACACTCAAATTGTCTCTTTACTATGGACGATGCAGCGCGTGCCTATCTCATTTGCAACATGTTTTGTGTGTCCGATTTTATCAGATGCGATCAAGACATGCATAATCTTATTGGATTAAGTGTGGTCATGCAGGCAGCAGATTGGAACAGGCCTCTTAAATTTTCTTACTTCGCAAAGACTAACAGCAGCCTGCAGTTTCATATTCAGAATTAGCCACTGCAACTTGTGAACTGACCTACTTGACTGTGGCACTGTATTCGGAGTCAAAGAAGGAGCGGGGCCTAAGTAACTTGTAGCGTGTACAAGTGTTGGGTACGTCACCGGCAAAGCCCGGGGAAAAGTGGTAGCAAATAGAGCAACATAGTTTCAGAGTGGTGCAGTCATCTATGGGCATGGTTCTACCTGGTTGTAGCAACCACACAAGCATAGTGCAGAATAAAAATTTCTGAAAAAACAACATTGGGTAAACTTTAAAAAAAAACACACACAACAAACAACAAAAAACAAAAACCAAAGAAGATTGATCTTTATTTGTCACACGTTTCTGGTTTGTTGGGAATGAAACCAAATAGTCTTAGCTACCGATGCGAGTTATGAGCAATAACATTTCGCTTTTCTCATTTGCAGGATCTGGAAGTAATTTCTCAAGAACTGCACAGAATTCGGCAACTGGTCGAGGCACCTGGCAAGGATGCCAAGATCTAGTGACACTGCGGAAAACACCAACTGTGCAGGATGAGATCCGAAGTTCAGAATCAAAAACAAAGACGGGTCTTGATGCTTGTTGTAAATAGGCTTTGTAAAACAATTGAAGTAATATATATGCAGCAGAGCTGCATTTTTCGGAGAGTTTCTTCAAATCAAAAGAGGCACATTGAGCCTCTCAATTTTTACTACATCGAGCTATTACTGTTACGCTTGCCTAACCAATTTATCCAGTTTGGATTCCGGTTCCAGTATTCAATTGAAACAACTGAGAGGTTCTGTTTTGTCAAGTGGTCAATGTTTTTTGTACAGCTTTTTAGAGCACATATTTATTCATTCTGAAATAGCCGGTGGCCAAGTTAGATGTTTGTTCATGTTGAATGTTCCTTGCTTTTTGCATGGATTATGAAACCTTGTTTTAGTATTGTGCAGGCTTCTGTTTTCTTCAAATAAGATCTAAGGAGTTAGTGTTTTTACAACAGTTTTAAAAGGTTAAATAGATTCTTCTTGTAAATAATTCTATGAAAGCTTATAAAATAAAAATAATGGAAGTATGGTAAAAGGTATGAAGTCAATCGTGTATATAGTCTATATATCTGATCTGCAAAGCACCTGCAACATTGCAGTATAGTCATTCTACAACTATAGTTTAGCCCACAACTAAGAAATCCAGTTTACAGAACTAAGTCTTGCAGTTTGTGCGCTGGCATAGTGTTTAGAGAAAGCTGAATAGGGCTCTAAACATTCCGTTGCTCGTAAGTTAAATGTATATAGTGTATGCCTTTGGTGTGTGACATGAATAAAATGAATAATACAAATAAAGTGAATGATTTTGCCAATTTGGAGATGCAATCTTACTAAGGTACTAACCATGATTTCCTCTGTCTAAAAACAAAAATTGATAAAATGCTGCACTGTGCGCAGTGTAAATGCACAATTGAGTGGTCTTTTGTGTTTCCTACTACCATATGATGGTAAACCCTGAGGCATGGAAATAAGTAAATATTCGGCCACAAGGTTTATTTCGACCATGCCTTATATACCCATTCTCTGCCATTAAACATGCAATCAATCTTGTATACTTTCAATCTTGTATACTTTCTATAGGCGCTTTACACACGTGCCAAATTACAGCCGCCATTGCTGACCTTCTCTTGTCTCCCAGATGCCGAGCCACTAAAGCGGGCATTGACAAGCCCCCAAGAAGGCTAATGCTGTGGAGAAGGGCACAGTAGAATCTAAAATGGCAATAACCTTCCCCGCTGTGGTAACGATGAAGCGAGGTAAATGTAATAAGAGGAAACAAGAACTGAAGGGCGGTTATGGCGGCGCCCATGCACAGCTGCTGCAAAGCGTCTATACAATTTCATAGCCACAAACGGAAACATACTGCTTCCTCTACAACACACTCGTCACTAAGGAAAAAAAGTTAAGTCCCACCTCCAGGATCTCTCAACTCGTGAAACACAAAGTTGGGGCCGAAGTTGACGGAGTACACCGATTGGCCTATCACGACGATGACTTTGCGCTTCGTCCAATTGGCGCGCTCTGCAAACTTTCGGCTCCAACTTCGTGTTTCACGAGTTTAGGGCCCCTGGTATCTTAATCTTCATTTCTCAAGGCCGTAACCTGCAACAAGCATCAGAACCAAACACAAATGCAGACACAAAACAGAAAAAAAAAAAAAGATGGAGTGCAGGTGAGTTAGGTATACCGTAAAATACCGTGTATCCGCCCATTCCAAATTAAGCGCCTTTATCCAAATTTCTAAGATTGAGAAAATATACACAGTACATATATATGGAAAATTGATGACCGGACAAGCGCCCATTCCCCATTTCTTCGCGATTATCTCTAAATTTTGTGTGGGCGTTTGCCCGATATTTTACGGTATATCGCACATGATAGTAAACCCCGAGAACGGGGGAGACAAAACTAAAACTAAGAAAAAAAAAAAAAAAAGCTTTCAGCCTTTCCGCTTTGGTGAAGAATGAACACCAGTGAAGCTGTACTATGGTGGGACGACCTCAGGGACGACGGTTAGGATGACGCCTAGGACGACTTTGGGGACGACTTCTAGGACGACCTCAAGGACGACCTCGAGGACGACAACTAGGATGACCTCAAGGACAGCGTCTAGGACGACCTCGAGGACGACTTTTAGGACGACCACGAGGACAACGACTAGGATGACCTCGAGGACGGCGTCTAGGACGACCTCTAGGATAACTTCTCGGACGACCTCAAGGACGACCTCGAGGACGCCGCCTAAAGGAAGTCGTTTTCTAGGCGTCGTCCTCGAGGACGACTTCTAGGACGACGCCTAGAGAAATTCATCCTTTCCACTCTGGTGAAAACCAGAGTGGAAAGGCTGGAATTGTTGACGCCATATGAGCGATGGCGGCAACCAGACAAGCGGCAAGCCAGTTGTCCGGTTGCCGCCGTCGCTCATAGATTGTGGTAGCTGTCCAGAGTGTTGTGTCTACATATGTTTGGTGACGGACACGAAACTGGGGTGAACTCCCTTAGCAGCTCCGCTGTAAAAAAGGTTAATGTATAGGCACACTGTGCTGCATACATTTCCGCAGAACTACATGTGGGTGGCACGAGAAATGAGGGGAGGGCAAGGTTAACGCTTCGCCGAGTTGCGCTTACAAGTTCCGTAAACTGCCGGTGTCCAGTGCGATGAGCGAAGATTGTGGAACCACGGCTGCCGTAGTGGTTATGGAATCGCAGCTAGCGTCTATCGCTGTTTCAATCAGACAGGAGCACGTCGCGTTGAAGCGAGCAAGCCAGCAGATAAGAACTTACTGCAGAAACCACTACTAACGCGAAAGCGTCGTGTCGCAGAAAAGTCGGCGTCGGTGGGGCGGAAAAATCTCGATTGGTCGATAGGGTCATGACGTCACAGCCGCATGACCTCGCACGGAAATTTCAAACAACCCACAACCTATGCCACAACGCTCATGTGAAACGTGACGTCAGGCGCGGAATGAAAGTGATTAAAACGTGATCTAATGCGAATTAAAGGACGCCGCATGCCTAAAATGGTTTCACTTTACAAATAAATTTATTTGCCTTAAAGAAGAAAATTGAAGAATTTCTGGCGGGATTCGAGCCCACGACCCTTCGGTTGTGTGACTACGCCAAATGCGAGGCGCGAGTCCCGAAGGAACCGGCTGTCGTCTGCTAGCCAAGAATCTTAATGCTCCGAAACCAACCCGCTTCGGATATTTTTTTCTTTATTCACCAACCAACTTTGGATGAACGTCCACCGCAGCAACAATTTCCGTCCGCTAGAATTTCGGGAACAGTTCAGGAGACAACCATAAGCTCAATTTAGCCGCTAATATTGACGGGTGTTTTTTTCGCAGTTCGTTTTCAGTCGAGGTCATCAACGCAGAGGCGTAGTAGTAGGAAGTTTTTGTAGACTGCGTTTCCCCCACTGCTAAGCCCCCCGCAACGAAGAAGTTGCTACTGCGCCTGTGCGCCGATAGCCTTGACTGTAGAGTTCGGGGTATCGTAGCGGGTTGCGGAGGGCGTTGCGGGACGGCAAAAAACGTGGCTTTGTTGCGGAGGGCTTAGCGGAGGGGGAAACCCGGTCTACGTAAACTCCCTAATGCCAGGGCACAGTGTGATATTTTGAGCGGAAACGGCCGATTACACGGCTGCGATCGCCGGCAATCCCAACAAAAAGAAAGAAAAAAAAAATCGAGAGTGGATACGGATATGACGTTACTTTTTTTGTTTAAATATAATTGAAACTAATAAATTTGTGATTATTTATTCTTCATATCTTCTCGTTAGAGATTGAAGCTCATGAGTTTAATTGCTGTTAAAAGAAAGCGAATCCTAGAACCACTTTTTGTCGCGGACGGCGCTGTTGCTGTGGCGGCAACGAGGCCTCTCTGGCCTCGACCTTGGAGTGTTATCACGTGCCTTGTTCCGGCGCTCTTATTGGGTCGCGGGGGCCGCAGCCTCCACAATTCGCCAACTTTTTTGACACGCGTGTCACAACTAAACATAAAAAAAATTTTCTTCTTCTTTTAAGTGGCCCCTGTAATTTTGTTGGTTCTCTATGAATTGCGATAGCACTCGTCTAGGACAAGCTCAAGGACGACGTCCAAGACGACGTTGAGGACGACGTATTTGAAGACGACATCAGAGACGACCTCTAGGACGACCTCTAGGACGATCTCGAGGACGAAATCTAGGACGACCTCAAAGACGACGTCGAGGACGACGACAAAGATGACACGACGTTTAGGACGCCGTCAAGGACATCTAGGACGACGTTGAGGGCGACGTCAAGGTCGTCTGGTCCTTCGTAGAGGGTTTCAATGTGAAGGAGTTTGAGAATGTGAGCTGAAATGGTGTACTGCGCATACCTACAGTGCATTAGGAGGAAGAAATCCGAGGAGGGGGGGGGGGGGGAGGGTGGTATAGCTGAAGAATGCTATCGCATTAAAAAGACGCGTGCGTAGTTCTCGGCAGCAGGCAGGGCGCGCCGCCAGGGAGCGAGGCGATGCAAATCGGTCTAAAGCCCCATGATAAAGGCGTTTTTTAAAGTGCCGCCAACCATTCTTGCAAAAATGAGCGGCCCTCGGAAGCGAAAGGTGGCGTAGCACGAGCTGGTGCTCCGCCGCCATTCGCCTCCAAGGGCCGCTCGAGACAAAGGCCTCGTGCACTGGCGCATTTGACGCTACTTGCAAGACAAACGCAAACACATCGAGGAGCTTTAAATCGGTCGGCGCTCCGGTGTTATCTGTGTTAAAACCCCTTCATGTTTCAGAAGTAGCGCAAGGTTCGCCGAGGCACGGGTGTCGTCCCAATCCGGCTGACGCCTCAATTCGGCTATTGCCTCAATTCGGCTAGAAGTTTCAATTCGGCTGGACGTTCCAGTTCGGCTACATCCTCAATTCGGCTAGAAGTTTCAATTCGGCTGGACGCTTCAGTTTGGCTAAATCTTCAGTTCGGCTACAAGTTTCAATTCGGCTGCATGCTTCAGTTCGGCTAGATCCTTGCTTCAATTCGGCTGGACGTTCCAAGTTGATCAAGCTAGACATCCAAGCATAAGGTGCCCCCAATTTTTTTAGAGAGACGTTAACTATATCTGCATCTTGCCTTAACATTGCAACGTGCAAGCTCAGATCAATAAGCTCAAGCAGCTACGAAGGCTTTGGGCAAAGAAACATTTGTGTTTGTGTTGTTTGTTCTGTGGAGCTGCTGTGCAAACACCAGGTCTCTGCTTCAAAGAAATTTATTCACTTGCCCAAAGAATGGATTACAGCAGTCCAAAGATTGCTTCTTCCAGTGCTGGCCACTGTTCACGTGAAAGGCACAGGACGCCTTGGCAGCTCCTACGTCAAACTGAGTTGAAGAAAAAAAGAAGATACCTGCATCAGTTATGAGACAAAACAATATGGTAGGGGTTCAATCCAGTGATTTACATCTTCAGGAGGCTAAAGAGAATGTAACAGTATACCTGTAATTTTTTTCAAGGTCACAAATTTGCCTCAAAATTGGTTAAACACACCAGTAGCTATGACTGACCTCGTAACCGAAACCTTACGTCCGCAAAAAATTGTTTGGCGACATTGAATTTTGAAATTCGGTCCTCATCATATTTTCAAAGTGAAAGTTTCTACTGGCAGTATTAAAAATATGGAGGCTCGGGCAAGCTGGTGTTGCATACTCCTCTACAGCGCGAAAAATTCGCAACCAAGCACAAGCACATACAAAAGGAAAAGACATTCATGAAGCTCTGACTTGCAACTCAGTCTTGTATTATTTCTTCTCTGCCTGCACCTGTCTTTTTAAACAATAAGATTTTTTTTTTTTGTTATTTTTGGTTTTATCTGGATGCAAGATAATCTAATTCTTTTTTGTAATAAATCTGGACAAGGTTTAGTGACAGTTTTCTTCTAACCTCGAAATCTTTTCAGCTTCAATAACTTCCCTAATTAGTTGGTTATTATTTTTACTTATTACAGGGCAATGTTTTTAGTTCTGCTTGACATCTGCAATCTTGGCAATGTATGCCTTAGTGTCCAGAAGTGATTCTGTTTATGTTGTAGTCGTGTTCCCCTTGTCTATGTGACATCAGTATTTGTGACGTCGGGGTGGGGAGGGGTTGGGTTTTGGCAGTAGAACTTGTTTCCAACTGATTAGAAGAATTTCGATGGCAACAAATAAAGCCTGCGGAACCCCAACAATAGCTCAGCAGCACGAAAGAAATATGTTCCATTCTGTTCTCTGATGTGGTTGTGCTAGCCATGCTCCAAACAAGAGTTTCGAACAAACCATTTGGGCTTCGTAACGTGAAGAGGGGTACAGTTTCTATCATGAAGGAAGCCATTAGCCCGCAAATTTTGTGGGACGAGCGAAGGCGGCGAAACTTTCTAGATTTCACACTTCACCCCGCACAGCCATGCAGCATGGCACGTTCCCGTGGCACCTACGGCTGTGAGTAGCAAGTATGTCAGGGAGCCTTTAAAAAGGTGGGTAAAACAAAGTTTTTCAGTGACCGAATCGAGTAGACTGATAGCTTAATGTACCGACACCTGGATAAGTAACCCTGTTGTTGTTTACGGGTTTTATGGTGCAAGAGCACTGACGGCCATACTGCGCCAAACTAGGTAGGATAAATAACCCTGGTTTGCAAGTTTTGTCGTGGGAGAGTTGGTATTAACTGGGGTGTACTGCGAGTTGTAGAGGATCTAGAGTCACACCGCCATATTCAGCTCAAGAAACCTCGTCTAGGCACAGGCAACTCCTTCCGCAATCATTGAGACTATAAATTAATTAATACACTTGTGTCTGGTTATTTTTTCTGTTTCTTTTGACTTTCTGAGAATCGAGAAACTCAGCAAGCAAATTTAATATCTAAATTATTCTGAAAAACTGAGAATTTAATCAAAACAAGCTCTGAGAAACATCAAATTTTCCACAAAGGTAAACTCCAGAAAACACCCTCCAATGCCGCAAAGGATTACATTCTTTTCCCCTGTCTTTCTTCTCCGACATTGTTTCCCTGCTTTTTATCAGTCTCGGGTTCTCTAGATTATGATCGACAAAGGATTAATTCTGGAAACACGGAATGCCGCTTATAGTGATGCTGCTATATGTCACGCTAGGGGTAGCCAGGCAGGCTCTGGTGCAGCTTGGTTATGACCTTCCTCGCAAAGGGAAGTTTTGGCATTGCATATGAGGCGATACTTGCCCAAGTCTAGAGGTTACCTTGGCAAGGTTATGGAAGCACCCGTGCTCACAAGTACGGTAACTGCCCAGGTCACCTTGGAAGGTCTCAGCACACTGCAGGCACCACCGTCTGTCGTAGGTATGATGTGCTGCAATGTCTGATGACACAAACTGCAGCAAAACAAAACATATTTTCCTGTGAAACAGTATCCATAGCTGCAATCTCCGTACCGGCACACTGCATGACTAGCTAATCTCATTGTGCACTTCTTTCTACATTAGAAGCACAGTTTAGCCTGAAGGTGTCGGCATATTTCGGTTCCACGTATAAAGTCACTCATACAGATTTACGTCAAACAAACATATTTCGCCACGTCTGTGGCTGTGGCAGAAAATACTAAGAAAGGGGAGATAAATCTACGATTGCATGCTTGAAATGGTCAGAAATGGGAGGAAAAAGCCCCGAGACACTTTCCTCCCATTTCTCCTCCTGTGAACAGCAAGGTCGAGGGAGCACACCAGTGGTGCAATCGGTGGTTTGTATGCGGTGCTCGAACGTGATTATTTTACGATGTTTGGATACCATCATTTCAGCCATGTTGCGATTACATCGATACATTAAAATTGTCAAACGCTAATTGAAAAAAAATTGTACCGGCTCATTCACGACTTTCTTAGCTTTGGTTGCTCCCATTACGGAATAAAGGGTTTGTACACCAATTAAACAACGCACTCCCGAGCTTCACCCAGTTTGTCACTGAAGGCTTTGTTCGTGTTCGAAGCTAGATCTTTGCTCAAAAAGCACTTCGAAATTACAAACAAATCTACAACGACTCTCAGCAACCCTCGTCTCATTGAACCGCAGCGCAGTTTTCGCCCAAAGGAGCCGCAAGTAACGACTCTTGAGAACAAAATAATTATCTATAAAAGCAATGCATGGTTCCGGCATTTGAGCACAAGGTATTTGACGTTTTTCGGAGAACGCTACAAAAGCTTAGTATTCCAACAAGAGCTTAAACGTAAAAAAATTCCAGTTTTCCTCGTATCTGCCTGAACTGGGCGGAGCCACCCGAACGACCCGACGTATGCAACATCCAAAACATGTGTCGCAAACTGCTGTGTGCAGCACGCCGGAGCAGCCATCTTTCCGACTGTTTGCACGCTGGCTCACATTGTTTCGATGCACATGTGTCTTGCGTTTAACGTTTCGATGGCAGCCTTTCAATTTTAAGAACAAAGCATCAAGTGCTAGCCTGGCTGTCACTAACACTGTTCACACACACAGTTGCTCAATGCGAAGTGTAAACAAGTACGCCCATGACATCCTGGAAAGGACAGCCTGGCGCCTAGGCAGTACGGCCACGCAGGTCCAATCAAAGCTCGCAGGATGCTGTACATAGACTGCGCGACACTGTTAAGCACTAGACACAACAAAGAAATAAATGCACCTTGATCCTACGAGAAAACTCTGATGACACAGAGTATAGTAAGACTTGCGAAGCTTGTAACTGGGTTCATGAGCTTTTAATCACTCCCGCGACACACACCTGCACACAATGTGTCATCCGAGTTTCCCCATTGGATCAAGGTACATTAAATTTTTTTCCGCTGCCAAATGGAAGGGAAGGTGCGACAACATTATCCTTTTGTCTTACCCTAGCATGAACTAGCTGGTAATGGTACAATTACAAGCGAGTTGCTTTCACTGCTGTCCCTCCTGCTCGAGCTCTCGTACAACCAAACCGCAATTAAACGCAAGGCGCTTGCCCGCACTTGTAGCCACTCCGGCTAGTCCATGCTAAGACGCGACAAAGCATGGCAGGAAGCCTGCCACTACAGCACGTCGGCCGCCGGGCATGACTGGCGAGTGCAAGCGCCACGCGAGTCACATGAATGTTCTGCAATAGCTGCGTGACTTAAAAGAACCCAGATGAAACGCCGTTCGTTGTGCCATTCAGTGGTGCAGGGGTAGAACATCGGGCTCCTAATCAAAAGGCTGTGGGCTCGATCCCCCTATAGGGGAGACATATCATTGATCTTCTTTCATTAAGTGAACCCTATCTTTGCTTTTATTCTCTGTTCTTCTCATTCGACGTGCTTCTGTGACCGACTGGGTAATCCATGTTGATCTACAACAACTGGATCGGTCGTTGCATGCTCTCAACCCCAGATATATAACACAGAGCTGCAAACAAAACCACAAAATTTTCAAGAGCCGCAGAGGGAGGGAGGAGGGAGGGGAGGGGGGGGGGGGGGGGCCGCGGCAGGTTTTTTGTTTAGAGCAATAAACGAAACTCAAACTAATTTCGGTCTATCTTATATGAGTCAAAAGCAGTCCAATTGTGCGTAAGGCAGCAGTAGCACATTTAAAACGCGTTTCATTTCTCTTTTTGGGGAAGTACTCCGGGAGAGAGGGGGGGGTGGGGGAGAGAGAGGAGGGATAAGGGAGGGAGCGGCGAGCCGCACTTTAACACGCGGAGAGCCGCAGCTTGGCCACCCCTCTACTAGGGCATCGCCATGCTGGTTCTCAAGGAGCTTGGGAACGGCCTTTCCCTCTAAATTAATTCCTGGCATTGTATACTAGGCGATACCTGCTGTAGTCTATGGGTTACCTTTGCAGGGAGATGGAGGCATCGATGATCACACGTACGGCAATTGCCCATGTCGCACATCATCAAGGAAGGTCTTCATGAAGCAGGCAACTTGTCCTGTCGATGGAGACCCAAACATATCCTGCATATGTGGGTAAAGTGCCTAAAATTTAATTTAATTACAACTACAACTACTTCTCTCCAAAAGCATCATGACATCAAAGCTTGCCGCTTTCCATAGATGGACTCGCTAGCACAGCCTGGCCTTTTTCGGTCGGCCAGGGTGTCGAGTGTGTTTTGTAGCGACCCGCCACACGCCCTCAAAGTTGAACTTGTGTCTTACTCAAATTTCGGAAGAGATGCCTACTACCAAGTATGATAGAATTGTAGCAGGGGATCATGATGTTAGCTACGTAGCCCCCGCAACCCGACCTCCATTATCGCCAGCCCCTTTGCCGTCTACTTCCTCGCCCATCATGACTACCCGTCATCCCTTGTGGTTGACGCTTGTTCGTAGGGAAGGACTGGCTGGCACTGCTGGGCTCTGCGCCGCTACTCATCCCAATTCCCAAATGGAGACTGCGGCTGACCGATGACATCTGTCGTCTGCTTCCTTTCTTCGATACTTTGCTTCGGTTAAGGAACTGCTTTTTGCAGATAGTATAACGTGTTGAAATCACTTACCTACTAATTTCAACGGCAATTCATCTTGGAAGTGCCCGCGCAAAGCTGGTGTCGCGATGTGTGGTGATATCAAACGCAGAGAGTGCCTGAAGAATTTTGAGGTTGCTCAAACGATTTGTGGATTTGTTTGGACGCACTTTATGACAAACAAATCAGCGGCAAGCGGCTCATAGTCAGATCTTCTAAATTGCTGATTGCGACACTTCCCTGATGACTTGCTAAGTGCTTGGATATGGTCAAAAAACTTCGAGTGAAACCTATTCCTTCAGACTACGGATACGGAAGGCTCCGCTTCTCAGGGCGCGATGACCCAGGTCCCCTCTACAGCCCATCGAGACTTTGGACGGCGCTCGAATGCGTGCTCAGAGTGCAGTCCAGTGTTACTTTAGTGCCATCGGACGGCACTCAGATACAACCTGGATTAAAACAGTTCGCTTTTATTGTTATTGCGGTCACTGTGTAGGTCACTCACTGAGGTGAAGAGGAGGTGAGACGGGGTCCAGTCACCGCCGCGATCAACGACCGAAATCCAACGGTTCCGCAACTTGCTGACCCTTGTAAAACCAGGAGAACTGCCCACAAATTCACTTTACTGCGAATTGTATTATGCTGTGGTACTGAACAATGAAATGTAATGCCTGCGGAAGAATAATCTGAACGGTCCTTGTAGTCGCGCACACTGCAAAGCCCCATCCTGGCCCCTCCGACGCGCGATGCCACATACTTTCAATTCCTAGAGCTCGCCTCTTCATCGCAGTTCGCCCAGTCTGCCGCTCACGGCAGCGCTCGCTATATCCCTTCCGTTCTGATAAAACCCACTAGACAGAACGAGTGAACAGGTGTGTTTTCGGAAAACGTAGTGTCTAGAAAACTGTCCGACGGCACTCTTGCAGAGCGTTCAAATGCCATCCGACGGTACTCCACTCGCGCGTTCAAGTGGCGTCCGAAAGTCTCGTATAAAACGAGTTCTCAAAACGACTTTTACGAAGGGCAGTGTGGCGTATTGGTAAGATGTGTCACATAAGCACGTGATGCCGGGTTCGATCCCCACTGCGGGCTTACTCTATTGTTTTTGTTTTCTCGAACATTTTATTTTGCCGACGCATTTGGCGATATGTACATTTATTTTTTTACCATTAACACAGGAAAAAAACGAATGTTGTCGCCGAAATTTCGCTGAACGAAATAGCATGGTACTTCGTTTCCGGAGGTGCATCGGGGAAAGCGGGGCTTGGTTTGGACGCCGCGAAGCGGCGTGTACGACAGGGCCAAATGGGTCAATAGCTTTGTAATTAGCAGCCGCATACTGTCGCCACGAAGCGGCATGAACGCAGGCGGGGGTGTGTGTTAACGAGCTCCCCAGTGATACACGCGCCGTCCGACTCCCGGACGGCACTTGTAGGCGCGATTGGAGTGCCGTCGGGCGGCACTGTAGACACAGCCTTCGGAAAGTGCTTTGTGGCCCCTTCCCGAACTTGCGCTACCATGCTTTCGTGGATACTCACCCTTGATGAACGAACTGTGAAGTGGGACCGGTCAGTGATTCGGTATTACTTTCGCTGCAATCGGAGGCGTTGATTTGAACCGCTCGTGCCGTCGGGCGGCACTGTAGACGACACAGCCTTCGGAAAGTGCTTTGTGGCCCCTTCCCGAACTTGTGCTACCATGCTTTCGTGGATACTCACCCTTGATGAACGAACTGTGAAGTGGGACCGGTCAGTGATTCGGTATTACTTTCGCTGCAATCGGAGGCGTTGATTTGAACCGCTCGTTCTCGAAATAGGAGCCTTGTCTTGAACAAAACCATCCAATAACTCAAAGGCCGCAACCACGTCGCACACAACTCTCTACCTGCCCCACATGCGTTGCGCCATCTTGGGTCCCAGTGTTGCCAGGTGAGGAAAACAAAAATCAGTGGATACTGGATAGAACTCAATCGAACTCCCTAAAATCAGTTAATAAAATTATACACTTTTTTTACTCCGAGACTAATCTTTTAGCAAATATCATAAGCTATAAAACAGCAGTTTAGATAAAACTGTATTCCCAAATTGAGCTATAATTAGTATTATTTTTATTGCGTCACTCTGCTGCAATGTCCGACAGAAATGTTTTAACGTCCAAAAGTCGGTTTGATTGTATCAACTATTCCGATGACTTGACTCAACGCTGCAATACAAAAACCCAAACTCCTCTGCGTGAAAACGGAACTACGTGGATGCCAGTTGCAAAACCTCTTTGTGGTCTGGAAACACTGTACGGGCTGCCGTCTTGAGTTTCGGTTTCTCCGCATTTCCTTCTAGGGCATGGACGCTCCGCCACTGAGTGCGATTCGGAAATTTTATTGTTTTCTGACTTCCGACCGATCACCCAATGTGGCCGAAGAGCTAGGTCGTCATGCGCTTCATCTCTGAGGACACTCTTTTTTCGATGCGAACACCGATGAAATCGTACTGCTTAGCGGTAGACTGCCTACCGTGTTACATACGACTCAATTTTTTTTTTTTTTTGTTATTGACAAAAGTGTTTTATTATTATTTTTTTTTTTTAGAAAGCTCTGTGTTTCAATGGAAACTGTGCCCTGGGAAATATTTTTCAGACGTTGCAAGAGCTAAATTGGTTTCAGATAGGAAAAATTGGGTTGTGTGTGTGTGTTTATACAGCCTAGAACTTGGTCTGCCTCACAGGGACGACGAGTCTCCCAGCTGTAGATGAGCAATTTAGCCAGTGCAGTACAATCGCTAGCCTGGGGTCTTGAACGTGCACCACGCAGTAGTGATACACGACCGCACGCCGGTACGATGCTCATCCAAAAGATAGCACTTACCTCAAGCACAGTTGACGGATGTTTCGCTATTATTGAAGATTTGTTCAACCCTGGCAGGATAACTGCATTGACTTTCTCAAGACTAAACAACTTTTTTTTCACCTCGGCTGCGGAAAAAAAAAAAAAAAACGATGTAAAAAAATGAGTGTGAAATGAGGTTTGCACCACCCGTGTTGCTCCACTCGACGTCCGCCACGTAAGTTTTCGCCGCCGCGGCCGTCGAATTTTTAGCCACTGCGATAGCAAAATCCCTTCTCCATGAATGGTGAGCAAACAGACACGTAGTCTGTGTCTGTTATGTTTTCTATTCAAGAATATTTCAACAACAAACTTCTGTTTTGTATTAGATGTGTTTTACAAACCTCGTTTACCGACGCCAGACAAAGTGTATGGAAATCGCTGCAAAGCAACGAGGTTGTTTTAATGGTCCAGGCTAAGGTGACGGAGGCTGATGGCGCGTGCTCCATTTTGGTTTTCTTAGTTGAAATATTTTTATCCAGTAGCGCGCGTGTATAGAGGCTGTTGTGTCGCTTTATGTAGGCACGCTCGCGTCCTCGCCAGACGACATGGCGCCGCTTTAAGTTCCATCGCCGCTCCGCCATCATTACTAAAGTCCCTCTTCTATCCTGGGAAAAGTGGTGGCATTCATTGCTGTTGAAATGCTCGAGACACGTGACACGCGCCCCTTCTGGGAAGAACATGGCGTCTGAAATCTCTCTCAGTGCTGCGCTGTGCCGCCATGATCTTCCCAAGACCTGCACGTTGCACTTGCCTCGTGCATCGACGGGCTATGCGCTACTTCTAAAATATGAAGGGGCTTTTATCATTACTAAAGACCCTTCATGTTAAAGAAAAGTAGCGCAAGATGCATCGATACACGCGGCACGTGCAACGTGCAGCCCTTGGGAAGATCATGGCGGCACAGCGCAGCACTGAGCTAGATTTTAGACGACATGTTCTTCACAGAAGGGGCGCGTGGCACGTGTCTCGAGCATTTCCACAATATTGAATGGCACCGCTTTTCCCAGGATAGAGGGTAGGGTGCCTTCATACAGTTTCGCCACGTCTGTCTTAGGGTGGCGGCATCTCGGCCATTTCTATGCCCAGAATGCGCGCGCTTCGATCTCGTTCGGAGCGAGCGCTTAGCCCTGCCCGGCGCTTTGGCGTAATTTTAAAGGGGCGATGCAACGATATTCAATTGGAATGTTTTTCACTTTACACGAGCTCACTGGCGGACTCAAGGATACTCGCACGCAACGCCACTGACCAAAAACACCTTTGTAGCGCTGTAATTTCGAGGAAAAAAACGAGCGTTTTCATTCATTCTCTCCTTCGCAAAACCTGATGACGTAGCTGGGCGGTGGCAGTCCCGCCCAGTGACGATATTTGAATGCGGCTCATAGATTGGACCCGAGCATTGCGTGGGCACTTGATTTGGGCTCGAGAAGCTCGAGCTCGAAAAGCATTAGCTCGAGAAGAATTTGGGTAATATCCTGCGTCCAATCGCTGCAATGACGACAACAGCCTAACCATTACAATGTCTGGAACTCAGCGCGTGTCCTGTGCCTTGCCAACCCCAGCGCACGGCTATGATCAACATTGGCGGCATATAATAGTCTCCAGATCACGTGGCCGCTTGTTATGGTTGCGAGTTGAGGGGGTGAACGGTGCTCGTTTTTCTTTATTTTTTTTTCTACGACTTCGATTGCGTGTGGTGAAAGACGAACGGGTATTTCACGGGTCATTAGCGTTAGGGATCCGTTTTAAGCGGTATTTGCGCAAATACAAAAATCGTTGCATCGCCCCTTTAAGGTCATTCGGCATGCGCAGGCAGTTTTCAATACAACAATGAGTGTCTTCGCCCTATGACAAACGCACATTGAGGCACCCTAACCGCTCATTCACACTGGAAGCGGATCCGCGTTCGCAAAGCGGTTCCGAACGCGGTTGTATAAGGATTCGGTACAATTGCACGCGCTCTTGATGTCATCGAGTGCGCGTGCAATTGTACTGGATTTTTATAGACGCTTTCAGGCGACTGTGCATGGGCGCCGCCATAAACGACCTTCGGTTTTCGTTTCCTCTCATTCCGTTCGCTTCACTTCATCATTACCACAGCAGGACAGGTAATTGCAATTTTAGATTCTATCGTGTCCTTCTCCCCAGCATAGGCCCTTGTGGAGACTCGTCAACGCCCGCTTCACTTGCTCGGCATCTCGGTAAGACAAGAGAAGGTCGGCTATGGCGGCTCAATTTGGCGCGCGCTGAAAGCGTCTATACAACCGCATTCGCAACCGCTTTGCGAACGCGGATCCGCTTCCAGTGTAAATGAGCTGTAATAGAGGGGTGGTTCGCGCTCCCTCTAGCCGGACAAAGGCGCCCCGCAAAAGATTGCAGCACTGATCTCTAATCGATGACGTAGCAGAACTAATAGAGCAACGCTGCTGAGCAGGCAAAAGGCAAAAGTACAAGACAGCGAGATTGAAAATCTTTGAAGCGGATCCGTTCACCAATCATAATTAATCGAGCCGCGCTCAAATTTGATGTCACGTGCAGTTGTTGATCATGAGTCAGACCCACGGGTCAGACCACTTCAGTGATGAGCTAATGTTCCTTGGTATTCTGTAACCCGTAAAAAAAACGTACTCTCCCCCCCCCCCCCCCCCTCCGCCCTTCTTCCGCCGCCACTTAATGCTGGATGTAGCTCGTTTCTGGACTGCGAGTGCCGCAAGTTACAAATACAGTCGGCAGGTAAAACGCTGCTGTAGAGGCACACACACCTTCACGCACATTGTACTAGTAAAACACATCCACATGACGTCGAATCTTGATCGGTATGCAAGCGTACGAAGGCACAGAGACGTAGCACTTCGGCGTGACAAGGAAATTTTGATTACGTCGCGAGACCGGTGAAACTTGCTCTCGACGAATTGTGCCTTTTTCGTGCGGCCCTGCACTTTCATAAAATTTTCCACGTGTTCTCAACAGTAAGTCTCAACGCTTACACAGGGTCTTGGAAAACCTCTTTTGCGAATGACGACGAACGAGTAGAAAACGTTTCTCCAGCACGCTGACGGCTGCCTTTGTAACGCTAGCAAAACCGCAATTTGTTTATTTGCAAGATGGCCGCCCGGTGACTTCACTAGCACTTCAGCGACCAAGCGGGTATGCGCGATCAACAATAGACCTATCGCCAAATTACCCAAGCATCAAGGAGAATGCAGGGATTGGTGTTCCACGCGCCGCACGTGCTGGCCTCACATTAGTAACTTTCCAAAGCAGATGTCTAAAACAAATTGCATCTTACACGCGCGTTCGTCAACGCTTTATTTTGCTTATTTACTTCGAATCTTTTACACGGGGAAGGCATAGGCGTGCGGCGCCTGGAACACCAATCCCTGCATTCTTCTTGATGCTTGGGTAATTTAGTATTAGGTATATTTTCATAGAGATCAATACTGCAAACGTCCCATCTTTTGCGGGGCTCCTTTGTCTGGTCAGAGGGAGTGATGGCGGAGCGGCGGCCGTGTTGTCTGGCGAGGGCGTGAGCATGCCAATATAAAGCGGCACTACAGCGTCTATCCACGCGCGCTAATGAATAAAAATATTTAAACCAAGAAAACAAAAATGGAGCACGCGCCATCAGCCCCCGTTCGGAATTCTATACTTGGTGTCAATAATTTTTACAGTTGGTCCTGCAGCTAGAGCGCTCGTTTAGCCGTGCCGCTGTCACACTAGGAGCTCGCGCTCGTAGCCTTGGGGCTTTGTCCGCACTAAGATAACACGAATGTATTCCCGGCGAGAAGCACGTAAGGGGCGCTTCAGCGATCCTCACTCTAAAGCCCCTTCACGTTTCAAAAGTAGCGCAAGGTGCGTGGATCCACGAGGCACGTGCCGCACTTGGGAAGATCATGGCTGCACAGCGCAGCAATGATCAATATTTCAGACGTTATGCTCTTCCCAGAAGTAACGCGCGGCACGTGTCTTGAGCATTTCCAAAACAATTAATGACGCCACTTTTCCCAAGATGAGGGGCTTTACCTCACTGCGGCGGCTACACGCGCTAATCAAGCGCTGATGTTTTTGTTCCCACATACAGCACCGATGTAGCTTTCATGTTAGAACCGCGAGTCACCCCGGCATGTCCGGCCGTGTCTCGTATACCGCATTTAGGTTGCTCCTGTTGTTGCGCTTCATGCGAAGTACCTATGTCCCTGTTTCTAATGTTGATTCAGTGCTAACGTAGCCAGATAGCCCTGCGATATCTGTGAAAAAATACATTTAAAAAGGGGGAAAAAAAGAACATCGATTCAATCTTGTTTTGGGATGCGAAAAGGATCCACCTGATAGCGACTCCCAACCCAAACTTCTCGACGTAAGCAGGACTGGTGAAGGCGAGCGGGTTGAACATGAATACATAAAATTGAAAGAACGAAACACAGAGGACAAGCACAGGACAACCACTTCCTTTCACGAAAGAAAGTGGTTGTCCTGTGCTTGTCCTTTGTGTTTTATTCTTTCAATTTTATGTAAGCAGGAACGGGCGTTTTTTCCAGCTTTTTTAAATATTGATATTTTGTTTCACAAATCTTGAGAAAAATTTAGGAAAACAATCAATGACAACGCGAAGAAACATGCGCACGTTATCGCGCGGCGTGAAGCCATTTACAACTGTTAAACTGGGTTCTAATCTTTTCACGAAGTTGTACCGAACCTCTTTATGAATTTTTTTTTATGCGCGTTGTAGAGTCGTTTTTCTTGATGCGCAAGTAGCTCAATGTGTGCGGAAAATACCGAGAGTTTAAATATTCTACACCACAGAGGTCTTGCTTTAATGTTTTGGAAAGCCAAAAAACAACCTCGTTGCTTTCCAGCGATTTCCATACACTTTGTCTGGCGTCGGTAAACGAGCTTTGTAAAACACATCTAAAACAAAACAGAAGTTTGTTGTTGAAATATTCTTGAATAGAAAACATAACAGACACAGACTACGTGTCTGTTTGCTCACCATTCATGGAGAAGGGATTTTGCTATCGCAGTGGCTAAAAAACGAGTGGAGCAACACGGGTGGTGCAAACCTCATTTCACACTCATTTTTTTACATCGTTTTTTTTTTTTTTTTCCGCAGCCGAGGTGAAAAAAAAGTTGTTTAGTCTTGAGAAAGTCAATGCAGTTATCCTGCCAGGGTTGAACAAATCTTCAATAATAGCGAAACATCCGTCAACTGTGCTTGAGGTAAGTGCTATCTTTTGGATGAGCATCGTACCGGCGTGCGGTCGTGTATCACTACTGCGTGGTGCACGTTCAAGACCCCAGGCTAGCGATTGTACTGCACTGGCTAAATTGCTCATCTACAGCTGGGAGACTCGTCGTCCCTGTGAGGCAGACCAAGTTCTAGGCTGTATAAACACACACACACAACCCAATTTTTCCTATCTGAAACCAATTTAGCTCTTGCAACGTCTGAAAAATATTTCCCAGGGCACAGTTTCCATTGAAACACAGAGCTTTCTAAAAAAAAAATAATAATAATAAAACACTTTTGTCAATAACAAAAAAAAAAAAAAAATTGAGTCGTATGTAACACGGTAGGCAGTCTACCGCTAAGCAGTACGATTTCATCGGTGTTCGCATCGAAAAAAGAGTGTCCTCAGAGATGAAGCGCATGACGGCCTAGCTCTTCGGCCACATTGGGTGATCGGTCGGAAGTCAGAAAACAATAAAATTTCCGAATCGCACTCAGTGGCGGAGCGTCCATGCCCTAGAAGGAAATGCGGAGAAACCGAAACTCAAGACGGCAGCCCGTACAGTGTTTCCAGACCACAAAGAGGTTTTGCAACTGGCATCCACGTAGTTCCGTTTTCACGCAGAGGAGTTTGGGTTTTTGTATTGCAGCGTTGAGTCAAGTCATCGGAATAGTTGATACAATCAAACCGACTTTTGGACGTTAAAACATTTCTGTCGGACATTGCAGCAGAGTGACGCAATAAAAATAATACTAATTATAGCTCAATTTGGGAATACAGTTTTATCTAAACTGCTGTTTTATAGCTTATGATATTTGCTAAAAGATTAGTCTCGGAGTAAAAAAAGTGTATAATTTTATTAACTGATTTTAGGGAGTTCGATTGAGTTCTATCCAGTATCCACTGATTTTTGTTTTCCTCACCTGGCAACACTGGGACCCAAGATGGCGCAACGCATGTGGGTCAGGTAGAGAGTTGTGTGCGACGTGGTTGCGGCCTTTGAGTTATTGGATGGTTTTGTTCAAGACAAGGCTCCTATTTCGAGAACGAGCGGTTCAAATCAACGCCTCCGATTGCAGCGAAAGTAATACCGAATCACTGACCGGTCCCACTTCACAGTTCGTTCATCAAGGGTGAGTATCCACGAAAGCATGGTAGCACAAGTTCGGGAAGGGGCCACAAAGCACTTTCCGAAGGCTGTGTCGTCTACAGTGCCGCCCGACGGCACGAGCGGTTCAAATCAACGCCTCCGATTGCAGCGAAAGTAATACCGAATCACTGACCGGTCCCACTTCACAGTTCGTTCATCAAGGGTGAGTATCCACGAAAGCATGGTAGCGCAAGTTCGGGAAGGGGCCACAAAGCACTTTCCGAAGGATGTGTCTACAGTGCCGCCCGACGGCACTCCAATCGCGCCTACAAGTGCCGTCCGGGAGTCGGACGGCGCGTGTATCACTGGGGAGCTCGTTAACACACACCCCCGCCTGCGTTCACGCCGCTTCGCGGCGACAGTATGCGGCTGCTAATTACAAAGCTATTGACCCATTTGGCCCTGTCGTACACGCCGCTTCGCGGCGTCCAAACCAAGCCCCGCTTTCCCCGATGCACCTCCGGAAACGAAGTACCATGCTATTTCGTTCAGCGAAATTTCGGCGACAACATTCGTTTTTTTCCTGTGCTAATGGTAAAAAAATAAATGTACATATCGCCAAATGCGTCGGCAAAATAAAATGTTCGAGAAAACAAAAACAATAGAGTAAGCCCGCAGTGGGGATCGAACCCGGCATCACGTGCTTATGTGACACATCTTACCAATACGCCACACTGCCCTTCGTAAAAGTCGTTTTGAGAACTCGTTTTATACGAGACTTTCGGACGCCACTTGAACGCGCGAGTGGAGTACCGTCAGATGGCATTTGAACGCTCTGCAAGAGTGCCGTCGGACAGTTTTCTAGACACTACGTTTTCCGAAAACACACCCGTTCACTCGTTCTGTCTAGTGGGTTTTATCAGAACGGAAGGGATATAGCGAGCGCTGCCGTGAGCGGCAGACTGGGCGAACTGCGATGAAGAGGCGAGCTCTAGGAATTGAAAGTATGTGGCATCGCGCATCGGAGGGGCCAGGATGGGGCTTTGCAGTGTGCGCGACTACAAGGACCGTTGAGATTATTCTTCCGCAGGCATTACATTTCATTGTTCAGTACCACAGCATAATACAATTCGCAGTAAAGTGAATTTGTGGGCAGTTCTCCTGGTTTTACATGGGTCAGCAAGTTGCGGAACCGTTGGATTTCGGTCGTTGATCGCGGCGGTGACTGGACCCCGTCTCACCTCCTCTTCACCTCAGTGAGTGACCTACACAGTGACCGCAATAACAATGAAAGCGAACTGTTTTAATCCAGGTTGTATCTGAGTGCCGTCCGATGGCACTAAAGTAACACTGGACTGCACTCTGAGCACGCATTCGAGCGCCGTCCAAAGTCTCGATGGGCTGTAGAGGGGACCTGGGTCATCGCGCCCTGAGAAGCGGAGCCTTCCGTATCCGTAGTCTGAAGGAATAGGTTTCACTCGAAGTTTTTTGACCATATCCAAGCACTTAGCAAGTCATCAGGGAAGTGTCGCAATCAGCAATTTAGAAGATCTGACTATGAGCCGCTTGCCGCTGATTTGTTTGTCATAAAGTGCGTCCAAACAAATCCACAAATCGTTTGAGCAACCTCAAAATTCTTCAGGCACTCTCTGCGTTTGATATCACCACACATCGCGACACCAGCTTTGCGCGGGCACTTCCAAGATGAATTGCCGTTGAAATTAGTAGGTAAGTGATTTCAACACGTTATACTATCTGCAAAAAGCAGTTCCTTAACCGAAGCAAAGTATCGAAGAAAGGAAGCAGACGACAGATGTCATCGGTCAGCCGCAGTCTCCATTTGGGAATTGGGATGAGTAGCGGCGCAGAGCCCAGCAGTGCCAGCCAGTCCTTCCCTACGAACAAGCGTCAACCACAAGGGATGACGGGTAGTCATGATGGGCGAGGAAGTAGACGGCAAAGGGGCTGGCGATAATGGAGGTCGGGTTGCGGGGGCTACGTAGCTAACATCATGATCCCCTGCTACAATTCTATCATACTTGGTAGTAGGCATCTCTTCCGAAATTTGAGTAAGACACAAGTTCAACTTTGAGGGCGTGTGGCGGGTCGCTACAAAACACTCTCGACACCCTGGCCGACCGAAAAAGGCCAGGCTGTGCTAGCGAGTCCATCTATGGAAAGCGGCAAGCTTTGATGTCATGATGCTTTTGGAGAGAAGTAGTTGTAGTTGTAATTAAATTAAATTTTAGGCACTTTACCCACATATGCAGGATATGTTTGGGTCTCCATCGACAGGACAAGTTGCCTGCTTCATGAAGACCTTCCTTGATGATGTGCGACATGGGCAATTGCCGTACGTGTGATCATCGATGCCTCCATCTCCCTGCAAAGGTAACCCATAGACTACAGCAGGTATCGCCTAGTATACAATGCCAGGAATTAATTTAGAGGGAAAGGCCGTTCCCAAGCTCCTTGAGAACCTGCATGGCGATGCCCTAGTAGAGGGGTGGCCAAGCTGCGGCTCTCCGCGTGTTAAAGTGCGGCTCGCCGCTCCCTCCCTTATCCCTCCTCTCTCTCCCCCACCCCCCCCTCTCTCCCGGAGTACTTCCCCAAAAAGAGAAATGAAACGCGTTTTAAATGTGCTACTGCTGCCTTACGCACAATTGGACTGCTTTTGACTCATATAAGATAGACCGAAATTAGTTTGAGTTTCGTTTATTGCTCTAAACAAAAAACCTGCCGCGGCCCCCCCCCCCCCCCCCTCCCCTCCCTCCTCCCTCCCTCTGCGGCTCTTGAAAATTTTGTGGTTTTGTTTGCAGCTCTGTGTTATATATCTGGGGTTGAGAGCATGCAACGACCGATCCAGTTGTTGTAGATCAACATGGATTACCCAGTCGGTCACAGAAGCACGTCGAATGAGAAGAACAGAGAATAAAAGCAAAGATAGGGTTCACTTAATGAAAGAAGATCAATGATATGTCTCCCCTATAGGGGGATCGAGCCCACAGCCTTTTGATTAGGAGCCCGATGTTCTACCCCTGCACCACTGAATGGCACAACGAACGGCGTTTCATCTGGGTTCTTTTAAGTCACGCAGCTATTGCAGAACATTCATGTGACTCGCGTGGCGCTTGCACTCGCCAGTCATGCCCGGCGGCCGACGTGCTGTAGTGGCAGGCTTCCTGCCATGCTTTGTCGCGTCTTAGCATGGACTAGCCGGAGTGGCTACAAGTGCGGGCAAGCGCCTTGCGTTTAATTGCGGTTTGGTTGTACGAGAGCTCGAGCAGGAGGGACAGCAGTGAAAGCAACTCGCTTGTAATTGTACCATTACCAGCTAGTTCATGCTAGGGTAAGACAAAAGGATAATGTTGTCGCACCTTCCCTTCCATTTGGCAGCGGAAAAAAATTTAATGTACCTTGATCCAATGGGGAAATTCGGATGACACATTGTGTGCAGGTGTGTGTCGCGGGAGTGATTAAAAGCTCATGAACCCAGTTACAAGCTTCGCAAGTCTTACTATACTCTGTGTCATCAGAGTTTTCTCGTAGGATCAAGGTGCATTTATTTCTTTGTTGTGTCTAGTGCTTAACAGTGTCGCGCAGTCTATGTACAGCATCCTGCGAGCTTTGATTGGACCTGCGTGGCCGTACTGCCTAGGCGCCAGGCTGTCCTTTCCAGGATGTCATGGGCGTACTTGTTTACACTTCGCATTGAGCAACTGTGTGTGTGAACAGTGTTAGTGACAGCCAGGCTAGCACTTGACGCTTTGTTCTTAAAATTGAAAGGCTGCCATCGAATCGTTAAACGCAGGACACATGTGCATCGAAACAATGTGAGCCAGCGTGCAAACAGTCGGAAAGATGGCTGCTCCGGCGTGCTGCACACAGCAGTTTGCGATACATGTTTTGGATGTTGCATACGTCGGGTCGTTCGGGTGGCTCCACCCAGTTCAGGCAGATACGAGGAAAACTGGAATTTTTTTACGTTTAAGCTCTTGTTGGAATACTAAGCTTTTGTAGCGTTCTCCGAAAAACGTCAAATACCTTGTGCTCAAATGCCGGAACCATGCATTGCTTTTATAGATGATTATTTTGTTTCAAGAGTCGTTACTTGTGGCTCCTTTGGGCGAAAACTGCGCTGCGGTTCAATGAGACGAGGGTTGCTGAGAGTCGTTGTAGATTTGTTTGTAATTTCGAAGTGCTTTTTGAGCAAAGATCTAGCTTCGAACACGAACAAAGCCTTCAGTGACAAACTGGGTGAAGCTCAGGAGTGCGTTGTTTAATTGGTGAACAAACCCTTTATTCCGTAATGGGAGCAACCAAAGCTAAGAAAGTCGTGAATGAGCCGGTACAATTTTTTTTCAATTAGCGTTTGACAATTTTAATGTATCGATGTAATCGCAACATGGCTGAAATGATGGTATCCAAACATTGTAAAATAATCACGTTCGAGCACCGCATACAAACCACCGATTGCACCACTGGTGTGCTCCCTCGACCTTGCTGTTCACAGGAGGAGAAATGGGAGGAAAGTGTCTCGGGGCTTTTTCCTCCCATTTCTGACCATTTCAAGCATGCAATCGTAGATTTATCTCCCCTTTCTTAGTATTTTCTGCCACAGCCACAGACGTGGCGAAATATGTTTGTTTGACGTAAATCTGTATGAGTGACTTTATACGTGGAACCGAAATATGCCGACGCCTTCAGGCTAAACTGTGCTTCTAATGTAGAAAGAAGTGCACAATGAGATTAGCTAGTCATGCAGTGTGCCGGTACGGAGATTGCAGCTATGGATACTGTTTCACAGGAAAATATGTTTTGTTTTGCTGCAGTTTGTGTCATCAGACATTGCAGCACATCATACCTACGACAGACGGTGGTGCCTGCAGTGTGCTGAGACCTTCCAAGGTGACCTGGGCAGTTACCGTACTTGTGAGCACGGGTGCTTCCATAACCTTGCCAAGGTAACCTCTAGACTTGGGCAAGTATCGCCTCATATGCAATGCCAAAACTTCCCTTTGCGAGGAAGGTCATAACCAAGCTGCACCAGAGCCTGCCTGGCTACACCTAGCGTGACATATAGCAGCATCACTATAAGCGGCATTCCGTGTTTCCAGAATTAATCCTTTGTTGATCATAATCTAGAGAACCCGAGACTGATAAAAAGCAGGGAAACAATGTCGGAGAAGAAAGACAGGGGAAAAGAATGTAATCCTTTGCGGCATTGGAGGGTGTTTTCTGGAGTTTACCTTTCTGGAAAATTTGATGTTTCTCAGAGCTTGTTTTGATTAAATTCTCAGTTTTTCAGAATAATTTAGTTATTAAATTTGCTTGCTGAGTTTCTCGATTCTCAGAAAGTCAAAAGAAACAAAAAATAACCAGACACAAGTGTATTAATTAATTTATAGTCTCAATGATTGCGGAAGGAGTTGCCTGTGCCTAGACGAGGTTTCTTGAGCTGAATATGGCGGTGTGACTCTAGATCCTCTACAACTCGCAGTACACCCCAGTTAATACCAACTCTCCCACGACAAAACTTGCAAACCAGGGTTACTTATCCTACCTAGTTTGGCGCAGTATGGCCGTCGGAGCTCTTGCACCATAAAACCCGTAAACAACAACAGGGTTACTTATCCAGGTGTCGGTACATTAAGCTATCAGTCTCCTCGATTCGGTCACTGAAAAACTTTGTTTTACCCACCTTTTTAAAGGCTCCCTGACATACTTGCTACTCACAGCCGTAGGTGCCACGGGAACGTGCCATGCTGCATGGCTGTGCGGGGTGAAGTGTGAAATCTAGAAAGTTTCGCCGCCTTCGCTCGTCCCACAAAATTTGCGGGCTAATGGCTTCCTTCATGATAGAAACTGTACCCCTCTTCACGTTACGGAGCCCAAATGGTTTGTTCGAAACTCTTGTTTGTTTGGAGCATGGCTAGCACAACCACATCAGAGAACAGAATGGAACATATTTCTTTCGCGCTGCTGAGCTATTGTTGGGGTTCCGCAGGCTTTATTTGTTGCCATCGAAATTCTTCTAATCAGTTGGAAACAAGTTCTACTGCCAAAACCCAACCCCTCCCCACCCCGACGTCACAAATACTGATGTCACATAGACAAGGGGAACACGACTACAACATAAACAGAATCACTTCTGGACACTAAGGCATACATTGCCAAGGTTGCAGATGTCAAGCAGAACTAAAAACATTGCCCCGTAATAAGTAAAAATAATAACCAACTAATACCCTTGTTACACGGGCACATTTAACTGCAGTTACGCTAAGCCACAGATAGCGCACAATACTTGCGGACAACATTCTGCGGCTATGCAGTCAAAGCTATGGGCGAACGTGCGCTTGAGCATCTATCGAAGCAGTGCGCGCGCGCTCTTCACTTCTGAAATAGCTGTCAGAGAGTATAGTGCGGTATCTGTGGTGCCGCGCAACAGCAGTTAAGCTGAGTTAACCGCGGTTAAGTGTGCCCGTGTAACAGGGGTATAATTAGGGAAGTTATTGAAGCTGAAAAGATTTCGAGGTTAGAAGAAAACTGTCACTAAACCTTGTCCAGATTTATTACAAAAAAGAATTAGATTATCTTGCATCCAGATAAAACCAAAAAAAAAAAAAAAAAAAATCTTATTGTTTAAAAAGACAGGTGCAGGCAGAGAAGAAATAATACAAGACTGAGTTGCAAGTCAGAGCTTCATGAATGTCTTTTCCTTTTGTATGTGCTTGTGCTTGGTTGCGAATTTTTCGCGCTGTAGAGGAGTATGCAACACCAGCTTGCCCGAGCCTCCATATTTTTAATACTGCCAGTAGAAACTTTCACTTTGAAAATATGATGAGGACCGAATTTAAAAATGCAATGTCGCCAAACAGTTTTTTGCGGACGTAAGGTTTCGGTTACGAGGTCAGTCATAGCTACTGGTGTGTTTAACCAATTTTGAGGCAAATTTGTGACCTTGAAAAAAATTACAGGTATACTGTTACATTCTCTTTAGCCTCCTGAAGATGTAAATCACTGGATTGAACCCCTACCATATTGTTTTGTCTCATAACTGATGCAGGTATCTTCTTTTTTTCTTCAACTCAGTTCGACGTAGGAGCTGCCAAGGCGTCCTGTGCCTTTCACGTGAACAGTGGCCAGCACTGGAAGAAGCAATCTTTGGACTGCTCTAATCCATTCTTTGGGCAAGTGAATAAATTTCTTTGAAGCAGAGACCTGGTGTTTGCACAGCAGCTCCACAGAACAAACAACACAAACACAAATGTTTCTTTGCCCAAAGCCTTCGTAGCTGCTTGAGCTTATTGATCTGAGCTTGCACGTTGCAATGTTAAGGCAAGATGCAGATATAGTTAACGTCTCTCTAAAAAAATTGGGGGCACCTTATGCTTGGATGTCTAGCTTGATCAACTTGGAACGTCCAGCCGAATTGAAGCAAGGATCTAGCCGAACTGAAGCATGCAGCCGAACTGAAGATTTAGCCAAACTGAAGCGTCCAGCCGAATTGAAACTTCTAGCCGAATTGAGGATGTAGCCGAACTGGAACGTCCAGCCGAATTGAAACTTCTAGCCGAATTGAGGCAATAGCCGAATTGAGGCATCAGCCGGATTGGGACGTAACCGAGGCACGAGGCACGTGCAACGTGCAGCCCTTGGGAAGATCATGGCGGCACAGCGCAGCACTGAGTTAGATTTCAGACGCCATGAATTTCCCAGAAGTGGTGCGCGGCACGTGCTTCGAGAATTCTATACAACAATGAACGGCGCCACTTTTCCCACGATAGAGGGGCTTTGATCTGTGTGTCATCACTTCCGTGACCAAGTTTTCGTGACATCGATCTCCCAACTTTGCACTTCCAAGAGCGAAAAAAAAAACGTAATTCTACGTCAAAAAAAAAAAAAAAAGAAACGCAGCATGTCAAATGTAGGCAAACCAAGAGCGGTACGAACTTCTGCACAGGCAAAATAATGACCGGTTCCAAACTGAAGCACACCGCAGGACGAAAGACAACCCGATAAATAGAAGCGCTCTAGAAGAACCACCCACGACCTCACGAACAACGTTCAAAACACGCGTGGCAGCTCGGTGACGTCATCCAGGCAGTGGTGAACCGCCGAACAAAGATCATGCAGTGCAGCGTCAAAAGGCTGGGGAGCCGATGACCTCCAAAATCTTTCAAGTGTGCGATCACTTTTTGCCGAGGTTTGTCCCTGGAAAACAATGTGTTGTGACACAAATGCAGCTGTTTGAAGGGCTCAGGTGCGCCTACCAACGGCTGTCCGGACAATCTGAATAGTGCAAAGGATACCCGTGAAACTTTCGCCGGAGGCTCCAACGTAACTTCGAAGTTCGAACGCAGGTCAATTCACAGTTGTGTTGAATACGCCAGCGGCGCTCTTTATTGACTGAAAGCTATTTCCTTTGGCGTTTGAAAATGAATAATTCGTGGAAATAACAGAAAACATACAGGCGACCATTTCGTCGTTTACCCTGAGACTGGTTTTTTTTTTAGAAGAGCTGAAGTAACAGAAAAAAACAGACAGACAGGCGAGCGGTTTTTGTTCGTCGGTCTCGGGTATGTCAAGAGAAGGCAGTTTCAGAAGACACCGGCACCTAGCAGGTGTGCGTATGAAGGATGGCGTCACAGAATTATTTTGATATATCGTCTTCCTGTTGAAGAAGGGAGCGGACGAAACAGGTTGTAGAATACTACTTCTACGAGCCGCAAGAACTTTTCCTACAGGTTTATTAAGACAGGTGAGACCGGCTCATGTCTCTCTCTCTCTCTTCTCTCTCTTGCTCGCTCGAATTTAAATTTGTAATTGCACGACTGTCGCCGGAAATTTTATAAAAAGGCGTCGATTGTAACGCGCGCAAATAAATGCGCATGTATTATGCAACCCAATAAAAAAAAAAAAAGAAAAAGAAGATTTTGCCGGCGCGAGACGTTATTGAAAGTGTCGCCGCTGTTGCATCTCGCTTCACTTGCAGATGGACCGAAGCGAAGGCTACAAGACAGCACAGTCAATCATGTTGCGGGAACCTTCTGCGCCATCGCGTTGTTCGTCCAAAGCGCCGCGTCATTTATAACACCCACAGTACTCGGGAAACATGCCGGGCTTCTTTGCAGTGCTAAAGTTAGGGATGACGCAGCACTATTCAATTCTAAGCATTATTCGTACACACCTACATGGGATCCTTTGGGAGAACCACAATGCAGTGCTTCTTTAGTTCGGAAAAGCTTAGAATTTTAGAGTTTAGAATTATAGAGCTTTGCTGTATCATATGCTCTGTTTGTTTCATTTTTGCTTTTGGCAAGTTCAGTCATTCGTAGTGCTGGTGAGTCGAACAAACACGTTGTAGAAACTAAAGCCTGCGCGCTTCGTTTTGTTACGTCAGCTACGTCACTGCTCCTAGGCCTAGCGAGGAGAGCCAGCAGAGGGTTTTCACCGCCGAGCATCTGCGACGATGATGACGAAGCACTGCGGATGGCCCAAGCAAATAACTTATATTAAAAAAAAATATTATGCGCCGTCAACCCCTTCCGTTCACTCTGAGCGTTAAGGATGAAAGTGTGTTATAGGTTTTACAGAATAAATCTATAATTTTTTTGGGTAATATTACGGGACGTGACGACGCAATTTTACCAGACCGAAGGGGCCCAAGACTCGTCAGACACAGTTGGTACCTAAGTTCAATCAACGTGAGCAGCAAACTTTCGGATCCAACTTTGTGTTCAAGGAGTCTAGAGCCTCAGGCGGCTCGCGGTGAGTGGTGCAAAGCCAGGTATTACGTGCGCGATCCGCAGAAAGCCGCTGGAAATACGAAGAAAAGACGCCTGCGTACTCGCTGTGTCGGTGGGCGACCAGAGTCTCTAGTGTTTTTGTGTACGCGAATGTGGTGGTCAATGCCTTATAAGTGTTGTGCGCCGTGATATCGGGGCAATTATGCCGGAAAACCGAAGGCCCACGTATTCTCCTTCCCAACCAACGAGCAACGGCGTGTCCAATTAATCAAGGCAATTCAGGAGGAAAAAGGTCAAGTTACGAGTTCTTGGAACGTACAGTGCCCCTCAAACTTAACGCCGACACTAGATCGTCCGGATTATTCACTTGTTGAGCTATTCCTGAACCTAGTGGTCGAACTACTTGGTGAACATTCGCGTCCCCGATGAGAACCCAACCAGGGGAAGGAATTCGAGCAGCTGCAGCGACCAATTTATCTTTGGGTAGCATGCAATAGATCAATATTTGCGTAACCAGGGTGTAACCGAGTGGCGGCGTTAAGTTTGAGGGGCACTGTACGTTGGTTTGGAAGCTTTTCGTTTTTATCCTTGTACTCTTTCATTTCAGAATTGTCAATGTGCCCGTAAGGATGATGATGTAATAAACTACTCCGCTGTATCCTCAAGGAGGCATAGTAGGTATTTTTGAAACGAGTTACCACTTCCCAAGTGTTGATTATTTCGTTGGTTTTAGCATGCGAGTCACCCGGATAAAGTATTTTGCTTTGTGTTCTGGCTTCTGCATTCGACACCACGGACTATGATTTAGGAGCTCTGTCGTCCAGGACCTCTATTCCAACCTGCATAGCTGAATACCTCGCCTCTGTGGCTGTGAAAACACTCAAGCGTGAATACTGCAGATAACGTTTGGCTTTGAAGAAGGCACTTCCTCACGACGCAATGGTTCATGATTTGACAGATGCTTTTAAATTGAGGGGGACCGCACCTTCCAACCCAACTGGTCGTCAATGTGGTGGTGCACGCTAAAGTTGTGTAAAAGCTTATGTCACCCCAGCACATCGCTCAGTTCTTGCAGTTACGTGATCAGCAAAACGTTGTCAGGGACTTGACAGTAACTACGCTGTCAGAGTTCGAAGAGTTGGATACATGTGCAAGCGACCACACACCTCAAGCAGTGCTTACTAATCCTCTCCTCATCGACGAACAAACTTCTCAACAGAATGTGTAAAAAAAACAAATGACGCCTTAGTGCAAGATGCAAGGTCTTTTCCAGCAAAAAAACGGCTGTCTGTGTTCGCAATAAGCTAATGTTGTCTAGAAACAAAAACAACAACAACGAACAACACACAACAACAACACCAACTGTGAAGGAATAACGACGTCTCTGTAGACCGATAAAACCCGAGACGGAGGTATAAAGGAAGTTGTCTCATGAAACGAACTATACATTTTGTCACGTTCATTTATCACTCAATGGCCTTGTGACACGTAGTCGACAAGTCGCATTTCGTTTCGCGTTTGCTGGTTTCACTCTCTTAAAACTGCCTTCTTTAAACAAAACAAATGAACGCAAGTAGCATGCCTTCACTCATTTTCGCACATTTTCTTAAATGCAGAAGTGGCCGTTCAACCTGTGGGAGGACGTAGAGCGCGTGCTGTTCGTTTTATTTCTTCAGGGAACCAACTGGAAGGCGCTAGGCATAAAATACTATTTAACGTATCTTCTAGTTGTGTGGTCGGCATACACGTAAAGATTATGTTGCAAATTAAAATATTCGTGATTGCAGACCAGCGTTTTGGTTTTATAAAATAGATAAAGTTAAATAATAGCAGAAAAGGTATAGTCGCCATTATTTACCATACGTGTTTTCAGTCGTCGTAACTTGACCGTAAACCCTAAAAGTCAAAGTTTCACTTAAAAATTTAATTATAAAAGCTGTAATTTGATTAATTACGTCGTCGTCACGTACGGATAAGCGACATTCGTGAAATATCTCTAATCGAAGCTACTTGACGCCCCACTTCGGCACAGCAAAGCCCAGCGCCCAGTCGGTTGTCGCTTTCCTGCTCGCCGGCCTATCTAGAGTGACGTCACGAAGCGGGCGCGCAGGACTTAGTTTCTGGGAGGTGTTGGTCAAGCTTAGGCGAGAGAACGAGTGAAGGCGCACAGCGAGTGGAGATCTCGGAAATAGAGCGCCGAGAGCATCGGAGAGTCATGTTGATTGTATCCGTCGCTACGCGACGTCTGGTGCGCATCGTGGGCTTTGGAGCGCCATTTTTTGTCACTGCACCTAATTATTGCTATACGTCGTTGTTCGAAGAATTTAGGGCCAAGACACATCTTTGTTTTCGCCATGTTCTTTGGGCACCACGAGCGAGGTTGTTAAAAACTCGTTTGCATCTAGATTTGCATGTGTCTGCGCATGATTAGTGTTTTTGCTGTCTTGTTTCGAGTTTTTCTGAGTGTTCGGTTTCAATCATGCTTTCTTAGAAGCAGAGCTGACTTTTAACACGTGGGTAGTTCATAACCTCTTTATTTTATGCGTGCGCGGAGCCTTTTGCATAATGAATACGAAAGTAGCAAGTGATTTGTTTATCTTTTCTATGTTCGTAAGCAGGCTGGTTTCACACTCTAATGTGACAGCACTTCCTTGTCGTGCACCCTTGTTCTAGCGGCTATTATAAGCGCACTGCGTCAGAGTCCCTAACCAAATGACTAAGGATGGCAGCAAGAAAATAAATGTCTGACACAAACACACACACACAGAAACACACACACACACAAACACGCACGCACGCACGCACGCACGCACGCACGCACGCACGCACGCGCGCACGCGCGCGCACACACACACACACACACACACACACACACACACACACACACACACACACACACACACACACACACACACACACACACACACACACACACACACACACGAAACTCTTGGATAAACAACCAAGTCGCGTTGATAGCGACGTCAATGGTCTTTGTTGCGAAATAACGTCACCGACGATTTAACGAAGACGAAACACCAACATGCATCATTATAACTTTTAGAATGAAGTCCCCAATAAATGCAATAATGAAATATTTATAAACAAGGGCGTTTTTCCGAATGAGCTGAGGCCACTGCGCATTTATAGGGAACCCGTTTCCTTCACCGACTGATCGTCTGACGTCACTGCCTAACCGGCTGACGTCACCGATTTGGTGTAATGTCAGAAATGCGGGTTAGCGTTCACATCTGCAACGGAGTCTATTTGAAACAGTGTTCAGAACGCGCAATTCCTGCGATATAGTCGTAACTTAAATATCGTTCATTACTTTTTTATAATTAAAGTAAGCCTAGACGAAGTTAAGGGTGGCATTATCATTATGATCTGCTTATTTATAAATAAATAAATATCTTAATCTTTGTAGCTACATTTGCGTGATGTGGGTAAAAGTAAACAAGAAACCATAGGCATACATTAATGCAGAGTGTCACCAATTTTTAAAGTCAGTTCTATCATTGTTACTGAACCGTTTCTTTTTAAACAAGCGACCAGTTCATCTGAGAAGACAACCTGCTTCATTGTTTTTAGGACTTTATGCTTTTGAAGATGATAATTTAATTACCTTTTCGCCACGAGGTTTATTAACGTAATCACTATTTAAATATGCGCCAAACTCATTTTGTAATTTTGATCGAATGCTAAGCCAAACTTATCTACATTGAATAAAATCAACGAGCTGTGAAAAAAAAAAGAAGATAAATAAAGTTTGCATGTTATTTTGTGCTCTTAGGCTGCGGTCTGCATGTAGGACACATTTGATTGTGTTTTGATGTAGGAGCAGGGCACGGAGATAAAATTAATTTTTGATATGCCGGTACTAGAAAAAAAAATCTAAAAAGCTTGAGATAAAACAACATTCTGAAATCTTGAGCCCGAGACTATTGCACGAGATTGTCATCGAAGAGATAAGGCAGCATCTGAACGAATTCGAAAATAAGATATAGTTCAGACTTAAGATTTAATGCTTATATAAGTTTTCCCCGGTCTGACCATTTATAATCATTATATGGATTTCAGTATAGTAAATCGAACTTACACATACTTACAAATGTGCGCATGTCTCGATTATATCTGATAAACTCGGAGACGCGTAGAATGGTGCTACAAATGAGATTTCAATGTAATAAAGCATACTTTCGGCTTTAGCGAGGTTTGAAGATTCCCCCCTTTGTCGTGGTCGCAAATTGAAATCAAAGATAGATCAAACCCTTTTCACATTTTACGACAGTTTGATTAATGGATTCAGGGAGACTGAACTCCGCAAATCTACCAGTATGCAAGCGGCAGCGGAATAAACGTACGGTTTCGCAAAACAAACAAACAAAAACAAAGAATAAAAACAAACCTCGCAAACTTCTTGTTAGTTCCTTAGTTTGCGAGTTATGGGCGCGTCATCTTCAGGCATGAATTGAGCGAACCTGGAGGCTCAAGATTAAAGAGAAGAAGAAAAAATCACAGAGGGGAGAGGGGAGAAGGGCTTTAGGGGAGGGGGGGGGGGCGTTTGATGTTGGTCGGACGAGACGCTTTGACGTCATTTCCGGAGATTGTTTCGCGAATGTCCGGAAGCTGTTGAGGGACGATCTCGTTCGTGGAGGGCTTCCGAGAGGAAGCGGCCGACGGGCCACTTCGCGGAGAAAAAGAGTCAAAGAATGAAGACAGAGAGAACAAAAACAACAACTGGATTGTAAAAAAAAATATATATATAAAAAAGAAGAAAATAGAAGCGAAATAACAATGGGAGAAAAAACAATAAACTTTTGCGCGGTTCGGGTCCAAGTTGGTTTTTTGGAAGATATCGTTGTTCCTTGACTCCTCTTTTCTCTTTTAAAGGAAGTAGTCAGTGTCGGCGAGGAGAAATTTGACTCCTTTGGTAGGGTGGGATGGTTGTCGTTTGACAGTTGTTATTCTTGTTTTTTTTTTACCTTTTTTACCCCTGGTGAACAAGAAAGAAGAAAGCTATTCTTTACAGTACACGGAGAGAAACTGGGAGAGAGAGAGAGAGAGAGAGAGAGAGAGAGAGAGAAGGAGAGAGAGGGTGCTGGGACGTTGGAGCGCCGAGCTCTGATTAGGGAGGATTAGTGAGCAAACGCAGAAGCTAGCTGACATTGTCTGTATACCCACTGTCTCCTTCCACTCAGAGCGAAACGGTGGAGAACTGAACGTTTGCTCTATACCGAGATTTGACGGAAGTGCTAGCTAAGCCGAAGCTGCAAGTTCGAGCATGTCGCTTTGAAGGATGCTTGCCTTGCAGAAGTTGAAACGGAAGTTTTAAAGTGAAACCACAAGTTTTAATCGTCGCAAGTCTCGTCCTTTGTTCAGTTCGCGCGGGCTGTTCAGTTAACGTGGGGCCGTGCTACGGTATTGGCTAGTAATATTTCCTTCTTTACACCAGCTTACTGGCACTAGTGGGACCCAAAAAATACTCAAACGTAACGCCACTAAAAAAAAAAAAAAAGTTTTCGTCACAGGGGAATTTTAAGGATAAAAGCGGGCCTTTTAGTTCAGTCTCTTCTTCGCAAAACTTGATGACGCACCGGAGGGGACAGCGCCAACAATGCGATCCCCGGGAGTGCGTTGTCGAGAGTTGCGATTTCTGCTGTGACGATATTTAAAGGCCGCTCACACAGTGGACACGAGAACCGGGTAGGCATTTGATTTTGGCTCGTGACAATGCATGTCTCGACGTGCATTCGGGTAGTGGTTCGTGTCCATTCGCTGGGATGACGGGAATGGATGAACCTTAAGAATGCGTGGAGCTCAGCTCGCGCCCTGTACTCTGCCAACCTCAGCGCCTGCCTGTGTTACAAGGACACTGGCGGCATATAATCGCCTCCACATCACGTGGCCACTTGTTCTGGCTGCGAGTTGAGGGGGTAAACGGTGTTCGTTTTTCTGCGACTACCATTGCGCGAAGAGAAAGTACAACCTGTGTTTCATAAGTCATAAATGTCGAGGAATAATTCTAAGCTGTGTTTATTGAAAGTACAAAAATTGTTGCATCGTCGCTTTTAGGTTTTGCTTCCTCCGAGACGGATCTGCTTGGAGTGCTACTAAGTAACACTCGCTTCTGGAACCTGGCGAGGTATGAATCGATATCTGCGGTTTGTTCGTGTCTGTTTTTGCCCTTTCTCTCTGCGCTTTTTTATTAATAACACTTAATCTCATATTCTCCTTTGTTCTTTCTACGAGTGCACCACATCATTACTGGCATCGCTTTTTCTCTCCATGTTTTATGTAAACAATGTTTTATTGTAAACGTTTAGAGATAATCTACAGGCTGTCCGATGTACGGTACCGCGAATATTGTTTTGTTTTTGTACAGGCAGAAACTTAAACTTATAAAAATAACATTCCCGAGCTTGGTTCAACGCTGGTTTTGTTTGGTTGTACGCGTTTCTTGTACGACTGAGCCAACTTTTTTTTTTTTCGCTAGCGATTCGCTGTTAAGTTACTACTGAGATTTCTCCTTTGTCGTAAAAGTGCGCGTGAGCGAAAAATACGCACGAATAATAATTTGATTAATCACTTTTGCGTCGGCGGCAAGACAGTGATTTCAAGTAGCTATAGTAGTCTCCGGGAAAGCTGATATTGACAAATATTTTGTTATCAATATTGGCTAGATTCAAGCAAAATAGAGACGTAATATAGTAACTCCCAAATACCCCGAAAGAGTTTTTTTCCCGTTTTAAACTGTAGTCACTAACAAGTTAAGAACGGCAGGAACAAGCTGTAATTGTCCCGCATCCAGCGCGAGCTTTTGACCTTCGGCAATGCTTCAGCGCCTCGTGAGCCTCAATCGTGCACGCGCCGCCAAAGCACGGCGGAAGTTTCAACGAGCGCGTGCTGGAGGTCAGTCACCCGAAAGATACCCCTTGCCGTTCTCACTCTTATCGGAGACTACACAAGTTCTTTTTTTTCCTTTTATAAATTCTGCTCTTGTTCGAGTACAGAAATGCACCTACACGGTGCGTGATAAATAGAACGAGATGCATGATAGCGATTAATTACATTTTTTTTTATAATGAACCAGTTTTGCATTCCTGTTTTATCTTTCTCGATCTTTAACCATTTATTTATTTACTTATTTATTTATGTATTTATTACTTACATCGCCCGGGAGCGTTCTTGCCCCCCTTTTGTAATCCATCGGAAAGGGTTATTTTTATTTTTTATTTTTTTTACCCCCAATTTTGTGGCGGTTTTAGGATATAAACGTATTCAGTGCAAAGTAATAAAAAAAAAAACAAAAAACAAACAAACAAACAAACAGATATAGCCGTGTGTCGGCTGAGAGCTCACAGACCGATCGCGGCCGTAATCGCAGCATTGATTGACGCATACGTTGCAATAGCACGCATGCGTTTGAATCGAAGCGGAATTCGTTTCTCAGAGAATAATTTGATGACGTGTGTTTACGAACAAGATGCGAAGGTCATCGCGGATTCCTGTAATCGATTTATGTTGTAATAAAATTTGCATTTCTGCATTTACTGCGATTAAAAAAAGAAGACGAATTTGCGTATGTTTTTTTTTTTTTGGTGGGCGTACGGTTGCACGGGGAATCGAATTAAATTTAGGTTGCCTAATTACGTTAATGAATTCGACGGAACAGAATTAAATTTATTCTGGTGACGCTCACGGAAGTAATAATGAGGGCTCGGGAAAATCGAATGCGCTTTCGCATTGATGTCAAGCATTAGCAGAAGTCATTGCAGCTTTGTTATTGCGGACGAAATAAAAGAACTAATTTAACCCATAAATGATGTTCTGAATTCAGTTTTTTTTTGACGTGCCTGTGTTTTGCGGAGCTACACTCAATGCGTTGAACGTCGAACTATATATCGGACCTTATACTCTCAACGTCAAAGTATCGAGCGACGAAGGGAAAAAAAAATACATATAAAGTAAAAAAAGTAAAAAAAAGTCATTAGCGCGAAAATAGGGTAACGTAAATAATAAAAACAACAATAAATAAATAAAAAAATCTCGAACAGCTTTATCGAACCAACTGCCCCGTTTTTGGAAACACGTGGCCAATCCCAAACGCGCCCTCTCAGACGCGCGCGCGTGCCCGCGTCCTGCGAGGTCGGCGTTTCCCTAGACACCGGTGTGCGGCAGGCAGAGCACGCTTTACAGGAGACGCCGCCATCCGCCGCCGCCTGTGCTTACGGCGCTCGGGCCGGTCGTCGGCGCGTCGAGCGTGTGGCCCTCGCGCGCCCTCTCTCTCTCTTTCTCTCGTGAGAGGGCTATGTTTGTCCGTGCCGTGTTTGTGAGCTTCATTTATTTACGGAGACGAACGACGACCCGCCAGCCCCACTCCCCCGACGCGGAAACGCCCCTGACGTCCAGTCACGAAGAAGCTGCGGGGAATCAAGGACGCGTCGAGCTCTTTCTTCTTTGTTTACTCCCTTTTTTTACTCCTTTTCCTCCGGGGGTGAGTCGCGCTGCGCTTGCGAGGTCGTCGCGGCTGTCACGCGACAGAGTCGAACCTCCGTACACTGCCGGACGTAATGTAGGTGCTGCCGCTTGTGCCGCGTGCATGCACGACGGCAGTGTTTCGCCTCGCAAGATCGCAGGGTCTTGGAAGATTGCTTCACGTGGAGTTCGGACCTTCGCTGCATCCGTATGCAAATAGAGAGCTCGCTCGTTAGCGTACTGCATGGAAGACTTAAAGATAAAATTATGCGTAAAAAGGTCGACGCAAATGGTTTGTTACATTCGTAGCTCAAAAGGTACTCGTGGGTAATTCTCGATTTTCATTACCCTTTGTCATTTGTTTTGCTTTCTACACTACTATACTTCTTGTTCTGCGTTGTCATTAGGGAGAAAGATTCTCAGGGACACCAAACCAATCAAATTAAGTTTAAATGTACGAGGGAATAGAGCTTTAAATTATGACAGCAAAAATGGTCACGATATTTTTTTCAAGAAAATTGTTTTAAAGGTTTGGTTAAAAAAAACAAAACAGTCTGCCCATAATAACGTAGCACTAGTAGCTTGAACATATTCGGTAAGTGATCACTCCACAGCTGATGGTTCAAAAATATTTTGGCTCCTTTTTTTTAAAGATTTCTTACTCACAATTCGTCTTTGAGTAGGTGGTCAAGCCGTGCCCCTGGTTTTCACTGCAACGTAATGTAGCACACACCATTGAAGTCGTGGTTTTTAATTATGCGGGAGTTTTGTTTCTGTTTCTTGATTTTTTGCCCTATTATACTGATCGAAGCTTAATACGTGAACTTAACTGCAACGAGTCGTGACGTTCGTGCCTTGACTACTTTACACTTACCATTTTGAAGGCATAGGCTGCGTGATCTGTCTTCCTCAAAGCGTATTTCAATTTCGTGTGCACACATCGGTGTCCACTTGAGATGAATATGTCGGGCAAATATCTAGCAATAAGGAGTACTATACACTCATGATAAACAAGTTTTGCGAGGCGATATGTTCCCATATGTGACTTTAGAAAGCAAATTTATTGTGGGAGCAAATGTGCAAAAGATACTGAGTGGAACTGGGCCTTCGCTCATGTACCCTTGACAGTACGTCCCAGTATTTGGGAAAATTTGCCTGTTGACCTGGTGGATAAAGATGCAATAGCCGGTACTATTGTTTAGATAATATAAAAGCTCAGCGTTACTAAGTTTTTACTTCGGCAAAAGAAGCAAACGTGCAGAGTCCAGGCGGCAGCACTCAGGAAATTCTTTTGGAAACGGCAGAGTTTGTAAACAAAGAATAGGCTTGGAGCGAAAAATCAATTGACCGGTTGCCGAATTGCAATATATTTCAAATATATAAGTAATGCCTAAATATATATCTTAGTCATTAAACAAACAGACCAACGAGAAAAAAAAAAGAAATCACGAATAAAAGTTATTAGTTCCTCGAAAACATAGGATGACCGAAATCAAGCGTCGCCTCACAATTGCTAAATAATACCGACGAAGGACCACGTTTTTGCTTCGTTTGTAGTACGAAAGAAAGCTTAAATTACGAAGAGAAAAAGCTTGTGGAAAATCTTGCGACAAGCATGTATCATTTCTCCTGCTCCAGGACCTTACGTCTCCATTCAGCGTTTGCGGTACACAACCTCTTCCCAATAAAACTTTCCAGTGGCCGTTGGAATCACCTTTCGAGGGGCCTGAACCGTGATAAATCCCGATTGTGTCCTGAGACCTGGCTTTCTTGTCCAAATTGAGGACAAACTTTTTCATCTACGTGCAAGCGGCCTTATTTCACCCTGACCCAGAAGGAACACGCGCCATCCAGAAATTTATATCGGACGAGTCGATCCTCATTTTGGTTTCTGACAAAGACGACAAATTATTAGTACTCGACAAAGACGACTATCACGGAAAATTTACTAGAATCTTAAGAGACTCGCTGCATTTCGTAAAAACACAACACGACCCAGCCAGATTTGAAGTGTCTCAAGTAGAATACCTCCGGCGTAAAAATAAAAACACAATAGCGTGATAACGTACCACCTTTTCTGCTCCTCCGATTCTGTCATACAAAAAGTCAATGGCCCACAAGAATTTCTCCAAAAACTGATTGTCCTTTACGTCCTAACGGGTCATTTATTTTTCTACAATGCACGCCTCAATCAAGTGTCTAGATGAGTTACTCTATCCGCAATAGTCAGCACTGAAAATAAATTATCCTATTAAATGTAAACATAAAAAAAATGTTTTTCGGCCGTGATGGTATAATTTTGAGTTTCAAACCGCAGCGTCGTAGGCGCCATCGAAACTTTATTTTCGGCAAACCTTGTGACACCTAAGACTTTCTAAACCTGGAATTTTATTATACACCGACGCGCTGCTTACAAACAAGCCCGCGTCTTCTCACACCCGATATATGCACTGCGCACGCGCAGAAACCAGATTCGCGTGACACGACCCGTCTGCTCACGCGCGGTCCCGGCAGCTGCACCATCGTTGTAGCGTGACGCCCCAGGGCAACACCACCTAGACAGAAGGAATCCGCATGGTTTCCTCTTCTTCTATGAAACGTCATCACAGTCGGATCGCGCTCGGTCGGCTATTGGACCCGAGCCGGACCTTCGACGCGCTGATTGGCCACGAGCCGCAGCCGAACACTGACGCAGCACTCGTGCCCAATCTCTCGCCTCGATCGATCTGATTATGATGACGCGTGTGGAGGCCTTCTGTCTAGGTGGTGTTGCCCAGGGCTGATTGAGTTGGTGCATACGATTGAATGCAAAAAGTCCGCGGTTGAAATTATTTTCATTTGGCCTCAAAGCGTCACGTCCAGTTCCGCCTTCGGCACGTGAGAAAACGCCGAAGCCGTTCATTTTCTCGTGATACGTGACTGCTCCTGGCTTTTCATTCAAAACACGAGGAAACGACGAAAGAAATTAGAGCAAAATAAATTGAGAGGAGCCGCGAACGTGTAGCGGCCATTTTGTATGTCAAGAGGGTGTCCGAGGTGGTTCGACGGACCCTCAGTTTACCTAACGTAATATACGGTGTTTAGAGTGAACCCAAGCTTTTGCAACAAGCTCTCTAATCTCGCCCGAGTGCCAGAGTTGTGTGGTGCATAAGCTTAAACGCCAGGACTATGAGGGAACATAAATCGGGGAAACGAATCGCAGGCGCATCGCAAGGCTGAAGAAAGGTGGGCGTGGTTTAGAAAAAGAAGGTTATGAACGTCACGGAGGCGAACAGGAAGGTCGCCGACGATTGTTCTGGAACCGGTAACAGTATCAACTTTGAAAATGCTGCGGCCGCGGCTCGTCTGAGCGTTCAGTACGCAGGCCGTACGGCGTAGACCACGTGCCAACACATTTTCCTGCAACGTACGGCGTGGCAGCCCTCTCGTGAGTTTACGTGGACCTGGCTGTTCGCTTCTTGGCGACTGCTTTCGGCGAGCTTCTGCTTCCCATCGTTGGTGGTATTACGCTGCTGTTTTCTGCCCGCTTCAAATCGGCGACGGACATCTCCGCGCCAGCGCAGCTCTTCCTGCGTCGAGGGCAGATAAGGACGGGTTCCTCCGTGCAGCGGTCATTGGCAGCGGCGGCAGCATATCGCCCACATCGCTAATTTGGACAACACGTCTGTTACAGGTTGGTACTTCTGACACACTTTTTTACACATTGAACCTGTGCTGTCGCTGTTGCCGCTGCCACTGTCACTATTACTGTAGTATTTTGTGCCACATTGGTGTCCTGTGTAAGCAACGTCTGACTCCTGTTTGTATCGTCAATCACCCTTCTTCGAGAAGAATGACGGGCCGGTAGAGTGTAGTGAATGTGCTTGCAAGTATCACTTTGGGAAGTGTGCAGGAGTCACTAAGAAATCCTTTAGTAGGAAGAGTGAAGACTTAAAGGCGACATGGCGATGTCCTACATGCAGAGCTACCGGATCGCGCGCTAGCAATAGTGGGGAAGATCAATCTGAGTTTGATGTCAGAGCCCTCCTCGCGTCTATCAACCAGAGACTGGCCGGTCTTCCTCAACTAAAAGAGAAAGTGGACAGCATGGAACGGTCCGTCCAGTTTTTGTCGAAACAATTTGATGATTTCGAGAAGGCAATCAAGGTCCACGATACCGAAATCAAGGAACTAAAAAGGAGGGTTACAGATCTAGACAAGAAAGACAAACTTAGCAGGGCAGCAAATGACCAACTCCAGAAAGGTTAACGACCTCGAATTTCGAAGTCGAAGACGGAATCTGGAAGTTCATGGTATCTCGGAGGTCCAGAGGGAAAACTTGATTGAGACATAAAACAAAGTTGCCGAGAAACTAGAGGTTCTTCGTCTGGCAGAATCCGACGTTGTACCTCTACACAGGCTGCCCTCAAGACAAGACCACGCCCCCGGAATAATTGTTCATTTTGTAAGACAACAAATCAAAGACACGTGGATGAAAAGAAAAGCAACCTAAAGCACTGTACTCCACGTATTTTGTATCCAAGATAATCTCACTCGACAGAACAGGGAATTTCTCCGGGCTGTCATAGATCGGGCGAAAGAAAGAGGCTACGCTTTTGCGTAGTACGCAAATGGGAACGTTCTTGTTCGTAGGACGGAAGGCACACGGGCCGTTCAGATCAAATGGCTGGATGACCTTGACAAGCTGTAAAAAATAAGGCTAGGGGAGCTTGTTTTTTATATATGTGCTTTGTTCACATGACCGTCACAGAACTTTGCTTTCCTTCATATGTGATCAGGTTGCTCAATGATAAAACAAATAAACCACTTTCTGTTTTTCACTTAAATGTCAGGTCGGCGAGAAATAAAAGAGAGGAGCTTGCTATCCTTCTTGATGATTTCGGAGTTTCTTTTGATGTAATCATGCTAAGCAAGACATGGTACAATCAAGAATCTGATATTTTGCGCTTCGAGATTTAGAACATATTTTATTTGAATCGTACCTCTCGGCGCGGTGGTGGAATAGCTATTATGTACATTAAAAATATATTCAATGCAATTTCATAACAGATTATTTTATAATGACTGATTATTATGAAGCTCTATGTGTGAAGTGATGTAACATTGTGTTTGCATTAATGTATAGACCACCAAGTGGTGATTTCTCTGCTTTTTTTTTTTAGTTTTATTTAAACTGTACTTCAATTTGTTGGACACAAAAATTATAAAATGATTTTAGGCGGTGATTTCAATATAGATGTGAATTCTGTTTCTGCTCGTCAAGTTGAATTTTCTATAAATAATTAAAAGCGCCGAAAAAGACAAGGACGAAGAGGTGGAACGACACAAGGCGCCTTGTGTCGTTCCACTTCTTCGCCCTTGCCTTTTTCGGCGATTTTAATTATTTAAAAAACCGTGAACCAACTGGCCCAATTTTCCACTTTGCTGAATTTTCTACTTCGTTTCAGTCGTTTGGTCTTTTTAATCTAATCACTTGTCCTACTCGCGTTAATTCATTCAGTGAAACGTTACTGGACTTATTTATCACAAACATAACTTGGACTCGGCTCTCTGTTGGTGTAGTGTGTTCTGATATCAGGGACCATCTTTCAATTTATTTTCTTGGTGATTTAAATAATCTAAGGAAAGCCCCTAGTTATGATGATACCACATATTATACTCAAGCTGTTAACGCTCAAACGCTAGAAATATTCAGGCATTGCGTGGCGTCTAAAAACTGGAATGTGGTGCTCTCAAGGAACTCGGCTGATGAAGCGTACGATTACTTTACAGATCAATTTGATGCTATACATAACGAATGTTTTAAGCCTAAAAAAGTAACTATCTAAAAGTCTAACCATGGGTCACCAAAGTAATATTAAGAATGATAACTAAAAGAAACAAGCTCTACGCACGTTTTTTGAGCACTAGAGACCTAGATGTGTTTCAAAAGTTTAAGAAGTGTCGAAACGAGATAACCAGCATGCTAAGGAAAGCAAAATATTCATATTATTACAAAATGTTTCACAGTGAAAATAAAAGTTACGTAATTTGTAAAAAAGTTAATATTTTATTGATCACGATAACGTATAAGGGAACTTATGATAGAAGGTAATAAGTTGAGTGGAGTTGAACTAGCAAATAAATTTAATGACTATTTCAAACAATTTGTTCCCCCCTGCGCAAACAAGCGGCTCCCCGTGTTCAACTCAAGGAATTTCATAAAACTGTTTTCTGTTTCCTACCGACGAGAGCGAGGTAAGCTCGGCATTTCTGAACCTCAGAAACAGTAAATGTACCGGGTTTAATGGAATGCAGGTGCAGCCGATAACACACGTGCTTGACATTATCTCGCCTTGTCTTAGACATATCTTTAATTTGTCGCTCTCGACTGGTGTTTTTCTTAAAGGTATGCAGATTGCAAAGGTGTCTGTTTTATATAAGTCCGGTGACAAAAAATATAAGTCCAACTACAGACCGATCTCAATATTGCCTGTTTTTTCAAAGGGTTTAGAGAAAGCTATTCATGTTTGGCTTAATAATTTTTGTGGAAAAAATATGCTACTTACAGATTCTCCGTATGGGTTTCGGAAAGGTCGCTCTACTGAACTGGTTCTTTTACAGCAAAAATAAATTATCTTAAACAATTTTTAAAACAAGTGTCTAACTTTAGGAATATTTACTGATTTTTCTAAAGCCTTTGACCGGCTGAGTCATAAAGTTCTGTTAAAAAAAATATTTTCTTATGGAATTTGAGGGCATTCCCTGGCTTTTATAGAAAGCTACTTGAGTTTTCGACATCAAACTGTTGAAATAAACGGATATTCTTCAATGCTGAAAGCAGTTCGGACAGGAGTACCTCAAGGTAAAGTCTTGGGGTCATTGCTGTTTAACCTATTTATAAATGATATATTTACTATCACAAGAAAGGCCTCATTTGTCCTTTATGCAGGTGATACCAGTATATATTTTTAGGAAAAGACATTGATAGTTTAATTACCGATGCAAACATATGCCTTGAAAAACTTAGTTGGTGGACTGTCCCCAATTGTCTAAAAATTAATGAAAGTAAAACAAATGCAATTAACTTCAAACCGAAAGGTACAGTGTTATAAGGCCACCACCAAATTAATGATGAATTCCTCGGAGGTTAAGTTTGTAACTACTGTTAAAATATTGAGCGTGATTTTTCACGAACATATGTTATGGGACTCGCATGTTCAAAATCGTACTCTCAAACTTTCAAGCATCATAGGTATTCTATATAAGAATCGCTAATTATTTCCATCTTGTGTCAAAAGCTTAATTTACAATGCATTATTTAATCCTCGTACATCATACTGTCATCTAGTTTGGGGAACTACGACAAGTTCTAACGTTAATAAATTGTTTTTGCTGCAGAAAAAAGCAATTCGCATCGTAACTAATGAGTCTTATTGCGCACATACTGAACCTCTTTTTTGTAAACATAAAGTAATGGAAATCAAAGAATATTTTCAATATAAGCTAGCAACTATGTACATGACATCACTTAAATTTTCAAATCATCCATTACGGCAAATTTTCAAATTGACTAGCAAAAATATTGCATACGATATGCGCAGCGCCGGAACCTTGAGAGTACCACGTCCAAGGACTAATTACGGTCTTCAGATGATTCAGCACACACTTGCAACAGTATTTAATTTTTTTTTCAAAGAAAAAGGTGTCTGAATTGAAAATTTAAACAAGAATAGATTGCGTGAAATATTATCCTCCTAATAACATATTTTTCGGTGTGGTGCATAAATGTTCTTTTTTTTTTTGTTTCAAATGATGTAATTGTGTCCCGCTGGCCAATCTACCTGTAGGGGACAGGGGCATCGTCAAGCTGCAATTCTGTAGCCTTTTCTAGTGCCTCCATCGCCCATTTTGTATTATGGGAGCAAGTAGAATGAATTTAATTGAATTGAATTGGTTGGGTTAGCTGCGGAGCGACGTCGCTGTCAACCTTGCGTCGTTGACTGACGATACTCCCGTAGGGAATGCTTCTTCTTTAATAAATTAGTTCTTACGAAAACGTTGGCAGTATCTGTACAGTGCTGGCTTTCCAACAAATTTTCACCGAAATATACGTGCGTGCTTGGTTGCATAGAAGACGTCTACTAATCATGGCATTCTTTGGTTTTTAAAATATATTTTCTTTTATCTAATGGCCCTAAGCTTGAATGAATCAACGAGTATGTCACAAAGGCACAATTAGCTGATCGGTTAAATAGTGGTTCGGGCGGCTAGCTATAAACTAAACCATATACCGGTCAATAGGCCGATCTCACTAAGCGTTCCACGCATGCGTGACGCCGCCATAACTGTAGTCCACGGGAGGAAGGCGCTAATTCACGAAACAGCTCGTGCAGCATCGTGCTCTGCTCGCGCAGGCCCTCAGCGGGTTTGCCGCTTTCGCAGAAAGACTGCAGATCCCACGATGCACGGTGGCAGCGGTGGCGTAATGAAACTGACTGTGAGATCGGTTTATTAGCTATGTTTATTTGAGAAAACGAGTTCCACAAAGTGGGGTCGGGAAATACCGACAGACCCCACATCCAGGGAGTTCATAAAACAGAGGCTGCCAATAACGCCCGACTTACACGAACACACGCGCATACAAACAAACAAAAGACAAAAAAGTGACAACGCGTGAGCTCCCTGCGTTCACGTTCACGTTCAGTGACGAAAAACGGTAAGAAAATTGTGCGAAAAAGTTTACTCAGGTAAACCGAGAGAGGCGACGTGAGGATAAACAGAAAGCGATACGTCGTCACCAGAAGACCAACATCGACACAAAAGCTAGACCCCACAAAGAAATAATAAAAAAAGATCAGGACAATATTAAAGCAGATAAAAAACACAAGCACACGAGACAACCGGAAAGAAAGAGAGAGAGAGAGAGAAGGAAAGACGAGGAGGAGGATGAAAACGGCCAGAGTTATCGAACGAGTAAAGGAGAAAAGAAAGAAGGAAGGAAGAAGGAAGAACAACGCAGATGTCGGCTGCAATAAATGTCTCACAGGCCGACTGGCAACGGTAAAATATTGCTCCGTGCCGGAATATATTTCCCTCTTTTCCGCGCTGTGTTTCAGCGTTCTGTTTGGCATGGACCAAAAAAAAAAAAAAAAAAGAAATAAAAAGACGAAGAAACGTTTGAGCCGCGCCGAATAGCTGAGTGTAACGTCGTACGAAGGTGACTCCGCGAAGACACAACACATTTGCCATCTTCAAATCACCCAACGACCCGCCAGGTCGAATTGGTTTTACTGGTCGTGCCTTGGGACTTGGCGAAGTAGGAGTATGAAGTTGAGCCCGAACCGCTTGTTTGCTTGTCGTTTAATTTTTTTTTTCTAGAGTGAGGCATATATACAAACTCGTTCTGAACGATGTTGACGGATGTCTGCAACGCTGACGATAAACCGTTGTCGTTGGCTAGTTCGTTTTTATTCTACGTGACAGGATTAATTTCACGACACGTGGAGAGGTAGCTTGTTTTAAATGCAGCCACATCACATAATATCATTATATTTTTCTTATTTCAGAGCAAATACGCACATAATATAATCGACATAAGCCCCGAAACTCCGTCTCACGAGTTGCGGGCGCTCCAGTCAAACCAATGGGCAACATGCACAAAAGATCCTTCGGCAGGGGGTCGTAACCTGCCTATTAGAAACTCTACGCAAAACACTTGTGATCGCTAATTGACAAATACGCGAGCTCACTGGTAAGCGTCGCTTACTTCAACCTCTATCTTTGACGGTTTTTGCCCAAAACTAGATAATTAGGATTCAAAGCTACGGGTGAGTTCGATTAGAATGATGACCCCAATAAGCCCAAAAGTCTCAGCAGGTTGTAGAAAGATATGTGTACATAAACACTTATGTCAAAAGCAGAAACTGTTTCTAATTATTTATGTGTTTTGAACCATAATATTAATTAAGCAATGATATTTTGTCCACGGTGGTAAATACGCCTAAAAGCACAGACACACCAAGAAGCACACAGGACGAGGCGTCACCATGCATAAGTACCAACTAGCCCAGCTCGCAGGTTTGATAAATCTTTTGTCCAAGTAGTTTTATGACCTGTACTGTTTTGGAGCTTTTTATTACAAAGAAAGCTATATATTCCCAACTTTCTTGGACATCAACGCCTCGCCGCATGCACTAAAATGAGAATTTCAACTGAACAACAACATACATGGCTATGTTCTCTGGGAATATTTTAGATGACAGTCCTAATATATCAAGAAGCAGTAATTAAAATTTGGACGTGTATAGTTCTTATACCACGTCTCTAAAATAATGTTTTTGTATTGAATCCTATGGGCCACGTTCACAAAAGTATCAAATTCTGCTTTTTTTTTTTTTTGTGACAAAAGATCGTCATGTTTTCGAGGACTGTAATAGCTTGCTGGGTGTAGCCTGGGTATCATGGAACGCAAATCAATTAGAGTTTTGATTTTTGATCGAAATGTTTTTATTCCATGAAATGTCTCAGAAAATTAACAATGCTCGTTTCCTAGTTCATACTACCTTATAAAGAAGACGCGAAAAAGCTCTTTCATTTGTGAATCCTATCTTTTTTTTTTGGTGTTGGACAATTTTTGTTTTCTTGTTTGAGCGCACGCTTCTAGCGCATACTACGAAAACAACTATCTCCAGGACACATCCAGTTGCTTTAACGGGTATCTAGCCCATTCATCAAAGCTACATCCAGTCGGCCAAAGCAAGAACAAACAAACAATAGACATCAGTACTTAGATGCATTTCTATAAGACGCGGGCACAAGAAGGAACAGTTGAAAACAGAACACTATCACCTTCTCCCAATCTTTGAAGAACTTCACCCGGCAACGAAACTCTCTTTTGAACCAAATTCGAGAGTAAAATATAGACGAAAAAGCAAGATGGCATATAGAATTTTTAATACGATCATTGCAAAGGCCAGACTGGAGAAAGCGATGACCTTTGTGTGCAGTCTCCGACTACTTCGCGAACCAGCAGTCTAAAACGTTTGTGGTACCTCTCGTCCTCTGTCCCAGACTTATTCCACAAGAGAAACGAAGAAACATGATTCTTTCTGAGTTAATTAGAGGAGCGGTTCTTGCGACCGCATTCGTGTGCAGCTTTGTTCGCCGCGATTCACGCGAATTCCTCGCGGTTAAATTTGGCGTCGGCTTACTGTTCCCGCGCTTTAGTGCAGTCGAGGAGGAAAGGCCAGCGGGGCAATATGGGCGGTACTTTTTGTTTCAGCTCATTACACGCCGCGTTCTTATTAAGGCGGCGCTTTATGTTGCGCAGGGTCGCTAAATTACCAGTTAACCTTTGAAGGGAAGTTCTAAAGCCTCGACGGGTCTGACTGGAACTGGAGATCGCCGCGTTAACAGAGCGCGCGTCGGCGTGCGACCTTTCTACGTCTGGTCTTTCGATTCTTAGATGCATAAGACCATTCCCGGATCAAGTGACCTTTGTACGCAGCCCACTCGCGGATTTCTATTCTTGGCGGCGAGACAGAGCTCAACGCAAACAAATCCTGTCTGCGTCTGGGGCAACCCTTTCTGAATCGTTTAATATTTTTGGTAGTCTCGGAGGTCGAAGAGAGAAGTGGTTTAAGCAATTTTTGCGCTAACTGCAACTTCACTGAGATTCTTTCGCAACATTGTGACGTTCTTAAGAAATCGACATTAGCCGGAGGCGAAGACGCACAGCGAGAATGCGTGACGTCATTAGTCGCCATTGGCCAGTCACTGAAGAGCACGCAAGAAGCCTGTCCCGTAACGAAGCAGCGGTGACCTAATCCCGCGAAAACGCTCTTTGGATGTTACCAAGTCACGTTCATCGAGAGCGTCATTCGATATAACGACCACCGCGCATCACAGACCGCATTTCTGGGTAGAAAGGTACTTTCATGACCTTGTCATAAACTGGAACCACAAACGCAAATCGCGATTATCGACACTTGTGCACCTCGTAGGGAAATGAAAGTTCTAGTGCTGTTCGTGCACGCCGCGAAGATTACAGGAGCAATAATTCTAAAAATACACGAACACACACGCACGAACCACACAAGAAACACATTATAATATCCAGGAGAAGTCAAGCACTAGGTAAAGTAGAAAAAAAGAGAAAAAGCCACCACCATCACTAATACGATGCAATACGAGAACGATTGAACAACACGATGCAAAAATACTATTACCTTATTTTATTTTACGTCCTATTCTAGAACCCGAGCTTTCTTCGGAGGGAGATACAGGACGGGTGCAATACTTGCGAATGGCGTTTCTCTTCAACCGCGCGCTTTTAGTGGCGTTTTCCTTCGACGATGCCTACGGGGTCCCAATCCGGCATCGGCCCCGAGCTCTCTTTCCGCTCTCTTTTATCGGCGCATCGATTGGCTGCTTACGATCGACTTTCCCGCGACGTGGCGGTTCGCTTTGGCTGTGAAGAAAGAACTTCCCGATATAACGTAGCCGTGCGCGCACGCACGCCCGCCCACCTGCTCGATCAAACGCAAAAAGGAGACGTACGCATAATATACAAGAACGCCGCTTACGTCAAGATGCTCGTTTAAGTTGTATCTATACTTTGCTTCATCATGAACTAAGAAAATAAGTTTGTGGGTTCACTTTTTTTGTGGAACAAAGAGGCAACCAATCGCGGCGATTGATGGAGGGATTCTAGCTCATGACGAAGCTCTGAATACGGTTAGATCAGCAAAATGCGACGTTCGTAGGGACAGTGTGCGTGCCGTTTCACCATGTTTACTCTACCTGCGGATTTTGTTTTTTCAGATCCAGTTATATTTAGCGTTTCATCATACCCTGGGAGCCTTCTATTGTTTGCCGCAATTGATTGTCTTTGTGTTTTGCAGAAAATGTCAACTCAAAGGCCTTTTTTTTTTTATACTGTTTCTTGGATCGCAGTCGGTGACACGAACGCACAGAAAAACGAGCGCGTGTACTAAGAGTTCAAATCACTGGGATTTTCCTGTAAACAACGTTGACTTACTTCAGGTTGAGGCAAAGTAAAGACAAACACGCTGTTTAGCTTCCGCGCATGCGCAGTACCGACTGCAGCTACCGCAGCGACGGGACGTCAGTGAGTTGATTTGGTGTATAGCCAGTAAACAAGTTGCACTCTAAAAAAAGCCCGTGCGTCTACTTTTCCGCACAACACTCGGGGAGACAATCGCCGCAAATTACGGAGGCAGCTCAGTGAATGACGAGGCCAAAACATATGTTTAGACCAAAAAAAGCAGTTTGAGTTGTGACATTAAGCAATGCAAAACGTCACGCTTATATTGCTTAATGTAGCAACTCAGACTGCGTTTTTTGTTCTAAACATATGTTTCGGCATCGTCATTCGCTGAGCGGCCTCCGTAAGTTGCGTTGATTGGCTCTCCGAGTGCTGTGCGGAAAAAAAGACGCAATGGCTTTCTTTAGAGTGTACACTCCCACGCGCGCAGTTAGTCGGAATCAAGAAGGCAAAAAACAAAACAAAAACAGACGCACTCAACGGAAAGTACGAGACGCACCAAAAAAACACCATCCCCGAAGTCGTACGGACCGGTGTCTAATACACTGCTGCGCATTCGGGGACGGTGTTTTCTGGTGTTTAACGCTTGCCGTCTCATGCACGATTCACATGTTGCGATTTTCCTCGTGATTTAGCTCTAGCCACGGGCACGCACTAGCAGGTCACACTGTCGTACAAAAGCTGCCTACGCAGTCGTGTTCGAACCATATATTTGTACGAAGCAAAAGATGCTTCGAACTTCGAACGCACTTGACGCGTGTCCGCAACGCAACGCAATGCGACGCAACGCATTGCAGTCATTGCAAATGCCCGAAAGCAGTCTTTAGACGCGCCAATACGGAGACGTGCGCAGGAGGATAGCGACGTGAAGGGTCATGCTGGCGCAACGCTTTGCAAAGAAAGGGAGCGGCCGAAGGTCGTCGTCTTTGCTCTTGGGGCCAGGATGCGTGGGCGGGCATGGGCAACTCAACGGGGACCGGCGCGCACGTGAGAGGTCTCCCCGTAGATAACGTGGGAGGCCATAACCGCTTTGCTCTCTTTTCGACGGTCTCGCCGGCGCTTTGGAGCAACGCTAGGAAATTCCGAAGGCGGAGGAATAGAGCCTCCTTGAACGAGCTATCGATCCCTTCGCGCTACAGAAGCTGCCGCAAAGACTCGCCCACAAGAAAGAAGGAAAAAGATAGTGAAGGAACATCGAGGGAGGAAGAAGACCCAGGTTGGTTTGTGTCAGCGAGATGTGGGGAAAGGGGGGGGGGGGGGGGGGCGATTTTCCATCTGTTTAGGATCTTTCACTCTCCGCTACGTTATCGGTGAGAAGGTACAAAAACGAATGTAAATAAGATGTGAAATAAAAACGCAATACCCTAAGTTGCGGTGGGTGTGCGGAATTGACAACTTCAGTTGATTATATTATGAAGTTATGTAACTGGCGCATCGGTTCTTCATAGTGCTCAAGAGTAGTGGTTTTAGCTTGAGTATGGTGGCGAATTGGTTGCTGGTTTGTTTCGTGCTTGTTAAAAGTTTGTGCTTGGGATCTCGGCCATCATATAGTTGATGAGTGAAGTGAGTGCAAGCAGCAAAGTGGTGGTGTGGCCATTTGGCTCATCATGTACTAAAAACAGCGCCGTAAAAACAGTAACAACGGTAGGGCGTTTTATTTTGTTTTGGTCTCTCCTCATACGTGCTTCTTCGGACGCTTTTTATAGTGCATGAGCGTAAGCACAGATGATACCTGATTCAATTAAGTTAAGGCAGGATTCATCTATACCTTTAAACAGCGTCATAATGTGCGCGCTAATACCTGGACAAGTCGATCTTTTCTTTTTTTTTTTCGCCCTGCCAACTGTCGCGTTGTAGCGTAGTCCCGAAGGAACGACCAACACAAAGTACTGTGCGCAGCCTAAAAGCCCCCGTTTAATCTTTTTCAATGCTTTTATATCTGTCTGCCCAGACAGCATGACGCAGCAATACGCTGGCGCGTAGCCAGCGATATAAGATATCGCTTCACCAACGTTGCTCGAATAACGAAGGATTCGGTCTAAAATCGAGTCCCACGAAAAGAACCCAGAGCATGTTCGCTTTTGAATAAATACAGCATGTGTGTTTCCCGTGGTTCGTACCTTGCATGTCCAGGGCACGTTCGACGGCAGCCCCACGCGGGAATCTATTTTTTTTTTTTTTTTACTGCCGGTTGGCGCACATCAAGCAAAAATATTTTCAGAGAGTAACCGGCCTTTTGATACCCATTCTGAAGGTTGTAGCAGAACGACACGGTTAACTCACCAAGGTGACCATTTTGAGGTAATTAAAAACCCGAGGGTGACCATCAAACTGATCATATTCGTGAGTATTTAATAAACATCATCTTTCTTTTAAAATGCCGTCAGTTTGACGTCACTGTGACGTCGTCTATGACGTTATTCGTCAGACGTTCAGTGTCGTGAGTCATCGTGCCTTTAGGATATTTCTTCATTCTGCGACATCCAATGCTCTGCTAGCTGAAAGAAGCCCGTATTGAGTTTCAAGCCTTGTCAACTTGATTGAACAAACTCTGTATTTTCAAGAAGTAATCCTGGTTTTGTTGATTCCAGAAAAGAGGATTTCTCGAGGGCAATCTATTTATTCCCTGTTTTGTAATTCCAAAGAGAACTGTTTTTGCAAAAATGAAATAATCGAATGCCCGTGAAAGGATCTGAACCAAATGACATGGTTGGAGAACGAAGTTATCCTCGCAAATGAGGTCTGCGATGTCGTTCCCCGCGTGCACGTCAGCATAACGTTCCACATGCGCGCGTCGTGCTCAGTGTCACATCGCTCGCTTTATGCGAAGTCAAAACGTTCCTCAGTCGCCGTGAAGGCGTGGGCCTCCGTAGGCTGTGGTGATTAGGAGCTTTTCGCATTTCGTACGCAAGAAATCTGCGTTAAAAGCGGGAGCTCTTGCCGTAGCTTTGATCACGTATTGACTAGGTGCCAGCGAGGTCAGCAATTCGCAGCGTACGGTCTACGAAAAGCCCCTATTGACTCCTAATTTTGTACGACAGGAAAATAGAAGCACGGACGTTTTTAGAATGTGTATGAAGTGTTGAGGTGGAAAAAAATAAATTATTTCTGGGATTTTTTTTTTTCGAGTTAATATGAGTTTAGCTTTTTGCAGTTGATTTCGTTTTAACACCTTGGCAGAAAGACAGAAACTTGCACTCTCATTTTTTCCTCTTTTTGTTTGAGAGACAGTTGTTTGACAGTAAACTGAAAAACTTTCTGCCAGAGGACCAATTCGTTCGAACTTTAGGCGGAAGTAAAACATGTCGATGCACTTTTATTTTCGAACCTTTAACGTCTTTCTCTGTATGACGCCATTCTGATGGTAGGTAAGGCGCGACTTTGTTTATTTTTACCCGGTTGCTAGCCCAGAGCGGTCTGGGCAGATTTGTTTTGTTTTGTTTTATATCCAACTTTTTTTTTTTGGCCATGGCGCGTATAATGCAAAAAAATGGTAAAGAAACATACATAAAAATGCGAAGGAAGAAGAGGGACAGGAACAAACTTCCACGTTTGTTTGGGTGACTCCCTCTCTGACGTAACAGGAGGAATTTTTAGTCCGGGCTTTTCTTTTGTGCTCGGGTCATTTTATCGAGAAAAAAAAAGAGCGTGTTCTCAAAGTATTTAGAAAAAGAGGGAGGGGGGTATTCAAAGCCTCAAGCTGAAACAGCAAATGAAGTACAAAGAGAATAAGAAAGAAAGAGAGAGAGAGGGAAAGAGAGAGGGTGGGAGAGAGGATAGAAAAATGGAGGAGTGTAAAGGATTCCAAGCAAGTTTCTCTGCAGAGTCTATAGTCGAGGGACTGTACTGTACCCAAAATGTGGAGAGAAAAAAGTTGGAAGGTTTCGTGGGGAGCATTGACCTTTCTTCGTTTCCTGCCATTTTGGCCGACCACGTGTGCCGTTTGTTTCTCGAAATGGTGGCGCCGTTAAGATGGCCCCCGCTGCACTGCGTGGGTGTCGTCTGCTCGAGAGCGGGGAATGAACCAGCGATGCGTATACAAACCTCCTCCCTCCACTCCCTCTCGCCCCCTCTCCCCCTTCCCCCTTTTTCAGCCGAACCATTCTCGGTCCGGGAGCTGCGTTGAGCCGAAATTCGCGAACAAATAAAGACAACTTTAAAACATTTTTTTATTTATTTTATTCGAGAGCACTGGCCTCAGGCGACCGTTCGGAGGTGCTTAAAGTTGTTTTGAGGCTTCGTATCGCCGCCTCAGTGCGTCGCGTTTTGAGTGAAATCTTGACTGGATCCTAGGATGCGAGAAAGACATTTTCACGTCGCTGACACACCGGGGTACGGCGTTGCGCGCCCCTAATTAGAGCCGTCAAAAATGTGAATAATATCAGGCGTCTGCAGATGGGCAGCATTGTCCCCGTCTCTTTTAATTAACTTATTGATTGGAAATTCAAAACGTTACTCGGGTTGTTTTAAGACTGAGAGTAATGAGACGTACAAGAGCACTGATCGCGAAAGGGCGAGGTGCATGTAAAGAGAGAGAGAAGTGTTGAAAAGAAAGGAAGCCTGGAACTTAGAGGTGCATGTAGGATGCATAAAAAGTGTTTTTTGTTTTCTCCGAAAATATGCTTTCGGGAAAGCGTCTTTTTAGATGAGAAGGCTCTAGGAAAGACGTTTCCACGTCTTGGGATTGGCCACGATCGTGAAATAAATGGAACGCACTACTTCATGGAGGGCTTAGTGAGGCCATACCTTGAACTGCCTTTCCTTCATTGGAAGTTACAAATACGCGCAAAGAAGAAAGCGCCGCCGACAAGTTCTCGCAGCCACAATGTGACTAGCTGGCAGACTAGGCGGCGCTGGCCGCTACCCGATTCAAAACGTTAAATTAATCCATCCATCACAAACACGTAGAAGGTGATTTTTCGTGTTTACTTTTGTTGCACGTTGTCAGGGATATTTTTTTTTAAACCGAGCATATGTTGGCAAGTGCGAAAACTACAAAATGATTGTTATATAGAAGCATTGCTTGATTTATATCTACTAACTGCCGCAATCAGATGAAGTAAAAAAAAAAACATTTTTTTAAAACGGCTATTTTTAAATAAAATTTTGTATGAGAAGTTTTGTTTTACTATATTTCCCAATAATACTGCTGTAGAGCAACATTTGCCAAAAGCCGAGTCGCCGAATTTACAATGGCCTTCGCAATGCGAAACATACCTGCGCGTCTACTTACCCGCAAAACACACGAAGAGCCAATCCCTGCGATCTACGAAATCAGCTCAGCGAATGATGAGAAGGAACATCCGTTTAGACCTCGTAATGAAGTCTGCGCTGTGGCACTACGCAATGCAAGTATGACGCTTTGCATTGCGTAATGCCACAACGCAGACTTCATTTTTAGGTCCAAACGGTTGTTCCGCGTCATCATTCGCTGAGCTGATTTCCTATATCGCAGAGATTGGATCCTTGAGTGTTTTGAGACTACGTAGACTCGCAGGCATATTTTAGAGTGCATTATAAAGGACTTTGGAATGACAATGAAAAAGGAATATGCGTGACGTATATGTAAATCAAATTTATGATTTATTCAGAAGCTTGACTTAAGATATATGAAAAGAGGTTGGGCTGATTACTATGCCGGGATTTATGTTTACGAATACATTTGAATATAAATGTACGTTACTATAAAAAAAAAAAAAACACGAGCGATTCTTTTTGTATTTTTGTTTTACTGAGCATATGTGTCTGTGTGAACGGGCGTACATTTGTGTTTACGAGTTAAATCTGAAACGCATGTGCCAAAGACTAACCAAAGTAGCACAAAAACAGGAACATGCGAAAATCCTTTTGCAATATTAAAAAGAGAGCGAAGTAGCTTCCCCAAAAAATTACAAATATAATTTCGTCAAAATGCGCATTCGCGAAGGCCGTACGGTATAAAGAACATACCTACTAGTGGTACGTTATTTTATTTTTTGAAACATAGCTTGGCATTATTTTTTATAGTGTAACTTTCGTGCAATTTTCGGTTGGTTCGATCCTTTACTCCTGTCAAGGCTAAACACTATAAAATATTTTAAAAAATTCCGAGGACACCTAAGCACTTTTTATGAGTTGTGAATGCGAAAGCATGAATGTCGATCTTTCGCTCCCTCAGTTCGTCCGCGGTGTAAGGGTGAACGGTCACCTTTCGCTACTGCCAAGGTTGCGGCCGCCGACGACATAGATGCCTCAGGCGCCGCCATGTTCCTCGGCCCCGAGAGGAGCAGAAGCGGCCGCAGCCATCACCTTCCTCCTCTCCGGCAACGCCTGACACGAGAGCGGCGGCCGAGCGCACACTCTCGTGAAGCGGCCGCCAATGAGAATCTAGGAGCTGTTTCGCTCAGCCAATGGGAGAATGGGCATTGCTTTCGCGTTTTTTCGCGGCTACAGACGCCGTCGGCTCCGCTCCGTGGGGTAGTTAATGCTTTCGCATTAAAAAAAAAAAAAGAACAAAAAAAACTATAAAGTTGTAAGGGCCTATACCCGTGCCGTCAAAACGTCGGCTGTTACGCCGCTCCGTCGGACGTGAAATTCGTCAGTTGTTCGCCGAATATTCGCTACATGAAGACCAAGCCGTAACGTTAGTATTAACAAACAAAATTAAATAAAAATAAACCCAAGAGAGAAAAAAAAAGTGTTCTAGATGTTTCTCGAGAGTAGCGTGACGAGGATGTTTCATGATGAATGCATCTAATTAGAAGCCATGCCGCGCGAATTCAACAATTTGTGGACGGCGAACGGGATTGGAAGAGAAGAAATATAAAAAGCATGAGCAAAGAAACCGAACAGCTGAGCTAAAATACGCAAGACCAAAATAAAATTATATAACGAAGGTGAAAACCAAGGTAACAGAAAAAAAAAAAAAAAAAAAAACACAACAACGTAAAGATCGAACCAAGGATGAATTAAAACGGCCGAACGAAGAACTTTTTGTTATACTCTTTATTTTATTTTTTATTTACTTTTTCTTATAACGTATAATCGAATGGAAATTTTTACGTTTCTTTACTTAGTTCAAGTTTCCACAACCGGAGCAACAGCAGGCGACGTAAATGCCGTAATAAACTATTCGAATAATTACGTCAACTAATACCTGTCTATATTTTGTTTTTGTTCCTGTTTCTTAAATTGTTCGGGGTTCCTCACGGTGGACAGAAGGTAATTAAGCTTTGTAACGCTCGGGTTATAAATGTAATTTAGAAAATCTCCCCTTAAGGTAACATAATTAATGCTCCGCACGTCTACGAATGAAGGTGACGGCCGGTGGTTCTCATACACAAATTTATTAATAAAAGGACATACATTTTTGAATTGATTAAGAAATTTGTAACTTACAATGAAGCAACCTTGTGCGCGTTACTGCAAGAAGTAATTTTAACTACACCTATATTATTGCTATACCGAATTAGTACCGAACCGCGAGAGTAATTGAATAAACACTATTTTTTTAATTCTATTTTTTTTTGTCACTATGCTGAGTCATGCAGTTAGTACGATTTGTTCGTCTTATTTGGCATGCGGATTTCAACGAATAAAATTTCAAGTCCGTTCGGTTTCGTGAATTTTGAGACAACGAAACGTTCGGCACCTGCAGCTCAGAGGTTTCGCTGATCTGAGCTGCCGGTGTTGAATTATTGCGTAAAATAACGATCTCAATAATTGTCGTAGTTGACATGACAGCAAGATTTAGGTGAGACTGGGTTCTAAAAACTTCTATTTCCCTACACCGAAAAGAAACCGGGAAGACCGGCACCGGGAAGACCGACACGTACGTCCAAAATTCTGGACACTTCATCGAGCTCACATCGGGCCTCGAACTCCGGGACGACGAGAGCCTTGTCTCCTTCGACGTCGTGTCGCTTTTCACAAGTGTGCCTGTGCCTCTCGCAGTGTCTGTGACGCGGGAGGCCCTCCCCTCTGACACGAGACTCTCCGAAAGAACGTGCCTTGAGGTGGACGAGATTTGCCGTCTACTGGGATTCTGCCTATCTAGTACTTATTTTTCTTTTGCTGGCCGCTTCTACAGACAATCCAGTGGTACGGCTATGGGTGCTGCGGTCTCCGTCACTTTGGCAAACCTCGTAATGGAGGCGATCGAGAGAAAAGCCCTGGACACTTTCTCCCCAGCACCCGTGTGTTTCCTGCGGTACGTCGATGACTGCTTTTGTGTTGTAAAGACAAGTGAGATCGACCGTCTCCACACACATCTCAACTCCATCGAGCCAGCGATTCAATTCACGATTGAGGACGAATCAGATGGCTGTCTCCCTTTCCTAGACGTCTGTGCAGTGAGAAAGTCCGGCCGCCTGGACTTCCGTTTGTATAGGAAGCCGACACACACAGGCCGATACCTGGACTTTTCCTCAAGCCACCCTAGGACACATAAGTCTTCCGTGGCTTCGGCACTCGTCAGACGGGCGATCACGGTCTGCACATCAAAGGAGACCCTTCGAAAAGAGATCGAAACGATCAAACAAGACCTGCGGAAGAATGGCTACCCAGCTAGATTTGTAAAAAGCACGATCAAAAAAATTCGACGCACCCCTTCAACCCAAGACGCCCCCCCTCCCTCCACCCGCGTGTGTGTACCCTACATCAAGGGCACAAGCGAGGTTCTCGCCCGAGTACTGCGACAGTACGGCATAGCGGTATCACACAAGCCAGTCTCGACCATCGGCGGCCTCCTCCCCCTGCCAAAGGATCGCCCCCCGAGGGAGAGGGCACAGGGACTGGTTTATAAAATTCCCTGCGGTGACTGCCCCGCGTCGTACGTTGGGGAGACGAAAAACTATCCAGAGCGCCTGCGGCGCCACCGCTACGACATCGCGAAGAAAAATGTGGAGGGAAGCGCGCTGGCCGAACACGTCGAGAAGACGAACCACTCCATCGACCTGGACAACAGCTCCATCCTCGGAACGGAGAAAAACTGGCGGAGGCGCCTCCTGTTGGAGTCGTGGCATATTCAATGCACACGTGGCAACATAAACCGGTTGACGGGGACCCTTCCCAGCAGCTACGTTTCGGGGTTAAGAGGGATAATCCGGAAAACACTCGGGGGTGTTCGGGTTCGTGGGCAGGCCGTTCCGCGGGACAAAAACAGTCCCCCGTGGTCAAGGGAGCGAGTTGGTTCCGAAACGTCGGGATTTTTGCTTTTTAATAAAGCTTGGTTAGAGTTTCAAAGTTGAAGATTTAGGTAACCAGTTTGAATATGTTTTCGAACAGCAGTAATAAAATTAGTGTGAAATCGCTCTTCAAAGTAATATACCACTTGCCTATACACCACGAGTTGTGAGTAGCACTGTCCAAGGCATGATTGCGGTTATGCAGAAAGGATTTTGCTTGCAAGCTCCAGCAAACTAGGCACTGTCTGCGGGCACAATCTCTCAATTGTGTCCTTCAGAACGGTGCATCTAAGCATCTCGTCACAATTCAACAATCTGCTCTGCTTTCACATTTTCTTATGTTCAATTTTTTTTGTGCCTCGAATGTTCGATGTTGTCGTTACCTATACCTGTTTCAGCTACATTTACCTGAATACTTTGCTCAATGATGTTTATGGGATGAAGCAAATAGTCTGGGCGTAATTATTCAATCTAGTTCATTGCATGTTAGCACTGGACACTATTCTGAATTTTAACTTACTTTACGCTGAACTTTTTATTCGACAGCGTGGACGTAAAGAATCATTTAAAAAAACATTCATGTGGAATTAAAAAAAACACACACACAAAACAAATACGAAATTTACTAAAAGAAACACGAGAAAAAGATTGATAACATTTTTCTCTTCTTCCTTTGTTCAGCAGAGAGGAAGATCGAATATATACGCAAAGTTCACAAAATATTGTTTACGTTACTCTTAACAAATCAATTGTCGTGTTCATCTGTCACATTTAGTTTTGACACAGCGAAGAAAACATGTTTGCTCAACACACTGCGGAAGTATAGCCTCTTTAAATGATTAAATCTCGAAACTCGCTTCACTGCGGTCCTGTAGAGCCACATTATGCATTTTCACGACAGCGAGCGTGCAAAAGCACCGAGTTAAATTTTTTTTTTTGACTCGGGATTGTAAGTGTATTGTTTTTATGAAATACGCTAAGCACCAATTTACCAAATATGTTTTCTTATTACTTTAATTACCTTTTTATTTTATTTTTCACTTTGCAATCTTCGCGATATTTTAGTATGCAGACACACGACGTTCTGTCGAATGAACGATGTATTTTTAAATTTTTTTAAATTAAGCGACAAGCTTAAAAAAAGAAAGAAACGCACGTTGTTAATTAAGTATAGGCTAAGCTGCTTCCTGTCTTTCATAGGTGTAATTTTTTCTTTCGTTGGCAGTACACTCATTTCTGATTTGAATATTTGTCTTTGTTTGCTTTTTGTTCTCGTTTCCTCGATGTATTTTTCTTTCACGTGCGGCTAACTTAATGAAAACGATCAGAGCATTGAAAATAAAGATAATTATTTTTGTAAGGCAGTTTTTTTTTTTTTTTGCGATAATTCTGCGCGATGTTTGCGGGCCGATGATAGCGCGTCAAGCGTCGTGTGCGCTGTCAATTACGGCTAATCGTAAAAACAATTAATTTTATAGAACTAAGTTACTGACAGCACGGCACCCCTAAGCGGGCTCGTTAATTGGACGAGCTCGTTTTGCACTCGCACGTACGCGTGAGTCGTCCAGGGAAATTGCGGTCCTTCCTCGCAAACATTTTTTTTTTGTTTGGGGGGGGGGGGGGGGGGGGGGGGGAAGCTGGGTTTTTACCTATCTCAGATCCTCTGTTTAAGGTACCGTATTTGAGTCGCTTTTGCTGGTAGATACTTTTAAATGAAGCCACCCTGCACCATTATTCTAAATAAATTTCCTCACCATCTTCAACTCATCGTCTCAAATGCGTTTTCCTCAGACATGTAAAGACTTGTACAAAGTGCTCAGACATGCACAAAAGACGCGGTTTTCACTGCAGGCGTGATTACGTAGGCGTCTGTGGACACGTCGCAGGAATGTTCGGAGCCCGTCGGCTCCATACACGTAAAGGATTTAGACATGTCTCGAGAAAGTTTTTTTTTTTACGAACAATCTGGCAAGACCGTCATATACAGGGAACAAACACGCATCGGACGCTGTTTGTGCAGACTGTTCTTCGTAGGATGTACTAGCAGGTTTGACCGCAGCTTAATACGAATTTGTCGCTGGCCTGGTTTCCGGTTTGTTGTTGTTTCTATCTCGACAAGGACGTGCTCGACTCACGGCACAGGGGGATGCTTGTTTTTTCCGATCGACAAGCAGCTAAGACTGACAACGACCACTAGCCTTAAGAACGTGTGCAGCATTGCGGGCGAAGGCATTTCCGGCAGGTTTGGCATTTCTTGGTGCTCATGAAGTTGGCACGAGTGATTGATTGCAAGCCTGACGGAAGGTACACGCTGCACCGGATTGTGGTTGGTCGCTGTGTCGGTGGTTGCTGTTCTTATCGTTCCAGTGAGACTATAGGCTTTCACGGGGACGGTATGCAGCGCCATCTCTCGATGACCCTTGAAAGCAGCGGTCACGCCGGTACGTGACCGGGAAGGCAATCTGCAGATGTGAAGAGCGTTTGTTCCCTGTATGCCCATCCCATTCGTCATACAAGCAACTGTCTGCAGACATGTTTGAAGCACGCATACGTGTGAAGCAAACGCGATGAGTATCCGCAGATGATTATGACGTCACATCTGCAGGGGAACACCGTGTCTTTCGTCAGATGTAAGACTGCGTCTTCAGGACATGCCTATAACACCGTTTTTCACGCTGGTGGTTGAACCGAATTCGCAGGACAGTTCCGAACGTGGTTACTTGAAGATCCAATACAATTTCGCACGCATCTGAGGATGAAAACGAGCGGATCCGCTTCGCGGTTGTGATTCGAACGCCAGTGTGAACGCGCGTTATGGCGCATTTTCACTCGCGAATTCGGCGGCGACGAGAGGACTCTGGAGCAGGCTGGCGAGGTCCGCTCAAAGCTGGCGGAAAATCTGGATCGGTATCCTGGACCGATGTCCAGATTTTCCGCCGTCGACGAGGCGATTTCGCCACCCGGCTCCAAAATCCGCTCGCCGGCAGCGCGAATCCGCCCGTGAATCCGTAATCGCGCCATTGCTGTCCAAAGTTTCACTCTGTCGAGCACGGGCGCACACTTCTGGCGCAAGACCACCGGAATCGAATGGGTCATTCAGAGTTTTAGGACTACCTGCATCGGTATAACTACTAGGGGAGACATTTCTGTCTGACATTGTCAGGGCTGGCGAAGTTTCTTTAGTGCTGCAGCCCTGCACTGCTGCAAGAGTACTTGGCCTTGTGTTGCGTCTTAGTCGCGCGCGTTCTCTCCGAAGAAAGCCACGCGCTCGTGCAGGTAGCTGCGACAGAACTGTACACTATGCGGGCAGGAAGTGAGGGAGAGGAGGAAACGAGAGCGCACGGGCACGCCAGAACGCCGAGCCCTGACCTGAATGATTTAGTTCAGGGGTGGGCAAACCACGGCTCGCGAGCCTCATCCGGCTCTTCGGGAGCCCGAGTGGGGCCCGCGGCTCCCTAGTAAATCTACCCCGCGCCCACGAAATATAAAAGACAGAAAATAAAGTCCGCTTGTGTTTTGTCAGGTTTTTGCCATCATTCGCACATTGGACAAAGTCCCCTAGTTTTACGAATGGGAACTCGCAAAAGGGAAACATACATCGCTTTCTGAGTGGAATTCAGCGGGGTAATAAACTGAGCAGTACAATTTTTTTTTTAAACAGTGCCACGCCTTTTTTTTCTTTCTCTTTGGCTTTCCTCCTCAGCGCAAAAGCGAACGAGAAATCACGTGGTCCTTACGTGCTTGGGCACCGGTGCGATGACTCCAAGCGTCCACCGTGTTTTCTAAGCACGCCTTGGAACTTGTCCCTCGCAAATGATAATAAGTGCCGTCACGACACTCATTGGCCACGAACCTGAATTCAAATATTCGTCGACGAATGGATCGTAGACGAGCGCGTACGTCCATGTGACGCAGTGCTCGTGTCCAACGCGGCTCCCTCGCGTGACCGAGAGAACTTCCGTTTCCGGTATAGAAAGGCATACTTTCACGGCCACGTGATTTTACATGTTGGTGGCCGAGTCCGGTCAAGTTGAGAAAGAAAGCAGACGCGAGTTTTATTTATTTTTTTCCCGCAAAACTGGAGGCAATAATAGGAAAACGGATTCCTGCTCCGGGTTCTATGAACATTGACTATTAATTGGGGCCTTCATTAAAAAAAAAAAAGAAGAAAACCTGCTTTCTTTTTATAGCTCCCTGATTATATCCATCTGGCCACCCCTTGATTAGTGGGTAGATGCAAAGCTAGCTGTCTTTGTCTCCCCACTGCACCGTTTGAACACGTTCGAACGCGAACACGCGTTCGAACGTATCGTCCAACGCGTTCTAACGCGTTGGACGAGTGTAGTGGAGACAAAGGCAGCTAGTTTTATGTCTACCCACTAGTCATTCCTGTCAGAGCTCGGCGTTCCGATGTCCCCACGCGCTCTCGTTTCCTCCTCTCCCTCAGTTTCTGCCCGCGTAGTCACGAAGAACTTTTATGCGCCGCAAGGCGTGGCGAGCATCTCATCATCGCTCCGCAGCCAATAAGATTGCGGCATAAATCCCTTACAAACGCCAAAGAACGAATCACGAAGCAAGAGGCGTGACCATTTCAAGCCCCGCTCTGCCCGCGCATGCGCCTTGCCGACAACCGCGTCATCGCAGCAGCGTGACGTCAGGGCCGCGTGTTGGCCTTCACTGGACGCCATATTTGAGGGCGATGTTTCGAGCACATGCTCAGAACGAGCTCACATGACTAAACTGCTAAGAACGGCAATCTGGATGGTGCGGAATGCACGTTGCAAAAGGACTGTGCAAGAACGCCATCAACACGCGCTCGGCAGTCGCGGCCACAGCAATGGCCGCCAGTGAATACTCCCTGCAGCCTCGAACACATGGCACGCGAGTCTCTGTGTGCAATGTATGGCGCGGCTGCCCAGTGCACAGCGATTGCCGTTTACCGACGGGCAGACACGAGCCGTTCGATTTCTCGAGGCTGTTTTTAGGCTTCGATTGTGCGGGGCGGCTACTTTTCTGAACCTCATAAAACAAAACAAAAACACACACACACAACTGTACTTCTTTTGTGCTCGCCTTCCCCTTCCTACAAACTCGATCGGCGTTGCCGAAATTATCGCGGCCTCCATTTTGATTGTTCCCATCATTCCAGAAATTGGGGAGCTCTTTCAGGCGCGCTGGCTTAAGAACAAAAATTTGTTGATTTAATGTACGTCGTTTTTTTTTCATACGCGTGATCTAGGCCCAAAGCCATTCCGGGGAAGAACGTTTCCTCGGGGTCTCGTAATATCGCGTAACAGACGACGATAGGCGAGAACCCTTATTGCCACAATAGAACGCTTACTGCCACCCGAAACACGACGCTTGTTTGAACGCGGAAGTAAGCTTAGTTAAAGGTTACAGGTCACGTGGTATTTGGAAAGGTCGGTGGGCCTGACAGAAAACTGTCTCAATTCGTGTAAAGGCAGCTCTGATTTATTATTGATCGAGGATATGTCCTCACTGTTTCATTCGTTAACCTTCGACTGTCTATGATGGGTTTAAAAAAAGAAAAAAACGATCGATTTGTTTAAAGGGGTATTGAAAGTCAGAAGTGCTAGAGAGATCAGGAAGCAGGAAATGTATTTACCAAATTTTAAGACGATAACTTTTTTCTAACAACAGCTTTTGAAAGTCAGATTACTAAGAAACAAAAATAATTCCAGCCTGTTTTGTATATTCTGGGCAAATTTATTGTAGGTTAAGGAATGTCGTACGTCGAGGCAGCAAAATCCGCTAAATTTGGCGGTCCACGTTTGGTGTCGTTTCAACGTTTCGTGTCACGTGTCGCAAATGCCTGTAGTGTGAGTTCAAGAACGTGTTGCACCCTAAAACAATGTCTGCGACCACTTTTTTTTTCGCCCGTGGAGTGATTCAGCATCAATCTAATAATCGATTGGGGTGAAACAGTCGGGTGACTGTTTTAGCAAAATCCCAGGCTTGGGTGTTAAAGGATAAAAAAAAAAAAATCTTGAGTGTTAAAGGATAAAAAAAAATCCAGTTGCATTATATGTTAATTAATTATATATGTGAATGATTAACATATGGCTGTAACTTTTTTTCTTGTATTACTTAAGATCACAGGGAATATGTTAGCAAAGCTTCTTCTTAATATGCCTTTCAAGATTTAAAGAAAAAAACAAGTTTTCTATTTATTTAATACGACCGCCTTGAGACCGGAGCCTTACGAATAGTCACCGAAGACCGTCCGAGTGTTGAACCGCTTCTCATGAAATCGTTCTTTGGCGGCCGAACCTACAAAATGAAATGAGGGAAGACGTCAAACCTCGGACGACGACAGGATGACTCAATGCCAGCGAAAAGTATCGGACTTGAGAGTGTGGAGAGTAATGTCGTTAAAGATTGCTGCCAGCACGCCCTAAGAGGCTCTCAGCAGCGCAATTTATTGCACGTTCGGCGGCCAAGCTTTTCGTGACGTTGCTAACGACGGCGTCAGCCTGAGGCCAGGTCTAAGACTCAGTGCCCAAATATTGTGCAGCGTTCCAAAAAATGGCTCCCGGCATCCGTCATTTTTAGGTGATAGGCCGTTTGGTGACTTCTTCCAATGCCCACCGAAGTGCGATGCCCCTCTTCGTTAAACTCCTTTCGTCACTCGGTGTGCAGGTACTTTTTGCAGCACTGGAACAGTTTACGAAGTAGTCCAGTAAACCTAATTTTAATTAATTTTTTTAAATTAATTTTATTTTCATTAAATTTTATTTTAAATTTTAATTTAATAAAAAAATAATAAAAAATAGTAATAACAGTAAACCCCACCTAATTTTACACTTTCGCGTTCCGTCTGCCGCGTATGGCGAACTGTGGGCTAGGCAGTGAGTGAAAAGAGGCGTTTATTTTGACATTTTTGTGTCAAAATAAACGTCTCTTTTCGCTACTTAGTGACTTAGTGACTACTTTTTCACTACTTAGTGACTTAGTGATAGTACTTAGTGACTGGAGCCCGAAGCTTTGTTACTTCGTTTCACCTAAGTCCGGACGGAGCCGACGCTACTAAGTAGTGTGACCAATCAAGCAGCGTGAAAACCTCAGGTCGCAGGGCGTTCCGTGGACATGATTGGTTCAGCGATGACAGAACACGCATGTAAACATGAAAGCCATGCTCTGCTTGTAGCGTCGAGCTTGAAGCGTCGAAGGTGCTAAACGGTTATACGAAGTATAGACATTTATTGGATACGTCACCGAAATCTAGTAATATTTTGGCCGTGGAAATACAAGGTTGTAAACGTAGGTCGCAGAACGTTTCGCCGAAGTTATTTGTTAACGATTTCGACGTCTCCTTACTATTTTGGTGCATTTCAGAAGGTCCGGATAACTTTGAAATAAAATATTCGGGCACCAGATATTATATAAAACGAGCTTAGACGTTGAGCGAACATGCGCGTGACTCAAACAGATTCTGAATCGGTACCTGAACGTAACTACCGTATTTCTCACTACTGAAACGGTGATTTAAGTACAATGCTTCAAATATGTCATAGGTGTGGATTACAAAAAATGGAAATCAGAATGATGAGAGAAGAACAATAACACTACTACCACTACTACTACTACTGCTACTACTACTACTACTAATAATAACAATAATCACAATAAAGCACGAATACAGATATGAGTAGAAAATAAAGAAGAATAAACGCGTAGCGGTGACAAGTTTAATTAAAACGCTTTCCAACAGTCCAATGGAATGTTACTATATTTTGTTCCCATGCTTTCTACGACACGATCGCGAACGGGGAAATTCTCGAGGAAAGAAATAATGCGTGGCATATGTCCCGCGAGTATGTTCAAACATGTAAGTCGTTAGTGCTTGGAAACGTGGGCAATGGCTGTTGAAACATATTGCACATGGGCAGTTTTCAGTTTATAAGACGTAAACAAACGGTTATGTGGTTAGCTCTAAAAAATAAAATGAAAGAATATCCGTAAGACAGAAATAGTCGTACACGCCGCTCGACGCTAGCAAAAAAAAGAAAAAAGAAAAAAAGTTGATGTTTGTTATATAAACAACGTCATGAACCAACTGTAGTCACTGACTTTTGCACGACCGGCCTCCGGCACGAGCTCGTTGTCTTTCGCTATGCTTTGGCTACGCGTAAGAGCTCAAAACCCACGTGACACCCTAGTGTAAATTTTTTTTTTGTGTGTGTGTGTTAGTGTGAATTTTGTGCGTGTCCTTGAAACGAAAACAGGATGTTCTTCCGCGTGGATCTGTACATAGGCCAGCGCGCTGTTTCCAAACAAGCCCGCCCGAGTCTTGGTCAAACGCGCAGTTTCCACGGGCTCAATGTGCGTGCGCAGGATTCGCGCGGAGCGTCCGCCCCTGCTGCAGCGTCGCGGCAACGTCGAGGCCGCGCGCTGGTGTATATAAGGAGGGCGATGAAATTAAATATTTAGCCGAGTTAGCGACGTTGTCTGTCCTTGTTTCTTTTAGAGCGCAGCTCTTAGGCGCCCGTTTCCGGGTTGCGTGGCGTCGGCGTCGCCGTTGGAGTCGGCATCGGTGTCGGCGTCGCCGTCGGCGTAGCATTATGGGACGTCTAAATTTCCCCGCTAAACTTAGCGGAAATACTTTCCCGCTAAATTTAGCTGGTTAAGTTTCCCGCTCAAGTAAGCGGGGAAATGTTCCCGCTAAACTTAGCGGGGTAATTTTTCCGTTAAATTTGGCGGGGAAACTGGGACGTTAAGTGGCCTCAACACCAATTCCGTTTCCCCGCTAAATTTAGCGAAGAAAATGACGTCACCCAGGCACAACTTCAGCGGCAGGAGGAGATCAGAAGGAAAGGAGGAGGGGAGAGGAGGAGCAGAGGAGGAGGGAAAGAGTAGAGGAGGAGCCGAGGGTACGGAGGAGGAGGAGGTGTATACCCTCCCCGCCGTACCCTCCTCTCCTCCTCCTTAGGAACTGTGCTCTAGTTTCGCATTACAGAGATTTGTCAACGTCTTTTATTTTTATTCTACCGCTGTCAAAGCTTTTTTTTCTCCTTCCCCAGTCTCGGGGAAGGAGGGGGATCTCCCGAATCGCCGGTAGAAACTATGGCATGAAGGAGAAGAACCTCGTGCGTCTGGTACGCGCTTTCGTCGTCAGTAGGCTGGCGTACGTCCTCCCTTTCCTAAGACTCGGCCTCACGGAAACGAACAAGCTCAACTGTCTCATCAGAAAGTCCTACAAGAGAGCACTCGGCATCCCGGACTCCACCTCAAACGAGAAGCTCGCGGCTTTAGGTCTGCACAACACGGTAGAGGAGATCATAGAAGCTCAGCGTGTTTAGCAGCTGGAGAGGCTGACGAAGAGTGCCACGGGGCCGCCACATCTTGGCCAGCCTTGGAATCCGCTACGAGAGGCAAACAGGGGAGAAGGCCGACGTCCTTAGACGGGTCAAGGAAGCCCTCGTCATACCAAACATCCCAAAGCACATGCACCCGACGCATCACGCGGAACGCAGAGCGGCGCGAGTCAAGGCGCTGCAGAAACGGCTAAGCATCGCGGAGGTTGTCCTCTATACGGACGCTGCTAGAGCCGGCGGGGGCGCCATGGTCGCAACAGTGGTCAACCAACAAGGAGAAGTGATCTCGAGCTGCAGTATCAAGACGTCGGAACCGGAAGTCGCGGAGGAGGTGGCCATTGCCCTCGCGATCCGAGTCCGGGAGGCACGCGTCGTCGTCAGCGACTCGCAGCAAGCCATCCGGCAGTTCGCCAAAGGAAGAATCTCTACAGCCGCGCTCAAGGTCCTGGGCGACCCCGAGAAGACGTCAACAAAAGTACAGCTCATCTGGACACCGGCGCACTCGTCACTCCCCGGCAACGAGAAGGCACATGGCGCGGCTCCAGAACTCGCTCACCGGGCCGGGGAACCGCTGGACCCTTCTCTGGCTTTTTTTTTTTCGGGGGGTGACAGGCTGGTCACATTCAGGGACATTCTAGATCACTACACTGGCGAGAGGTTACGCTATCCACCCGCGCACCCCTCGCTGGACAAGAGGACGTCGATGGCATGGCGCCGCCTCCAGACGGGCTCCTTCCCGAGCCCCTCCCTACTCAATAAATGGTACCCCGACAAGTACAAGCCAAACTGCAAGCTCTGCGGCGGCCACGCCAACCTCCGACACATGGTGTGGGAGTGCAGCAGGATCGACCGCAAGTCGCACCCCCTACTGGAGAAGATCGACAACCAGGAGAGCTGGGAAACCCTACTCCTCTGCTCCGATCCCTCGGTGCAGAACCAACTAGTCCAGCTGGCCGAAGACGCCGCCAAAACCCAGAGGGTTCAGGCCGCCGTCTGAGGGGTGGCTGGCGGAGCGACCCTAGGGGCCTCCCGTTCAGTCATTAACACATGCTTGGGCAAATAAATATTGTTTACTACTACTACCCCACTCTCGGGTTAAATACATATGGCGATAAACTTGCACCAGCTCGGCCGCGCACTGACTGCATTTTGTAATTGAAGGCTGGAGACTCGCGCTGGAGACGGCGGGACAACTCAGATTCATCCTCGCCGTTCCAATTCTGGCCGTGACCATAGGGTGACCCAAGCCCGTTATGCCGCATTGCTGGTACATAATACCCCCCCCCCCCCTTTCCAAAAAAAAAAAAAAGAGAACCTTGTTTGTTGCAGACACGATGACGGAATTACCTGCGAACACGCCCGCAGCACGTTCCAAGCTTCACACGTGTGTTTTACAAACACGTCTGGAGACACTGTTTTGTATGACAGATGTGACAAGATCTCCAAACAAAAGAAAGAGTCACGCCTCAGGGAGCGTTTGCAGTCTGTCTTTTGTACAATGTAGTAGAACCGTGACCGCGGCTTTAGAAAGCGTAAATACGTCTTGTATCCAATTCCTTTCTGGAGGAGAACGCGGTGAGCCAGGAGATGGGGTTACACGTGAAAATGGTTTCATTCGAGCGGCGCGTGCTTATCACCGACTAAAACATTAGGAACATTAATGAGCAAGAACCGTCACTAATTGATAAGTAAGGAGGAAAACAATTACGCGAGAGCATTTCTGCGGTAAATGAAAGCACGAGGCGTGCAAGTAGCATGCCAACCGGCATGCCACATTCCACGGCTGTTCGTCATAGCTGTCTGTCACTGTCGCTGCCGCATGGAAGTGAGGGGGCAAGAAAACTATCCCGTGAAAAGAGGGAACGAAGGAAACGCGACAGATAGCGGGGTCGAGGTTGGGGTGTGCGACCGAAGGACACGTGAACTTGGAGCACTCGCGCTTTGAAGGGGGGGGGGGGGGGGGCTTTTTTTCAGAGACGCTAAGCATGACGACGTTCGTGCGGTTGAGGCAGCAAGCGCGTACGGGCCGGCGTGCTAGACTCAGCGTCCTAGCTTAGACTGTGCGAAGGAAAGTCTGCCGAGCCGGGGGGGGGGGGGGGGGGAGCGCGTGTGCTTGAGGCACCACTTCACGTGACACTGCATCCTCCCGCAAGCTTTGGTAGTGCTTTCTTTCATATCGTCACAGCTAAGACGCTGATTGTAGCGAGCCGGCCCAAAGTCCCTCTGCGCAACGCCACCGCGATTCTGCGCACATTACATTCTGCGCTACTACTGCCCATGCTTCGCTTGTACAAGAAAGGGGCGCACTTTTTTTTTTTTTTTTCTATAAGGCTCAAATGAAACGTTGTTTTTATGATATTTCAGTCGCCCAACACACGACGGTTTGCGGATTGCGCGGGAAGGATGCTTTCATTGCCAGTTAAGACGAGGCGGACCGCCTGCTTCTATAACACGGAAACACACACACACACATACACACACACACGCACACGCGCACACGCCCGCACGCACACGCGCACGCACGCGAGCACACGCACACGCACACAGACATTTAGTCGAGCGTACGTTTGCGCCTAATTCAACCCCTGTCAAAGAAGAAAATTACGTCATTAGCTATTTACAAACCAAGAGCCCCGTAATAAGTTAGCCTAACTGGGTTGATAAGTCGCAGACAAGATATTGAAGTAATTTATATATATATATATATATATATATATATATATATATACAAAGAAGCGACAACAACACCGTGTCCGTTGCAGGCACGATGACATAACTATCAGGTGACACGCCTGTTCGAATCATATTTGCTTCATACTAAGCTCCGAACACGCCTGCTGATGGTTTCTGTACGATCAGTGTAACAGAGGACCGTCATACGAGAAAGAAAGCACCTCAGGCAGTGTCTGCAGACAGGATGGATAGATGCATGTTAATGGCCGTACCCTTTGTAACGGGCGGTAGATTGCGCCACCTAGCTTAGGCCTAATCAAGACACACAGATGATTCCTCACGCCCCTCTAAGCCAATTTTCTCCTCCTAACTATCACCAGGCAGTGTGGGATGCCACTGTTTTTTTATGATGCACGATCAGTGTGACTGCCCCTTTAGGAAATGACCTCCGTCTACGTTACCAAGGTTTAAAAAAAAATATTCGGCGGAGTGTTTTTTTTTTTTTTCCCAGGCTCGCCTTTTTGGAGTTTTCGAAAAGGTTAACATTGCTCCACGAGTGTTCCAGTTTTCTAACCGTGCATCACCTTTCACACCAATCGTTGTCAAGGAGGTAATACCGGCGATAACACCGCGAAAGGTCACGCGTTGTCTGGAACGTGTCCGGCACGTCGTGCGTAACAGGCGTCGGCGTTGCGACGGAGCTCGCCGCCGCATGCCGCCGCGCAAAAACCCGTCGGCTTTTCCGCAGCGCAAGCCTGTTAAGCGGGAAAGCGGATCTAACGAGCGTTCCATCCGTGCACCCTCCGCGCGTTCCGCGAGAGACGGAAATTCGCCGCGCTGGACGGCGGCCGCGCTCTAAATGAAAAGGTCAAGCGGGGTTTGTTACTTCCCCACGACGAAGTCCTTATAAAAGTTGGAAGGAGCGCGGCTAAGTTTGTGTTCTTTTTTTTGTTGTTGTTGCTTCGTAACATCGCGCTTGTCCAAGTAGGTTTACGAGCCCAGTAAAATCGTTTCGAATGCAAAACTAGAAGAGAAATAAAATCTGCTGAGAGTTATGACATCGGGAATATAATGATAATAATAAAAAAAAACGAGAGTCCCGAATAAGATAAATGGCACCGTGATGTCTAAATGTCGAGCACGCGCGCAGGATGCGCAAGTCGCAATTCGGGCTTTGTAGACCAAAGCTATCATAAACTGTGTTCGGACAATAAAAGATCTCGGTGTCGTGTTTGATGGTGAGCTTAGTTTGAATGCTCGTATGCATCTTGTATCGTTCACTTTTTTAAAGCTCTCGCCGAAATTGCTAGTCTAAATACGAGCTCTCTTGTCAACTCTAGTACTACTTCACATTGCTCTCAGTTGCTGCTTGGTATCACGTAGCCATAACGTCGCTTCGGTTGTTCAGAAGCGAATAAACGACGAGTGCTAAAAAATGCATAATGTGGACGTTAAAAAAAGTCGTAAGGTTTATACAAAAAATGGCTTTTACTTATAAAGTTGGTCTAGTCGTGTCAGGGTTTCTTTGTCCTCTATATTTTATGGGACGGATTGCGAGGGGGGGGGGGGGGGGGGGGGGGGGGGAACGGTGGCCGTGTATGCGTTAACGCATCGCAGCACCTATGGAGTGAAAGCTCGCACTGGAGAACAGAGGGATCTGGGTTCATTTCCCCGGCCCTATCCGTTTCGATCTGGGTGAGCATCGTACCCGCCTGCGGCCGCGTAATCGCTACTGCGTGATGCACTTTAATGACACCAGGCTTTCAGTGGCACCACCGCATTGGCAAAATGACTCATCCACACCGGAGACACCAGGTGCCCATTGGGGTCACTGACCTCCCGCTGTGTAAACACACACACACACAGACACATACACCCACGCACACCCACGCACACGCACATGCACGCACACGCACGCACATGCACGCACACGCACGCACGCACGCACGCACGCGCACCAAATTTACTGACGGATTTCGAGAACATTTAAGAAATGGAAGATTTACATATTGAGAGCGCAGCTTTGTTGCTTTTTAATATCACAAAAAGCTTTTTTTTTTCTTTTTTTTTTCCCGGCCATTTCAAGTGACGTACGGCTGAGATCCACTTTGCAACGCTAAGACGTATTTTGTTTTTTTCCGACTGCGGCCTCTCGACGGACCTTTAGCGCCTCTTTTCGTTTGTTTGCTCGCTTTTCTCGTGGATTGTTAATCGGGTTGTCGGAGCCGAGGACGCGGCACAACAATCTCGTCGTCTAAAGCTGTCATACTTCTTCCTTTTATGCATTTTGTTTGGCTGACAGCCGTTCTTGTTTCAGAGTGCGCGAGAAACGCCAAGAACAAATCTCCTTGCACTGCTGACTCCCATTCGCGGCATTTCCAGTTTCGTTTTGCGCTCATCGACGACCGTACTGGGCTTTCGCAGTCGCACTGCTTTGTACTCCGTACAAAAATACACGCTGTTCACTGCCAACATGCATGCGCCCGAAATTCGGTCAGACAGATTTTGTACGAGGTATTAGCAGTATTACCGCGGCTTGTTTTTAAAATTGCTTGTTTCGTGCTAGTGCAGCGGGTGTTAAAAAAAAGAAAAAAAGAAAAAGAAAAGAGGATTAAGTGATGAGAGACTCAAGGGCATCCGGAAAACCAAACTTTCAAACATTGCACAGGAAACAAAGCAGGTGACCAACACCCGTTCCCGAGTAAATCGACGCAAAACGCGGAACTCAGCATTCAGTGTGTAGCGGGGGGAAAAAAAAAGAAAAAAAAAATCCGCCCCAGAAGCCGCAGTCCCGTATAAGCGCGCGCAGCAGAAACGTTCCTCAGGCGCGAGCAAGCGCGCCCGCTGATTGGTCGTCGGGCCTCGTTGACGTCATTCCTCGTTGCCATGGTGACCGCCTGGGGTCTCCCGCTGCGGAGTCTCAGCAGGCAACGCTTTGGCGTTTTTGCCAACTGCGATGCTTTTCTCCCCCCTTCTTCATATTTTCTTCTTGTTTGCACATTCTTTCATTTAGCATTTTCCTCCAACCTAATTCCCTCTTTTTTTGTTTGTCTCAATTTTATTTTGACACAGCCTGCCCCCAAAAGTAGTTCGGTTCGCAATGTGCTTTTGGCTGTTTCCATTTGCGTGCTCTCTGTTAATGTAATGCAGGCTTTTGCACGTTCACGTGAATATTTCTCTTACTTGTCCTATTTTAATCGGGTATTGGGGTTTGGGAGAAAGGGGGTGGGGGGTGGACTTTGCAGTGTGGTTTTTCTTACTCCACACGCGCGGTTGAACGTGCGTTTTTAATGCTGCAGCATTGCTTCGTTCATTTAGAGAAGGTTCGTGTTTCTTCTCGGCGCGTAGCAACAAAATTTAAAAAAAAGGTATAAAATACAAAGGAGGGGAAGAAGAGAAAGATAACGGGCTTCCCTGATTATTTCATTTACGCCAATCCCGCATCTTGTTTGAGCAGCAAACGCGAACGAATAATCTCCACCAGTCTGCCTGCGTTACTTTTTTTTTTTCTCTCTCTCTCTTTTTCCCTAGCTGCCTACTACTTGCACGTTCTGGGTTCAACCCGAAAAAAAAAAGGGATAAGAAGAGCGATGGGGATTGTGGGATAGTGCACCTGGTTCCCCCGTTTGTGCAATTCGGTTGGCCATCAAGCAAGGGTAACGAAGGCGATAAAGAGTGAACGAAGGTGCAGAGCGCGAAAAACGAAGGGGAGAGGGGAAGGAAAGAAAGGAAGAAAGAAAGCCGCAAGACGGGAATAGGCGTTCCCGTAGAACAGCCTCTCGAGTCAACGAGATTCACTCGGCGAGATTGTGAAGGCAAAGGAAAACCGGGTCAGTAGATTGAGGAGTTCTCCAAATGACGTCGCCCGCTCGCTCTCGCCTGTTTAGAATCTGCCAAGGATGCAGTTTGCACCGAGAGAAGATGCCCGGCGCGTGAGTTCATCTGGAAGTGAAGTCTGGCCTCGGAGAATCATCGTGCCAGGCGTTGGGGGAGACAAAGAAGAAGAAAAAAAAAAGGAGTTGCGAGACGTAGCTGCATTTCAAAGGCAGCGTCTAGGACGGTGTTTGTTTTGTTTTAGGTGTTTTCTTTTGTTTTTAATTCTGGAGCGCTCAGATACGGCTACATTATTTGTCCGCCAATGTGCGCCGGATATATAGCTAGGGCTGGAATAGAAAAAAAAACAAAAACAACAACAAACAAATCAACACCAATTGTAAAAAAACTTACGCTAGAAGGAACTACAAGAAATAAGAGAGCTAATTGGACCTGGAAGGAACACGGAAATAGCCTTATGCTCCAATCCGATGGAACCAATCAGACAGCACCAAAAGTGCACTGTCATGGTGATCGTCATTTTTGTGCGTTTTCTATCGCCGACTAAAACCAATCAGGCACAGTGAATGCCCCTTGAATGGATGGATGGATGGATGTTACTGGCTGTACCCTTTGTAATAGGCGGTAGCTTGCGCCACCTAGCCTTGATCCTGCGTTTCGTTTCTTTATTTTCGTGCGTGATTAGTTTAGCCTGAGGTATCAAATGCACAAAAAACGACGAACGTCGTGACGATCGATGCACTTTTGAAGCTGCTTGACTGTCATCGTCGAATCGCAGCGTCTGTTACGGTTGTGGCTGGGCTGCCCTTGGTTTTGAGGTGTTATTAACTATTTAATGCGCATCACAATTATTTTGTGCCTGGCACCGTCGCCATTGTTACAATCGCTCCCAGGAATGTCGTGTCTCGCTAACTTGAGGTCGCATTTCGACGTTAGTTCGCGCAATGTAGATACAAGTAGTAGAAAGCTGCTGCGTGAATAGGCCTTAGACGACAAACCAGCCAACACCGCTCGCCAACGTTTGCTCGGCGCAATCAATCATTATCAGCATTGCGTGTTTTTATGCTTCGTCTCAGCCTGAGTCCAGACGCAGGCGACGCTGCGAGCTAATGGGACTAATCAAGCGGCGGCATAAACGCAAGTTACTGGGCCATTTTTGTTTATGATTGGTTAAGCGATGATAGAGCACGTACAGAAACATGACGAACACCATGTTGGTGCGCCTTTGACGCTGTCTTATTGGTACCGTCCGCTCGTAGCGTCGGCTGAGTCTGGACTTGAGCTGAGATGAAGCAATAATACTTCGTAACTAATGTTACTATAGCGTAGTTAGCCTAGCTGAGGTTGCTCTAGACGCTTTATACACGCGCCAGATTGAGCCGCCACCATTGCCAACCTTCTCTCGTCTTACCGAGATACCGAGCCCCTGAAGCGGGCGTTGACAAGCCTCTACAAAGGCCTATGCTGGGGAGAACGACACGGTAGCACCCAGAGTGGCAATAACCTCTCCTGCTGTGCTAATGGTGAAGTGAAGCGAACGAAACAAGAAGAAGCAAAAACTGAAGTTCGGTTATGGCGGCACCCATGCACAGCTGCCTGAAAGCGTCTATATTCGGATACAATTGTTAAGAACGCGCCAGCAGCTCCTCTCACACCTTCATAAGGGGGTATCCACACGAAGGAGAACTCCGCGGACGGCTGTCGTGACGTCAGCAACCCGGGAAAATCCGTTCTCGGCTCCGCCGCCCACCTGCGGAGCTCTCGTGCTAACAGTACGAAGCCGCCTCCGTCACGGAAGAGAACGCCGCCGCGAGGCGTCAAAAAGGAATGACGTATGTCTCACGTGATGTGCGCTCCACGGAGGAAAGAGGCGGATTTTTCCTTCGTGTGGGTACCCCATTACCGCCAGTCATTGTCCCTCCGCGATGCGCAAGTAGTGCCCCGCCGAGGCGCGCGTCGCGCTGACGTCACATAACTCGTCATGGCCACTGACTTTCCTGGTTGGTCCGCAGAGCGATTCAATGCCATGGCTGGTACACGGTGGTGTGTATTCGGGCGCCTTCTTAACTCGCGTCCGATTATAGCGAGCTGCGTTTGGCACGTGCGCAAACAATGCTGGTTGACGTCTCTTACAACGAAAGGGATTTTCGTAGAAGAATGAGAACGGACACGAGCCTTTTTATAATCATCGACAGGGTTAGAACGGCAGGGAGGTCCTTCAGCTGTACCGTCTCCTGCGCGAGCTTCCTGGCCTCGATAGCGCGTCGGCGTCTCTCTTTCTCCGCGCGCGCATGCGCAGTCAAAACACGATGGAAGGCAATCAGCGCATGCAGAAGGCATCGGAAGGAGACGCCCGGCCGTTATCACCTTGTCGATGACCATTAGCGCCGAGGTGTGACGGTAAAGTCCACTTATGGTGCCCGTTCGCGACATCATGACCAGGATTTGCCTCGCTGTGACGTCACGAGTTGTAATCTTTGGTAGTTATCGTCGGTTGCGAAGTACGATTTCGACGGTGTGTCTAAAAAATAAAATAAAAAAAGCACGATGGAAGCTCGGAGCTGTCGCGTTCTGTAGCCAACCCAGTCAAAGTTGACAGTGTGACATTACTCTTATTTCCGTCTACGAAAGTAAAATTCATTCATTTCTTCGTTTGGCCAATCGCGAATGCCGGCACAGCGACGCTTTTGGTACCGCATGTCACCAATAGAAAGTCATTCGCATCGCTGACGCCACGTTTGTCTCGATGCTGGTGCCGCTGAAAAATCACAGCGCTGCTGGCTTTTGGCGCAGTATGGACGACAGGCTCTCGTTTTCTTCTTTCGAAGGCGTTGACGTAGGAGGCGGATATTTGAAAGGGAGCTACGCACTGCGAGAGGCGCTTCCGCCGGATGTTGCAAGCGACTGGGGTTACTCCCGTCGTGAGCGTTCTGTTTGTGTTTCTTTACTGATTTGCAGTCCAAGGTCAGCTGGCCACGAAGAAAACCAGCCTCCTCCGGGTGCTGCTGAAAGTGGCAGCTCGTGCCTCACGATGACGCGGCATCGCCCGCGGAAGGCGAATAAAGGCCTCTCCTTCTCACAGACCCACACGAGGTTTTTGGCGGAACAAAGGGATGTCTTTGAAGGGGAGCCTTCTGCCGCTTTAAAACAGGTATAGAAGGCCCGACAAGCGGCTAAAATCCAGTCGCCTTTGTTATGAGCCGTTTTCAAGGGCATTCGCACATTTTCCCAGCACGGCGAGCAAGTTTGAACTGCGGGTTGCGCAGAGATACAGTGGCGTCATTGCGCCAAGCTCTGATTGGAGGACATACGTAATGGTTAGACACAAGCATTCTTTGTCTACCCATTGCATCCTCTAACCAGAGCCTAGCAGGCTCGTCCGCACCTTGCACAGAGAGAGCAGAATTGTCAGGCGTCGGGACGTCGAGCTCTGGCGGTCGTCTGCTAGTTGTTAGCAATGACCGCCTTGCCCTTTGAATGGATCTTGAAAATCCTCTGGTTTTTTACAAATGAAGACTGAGCCTTCGAGAGAGGCAAGATAAAATACTTTGAAAGGTGCGTTTTTTGTTGTTGTTGTCTATTATCTACTAGCGCTGCAGCTAACGAAGAACTCGTGGCTGAGATGGTGTTTGGTAGCCACATTTGTTGCGTCAGCTGGGGCGGAGTTTCGTAGCCCAAGTGATCCCCCCCTCACATCTTCGTGCCTCTTCTGTCTTGTTTTGCAGGGAGAAACTCCTCACGTTTTACGCGTTTTGGCAGACTGGCACGCTGTATATGTTTGACGTCTCAAAGCGTTCTAAACCCACCAAAAGACGTCACTTCTTTTCTCCACTCAGAAAATTAAAATAAAAAGAACCGGTGGCATTTGCATTTATTTTCGTGTCCGTCCGGAAAGTTTAAGGGCACAATGTTTTATTTATTTATTTGATACTGCAGACCACACTGGGCCGAGCAAGATGGGCAGAATGAGAAACAGATCACACCAAACCACAAATCGTCATGAGAGTAAGACTTAAAGAAACAACTAGGCTTTTAACTGAGATTAGATAAAGTCGTACGTTACACTTAGACTCGCGTTTCTGACGTCACGTCGATGCTGCACAGCTGATTGAGAGACAATGCATTCGCAAATACATCGCTATTAAAAGAGAGAAAAAAAAAGAGTGTCTCTGCATGTGAGTGTTTCCAGCTGCTACGCGACAACACGCTTATTTATAAACTATGAGATGGTGCACACTCAAATTGGTAAGCTGAAAAAGTGGGAAAAAACAGGTTGGGAGAAAAGGGCAAGAGGGACACCGATTTGCGACGCTACAATAGGAATAAAGGAAATAAAATGAGTGTGCTTATTTATTCTCGGGAATGCTCGTTCTTCCGAATAAAACCATTTTGGCTTACGTTCGGGGATATGACAACGAGGGCGTACGAGAAAGGTGAGCATTGTTCCTGTATTAGCGAGACCCGCTACCTGAGGGGACGGAGGTTTGTGATCGGATCATCGCGACTATGTGTAACTGTCGAGGCGACGTAAGCCGAGCCTCGTTTTCTCGGAGACGCGCTTGTCCGTGGAATACGATTACATCGCGAGAGAAGAGCTCCCGATGAATATATTCACGAAAACGCGTACTCTGACCAATTTTATTTTTCATTTAGTACGGTTGTTGTTGTGCAATATACTCATCAATTCTGCGAGTCTTCTTTTTTTTTTTTTTAGCTCTTTTCTTAAATTCTGTTTCGTCATTTCTTATACTCCGTTTCGCACCAAGTATTAGCAGAGTCGATGCTACATTTCGATGGAGAAAATGGGGCAGCGTCAGAAAATTTATCGTCATAGCGTTCGTGTTTATTCCAGTTTGTCTTCTTTGACTTAGGGGGCGCAAGACACCGCCCGTTACAAAGGGTGTAGCCATGAACATCCATTCATCCATCCTATTCCGCGTTCGACATCACCGGCTTAACCAATCACGCATAGGGAATATGCTGTGATTATGCGCTTTTCTTGTACATGATTGGTTTAACCGGTGACAAAAAACGCACAAGGACGATAGGCGTCGTTACGTTGCAATTTTGGTCTATTTACCGGGTTGAGTTTTTCTATTTCTCCTTTCTGTAAAACACTGATAATATCTCGGCCTTTCTAGTGTCATAGTGAACGGTCTCATAAGTAAAAAAAAAAAAAATGAAATAACGTTTTCGAAATATAACAATAAATTAACGATTACGCAGCAAACCGTATAACACGAGCGCCCAAAAAGAAAAAAAAAAGGCGACAGATCTACATTTTTAGCACGTTGCATGAGTTTAGGATTTTTCGCCATGGTATTGTGTAACACATGTGAGAGCATCATTAAGTGTTGCTGGTACTATTTTAGCTACTGTTTGCTCGTATTATATTTTCCGGTCAGCTTACTTTTTTTTTTGCTTTCTTTACGTCGCTATTTTTAACCTCCGTGGCGTCTGTTTTAGCGCTGGCCCAGTAGTCAACCGAGCGAGCGTGCGGTTTGCATTTTGCTCGAAACCCCGTGGCCGCGCATGAAAACACGGATGCCGCAAAACAAGATTTATATTTTATTTAATCGGATTTACGAACCAAATAGGCGAGTCCCGAAGCGTGTTTCTGACGTTTATGTGTCGTCTCATATTTTATCAGCTAAGCTTAAACCCTTTACCCGTCACAAAACGAGTGCACACTTTCCTCTTCTCCGGAACGCTTGTTTGCCTAATGCACGATAAAGGAACAAAAAAAGTGCAGTAAAAAAGCGGGATGATATTTTAAAGCAAAGTAAGGAAACATGCCCAAACGCCTCTGTTTTTGCATCGCCGTGACGACGCGCAGAAGCACCGCACGTTCGCCGAGTTCGTCGGTCAGCCGTCCACTCAACCCTTTCGTCGGCCAGCGAGGGCAAGCAGCCCGGACCCTAACGGGCAATGCGCCGTCAATCCGGCGGGCAACAGCCAACGATTCGTAGCAGACACCCGAGCCTCGCGCGGCGGCCGCAGTCGTGGCGCTGCGGGCGCCCGGCGCCGCTCCGCACCGCGCTCGCAGCGCCCTGCGGCGGCCGCTCTGCGCGAACCCCGCGCTCGGGCGCCGAGGGGTTCGGGGCGGCGAGTGCGCGCTGCCGCCGAGCGGCGTCGCGCCAGTGAAGCCGTGCCTGGTCGGGCGGCGGTACCGGCAGCGCAGCAGGCAGCAACGGCCAAGATGTCGGCCCGGGCGACCCGCTGCACGGGCCTGCGAAGCGGCGGCTGCAGCACCGGGGGCGGGTCGGGCGAGCCGGGCGTCCCCTGAGCGGGACGGCGGGGGCATGGCGTCGGTGGCGGCCTGGCTGCCGTTCGCGCGGGCGGCGGCCATCGGCTGGGTGCCCATCGCCAACAACCCGCTGCCGGCGCCGCCCGTGACCAAGGAGCGGCGTCGCCGCGAAGACGAGAAGTTCACCATCAACGTGAGCGGGCGCCGCTTCGAGACGTGGCGCAACACGGTCGAGAAGTTCCCCGACACGCTTCTGGGCTCGAACGAGCGCGAGTTCTTCTACGACGAAGAGACGCGCGAGTACTTCTTCGACCGGGACCCGGACATTTTCCGGCACATCCTCAACTACTACCGGACGGGGAAGCTTCACTACCCGAAGCACGAGTGCCTGATGGCGTACGACGAGGAGCTGGCCTTCTTCGGCATCGTGCCGGACGTGATCGGAGACTGCTGCTACGAGGACTACAGGGACAGAAAGCGAGAGAACGCCGAGCGCCTTCTGGACGACAAGATGTCCGAGGGCAACCAGGAGGCCCACATGGCGCACAGCACCATCCGCGAGCGCATGTGGCGCGCCTTCGAGAACCCCCACACGGGCACGGCCGCCCTGGTCTTCTACTACGTCACCGGCTTCTTCATCGCCGTCTCGGTGATGGCCAACGTGGTGGAGACCATCCCGTGCGGCCACGACAGCCGCGCGGGCGAGAGCCGCTCCTGCGGCGAGAGCTACAGGGTTGCCTTCTTTTGCCTGGACACAGCTTGCGTGATGATCTTTACCGCAGAGTACCTGCTGCGGCTGTACGCTGCTCCGAACCGCTGCAAGTTTATGCGCAGCGTCATGAGCATCATCGATGTGGTGGCCATCATGCCGTACTACATCGGCCTGGGCATCAAGGACAACGACGACGTGTCCGGAGCCTTCGTCACCCTGCGGGTGTTCCGAGTGTTCCGCATCTTCAAATTTTCGCGTCACTCGCAGGGACTGCGCATCCTGGGTTACACGCTCAAGAGCTGCGCCTCAGAGCTGGGCTTCCTAGTCTTCTCGCTCGCCATGGCCATCATCATTTTCGCCACGGTCATGTTTTACGCCGAGAAGAACGTCAAGAGCACCACCTTCACCAGCATACCGGCCGCCTTCTGGTACACCATCGTCACCATGACGACCTTAGGGTGAGTCCGCCTCGCTCCTATTCCTCGCCTCATTCTTTTTCCGAATTGGAGGGAAAAAACGGATACCCCCCGTGTCTTCGCCGCGTAGTCGGGTAGCCGGGTAGCGGTAGTCCTTGCAGGTCGACCATGTTTCTTCCCGTCGATGTGCAAAGTGCCTCCGGCAAGTGGGCTACACCTAGAGCACCAGTGCGCTGCAAGCGGCACGCTTTACAGGATTACCGACCGTTGCTCGTCTTCGTCCGGCGGGCAAGTGTGTTCCCGAGTGGAAGACGTCGGCTCGCCGTATCGGATGCAACGCGGCAGTGACATTGAAAAGCGGGATTTTCCCCTCGTTCCCCCGGCCCCGGGAGCGCCGGCCCGGTTACCTGTCGCTGCGGCTATTATTAGACGCGGCTCGTCACTCTGCGCGGATTTTGAGGGCGAAGTCGTTCTTTGTGCTCTTTCGGCGACGGCCCGTGTGTCACGAGGGATCGTAGAAGCACTGCCGATCAATGCTTCGCCGTCTTTCTTTTTTTGCTACGGTAGCTAAGAAAAAAATATTGACGTTCGGGACCCATTTTGATCGAACGGACTCGCAGTTAGGCTTAGCGCGTACACGGTGCGAACTCATCTACCGAGCTAGCGTTCGTAGCGGAAACGACGCATTACGAGGTTGCACGTTGTCTACAGTATACGAGGTTGATTTTACGAGAATGTGCTTTACGAACTGTTATGGCGGCTGAGTGTTTTATTTTGTTCCTCCCCTTGGCAATGGATAGCTGCGCGGAAGGTACTGGGGCTCAAAATTTTGCTTAGTTCTTTGTATGGCGTAAGAAATTTAAATAACGATATTGCTTTACGATGCTGGATGCCCGCGAAGTTTAATCTGCTTCTAGGTTTCAACGTCGAAAATGCTACAACCATCATGTGGCTGTAATATCAACAGGCTATAGCTTTATGTTTATATACTTTAGATATTTTGCAAGGTTTGCGTGGGAAAAAATAGTCGTCTATTAAAAAGGGAAAAACAATACTCATGTCACACATGCATATACGTTAAGTTAATATTCTAAAAATGCGTTTATATTTTCGATTGTGGCCAGATCATTGTCTCTCATACACTTGCTGCAAAGGATGCATTTATTCTGCTTCAATTTTTTCAGATTTGTTTTTATATATTTGAAGAAATTGCAGTGCTGTACTGCATTTCGTATTGCACTACTTGAACTGTTGTAAGGTTGGTAGTGCAATTACGCTGTATTCATGAGTAACTTAGATAGAGATATTATCAAACGATACTTTATCGTCAAATTTATTTGCCGAAGTAATCAATAAACATTTGGAAGATAAAACGATTGAAGAAGGTACCGGCTGCCTATTCATGGGCTCAGCATTGTAATTTAAAATGCCTTAGGAGTGGTGCTTTTAAATGTTTGCTATACTTTGTGGCCTACCATGCTTGAAGTGATCAAACACGTGATACCTTCTGAGTTTTTTACATGGTTCCGTAATATTTTAGTTTTTACTTCAATTTAAGTGTGAAATTTGATCCATAACTTTTTGACAGTTTAGGTTGACGGCAAGTCATCGCAACATTAAAAATGAGGACTTCAACAGACACAAAAAACAGCATTTATTGAATGCACAATAATTATTGGAACTTTGTTCAATCGTTATTGTGCTAAGCACTCACTCTCTATGCATATATTTCCTTCTTAACCTCCGTACCATTTTGTGTGACTGATGTGCAAAAGTCAAACTTCTGCATTAATATATAGTTACTTTAGAGTGCTGGGATTACCATGAGCTTAACCGTTTTCCTTTTTTTCGCAGGACACTATTTGATTTACTGCAAATTTAATTAACGCATCTAATATTTATTACATTTCCTTGCTTTCGCAGTTTCCTTTGTTATATAAAAAAAATGTTTGTAGAAATTTGAATAATATACACCCTTTATATTTTTAGTTTTGTTTTCAGATTGAGGTTTTTAGTTGATTACGCAAGTGAGCCAACGTTTTTTTTTGTTTTTTTTTTGCGATTTTGCGGGGATTGGAGCACGGAAAACTATTTAAGCCGAAAGCTTTTAAGGGGAACAACATAGCGAGTGAAAGCCATTTGTACGTTTAGAGAAGCAGCGTGGGTGTTAAAAAAAAGACAAAAAAAGACACACACTCCAAACACACAAAGGTGTTTAAAATAAAACGAACAAGATAATCTCATGGACGACACACATTTTTCGTGTCAGAAGAATCATTTGCTTCCGGCGTTACCCTGTTTAAGCACGGAGCAAACATGAAACATGTCATGTGCTTAAGTTGCTTCAACACGTTCTAAGCTTTGTAATAAGCGTATGTTTCCGCAATCACACGAGTTGACTGGGCGGGATATTGGATGTTATGGAGACAAACGGTCGCATCTCAGTTTTCTACGTCTAACTTACGCTTTGATAAAAAAAAATAATATACTGTGGAGGACAAACATGGCATTGTTTTAGCGCTACGTATGAACACTGCCCGGTGTGCTGAAAGTGGCTTGAACGGCACATTCGGATGACGTTTTTAATCTTAAAGTTAATAACTGTGGGCGATAACCCACTAGTACTCCTGAGTCGCCACAACACGTGGTCTAAACAATCACGTGGGTATAGTCGACGTCGGTAGCGAAAGGGTGAAGCGCAAAATGCTAACGAAAATCTGTAATTTGATTTAAGAAACCATGTATTATAACGTACCATTGGTTGCCACTATGACGCTTACTGTAGGTGCTTTTCAAAAATAAAATTCGGTCGACGACTTTTTCCTGAAAACAAGCTAATGCACAAATTCGTATTATTCAAACAAGGACTAGCGTGTTTATATAAATACTTTCTTTTCGCGCACGGCATCGACGTATACTTTGCATTGTACTTTGCTTCATGCGAAAAATAGACTTGTTTATAAAATATCGTTCGCGTAAAAAGAAAGAGGCAAAACTGAAAGTATACGCCAAACTTGCCGTTGCAGACGATGGCGCCATAATGCTCACAAATTGAATTGCGCTTCCTTTTTTATTTTCTCAACCTTAAAAAGGGCGACCTGACATGGCCATGGAAACAATATCGGATAGGTTTCTGCCCGCAGTAACGGTCAGTGGCATCGGATTATTTTTAGGCAGCAGGCGGGCGCTCGAGAAGCAAAGTCGTTAGCCTCGAAGCTGGCTTTCGCGATAAAAGTACTCCATCAGTCTGTTTGCTTTGAGAAGCGTAAACCGTTTTGACATCGCCGTATTTTGACAAGTCTAACGGGCGGACGCGAACCAGCAGCGTACCAGCCCTGTGTTTTAGAGTCCTTTTTCCGTCCGAGCGCCTGCCATCTGTAGTTTCTTACGGGCAATGCCCCAGTACCGTTCTAGACTGGCATTTGCGAGAGAACATCGAATTTCTTGCGTGGAAAGTTTTTTTTATATTAGGAAGTCGGTTCGGTCTTAAAATGGCGTTCTCATACTCCCCCCTGGAGTCTATATCAGGTTAGTTGCCGTACTAAACTGTTAACCTGTGGTCTTCAAAAGCCGGGGTCGCGCTGCTCATAGATCATGCAAAAGACAGTCTGCAAACACGAGTCAACGCAATATCCGTGGTTCGAGCGCCGCGTGGCAAGTATATCCTTGAAATCATTGCCACGAGGCATTCGAAGCACGGATCTCGCGGTGACTCGCATTCGGATTTGTTTGCAGTATGCCTTTTGTATGATGTATAAGCAGCGTGACCCCGGCTTAACGTGCATCATGCCGCGTTCCCCGTTCATATCAATACCGGAATGAGTAAGCACTCGTAACCTTCGAGATTGCAGCTCGAGATTTGACCCGACCAGCTACCGACGAATCCTTGAAGTGAGTTGTCAATTTTGTTGCCATTCAGCCGCGTCCTCCGTTCAGCTGATTGGATGTCCGGTGGGCTTTGTCGTTAGGGACTTTTAGCAAACCGTTACCATGTTCCGTGTACCGCGCTAGCGGAGCCTTTGAAGCGTGCTTTTCAGCGCGCGCCCGCAGTCACGGTATCACCCAGCCGCGTGCGCTTAAAAGTCTGCTTCAAAGGCTCTGGTAGTGTGGTACGAGGAACACGGTAACGGTTTGCTAAAAGTTTCTAAAATCCCCAAAAGTCACGTTCACAGCGCTAATATATCGTACAAAATGAAGTCTGCGGACATTGTTTGAGGCATGTTTCTTCTTTATACGACGGTCCTGATACACCAGTCTTACAAAAAAAAAAGTATGCAAACGGATTCGAATGCAAGTCATCACAAAATCCATGCTTCAATGCCGCACGGCAACGAGTCCTAGGAGAAACTTGACACGCGGCCTTCGAACCTCGGATATCGCAATGACTGATGTATGCAGACTGTCTTTTCTATGTTGTATAAGCAGTGTGTACCCTGCTTAACAGTTAAAGAGTGAGCCGCTTCGCGGCGCTGTTAGCACTAACTATTGATCGCCGGTGTTTCTAATTTTTTTTATTAGCCTAGAAAGGGTGCCAAGAAATTTTCTAGCGAAAGTGAAAGCTCCATAGCGGGCCACTAAACTTAGCGGTATTATTTGGTGCCCAGAAAAAAAATTATTTTGATGTAAAATCCGAAAAAAACAAAAGAACGCCTCCGATGTCGGGTTCGTGCTAACAATTTCGCGCAGTGTACGCCATACTTCCATAGTAGTACATAGTAAAAAGAAAAAAAAGAGAAACGTGATGTCAAGAATTACTGCACTGTTTTCTTTCTCGCTTTCCTAACTACACACCGTCCAGCTGCTCTCATGCAAATGCTGCTCTAACCGTTGTGTAACGTGGTTTGACGCCCCGTTGCTCTTAAAGATGCTGCCCGAGAATGTATCGGTGTGATCCTTGTGAACTGCAAGCCTGAAAATTTTGTTTAGCACCCGTGATATATCGTGGCCTTTAACTCTTTCTACGATAAATTATGTAAGCTAAATTCAAACAAGTAAATTTAAACAAAGAAAAAAAAAAGACAAATTTATGTTACGAGGTCGCCGACTTCCGTCAGGGTATGAAAAAAGCACTGTTTGTTGTGCTTTTAGTTTTTCCGGTTTAAACATGTTCACACGTAGGAGCATTTCTAGGTTTTACCGTCACCATCTAGAACTTGTAGAAGCATACATGTCATTGTTGTTTATTGCTGAAAAAAAAACAAAAAAACATATTCATTTCCGCTAGTTTTGTAACGCAGCCAAAAGAAGAAACTAAAAAAGACAAGGTAAAATAAAAATAAAGACAATGATATTCCCATTGATTTGAAACTTACATACACATCTACTGGCAACCATTGCAAATACGACCTTTTATGTAATGGACATTACGCAGTCAACGTTGCGTCAGGTAAACACTTTTCCCTGACTCCCACAAGTTTTTTGCCGACCCTATGAACTCCAGTGTACAATCCCTGTAGGTACTTGTGGTTGGGTTTGTCGCGTTTGCTATCGCCGTACTAAACTCCTCCAACACTCCTTTTTTTTTTTTTTTCGTGTTACACCCCAAGAATTTACCGCGGAGATGCACCTTGTCCTGAAAGGCACAGTACACACACAATAATACCGCACAGATAACGCGCATGTTAATAGAAACGTCGAAACCATTTTGTATTTCATTCTGCCTTTCGCAATAAGGAGAAGAAAAAAACGACGGATTACCCACGCACGCCACTTTGTTCGTGGAACAAGGTAGACGGGTGCTACTAAATAATGCAAAGCCCCTTCACATACCGGTACGACGTTTACAGTTTCAGTTGGAGGAGACTTCTGGGAGGCTTCTAACGAATAAAAAAAAATAGCTTCCTCGCTAGAATCTTTTTTTTTTTTGTTTTGTTTTTTGGGGGGCTGGAGCGAGGAACATGACACCACCGCGGAAGATGCGCGTTCGTTGTAAGGACGTCGGCCACTACCATCGGTCCTCTCGGTTTACTCCGCCAGCGCGGTTTGTTTTCGTCAGCTCGTCTTCGTTTTCCCTCTTCTGTTGCTTTTTTAACGCTCAGTTTATTCATCGCTCAACACTGTGTTGTATTCTCGTTTTTTGTTTCTTTTTGTTTTTATTTTCTCGTCTGTGGCAATTAGCGAAGTCTTCTCTCCTCCACCGCATGACCGAGGCGCAACGTTGCGCCAGTAGCGCCAATTTTTCTTCTCTTGATTTTTTTTGTTACCACCCGTTATGACGACCTATTTCAGCTTTTGTTTTGTTTCTTTCGGTTCGCGGTATATTTTCTTTGTGGTGCAGACGGTGTTGGGAATGGTTGAGCATTGACCTTTCGTCAAAGAAACCTTATACTACCCCCCTTCCCCTTTTCTTTCACGGTTTCTTTCTCTGCCTAGTTCTTTCACCCTATTTTTTTTTCTATTCACTCCTCTCTTTTCTCTTTTTTTTTGGGAGAGAGCGAAAGGTAGAGAGAGAAGGGTGAAGCATAATTCTTTCGCGTTTTCTCTGCGACTCCGCGGTTCTCATTTTTTTATTTTTACTTTCAGGTCGTCTCCTTCGCTGACTGTTTTCGGCCACCCTCATTAGTGCTGGCCGTTAATTAGAGCGTCATTCCGTGTATCTTCTTTTCTTTTTATATATTTTATATTTCAGTTTGCATCGTCAGTGAGCCCCTCATTGTTTTTTCTGTGGACAGAGTGAATGTAAAAAAAAAAAAGAAGCGATCAAAATAAAAATAACTAAAAGGTAAACGTTTTGCTCCAGGCGAAACTTTTTGGCTTGATCGCATTTGTGGTCAGGTTTAGAGGCAATTTTTTTTTTCTTTGCCATACGTAATCCAATTTTTGTGATAACTAGGTGCTATATATACAACGGTAGCGTGTGATATTAAAGAGAGAAAGTGAGTGCACCTACGCTTGAAGATATATTAAAAGTCGTTGCGTTGCATGTTTGTTTATACAGCCGGAAGTTACTTAGCCCCAGATAGGTGTCTCTGCTGTAGATGAGCAATATAGCCAGTGCAATACCACCGCTAGCTTAGGGTCTTTAATGTGCATCGCTCACTGGTGATACACGACCGCATGCCGGTACGATGCTCGTCCAGATCGAAACGGGCAGGGGTGGGGATTGAACCCAGGATCCCTGAGAGCACGTGGAGCGAAAGCTCGCGCTGCAGAGCCTAGGGATTCTGGGTTCTGCAGCGCGAGCTTTCGCTCCACGTGCTCCGAGCCGCGCTCGGTCGACCACCGATGCCCCCTTAATGATATATTTGTTTTGTTAGTTAAACAAAAGTAAGGCTGTATCCTAATCTAGAGAACGAATTCACCGAACGGTAGTCAGACGTATTTTCAGTTCTTGCAGTTGCGCAATTACTTCGTTATTGATCGTTCTTTGGCAGCGTGGGAGATACGACCGGGGATGTTGAGCTCACGCGCCCGGCAAAAGTACGAGACTTGACACACTTAAATGTGAGTATGTGACAAGGAAGCCCACCTTATTGTTATTATTTTTTTTAGTTGTCACGCTTTTATAGGCTCCTAAAGTCACTGAAAACACGAGAACGGCATGGCGTTCTTTCGAACGCCCCGCCTTCCGCCGTGCTTTGGACGGGAGCGCGCGCTCGACGTGCACAAGACGCCAAAGCGTTGTCGAAGGTAGGAAGCATCGTCCCTGTTTCTAATGCCCGAGTCCCACTAGAGCAAAAAACACTAACGGCCGAGACCGACAAGTTTCGAACTTACATTCCGCGGCGCACAAGAACACACACATCTCAAAAGTTAACTCACACAAAGAAAGAACACTAACACTGCGCTGATGCACAGCGCAGTGTGAATATTTTTTAATAATAATAACAAGTTTATTCACAAAGAAAGCATACATACAATTTACTCAGTCTCACAAAGGCACTTGCGTGCTTTTGCGTGAGTACGTACAGTCCCTCATAGGATGAATTTAGCGAGTCGGAAGTATGCAAAACTAAATTGATACACTGATTGGAGTCCTATTTATGCGGAACTCAACATAAGTAAAAGAAAACAAATGGTACATCGCCTTAACAGTATACAAGCACAAACCTTTAGGCCAGTAAGCATAAAACAAAATTACCTATTTTTATACAATATTAATAATAATTTACATGAACTTTGTAATACCACAAATGGCATAGAATAATAAACTCTAGTTTTTAAAATCATGGCAATACAAACAGTCGCAAATAGAACAACAGTGAATGCAGGCGTGCAAAAAGAATGCGGCAATACATTGGGGACGTAAAAAAAAAGCATGGGTCTGGGAGTTCTCTATTCTTCTCCTGGCGTACTATACCATTTACACATTTCTTTTTTTCACCTCTGCTAAGGATTGCAGACTAAGTAAACTATCGGGAAGATTATTAAAATATGTTTGTACATAATACTTCCTCAACCTTTTCCCATAATTAGTGTATATTCTTGGTATGTGAAATCTTTCTGTGTGCCTTAGTTGTTTTTCTTTAGCGGAGGGTTTTTTGAAATCGTGCGTGAAATAATATTTTGTGAGGACCATGAATTTATGCAGGTCATCCACTGTTAACAATTGGAGTTCTGACAGCTGTTCTTGAAACGAAAGACTTTCTAAGTGTGTACCATGCGTCATGTTTTGTTTCATTTTTTTCAATTAGGTTATTTATTTTTTGTAGTTCGTATTTCGGTGAAAGTGCATATATGTGGATACCATATCTTAATTTTGATTCACCTAATATCTGGCAAATCAATCGCCTTAGATTGATACTTGCAGAACTTTGGAGTTTATAGAGGTATGAAGAAATTATTCGCAGGTGTTTAAGTAGGTAGTCAATATGATGATTCCAAGATAAATACTCGTCAAAGTGTACACAAAGGTACCTAGTTTCACTGGCGTAAGTTAGTGGTGAGCAAGAGCATTGTCTACATTCCCATGAATGCAAAAATATGGGTTGATTAAGGTTAATGCGTTTCCGGTGGGTTCGAAAGCACACGAGGTTCGATTTATCATTGTTCACAAAAATATAGTTTTTTCGAAAACCAACCAATGTTCTTTATTCTGTGTGAGTAAACTTTTGAAGTGTGTTTGCCTGTTCTTGTACGTTACGAAGTGTAAGCATGAACCACCAGCTCGTCCAAGCTGAAGTGTTGACCGAGTTTCGAACACGTGCAACGTGCTTGCGACGGTACCTTTGGTCAGGCTTGCAGCCTCTCGGTGGTCGTGAAGTAAGCAGGAGTGACCGCGGACCCGCCAAATATACCTTCACGTGCATGCTGCACGTGTTCGAGGCTTTTCGGTGTTCGTCGTTTGTGTTTGTCGCTCTAGTGGGGCTCGGGCATCATCATTACCAAAGTAAGGCGCTAGTTTCCCTTATTCAAGTGCGACACGCTACGCATGGATTCCAACCCCGTGCATTCGATGTAGATGTCAGTCGTTAAGGTAGAAAAATAGCTGCAAATACAGTTAGAGAGGGAAAGAGAAAGATAGAAGCGATGGTTGATCTGACTAGAAATATTAAAAGCCTCCCTTCTATATTTTCTAGCGTTAGATAACGGTTCCTTAAAATGGGAGCGTTACGAATCCCCAAAAGTTTGCCGAGGAGCTTGGTTTAAGCGGGTTACGTACAATATTCAACCGAGAATAATAGTTCTGGCTTGAAATAGTAAAAACTACCTACGTGCAGCCTGACGAGCCTTCGCCCATTTTACAATAACAAAAAGGAAACATGCCAAAAGTGACAAAAACAGATCTACGTCTCAGAAACAGCTCCAAAATCGAAGGGTAATGTTGCTTGTTTCCACCCGTGCAGCTTCGCAACCTATCCTAGAGACATTGTCTCTGCCCCGCTATATAATCCCCTTCATTCTAGCCTACACTATACCCAGGTGTCCGCAAACCTGTCGAAAATTAAAGTTTAAATCGCAACTTATTAAAAAAAATCTGGTTTATTCCTTAGTTTTATGCTAAGGCGTGCCAAATATACCTATTGTGGGTATGAAACGCAAACCCATCAGACTAAAGGCCTGTTCACACAGTAGCGTTTGCTTACGTTACATTATGCTACGGGAGCTTTGCGTCTGCCCACGTCGAGAGTCACTGCAACTTGCATGCTTCGCATAAACGTAGCAACCAAGTTAAGGAGTCGCTTTGCACGCGACACACGGAGCAGTGATGTCCGGGCGATTTATAACGCAACGCAAGAAAACGTTAGGAAACTTGCCCCTGTGAGCGGGCCTTTAGAAAAAGAAAAACTATAAAATTTGTTTAAAGCGCTAAAATAAAATTATATTACTATAACTCGTGGTCCGTTGAATACGCGATTCATTCGTATGCCCCTTTTATGCAGTCAAAGAGTTCGCTGCTCTTTTCGCTCGATTACCTCACCCTCGAAAGGAACCCTGGCCACATTGTTCGTGTCATATTAGCTCTTGGGAAACCCGTTTGTCCCGACGTAGTGTCGCTTTGATTAGCGGCATTATTAATTTATGTGAGGGCGTTGAACCACAGATGAGGCGTGACAAAGTGATCGCCGTGAGATCTCACGAGCTCTCGCTACTATGTCCTTGCGAAATTGACCGTGAAAGAGCTTCGTTCGACAGTCGGCGTCTCTTTCTTGTTTTTGTTTAAAAAAAGTGACGACGAATCTTTCTTAAGAAGTCGTGACGAAATTTAATTCATGTCAAGAGTTTAAAAAAAAGATAAAGACATTAAAATCTAGCGGGGTCCGACCTTATGACAGATAAGTGGTGCTCAGTATTTTAACCTTTTTCGAGAAACAGTGCGGGGGCATTGGCTTTTTGCTTTGATTTGAGAGCGATGTCAAACAAAATAAATTGAATACCCTCGGGATTCTACATCAGAAAATCACCCACACTCTAAAAAAAGTCTGTGCGTCTACTTTCACGCACATCACTCGGAGGGCCAATCGCCGCAAGTTACGGAGGCAGCTCAGCGAATGACGTTGCCGAAACATATGTTTAGACCAAAAAACGCAGTCTGAGGTGTGACATGAAGCAATGCAAAACGTCACGCTTACATTGCTTAATGTCACAACTCAGGCTGCGTTTTTTGGTATAAAACATATGTTTCGGCATTTTCATTTGCTGAGCTGCCTCCGTAAGTTGCGGTGATTGGCTTTCCGAGTGTTGTGCGGGAAAGCGGACTCATGGGCTTTTTTTTAGAGTAGACTGCGCCGCTCGACCCAGCGATTTCCCGCTAAAGAATGGCTTCATTTCTTCCCGATTTTATTAAGAACGGTAAAATAGATCACAAAGTTAAAAAGAAAACAACTAACTCTCATCAGTCTGACTTGTTTGAAAATACTCTGGGTGAAAACACCGTCGATTTTTACCAAACATTCTGCAGTGTTTACACGCAGGTTGGCGGTTGTTCAGGACATTCGGGAAAAACGGGAGCGGGAGTCAGTCTTTTTTTTTTTTTGTGGACGTTTCCTTTGCTTCAGATTTTCACGAAGGAGTCTGTGATCAAGCCAGCAAGCTGTATTTGCCTGCCCGTAAGATGTGAATTCCTAACAAGCGCTTTAAAACGGCGGTCACACTGCTAATAGAGAGTTTTAGAGAACCGTTTTTGTACATCCGATACGGTACGATGGTCCCTCCGGTACGAACTGCGCATGCGCGAGCCTTCTGGGGTAGCGCATGCGCAGTGCGTACCGGAGTGCCAATCGCACCGTATCAGATGTGCAAAAACCGTTCCCTAAAACTTCCTAATACATTGTACAGAATGCAATTTGCTGACAGTGTCTGAGGTATGTTTCTTCGACGTAAAACAATCCTGTAAACATTGGTTGTACACAAACTGTGTGCAGACATGTTCGTCCTTTGAATACACATGAGACGTGTCCGCAGATACGTCTGCCATTATGTCTTCAGCCTACACCGTGTCTCTTTGTATGACGTATGGGCAGTGTGACAAAGCGGCTTTAGGTGCAATCCCACAATGCCTGCCGTTTTGCTTCTTTTTTGACGATTTATAACTTTTTTTCTCTGAATTTTACAGAAATAAAGCTAATGGTACATTAAAGAAGTGGTTTTTAACTATACTTTAATGTCTCGATATTATGTTTATTCTTAGTTGTTAGTTTATAATTTATGTTTTCATAAACCGTAGTTTTTGATATTTAAAAAAAATGTTTTCTCGATTTATAACGTCCCAAATATACGGGATTACTTGCGTGAATAACCTGTTGGATATAGTTAACTAAAATCAAAAATGATCAGTGAAATGTACAAAAAATGTAAATTTGTAAACAAAAATAAATTTTAAAATGGCGTTATTTTTTCGCGCTAAAAAAACGAAATCGCGTCAACCAACGAAAATAACGCGACATTAAATTATGAAGCATCTTTTGATATTGCATTTTCCAAAAAATTCATATCGATTGATTACACTTGAAGTTGAGTATTCAATCACAAACTTTCCCATTCTGTTACGCCAAGTTCCACTTTCTTAATATCAAATGCAGATGACGACGCGTGTTCAAGAATAGCTTGATTTGCATTTGTCGTCGTGTGCCACTTGGAACACCACGTGAGAAACAGAAATGGCACCAGACATATGATTGTCAGATGCCTGGATGCCCGCACTGAGCGATCCAGAGATGTAAAAAACAACGAGCGCGACGCTGCGAGTGGACCGCAACTGCTTTTTGCGCGCGTTTCACTGTGCATCAATGTGCCCAAAGGAAAGTGAAGCCGTGAAAGGGATTCCGGCGGTTGCAATTTCACCATGCTTGCAAATTCAATTTTTTTAGGAACTGCATAACTTATTTTCGCGATTACACTACGGCCCGTCGGAATGGTGCGACTATATTTTGTTTTATAGCCGTTTCAATGAACCAAAAATAATGGTAAAATAAGAAAAAAAAAATTCTCGATGGCTCTGAGGCAAAGCCCCGGCCTACGGGTCCCCATTTGGCGGGTTTTAATCCCGTCCGAGGTGCCCGCAATCTAACGGAGGTATTTTACTGAGAAGACGCCCTGCAATCGAGGTTTCGCTTGCACGATACGCTTTCGATTTTGTTTTTATGGTTATAATTTTATTGCGAACATTTTTCTTTCTATGTTCTCACAGAACAAATTCACCACCTGTTCTCTATATCGCAATTACGCGCCTTTATTTAGTTTCATAGCCGCCTCAAAGACAACGAGGTAAAGCGTTGGCCAACAGATCCCCAGTTTGTTCTACGGATCCCCAGACTTTCAGTGATTATACTTAGTAATTAAACGTCTCCTCTCACCCTTGAGGCGGTTACAGTCTACGGTGGCAGAAACTGTTAACATTCGTTTGCTGTACTGACGGCTAGCGCCTGGTCACCTCTGTCGGTAGAGCGCTTCGTCAGTTTTGGAGGGGTCCGGGGTTGGTTCCTGGACGTGGCGGATATTTTCAGCGGCAACAAGTCGCCTAAAAGAGAACCTGTCGTGGTCGAAAGAGAAGCAGCAAGCTCGTGTAAGACACAACGATTATACTGGCCAATGCAATATCTACCTTAGATTCATAACTCAGTCTGTCTCTGTGACTGTCTATCTGTTCCTCTTGCCTTCTATCTCTCTCTCTTTCTATCTTTATCTCTCTGCCGGTCTGTGTGATTTTGTGCGAACGCATACTTCTTGTGTTTGTTTCCCTCCTTCGCATTTTAATTTGCTTGCATCGGATGCAAGAGAACTGAGCGAATAAAGTGGTAAGAAGAAACAAAGCTCATTTCAGATTTGCTCAGAACACTGTGTATTGCTCGTGTTCAGCCTGATATATATTTTCCTTGTTTGGTTAATATTTTAATTAAATACGAAATAAATACACATGAAAAACATTACGTCACAAACAAACGTTATATAAAAATATATTTTTCCAAATTCATTTTAGATAAAGTATGATTTAAATTATCTCAGTAAAGCTAGGGTACTCCAAATCACGATTTAAATTCTGATTCAAACCACGATTGAAGCCATTTTGATCTCTTCTCTGCCATGCTTTGCACGACCCAGTCCGCCAATTCAAAGATAAAGTTTAACAGCAAGTTAGTAAAACGACGAGTTTGGGGTGCTGGGCAGTTTCGAACGCACGCTGATTCGTCGGTTTCGCTCACTCGATGAACCAACAACGCAGAATCAAACTCGTGCATCGTGCGTTTAATGATATATTTTTCCAAATTCATTTTAGATAAAGTATGATTTAAATGATCTCAGTAAAGCTAGGGTACTCCAAATCACGATTTAAATTCTGATTCAAACCACGATTGAAGCCATTTTGATCTCTTCTCTGCCATGCTTTGCACGACCCAGTCCGCCAATTCAAAGATAAAGTTTAACAGCAAGTTAGTAAAACGACGAGTTTGGGGTGCTGGGCAGTTTCGAACGCACGCTGATTCGTCGGTTTCGCTCACTCGATGAACCAACAACGCAGAATCAAACTCGTGCATCGTGCGTTTAATGATATATTTTTCCAAATTCATTTTAGATAAAGTATGATTTAAATTATCTCAGTAAAGCTAGGGTACTCCAAATCACGATTTAAATTCTGATTCAAACCACGATTGAAGCCATTTTGATCTCTTCTCTGCCATGCTTTGCACGACCCAGTCCGCCAATTCAAAGATAAAGTTTAACAGCAAGTTAGTAAAACGACGAGTTTGGGGTGCTGGGCAGTTTCGAACGCACGCTGATTCGTCGGTTTCGCTCACTCGATGAACCAACAACGCAGAATCAAACTCGTGCATCGTGCGTTTAATGATATATTTTTCCAAATTCATTTTAGATAAAGTATGATTTAAATGATCTCAGTAAAGCTAGGGTACTCCAAATCACGATTTAAATTCTGATTCAAACCACGATTGAAGCCATTTTGATCTCTTCTCTGCCATGCTTTGCACGACCCAGTCCGCCAATTCAAAGATAAAGTTTAACAGCAAGTTAGTAAAACGACGAGTTTGGGGTGCTGGGCAGTTTCGAACGCACGCTGATTCGTCGGTTTCGCTCACTCGATGAACCAACAACGCAGAATCAAACTCGTGCATCGTGCGTTTAATGATATATTTTTCCAAATTCATTTTAGATAAAGTATGATTTAAATGATCTCAGTAAAGCTAGGGTACTCCAAATCACGATTTAAATTCTGATTCAAACCACGATTGAAGCCATTTTGATCTCTTCTCTGCCATGCTTTGCACGACCCAGTACGCCAATTCAAAGATAAAGTTTAACAGCAAGTTAGTAAAACGACGAGTTTGGGGTGCTGGGCAGTTTCGAACGCACGCTGATTCGTCGGTTTCGCTCACTCGATGAACCAACAACGCAGAATCAAACTCGTGCATCGTGCGTTTAATGATATATTTTTCCAAATTCATTTTAGATAAAGTATGATTTAAATGATCTCAGTAAAGCTAGGGTACTCCAAATCACGATTTAAATTCTGATTCAAACCACGATTGAAGCCATTTTGATCTCTTCTCTGCCATGCTTTGCACGACCCAGTCCGCCAATTCAAAGATAAAGTTTAACAGCAAGTTAGTAAAACGACGAGTTTGGGGTGCTGGGCAGTTTCGAACGCACGCTGATTCGTCGGTTTCGCTCACTCGATGAACCAACAACGCAGAATCAAACTCGTGCATCGTGCGTTTAATGATATATTTTTCCAAATTCATTTTAGATAAAGTATGATTTAAATGATCTCAGTAAAGCTAGGGTACTCCAAATCACGATTTAAATTCTGATTCAAACCACGATTGAAGCCATTTTGATCTCTTCTCTGTCATGCTTTGCACGACCCAGTACGCCAATTCAAAGATAAAGTTTAACAGCAAGTTAGTAAAAACGACGAGTTTGGGGTGCTGGGCAGTTTCGAACGCACGCTGATTCGTCGGTTTCGCTCACTCGATGAACCAACAACGCAGAATCAAACTCGTGCATCGTGCGTTTAATGATATATTTTTCCAAATTCATTTTAGATAAAGTATGATTTAAATGATCTCAGTAAAGCTAGGGTACTCCAAATCACGATTTAAATTCTGATTCAAACCACGATTGAAGCCATTTTGATCTCTTCTCTGCCATGCTTTGCACGACCCAGTCCGCCAATTCAAAGATAAAGTTTAACAGCAAGTTAGTAAAACGACGAGTTTGGGGTGCTGGGCAGTTTCGAACGCACGCTGATTCGTCGGTTTCGCTCACTCGATGAACCAACAACGCAGAATCAAACTCGTGCATCGTGCGTTTAATGATATATTTTTCCAAATTCATTTTAGATAAAGTATGATTTAAATGATCTCAGTAAAGCTAGGGTACTCCAAATCACGATTTAAATTCTGATTCAAACCACGATTGAAGCCATTTTGATCTCTTCTCTGTCATGCTTTGCACGACCCAGTACGCCAATTCAAAGATAAAGTTTAACAGCAAGTTAGTAAAAACGACGAGTTTGGGGTGCTGGGCAGTTTCGAACGCACGCTGATTCGTCGGTTTCGCTCACTCGATGAACCAACAACGCAGAATCAAACTCGTGCATCGTGCGTTTAATGATATATTTTTCCAAATTCATTTTAGATAAAGTATGATTTAAATGATCTCAGTAAAGCTAGGGTACTCCAAATCACGATTTAAATTCTGATTCAAACCACGATTGAAGCCATTTTGATCTCTTCTCTGTCATGCTTTGCACGACCCAGTACGCCAATTCAAAGATAAAGTTTAACAGCAAGTTAGTAAAAACGACGAGTTTGGGGTGCTGGGCAGTTTCGAACGCACGCTGATTCGTCGGTTTCGCTCACTCGATGAACCAACAACGCAGAATCAAACTCGTGCATCGTGCGTTTAATGATATATTTTTCCAAATTCATTTTAGATAAAGTATGATTTAAATGATCTCAGTAAAGCTAGGGTACTCCAAATCACGATTTAAATTCTGATTCAAACCACGATTGAAGCCATTTTGATCTCTTCTCTGTCATGCTTTGCACGACCCAGTACGCCAATTCAAAGATAAAGTTTAACAGCAAGTTAGTAAAAACGACGAGTTTGGGGTGCTGGGCAGTTTCGAACGCACGCTGATTCGTCGGTTTCGCTCACTCGATGAACCAACAACGCAGAATCAAACTCGTGCATCGTGCGTTTAATGATATATTTTTCCAAATTCATTTTAGATAAAGTATGATTTAAATGATCTCAGTAAAGCTAGGGTACTCCAAATCACGATTTAAATTCTGATTCAAACCACGATTGAAGCCATTTTGATCTCTTCTCTGTCATGCTTTGCACGACCCAGTACGCCAATTCAAAGATAAAGTTTAACAGCAAGTTAGTAAAACGACGAGTTTGGGGTGCTGGGCAGTTTCGAACGCACGCTGATTCGTCGGTTTCGCTCACTCGATGAACCAACAACGCAGAATCAAACTCGTGCATCGTGCGTTTAATGATATATTTTTCCAAATTCATTTTAGATAAAGTATGATTTAAATGATCTCAGTAAAGCTAGGGTACTCCAAATCACGATTTAAATTCTGATTCAAACCACGATTGAAGCCATTTTGATCTCTTCTCTGTCATGCTTTGCACGACCCAGTACGCCAATTCAAAGATAAAGTTTAACAGCAAGTTAGTAAAAACGACGAGTTTGGGGTGCTGGGCAGTTTCGAACGCACGCTGATTCGTCGGTTTCGCTCACTCGATGAACCAACAACGCAGAATCAAACTCGTGCATCGTGCGTTTAATGATATATTTTTCCAAATTCATTTTAGATAAAGTATGATTTAAATGATCTCAGTAAAGCTAGGGTACTCCAAATCACGATTTAAATTCTGATTCAAACCACGATTGAAGCCATTTTGATCTCTTCTCTGTCATGCTTTGCACGACCCAGTACGCCAATTCAAAGATAAAGTTTAACAGCAAGTTAGTAAAAACGACGAGTTTGGGGTGCTGGGCAGTTTCGAACGCACGCTGATTCGTCGGTTTCGCTCACTCGATGAACCAACAACGCAGAATCAAACTCGTGCATCGTGCGTTTAATGATATATTTTTCCAAATTCATTTTAGATAAAGTATGATTTAAATGATCTCAGTAAAGCTAGGGTACTCCAAATCACGATTTAAATTCTGATTCAAACCACGATTGAAGCCATTTTGATCTCTTCTCTGTCATGCTTTGCACGACCCAGTACGCCAATTCAAAGATAAAGTTTAACAGCAAGTTAGTAAAAACGACGAGTTTGGGGTGCTGGGCAGTTTCGAACGCACGCTGATTCGTCGGTTTCGCTCACTCGATGAACCAACAACGCAGAATCAAACTCGTGCATCGTGCGTTTAATGATATATTTTTCCAAATTCATTTTAGATAAAGTGTGATTTAAATGATCTCAGTAAAGCTAGGGTACTCCAAATCACGATTTAAATTCTGATTCAAACCACGATTGAAGCCATTTTGATCTCTTCTCTGCCATGCTTTGCACGACCCAGTCCGCCAATTCAAAGATAAAGTTTAACAGCAAGTTAGTAAAACGACGAGTTTGGGGTGCTGGGCAGTTTCGAACGCACGCTGATTCGTCGGTTTCGCTCACTCGATGAACCAACAACGCAGAATCAAACTCGTGCATCGTGCGTTTAATGATATATTTTTCCAAATTCATTTTAGATAAAGTATGATTTAAATGATCTCAGTAAAGCTAGGGTACTCCAAATCACGATTTAAATTCTGATTCAAACCACGATTGAAGCCATTTTGATCTCTTCTCTGCCATGCTTTGCACGACCCAGTCCGCCAATTCAAAGATAAAGTTTAACAGCAAGTTAGTAAAACGACGAGTTTGGGGTGCTGGGCAGTTTCGAACGCACGCTGATTCGTCGGTTTCGCTCACTCGATGAACCAACAACGCAGAATCAAACTCGTGCATCGTGCGTTTAATGATATATTTTTCCAAATTCATTTTAGATAAAGTATGATTTAAATGATCTCAGTAAAGCTAGGGTACTCCAAATCACGATTTAAATTCTGATTCAAACCACGATTGAAGCCATTTTGATCTCTTCTCTGTCATGCTTTGCACGACCCAGTCCGCCAATTCAAAGATAAAGTTTAACAGCAAGTTAGTAAAACGACGAGTTTGGGGTGCTGGGCAGTTTCGAACGCACGCTGATTCGTCGGTTTCGCTCACTCGATGAACCAACAACGCAGAATCAAACTCGTGCATCGTGCGTTTAATGATATATTTTTCCAAATTCATTTTAGATAAAGTATGATTTAAATGATCTCAGTAAAGCTAGGGTACTCCAAATCACGATTTAAATTCTGATTCAAACCACGATTGAAGCCATTTTGATCTCTTCTCTGTCATGCTTTGCACGACCCAGTACGCCAATTCAAAGATAAAGTTTAACAGCAAGTTAGTAAAACGACGAGTTTGGGGTGCTGGGCAGTTTCGAACGCACGCTGATTCGTCGGTTTCGCTCACTCGATGAACCAACAACGCAGAATCAAACTCGTGCATCGTGCGTTTAATGATATATTTTTCCAAATTCATTTTAGATAAAGTATGATTTAAATGATCTCAGTAAAGCTAGGGTACTCCAAATCACGATTTAAATTCTGATTCAAACCACGATTGAAGCCATTTTGATCTCTTCTCTGCCATGCTTTGCACGACCCAGTCCGCCAATTCAAAGATAAAGTTTAACAGCAAGTTAGTAAAACGACGAGTTTGGGGTGCTGGGCAGTTTCGAACGCACGCTGATTCGTCGGTTTCGCTCACTCGATGAACCAACAACGCAGAATCAAACTCGTGCATCGTGCGTTTAATGATATATTTTTCCAAATTCATTTTAGATAAAGTATGATTTAAATGATCTCAGTAAAGCTAGGGTACTCCAAATCACGATTTAAATTCTGATTCAAACCACGATTGAAGCCATTTTGATCTCTTCTCTGCCATGCTTTGCACGACCCAGTCCGCCAATTCAAAGATAAAGTTTAACAGCAAGTTAGTAAAACGACGAGTTTGGGGTGCTGGGCAGTTTCGAACGCACGCTGATTCGTCGGTTTCGCTCACTCGATGAACCAACAACGCAGAATCAAACTCGTGCATCGTGCGTTTAATGATATATTTTTCCAAATTCATTTTAGATAAAGTATGATTTAAATGATCTCAGTAAAGCTAGGGTACTCCAAATCACGATTTAAATTCTGATTCAAACCACGATTGAAGCCATTTTGATCTCTTCTCTGCCATGCTTTGCACGACCCAGTCCGCCAATTCAAAGATAAAGTTTAACAGCAAGTTAGTAAAACGACGAGTTTGGGGTGCTGGGCAGTTTCGAACGCACGCTGATTCGTCGGTTTCGCTCACTCGATGAACCAACAACGCAGAATCAAACTCGTGCATCGTGCGTTTAATGATATATTTTTCCAAATTCATTTTAGATAAAGTATGATTTAAATGATCTCAGTAAAGCTAGGGTACTCCAAATCACGATTTAAATTCTGATTCAAACCACGATTGAAGCCATTTTGATCTCTTCTCTGCCATGCTTTGCACGACCCAGTCCGCCAATTCAAAGATAAAGTTTAACAGCAAGTTAGTAAAACGACGAGTTTGGGGTGCTGGGCAGTTTCGAACGCACGCTGATTCGTCGGTTTCGCTCACTCGATGAACCAACAACGCAGAATCAAACTCGTGCATCGTGCGTTTAATGATATATTTTTCCAAATTCATTTTAGATAAAGTATGATTTAAATGATCTCAGTAAAGCTAGGGTACTCCAAATGACGATTTAAATTCTGATTCAAACCACGATTGAAGCCATTTTGATCTCTTCTCTGTCATGCTTTGCACGACCCAGTACGCCAATTCAAAGATAAAGTTTAACAGCAAGTTAGTAAAAACGACGAGTTTGGGGTGCTGGGCAGTTTCGAACGCACGCTGATTCGTCGGTTTCGCTCACTCGATGAACCAACAACGCAGAATCAAACTCGTGCATCGTGCGTTTAATGATATATTTTTCCAAATTCATTTTAGATAAAGTATGATTTAAATGATCTCAGTAAAGCTAGGGTACTCCAAATCACGATTTAAATTCTGATTCAAACCACGATTGAAGCCATTTTGATCTCTTCTCTGCCATGCTTTGCACGACCCAGTCCGCCAATTCAAAGATAAAGTTTAACAGCAAGTTAGTAAAACGACGAGTTTGGGGTGCTGGGCAGTTTCGAACGCACGCTGATTCGTCGGTTTCGCTCACTCGATGAACCAACAACGCAGAATCAAACTCGTGCATCGTGCGTTTAATGATATATTTTTCCAAATTCATTTTAGATAAAGTATGATTTAAATGATCTCAGTAAAGCTAGGGTACTCCAAATCACGATTTAAATTCTGATTCAAACCACGATTGAAGCCATTTTGATCTCTTCTCTGCCATGCTTTGCACGACCCAGTCCGCCAATTCAAAGATAAAGTTTAACAGCAAGTTAGTAAAACGACGAGTTTGGGGTGCTGGGCAGTTTCGAACGCACGCTGATTCGTCGGTTTCGCTCACTCGATGAACCAACAACGCAGAATCAAACTCGTGCATCGTGCGTTTAATGATATATTTTTCCAAATTCATTTTAGATAAAGTATGATTTAAATGATCTCAGTAAAGCTAGGGTACTCCAAATCACGATTTAAATTCTGATTCAAACCACGATTGAAGCCATTTTGATCTCTTCTCTGCCATGCTTTGCACGACCCAGTCCGCCAATTCAAAGATAAAGTTTAACAGCAAGTTAGTAAAACGACGAGTTTGGGGTGCTGGGCAGTTTCGAACGCACGCTGATTCGTCGGTTTCGCTCACTCGATGAACCAACAACGCAGAATCAAACTCGTGCATCGTGCGTTTAATGATATATTTTTCCAAATTCATTTTAGATAAAGTATGATTTAAATGATCTCAGTAAAGCTAGGGTACTCCAAATGACGATTTAAATTCTGATTCAAACCACGATTGAAGCCATTTTGATCTCTTCTCTGTCATGCTTTGCACGACCCAGTACGCCAATTCAAAGATAAAGTTTAACAGCAAGTTAGTAAAAACGACGAGTTTGGGGTGCTGGGCAGTTTCGAACGCACGCTGATTCGTCGGTTTCGCTCACTCGATGAACCAACAACGCAGAATCAAACTCGTGCATCGTGCGTTTAATGATATATTTTTCCAAATTCATTTTAGATAAAGTATGATTTAAATGATCTCAGTAAAGCTAGGGTACTCCAAATCACGATTTAAATTCTGATTCAAACCACGATTGAAGCCATTTTGATCTCTTCTCTGCCATGCTTTGCACGACCCAGTCCGCCAATTCAAAGATAAAGTTTAACAGCAAGTTAGTAAAACGACGAGTTTGGGGTGCTGGGCAGTTTCGAACGCACGCTGATTCGTCGGTTTCGCTCACTCGATGAACCAACAACGCAGAATCAAACTCGTGCATCGTGCGTTTAATGATATATTTTTCCAAATTCATTTTAGATAAAGTATGATTTAAATGATCTCAGTAAAGCTAGGGTACTCCAAATGACGATTTAAATTCTGATTCAAACCACGATTGAAGCCATTTTGATCTCTTCTCTGTCATGCTTTGCACGACCCAGTACGCCAATTCAAAGATAAAGTTTAACAGCAAGTTAGTAAAAACGACGAGTTTGGGGTGCTGGGCAGTTTCGAACGCACGCTGATTCGTCGGTTTCGCTCACTCGATGAACCAACAACGCAGAATCAAACTCGGGCATCGTGCGTTTCATGCACCGCGAGGACACCGATCCAGTTATTCGCAGTGAAGAGCGAACGAAAGTCAACAATAGTCATATTCATAGACTTTTTCATGTGTGATTGGTTAATCGCAAGGAACATCCGATCCTTCAACTACTTGATTTGGTTGCCACTGTTGCCGCGATGACATCGGTGTTTCGGTCGTGTAGTAGGAGCCCCTGCTAACCCTAGTCGCTCGCGCTTGTATCTCTTACCGCAGCACCCGTTGAGAAGAAAATATGAGGCCGATATGCTCAAATTCATACACAAACTACACAAATATTCACGATGCTGGTGATATTTCAATGTTTCACGAAAAAATTGCGAACCTTTGAGCACAGCAAAAGCTACAAGAGCGAGTTCCGTGCTTTGAACGCGTCTGTCGAGAGGTGACCATCAGTTCGTTGTACTATCGGAACCGCCTGAGTGAGTTCTCCTTAGTTCCGGTATCCTTCCAGCGAACCAGAAGAAGCCAGTTATTTAATCCAATCGTCTTAGCAAAAAAATAATACGTTGTCAACGAAACAAAACATCCCAGTGTCGACGAAACGCATGTCCATGAAATGTGTCAATGAGTCGTGTGTACATGAAAAATTGTCATCGAAGCGTGTTTCGACGAAGAGATATGGAGCCCTCTCGAGCACTCAGGTTTGCGCAGTGAAAGAGTGTTCCACAGCAGCATGCTCGCTCTTGTAGTTTCCACTTCGCTCGCACTTATGGTAAAACAGAGCTTGCCTTCTGCATTTGCGCATGTGCCAACCACTTTGCTCATGATCACACGCTTGTTTATTAATAATGATTTGGTTTACAGCTTACACGGAGATTCAGCTCAAATTAAAAAAAAAAAATGCCTACGCTACTGGCCACGTTAAGCACAATCAACACAGAATTTTCACATGTGGCCGCTCGCGTCGGTAAACGGTGTTGTCTGGGAAGAACAATGGCGACGATCAAGCTTGGCGAGAGTTCGCTGTCTGCGCGCACTTTGTGGCGAGCCCTTGACCGAAAAAATTGTCAGCCGTCAGCACGTGTTTTTTTTTTTTTTCAGCAACTAAGAGTTAGAATGCTTCCTCCCTTTTTCTGTTTACAAGCATTAACCACCGCTTGCGTCCCAAGCGACTGCAGGTCTCTCCGTATTTGCAAGCCTGTCGAGCTCGCTTATGGCACCAGTGCTAGAAAGCATAAATGCTAAGCGAACAACAAAGCTCGAGATTTAGCGAAAGGCTTCGACTGCACGATTTAACGTCTTGGAGGAGACAAGTTGGTGTAAAAGAATATCCGAAAAATTTAACAGATCTCGTGATTCTAGATTTTCTAGATTTTTTTCATCGACGTTTCAAGCAGCGGCGTCATGGCGGGCTTTGTTTATTATTTTTATGAACCGAAAGTTCGCTGGGACGTCAATAACTGAAGCACCACCTGGTAGCGTTTCTAAAGAAAGGGTCTATAGACCGTTTCACAAATTCAGTGCCATCTAGTGGTTCAAATATTAGTCTAAATCTTTGTATGCTATTGGACGTTAAACTCAAGTACCTATTCATCAATGGCAGGCGTATGAAAGTTACGGTTTTCTTTGTTGTATAGTATAATTATTTCTCGATTTGTTTAGCTTTCCATGGTGTGTGCCAAGGAGCTGTACAAGGCGCTTAGTTGAGGGAGTAAAGCTATTGACAAAATTCACCACATTCTATTGCCATCAGCTGTCTGGGCTGTTCCGAAGCCGAGCATTCCAAGGATTTACAGTGGCGCATATAAGCTTATACAAGACTCGTCACGGTGACATCAAACAATACAGCGGACTAACGTCTAGAATGTTCAGGCTCCGCATCAGTGCCAATCTTCAAACTCTTCCTTCACCAGCCATAAAAGGCCGCCTTTAGCATGTGCAATTGATATGCAATTAGACGGTGATAGTTATCGAAGCGTCCATACTGAATTTTGGAAAGGGTCTATTACGAGCAATCAGAACACACAGCTTACACCACGCCTGAATGTAATGAAATACTTTACAAAATCAAACATTGCATCCTGAGAAATACGTGTACAAGCTGTAGCAAGTTTGTAAACATGTGGTGCTTTTCCAGTCTTTACCAGCGCGTGAGATCTGCGTAAATACACAGTATTTGAGATAACGTCACACTCCACCCCTTGCATATTTTAATATTGTTTTCTCAAGCCACTAGTTGGTCCGAAGATATCACCAAAAAATGTTGTTGCATCACTGCTTAAACTTTGTGACAGCTATTCATAAAATAAAAATAATTGATAGGCTGCATGCAGTCATTTTAACGGTCCTGCACTCAGTGCTAAAGATAATCTTTTTAATTTAATGATGCGAATAATTATTCAACATTGCCATCACTGTTGTCATGTTATAACCACAAAAATTTCTGTCACAGTTGTTTGAGTTTACCAAACAGAATATTTACGACAGCAGAGGCCACTCATTTTTTTGTGTGTTTTCAAGTCTTATGGTGAAAATAAAAATTGCAGTGACCTAAAATAAAACACCTGACCAAAAAAAAAAGTTTTTTTTTTACTTATTGGGGTGTTTAATACCACCAGCTAGAATTTCGAAACCCCCGTCTACTACATCATAACGTTGTTGTGGAAATCTATAAAGTGCCAAACACGTGCACGACAAAACGGCCGACCCGTCATACGAATCTGAACACGTTGACATCTCTGTAATTGGCCTCTGAGAGCCCCGGCGCAATAAATACGCACCGCGAATTTCAATTTTTTGACGCGTCGGTTTTATCGTCATGCATGTACAGTCTCCGGCGATATGAAAGACCCACTGGGAGCGCGTGGCCGAGGCAGTGGCTGGCGGGGGCGCTACGAGCGCTCCGGGCAATTCCATTCTGCTTCGAGGGGAGGACGCTCACTCGGGGCTCAGCACAAACTGATAAGCGCGTATCGCTTTAGCTGAGCCCCGAGTGAGCGTCCTCCCCTCGAAGCAGAACGGAACTGCCCGGAGCGCTCGTAGCGCCCCCGCCAGCCACTGCCTCGGCCACGCGCTCCCAGTGGGTCTTTCATATCGCCGGAGACTGTACCTGGCCATTAGCTCAGAACAAGTTTCGCATATAGTTCTAACCATATTTGCTGGAGACGCGAGCTCAAAGCCAAAGCCAAAAGTGTGTACTGAGAGTTTGATCAATGGGAGCTCGAAGCCGGCAGAACCAGGGCGTGCACGAGACGCAGATAGAGGGCTTGGCATGCTCTCTTGGCCAACCAGAAGCCGAGAAGAATCCCCTAGCGGTTGTAGCGAGAAACAGATTTAATAAGAGAGAGGGGGATCGGTGGTTGAGTGGGCTAGCGCACACCAGCTCGGAGCACGTGTAGCGAAAGCTCGCGCTGCAGAACCCAGGGATCCTGGGTTCAGTCCCCACCCCTGCCCCTTTCGATCTGGATGAGCATCGCACCGGCGTGCGGTCGTGTATTACTACTGCGTGGTGCACGTTAAAGAGCCCAGGCTAGCGGTTGTACTGCACTGGCTAAATTGCTCATCTACAGCGAGTGACTCGTCTCAACTTTGAAATGGCTGACCAACTACACGTTGTATAAATATTCACACAACCCCTATTATTAATATTATACAATAAGAGAATAAGGGTTAAATGTAGTAACTCTTCATGGTTGAAAATAGGGTGTACGTGTTGTTTCGATTATGATAATGCAAAAAAAATCTTAGAAACGAATGTGCCGCTCGAACTCTGTTTTGCTCGGACGGAGTGTGACCACTCGGACGGCAGATTCCCGGCCCTCGGTGCCTGGCGTACGGATTATGTCGATCGTTCCGCTAGTCCCGCTCCTCCACTATGATTTTGGAGACTGTGATTGGAACATCACGTGTACCATATTTTCAGTCACCGAGAGTTACTCCGACGCACCTATTAATTTCGTTTCTCGCGACCACCGTCAGGGTATTACTTCCTCTTCTGGTTGGCCACATTCGAATTTATGAAGACTCCCTGGAACACGCCCAGCCGGCTTTCGGCCAACGACGTCTCCTCATTTGCGTCCTATACTTCCCAATGAATGGCCAAACTCTATATACGGCTCTGCTCAAAGCGTAGGCAACTGCTCCCTTTGCTCAAGAACTGACGCAGCCGGACCGCGTTCCACACAAAGCTCGCGCATCAAGAAACAATGGAATGGCCGAAATACCACACTGTATCGAAGCGTCACCACACACGATTTATCGTGTTTATTTACAGGTCCGGAAGGAAATCCCATCGCTGTCTGTTGGGTCAGGATCATACCAACCAAGAGTGGGGTTTCACTTTAGGGATACTTCAAAGAAATTTAAATATAACCGTTGTGTTGACAAATGGGCGAATATGATCCCCAATATCCGGAAATTAAAATCGCACGTTTGTATTTTGAGCCTGATGGCTGTATTTTTCGTTATAAACGGCCCACTCTGGCAAACGCTCGGACAGTAGCAAGGGCAGAGCACATGACATCCGGCGCAATCGCTACATAACCTGTGTCGGTAAGGCCGGAACATAGCTAAAGCTACGTTCACGCGCACGGTGCACATGCTTGCACGCATGGGGAGACACGTATCGTCACCACCTGTCCATGTTCCCAGACGGACATTACAAAGGAAGCTTTGCGACATCCACCAGCTGCCATTTGCTAATCGTTTAATTCCTTTTAAAATTTGTTTTCGTGTCCTTTTTAACAAGTGATTGGGGTGCCAGATATGATATTGCTCCCTGGAACACGTATATGGACCAAGCTATAAGCGCCGAACTTTCGTTGTTCATCCCTTTAACTACTCAACTGCATGTCCCTTCACCTTGCTTACATTCTTCTATGCCACACGGTCACCTCTTTATCGCTTGTTGTGGCTACTAATTTTTATGCAAAGTGTACAAAGTACCGAAATTAACTATGCATCGTCGAACGTTCGCTCCCCGGCCAAATGTAGCGATAGCGGGACGATTTAGATGTCAAAGTTTCACAACCTCACTCAAAAGTTATGGGCGATTTGCTGAAAGTTTCTATGAGTAAATTGGGCCCGTTTTCGGTAACTGGCGATAGTCAGCTTCATGCATGGGAGAGCTACGTCGGTCGCAATTTTTCCCATGAAAAATTTTAGAAAATAACTTGTAACTTTTGAATAAGAAATCGGTTAGTTTTAATTCTGGAACTTTGACATCTGGTTCGCACCGCTAGCGCTATATTCGGGTGAAGGACGAACGTAGAGCAAACCATAGCCATTTTTAAAAAAAAGTTCCTGCAATTTTGTTGTTGCACTTTTCATTATTTTTTTAGCACCAACGGTCACGTGCCTATTTTAGTGAACTTTATACATTCCACCGCTTGATAGGAGGGCCTCAGTAAGACAAGCGGAAAACAAATTCTAGAGACAATTGACAGGCTGAAAACACCATACAAGTTTCGATATTTAAATACGATGGCATTTCTGAGCGAACCTTCCGCATCTTTTGTGTTCGTCTGCCCGCCGTAAACAACGAGCCAGGCGGCACGCATGGCAACTGTTACATGCCTACTTCAACCACGCACACATGCGATAATGCCCTCAACGAATGTGGATGTATTAGCTTCTAAACGGGAAATACTGTTACCAAGCGTGTTGTTATGTTTTGTGTGCGTACTATGTTTATGTATTCGTAAATGTGCAGGTGAACGAACCTGGAACCGCACTTGATCGAAAGGAACAAAACTTATTAAGCCACCGAAAGACAAAATCTTTGGCAGTTCCGGGATTCAAGCTCCGGGTCTCCCAACATACGGTCGGGTTCATTCCTCAGAATATTTTCCAATATTTTCTTTTTGGAGACCCCGTAAGATTATGTTTATACATATTTTAACAAGGAAGAAACATATAAATTGCAGTAATGCTACAACAAAGGTCGCTGGTGGGTCGCGAGATTAAACGGTTAGATCAGAACATTATGGGCATTGGTCCTAAGTGTGATAGAAGACTGCAAAGACGCCGACGAAAAATATTCCCGAAATTTCCACAGCACTTGCTAAGCAGTTCAATAAATAAACTTTTATACAGTTCAAGATGGCGCAAATTATATCGCACTTCAATGACAATGAGCACAGCGACTTTGGTAACAATATTTTTTTTCTTATTCAACGCATTGCTGAATATTTCTGCGCTCATATATATATATTTTAAATCGGTAAAAAGACACAGTATTTCGATACCTTCTAAGCAATGCTCATTTAAATTACTGTTCGAACTCCAATTAATTGAAGCTCGCATTTCAGTTACGTGTAACTCAGATACTGCCAACTTAAATTACCGGCTACCAGAGGAGCCTACTTTACTGTGTTTTTTTTTGGTTTGTTTCCTGTTTAGCTTTTTTGTGCCACAATTTGTTTGATTATATTATTTGCGAAACTCGGTGTCAAAGAACATAAACGAAAATAACACAGAAAAAAAAGAAAACTTATATCAGATATGATATAAATTTACAAAAATAGTCAAAGCTAAAAAAATACTGACAAAGACAAAGAGAGAAAGAGAGAGAGAGAGAGAGAAAGAGAGAGAGAGAGGGAGAGAGAGACACCAAATAGAGTTGTTTCGAGTTATGGAATCTTTTCATGCCACGTTCGCCCTTTCGCTACAGTAGGACGAGCTTCATTTCTCGCTACATCGCCGTTTCCAGGTCAAGGCGTCGCTATATTTGGCCTGTGACAGCAACCCGTTAAGTGCTACACACGCGGGAGAGGTAATTGGTCAATGTATGAATGATGAGCACGTAATGTGAACTGCGACAATAGTCGGAGTGACTATCCGCGGGGTTGCGTGTGTTTGTCAATCCCTGGTCTTTTTCAATATTCCCGTTTCGTTCTGGATCCAATCGGCGTTTCTCTTGCTTGGCGTCTTTTTCCCTCGCTCTTTCTTCTTTCCTTCGTAGAAAGAGAGAAAGAAAATTATGAAAGCAAGCGCATGCACGCGATTTTCACATTTTCATCTGTCCTCGGTTGTTATCGATTCGCCAATGTCAGCCTATTTTCTGGGGAATTTACTGTATTTTTGTTTTTGTTTACCGACGCCATTGTTTTGGCTCATTATTGGTTCGTGCGCGCCTACTCATATACGGTCAGTGGGCAAAAATAGGTGCTTCGTTTTCGTTTGTACTTTTTACTTCTCCGGTTTCGTCACCAATTAGGATTAGACCCGTTACGAAGTGCGATAGAAAGCAGCGTGGCTAAACCTGGATTGTGATTATTTACAATTTTTTTTTCGTTTTTGCGCCCCCCGGTTTTGATAGAAATGTATATTTAGATTAGAAGACCATCATATTAGATGTATAAAAAGTAAAGTTTGGCGCAAGCGTCATGGCGTGCGTCATTTTATAGTACGTCCATGCTACCTTAGTTTTCAAATTGCAAGGCTTAAAGTAGTCGTATATAATAACACTACGCATATAATGGAACTCGCCACAGTAACTATCGCAGTTGGTCGGCGAATAAAAAGTTAGAAAGGAGTCTTCTTTATTTCACCGCCACTAATAGGGTCGTAGGGGAGGAAGTCAAGGCAGCTAAAATTAAATCGCAAAAAATCACCGAAAGTGTGCTTCTTAAAAAAAAAAAAAGAAACAAATGAGAGGAGGGGTGGCGTGTCACTTAGTCGTTTTCCTTTTCCATTCAGACGCATCCTTCATCTTTTCTCATTGGCCGCTGAAACATCCTCGAAAACCGGTGCCGCAAGAGACGTCTGTAGTCAGGCAACGCGGGAAGGTGGCGGCGAATGACGCAAGCTTCTTTTTAATTTTTTTTATTTATTTAGTTTAGTGCCTTGCGTTTTTGGGGTGGTGCTACACACAAAAAACACAAGTGTATTCAGGTGAAATATTTTAGTATGCAAATGAGAATTCCTCTGTGCTTAGGAAGACAAAAAAATAATGGCGATAATAAAAACGAAAGCTGAAGAAAAGAATATGCGTGCGTGTGCTGGTGTATGTGCGCTTGTGCTTGCTCGTGTATATGTCTATGTATGCGTGTGCGTGTGTGTGTGCTATGTCTGTGTGTTGGTTATCCCATTCTGTTTTGAGTCTTTATAGGTAACGCGTCGGAACGAAAGGTGACGATAGCACGGAGCGTTCCATCGTGTTTCGGGAATGTGCGAAACTATTTCTCAGCACTGAGAGGCAAAAAATACGAGCGTTCAGGAAGTGTGCTCTTGAAATTGCTCGTGCCTTGTTGGAAAAAAAATATATCATATGTGAATAGAAAGTTGAAAAAAAATAAAGAGTGTCCGAGAGAAACAGTGCAACAGCAGCGCGAACACTAAATTCACAAAAAGAGAGAAACAAAAAGAAAGGTACGAATGGTAGAAAAAGTTGTTGCTGCTCTTTAAGACCTGATGCGTTAGTCTACTCTATGGGACGTTCCTATGACTCTACTCTTCCGCCAAGGCACCGTCCAACGCCGTGAAACGCGGAAGAAAAAGAAACTGCAAAAAGAAAAGTCCGCTAATGGCTGGGGTTATTCGGCAGCGGTTCATCTAGTCTCGCATTTTTAACCAACGTGGCAACTGTCTCTTTTTTATTAGTTTATTTTATCTTAGCGTGGTGGGGAGTATTGTTATTGTTTTTGGCAAAGTACTGGTTTCTTAGTTTTAATCATTTAGTACAAAATAATAGCCGTAATTTTACCCAGCTTCTAATCTACGAAAAGCGAACCATAGTGATTTACAATTTTTTTTTGTTACAGATACCGGTCATTTAGTGGTCTACGTATGTTCCCCTTCTCAATAGAGTCCCCCTGGAGCCGAATGCGCTTGCACCACTTTTACCCTACTGTTCACACTTCTGAACACAAGTAACAAAATGTTACGTCCCGTAGGAGACCATGGCTAATCGATTGAACACGTGATGGGCTTGCGCGAAGCCCGAGAAAGCTGTTTCCCCTCGCGAGCCGTGGGATTTTGATAGCAGTCTGCGCCACTTGTAAGACGGAGGGCTGACCGCCAGATCCCCCTGCTGTGCCCTCCCATTCTTCTCGCCCCTTTTTTTGTTTTGTGTGACTCGCGGGGTTTGCCCCAAATACCGCGGGTCTAGCTGGCAGGCTTACAACCCTTTCGGCTGGCGAGCTTGTGACACGGTGACACCGACGCGGTTTAAAAACAAAATAAAGATAAAGCGGAAAGTATACAAGAAGGAAGAGACAAGGTTGAGGGGCGCGTCGCCCATCATTCACGCCACGCTTCATTTTTTTGTTGTTTTGTTTTCAGTTTTTTGGTTTGTTTTGAGCTCGTCGCGACTTTATTATCTCTTGCGGGGTTTACAGCAAAAGGAAGGGAGATGTTTCACGGTGACTTGGACGCGTTCCTTACAACGTTGCTTTTGCGGATCCAACGGGCGCAGATAACTAACCGTTCAGAAAGAAGAAATAAGTCGGGCTGTCTTTTGCCCCGCTAATTGGCTCGGGGCTAAGTTATGTGCTTTATGTTATACCGCATTTCTTGTGAGCTTCGCGAAGTGCCAACAGAGAAATGAGCTCCAGCACGTGGTGTTGATAGTTTCTTTCGTTCTACAACGCTCGTAGACACAGCGCGTTAGCGACAAAACTACGTTCTCGCTTCGCGCATCTGCTATGACCACCGACAACTTAATAAACGCGGTGCGTGACCTATTATTTGGTTCACTCATCGTGATTGGTTCCTCCTTGTTCTCGTCGGCTGATGCCGCAATCTGATTGGCTGAGCAGCGATAATGAGAGGCTCGAAATTAACCTCGCTACGCGTTTATTAAGCTGTCGTTGGCATATAAAATCAAATAGCGCCGCGTTATTTATAGCATTTAGTAACGGTGCCTGGAAGGCGTCTCCGACGGGTGTGATTAGCGTCCTGTCCGGAGCGGAAGTTCGTCTGCTTCTTTTGCAGGGGTTGTGGTGACGTCAGAACGCCGAGCTTCGATTGAAGGATAGTGGGTAGACCTTAAGGCAGCTTGCTTTGAAGTCTACCCACTATCTTTCAATTAGAGACAATCAGAACTTGGCGTTCTGACACCCCAGAACCGCTGCAAGAACAAGCAGACGAACTTCCGCCCCGCATTCAGGTTCGTCCAACAAAAGCGGTCCCGAAGTAGCAACAAATGACGTCACAAAAGCCAGAGTGTCGTGCTGTCGGATGCCGCGATCCTGGCGGTTGGTCTTAAAACTTGCGGCAAAAAAGCAGGAGCGAACGCCAGTTTCGCTATTTCTGCAGTGTCCCAACCGCTGGCTGCCGAAGCTTCCGTGGACTTTCAAACCGGAGAGCGACCTACAGCGGAACTGGCGTCTGCCACATCCACTCCCGTTTCCGTGACGCCGCCAGGATCGCGGTCGGCGGCAGCGTGACGCTCCTGTGACGTCATCAGGCGGAAGTCAAGGCGGAAATCTATGCGAAGCGCAAGTTCGTCTGCTTCTTGCATAGGGGTAGCAACGACGTCCAAACGGGAGTTTTTATTGGCTGATTGAACACAATAATGGTAGACCTCGAGGCATCTAGCATTGAGGTCTACCCACTATCCTTCCGATTAGAACCAATCACAGCTCGGCGTCGTTCTGACGTAACAGCAACCCCTTCGCGAAAAGCAGACGACTTGCTCTCCGCGCTGTCAGCTGCCTTTGTCTCAACTGCACTCGCCGAACGTCTCAGAACGCGGAACACCGGCGACAGGCGTTTTGCCTTCGCATTGGAACGTGTCCGACGAGTGCAGTGGATACAATTGCAGAGAGCTTTATGCCTACCCACTAATCGTTCCTATCAAAACTTGGCGTCCTGATGTTTCCGCGCACTCTCGTCTTCTCCTCTCCTTCAGTTTCACGATGCATACTTTCCGTCACTTTAACTCAGAGCCCAATCAAAGACCAAAAAACGTACAAATACAGACGCTCAAACAAAAAAAAAAAAAACGCAAGGTCGCGGCGCAGTTTCTACGCTTACATGGTTTATCCAGTAAAAGGAAACGCATAAAAATGGGGGAGGACGCCGTGACTTTGCATTTTTAACTCTGCTTGACTGGCTTCATCGGGGTGTGTATGTCGGCTACCCCTTGACTCGTGGCGAAAACGAAATATAAAGTGCCGGTCTCAGCTGACATCGTCCAACGCACGTCACGGCAAAGTTTGAGTGAGAAGGGAAGAAAACACAAAGGGGGCTGACATAGGCTGCGGAGTGAAGCGTGAAGCAGCCTTCGCCGGGCTCCACCGATTTTTCTGACGGGTCCATTTTGCCGTTCTTTCTTTCTTGCGAGGGTCGCTCCCAGCACGCACAAACTCGATTTCAGCGGCCGACGGAGATGCTAGCACGAGCCGCTCACGTCAGTCGATTGAGAGAGGGGAAGAGGGGGAAGGGGAGAAAGAGAGCGGCTGCTAAAGTTAGGGGAGCGCGTACTAAACATAGCTTCACGACATCGCACCAAGACCGCATCAACGCCGGATCTAGGTCTGCGCCCGTTTATATTTAGACATCAGATGGGTTTCCGCAAAGAAACAGCTCGCGGAACAAAAAAGCGTCGCGGAAACCTTTCAACAAAAATAAAGAGGTGACGCGAGGCGCTTATGACACGGAAACGACCGGGATCACCCGGCTGTGTTTGTGACGTCTGGAGTGCAGCCCGCGTGTCGTTTTTACGGGCTTTGTTCGCCGTTTTGACTTTGTGTTTCGCTAGGTGAGGCTTACGCGGGTTTCGTAGTTTTATAGTATGGGGAGGAAAAATACTGAGCCGGCGTGCTTTCGGTGGCGAAACGAGCTATATAAGGCACCAACCTTCGCGCGAAAGGATCGTCGGTGTTTGATTTTGTCGCATTTCACGTTTCTGTTCTTGGCAAGGAGGGTGGGAGGGAAGAAGGGAGGTAAGTGTAATGCTTGTGAAGCAGCACGCATGGGCAGTTCTGTACCTGAGCTAATCTAGTATTGTTGATTTATACATCGCCATTCGCCAAGCGCCCTCCGTAGATTGAAGTGTGTTTTGCGGGGGGTGCAGACGCTCAGGAATTTTTACAGTGCAAGTGGACGAAATAATGTATACTCTTCGCGTTGCCTTATTTTCTCCACCGGGCCTCACCAGGGAACGAAGGAATGAGGAAGGGAGCGAGGCGAGGGATGAGGCAAGGCCACCTAGGCAATGCGCGGCGTGATTCCAAAGTTATGATGACGTAGAATCTTGGACACAGCATCGTTTGCGGGCTGTCACTCGCGTCTGAGTTTTGGCAAAAAAAACAAACAAAACAGTTGGGCAAAAAATAAAAAGAAAGAACGAAAAGTGGAGGAAGGGGAAAGAGGGAGCGAGTTGGGGCTGCTGGAAATCTAGGCGAAGGTTATTGCTATTAGGAGGCGTCCGTGGTTGGCTTGTTTTCTGTCTTTCCCGAGATGAGAAGGCTCTGGGGACGTCTGCCAAGGAAAATGGGCCCAGGGTGGTGACTTGAACACCGTGCCCCGGGACAAATGTAGCCGAGCCCGTAGTCTCTCTCGGATTGTTCACGGCGGAGCGGCGCCTTTGTTTCGCACTTTGTCCGCCCCTGGGTTCGGTGTCAGACGAGGGAGTCGGTTCAGAGCCTGGCTTTCAATTTATTTATTCGCGTGCTTTTTCTCTGTTTTTTTTTATGTGTGTAGACGTGAGAACCGGACGTGAAGCTTTTTTGTTTTAACACCGAGGCAGAAACTGGAAGCGCCGTCGGTCTTCTTGGCCTTCAAAGAATAGAAGGAACCCTGGCAGCGTTCTTGGACCTTTGGTGCGTGGGCGGGAGGCCTCTTGGCGGACGTTATTGATGCGTTCGATGTTGACTTGAATAAGTGCGCGGTTTAGTTAGGTATTGCGTCTCAATTTAAAGGAAAAATAAAAAAAGTTTTTTGCCCCCCGAGGAGGGTGAGCAAAAAGTAGTAATATATATTACAGTGAGCCAGGCACGTAGCCAGGGGGGCGGCCTATGCCCCCCCCCCCCGAAAGAAAATCCTCGCTACGTGCCTGCAGTGGGCGATTGTTTTCAATGTACAGTCATGTCTCGTTAATATGGATTTCGTTTGTATGAATATTCCGCTATATGGACACCATTTTTGGGGACAAACTGTGAAAATACATTATTATGTATTTTCACATTAATACATACACTGACATTATGGACGATTTGTTTGGGGGCAACGGAGGTGTCCACACTAAGAGAACATCAATATATACAAAGTTTCCTTAAAAAATTTTTTTCTTAATTTTGGGTTTTGAATTGATTCGTCTGCTTTGACAGCTGACGAAATCAATCGTCAAAATATTAAATTCTTCCGGTTCGGGGTTTGGTCTGTAGCTGAAGCAAAGAGTACATTACAGCAGAAAAAGAAATGAAATGTCGCATGTGCTAGAGGGGTGTTCTATTTCACGAAAGAGAGAAAGGGAAAAAAATCAAAACGAAGAAATTTGTATAATATGAAAATACAAAATCTGAATGGTAGAGCTTCGAGTTGGTCGTCATTTTTGCAACCTATAGACGCTTTACACTGGGACCGGACATTTCATCGAACGCCATTTCGTCGAACGCCGTTTCATCGAAGCCGTTCATCGAATGCCGTTTCATCGAACGCCGTTTCATCGAACACCGTTTCATCGAAGCCGTTTCATCGAACGCCGTTTTATCGAACACCGTCTTATCGAACGCCAGGGTGGCATTCCCGCTTCCTGAAGCTGGTCGGAGGTGCCCATCCCAAGTCCTGGCAGTCTTTGACTTGCATCGCCACGGAACATCAACTGACGGAAGACAAGCTGGAGGCGATGCTGAGTTTCCTAGAGCCTCCTCGCCAGAAGATGGCCATATAGCGGCAAGGAATGAGAAGGTCCGCCTTTTTTATGAGAACCAATGGACCATGGCTGTGGGGGACATTTTGAGAGCAATTCCTCATCATTTGAAACGGTGAATGGCTGTCGCATGAACATATAAAACCCCGAGAGTTTTGAAATAAAATTTGAAGTGACGTACTTACTTTTGACTTCATTGAGTCTTAAAACAAAAACAAAAAAAAAAACAATGTTTCGTTGTAGTTTCATAAATAGCACCTCAGCTTTAGCTACTGCAAGCTTCGGGCAGTAAAAAAGTATCGATAGAAAGACATGAGAGGCTAGGAGGCTCACATGGCTAAAGTTGTTGCGCCTGCGCAAAACCTATGTCGCCTTCTGGCCTCCATGAGTTGGAGTGCGCTCTCACCGGGAGTGCGACTTTTTATTTATTTGTTACAATACCCTCAAGGCCAATCGGGTAATACAGAGGGGGTGAACAGATATGCACAAGCTGCGAAAGAAACATAAAGATCGGGACAAATATCCTCATGGGTTACTTGCATCAAAATAAATTGTAACAGCTACAAGTTTGGACATTAAAAAAACAGACAATGAAATGGGTGAATGACACAAAAATGCACTCGATCCGTGCATAAAAGAACATCTTTCACACTTTTTATTTAAAAGACGTTCGATGAAACGGCCGTCAGCGATTCGATGAAACGGCGTTCGATGAAACGTCCATTGTTTTCGATGAAACGGCGTTCGACGAAACGGCGTTTGATGAAATGTCCGGGAACCGATTTGCAGACGCCCCAGATTCCAGCCGCCATTTCTGACCTCCTCTCGTCTTACCTAGATGCCCAGCCGGTGAAGCGGGCGTTGACGAGCTTCCAGGACGCAGAAGGACACAGCAAAATACAAAATGACAATAATCTGACCTGCTGTGGTTACGATGAAGGGACGTAAACCTAATAAGTTGAAATAAAAATTGAAGGTCGGTTATTGTGGCACCCATGCACAGCTGCTGCACAGTATCTACACTTAGCTGTCAAGTAAGCACGTCTCATGTGCAGGTATGAAAGACAAAAACGAAAAAAAAAAGAAAACCTTAATATGGATTGAATTCTATCAAATGGCTTTAAAAGTTCATGTGATTTGAACGAAGACAGAAGGTATACTACTCTCGAAGTAATAGTTCAAGGGTTAAATTTCAAAGTGGTTTGATTCGCTGACTGCTCTTACTTTGTGGGTGGTGCAAAATAATACGAGATTGAATTTGGTATAATTGATATAACGTGGGGCTGTCTTTATAAATTACAGGCGGAAATTTATCAAATACGTGCGTGTGTGTGTCCTCGGGCTTGTAACTGGCTTTTTTTGCAAAATACTCGTAAAAAAAGAGTTGTAGCGCTTTCATTACGTGACGAGACCCATTTTGAGTTAGGAGCTATTCACAAACATCTTTCTCTTTCGAGACGTCGACCCTGAAACAGAATTGCTTTGGAATTGCTCAATTGACTCTCACGGCTTAGATATTGTCCTAAATTTTTGTATTCAAAAATAGTTAGCTTTATGACATACGTGTCCTATCGACGCACGCATGTGTTTTGTCTTTTTGAGGAGGAAAAGGGGGGGGGTGAAGTGTTCTTTTCAGGAAAAAAGAAAACGAAGAGAGCGGTGAGAGAGCAACAAACGGTATTATGATGATGACGCAAAGAAAGAGAATGAGATGATGTTACATATCAGTCAGACATACGTCAACACGTTTGTACTGGCAACGCGCACTCTGGAAACCTTGAATGCTTTTGTACGTTAGTCCGTTGTGCTCCAATGGAATTTGAATGAGCGCGTTTTGTGAGAACACTTACCAAAACTGAATTCGTTCATTATTTAGGAGTTGGTAAGCAAATAATTACAGGAGTCGCATTTTCAGCGCTCGTACATGGAACCATAGGTAACTAGAACTAAAACTACTGTCTAGGCAACATGCTAAATGATTTTAAAACCATTTGCTAGGCGAATCCTATTACTGCTGATAAGACGCCTACTACAAGTTCGCAAATGAAAATTAAGTTTGCGCAAAACGTATAAAATGACAGCTTTAAGTAATGACGTCTATTTCTATGTATATCTAACCGTAAAGTTTAGCATAGGTGCTGCCTGCTTTGCGTGACCTCGACCAATTAAGATGTTGAATAATGATAACTCCCGGGCCACTCTCCTCTTGGGCGACAATTTGCAGTCTCTTCAAAACCCGTTATCGCGTAGGATTTATTATTTTTTTTTTTGGAAAAGGGGGGGGGGGGGGGGAGGGCAGGGGAAGTGACACTGTAGGAAGTTAGAGCGGATACCGGTAATGTTGCTTCGGTGGCGTGTCCAATGTTGCAAAAAGCATTCAGCGAAAAGCCCTCATCAATAAGGATGTCCGAAAGTTCGTTGTTGACGCCCAGGTTGTCAACGATAAAGCTGCCGCTCGTGTTTGAACTTAAACGGCAACTTTATTGATGTTTCCTAAGCGTTGTTGACGATCTGGAAACAAAAATAGCTGCCAGGAAGAACACGTATGACGCACAAACAAATAGAGCAGCGCAAGCTTATTACCGCCTAATATAATATCTGAAACAAACGTATACGCTATCTGTCTTTTTTTCCTGATTTTATACCGGTGTCGGGTAAAACCGTGAGGTCATGTGACCTGCTGTCACGTGACTGAGTCATGTTACGTGGTCACGTGACGTTACGTCATTGCTTCAAGTCGTGGTGTTAGGAGTTGGTGGGGGCGAATGCAATTTTATAAACATGCAGGACGCATAAGTTATTTAAGGAAAATAGTACCTGAACCACGCGAAAAGAAAGCCTCTCGTTAGCTTGTTGCAGGAGGGGCGGGAAAATGTCAGAACAGAAGAGGACCGCAAAGAAAGTTGAACGGTGGAGAAGCACAAGCCAATAAACTTTGAGTAACATGAAGTACTGTGGAAAGCATTCGATTGACCTGCCGAGATACGATGTCGCAGTCGTCGCTCCATTTATGAGCTCGGACGCGAAGTGTCAGCGATGCGGAGAGGATATTGCACAGGGTTCACCCTGTCACCGCTTGATCGATGGATCGCCCTTCGAGCCAACATTAAATCACGTGATTACAGAGGAGGAACCTGTGAAAATCAGGCGCCTTCTTGTTTTTCGGGAACCTCAGCTTAGGCAGGCTCGTTTTCGTTTTGGATCTTGATTTGACAAGCGTCTGAGATGTCGAGGATTTATTAGATTAAAACGAACTGCTGCGTCCGACTTTGTTGCTTAAGCTATTCTAGGGGTTTGTATGCTATACGTTAGAGGACATCAATCGGGATTTCGGTCCCCGGCGCTTTACTCGAGTTGATTAAGTTACGATTGATCAATAAAGCCATCAATCTTGGGTGCTTTCAAGCATTTCGGGGCGGACTAGTTGAAGATGAAGCAAAATAACGAAGTCGTCGATGGGCCGAATTGTTGCACGTTCATGTGTAGAACGGGTTTCTTTGTGTCAAATCGATTCGAAGCGCGACAACTATACATTTGATATGATGAAAAATTCGCGATGACAGGAGCAACCTCGCTTAACATCTGAGTCAAGGTTCTTAAGAAAAGCGTGTTTTATATAAAGTAAATAGTTCATCCTGTTTATTTTACACTTTGCTGTGCAGAAACATTGTAAATATGGACTGCTATCAAGCAAACACAGGGAGTTAAAAGGTGCATACGTGTGGAATCGGGAAAGTGTCCGGTGCAACTTTGTTGAAATCATGAAGTGAGAATGCTTCTTCAACGTCTTTGCCGTGCTAAAACCAATGATGAAGCACTGAGCACTGAAAATCTTTCACGTGGTTAAACTAGACGCGCTGTTGGGCTGGGCAGTCCCAACGCTCAGGCAACTTGTAAGCTCAAAACGAAGTCCATGTCCCTTTCCTCATGACCGTCTCCTTTATGCTCTTACAAGTTTTTTGTGCCAACAGATGGCATGAAGACGACATCGTTGCACAACGTTGGTAAGAATCGTTAATTGTTCTTGACGAGGAAAACAACCTTGCTAGTGGAAATTTGTATTCTTTCTAAGGTATGCACTCAGCAGCAGTCTCTAGAACGGCGGCTGATGTGTCATTGGTGCTCGAGGGTCCTGCCCGCTACTCCCGATAAACTGTGTGTGAGCCGGTAGGCATCGGATGGTTTTTTGAATGCGTTCATATTTGTTTTGACAGAGCAGTATCACGTAAGCGGCGTTTGGCGAATCTTTCGCTTTTTAAACTCTTATTTTCTCCTACTACGCCATTCAAAAACAGTGGCCTACCTGGATTGTGCACGGGATTATAATGGTTCGCTAGAGATTTAGGCTCGTGCCATACTCCTTGTTGCAACTCTCCACCGTATTGTTCCATCTGTAAAACATAATGACCAAGAAACGAAAGTTGCTAAGGTACTCCTCAACCATTACGTTGCCTTCTTTCTTTCTTCATCGTGATTAGAAATATTGTTTAGATGTAGGTCTCAGTGTGCAAAGCTCACATTCTTGAAATCAAAACAAACTTTATTTAACGCTCGCTCGTATAAGCTGCCGGTGCTAAACCTAACGGTAAAAATCCAACTGTACAACAAACACGCTTCATTTAGCACTTTGATGAGTGTCAATGCGAAAGAAAGGTAAATGATAGCGAAAATGATTAGTTAACGTCAATTTGAAACGTATGCCCATACTTATGTACAACGCGAAAAATTTGAAGCTCAAGCAAAAATACCATTCTTTTTTTTTTGGAACTCTAGTTGTTTATAGGGCGTGCTCATGCGCACGGTATAGAAAGGGTGCCAAGCCTATGTAACTTTAACAACCGAGTATGTCCGCACCCTTCGATCCTTGTGCAGTCTAGACATATATCATTAATCTGTGAGCCAATTCTGAAACTTGGGGTGTATGTTGAAGCGGAATAACCTGCTGATAAATACAAAAGAAAAAATTGGTTTGTGTTTGGATATAAGGGCAAACGTCGTGATGCCTCGCATTATTGTAATGTGGCGGTCATGCTGCGAGTACGTAATAAAAAAAAAAAGATGGTCTGCAGGCAAACATGTTTCGAGCATTCCCGAAATTTGTCCCCAAATACTTCTGCCCCAATAGGGAGTTTTAGGGAACCCTTTTCGCACATTCGCTACGGTACGATGGACCCTACGGTTCGAACTGCGCATGCGCATGTCTTCTGTGGAAGCGCATGCGCAGTGCGTACCGGAGGGCTCAACGTACTGTATCGGACGTTCGAAAACGGTTCCCTAAAATTCCCTAATATCTGCAGCGAACACCGTGTCTTTTTTTTTTTTTCTTCTGATGTACGAGCAGCGTGAAAGCGGCCCAATGGTTTGGGAAATCTGCAGCATGCGATTTCGTTTCCCATTTTGTGCCTAAGTGCAACCTCTTCGTCAGTCGATAAGGCGAGGCGTGCCACTGGCTCCAGTCCCTAGGCTTAACGCTAACGCCGGGTAATTTCGAACATTTTGCGCAAGGAGCACAATAACCGTTTTGTGTTAAAATATTCTATTTTTATTCTGAAGTGACTCGATACGGATTCCACTAACATATTTTGTTTTTTTGAGCTGACGATTAGGGACTGTCGGTAACGTCCATATCTGCGGTATACAAGTGTAATGCAAGGTGGATTCTTCTTATCAACCGTAACGTCGAAGAGCAATGGAGAGAACCCGCGAGTGCGTAAAAGAGACCGGTCGACCACAATACAAAAAGTTATAAGAAACAAACATGCGAACAAACAACCTAACAGACAAAAACAATTGAACACAAACAAGAATGAACACGAATTTTCCCTGTTATCAAAAAAGCCGTAACATTAAAGTATGTTGTGCCACACGAATTCGGCTTTCTTAGAAGAGAGCAGCAGCAACAACATATTTTTAAAATGTTCCAAAATAACGTTTTATTACTTTCTAGTACTTCACATTGCTGTTTAGTACGAAAAAAAAAAAGAAAGAAGCTCTGAGCACCTTTGTTCCGCGGATATATAAATATATATATATTTTTTTCACTCTTATTTCAGGCTGTTCCTATCTTTAATTTTTTTCCTATTTATTTTTTGTTTTGAGCGGGCGTGTCCTTTACAACTTGTTGAATCAACGCGACCGGGACTCCTTCCTTCGATCCTCGGCCCGAAATTGCGCCGTTCTAAAAATAGGAGCACCTGTGACCTTTTTCCTCGGGGCTCCCGGCAGGGACGCGGAAGGGAAAGGAGGGAAAAGCGAAAAACGGCGTAAAAACGAGGAAAAGAGGAGGACAAAAAGGTGGAAGAAGAAGAAGTAAAAAATCATTTGACGTAACAAAAACAAAAACAAAAAATGACCAAAGTTCATTCCGAGAAAAGGGCTGTCGGTGCCCGTTGCTGCTTCCCGAGGTACACCGCTCTCAACGATACGCGTCTTTTCTTTTTTTCTTCAATTTTTCATACTTATCTTCTCATCATACTTTTTCATCACTCTATCTTTCTTTCTCCCTATATTCATTTTCATTCGTATGACCCATTCATTTGGATTGTTGAACTGAGGGACCGAGATGAGCTCGCAAAGTCCGCTGTCTCCATTCTGATGCCGTCCGTTATTTCTGTTTATAGTATACACATCCTTCCAAAGTTTCCTGCGATATCCGCTTTTGCACGCGCACTCTCGCGCCGCCATTTTGTTTCCGTTCAGTATATTCTTCCGTTTTCTGAAAGCGTTCTCCTCCCTTACTTCCCTCGATTACCTTTGTGTGCCCCACCGAGGAGCGCGCGCTTTTGCGCGTATTTTGGTGTGCGCGTGTGTGTGCCCATGTGTGTGTGTGTGTGTTCATAATATTACGTTCAACTTTATGGGTGCGCATGCGTGTGGGTGCGCGCCTGCGTGAAGATTCTTGTGTGTGTGGTCTGCGCGCGGCCTCGTTCGCGTGCGTGTATAACACGATATGCGAGCTTGTGCGTGTGTCTTGAGCGCACGTCTAGTTTGTTACCCTGAATGTTAATGTTTAGGGAAATGACACTATTAGTGCATTGCCAAACGAAGGGGCATTGATGTATATTATCATCGGTAACTCTTCGAATCAAAACTCGTTTCATAATAGCCTGCAAGGCTCTTCGTTATATGCAAACATCACATTATAAGCGGCACGATATAAGCCGAGCAAAGTCGGTACCCGACTTACAGTCACTTACAGTGCAAAAAACATGGGGCGTGGCTTTTTATCTTAATTCGCTCGTCTTGTACCGTAATTTCTTCCTCAGCCTTTTTTTTTTGCTCATGCCGTAATCTTACGAGCGATAATTAGATGCATGGGAATCGTAACACCCTGCGTTTTTTCAATTGTCAGTGACATATAACACACCCAAATACACCATTAGTGTTCATGACATACTTCCCACTGTGAGAAAAAAAACAACAACGTAAAGACTGGCAATCATTTTAGGCTAGGTGGCGCAAGCTACCGCCCATTATGAATAGTACAGCCGTTAGCATCGATCCATTCAACGTGTCCTTACTAAGTGTGTCGCACTGTGTCGCACTGTGTCGCACCGCGTCGCACTCACTCGGTTGTGATAAAATTTTGTTATACGAAAAAAAAAAGAAAAATTGTATTTCGCGAAGGCCGCTTCCTGTCTCGAAATAAGAGCGGAAGGAGGCGGCGTTGCATGTACTGGTGTTTCACTTGCTTTTGATACGTAGTATACGCGAGTCATTTCATGCATTATGTCTTGATCTATTAGGTGAGCACGCTCAAGAAGGACTTAGCTCAACAGCTGCTGCTACGAACAGCTCCCTATCAAAAACGGCTCTTTCTGCTCGATACTTTGCGCCATTCCGTGCGCCATCGTGTTTTGGGACGAGGTAGGCAGGAGCTATTCTCCCCATTTTCGTCATCCGCACGCGCGGTGCATTTTTTTCTTTGATTTAAGGGGCAGGCAGTCCTTGCGAATCTCCCGGGAGATAATTCAAACCACGACGTCCCAAATCGTTAGAGAACCATTATCGTGCTGAGCTAATGGGACCCATCATTGTTTTTAAATCATTCGATGATGTCCCCAATAGGCGCACTCCCTTTTGCGCTCTAGCTCTCAATGTATTTATTTTTGATATTTTTGTTTTCGTTTCTGTTTTGGTGTTAGTTCGCTTTCGGATCTTGCTTGGAAATAGCATTAGGGTTTTACTTTACGACGCGACCGAAGACAAGGCTGAAGAGGTAACGCGGTGTTCGACGTGTCCTCTATGGCCATGCGATCCTTCGTGTGCCTCTTATTTTAGGACAGGAAAGATCTAACGTACAGTCGCGGTAACAAGTCAAGAGCCCCCCCAAGTAGATGGTTCAGCTCAAACGCGACCTTTTGGCTCTTGATAATATGGGACGCCTATAAAGTAAGCGTATCATTATGCCCTTGTAACAACTCTGTTGTGTAATTTATCTCTGGAGTTTCGAATGAGTGGAACCACTTATCTACATCCCTTACATCAACGGTTGATTGTACTCACGTTATGTGCAAGTGTTGCAAACCACGTACTCCTCGTTGTTTAACTGTATTGTATTTTCTACTCTCATGTTGCTTGTCTTCACACCACTGCACGCTGTAATTCCCCTGGTCACGAGGGTAAAATAAATAAATAAATAAATAAATAAATAAATAACTAAATAAATAAATAAATAAATAAATAAATGAACAAGTGAACAAATGAACAAATGAACAAATGAACAAATGAATAAATGAATAAATAGATAAAATAAAATAAATAAACGCTTCGTCCCACGCGTAACCAAAGCCCAGCGGAGGGTGACCAGCACCAGCTGGAGGTGGAGCAACCACCTACCTGTCATCAACTATTAGTAAAAAGCCTTCCAAGCCACACAAAAAAAAAAAAGAAAAAAAAACAGAAAACAACCATCGATAACCTTTTTTTTTTAAATTTCGTACACATAATCTATTTTAAATGTTTTTACTGGAAACGTTACTTAGGGCCATCTTGCGTTACGCAAATAAAATGCGACGGTTATAATTATATCGTAGAAAATGAAAGGGGTATTAGAAATATTTTTTTTTCTCTTATCTATTTTAAGCCTGGCGTGCACTCGACCGCGTACACACGTTGTTGGAAAACGACGCAAATCCCTATAAAACCCTTCTGTAGCGGGTGCGTGTAAATAGATAATTAAACGATTCGCAAAATAAAGGGCAAAACAAATATAAAAATATCGACGTATAGGAACAAAACAATGACCTATACACGTGGGAAGCATTACCCGTAAACGTTCTTATTTTAAGCTATAATTTTACTCTCGCGTGTCAAGCAAGATGGAGTGTTTTTAGTCGCACTTGAGGGAACACTGTTTTAAATGAAGCCGCGTTTCGTACATGCTTTTAAAGGGGCTCTAAAACTATTTTATTTTCAGGACTACATAAAATTCAGAAAAAAAAAAGAAGTGGTTAAAGTGACAGAATATGCCGTTTATGCGTCCTAGACAACTACGCATCGTTTGCCCGTAATGCAAACCGTCGCGTTTCGCTGCTCGTGCTCGCAGTTCTGAAGGATAATTACTTCGTGCTTCCCTGCCTACAACGCGAGGCTTTCTATAGTTTTCAAAGCGTTCTACTTGAAAGGCCGCTCACGTGCACATACAAATGCATGCCCATAAATTTGTTTAATACGCGCACCAGTTTTTGCGCGCACACTAACGTTGAAAGTATAGTGAGCTTTAGTATTGCGTACACGAGCGACCGGAAGCACTTTGCGTATGTGTTAGCATTGCGTGTTGTGAATTGCGCGTGCGCGAAACACAAACTGCGGTCTTGGATTGGCGCGTGGCGACGTCGCGCATGTGTGGCGTGGAGCATGCAACGCTAAAGCAAATGAGCGGTGCTTGCGTTCGCTCCTATACGCAGTTCTAAAACTTTCTAATACCGACAAGTACTGAAAGTATACTGTCTCGTTGTACTGACTACGAAGGCTACGATTTTGCACTTTGGGCTTCTATTAACCTTCTCCACAAGGAATACAAAATCAGGATAGGTTAGTGTCAACAAACAGCCACTTTGAATTAGCCTGGAATTAGCGTTAATACTTTTTGTGTATAAGATTTAATGGCAGGCCAATCTTGACTTTGGTGCCCGGAAATATGCGAAGGCGACACAAGTGTTGGCCCAACTCCGATATTTGTCGTTAAATATAAGTTTAACTGAACTCGACAGTGCGATAAACGAGGACAAACATTAAGGCATAACCAGTAATCTCGAGGTGGAAAATGAAAATATTGGGACGAAATCACAATTGAAAGAATCTTAATTTCAATTGGTTTACTCGATAACTTGCGTTAATACGGTTATGAGCTTACAACAGTTTCTGCGCGCAGTTGTTTTTATACTCTCTGCTTTCTTAATGACAGGCGTAACAAATAGCAAATGACAGCGATTAAAAACTGAAATGGTAGTAAAGATCACAAGGATATATGCCCAGTAGGAACCCTTTTATCGTTTTGCGGTGTAGGCAATAGAGACTTCTTCGAGCACTTCCCCACCTTAAGAGATGGTGGATATACATTGTCACAGCAATATATTGAAGAAAAGAAAAACTCAATTGTGGACTTGACGCAATGGAAACCTCTCAAACAATGATTTCAAACTGGCGATCTCTTGACACGCAAACTAGCTGCATCACATCTGACTAAATTGGAGATATCACTCAAGAGCAAACATGTTGGGTAAATATTATTAATTATCCGTGAGGTAATCATTCAGCCGTAGTGCAGCAGGAGCACTCGTTCAGAAAAAACCAAAGCTGCCGGTGCGATAAGGGGCCCGCGCGATTTTTTCGTCTCTTATTATAGCTCCAACCTTGTACCTTATGCACGAGGGGTACCCTTAGCGCACTACTACGCTTCCCACGTGCACGAAAGATTTCTAAAAATGATAGATTTAGTGGTTTTGGATGACGGTCAGCAAGTTTATAATTGGAACCATAGGTCTATTTTTTGAGTATTTAAAAAAGTTAGTTAACAACGTTTTATTTAATTAGCCGACTGATCATTACAATTAGCCCCTATACTAGGTTCCCCTGGCCATATAACTCACCTGCACAGACCGCATAAATGTAGTTTTCACGGTTTATTCAAGAACAAATCTGTAAAGCTTAAAAACAAAAACACCCTGAATGTATATGTATATATCTATCTTTATATCGATGGTTTTCTTTATAAAATTAGTCAATTACATGTTGATAAACCGCGCAGAGAAGACAGACACAATGGAAGAAAACAGACAGAATAAGCGCTGACTCGCAACTCAATATAGTTAGTTACGAGCACCCGATGCATTGACTCTGTAGAGCAAAGGTTTTCGATCGATTTTAAATAGCTATGCGGGTTGAACATGCGCCGTTGGATACTACCGCTTCTCACTATAAACGTGATTTAGGTCATTTTAATTTACGATGTCCCATTTTAATGTTTTTTTGTTTGTTTTTGTTTTTGTTTGCATGTATATGGGTTTCCGCGTTCTTACGCGCTCTTCGTTTCCGGTCGCCCGAGCAGCATATGGATGCTCTACGCGTTTCGCGCCAGAGAATCTGACATCTTCCACGTACCCTGTAAAGCGTGCTTTGCCTGCCGAGCACCGCCGTTGCGGGGGAAAGGCGACAAGCTGCAAACCCGCCGGGTCGAACGGTGCATGGATGGGGGCGACTCTTATTTGTATTCTCCTCTCTTACGTTTAGTCTTTTTGTTTTATCAGGTACTATATCTTTGTTCTAACCATCTATAACCGTAATTTACACACACACACGCGCGCGCACACGCACACACGCACACGCACAAACACACACACACACACACACACACACACACACGCACACACACACGCACACGCACACGCACACGCACACGCACACGCACACGCACACACACACACACACACACACACACACACACACACACACATACACATATATATAACAGTTATGCGACATCGGGATTAAAAGTATGAAACGAGGTGCGACCGGTGTATGGAGGGAAATTCGCACTTACGGGTCTTAAAAGGGGTACTTGGGCGAGACGTTATCGCGTAATCATAAAATATGCACGACGGCTTTCAGTGCGGTTCGAGTTCGGTATCACGTGCCCTTAATGGCTGATGGTTAGGGCAAAACGGCGGGGGACACAGCACTCCAATGCTGCGTCGGTTGGGTCTTCCGCTTGAAGGTAGAGTTCGTGTGGCACTCCGTTCCACTGGGTCTAGGATTACTTCGCATCCGTTGTCGCGAGTGGGGTTCGCGTAGCGACAAAACTGTGCGTTCGATATTAATTATGCCACGCACGCCGGGGATTCCACCCCTAACTGCCGTCATAAGAGCCCCCAAACAGTGCCCCCTTAGCACAAGGATTACGTGCGAGGTGACGGTTGTCGCTGCGTGTTCTCAGCGCCGTGTTTCGAGGTTTGCCGTTCCTTGACGTTAAGGATGGTTTCGCTCCTTTGTGTTTGAGTATAGTTCGACTGGATTGCGAGTTTATGTAGCCTCATACGACGAGAATACTCAGTAGCACCATCTATTTGTTTGTCCTGGAACACCTACGAGCTTCGTCTAACTAGACTGACGTTTTTTTTATGGTATTTGCCACATATCTTATTTAGGCGCTATCTACGAGAAACAGTTTCGTATGGGATTGTCGGAATTATTTCGAGTACGCGGTGAAACAATGGCGTGGTGCTATATGCCCAAATCGGAACTGCTCCAGGGTGAGCCGATAAAATGTCGCTAATGTGTTTCTTCCGTCCAGAGCTCTGCTTCCGTCACAAGAGGCCATAAGGCGATCGCAAGGCAGTTCCTTAAACTCAAACGCAATTGCATGAACCAGCTTTTAGTTACACGCGTATGTTTTACTCCTGTGTGCTTCGAAAGCACGTTAAAGTCCAAACATATCCGTAAATGTAAAAAAAAAAAAACGGCAACATAAAAAAAATTGACGGGTTTTTAGTGAACAGAAATTATTTTTTCAGCATTTCAATGGGAGAAGTTTCACTTTAGACACTCGCATTACTTTGAAAGGCATATCTAGAGACGTTTTCAAGTTCAAAGTTCCCTATATATTTATTGGAGGCTCAATAGGACAAGGGCGATAGAACAGCTCGTCCCCCAGCTACGAGCAATATATACGGAGTTGTTGAGGGGTGATAGTAATCCCCGAAGAAGGGGAACAAGGGTGACAAAGGAGAAACACAAATCTCCAAACACAGCTAGGTGACTGGTGCTCGAATTGTGTTTGTCCTTTGTCCTCCTTGTTCCTTTTCTCCAAGAATTATCATCGTCATTCTTGTTCATCTCGCTTGCATCTTTGCATAAATTGCATGATTATCATTGTTGAGGGCGCGTCGTTTTCTATCCGTTTTGACGAGACAGACAAAAACCTTGATTTATCGGTGCTTCCTGCAAAACTCCATTCAAGCGCCACATGTTCTTTACAGGCTATTCTTCGGGCAACGAGGCAACTGGCCCTTTAAACTCTGTACAGTCACGTGTTAATCATAAACGAAAGAAATAAGGTTGTTGATAGTTTTATCTATCATACACTTGGGACACACAGACAGCATCGGCTGTCTTCATCCGAGGCCCATTTTTAGCAGGAACGCTTCGAGGGTAGTCACTCCAGCAAGGGACATAAAACGCGCAAAAACAAACACATCATTATGGCCCTTTGACAGCGTAAGAAACTCGCAGGGCGTGACGAGGCATCTAATTATCGCTTCGGAGTCAACGAGCTTTGGGCATTAGCTAATAAGAGCAGAAAAGAGTCAATCACAAAACAAGATACGGGAACCCCCACAAAAAGCCATGCCTTGACTTCCTTAAGGTGTCAGTGACCATAGCGTCCATCTTTGTTTACATTTGAGCGTAGCCAGTTGGCCCTAAAACGAACATATTTGGGAGCAAGCGATCCTGCGTGAGATTCCTATGTTTGACAACAAAATATAATGGTTTGAACAAAAAAAAAAGTGCCTTTTTTGCTTACAATGAGCGAAGGAGTGAGAACAATAGCTGTAGCACGTTTGCACAATGCGGGCAAAATGGTCTCGTCGCGTACCTGAGGGCAGTACGTGACGACACTATTTTTCCCGCAATGCGCGAACGTGCCACATCAATCGCTTTTACTCATTCACACATTGGCTGAAAAAACTGCGCGGACGCGAGCGAAGGCGCGGAATTTCTCGCTCTTGTTGAGGTGAAGGATGGGAGTGACATTGACGTTCAGCAATGAGCCGAGAAGGGGAGGCATGCAGAGACGCGAGGCGAAGCTTTGAGGGAATGGCGGGTGCAAGACGACGAGTTTTTTTCGGAACATAGTTTGCGTTTCGTGTTGTGTTCGAGAAGTAGAGATGTTATAGTGAAATCAAACGTGGTGGAAGTTTTTAAAACCCTCCAACGGTACGCGTAAACACTGCGTACCTCCAAAGTGGGATTTCGTACGAGGCGAGTAATGTTTGAAAACACCTGTTTCGCAGTGATTGTTAGTAGACGACGCTTCCTCGTTCATCGTGCCGTCATCGGCAGGTCGTCGGGGCTCTTCTTTTGTCTCTCTTTTGCGCGGCGCGGTCAATGGAAACACTCGACTTCCCTGTCCTCGCGCCCTGAGGGGAGAGAAGATAGGGTTTTTCCTCTCCGCTGCGACGACAGACAGCAAACGCCAACACCAAAATCCCAGCAGAATTTCACCGGTAAAGCTATCGTTTTAAAAACAAATTCGGTGTTTGTTACGCTAAACTCACTAACAAAATGACAATCCGTTTTTTTTATGCGCGACTTTTATTGCAGTCTCGTTTACCTCTGTCTTGTTTTCAATGCGCGTACATGTTCGAGGATCACGGTTCGTCGAAACATTACCGAAGGTATAAAAAGCTTCCGCTGGGGGTGGGACAACTGGAGACCTCCCCGTCGTTCTGACCCTATCAGTGAGTATATAGTTGTACCGCTTATTCACGAACATTCGGCGTGGTCCTTTGTTAACGTTAAACTAAAGGTAAGAAAAGAAGGAGAAAGTATTGATTCCAGTTAAATTTCTCAAGTCTGCGAGCACTTTTTGATGTGTGTCGCTCTGGAGGTGCTAAGCTCTAAATTAAACGTCGAGAGTTTATTCCGCGCCGCAAGCTCTTTCGACACGATCTACACCGAGTTGGAAGTTTTCGTCACACGACGTGCCAGGCAGCTTAGTCGCTTATACATCTGGGGCTCCATACTTCTTTGTGTGAGTTTGTTTTCAACCCACCGTACGGAACGGAGTTTGATTAAAAGTGGAGCAAACAAACCGAAACGGCAAGAACATTGCAGAAACGAGGCCGCTTCGGGGAATTATGGGAGAAATCCGTTTTCTTTTTATCTAATTTTTGGTGAGACGCGTGGGAACACTTCAGCTGGCAGAGTTGGATCTGCAAACGGAAGAGGAGTTTCCTCCGCAATTAGCGAACGGGATCCCTGGAACCGCACCCCTGATAGGAAAGAGGGATCATTACCCGTACGAGTTTTTTTTTATTTTGCGACTAACATGCTGTCTTCGCGCAACCGTACCCGGTTTCGTTTTTTCTTGTTGTTGTTTAGACCTAAACACTTGTGCTGTTGGAGAGCCGTTCATCGCCGTTTGTAGATCTCCGTGCCTTGATTCTGCGTGCAGCGTTAATGTGAATTAGTAGAAAACACACACTCCTTCACACACACGCGCACCACGCACATAGACACACGTAGACGCACACACACGCGCACACGCACCGCACACATACACACACGCAAACGCACAAACATACACACGCCCATACGCAAACGCACACATACATACACACATACACACACTCTCTTTTTCTTTGCCTCTCTCCGTCTCTTTTCTCTGTCGAAAAGGACCGAGGTATTATGTTCCGGAGAGTTCTGCCACTACCTACACCTTGCAATTACCCCGAAAAGCCGTGAGTAAGGATATGTGCGCTTCTTTGGTTCTGAAAATAGAAAACTTACTATGAAGAAATGCTGGCAAAGCCCAAATTACGGCTAGCTTACGAAAACGGCAAGAGATCGTGGAGCGAGGTCGTTTGAAGCATTTGCCTTTACTTTCTCTCAACGTGAGTGTTGTATCCAGCGAATGTCACAAGTGCCATCTAACGGCTGAACATGTACGCACTTGCGACGCATGCATCTTTAACATTCCCGAAACACACCTTAAAACACACCTTAGCGCTTACCCATTGCACTAGCATATTCAAAACAAAAGGCGGAATATACTTTATATTTTATTAGTGCCCCGAAAAACACGCGAAAAATGTTACGTGATGTGTATGTACTTCTGGCATTGAATGCTATGTATAAAATGTCACGAATAAAATTTTTTTTTTTAAATCCGAATATTTTACACTATTCGGTATTTTTTTTACGACTTAAATTATGGTCATTTTTTAAGATAAAAAACAAAGATTCTTCTTAATAAGGACTCAGCAGCGTTTTACACTATACATTTTAATTCTGTAGCAAAGCTAGAGATGGTGCAGCTCCTCTATAAAGCCGTAGTCCCATCGCTTATACATCATCCAAAAGACAAATTAAAAAAAAAAAAGGATGACGAAATGTTAGGCTAGGTGGCGCAAGCTGCCGCCCGTTACAAAGGGTATAGCCATTACCATCCATCCATCCATCCATGTATCGGAGTCCTTTGCAGACACGATGACCTATGGACCGGCCTCAGGGATGCTCGGCGCATGTTTTCTTTATATGCTTTGAACATGTCTACAGACAGCTTGTTTTAAGACCAATTAGACCATCATGCAAGAAAGGAACACTCCTCGGACAGTATCGGCGTACTCTCTTTGGCATGGTTTATGAAGCCGTGGTCACGCTTCTGATACACCATTCAAAAGACAGTCTGCATGCAGATTCGAACGCGAGTCGCCGCGAGACCTATGCATCGAATGCCGCATGACAACAAGTTGAAGGAGAGGCACGCGGCATTTGAAGCACGGATATCCCGGTGACTGATGTCTCCAGACTGTCTTCTGCGTGATGTATAGTAGCAGCGTATTAGCAGTGTGACAGCGCCGAAAGGCTGATTCACAGAATTGGGTTGTGGGTATGTTTATACGGCCTTGAAGGTAGTCTGCCTTCAACGAGCGATCCAGTGAAACAGCCCTATACGCCGATCGAAGGAGTCCTAGGGTTATCTAACAAATGGCGCCAGTGTGCCGGAGTGTTAAGCGAATGCAACTTAAAGGGGCCCACCAACAATTTTTTGACCGGTTTGAAGTTCGCCCTGAAGCGGAGCTTCATGAAAGCAGGAACACCGAGGAAAAAAAAATATTACAGAAATTCGCAATATTTTGTGAGTTATTAGCAAAATAAATATTCCAGAAAACAACTTTAGATAAGCAAAATATTCCGCTTCATGACGTAAAATGAAACAGTTTAGCGATTGGAGCAAAGCGGTTGGCCAATGGGAGCAAAGCGTCGGCCCGGGCGATTGGAGCAAAGCGTCGGCCCGGTCGGCTCGTCGGCCATTAGGCCTAGCTGCAACCATCGTAGCTTTGGGATCGGGTTGTCATCATCGATGAATTTACCGGGCTTATCGGATTTTGAGTGCAGAGCTGTGCGTCGCGCCGTACGAGGACACTCCACGCAAGCGCCGCGTCTCTGCCTCAGTCCGCTTCGACAGCCGCGGAACACTCGTCTCCTGCAACTCCGCCACCGGAGCCACCTCGGCGAGTAGGAGGTACAAACCGGTGAGCGGTCGGGCACCATATAAGCTGAGTCCCGTCGCCGCACTTCACTCGAACAGTGAAAAGTCTGTCACAGCACTAAAAGAAAATAAGGGTTCCCCTCGCTCCTCTTACTGCTTTTAGTTGACCGGGACCGGGGGCGCACAAGTGAAAATACGACGCGCGTTGTCTGCACGGACCACTTGTCGTCTGCTCGCGATGGTACGTCTCGGACGCCGCTGGGAGGCGCGCATGAGCGACGAGGCGTTGTTTCCGCCCTTTTTGAACTTTACTTTGCAACTTTAGTAGCTCTATAAAAAGGACTTGTTAGAGAAATATTGACAATTAACGTGTGATATACTTTATTTTGCTTCAAAATTCCTGGGACGGCTCTCGCCAATCACGAAACCCAGAGAATGTGACGTATTGTGAAAGGGAGCGCCGTTATGCGCGCGCCTTTGGCACCTCGCGGCGCCACTGTCGAAGGAGGTGTTTCCGAGTTGTCAAATTAAAATATGATGCGCTAATATTTTTAAACTCTTTCGTTGTCCACTAGGTTTCCGGGACCACTGGCGTGTAGAAACCGCAAAAAAAAGTCGACGCTCAAATACTGTTGGAGGGCCCCTTTAAGGGAGGGAAGATGACGCACTCAAGCACAGCCCAACACAAATGCGTGACCCAGCTTTAGGAATCAATACCACCTACAACCATGATGGAACTTAACCCGAGACTGGGGTAGAAACAGAAACTTAAAAGTAGAAGGGACAGAGACAAGTGAAGAAGAGAACGTCTCAAGTGAAGAAGAGAACGTCTCTTTTTGAGACGTTCTCTTCTTCACTTGTCTCTGTCCCTTCTACTTTTAAGTTTCTGTTTCTACCCTAGTCTCGGGTTAAGTTCCATCATGGTAAATATCCACCAGCTCGCCTGCACTTTAACCGTTTTTTCACCACCTACAAGTCAAGACCCGTGCCTTTACTCCACAAAAGGTCATCACTGGATAGATGGATGAATGGATGAGGCTGAACACTTTGACTTGGGCGGCGGCTTGCGCCACCTAGCCAGTGTTTGATGCAGGCAGCATCGCCTACGCATCGTACGTACAACAAGCGCGAAGCTAGCACGCGGCGACGCCGAGACGCACGCGTCTGCCGCCTTGTGGCAACTCTTGGTGAGCTTCGACGTGTTTGCCGCTTGGGGCGGGCTGGGGATACGATGACGTCATAAGCAAGACTTGCCTTCCAGGTGGCACGTCCAGATGACTTCTTCAGTGTCGCCGGCGTCCGATTGAAACACGGGGAACGCGGCCGTACGTCACGGTGGGTCCATCTCCGCACAGCGCTCGCTTTCAGGGAATTCGAATAGATTAGCCAGGCAGGCCTAATTAGTTAAGCACGCGAGCGTTGACGGCGTGATCCCTCGCCCCTTTCTCGCTCAAAGTCGACGGACTATTACTTGGACGGAATGGCCTCATTCGAAACGCTGATTATATCTACTGTATCGGATACTCTATAGTATCCGATTTTTTTTAGGCTAGTACGGTTTGAGAGAAGATCCCGTGGAAAGAGAGAGAGGGGGATACGCGTGTGATACTTAGATGTGATTATGAAGTGTTTAAAAATTTCCCGTTCAATGTCAGAATCGTTTCATGTCAAAATGGCTATATATAGGATGCATTCACTGGCGGCCATAGTTGAGTCCGTTTCTGATCAGGGCGAGCCTAAGATAAGCTTCCACAACGCCTCTGCAATGTACATTGCGCACCTCCGAGATTCCAGTTCGCCTGAAAAGATAAGTGGGGGCTGATTTTGAGCCTGCGCTGTGAACACCGCGCTCAATACACAGATCTCACCAGTTAGTTTCTTTGCGCCGCCACTGCCGTCATGGATCGTGGGAAGTGTCCTGCTGCATGCGAGCGACAACCCCGTTGGAGCTCTGCACGAATCGGGCACGAGACGGCACGAACCATCTCGTGAACTGGCGCCTGTCCTCCATGAACTGCAGTTTTGGCGGCATCACGCACGCGTGGAATGCTTAGTGAGATCCGCCTATTTTGGCGCACAGTGAATACTACCTCTCGAAGTTGTAACAGATTATTACGTATTGGAAACAAATGAAAACGTATAAGGACGTGGCAAGTCACAGGTTTTCGGTTTTGTCTGCATTTCAGTGCAGCGACTGCCATTAGTGGTCCGCAATTAAACAAAAACGTTACGGGGCCGCAAAAGAATATTGTTTTATTGTAAAGGGGCGCTGCATTGATATTCAGTTGGAATGTTTTTTCGCTTTACACGAGCTTACTGGCACTATAGTGGAACCCAGGTATACTCGTACCTAACGCCACTGACCAAGAAAGCTTTTTCTTGCGGTGAACATTTAAAAATAACAGCGAACGTTTTTTTTCAATTTCTCCTTCGCAAAAGTTAATGGCATAGTTTGGAGGTCGCGGTGTTCCCCCGTCACGATATAAGTCATCTCTGTTTTCTTTTCAATGAATGCGTACTATTTCTCTTGCTCCAGTGACGATATTTGAATGCGGCTCATAGATTGTACCCGAGCATACGTGAGCACTCAATTGGGGCTCACGATAATCAGTAGGTTGACAAGTATTCGGGTAGTGACGCGTGACCAATCGCTGCAATGACGACAATAGCCGAATTCTAACACTGCCTGGAACTCAGGGCGTGTCCTCTGCTTTGCCAACCCCAGTTCGTGGCTATGATCAACAATTGCGGCATATAATCGTCTCCAGATCCCGTGGCCGCTTGTTCTGGCTGCAAGTTAAAAAAAAAAAAAAAAAAAAAAAAAACGCTGCTCGTTTTTTTTTTTTTTTTTTTTACTATTATAACACAAGGAGGAAAACGAGCGCGTATTTCATAGGTTATTAGCGTCAGGGATTCATTCTAAGTGGTATTTACGCAACGTACGAAAATCGTTGCACCGCCGTTTTAAAGATCAGTGACAAAATAAGAGTTTATTTTCCTGTATTATGTCGTCGTGGCACTGCGTGATTATTGTAATTTTGATCTAGGCAGAAGCGGGTGACGAAGCATTTGTTTAAACAAATTTTTCTTCCATCTTCAAACGACCAGGGGTCATTTGACGTGCAGTCAATCGAAGGACATATCACTTATCATAACTTTGACAGTCAGTCGTAAAATGTGATGACGGCTTGTTATGATATTTTAATTGGCCAACTTTAATTCTTATTGGCCATCAAACGTCGCCAAAACATCACGTAGGGAAACGTATTTGGGTTCGTTTAACATGGACACCAAGAAGGCATACATTAAACTATCTAGTGAATTAAAAATGAATTCAAAGTAAGGAAGAAAGAAAATAATATATGCCCGGAATCGGTGGACGAAGTAAAAGGAAGGCGCCCCTCAACTGCACCAAGAAAAATGTACGCTATTGCAGTTAAAGAGGATGTTGGCCTTTTCGTGTTACCAATACGGCGCACTCGCTTACTTCATCTCGTCGGACATTTGTTCAACTGCCCTGCAGTTACAAAGTTTTTTTTTTTGTAGGTTTGTTACATCCGTGTCAAGGTTTACGTCTCTTATATCTAATTACGCGCGCAACAGACGGACGGATGGTATTCTTGTTATTTCGAGCACCGGATGAGGTCTAACTTGCCAAGCTTACGTAAGGCCGTAACGGATGCTTGGGCCTTAGTTGTTTTAGTCTGGCGGTACCGTGTGTGCCCGGATAACCCGTTTGGACTTCAAGCAAATTTGTGTTTGTCGCTCCTTTTCTCAGACGGCCTTGGGGTTACGAAAGCGAAATACTAAAAGTCACTGAACTTCTTTTATTTCTGTAGAAGCTAAGAAAGCTTCAATTTTCTTGAGTGCGCTGAGCTATTCGTCGCCAGTTTTTGTTCCATCATGGCGTCGTGGTGAATGTCGGTGTACGCGTAAGTTGTTGGCAGGTAGACAAGATTATCTAGAATTTTATTTGAAATACGTTGTTCAACTTATTCCCCCAGGACTACTAAGCTAAAATCTAATTACGTCATCGGAGAATAAAATAAACGAAACTTCTTTAGATAAAAAACTTAGGTACACTTGCACTGACGTCATATACGTGGCAATGTCTGTGGCCTTGCTCTTGAGCACGTGCCTTCTGCAGCATACCCTTCTTATCATCGAATTTTTTATTCTTAGCAAGAGCTAATGGGTATGACCACCAGCATGGTTAGATGACATCACGCGCAAGCCCTATATAGGCCTCTGCGGAGAAGGCGCCGTGTAACCGAGCTTTCGGTTGCACGTCAAAAGATCCCCAGGTGGTCGAAATTAATCCTCAGTCCTCCGCTGGGGCGTGCCAGATGCCCGTCGTAGGTTTGGCACGTAAAACCCCCAAATTTGACTATATAGGCCTCTCCAAAAAAGGGCTCCTGGCCGGTGCCGGTTTCAGTACACGTGTGCGTGGTCCGTGAATTTCGCGCTGTGCCAAGTGACGAACATGAGCGCGCTGGGCTGTGGATTCGTAAGCATAGGAATGGTGTATACATTTATGGGTGAAAACAAAATTTTGCCGTCGCCACGCCAGTAGAAAACATTTAGGATATAAGCGTCACCGTCACCCATTCTCGTATTACCTCACCTCTATATTTTTTTTTTCTATTTGCACGTTGAAATGTTTCATTATTTTCTTGTCGCCCATACCGGATATGTCTACCAGGTCGCTGAGAACAGTAAACGAAAAAGGTGTATAGCCGTTTTCTGCTTCCTGTCGTTCTTGGTCACGTGGGTTCCGTATCTAATATGCGGGACAAAAAAAAAATTAATTTCAACCTGGAATACTGTAAAACCCTTTATTTTCACGGCCCCTATTTTTCGCGAATCGGTCACTAAGGACATAATCGGGGCTACTAAATTTCGCGAATAGCATACGCCTGCATTGAAACTCTTAAGGATCAAAATTTTCGCGTGCCCTTAAATTCCGCGAATATTTCAATTCGCGAAATTCGCGAAATTTAAGGGCTCGCAAACATTAAGGGTTTTACAGTATGCGAGAGAATATAGGAGAAGCAAAAAAGAATATGTGATAATCACGCATTTTTCGTAAACACCTTCCGGCGGCATGGAGAGATCCAAACGATGCTTTACCGCATACCAGAAGTGACGACATTCATGATGGGTGCGCCCTTGTAAAAAAGATTCATAGGAAGCCTTCACTGGCGGCTTTAGCTGTATGCGAAACTGTTGTGCGCGTGATAATGACGAGCTTCCACAGTTTTTTTGAAACGTGCATTCTACGTCATCAATATTGCTGGTCTTAGGAGCCTATTAACGTGAGCTCGTTCTTAGCATGCGCTCTAAACATCGCCCTCAAATATGGCGTCCAGTGAACACCCCATATCGGCGACGAGATGTTTCGGTGGCTCCCCCTTACGGTTACTATCTGTGACGTCACGACTGGGATTATCGATCGTCAGCGACAATTTCGATGGTGCGTAAAAAGCACGGTGGAAGCTTGTAGTCACCGCTTCCAAAGCCAATGCCGTCGAGGTTGATGGTCTGGCGTTCCTCTTATTTGCATTAAGGAAAGTAGAATTCCTTTTACTAATGACGCCATAGTAAGCGTCTGGCCAATCGTGGAAGGCCGACCGAAGCGACGAGGTGCGCGAATGCCCGTGCACCCGTAACCTCTGCCCTACATAGTCATATAAAGTCGTCCCCAAGTGTAGCCTTGCTCATGCCCGAGTCCCACTAGAGCGACAAACAGAAGCAACCGACACCGACAACCCTGAGACACGTGCAGCATGCACGCGGTGGAACCTTTGGCAAGCTTGCATGTCTCTCGGTGCTCGTGAAGCAAACACGAGTGATGGCAAGCTTGCCAAAGATGCCGCCCTGTGGAGGGTGCACGTACTGGAGGCATGTCGGTGTCGGTTGTTTCTGTTTGTCGATCCAGTGGGACTCGGTCATTACAGCTTTATGCGTAATTTTGTTGCGCGATTATTATCTGCACAGTGTACGCTGACAATAATTGTTTCTGAGCGCTCGACTTGGAATATATTTAATCTAGTTGAAAGCACTCAATGCTTTTTTAAAAGAAATACGAAGTAATTAGTGAGTCTATACTCGTCACTACATTTTCTTATAGTTAAAAAAAGAACTTGCGTGATCTAAGAGCTAACCGTTTGGCGTCATTCCATACTATCAAAAATAACTGCATGGATAAGGATGACTTCAGTACAGTAACACGATACCTTAAGACACTAAAATGCAAAATAAAAAGTTGTAAAATCCTTTTGTGTGTGTGCGCGCGTGCGTGTGCATGTGCGCGTGTGTGTGCGTGTGTGCGTGTGCGCGTGTGTGCGTGCGCGTATGCGCGTGTGTGTGCGCGTGCGTGTGCGCGTGCGTGTGCGTGCGTGTGTGTGTGTGTGTGCGTGCGCGTGTGTGTGTGCGCGTGTGTGCGTGTGTGTGTGTGCAGCCGTTATCGCCATTGGGCGAATTTTATTCCAAAAAGTTAGGGGGAATGACTGTGTGCTTCACCATAAGGAGGGGGGGAACGGTGGCCAAGTGTGTTAACGCAGCGCAGCTCGAAGCATATATGAAGCGAAAGCTCGCGCTGCAGAACCGAGAAGTCCTGGACTGAATCTCCATCCCTGCCCATATTGTATCTGCATGATCATCGTACACCGACATGCGGTCGGGGAATCACCACTGCGTGATCCACGTTAAAGGCTCCAGGCTAACAGCGGTAGTCCACCGGCTAAATATTTCATCAGCAGCGGGAAAACCCGTTGCCCATCGGGGTTGAATGACTTCCCGCCGCCGTCTAAACGTGCACACAACAAAAGTGTCTGTCACATTAGTTTCTCGCTCCCTTTCGACTCGACTTACTGTCGCCTTCCCTATCGGCGACAAGTTGGGGAAGTTTCGTTCATCCGAAGCTCGCTGCCAACGCTCATTGTCAGCGCGCGTCTCAGTTCGCTGGGCGTGGCGTCTATTTCCAGGCGGCTACTTCCGCCCAGGCGGGTATTAGACCGGCATACGTCCTTCCTGCGGAGAAAAGGAACGGTATAGCAGAAGCAGACGAGAGCGCCGTCTGCTCATTGAGACGTCGGAAGTTTTCGACCGGTTAATGCGGGCAGTCGAGTTATTCCTTCCTCGTGTCTCGGGGTGTCCCCACCCGGTTTGTGTAAACGAGCGGCGCTAACATCGAACTGTGGTGTTTCCGAGATGATGACCGCCATATTGAGTGTCGGCAGTCTTCGCGGGCGTTCCAGCGCAGCAGCGTTGCGTGAGCAAGTGGCTCGGTCTTGCGTCTCATTCTCACGGGTCCGCGCGACTAGCTTTGACAGAGCTGGAGCGCTCGGGAGGCTACCCTCTAGCCGTTGGCAGAGTGAGAGCGCCAGGGCGTGTCTTTAGACCACCCAGCTACCAGCACAAACTCCGTGCCTTCCACCGTGCTCTAGCTGCGCGAACGCGCTCGAAGTGCACATGACGCCGAAGCATTGTCAAGGGCAGGAAGCTCGCGCTTGAAGTGAACAACTGAAACTCCTCCCTGCCGTTTTCACCTTGTGAGTGACCACAGCCTTAACAACGTAGCACGAAACAGTTGAAACCACCGAGCGTAGTATTATTTTCTTCTATGTATCGTTTTTTTTTGTTTTATAAACGACGTAAAAATAATATTTGGCACTAGTAAGGCGGCTGCCGTTTTTTTTTTTTCCTACAATGTTAAGTCTTTTTAGCCCGGGTTTTGATAACCAGAGGAATATAGTCTTCCGCTAGTCGACACTACAACTCTCGAGACTTGCTTGTTCAGCAAGAAGTTTGTTTTACATTTCTCGTGCGTTACTTTTTATTTCTTTTATTTTGGAGTTGTAAATATGAGCTCAGAGTGAGGTCACCGACGGTGAACTTCGGTATTCTCTGACAGTTCATAAGAAACACCGTAATTCTTTCTTGTGTCTTTTGTTTAACGGCCCTATCGCCGCAGGGAGGCCCGAAAATTGGATTGGCGACACGGGGCCAGGAGGGGGGGATGACATCAGGGAAGTCTAGTGCAGATCCGGGAGAGATTGCTTTAGGTTATGGCACTGCCGTTTAATTTTGTCTTTCTTCTGACCAAGTAAGCGAGGAATACATTTTTTTATTTTGTCTCGTGGTACGTAAAAATCTACCCAAGTTAAGTGCACAGGTCTTCGAGTTCCGAATTAAATGCGCAGCGACAGCGTAAAACTGGAGACGCGGAGAATGCGTGGTGTGCGAATGGAGCAAATACCGAATATAAAAAAACAGGGCCTGTGCGTGACGTCATCGGTAATAAATCCCCGACCTGCCCCCAAGCGGCAAACACGACGAAGCTCAACGAGAAGAGTCCGTCTTGGCTTCGCCGCGTGCTATCCGGAGAGCAAGTCGTCTGCTTCTTGCGCAAGAGGAGTTGCGGTGACGTCATAAAGACGACGAGCTCTGATTGGCTCTGACTGAAGGATAGTGGGTAGACCTCAAAGCAAGCCGCCTCGAGGTTTACCCACTGTCCGTCTTTCAGGACCAATCAGAGCTCGGTGTCGTTCTGACGTCACCACAACCCCTGCAAAAAGAGCAGACGCAGTTGAACTCCGCATGGCGTCGCACCCGGTGTGAGACGCTGAGAGACGCTCTGGCGGTGACGCTTTCGCAAGCTGGGCGATGGCGCCTTGGATCCACTGGCGATGACGTTTGGCGGGGAAAGGCGGAAGCCTTATCATCTAAGGTTGTATTAACCGAGCACGCGAGTGCACGCTTAGCACTTTGTAATCGGATGGCACTTTGCAGATGTTTAATGGGTGCTCCGACGGTTTCTTCGTAGTCGCCGATTTGCATGAAAAAAAAAAAATTGCTAAACGAACCAACAAATATCGCAGAAAACGTAACCCTAATAGTGATCAAAATAAATTTTGTTCGCGAAGTTCCTGAATTTACAATCTTCGGTCCTGACGGTGTTTTTTTTTTAAGCGAAAGTTTTTTGCTGGCAACAATGAAAAAAGTGACGTTAGGGAAAGGCAGGGGCTCACTTTTTGAAGTGCAGATTTTGTTCCCAACTGATTACAAGCAGTTTGATGGTGTCAAATGAATAATTTGGAAGCGATCGCTCCCCAACACCCGTGCAGCTGCACCAAACAAATGCTCTGCATTGTCAATTTTGAGACTGCCCCGCTCGACCTGCAAGCCTGCCTTCTCCTGACGTCACTGCACTGAAAAGCCCGGGAATAGTTTAATGTTGGTTAAAATCCTTTTCACTTGCCGATTTCACAAAAGTTTTCTGAATTTCGCGATACTAAATAGAACACTGGAAAAGGTAAAGGTCGGTGATTCCGAAAACATAGTTAGTTGGGGTAGGTCAAAAAATCGCTGCAGTACCCCTTTAAAGCCCGAAGGAAAATTGTCCCCGTCACCGTCTTCGTGTATTATAGCAGTAGCTGTGTTTGAAAAGCTGACTGTGGTCGGCTGTTTCTTTTTTTTTTCATTGTGTCTGGTCTTGGGTTTATAATAAAGGAAATATTTTTTTTCAGTTATGTTTTCTTGAGCCTGATACCACGTCCCCATGGCAGACAACGGTCAACTCACTGTAAAAAAAAAAAAAAAAAAAAAAAAAAAAAACGAAAAGAAACGCTACAGGTAACATTAGTGCGTTTAGTATGTCCCTTTCTTTTTACAAAAACATTAGTTTTTGGCGCCATGGTTAAGTTGTCTAGTATTATTTTATAGGGGAGTTGGAGTGCGAGACATGTCAAAGGGATCCGTGTGTAAAGCCCACGATCACAAAATGTTTTGTTCATTTCGCGAAACAACAAAACAAAACAAAACAGCAACCAATAAAAAGGTGTTGTAACAATCGCGTTTCTACGAATGGAAAGCGGCGAAAGAGGAAAAAAAAGAAAGATATAAAACGACACGAGATACCAAAATGAGGACGGTTGTGGAGCGGCTGATGGGGAATTTCTGGCATGACCCTTTTTTATGTCCTTGGCCGGCGGACTCCGAACAAAAGACAGGAGCCAACCCTACCGCCCCGTTTATTTTTTGTTTATTTGTTTACTTTTGGTCCTCACGTGTCGCCTTGTTCTGTCAAAAACCCTCAACTGTAAAAAAAAAAAAAAAGGTACAAATAAAAAAGGAATGGGTATTTCGTTCCGAACTTCCACTCGCTTGGTATCTAACTCAACAGAGGCCGTTACAACAGCAGAGTTTACCGTTGGAACAAGAAGAGAAAAAGAATATTAATAAACAACAGACAAAAAAAGTGTAAGATAAATTCGGCAATGAGTTTCGTTCGCAGTGTGAGCTTGTCCTTTACCGACCATCCGGTCCCCCCTGCGACGCCGTACGGAACAAAGTGTTCTCTAAACTTCATTTCGCCCAGATGCCAAGACGGAGTGAGTAGGTGAGGAGCACTGCGGCTCTCCGCTTAATGTCGTCACTCCGTTTTCTAATAAGCGGCAGGTGATGTCCGCGAGATAGGAGGGGGAACATTTTAGTTGGTGGGCTTGTGTAAGGTTCGTGGTTGCCTTTGAAAGGGTGTCCCTCCTGCCTCCGCACGTTTCAAAGTCGGAGACAATGGGAATGCTTCGAGTACTTTGAACACGATACGGTTATCTTTGCGCAAGTGCAGAAAAAAAAAAAAGAAGAAAAAATGGCCGATTTATACACTTATTACGAATGGGCTCACTGGTGGTTGGAATGGAAGAGGCTCGGGGGTTGCCAGGCTAACCACGCGCTCACATCACGTTTGGAGCTACACAAAGGGGCAGCGACGCAGCACCTCCTATGTAGCCACTCGGAGAATTTGAACGGCAAGTCGTGTCTTTAGCACGCTCGGGTCTCCAGCACAGACTCCACGCCTTCGCCCGTGCTTTGACTGTGCGTGCACGCTCGAAATGCACGAAACGCCGAAGCATCATCGAAGTTATAAGATGCACGCGCAGGAGGTGGAAGGAACCGGAGCTCCTCCTTGCCGTTCTTACCTTGCCAGGGCCTGTATATAACGAGGCCATAGTGCTGGGTCGACTACGTCACCTGATGAAGTCCGACGCGAGGCGCAGCCGACGATGACAACGCAGCAGTTGCGTCCAATCTGTGGACGCGTGATTGGCGGGTCGCAAGAAGCTCGGTCGGCGCAGCCATCCTGTTAATATTTATATTCAGAAAAAAAAGGTTGGATGGCGTAAAGCAGCAGGCCGCGCGACCACAATTTTCCCGGCTATCGTTTCAAGAGCTGTTAAAGGTCCCAGACAGCGGCGGCCGAAGTCATGTAAAGCCGCGTGGCACTAGCAAACCGATTTACAGTTCCAACTGAATGTCTGACAACAGTTTTTTAATATATTTTTTTAAATACATAAAGTGAAAGCCTAAACTTTATGGAGCAAAAATGAAGCGAAGACCCAATGAACTTCGCCAGGTGGTCCGTTCGCTACGCCCGCGTCGCAGCATCCGCTGTTCTGATGTCACGTGTGGTGCGAACGCCACCGGACGAAATTCGGCTCTTTTAGATGCGGAGCATCTCTTGCTCGGGTCTATGTCCCGCGGCGTCGTAGTCCGCACTCACACTACGCATGCGCAACTCTCCTCCTTCCCTCTCTCCAACAGCTGCGCGTTAATCTCTCCGCTCTCTCTCTCTACCAGCTGCGTGCACTTCGCGTGCGTTCGCTTCTACTCACACTGCGCGCGCATGCGCAACTCTCCTCCTCTAGTCTCCTCTCCTTCAAGTCCTCCTTTGATTTCCTTGCTCTTAAGACTCTGACTAACTGACTGCGCGCGTTCAGTTCGCCGCTGTTGACTCTTCACTCCGTTCTTCCGATGAAGTGTGATGGAAGCAACCGTCCCGTCAGTTAGTGGGTTGGCGCAAGCAAACGTCAGCACCACCCCACAAACTAACGTAATAACACGCAAGTTAACGACGTTACTAACAACGTTACTAACACCGTTAATAACACCGTTAATAACGATCCGCGATGCTCCGCATCACCCCATGGTTCCCCTCGGGAAAATGGTGTAATTTTTTTTTTGCTCCACGGAGTCCACCCTTTAATAATTAATTTGAGCACCATTCCGATGAGTTTATTGACGGGAATGTACGATGCATACCAAGTGAGAGAAGTAGCGCCTTCAATAACCAAAAACCTAATTATTCAAGCTTGCGTACCGCAACGCCGTTAGGTACGAAAGCAAAATTTGCTGACGCACGACCAAAACTTTTTTCGACGATAACTTTTCTTTGTCACCGTGACGAAACCAACTTGGTCATCCCCCCAAACACACACACACATACACACACACTTGCTATTTTTATTAAATTTACTATTACCTAGATCTCTTGGGAGGAGCGCGCAACATACGGGGCCGCTGGTTAGAGTTGGGCAACGCAAGGTCACGCCAGGACACGCGGTCGCGACAGGGGCAGCCACGGCGTAGTACGAGCGCTGCCAGCGCACCCTGCAGTGGTAGATACCTTCCTACGACACCCCTGGGACCGATGAACCGGTCAACGGATGACGTGTGCCTGCTCGGGGAATATGAGTCCACACGCCGCTTCTCCGGAACTCCGCGGGCTACAGCCGGCGTAGAGGACCGGCTTCGCTTTGTGTGCGCTCCCCGAAGATAACCTCTCCGTCCTGCGTGTAGGGGATGTCGCGGACTTTGGTCGAGCCTGTGGTTTGACGCCGAATCTCAAGGTTCGACAGGTTGGGTTAACCTTGGAACGTTTTGCTAAGTTCGACGAAGCTTGGCTTATGGACAGTGTTTTTTCGATTTGTACACATTTTTTTTTCTCGAATTTTGAAGAGACAGATAACCTATATTTTAGTTCATATTTTTTAAAACGATTACCAAAGTTTACACTATAAAAAAGGAAACATTTGTAATTTTAATTCCCTGGTTTGTTGAATGACGTAAAGCAATAAATTAATACAACTAGCAAATATTGCACTTTTCCTCCACCAGATGACGTCTGCTTCTCCGAAATTTTTCCTCATGCGCACTAAAGTAGAACTCCAGTAGAACTTTTCTCTAAGTTTGAGTTAAAAGTTTGAAAACGTGGAAAGTAACACTTTTAGTGCTTTGCTTAGTTTGTGAACTTGAAAAGACAATATACGTTACAAATATCGCGCTTTTTCTCGGCAACGGGGCGTCAACTCGTTTTAAAATTTTTACGCATGCGCACGAAATTTTGATCTACGGTCGAACGTTTGTCGAACATCGTGTTAGGAGTTTTGGGAAGAGTCGAACCTGGCCGAACTCGAACCTTGAGAGGTTGGCAACCTCCGTCCTGCGTTTCTAGGATGGGTGAATTGTCGATACTAAACTCTGTTTCACCTTATGATATACCGCAGGAAAGGCTACAAGCGCGAGCTCCTTGCTCTGGGGCACATCTCGGCGGCACAAGCTCTCGTGAATTAAGAGCAGCTGCCAACGCTATGAGCTCGCGCTTCTAGCCTTCGCTGCGGTACAACATAAGGTGAAACGAAGTATAGTTATGCCGTTCGTATTGGGTGTTAGCTTGCGCCACCGAGACTAGAAACATTTACACCCATCCTCTTCGAATTTTGCTTTAAATTCGGTCTCTCGTTGAATCATCGTCGCTATGCTCACGATTGCTGGACAGTGATTGTGCGCGTGGCTACCGAAAACGCCGTGCACGCAGTGTCCCTTTTAACCGGAGTCGCTTTAAGCGGACCTACGTGTCTGCATGCGCGACCTTGCATCTGTGCCACGGTGGGGGCAACACGTTCGTAGGACGACGATATACGGGGTCGCTCTCTGGAGCGGAGCTGCCCGCTGACAACTGGCTCGCCTTTGGTTCATCGTTACGGGTTCTGCCTCGTTGTTTGTGGCTTATAGTCGAGGACGTCCCATGAGAGTTGGTCGCTGTCCATGGTGAAAGGGGCAGGGCTCTGCGGCAAATTAAGGGCTAGAATTAGGCGGTCGTGAGGACGTGAGGTCCCTGACGTAGGCCAATGTCCGTTGGAGTTAAGCACTTTGTTTCGGTTTGTGGGCGTTGGGTCTGATTGAACAGTGATCATGGCATCGCGCTAACTGTAATAAATCGGGTCACCCGATCTCTCGATACAATCTCGAAAGCCGGGAGCAAAATCAGCAGAAGACGCATATGATTTGTTTCACCACACCCTAAAAGAAGCTCGTGCGCCTACTTTCCCGCACAACACTCGGAGAGCCAATCATCGCAACTTACGGAGGCAGCTCAGCGAATGACGATGCTGAAACGTATGTTTAGACCAAAACACGCAGTCTGAGTTGTGACATTGAGCAATGCAAGCGCGACGTTTTGCATTGCTTAATTTCACAGCTCGGACAGCGTTTTTTGGTCTAAACATATGTTTCGGCATCGTCATTCGCTGAGCTGTCTCCGTAAGTTGCGCTGATTGGCTCTCCGAGTGTTGTGCGTGAAAGTAGACTCACAGACTTTTTTAGAGTCACTGAGGGATTAAGAAACAGAGGGTGTGGCGAGCACCGTGCATCTAATTAACGCTCCGCAGCCAATTAGACTGCGGCATTAGTCGACAAGAGCGCCGAAGAACCAATCACGAGAGTGAAAACGCAATAGGCCACGCCTTTCGTTTTTTAAGCTCTCGATGACGGTAGAAGACGTAAGAACAGACACACATAGAAAAAACGCGAGGTCACGGTGCATTCATTGCGCTTGGTTGTTATAGAAAATGGTAGCAGACGCGCAAGGTGACAATTGTTGCGACGTCGAAATTTTGGTGCTTTTTGATTAGACTTATTGGCTCGTAGTGTTTACTGTGCTTTAAGTGACTAATGGTGAAAAAAAGTATAGATGAATCCCCTCATCACTGCCTATTGTAGGACTTGTTCGTAGAGTGTTTAGAGTGTCTTTGAATCTTTCGCTCTCTCGTGGGTCATTCCATGCCAAAGAAGACGCGGCAATTTCTTTCCTGTCTTGGACATGTACGAAAAAATAGACATGTACGAAAAAATAATTGGATAAAAAAGCCTCTGATCTCACAAAATGAAAAGATTTTTTGCAAAAACAAATCACTTTTTTTGATTGATAACAAGCTCTAATTTTTTCAAATTTTGCATAAAACCTATCTAGTAAAAAAACACATTGTAAGAAACGGTTGCTTACCACGCAAATTTAGGCAGGCGCCTAATTTTGAATATTATGCCCTATCTTGCGTGCATTAGAAATTCAAATTTCGAAAGACGCCATTTTGAGTTCAAGTGGCTCCAAAAAGACGAGACTTTATGAAATGTCTTCATTCTTTTTAGTTAACTTAAATTTGGGTGTTAACTACAATAAGTTTATTTGTGTTCCCTTAAAATTAATATTTCAATTGCTCGTATTAATTTTTGAAGCCTCGTTTTTTTGCGTTTTGATTAAATGACAAAATCTCCAGTTTATGCAGAAACGGCCACATTGAAAGCCATAAAAAGTAGTGTGGGCAGCGGTGCTCGGAACTTTCGAAATATACTGAAGTTAAATTCACCTCATCCGTTCAACATACCAAAAAATGAAAAAAAGGAGTTTTTGTTTTGGCTGAGAAATTTTATTTTTTTAAAAAGGAGCCTCTCCGACCATGCCTCCAGGCGCCCACCTTGTAGGCGACGCTCGCTGGCGTTCGCCAGCGAGGCGTCAACGGTGTGAGACGCCGCCGCAAGGTCTTCAACGCTCTCCTGGAAACGCGTTTTATTCAGTTGAAGTGGACGTTATTTTGACTTCTATTTATTCGTATCCTCTGTACGTTTCGTAATAATGATGGCGTCCTAATTTTCCTCCACTTCTGCCCAGGTAACTGCCGACTAACGCAGGTTTTCATCGTCTGTTTCTCGAGTTTGAAAAGCATACTGCGCGTCGGCCTCGCCTGTCGTATGTCCAGATAAAAAAATAATAAAAAAAACAGTTTAGGCCAGATAGTTTTTTTGCCGATGTGAAATGATAACGGTGGTGTCGCTTCTCTATTGAACTTAAATGTATCTTGATATAATATAGAGGAAGTGTGTTTGACAAGAGGTGGGAATTACGCGAGTGCCGTCTTCGCCACCTGAGTGTCAAGCTCGGCGGACATGAAATGAGGTAATAACGGTCACCGGTTTTTCCAACACATTGTTGATTACAATTTTAGTTAATGGTTCCATGGCTCATGTTGCAATTAAATTATTGACGTCAACTCCTATTTGAGGCTTGTCCAATTGACATAATTTGCGAAAGGGTAATTTATTTTTTAGATACTTTTTATCGACCAGTTTTCGCGTTTTTACACTTGATTTCAAGATTGCGCGTCCCAAAGTGTCACATGCCCTGCCCACAATGACGCTTAGAAAAGTGACGTAGCTGTTTCCATAACGTCCTCACTATCTCGGCAGCGCATCCTTGGTGCGGTGTCGAGACGACATCGTCCTAGACGTCTTACTTAAGGTCGTTCCAGAGGTTGTGTTAGAAGTCGTCCTAGACGTCGTTCTTGACTGGCTTTTGCCATCCTAGACGTAAGCAGTCTTAAGTGTACTCGTGTAATTTTTGGTCCAGACTGCTTGCGCTGAATTTGGGTGCAAACTGAGCGTTCGGCAATACATAGTTCATTTTTTGCAGTAAAAAAAGCACAACATTTTTGGGAAGACACCTTGGACAAAATGGTGAGTGCGCAGTCACAGGTAAAAATGAAGCATGTGCTGACATCGTTTCCAACAAAACACTTGCTGTTTCTTACCGTGATGGCACACCTCCCGTAGCAAGCTGCAAACAGCACTTGTTCCATCATAGTGGTGTACGAAACACATGAGTGCTACCCTTGTTGTTATACCATGTCCCGTACTAAGCAATTACGGTACATGTTCCGTTATTCAGTGACATTGAACATGTTGTGGCAGCAAGGTTAGCAGGGATATGTCCCGTACTTAAACGGTCTTTTTTGTAACAGTGACAGATATCCCAGACATGAAAATATTGCCACGTTTCCTTTGGCATGGAATGACCCGCAGGGAATAGCATAATACCACACTCTTCTTGTGTAGCACCGAGTGCCATATTTAGCTTATAGATTTCTCTAAACACAACAGCCACTCTCAATCTTCCTACATCTCGTTCTCTTTCCACATCTCCTCACTCTCTCAATCTATCTATCGCAGTAACTAACAACAGAAGGCGATCGCAGCAGCAATTAGCAAATTGACTGGGTTTCTTGAGATGAGCCACTAAGTAATTATCTCTGATATCAAACTGTAACACAAATAAAGATCCCGAAAGTCTCCGCGTTCCTGTACTTTTTTTTCGATCGCTCGCAGTAGTACGAATTCTTTGTTCGCTGTCACTACTCTAAACACTCCGTATTGAAACCATACGCGCGTCACTAAAAATGCATGTCGAAGTTCTCTCGCTGCAGTCGTGGCTTACCGTGCTCAGAGAACCTAGAACAAACAGGGGCTCTAAACTTGTCAAACACAAAGTTTCTAGTTGTTCTCGGGCTCTAAACTCGTCAACCGCAAAGTTCGAGCCGAAGTTCACTGGGCGCACCAAGTGGACTTTCACGACGATGACTTGGCGCTTTTGTCGCCGGCGTCCAATCGGCGCGCTCCGCAAACTTTTGGCTCCAACTTTGTGTTTGACGAGTTTGGAGCCAGAAAACACCTAGAAACTTTGTGTTGGACGAGTTTAGATCCCGAGAATACCTATAATCTCCTCCCAAACGCCATTTCACGCCGGAACAGACCTCAATCTCAAGATCATCTGAACGTCGCCGTGTATTCATCTTTTTGATCCCGCTAATGTTTCAGTTGTGTTATACGTTCTTTCTTTGTCTTCTTCATTATTTTCTTCCTTATCTCTCGGGCCGAGAGTATATATATATATATATACGCGCGAAGTACGCCTGGTGGCCTCTCCGTCCTCCCGCACTAATGGCTTCCCCTTTCCTCCCTCCCCTCCTTCCCACCTCCCCAATTCGATCATCCATCATCGTTTTTGTGCCCTCCGAGCGGCTGCGACACGCGGAGGTCAGGAAAAAAACTTGTTCTTTCCAAATGACTTTTGATAAACCCCAGATAAACACAAAAAAAAAAAAAAAAATGGGCGAGAGATGTAAAAAGGGTTTTTGCGGGGAACAAAAAAGAAAAGCGGAACTTCACCACCAATAAAACAAAACAAAAAAACAAAAATAAAAAAAAGACGCTGAGGAGTTTAATCGTGGTGGCACGGACTCACGCGCTTCAATGCGACCAAAGTCTTGAATTAGGGAAGATGGGGAGGGAGTTCCTTCGTCGGCCCGGAGTCGGAACGTATGGGAGTGCAAGAGCAAAAGCGACGGGCGAAACAAGCGGCGCCGTGTCGCGGCGACAGGCTGGACGCCATCCATCGAACGGACGAGCGGTCGGAAGGGGAGCCGTGGGGAGACGACGACACGTCGATTTGGGAGTCGTGCGTGCGCGGGGCTCCTTCCTTGGCCCGTTCCTGATAGCGTTCGATAAAGAACCGAGCCGCGGCGGATGGACCAGCCCGGAGCGGTAAATGGCTGCGCCGGGCTGGCTTCAACGTATACGTCGGCGTCGGAACAACTCCACGCAGACTCGGGCAACTCTATACTGGCGACTTCATTTTGTCGCGCAGTGTCGCGACCGGAGGGCGATTCGATAACCGAATTTTTTTTTTGGTTGTGTGTGGAGGATGGGATTTTTCTTTGTTTAGGCTGCGTCTCTCTCTTTCTCGGTCTTTGTGAAAATGTGTAAGTGTAGTTGACTATTTGTTTTTTGAAAGGGGAGCGAAGATGTGGTGGTTTCGTAGAAGCGAATTTTTTTTGTTATGTTGATAGCTGGATTAATTGATTTATTGGGGGAAACTTTCATTTTTTTTTCTTTGTAAACGTTCGCTAGGTGCGTCGAGGCGTTGTTGCCTCAACGGTTGTATAGCGGCGGTGCGTCGAGGCGTTGTTGCCTCGGCGGTTGTTTACTTTAAAAATGGCCCACTTCTTCATTAGTCGAACTGTAGCTACATTTACGCAACTGAACAGATTTGTCTCATCGGTAATGGGTACTGGTTGTATAGACCTGGTGGCGCCTCAAGCAAAAAGCGATGCAACTGGTCCCTTGGTTTCACGTCTTGGAAAAACTGTGAGAAGTTTACTCAATAGAATTGAAATGACTGCGGCTGCCAATATCTAGGTGAGATCCTTGCACTAGCGTTGGGACTTCTTTTCTAGAGCAGGCATATAACATAATTGCTTACTTGGTAGTTCAATTAATAGGCTCGCCATTGTCGCGCTGTAAATGATGCGTCGTATGACGTGTGAATCTTCTGGACTTTGTCAGTGTAAGCGTCCAAATGTCGCATGATTTTTAGTTAAACCGGGAGGGTTAATGAAACAGCCACTGAACCATTCCAAGGAGGCGTATAGTCATGGGGCTGTCGTCGTCTTCCACAGGCTTCCTTCACGGGCTTGCTATAGAACCTCCGTCTTAGCTAAGTCCGTCAGAAACGAGGCCCCCAATTCTTGCAGGCTGGGGACCCGACTTCACGCGCCACTTTGCTCGTGCGTCAGTTTTGGCGGTTCATTCTATCACACAGTCTTAACTAAGACTAAGGTTCTAGTGAGCCGGCCAGGCGTTTCGTGTGTATTCGCTTGTTTCGGAGAAAGACCTTCTGCAAAATTATCCAAGCACAAAGAAGAATGCTGGGAACGTAGATGCATGCGCTGCATGCGCTCGCCATACCTGTATAGAAGGTTCGAAGTAAATAAACAAAATATGGTGTTGACAAGCTGGAGTAAAAAGTGACATTTGTTTTCTACGTGCGATTTTCGTCGCGTGATTTTGTACCTACTTTCGCGGCTTCGTCTTTATACCACCAGGTGCTGTGGATATCTGATACGCTCGACGAGGCTGGCGAGGGAACCGGCCGCCACAGCTTTCCGCTCTAGCCACTAGGTGCCATCGACTTCACTGGAGTTGGTAATAACAGTTACTGCAGTTACTGATGCAGACGCCAGCACGTGCAGCGCGTGTAACTACACTCACTGTACGCTCCTTGACGATTTTGTAAATTACCAAAAGGCATATTTCTTACTGCCAGCGTGTCGTTTTTTGGGAAACTGAAACGCTCGTGGTTCGTGAACAGCCGAATCGTCAAGGCGGCACCCCCGCTGCCTTCCACGAATGCGTCGGACGTTCGGACGGCGCCCTCTGCCGTCGAGTGCGGTGCACAAGCGGGGCGGTATTCGAGGAAACGGCGCCCATTTGGGTCATGGCGTCTCCGCCTGGCGGCATCGATCTGACGTAGCGAGGGGTCCGCGTCTCTAGCTGACCAGCGCGGCTGCGGCCGGGGTCGATTGTTCGGGACGCTGGCGACGACAGCGGACGTCGATGACGACGATGACCACCGGCAGCCGCCGTGGTTCCGCCGCCGGTTCCGCTCTGCCGGTGACCAATCGCTCCGGAAGCGATTGGTCACTGTTGCTTGCGCTGCACGCTGCGATGCTTCTCACAGAGACCGATGGCGCGAAGGCTCGATCCGTGTAGGATGCACGGGACGGTTAACGTTTTCCGGTAGTTGTGAGACAACGAGAAAAGGGCGTGCCGTGAGGATGATAGCTCTTAAAACGTTTCGAGGGGGAGGTTTGAGAGCACTAGTGTCCAAAGTAATTCCTCGAAATAAATTAAGAGCGAAAGTTTATTTCAGGTTGAAGCGTAGCGTAACGTAGACTTTGTGTTCTTTATTTTGTACGAGAAGATTAGGCCCTTAGTGCCTAATCCGAACGTAAATCTTCGCATACACAGCACACCTTGAAATATGCCACCTGCATTAGCCTCACAAAGAACCTCTTACATACATAAATCAACACTAATATACTCTGTTATTCATAATTTTTTAACGTTTTATTACATTGAACGATCTATAATAAAAACAAGTCGTGTCGTCGGCACCGTGTAAAATTTCAACTACAATACTCAATTTACATTTACCCCCCCCCCCCCCCAAAAAAAAAAGAAAAAAAGAAACACGTTTACATTCGGGACGGCATGTTTTTAATAAAATATTTAACGAGAGTATGCATCGCCACGTGAAGCAACAACAACAAAAAAAGAACCTAATATCTGTCCGGTATTTGCTTTGATTTCTGGTATGATACACTGCCAATACAGTGGCATGAGAAATGGAAACCGTCGTTTCAACGAGACTACATTATACTTTTCATCCATTAGTGCAATTGCACGTCCAATACGTCCCACTATTTGTTTTTCTTGTTCTTCTTGCGTTGTGAATAGCCGGAGAGCTCAGACGTCTCAAAAACAATGAACATTTATATATATATATATATATATATATATATATATATATATATATATATATATATATATATATATATATATATATATATTCTCTTTTTTTTAATTAGACAAAAAAGAAAGCGATACTTGCATAAAACATACAAGGAGAGTTTTCAGCACGAACAATGCACCGAGGATTCGCGTCTTTTGCTGGGGGTTGGTTGCTCCGTCGCAATAGAGCCGCTGTACAAATGATGGACGGCTATAAGGTCCTCATCGGGACGTACAATCTTGCGACATTTTGCAATCTTAATTCGTAGACAATCTCTTAATACTACTCTAACTCCCCGTAAACGTTCAACCTATGTTGCAAGCCTGACTGTCTTATTAATTATACGTAAATTAACTAACAAGCTGACTTCTATGAGTCAAACTTGCATGTTGCAGTTTAAAGAAAGTCCGTGCGTTGACTTTCTCCACAACACTCGGACAGCCAATCACCGCAACTTACAAATGCAGCTCGGTGAATGACAATGCCGCATCACATATTCAGACAAAAAAAAAAAAAAAAAAAACACTCTGAGTTTTGACATTAAGCAATGGGCGCGTTCAGTAGCGGCTCCCTCAGCTCCGAACAGAGTCACTCGAGTCGGAGTCATCGGAGCACCTACTGAACGGCAAAAACAAAAAAAACAGCGGCTTCAAACCTGCTTCTACGCAATTTCCGTTTCCTCCCCTTTGCCAGACTGCGTCCGAATAAACCGGAAGCAGACGATGGCGAGCACGATCGCTTTTATTTGACGCCGGTATTGAATAAGTCTTTACATGGTCGTTGAAGAAGAAGCGGGCGATTGGACACACCAGTGCTGCTGTTCGAAGCGATCCAACGCGAACGAGTCCTTCTCTTGACGGTGCAAAGGCCAGCTACTGTCATAAAAACCGACAAAAACGTCGTCAGCACACGCAAGATATAGAGCTCGGCGAATCTGCGCCGCCGGTTGCGATACTTTTATACGGCCAAACGTTTGTTCTGCCCTTCATAACGAACTTCCTATAAAATGTATTCGTATACACACGGGAAGTTCGGCCGTGCTCGGCGATCGAGTTTTGTCGGCCAAAGCGAGCATCAGCCAACGTGCACCCCAATTTAGCTACGCAAACAAAACATCGATCGGGAGCATGCTCTGCGTGAGTGTCCAACCGTTTTCCAAAGTCGCGTTCATACCCTGCCTTGCTCTGTTCACCGCGGACAGGACTATCGTCGATATTCACCGAGTTTCCGTGCAACTGCGATCAAGACACGGCGTCAAATGAACCTTTACGTTGTTTATTAGCATATTCAAACCAAACAAAATAAGATCCAATGCATTTTCCGAAAAGAGCCTTACCTGGAAAAGAATTTCGAACGCGTTGTTCGTCTTACCTTGAGCACTTTTCATTAACAAAAGCGAGCAAACCGCACACCCGCGACAAAACCGACACAACTTATCCCGCCATTTTTTTTTTCTCTTTTAGCGCCGGAAATCGTCACCAGTCAGGAAATGACGTCATCTTTAGCTCCATTGACTCTACGTGCACCGTCTCGGGACTCGGTGCTTCGGAGCTTGACTCCGAAGCCCCAGAGTTACGTGCACCGGAAGTGACTTTTGGCCGTCCAGTGGAAGGAGCCAGTGACTCCTTGACTCCGGGGCCGCTACTGAACGCGCCCAATGCAAGCGTAACGTTTTGCATTGCTTAATGTCACAACTCAGACTGCGTTTTTTGGTCTAAGGATATGTTTCGGTACCGTCATTCGCTGAGCTGCCTCCGTAAGTTGCGCTGAATGGCTCTCCGAGTGTTGTGCGGGAAAGAAATTTTTTTAGGTTGTGCTCCTCCCCCCTTTGCCGCACAGTATTTTTTTAATAATCTTTTTAAAATAAGTTTTACAGAAACAGCACACATACAGGATGATGCACGCCGTCCATAAAATGTGACAGAGCAAATCACGGAAACATGGGTGGCGTGACTATGTACAAGTGATATAAACTAGTCACGGAATGAGGTACGCTCAGTGTATCGGCACACCGTTCTCCGATCTGCTAGTGAGCGTCGCTAACTTGGTGCTTAGCGTGGATCAGACGCAACTGTCGACCGCCACAATACAAAAATGCGACTTCCTCAGCTCTAAATGCGGTGTTAGAAAGGGCAGGTATATGGGACAAATTATATGGGACAAAGGAGTGTAAGACGACACCCTTTTTTTTTTTAGAGTGTATTAAGTTGCTCTACTAGTATAAACCATCCGCTATTTAAATAGTGAAGAAAAGGTTAACATCCATTCCAAACTTTGTTTCACTTTAAGTTAGGGTGTAGTGAAAGGCTGGAATAACTCATAAAAAACAGACGTAAACGCTAAAAGCGTAAGATTCCGGTATATTCACTGTAAATGGTTGGTTTAGCAGGTGAAAGCACACTCAGAAAAAACAACAAAGGCAGTGAGGTTGCGCTTTTGGCACTGCGTTATTGACCCCATCGACTCGCACTAACTTACAGTAATGCGAAGTGTAGCCTTTACGGGATTCCTTAAACTAAAAATTCTGCTTCCGCCGATGTGAGACGACGACGGAAGCTGCATTGTGCTGTACATGAAGTGCTGACACTGCGGACCACGGTTGCGAGATACCACCTCATAGATATGACCTTTCCAGAAAGCCTTTCCAGAGACAGGATGGTAGGTGCGGTCTGTAAATACTTGGCTGCAAACTTTTACATGAACATTGCTAACAAAAAAGGTAATTTAAACTCCGTTCCTGGACGGTCGAAAAAAAAGTAGAATAAAAATATGTGAATACGCATAAAAACAAAAGCTTTTAGACTGGTAGTGTTCTTGGGAAATCCAAGATGTTTTTCAATCTTTTAAAAGCCATTTCGAACTCTATACTACGAAGTTCTCACGTTTTATGTACTTTTAATTCTGAGATATTTGTTTTCTCTTTCTTAGTTTTGGGTTTTATGATTTACGTAAAGTTTAACGAAACGTTTGCTCACTTTTTTCATGAGTCTTTTGTTCGGGAATTTTGTATGCTTAGAACGTATTTTATTACGTAAATGAAGCGCAGAGCACTCCAACGCAATTTAAGAAAGAACTTTTTTTTTTTTTTTTGGCGGGCATATTTATAATGCAAGGACCAGCCTCTTTTTTATTACAGGCTGATCAAACCTCTGAAAGTAATTTTTTTATTAAGTTCAATGAAAAAAATTTAAAGTTGAAATATTTTTCTCGGTCCAACTGTTTGAACGGAGAGACGAGTACAAATTAAATTCGATTATTTTGTCAGCGCAGATTTCTTAATCCAAAGTCACCGGCACTTTTCGCATTTTCGAAAGTATTGTGCAGTCACCACCAAGTGAACGTTATTAGAAATATTTTTATTAAAATATAGAAATAAAAAGTCTGAACTAACTTTATGGGTCCCAGGAAATCAATAGTAAGACACTACTAAATATAATCCTTTAGTTTAGGTCCTGTTTACTGAGGATGACTCTACTTTTTATCCATTACTCATACCATCACAAATCAGAAAGATAGATGCGATGATTGGCTGATGTTGTTTTGTAATGGCCTAATATCTATTGAATGTCGCTCACTATTTAGCGAGTGCTCTTTTGTGGGATTTCTTCTTGGATATAATCGATATAAAGCAATTTAATGAACTCCTAAAAAGTGATCACATGAAATAATATGTCAAGTGATCGCTCTTTTTAGTTTCGCATTTTCATTCGAATCCTCGGACTAACTTTTTCTTGCCAGTAACTATGTGACAAACACACAAAAAAAAAAAAAAAAAAAAACTATGGGCTGAATTCCAATATAGAATCTTTACGGGTTTTGAACGAGCATTATATCCCTCCCATAAAAAAAAAAAAAAAAGAAAAGGTAATCTAGTCGCAGCAGCTAATACAGTTTCAATGCGTTAGTTGTTCCGAATTCCACTTGCATTATCTTCCTTGTCTGCCTTCCACGTTCCATGCTTCGCGGTGGTACAGCAATTTTTACTGCACATTTTGCTGCTGGACTTTACAGGGGGGCGGGGCCCTTGTCAGGCGACCATTGCCGCCTTTTGCCCTATGCTCCAAGACGTGTGTCTGAATGAAGTATATTAAACTCAATAGTTTAAAGAAAAAGTAGTTTTTTAGGGGGAGGGGGGAGGGGGGGGCTGTGATGTTGGTACTGGCTAGCTCGAGCACACTTCGAAGAATGCGCCCGAAACGTTAACATGGACTCAAAAATATGCTAGGAGACCTTTATATATTATCAATATCTCAAAACGATGTCTTTTTGGGAACAATATTACTTATTCTTTTCTATCTAGTAGACGAAGGAACTATTGTTCCAGCGTTCTTTGGTCAGTCGCAACTTCGAGGAATGAACACCATATACTAGCCAATCAGCCGCATTGCACCAGCCGTATACGTTCACATTTATGATAGGGACATTACTATACACGAAAAAAACGTCTGAAGAAAAATTGAGAGAGGATTGATTTAACACGAGGAACGTGCCTAAAATACGGAATTTGTTCTCTTTGTAGAAATCTTTATATTTTGTCTTAATACTTTTCCTTAACAATCTCAAACCAGTGTTAAGTGTCAGAAGGTAACTTACAAATACAAACAAGAACGCTAGCACATGTTCGCAAAGATGTATAATAAAAAAAAAAGAAAAATGGCTAGTAAAAATAACGTGCAAAAAGAAACGACTGGCCGTTGTCAGACGTTGAGTGAGAGTGAATGAAAGTGAAAGTGAAGTTAAAAAATTTTTCCTCTACTGTTTCTTTCAGTGGTTACGTTCAAGGACCAGACTAGGATATAAGCGGCGGATCAGCACCAGTCACTACAAAGCCAACATTTTTTTCTTATTTTTATGCTGTTGTTTTGATTATTCGTTTTTTTTATTTTCTTACTTCGTGTTCTGCTCCCACCATTGAAAAAAAAAAATAAAAAGACTAAACGAAAAGAATATCCCTAGGGACGCTCCGCCAATTTTCCGCCAGGACTTTTTTTCGGAGATGTCCGAGTCGTAAATCTTTCGTCACTCCGGGACGGCTTGGGCTCGGCAAAGTTTCTCAGACGAAGCAGTATTTTCTTTTTCGACGTCTTCTGGCGCGCTATTTTCACGGATCGACAATGCGGAGTCTAGCCTCCTTCTATAGAGTGCATACACGAACCGCAGAGTTGCACACTTCGCGACGAAGATTTCTCGGCAATAGTGGATACGCATCTCTACTCCGTCAACATAAAAAAAAAAAAAAAAGACGAAAAAAAAAAAAACGAAGTTGTGGATAATAATTCTTTGAAAATTAACCGGTGTTTCGTGCCCGTCTCACACACGTGTACACGCTGAATAAAGGAAAGTACGGTCATATGCGAAGTAAACTTCGTTACAGTGTGACAGTGACAGGAATCATGGCCTTCAAGGTATCAAAGCTAGGCGTCGTGCCAAATTTTCGGCGTCACCGAAAGAAGGTCAACGCAGGCCCCTGATTGGTCGCGAGTGCTGCGTCATCTTTCGGTTTGGAGTCGTGTACCTGACGTTTGAACACGACCGTCAGCCGAAAGCTGACGAGAGAATTCGTGTCTAATCTCCAGCCCGCTATGGTCTTCTCAGTAGCAATCCAGCGTTGACTCTCGTTCGCGTCTTTAAATACAAATTTACGCTTTTCTTTCTTTCTTATAAAGTAACTTTACTCGTTACTCGCTCAAAGAGTAACTAAATAGGTTATTCGTTACCGATTCTCAAAAGGAACGCGCTACTTTAGCTAAAAAGTAGCGAGTTACTTTTCTCGTTACTTCGACGACCAACTACGCAACTGCTTTTGTTTCATGGTTGATTGTTTTCTTTTCAGTAGTCGTTGCACTTAAGCAGTAGCTGCCTTCCGAAGTTTTCATCTCTTATGTTTCCCCGCTTCATTGAGAATACATCTCCGGCGACGCTGAAGAGTCCTTCTGCTGACGCGCTCGAATGAGCGGCTGTGTTGTGCTCCAGGAAGAGCTGGTTATGTGAAACTCCCCTCTCTCTTTTGTTATGTATGCTTCTAAAGTTCGAAGTCGACAATGGGTTCTGAACCCTCCCGCGTGGGCAACCTCCGGGTTTGCATTCGGTGTGTACACGGTTCTAGAAGGTTCAACCAACGAACCCTGATTCTGCTTTCTGGATGAAGGAATTTCCCAGCTGTACAGTTCAACTGACGTGTACAGCAATAAACGCCACTATGCTCTCAAAATTTTGAGTTGTTTTTTGGGTTACCTATCTGCCTTTGTCGCAATAGACGCCTACTCAGGTTAGAATTAAAACGAGGCTCTTTAAACGGTGTTGTACACGTTACTCGTTACTTGGCCTTAAATGTAATTAAGTACGTTACTCGTTCCTTTAATAGACAAGTAACTAAATACGTTACACTTTACCAACAAAATAACTAGGTTGAAATAACTCATTACTCTTAATGCATTACGTACATGTCTGGTCCTTCACCCCAACCACGACATCCCGTGAAGAACCCCCCGGGAGCAAATCCCTTCTAGTCAACAGCAGGAAACAACTTACGTTGACCGGGCTACGCTAAAGATTCGCGTAAACATTCGAGTGAGATGCCTATCTTTGGCCTAATAAAATTAATAAAATAATTAATAAAAAAAAGTAAGCCCACGAACAAGCAATGTAGGATCCGGCTATATATTGGGACAACGTTTCTTGGCAACCAAGCCGAAGTTGTGGGTACCCGTGCGCTCGCGCGCATTGAGCGCCGATCACAGCTGTGCTCGTGCGCTCTTCACTTCTTCGGAAATCCAGAAAAAGGTTTCCCCGAGGATAGGGTTTAGAAAGAGTTATATATTCTGAATGGAGGTACAACCATGCACCTTGTAGATTGACTCTTCACCTAGAGAATGAAGTAAAATATAATATTTTTTGTTCAGGCAATTTCCAATCGAAGGATCCCAATTCTTAGTAGGGAGCAGATGTACCCAGAACTCCCAAGTTCCTATACAAATGACTCACGTTATTTTAGAGATGACATGCCATGTGGAGCTGAAAATTCCTCGATGCATATAACTTCCTGGAGCCTATAAGAGCGACCGCGCAATCTAAACGACGCCGTATCTTTCTGAGTCTTCGCGTAGAAGATAACTTACACACCGAAATCACAAGCTGCTTGGGTTCTAAGCATTTTACAATCATGTTCTTCGTATAACGGCGCCTCGCACACTTGTACGTTCATCCAGAGGAGGATGAACGTGAATCGGATCCAAGGGGAAAGGCGGGGGGGGGGGGGGGGGGGGGGGGGCGACGGTGGCGGTCGCCTTTCCCGCCAAACAAAGTCGACCCCCCCCCACCCCCCTCCCCTCTTTTCGGAGGGCAATTTGACATGGGTGGACCCCCGGTGAACAAGAAAGAATGGGAGAATAGTATTCTCAAAAATTTTCCGCCCCCCCCCCCACCCAAAAAAAAAAAAAGAAAAAACGGAGTTGTGGATTCGCCCCTGCGTTCATCAACCCGCAGATCTAAAGAATTTTTGAAGTTGTTTCGAGCATTATTTAAGAAAACGTAATAAAACAAGGGCCTTCGGTAAAAGAACAGATCTTCCCTACGCGCATCAGCCAACAGCAGCCTCGACTGTGACTCCGTGAGAAACAACGCAGACCCACCGTACTCGATTCTGCACCCAGGCTGTCCGCTCTCTCGCGTGTGTTGTTCAACGTATTAGAGTTCCTTAGTATTGCATACATGAACAAACGCAAGCGCACGCTCAGTGTGGTACACGCAACGCTAACGCAAGCGCACAGTGGTAGCGTTTGCTCGTCTGCGCAACAGTAAAACTCCCTGTTCTGGAACACACGTCACCTTGTTCACGAGAACCACTTTGTCTTGCACCTGTCACACCGTAGCAACATATTCGACGGCTTGACGAACGACTCTGTGGCAAATTTTATCCGTTCTCCAATATCCTCGAAATCTCCGTGGGCGAAGCATCTACCGGAAAAACTACATTTTCTGGACGAAATAAGAACAAGAATACACGGAAAGTATACTAATTTTGCGCCTTTATAAAACAAAAAGGTCCACTTAAAGTACATTTTTAAAATACCGCAATCCACTTTCGGCACCCTAAGCCTGCTTTCAAAATGCTTCCGCTGCCACCGAATTGGTCTGACCATTACGACGTACATGCACCAAGCGCATCTTAATATTATGTTAATAAACTTAGAATATATTTTAAAAATATTTTCCGAAGTGTGCTGTTTTTTATTTCGTACTTCTCGCATTGCTTTTTCCAAAGGATGGTTAACCTTCTTATAACAAAAATAATAAATAAGCACTGTAAAACAAATCGGTCAGTTTTGACGTTTCTTTGTTTTCTCTGGCGTGTCTCTTTTGTCACTCTTTAATTTTACCATTTCGCTTTCGGCACGCCGACCCAAAAGAAGGAAACAAGAGTCCTCTTCGTCGCCCGTGTCTCATGTGCAGGAGACATGGCGAAAGCACGTCTTCGCGAATGCGGGCCCGCCGTCGACGCTGCTGATCGATAAGCGCGACTGTCCCGACTCTGCAACCTGGGAATCTTGACGCTTTTGTCATTTCTCAGACGCGTAGCTATTTGTATGGAGACTTTCGCTACGCTGCGTTCCGTAATGGACCGAGAAGGCGGTACACGCCTTTTCCCTCTAACCGTTCTTGTTTCCGGGGGACGACTGTGTGCCGAGCTTCCACGACACGGAACGCTTGTTAGTTCGCTTTCACAGTCGAACATGGCGACGAGAAGTTTCGTGGATATGACCGACCGTTCAAAGGGGTGCAACTTGGAACGCGTGAATAATAGGTTAATTGTCAAATCGATGTTGCGCGCTTATTATGTAGCCTTGTGACGAGCAGAAAGGATTTGATCGAGTCAACACGTTCTCAGTGTTCGTAGGTAAATTCAATACCTGCAAGAAGACGGTGATAGCGATTCATGTTCAATAGTCTCTCATTGTCTCCTATGTTCCCCGACCGGAGACGACGTGCCTTTTTTGGGAACCTGAACAATATTGAGTATCTACCGATCATTTACTATATTCAAGCATATCTTTTTTTTTCGTGTGGACAAATGTTTACTTTTAAACGTTAAACAAATACAAGACGGTATCTTCGATGTCTATGCGTGTAGTGCTACTTGTCTGGGAAACTACAAAGTCACTGAGGGAACAAAACAAAAGAAACGCAGGGTGTTCTGACTCCCGAGCATCTCATTATCGCTTCGCAACCAATCAGATCGCGGCATGAGTCGATAAGAGCGCCAAAGAACCAATCATGAGGCAAGAAGCGTGAACACGATAGTTCATGCTCTGCGCATCTCAAGGTGCTAGTGACATAGGTTAATCTAGTCACTGACTTATGTCTACGTATCTTGCTTCGTGAGTAGTTCTTCGGCATCCAGCTAATGCAGCGATCTCATTGGCTGCGAAGCGGCTATAATTGTATCTGTATACACGATGGTTTATATAATAAGCAGACAATTCAATCTTCATAAATCTAGACACACACTGCAAAAAAAAAAGATTTAAACAAAAATTTTATTTGCGATGTTACAAATAAGCATGGCGGTTCAGATGCTCCAGTTACGCACGACGTTCACACCCTGGATGCGAAGCGATACTTAGATGATTGGGACTTGGGCCTCTTTGCGTTTCTGAAGCTATCTTCAGTGTTTTGCGAAACGGCGTGCCAAGGAACGACGTTCCCGGAGAGTGCGTATAGAGGAACAGATGAACGCTGCCGTTCCATTTTGAATCGGTGGAACCGGAACTCATCACGTTTTTGACGTAACGGCACAAAGAACGGCGTTCATTTTTTGAAATCCTACCTAAATTTAGCAGGCATCTGAGCCCGTTTTCACCCCCCCCCCCCCCCCAAAAAAAAAAAAAAAAAAAAAGAAGCAACAACAACAACAACAGCAAGTTTTTTTGCATTGTTCATTGGCTGCGCGAAGTAGTTCTTACGAGATTAGTTTGTCGGAGGAAAACGTGTGCGTCTTGATAAGATAACATATATCTAATCTAAGATTCACTTACATATATCTTAATTAGCCACTTAAAGAGGTACATTAGTAATGCTTCGCGAGGAGGCGGACTTTTTTTTTACTACGGTTCTTGAGGTGAAAACGGGAGTAAGGCTCTTTATTAGGCACTATTTCGACCTCCGCCTTAAGGAATGGCGAAGTGTCCGAGAGATAATCGAAAACAAAGAACTGGAACAAATGAGGATTCCGGCGACTCGGCATGCGGTTCGGTGTGGATATTGTTTCACTCGCTTCTTTTATTAAATGCATTATTCAACGTCAAAACAATGCATGCAGCCGTTTTTGGTTACGACGGTCGTGGTTTGGACTGGAGTGGGCTGAGGTATATATTTGAGCGAGGCCGCGGCGCGGTTTCTACCGCGCTTTTTTGCTCCCTTCGTTTGCTCGTTACGTCCGCTTTCCCTCTTACGTGAGAGGGAAAGTGTCCGCACGCTTCCAATGACGCGCCGCAGGCGTGCGAAAGGAGGAGATCGAGCGGCCGTGGCGCAATGGACGCGACAGCAGAAAACCGAGACGCAGCGACGACGCCGTTTGCGGAGGATCGGTGGCCGAGTGGACTAAAGTGTCTCAGCACGAAGCACGGGGCGAAAGCTTGCGCTGCAGAACCTCCTGGGTTCGATCCCTATCCCCTGCCCGTTTCGATCTCGATGAGTTTTGTACCGGCACGCGTTCGTGTAATCACTACTGCATGGTGCACGTTAAAGACCCCACGCTAGCGGTTGTACTGCATTGGCTAAATTTCTCATCTACAGCTAAGAAACAAGTTACATGTTGAGGCGCTTTGGCTTCTAGGCTGTCTAAACACACAAGGAACACACGATACCGTTTGCGAAAAACCGCGTACCGTATTTACTCGAGTAGTTGCCGCACTGTTTATGAAGAAAACCTGAGGGTTCGCTTTTCCGCGTAGCACGCGGATTGCCAATCACCGCGATCGACAGCATGATTCCAGCTGTTTACAGGACTGAGATAATCTCTTCGTGCGAAGATACCATATGTGAAGATTGCATTTCTAGAGAGAATTGTTTTCGCGATCTGGTTATTCGCTATGTTATTTACGTAACGCAATGATTAACTGTAAATGTGTTCTGTGGGAAAGTAAACGCAAGGGCCTTGTACATAAATAGTGCGGCTATTACTCGAGTAAATGCGGTACATCCGGGAGGAAAGAATGACTCGTCGAAAACAGCAATATGCGGGCCGCAGGCGGCGATCAATTGAAGCTGTGCCCTGGAGGAGAGACTGGCTCTCCGAAAACAACATTATGTACATTATGTACAAACGTAAGGTTACTGTAACGACCCGTTCCAATCCCGGAAACGTAACAGGAACGCGTTCCTTTTGAGTCACTGAAACTCGTAACGGGAACTTGTTCCAAGACTAAGAAGAAACGAGAATCGTGATTTCTTTCCTGTTTTGAAGAAACGTGTACAACACTGGCTATATGTTATTATTTGCGGCGAGAAGTTTGGGTATCGGCCCCTGGTGGAATGTTTTCACAACCCAGAATGAGGATACTTCGACTTCCTTTACTGCTGCAAGCACGTTCAATGTCAAACTTCTACACAATATACGAACTAAATGGTAGCACTAGCACTACCCTTGGTGGGGAATTCAGAAGCGCCCCTCGCGAGCTTCTCACCGTGAATATGTAGTGTGACTGCACAATTGACACGTGTTAGAAGTGTATACCCTTAAGGCGGGGGTCACACTGCTCATGAATCATACAAAGGACTGCCTGCAAACACGAGGCACCGGATTTTCCGTGGTTCGCATGCCGCGTGCCAAGTTTTTCCTTAAACTCATCACCATGCGGCATTTGAAGCACGGAGCTCGCGGGTATTCGCGTTCGAATCTGTTTGCAGACTGTCGTTTGTATGATGTACCGGGTGAAACAAGGAGACGGTAGGCTCTTTAAATCGACCGGAAAATTCGGTTTCTTCACCTATCGCGCTACGACTTTGTGCAGCGTCGCCCACAGATGGTGCATTTTTTGTGTAAAATTTGCAAAGAGCGAACTTACCTGAGGAAAAAGTAAAGAAAGAAAAAGGCTTAGCTCCTATGGAAACGCAGCGACGCCACCGGTCTGCAATCAACACGGCGCCGTTTTGCACGGTAGACAAGAGATGGCGCAACGAACGCCGCCAACGAATGAGCATACGCGCCGAGAGCCAGCGTTTTTAGCAGACGATCTTTTCGAATCAAAAGCGGCGCGCGTTCCGCAAACGGCGACAGTTGCAGAAACAAAAACAGGCGCGGTAACAACAAGCAACTGCAGTTGCTTGTCTGCTAAAAACGCCGGTTCTCGGCGTCGTCTGCTCGTTCGTTGGCGACAGTTGGCGTCGCGACCGCTTGCGCCATCTCTTGTCTACCGTGCGAAACGGCGCAGTGTTGATTAGTGTTGATTGCAGACCGGTGGCGTCGCTGCGTTTCCATAGGAGCTAAGCCTTTTTCTTTCTTTACTTTTTCCTCAGGTAAGTTCGCTCTTTGCAAATTTTACGAAAAAAATGCACCATCTGTGGGCAACGCTGCACAAAGTCGTAGCGCGATAGGTTAAGAAACCGAATTTTCCGGTCGATTTACAGAGCCCACCGTCTCCTTGTTTCACCCGGTATATAAGCAGTGTGATCCCGGCTTTATGAGCCCCAGACTATCCATTAGGTTTCCCGGGAAGTAGGTGCGCGGGATCTTATCGTCAAAAATTTGAATACGAGAATTTACAATACTGTTTTAAAACTGACTTCTTTTTTTGTTATTTGGATTTTGTTAAATTGTTTTTTAATCACATGCGATGAGTTGTTGTAACTAACTTAAGAGACCTGATCATACTTCGTTTCTTTTTAATCGCTTCGTTTCTAGAGAGCCGTTGATGACTAGGTTTTTCGGGGATAATCAAGTTGCTAAATATTTCGAAAAGTACTTTGGTGTATATAGATTATGAAAGCAAAATACGGACACGGCTGCAAAAACTGACCTGCAGGGGCTTTGTATTTGCAACATTTATTTCACACAAGCGGAACTCGACTCTGGCAAAGCACAGTTGAGAAAATTGAATACTGTATAAAAATTCCAGAACCATGGGATTATACAGAATGAGAAGGAAAAGAAGCAACATGCAGGCTATAAAGTAACTGTCAGACAGGCCGAAAAAAAGGAAACATTTTCCTAACTGGTTGGAAATCGTGCCCCATTCATTTCTGCTTCTGGCTCAGACAGGGGGAGGGAAAAGGTCGCTAGGTTCTGGCTTGCAATTGCTATTTTAGGAGCCTCGATCTGCCGCAACGCTTAAGGTGTCCTCCAAGTTTCTGGACGTTGTATAAGCTTGGCACTCTCCAGCGTTACGAGGTAATTGGGTGATACGAGGACTCAGGTTGCGATATCCGTTCTCGCTTACGGCAGCCATCATGGAGGGAACGTCTTCTCCAACCTCCACACTCTAACCCAGTGGCTCTCAACCAATGTTGTGTCGGGGAGCCCTTTTGGATGAGCGGAAGAGATTTGGTATGACAGGTTTCACTCACTCAAAAATTTAAACAGTTTCTTTTCAGCTCATGCAGGGAGATGGATGTGGTTACCGAACTTGGAGATGAGACAAATTTTGAACCTACGCCTTTCTTTCACGCTTCTCTCTCTTTTTTTTTGCTCCATATATTGGCTTATTTGCAGCACGATCCTGCCCACATTTTTGTGCCTGCACACATTTTTGCAGAACATGCTTTACTCACTCCATAATTCGTATACCATGTCGTAATTTTTTTTTGCGCACCGTTGCTGACAACCGCATGCGTGCTATTGACAAAGTGCCACGTAAAGAAACACAAATTTAAACCTGAATCTCAGAATAAATTTTAGCACCATATCGGGGTGATCTGAAAACCCGGAAATGCATGTCCTACCAACTCTTTTGCAAGGCATACTTTGGGGCATTGTCAAACCAATCTACTCCCTCACTTTTCCCTAGTATTTACTTAAAATTGTGCTGAAAGTAAACGCACAAACATTCGTAGTAAGTTTCAAACCGAGCTGACTCTGCAGGTTAGACTGTCAGGTGCACCAAACGTGCATCTGATAGTGCATCTGCAATGATAATGCATCTGGCATGGGTATTATTACGAGACAATTAACAAACGCGCGGAGTGGACGCGCATCAACTGCAGCGGCGATCAGAAATTACTCTCTCTCCACTTTTCCCATTCCCATCGTTCGAATTTCTCGTGCTCCACAACGCGTGTGGCAAAGGTCGGATCCGTCAAAGGAGACGAGCGTATTTCCGAAGGAATTCCCGCGCATTCCGTCGGCTCGGGAAAAATGTTCGCCGTGCAAACTGCCCGCCATGAAGTAAAGAAAGAAGAAAAAAAAAACGAATAAGGCGCGTGGGAGCTCTTCATTTCACCATAACTTGGCAAAGAGCCGACGCTACGGCCTCTTAGAGACAATCACAGAGAGTGAGAGACGGACTCAAATCACGTGACAGCTATTAACAAGGGTACACGGACGAGAGCTTAATCCGAGTAGTTGGAGAAGACGGAAAGGAGGAACACACCTCTGACTTGTACCACCTCTTGTGTGTCTCCGGACGTCGCCTTTCTTCCCCCTAGAACAGTAGCACGTCACTCAAAATTCGCACAAAGGAGACTTTTCTCCCTCTCGCGCCCTTGGCTTCGACAGTTCTGCGCTCAACTGTAGTGAGATAGAGCGTAGTCACGTGCTTCCGTCCGTCGTCCTTATTAGGCCATTGGGACCGTAGCCTTCGCCGCTTTCCAAGTTATGGTGTGACGGAGTAGAGACGTCTCGCCCGATTGCAACGATGTGCGTTCGCGCTCTCCTTCCATCTCAATCGAAAGGATCTTTTATATATATAAAGGATAGAGCGGCGAAGAGAGCTCATACACCGTGTTGTGCCGACAGTAGGCGGCTGCGGGAGCAGGCGCGCCGCCTCGCGGAGATACACGAAGAATAGGGTTGCTGGAGGAGCGCCCTCTTTTGTTTGGGGAAAGAGGCAAGCGCGTGCACGACGGCGGACACGCTTTCCCCGCCCCCGTTGCTGCCACTGCAAAGATTTTTTTTTTTTTTTTTTCGAGGACTCGGTGGAGAAATAGGCAGCCATCAATCAGAGCTTCATCTTTTATTTCGCTCGGTTTGCTGAGCGAAGCAGCAGCGGGGCCAACTCTTCTTCACGTTATTCCCCTTTTGCTTTTCGTTTACCTTCTTTTTTGTGTGTGTACACGTCCTGGACCTGTGGGATTCGGCGATGCTCGAGGGAATCGTGGAGTCGTGTCTTCTGTCCCGAGTCACGAAAAACGTAAAAGTAACGTTAGATTTTTTTTCTTCTTTTATGGCTTTGTTTCGATTGATTTTCAGTGGCGGGTACTAAATGGGATTTACGTATATGCCTACCGGGAGTAGTGTACCCCAATGAGCTTGATCATAGACAATACTTCCGTTCAATTCAAATCAATGTCAGTTTTACTCAGGCAACTGACGGTTAGTGCAGTTGTCTGGGCGGCCGTCGCCAAAGGCATATGCCTGCTGGGCGAAACGACAGCTCCCGTCACGCAGAAAAGTTCGACGAATAACTAAATGCTAGTCTTACATGGTGCGCCGGCGGTACCTTTTAAAATATACACTTAGACATCGACATCGTAAGAACCTACAATATCGCGAATGTCTGGATCAGGGCATTCCAGCCTCCAATCTAACTCAAATGCAGAAGCGATCACTCTATAAGTGTCGAATAAAGTGTCGAATAGAAGAACCCGATAATGACCTTTCCAATTAACAAAACGCTTTCATACTCCACCTTTCCCCTCCCTCCCCAAAGAAAAAAGAAAATATTTCTGTGGCCATTATTGGATTTTTTTTTTTTTTAAGAAGGTTTGAACATAAAAGAATATTCGTTACTTTGATACGGTATCATCAGGTTGTTCTATTTCACTCTAATTTCATGGAGTAAGCTCTTGAGCATTTGAGTTAAATTCGAAGCTTGAACGATCTGACCTAGAGAATCGGAATATTGTAGGTTTACGTGATTTTGACGTCTAAGTGTGTAGTTTAATGCATTGCTCATTGTGTAAATGTTTCATAATTGCTTGTGGATTATATATATATATATATATATATATAAACGAATATGTGCAGATGAATGAACCGTACTTAATCCAATGAATTAAAGAATCCAAGTTTTCAGGAACCCGCCGAAAGCCAAAAAATGGCGGAGCCAGGATTTGAACTCTGGGCCTCCCAATGTCCGGTCGGGTGTGCTAACCACTACACCACTCCACCTTAGCTTTCTGGCGTTTCCTACCTGTCTTATTAATGCACAAGAAACGAAATGTGTCCAATCGGAGGTGTTCTGGAAACACACGCCGCCGCGTGGAACGCGGTACGACGCTTAGTGTCACGTGGTACGTGCTCGTTTGTGCTCCAGAAATCCTCCCACTGTTTGTCTCGCCCCGTGTACATGTAGTATTCTTTGTTTATGAGCTTTTAGAGACACGGTATCATCATCATCTGCGAGAATCAAGAGCCACGTTATTGAATATACAACACGGGCACTTCACGTCATCGTACGTGGTCTCCGAGGGGGATATAAACGAATATGTGCAGATGAATGAACCGTACTTAATCCAATGAATTAAAGAATCCAAGTTTTCAGGAACCCGCCGAAAGCCAAAAAATGGCGGAGCCAGGATTTGAACTCTGGGCCTCCCAATGTCCGGTCGGGTGTGCTAACCACTACACCACTCCACCTTAGCTTTCTGGCGTTTCCTACCTGTCTTATTAATGCACAAGAAACGAAATGTGTCCAATCGGAGGTGTTCTGGAAACACACGCCGCCGCGTGGAACGCGGTACGACGCTTAGTGTCACGTGGTACGTGCTCGTTTGTGCTCCAGAAATCCTCCCACTGTTTGTCTCGCCCCGTGTACATGTAGTATTCTTTGTTTATGAGCTTTTAGAGACACGGTATCATCATCATCTGCGAGAATCAAGAGCCACGTTATTGAATATACAACACGGGCACTTCACGTCATCGTACGTGGTCTCCGAGGGGGATATAAACGAATATGTGCAGATGAATGAACCGTACTTAATCCAATGAATTAAAGAATCCAAGTTTTCAGGAACCCGCCGAAAGCCAAAAAATGGCGGAGCCAGGATTTGAACTCTGGGCCTCCCAATGTCCGGTCGGGTGTGCTAACCACTACACCACTCCACCTTAGCTTTCTGGCGTTTCCTACCTGTCTTATTAATGCACAAGAAACGAAATGTGTCCAATCGGAGGTGTTCTGGAAACACACGCCGCCGCGTGGAACGCGGTACGACGCTTAGTGTCACGTGGTACGTGCTCGTTTGTGCTCCAGAAATCCTCCCACTGTTTGTCTCGCCCCGTGTACATGTAGTATTCTTTGTTTATGAGCTTTTAGAGACACGGTATCATCATCATCTGCGAGAATCAAGAGCCACGTTATTGAATATACAACACGGGCACTTCACGTCATCGTACGTTGTCTCCGAGGGGGATATAAACGAATATGTGCAGATGAATGAACCGTACTTAATCCAATGAATTAAAGAATCCAAGTTTTCAGGAACCCGCCGAAAGCCAAAAAATGGCGGAGCCAGGATTTGAACTCTGGGCCTCCCAATGTCCGGTCGGGTGTGCTAACCACTACACCACTCCACCTTAGCTTTCTGGCGTTTCCTACCTGTCTTATTAATGCACAAGAAACGAAATGTGTCCAATCGGAGGTGTTCTGGAAACACACGCCGCCGCGTGGAACGCGGTACGACGCTTAGTGTCACGTGGTACGTGCTCGTTTGTGCTCCAGAAATCCTCCCACTGTTTGTCTCGCCCCGTGTACATGTAGTATTCTTTGTTTATGAGCTTTTAGAGACACGGTATCATCATCATCTGCGAGAATCAAGAGCCACGTTATTGAATATACAACACGGGCACTTCACGTCATCGTACGTGGTCTCCGAGGGGGATATAAACGAATATGTGCAGATGAATGAACCGTACTTAATCCAATGAATTAAAGAATCCAAGTTTTCAGGAACCCGCCGAAAGCCAAAAAATGGCGGAGCCAGGATTTGAACTCTGGGCCTCCCAATGTCCGGTCGGGTGTGCTAACCACTACACCACTCCACCTTAGCTTTCTGGCGTTTCCTACCTGTCTTATTAATGCACAAGAAACGAAATGTGTCCAATCGGAGGTGTTCTGGAAACACACGCCGCCGCGTGGAACGCGGTACGACGCTTAGTGTCACGTGGTACGTGCTCGTTTGTGCTCCAGAAATCCTCCCACTGTTTGTCTCGCCCCGTGTACATGTAGCACACCCGACCGGACATTGGGAGGCCCAGAGTTCAAATCCTGGCTCCGCCATTTTTTGGCTTTCGGCGGGTTCCTGAAAACTTGGATTCTTTAATTCATTGGATTAAGTACGGTTCATTCATCTGCACATATTCGTTTATATCCCCCTCGGAGACCACGTACGATGACGTGAAGTGCCCGTGTTGTATATTCAATAACGTGGCTCTTGATTCTCGCAGATGATGATGATACCGTGTCTCTAAAAGCTCATAAACAAAGAATACTACATGTACACGGGGCGAGACAAACAGTGGGAGGATTTCTGGAGCACAAACGAGCACGTACCACGTGACACTAAGCGTCGTACCGCGTTCCACGCGGCGGCGTGTGTTTCCAGAACACCTCCGATTGGACACATTTCGTTTCTTGTGCATTAATAAGACAGGTAGGAAACGCCAGAAAGCTAAGGTGGAGTGGTGTAGTGTGAAACCCAGCCCGTTAAAACGTGGCTTATCGCTAAAGGCGTACCAACAGCATGGTCAGAGCACTGCGTCCTCTGTAAGCAGCCCGAGACAATAGAACACGTATTTATCGACTGCTGGGACGCGGTGTTCTTTTGGGATGTTCTGCAGAGAACGCTAAAAAAGGACTTACCCCTATCGCCTCACGGCATCCGATACCTGTCTGTAGATGGAAAGGGCACGGTGCCTTATGATCTTATAATGCTTTTAGGCCTGCACAGTATCTGGCAGTGTCGTCTTGCGGTGCGTCATGCCGATATCAACGTCCGCCCAGTGCACAAGTACTTTGTAGAAACGGTGTGTCACTTGCAGGAAGTGATGAAAATGCAACAACCGTTACTTGAGTGGTTGCCCGTTCTTGAAGAGCTGGCGACCATTAAGGATTTTTAATGTTCGTTTCTATTATCGGCCAGGGTGGCTCTTTTAGCCCTTCATTGATGTCATTTTCTGTGTTGTAAAATTCAGGAAATAAAGAAAAAAAAAAAAAGTGGAGTGGTGTAGTGGTTAGCACACCCGACCGGACATTGGGAGGCCCAGAGTTCAAATCCTGGCTCCGCCATTTTTTGGCTTTCGGCGGGTTCCTGAAAACTTGGATTCTTTAATTCATTGGATTAAGTACGGTTCATTCATCTGCACATATTCGTTTATATCCCCCTCGGAGACCACGTACGATGACGTGAAGTGCCCGTGTTGTATATATATATATATATATATATATGTATGTGTTTTTTTAAGTTTAAAATACACGGTTTTAGACTATAAGAAAGCTTTACAGAAAACGCACGCACACGTTGCACTAAAATAAAGTAACTAGAGTAGGGAGAGATAGGTTCTTAAACTACCGTCGCCACACTCAATAGTCTAAAAACCCTCGCCTTACCTTTTTCTAAAAAAAAAGAAAAAAAAAAGAATAGAAAAACGCAATTGCACACTCAGAAGAAGAGCACGTCATTTAAAGTGGCAACGAGATCGGAGGGTTCCCGCGAGACCGGTTTCCGGAAAACATGACGTTAAAACTCGAAACGCGAACCAAACGGACTCAAACGTTATCTAGAGTACGCTTACTGCTTGGAGCACCTCAACTCTCTTGGTTTCTCTCCATTCATTTTTCCTTTGTCTTTTTCTTTTTTGAGCTGCTTCAACTTCCGGACTCCTCCCCTCCTCCTCTTCTCCTTTTCTTTCTTTTTTACTCCCTCTTAGAGTTTTCCGAGGAGCCGATGTCTTCCAAAAGCTCTTTCTCGCAGAAGCCACCCGCTTGCGGTTAGTATCGAAGACGATATAATGTTCTCCGAGGTCTCCCCGTTGCTTTCCTTCTTTGTTCTTTTTCTCTCCCGTTACGTCGGCACACCACCGTCATCCCTCTTCCATAGCCTTCTTTCCTATGTTTGTTGTCAGCCACGGCTTCTCTTACTGAGTTGGCAGTACGTGGATGCCTGTTTGGTGGATTTGCGGGGGCCGGGGGGGGGGGGGGGGGTTATATACTGACGTTGCGTTGCCTGCGGGGCAATTAGGGTTGAGCCCTGGTCGATTCGGTGAGGGGATTAGTTGCTGCAACGAGGACGGACTCGCCGCCCTGATCCGGGATGGTGGATGGGCAACAACTCGCAAACGCTCTCGGAGAGTGGAGGAGCTGCTTCTCGGAAGCGTCTTGCCGATCTGGTGGGTGTTCAGTCCCTCCAAAATGTTTTTTGATCGTTCGAGATTTTTTTTCTTTTGGAATACGTACAGTGGGCGGCAGGCTTCACCCCGGCAGGGTGAAGCCTGCCGCCCACTAGAAACAAGCGGACATACGATAAGACAAAATGGAGGATTTTGCTTTAGCCCACTCTACTTAGGGGCGCTAGTCCAAATGCGCGATTTGTGGTTGTTTTATAAACACAATTTCTTATACTCTGAGATTTTGTTATGCCTTCAATTGGTCACTATATTCAAGCACTGGCCATCCTTTATTGATCTCCAAAAATAGAACTTACAAATAAGCTTTATTTCTTTTGGTTTTAAACAAAATTAGACTTTCTCACACAAAAGTTAATCTGGCGATTGAACGCGAGGGTTCGCCTCTCCTAGATGGCGCCCGTCACGAGACTGAATTCTTTCGGTAATCATTTTTGAGACCTAATATTCAAAGTATTCAAAATGCACTTTTCACCAAAGAGGAACAAGCTTAAGCTCATGTAATTTTAAGAGATCGTAGCAGAAAAGTAAGTTTAAGTCTCTGACTACGTGTTAAGCGCCAAAAACACTTACGTTAGCGATAAACACTTTTATTACTATGGTGGGTCACAGCATACCTTGCGTGCCTAATTCAGAGTGGGTTCGAAGTTCGATAACACAAAATGGCGGAGGCAGGGTGCCATTTCCTGGTTGCCTTACTTCCAGCTGTGGTATAAAAGAGCTCTGGAAGTGGGTGTATAAGACGCAAAAGGCGTGCCCTATGCACCAATAAGCGGCCGTGACGTCACGCTATCCCTATGGCGCTGCTACTGGGCGGGGTGCGTGCGGAGGCATTTCACGCGATTCTGCTGCCTGCGCGTTTACTCACACCTCGTGGGGGATTGTTCGTAGATAGCGCGTTGGCCTATAGGACTTCAACGATGATCTGATGTCACGGAACGACACCCTATGAGATCACGTCACGTGACGTGACGTGACGTGACGTGACGTGACGCGAAGGTGCCGAGTGATGGTGGCGCGGGATGCTGTAACACGTAACAAGACGTCTGTATCAACAGCGGGCAACATGCACGTATACTGCACGTACAAAAAAAAAATAATTGGCCACATGAAGTATTCGTCTGAGTCGTTCGTTCAATGCAAATTTCGGCGATAGAAGGACAAAAAAGCATATTGATTTGGCTCATTTTGACTGTGTGCCACGATTACGAACTTCTATTCACTGTAGCATGCTGGGATAATAATAACCGCGGGAGAATCTCCGCCCACAATTCAACGCTCCCCCGACTGGAAGATTTCGCCATTCTTCTGTGCGCTGTAGTATTTGTTTCGGTGGCAGTTCTAAGGGGAACTCCGTGGATCGATTGAAACCAGAAACTATAGAACAACGTCGAACATAAGCTCCCATATCGCGCTCAGTTCGACGGCTGTTCTAATAGCGGTTTTATTTCTCCTGACAAAAGCGAGCGATTGTCCGCCTTGAACTTACACCAGGCGGTATTTGCGCAACAAGAACGAAACAAAAAAAGCAGCTCGTGAGCTTAAACAAAAATAATCAAAGAAGGCAAAAAAAAAAAAAAAGCCTTCCAATGTTTAACAGTGTGCGCTTGACACCTAAGCTATTCGTCTTCGTAGTCGCTCGAAAGCTCAACCCTTTGCTGCCCTCTAACACCCGACTGCTAAAACGACTACTGTAAAAAAAAAAAAGAAAAAAAAAAAGAAGGCAGCTGGAATCAATAACAACAGAAAGTAGTACGACAGTATAAACCGAGTGTTGAAAGCTCCACAGAGCTCATTAGTATCCGCTTCTACCCTTACCTATGTGTTGCGTGTTCGGTCTCCACCCGCACAGCCTGTCTCCGTGGCTTTTATCTGTTTCTTTGTGTGCCTATCGGAACGTTTGTGTGTGTTTTAATACGTAATGACTCGCAATGACTCGGGTTTACATGTGGGTATAATGTGGATATGTGTGAACGATTGCATTCGTCGGCGTGCAATTGTCTGTCTGTGCAAGTCTATGTGACTGTTGTTGAATATTTAATTTCAAAGAGTGAGACAATATTGCTTTTAGATGGTTAGGATCTTTTGCAGCGATCGCAAAGCCTTCAAACGTTTCGGAACCTGGTAGTTCCTTCGTCAAACCAGGCTGTCCAGCTAAAGAACTCGGTAACTTCGTTTTCTGTCGCCTGTATAAACACATCACGCTTACGAAAATAATTATACTAAAGAACTGAAAAATAACCAGTATATTACTATTTCGTTTAATGGTTTGTTACAAGAGAACTATAAAGGCAACAAATCTTATTATACAATGAAGATTTAAAAAAAAATTTGAAGACATTTAAGTACGAACAGTTTTGGGGCATGTGGTTGGCGTTGTGACGTAGTGTATTACCGACTCATTCGGTGCTGTGCTTGCGGGAACGCCTGTGTGGGTATGTGTCCCACCGTGGCGTTCGCGCCAGATTACAAAGAATCCTCGCCTCGCGGCTATGGGAAGAAAAGAGGACAAAGAGAAAAAACAGCAAAAGAGGGCGGTTAGCCATCGCAAGCCTTCGGACGGAGAACGTCGCAGCAGTTGTCTGGGTCGCAAACTCAAGCCGAGTTTAGATAAAGTTATATGTGCCGGAGCTAGCGCTGGGTACTGTCACTCCTCAACGTCGGGCCCCGACGACGGTGTGTGTGCAGCTCCTAACCAGTGTCTTCACAGCGTGAAGTAAACAAGACCTGGTGCCATGTTATGTTGATAATTTGCTGAAATCATAAAAGGGTGTCTCCGTGCACGGCCCTCGATTCCTTTCGCGCAGTAGGAGCCCTGCTTAGTGTATGTGTGTCTGCTATATGAATGCTTATGTGTCTGTCTCTGCCCGTGGCATGTGTAGAAACGTGCGTGGATGGATGTGTACATGTGTGCGTGTGTGTCGACGTATACATGTGTGCGTCCACGTGGGCGTTTGTGTGACTCTGCGGTGGTACTACGTGCATGCGTGCAGCCGCCATGTTTGTGCGCGCCTGCTGTTTGCACATCCACTTAGATGGGCAGGAACGTGGTTCTGCGCGCGGGAGAGCTCGACTTCGCGCTCAGTCAAGGCCTGTGGCTCACTGCGGGGGCTAGACCACCGCCGCCGGTCCCTGAAGGCTAGTATTGATCCAGAATCACGCAGGGAAAGCGCGAAAGGGGAGAGGGGGGGGGGGCAGGGAGGAGACGGCGAGCTGTGCAACTTTGTGCCCGTTGTTTGCAGTCGTGCTCATCCGCGCTGATTTGACGTGTTGCTTGCACACGCTCCTGCTAGCGGCGCATGTTGACGCAGTTGTCTCCTCTACTTGGTTGGCAGTTTCTAAAAAGGTATATATCTATTGTTCCTGCGTACATCTTTTTTCCCTATCGTTTTTTTTTCTTTTGGTGGGGCGATCTGGATTGTTATCGAAAATAACGGAACAACGGACAAAATGTAAAACGGCCATATCCTAGTTTCATACAGAAAATTGTGCCCATCAAAAGATTCAAAGGCAGCTTTTTTTTTTTTGCAGCCCGAGAACCCTCTACAATACTTTAAAACAAGTTGATAATATTGAATAGCAAAAATTTGCAGCTCTATGTCGATCCATTAATCAAACCGTCAAATGCAGAATTTCGTTTTATGAGGAAGGCAGAGGACCCTAACTCCTGTCTCAGCCTTCCCGGCACCCGACGACGTGTCTAGTATAGCAACGACTTCTTTTTGTACTGTATTTTCTTCCTTTCTTGTTGTTCTCAAACCTTTTGCAACTGACAAGATCTTCTCGAGGTGTCTCAAAGTCCTCTCTTCTCGCACTTTTTTTTCTTCACAGTTCCGTTGTATGTTTGGCGGAGCTCGCGGCGCAGGTGTCTCTCTTCATCCATGGTTGAGGGAAAGCTAGAGAGAGAGAGAGAGAGAATGTTCTTTTTTAAACAACACAAATTAAGTGTTCGGAATGTCCATGGCTTGGTATAACAATTTCGTTTGATCTTCTAGTTGCTCCGACGCTAGCCAGGCCCTCCACGAAGTGAGAGGGGGATTAGAGAGGAATGGGATGGGTTGGGGGGGCAACCGGGCATTGTAAAATGCAATGTTCTAGATTGGCGTATAGGGAAATACATTTAGGGCAGGGGAGATCGGAACCGCGCCGAAAGTGGTAGAGCCTAGCGGGAGTCAGAAGGGTATTTATTTGAATTTTTATAGGGGTGTGGGTTTGTTCAACATCGAGGTTAGGGTGGGGCCAAGGAAGGCGTTGCTGAGAGTTACGGAACTCTTTGTAGTGAGAATCAATTGAGCGTTCGTAGATTAAAGCCCCATCCATGGTCGAAGGGCTAGGCCAGGAGATCACAGGTGCCCGGATATGCATTTCGTGGGCGAGTTGATGAACCAGCTCATTACCTGCAATCCCTGCATGATCTGCACCCTACCGAATGGTGACCGAAGATGGGTGGAGTGTATGTAGATCCGCCTCGAGGTAGATCGGGGGGATTTTGCGCTGCTGCGAAACGCAAATGACAGCCTGTAAGTCCGTATAAATTGTATATTCTGATCAACGAGGCAGCTGGTCAAAACCCTAGATAGCATTTATGATAGGAACTAATTCTAGTGTGATGACATTGGGGGCAGGGGGGGGGGGGGGGGTCGCTGATATATGGGCCACTGGTGTGAACTTGGGGGTTGTGTATTCTGGTGTATAGGTTAAGTATGCCACAGTGACGTGGCGTCTGTCACGGAGGCGGACGCATTATCATAAGCTATGATTTCTGTGTGAAAAAGGTGGGCTGTGATGGCTAGCTTGCGCCCTCCTACATCCGTCGTCTATGTCCGGGGACATCCGGCGAGGTACAGGGGCAAAGCGCAGGTTTTAGGGTAGATGTCGGGTAGGGTATATCTATGGGAATGTCAATTGGAAAAAGTTCTTCCTCCTCCAGGGTTCATCTACCCTGCGGTGTTCCCGACAGGCGGGTTAGGGGTATTCACACGAGGGAGAAATCCCGGGGATTTCTTCCCGGCACGCGCGCCTCACGAGATGAAAACGCGAGGCTTTTGAACATCGCAAAGCCTGACGTTTTCGTCGTGGGATGCGCGTGCCGGGGAGAAATCCCCGGGATTTCTCCCTCGTGTGAATACCCCTTTATGTGTCGATCCCGATGTAGGTGCAGAAGAGAGGTGAGGCGAGAAATGGTCCCACGTCGTAGAGTTTCTGGTTGGAGGTGGAGATAGAAAGGTTTAGGGAGGCCTTGCGTAGCGTATTCAACGCTGACTAGGGTTTGGTAAATTGTCGTTGTCCCAGTGTAAAATATGGTATAGAATTGAGCTTCTTATTGAAAGGCAAGAACTAGTCGGCCAGCTTGTTTTTCATCGAGACCCGCGTGCTTCTTGATCACACTGCGTACCAGGCAAGTAACCAAGTGGCATATGATTATGGCTGAACTGACGTTGGCACGGTCGGTCCTGTCTTGTAAATGTATGCCCAGAATTTTACATGAGGATACCCGTGGTATGAGTGTTGGCCGATGTGTAGAGAAATGTGATGATTAGCAGAGCGCTGATAATGGGTATGTCCAGAAAGAAGCAGTACTTATTTTTCTGGGGCAGGTTGAAGGCCTGCTTGTGCGAGACATTCACTTATGATGTCTAGTCCTGCTGCAGAGTTGACTCCACTTCCTTAGGTGACCTGTCGGAGCACCAGAGGGTGAGTGAGGTCGTCCACGTAGAAGAGGTGTGACAGGTGGGGGATTTGTTTGAGGCTACAGGCCAGCTGCGCCAAGCAGCGCCCTATGTGGGGTGCCGCGTGTGAGCATGATTGATGGGGACGTCTTTTATCTATACAAAAGCACATTGCCATTTTTGAGGAATTTGAGGATGTATGTCTATAGTCTGTGCCTGCAGCTTGTTTCTCGAGCTGAGGCGAGTAAGTGATCGTGGCCGACGTAATCAAATGCTGTGCAAACGTCAATACTGACAAGGACGGGCACTTGAGCAGAGGAGTGGCGAAAGAAAGGTATGCTGGAAGAGGAGCAGGTCTTGGGTGGATACGGGGGGGGGGGGGGGGGGGGGAGGGCGAATCCGATTTGTGTATCTGGAAAAAACGAGATGACTTCCAGATGGTCCTGGTAGCTGTTCAGGAAAATCCGCTCCGCTGTATTTCCCACGCAAGAGGTAAAAGAAATTGGACGAAGGTTGCTAACTGAGGTTGTCTGGTTTAGGTATCATGGTTAAAATACAGGATTCCCAATCTTGTGGTATGGTGCCCTCCGACCAGCGGGTATCGATGTGAGCTAGAAGTAGTTCTTTTCCACATCGGGGAGGTTGCGAAAGAGCGTATATGTAACACAATCCTCTCCGGAAGCTGTTTTGTCTTGTGTGTGTGTTAAGGCTTAGTTCAGTTCTGCTAAGGTGAAGGTACGGGCTGAGTCGAAATTTTCAGGGCCTGTGTAGGGTGTGAAATTCGACGCAAGTGGTGGCGGGATGTACAAATGCTGCTGTGTCTGATTCAGCTGCGTAGAACCCTGAAGAGTGGGATATTTAGCTATGGCGGGTATGGTAGTGGGGTGGGGACCTGGTAGAGATCGTAGTAGGATCCATGTAGATTTTTGGTGGAGGGTACCGTTGATTTTGTTACACACGTTATTCCAGTCCGCGACATCTAAGAGTTACAACGCTTACTGATGTCTTTGTTGAGGTTGTCTAATCGTTCTCGAAAATGGTGATTAAGGGGTTGTTGACTTTTGCATCTCAGGATAAATTTTCCGTCGTCTCCAGAGGCGCACCAGTTAAGGATCAAGTTGTGGAGACAGGGTTATTGTTTTTTGTTCTGGTGGCCTGTGCTTTACCTTGCTTTATTGAGCGTATCCAGGCGTCATTTGATTCTGACTGGCTCTTAGAGGAGGCCAAGATTGTACGAAAGGTGTTCCAGTTGGTGTGCTTAATGGAGATGTTTCGGTGAAGTGTGGATGTGTTAAATGTTGTAGAAAGGATAAAATTGTCACTGGAGAGTCCTTCCTGGGTGTGGGTCCAGGTGCCTTCATTTCAGTCCTGGAGCATTGTGAGGTCCGGGGAAGTGGATTGTCGCCAACCAGTGTCCTCTCTTGTCGGGATGCCAGGGTTGTTCAAAATGGTGAAGTGGTGCTGTGAAATTAGCAATGTAAAATTCTCCCTGGTCAGAGAGTAGACTGATATCCCCAGATAATATTCGGTGCATTAAACGTTTCACCCAGGAGGACCTCGCATGTGGATGTCAACTGCTCAACGAAGTCAAAGAGGGGCATGAATAAACGGAGCTCTTTAGTGGGTTGTAAAAGGTGAAAAACAACAGCGGATAGCTTTATGTGTGGGGGAGGGATAATAAGCACATGACACTAGATTATTTGAAAGTATCGAAGGGATGTCCAGCGGTTTCTACTGGAGATCTCGACGGATGTATGTGGAAACTAAAGAGACCTCATTAGTGTTGGCGTGTACGACTCGGTAGCCTGGAAGATTTACCACGTGTCGTGTTTCCTGGAGAAGCAGAATCTAAGGTTTGGAGTCGAGGATAAGAAGCCATTGCTGAAGGGAAGTGCGATTGGTTCTCATGCTCCGGCAGTTCCACTCAATGACCAGGAATGCGGTGTATTTGATTATTACGGTGTGGGCAGATCTGGGGTGTGAGTGGGTGGTTGCGGAAGAGGGGCGCTGTGTTCTGTGGGTTCGAGGCATTCGGGTCTTATAAGGGATTGGAACTGGGCTTCTATAGTCGCGGGTGTTGATGTGAGCGCAACTAAGGCCTTCTTAAAAGAAGTTACCAGCTTTCTGAGCTCATCAATGCGGGAAACAAGGGGGTCGACTATGCTTAAGATGTTGGGCACCACGTTTTCCAGCTTCATCATCCGTTGAGTGAGTTGAGCGATCTGTTGTTCATATGGGGCCATCGTTCCTTGATTAATGTAAATAGCTGGTGAATGCGTTGCTGATAATGGGGAGATATATAAAAGAGGGGGGGGGGAGTTAAGTATATAGAAATTATGCTTATTAATTAAGGTGTTTTCTTTTGTTAGGAAAGCTTATCTTTCCAGAATTCAGTTGGCATTTTTTTTTTTTTTTATCTTTCTACGTTTGGGTCGGCGGGGCCAGAGCGGCCGCGACGCGGGAGCGGTCCCCCCGCGGTCGTTAAGAAGCGTCTCGGGTTTCAGGAGTCTGCTCGGACCGGGACCGAAAGAGCCCGCGCTGGAAGATGCTTGTGCCTTATAATCGAATGTGCGTGTATGCAGAGGGTTTTGCCGCTTAGTGTAAAATTGTCCTTTTTGCCCGATGCAATAATTTAGCGGTTGGCGCCAGTCAGGCTGGGAAAATAGCTGAGAACAACTCTACAAGGAGTTTGGGTTTGGCGGTTAGGACGCCAAAATGACAGCTCGCCGACCATTGGAGAACAGTGTACCACGTGTGAGTGGCGGAATTTGAAGAGATTGGTCGGTTCCTGAGGGGAAAGGAGGCCCCTACGGGCCTACAAAAGGAGTGCGGAGAGGATTTTGAGGGATTCGGACTTTGGATTTGATGCAGAGAAATTGGGGACGGGGGTCGAGACTTTAGACGAGGCAGGATGGTTTCCCAAGTTGGGACTTGTAACTAGAGTGTAAATAAATGCACATAGTTCTATTCAAGCAGTGAGTCGACCCGTCACTCAGCGACGTTCGTGCCATCACGCTCCAGACCAGCGGAGCGGAACCTGCCTCCCACATCACCGGGAGGACTTTAACTTGGGGGGGGAGGGAAGAGTAATAGGTAGTGAAAAGGGGGTGGGGAGAGCAGGGGGTTGAGGAGAAGTATTTGGTTTTGTCGGCGGTGGGACTGCTCTCGTGGGGTCTGCTGGCGATAGCGAAGTCGCCAGAGGTGATGCTGAAGCCTTTTTTGTAACATATTTAACTGAATGCGGTAGGCTGGCCGGTCGGAGAGGCGGCCATTGGGTGGTATATACTGGCTTGGTTGATGTGCCGGCGGGTTAGGTGGTGGAGATCGACGCCTCCATTCCGCCGTACCGGGGAGGTTAGGTGTTGGCTCGGTCGTCGATGTTTAGCTTTGGATAGTTTCCTGTGGTTTCCCTTACATTTGGTGAGGCGGGGGCGCCTCTTGGTTTGTATCATTGTGAATTGTGCTGTGTGCGTCGGCGCCGCCCAATGCCTATGAGAGTTTTGCATGGGGGACGATGACAACCGTGGTGCGACACTCGGCAGGGTTTTGCGTACATGAAGTAGCTTTGTTGTAGGCTGCCTCGATGCTGTCTTTGTCCATCCTTTGTTGGACTTGGCATGCTGGATCGAATCAGGGGTGTTCATTGCCGCAATGATAGCACCAAGGGGTGCATGGACGGGGGGCTTGCTGTTGGTATAGAGGAGTGGAGCACGTGGGGCATCGCCAGAAAGTCGGCGCCACGGGGCAATTGAGAGCGCGGTTCCCGCTCGTCGGAAAAGGACGGTGTAGAGGACTGCGGTGCCTTCGAAGGTATTGATGACTTACTCGGTGGCCTCCATCGTTCTTGCCGTGATGATGGTGGCTTGATAGCTTTCCATGGAGGCCAATAATTCATAGGAGGAGAGCCCCGCTTTGACACCATGTAGTTAAGTTGCATGAGTTCAGTTGCATGAGTTAAGCGGTGCGGTAAGGTAGGGCGTGTTGGGTGGAGCTGATTATTATTTCTAATGTCGCTGACTTGGGCGAGTTGTTGTGCTGTGTGTTCATAAGTGGTTTTGAAGAGGATGACTCTTCGTAGCAAGTGAGTATATATAGTGAGATCGCGGCACGCTAATAGGGGAGGGGGGGGGGGGGCGGGGATACCGCACATCAAATGAAGATGGATAGGAGTGCATACGGCTTGATGTGATCTAAGCAGAGGATGTGCGAGACTCGTACCGTTGACGGTGTGGAGGTTCATGCTGCGGTTGAGCTACGAGGCGCAGTTCACGGTTTTTGCCGGGCGTTATCCATCCGTGATCTGTAACAAGATGGAACGTTTCGGCGGGGGGAGCCGAATACGAGTCGGCGTCGATGTGTGTGACGTCTGAGTATTTCTTGGAGAATGATGCGGCTGGTGGTGGTAGCGCTGGCGCCGCCGACGCGGCGTCCGTCAAAGCGGGGCGCCGCGCTGGGCAGGAGCTTTCCCCAAAAGGCTTAACGGCGCCACAGCCGCCGTTGAGATAAAGATGGTCGTCGATCCAAAAATATTGACTCACCCATGATTATGTTGGTGTCTAGCAAGATGAGGCTGGAAGCATCCGGAGCACGATGCAGTCAGTATTTCCGGCGGATGGCTCACCAATCGGGAGATTTTGATGGATTGTTCGGAGCACAACGCAAGAGCGTCAAATCTCCTGGCGTTCGAAATTGGAATCCCTCCTACCGCGGTACGCTTCACGTTTCAATGCTAAATCGGAATCTGCTTCACTATACAATGCAGTTCCACATTAAAAAAGGGGTCTCGAGTATCGAATATTTAGCGCGGTGGAGAGTACAGTTTCTCGTTCATCCAGGAAAAACGGGCCTTGGTGACGCAAGTAATTGTTTTTTTTTTTTTGGCCAAGTGTCTGGGGCATGAGGTTGGGGCATACAAACAGAGAATCACGGAAGTATGTGGAGTCACAATGGACGGCACGTGTTTTGTAAGCTAATGTGAGCTTGCAGTTCGCAGGAACAACGGATGCCAATATTGTTTGTTGCACCACTGCAAAATTCTGTAGCTCTTTTTTCTGAAAAAAATTTCATTAAGACTGACCTTTGTTTTTTTTTGTTTTTTTTTTTTTGGTAGGAGAAGTTGATTTTTGATGTAAGTATTTTTTGACTTCCTAACTGAGCTTGGACCTTAATTTCAGAGTACGCCAATTCACCCAAACCCACTGCTCTCTGCTTATATGGGTCATCGCAGTTATAAACAAATGCTTAACTAGACCGCTTTTTTCTTCAGTTTATTGCCCTTTCCTCGGGGAGCCAAAACTAAAAATTGGAAACAGATGATACATCCAATAAGTTCGTATATTCTTACAGTACTGCGTGACGCAAAATGCAAAAATATGAATAAAAGCGGCAGCTCTCTCTGCTATCAGCACGTGTGGGAGAGACACTGCCAACCGCTTCTGGTAAAACGAACACGTTTTACATCGCTCGTATAATTAATCGATGCCAAACGCCATCGCGACATTCTATCCGCGGTTCTCTGACTTTTCAAAGACTCCTTTTCAAATCATTTTGATGTCAGATAGACCGTTATCAAAAGTCCGCCAAGCAACGCCGGTGGTCGTCCTATCTTGGGCATCGCTTTCAACCCAAAGCGTGGGATTGGATCTGAACTCGCGCCGAGCGCTAACGTAGGACTCCCGTCCAATGCAATGTGCATGCTCACAATATGGCAGCCTCGGATAATCGACGCAGGAACTTTTAGAAGGCGCGGATATTATTTATAAAGTGTCTAATAGAAGGCTGTTTTTCCCCCTCTCAACCCAGTTTTTATATTGCAATTTGCAGCGATGCGTTATGTTGGTATCTTTGTTGATTCTTGAAAGCTCATATATTATATTCTTGTTCAAGAAAGCTGTGCAAAAGGTTTTTTTTTATTTTTAATTGTGTTGCCATGTAATACCATTTTTTTTTCCTTTTGTGTTTCTGCTACTTTGATACCCGCCTTTCCCTGCCCTCCTCCCCTTTTCCCTTCAACACGATTATGTAATGCCCTGTTCGGTATGGTAAGGTTGCATTAAACACAAAATCAATAGTTTTCCTGAGGACCACTATCTATAATTACAATGCAACTTGGGGCTTCAAGGCTATATAGCCTGATTGATTCATATCGCTGAAACCACGACCCAATATTCTGCGCCTCGGTAACGCCGGCCAGAAACCTTTCGCCAGGCAATGGCGATAAAATTTTGGGCGTTTCTAGAGAAAAAAGATATAATAGTTAACAGAGATAAATTTCTTTCGTTCAAACCTATACAGCGACAATTAGGAGCTCAGGTATATCATGTCGAGGCTTCCATCATAAATATGCATTCGATACGGAGTAGACCTTTCTGCATTATCATTGACGGCATGTGATTCGGTTGATCCCAGTAAAAGGCGCTCACGTGATTGAGAAAGAAGATGCGCATGAATTCTTACGTGCTGAAGCAATCAGCTTAGATTCAAATGGTGCAAAAAGTGACCATGGGTGAAAAGGCATTACCTTCGAAATATTTCCCCTGATATGGTCAGACGACCTAAACATTTTCTCAGGTCAACGGAAAACTGATTGTTCACATCAAGGAGTTCTCCTCCACTTCGAACGGTTTGCGAGCTTGAGACAGGAGAAAAAAAATGATGGTGAAGGAAAGGGCGAGAGAAGAAAACGCGATGACCCTAATTATGGTCGACCGCTCATTGTCTTTCAAAGTGAAACGATTACCTCGTAAAATTAGGTTATAAACGTCTTCTTTTTCCCGTCCTGGGCAGACCCGATCAAATCTCCGATTACGAAGCGTAAACTTGCTGGAGAAAGAGAGGGAGCGAGAAAGAAAAGACGACGGCTTTCTCGTAAGAGAAACAGGCGGCACTATAAATTCAAATTAAGCCCCACGCGCGCATCCTCTGCCGGACGTCGTCTTCAGGTTTGTACTTCACCGTTATTATAGATCAGGGTAGCAAAAAAAGAATAAAAATATTATGACAAAGACGCAGCTCGAGCTACGGAGAAGGGAGACACATATGGCACATTGCCGTGCTGCGTTTCCCCTTTCCTGCGTTATGTACCAGCGCTCCGCGTCTCCCTCCACAAGTTTCGGGAGTCGTAGGTGTCCGGAGGGTAAGGCGAACCTAGGAGTTCCGGCGATATCTTTATAAAATATTAAAACAAAAAGACCATCATAAAGGAAAAAGGCTGGAAGCCGCTGCCTGCCAAGAGTCGGGGTGGCGGCCGAGCGAAGGAGGTCCTGGAGGAATACCGGAGGGAGAGAGGGTGAGGGGAGCAACGCTCCCCGATGACGTCACGCTCGGTCTCCATGGCGACCTGGTCCGGGCACCAGCCAATAAGGACGCCGTGCCGTGCCTGCTGTTTCCTTCGTTTGGTTGTAGTTTTTCTTTCTTCAATTTTTTTTTCTATACCTTTTCCCAGTTTCTTAGCAATGCTGCCGCTGCGCAGTACTTGGCGGCTGTTCAATAAATCTCCGGAGATGGGCAATTATTTGAAACGCAGGAAGTGCCGCCGTCTGCTTGTGCAACTGTATTAAATATTGCGCGTGCCGCTTTCTCCTCTCGCGCAGAAAACGGGACGCGTGCGGATTCAGATTGCATCGGAGACGCGGCTCGCGTGACATGAGGTGGCAATGGGCGTCGCGAAGCGTGCCGACCCTCGTAAAAAGAGTTCCAAGTTCCGAATAATACATATAAAAAAAAGTGTTTGCATCTTCTTACTTGTTTTTCAGAAATTGTTGCTCAGCGGCACTTTCGGTTCAACAAGCTCAATCGAAACGGGGCGTGCATCAGGATAGCGCTCTGCAAATCTGCGATGTGACCTAGAATGGCGGCTTCCTTAGTTGGTTAGCTGCGTTTAAGTAAAGCCGCGGTCAAACTACTCAACATAATACAAAAGGCACGGTATTGGGTGCAAACACGATTACATAATTGACTGTGGGCACGCCTCACGAATGTTCGTAGCACTGTTTGCTTCATCCATATACGAAGGCTTCAAACATGTCGGCAGAAAGGTTTTGTATGCCCAAGGTGACAAATACGTAATACAAGAAAATAAAAAACCGCTTCATTTAGTGCCTGCGGACTGTCGTTTCTATGATATATTAGCAATGTGACTGCGGCTTAAAACATCAATGCAAACGACCGTAGGAAGAATACTTTACGTAGCGTAAAAAAACAACAACTTTGAAGCTACGTTTTACGCAGTAAGTGAAAGGGAAGCGCCCAAAAAGGGCACCTGACAACACGGCGGGAGGATGACCACATGGAGCACCATCACGTGCTTCGCTCCGAGGTCCCAATTGGTTTGCCGGAAGTGTAGCTTTCACCGTTTGCCCAGTGTTGCTGATCTTCCACCGCGTGGCAACCGCCTCGGCGACATGGCCTGTCAGCTGCGTTCCCTATTGGCGACGTGAGCGATCGAAAGCGTCGCTGTGGTCGGCCCACTACAATTGGCCGAATGCTGACTATGACGTCAGCAAAGGATGTCTCATCGACAGAAATAAGAGGAATGCAAGAACTTCATTTTTGACGGTGTTGGCAGTGTTGCCTTGAGAGCGCTATGATTTCAGGCTTCCACCATGTCCGTTACAAACACCATCGAACTTGTTGTTCACAAGGTAATGACGTCACGAAAGGTAACCGAACGAGGGCGCCACCGAAACATCTCGCCGCTAATACGACCGAACAATCGCGTGTGGAGAAGATGCTTTGCGCGCTCTTCCAACTATAGGTGGCGTTGGCGCTTCTCGGCGTGTTCTCGGTCGGTTGCGAGTGATGAAGATGACGATGCTAACAAACGCACGTGTATGAAGGCGCTTGTTTGTCCACAAAGGCATATGCTGAGGAAAAGGGCACAGTAGCACCTAGAGTGGCCGTAACCTGCTCTGCTGTGGCAGTGATGAAGGGAAGCGAACGGAGTAAGAGAAAAAAATAAGTAAAGAGGACTGAAGGTTGGTGATGGCGGCGTCAATGCACACCTGCCTGAAAGCGTCAATTCTTGCAGAGCATACGACGTGGCTCGGGGCCCTCAGTTTCCAATACAAACTGTGAAAACCGGTTCCCCCCCCCCCCCTCCCTCCCCCAAAAACCGTTTTTTTTTTTTTTTTTACCTTACGAAGCTTGTGCGTATACGCTTACGTCGAGATACGAAAGCGAGTCACCGGCACGTCCGTGTTTTGTGCCGGTGGCTCGAAGCTGTACCTCGACAAAAGCGTACGCCTAAGCTCCGTAACGCAAGAAAACGGTGCTGCGTGAATCAGCCGTTTACAGTTGACGTCGCTGTGACGGCGGACGCAGTAAACGCACGAACCCGAAGTTGCGCCTAATGAGTGATCATGACGTTAACATGCTCGGGACCCCGTGCAGCCCGTAGTCACCAGATCCTGGAAATGTGGCCGTATGTTCGCCATTTTCTGGTTCATGGAATGAGCAGGTTCTCTTCGACCTCTGCATTCTCGGTGAGCCGTTCCTAATTCCCGGCAACAGGTTGCGCTATAAAGCCATTTTTTTTAATGCCAATATTTTGTTATACCTGCGAAACGAGCGCACATCTTGGCACCGCCACCACTTCAGTGCTTAGCACCGACGAAAAATAATTTTCCTGTCTTAAAATGCGCAAGAACAGCTATGCCATTGTTAGAGGTCGGTAAAGATAAGCACGATTAAAAAGTTGATTACATACATGGTGCTACAGATGCTTACGCTGGCTAGGAACGCATTTAGTACGATGATTCCTTCGTAGCCATCTTGGCGGGACTGGTTCAGAAGGACCCTTTCGAAGCTCCGAAGGTCTGAAGGGACCGAATAGACCGATCTCACCAGTCAGTATTGTTGCGCCACCGCTGTCGGCATTTATCATGCCCTGCCCGTTTCGATCTGGATGAGCATCGTACCGGCGTGCGGTCGTGTATCACTACTGCGTGACGCACGTTAAAGACCCCAGGCTAGCGGTTGTACCGCACTGGCTAAATTTCTCATCTACAGCTGGGAGACTCGTGGTCCCTGTGAGGCAGACCAAGTTCTAGGCTGTATAAACACACACACAACCCAATTTTTGTGAACTGGAGCACTAGTAGAAACTGTATTCTTTCTACGCCCGGGGGGAATGGCGCCCAAGTTGGCTAGCGCACACCAGCTCGGAGCACGTGGAGTGAAAGCTCGCTCTGCAGAACCCAGGATCCTGGGTTCAATCCCCACCCCTGCCCGTTTCGATCTGGATGAGCATCGTACCGGCGTGCGGTCGTGTATCACTACTGCCTGCTGCACGTTAAAGACCCCCAGGCGAGCGGTTGTACTGCACTGGCTACATTTCTTATCTACAGCTGGAAGACTCGTCGCCCGTTGAGGCAGGGCAAGTTTTAGGCTGTATAAACATACCCACAACCCATATTTTTTCCTTTCTACGCGCGCGACAACCCTGCTGTGAGTCCTCGCGAGCGGAGTACGAGACGACACGAGCTGTCTCGTGCTCTGGCATCTACATCCCGTGAACTAGAGTTATGGCGGCCTCTCGCATGGGTGTAACACTTAGTGGGTTCTGTCTATAGACAATTGGAAGCATGGTGCTCCGACTGGTGCCCCATGCGTGCAAGCTGGTGCAGCCTGCTCGTAATGGCACGGGCTTTTCCGCACGAGCAGAGACATGGCTGCGGCCAGTCGCCATGGACGCTTGCAATCCTCTATTGTGGGTATTCACTGGCGGCCATAGTTGTGCGAACGCTGGTGTGAGCAACTGATGAGCGCGTGCTGACTGCGAGCTTCGACAGTTTCTTTTTTTTTTGTATTGTGCATTCCACGCCATCAATATTGCCGGTCTTAGCAGCCTATTATTGTGAGCTCGTTCTGAGCATGCGCTCTAAACATCCCCCTAAAATATGGCGTACAGTGAATACTCCCTACTGCGAATTCCTGAGATCGATCAGCCAATCACGTTGCGAAGTTTTGTCGTCTGTATACTAGTGTATCTTCGTGTCCGCCTAGCTGGCAGGGAAGGCAATGGAGCTACTTTCCCAGGATAGAGTGCAGGCTAAATTAACTGGATCGTGGGAAAGTAGCGTCAAGCTCCCCGTACTGTCGCCATTTAAGCTCACGAAATGAGCGATTTCTCCTTGACCTCTTCATTCCTGATGAGCCAATCTGAATTCGCCGGTGACGGGTAGCTCTACACACGTGTTTTTTTTTTGTATACCAAAGTTTTGCTACTCACACACCGGCGAAACGAGCGTGCATCTTTGTATAACGACCACATGCGGTGTCGGTGCTTGAAGGCATGGAAAAATATTTTTAGAGCTCAGCTCTTAGGGCTCATTCACACTGGAAGCGGATCCGCGTTCGCAAAGCGGTTGCGAACGCGGTTGTATAAGGATTCAGTACAATTGCACGCGCACACGATGACATCAAATGCGCGTGCAATTGCACTGGATCTTTATACAACCGCTTTCGCAACCGCTTCGCGAACGCGGATCCGCTTCCAGTGTGAATGGGGGGTTACACGCCCGTTTCCGGCTTGAGCGGCGTCGCCGTCGCCGTCGGCGTAACCGCGCGATGCATTATGGGTAAATTTCCCCGCTAAATTTAGCGGAAAAATTTCTCCGCTAAATCTAGCGGAAAAATTTCTCTGGGGGGTCACGTGACCCCCGAAGTCACGTGACACCCCCCACGTGACCCCTCCCCAGGTCACATGACCCCCCCTCAGTACCCTTTCCTACTCCTCCTCAAGAGCTGCGCTCTAATTCGGAGTTACCGGGAGTTTTAAACGGCTTCCACTTTTTTTTTGTCTTAAAATACGCGAAAAGAAGAATATAATGGAGCGATCTCACCAGCTAGTTTGAGTACGCCACCGCTGCCGCCATGCATCGTGGGAACTGTAGTCTTTCTGCACGCGCGACAACCCCGCTGGAGGTCTGCGCGAGCAGAGCACGGGACGGCATGAGCTGTCTCATGAACTGGCGTCTGCCTCCTATGAACTACAGTTCTGGCGGCGTTACGCATGTGTGGAAACCTCGGTGAGATCGGTCTATTGTAAGAGATCCGTGAAGTTGGGCATGGTTGATAAGTTGATTGCATACACAGTGCCGAAGACGCTTATGCTGGCGCAGAACGCCTTCAGTACGGTGATGCTTTATGGTGATTTTGGTGCCAATAGATTAGAACGACCTTCTCGAAGCCTCGAATATTGGAACGGGTCGAAATATACAACTGCCATAGCAACGTAGACCGATTATACTCCCCGCTCACCCTTTAAGCTGAGACTAGAAGCTATACCTTCAGCGTGAGCTCGCTGGCTTCCGCAGTGCTTTGGTTGCGCGTCCCGCGCGTTCACTCTTGTGTTAGCAACGGCATAAAGCTCGAACTGAAGGCAAAACTTCTACTCTCAGCTTAAAGGGGTTCTCTGGCGATTTCTTCATGGTCCCCGATTTGCCTGAAAAATTTCTAAACACACCAACAAACATATTTGAAATAGTATCCCAAATATTAAGTCAAAATGTTAGTTTAGACATGGCAACCCTGGAGGGAGGGGACAAAAAAAAAAACGGATAGGCACGAAACTTCGGAGTTTCGTGTCTGTTTCCCATTTAATGCGAAAGCCCTAACTGTCCATGCAGCGAACCGATATCATCAGATTTGAAACCACGCCAAACGCTGGCCGAATGGCACCTAAAATCCCCTTTCCCAAGTGAAGCACATATCTGGTGGATTAAGCTCCCCTTGGCTGGCGCGCGACATCAAGGAACAATGCTCCTATTTGCTCTCGTGCGGCGTAAATAAAAAAACAAAACAAAAAAACACTATACTCCGTTTCACCTTATGTTGTACCGCAGCGAAGGCTAGAAGCGCGAGCTCATAGCGTTGGCAGCCGCTCTTAAGTCACGAGAGCTTGTGCCGCCGAGATGTGTCCCAGAGCAAGGAGCTCGCGCTTGTAGCCTTTCCTGCGGTACATCATAAGGTGAAACAGAGTATAGAGAATCTTTTTTTATGGCGGCAAGCGCACGCAGCTGCCCCGCCGCCGGTAAGAGGAGGGAGCGGTGGCGGCACAGCCAGAGCAAGCCCGAGCCCGTCCGGGCAGACTCCAGAGCGGTCGCACGGCCGAGCTCGGCGCGGCCGTGCGACGAACGTGGCAGGCTACTCCGCTACGCCTCAGACGAACTAAGGGAGCCGAAGAACGACATTCATTCTTTCGCATTCACAACTCATACGAAGTCCTTAGGTGTTCTCGGACTTCTTTGTCCCTTGCTGCAGGGTTGTCATGTCTACCTTCGCATATTTCGCCTGCCTACTTGCTTTAACTATTAGGTTGTTTTTTTATTGTTGCATTTTTGCGAAGGTATTGGATTTGCAATTTCGGACTTCTTCATGTTTTTCAAACAGAAATTCTCTGCTGGCAACAACAAAAATATGACGCCAGTGTAAGGCGGGGTTCACTTTTTGGACTGTAGAATTTGTTTTCAAAGGATTCCAAGCAGTCTTATGGTGTCAAATAAATGCTCTAGAAGCTCGCTTAAGTACTCCCGCACTAGCGCGGAACCAATGCTGGGCATAGTTTATTGTTTGACTGCTTGCTCGACTGGCATGCCTGCCTACCACTGACGTCGTGGTAGTGAAAAGTGCGGGTATATTTACATGTTGGTTTCTGCCTCATCTTTATTCGTCGATTTCACAAATATTATTATGAATTTCGCGATACTAAATAGCATACCGGAAAGGGTGAAGTCCGGAGATTCAGAAATTATAGTTAGTTGGGGAAGCTCATGAAATCGCCGGTGCGAGAGAGAGAGAGAGACGCTTTATTTCGCAGCTTAAGGGTGAACGGAGTAGAGATAATTGCCTTGCGAGGTTTTGGTCATCTGTATATTAGTATTTTTTTCTGTTCAGATAGCAGGTAGGGAAGGCCATGGTGCTACTTGCCCAGGAGCCAGCGCAGCTAACACCATGTAGAAAACCCAAGGCCTATGAACATCCTCCTTCACCTTCATAAAACGTCATCACACTAGGATGGCGCCACCTCTCTGGTTGGGCCCGAGCCCGACGTCGATTTTCCTTCGTCGCGTCGATTTGACAGCTCACGTAGCCCTCGGGTCCCGTATACTCTCTAGGGATGCCGCGAACTTTTTTCGAATCGAAGTTTCGATGATCGAATCAAGCGGTTCGAAAAGTTCGAAAGATTTCGATTTTTCGAATTGTCTATATCGTAAAATTCGACGGAGGTCGAATTTTCGAACTTGTTAAGCTAAGAAGTTCGACGCTTTTCGAACCGTCGAACTTATTACGCTAAAAAATTCGATCTTTTTCGAACTTTCGAACTTATTGCGCTGCAAGGTTCGATGCTTGTCGAACTTTCGAACTTGACTGACCAAAAAATCGATAAATTTCGAACTTTCGAACTTATTTATCAAGAAAATTCGAAAGGTTTCGAACTTTCGAATTGTGAAAAGTCAGAAGTTCGACGAACTCGAACTTATAGGGTAAAAGTTCGACGTTCGTCGAACTTCGAAAGACCGGCGGACGGTTTCATTTGATTTCAAGTAGTGGGGTACATTCGTAATTTTTTTTCTCGAACTTTTACACGCGGTGCTGCGTTCCTTACGAAAGACAATGTCATTTATTTCAATGTTCTGGCATGCTTAGGTTTAAAGAAATAAATCCCCGAAGGGGCGAGGACGGACGACGGGTTTTTGACGATTATCGTTTGTGCCAGATTTGAAGCACGCTGCAGCCGGAGCTATTTATGGTAGATATGTTATACTTTTTTTTAAGAATGATCTATGTATAGCGTAGGTGAGTGCCGTGTTAAGATGTGATTATTGTTATTCAACGTGAGTTTCGAAGAAATGTCCGAACATGTATCTGCATGCAATTATGACCTAAACTTGATATTTATTTTCGTCTAAGTTGTTTGAGGTATCGCATTTAAATTAGCACCACAGACAGTACATATCATTGCCATCTGCAGAATACAAAATAATATATTTATTGTTTTTTCACGTTAAGGAATAAATTAACTCATGGCAGAAGATTTCTAGTAGTGTTCAAGTTCAGCACGTCATTAAAAGAAAACTTTTTTTTTTTTTTTCGCTTCACGTTCCTGGGACGTGTTTCTTTTAGCCTGTACACATTTTGGTAAAAGAAACTTGTTTCGAAGTTCTGAACCTCGGAATATGCAAGAATAGAACACTTCCGACGAATTCTTGATAGTTTTTTTTTTTCTCCGGCTTTTTATTCCCGCATATATTCTTTTTTTTTTTTTTTTTTTTTTTGTTACTATCGGCACAGGTGTTTAGGTCGAAAAGACAGCTTTGAACTTCCGAACCACTAAGCATGTGACGAGCAGTGCCTTCTGACAACGAGTTTCTAACAATGACCATCTACGCAACCTTTTATGCAGTGAAGAGCGACAGTAGCTATACATATGCATAAATAATTTCAGATTAAAATAAGCTCGACCACGCCCTCTTTCCCCGTATTGTTTTCTTTAACAGTTCGAAATACCTGCAAGGGGGAGAAGGAAGCTGAAGCCCCCCCCCGCTACCCTCTTTCCCCCCGTTTTTCCTCTTCCGACGCCACTTGTATGGTAGAACGCTCCTCGACCTCGAGTTGTGTCGGCTTTTGTGCTTTTTGCGAGGCGATTCCTCCGTCCCAGAAAATAAACCTCCAGTACAATTATAAACTTCACCGGATCGGATTACTACCAGCGTGCAAGGGGTGGCGAGCTAGTTTTCCAGGTCGCTTCAAGGTTTCTCTGAGCCTCAACCTCCTGCTTGCCCCTGGCCGTTTCGAACTGGATGAGTCTCGTAAAACAGTGTGTTCGTGCAATCACTACTGCATGATAAAGACCCGACCCCCCCCCCCCCCCCCCCCCCCCCCCCGGGGGCTGGCGGTCACAATTCTGCACTGGCAAATATTCTAGCACGTCCGGGACACTCGTCGTCTCATTTAATTGCCTTACCAACTTCGCAGAATCTAGATATCACACCCTAACTTTTCTAAACTTGATTTTGTGAAAACAAGCGAGTCGTGAAAACGTTATTTGAAACTGAAACTGTAGAAAAACTTGAAAATCGGACTTCAAACTTTGAAAACTTGGATTTAAAAAAATTCAAAATCTTCAAAGTTTTTTTTTTTTTTTTTGAATTTAGCGTTAAAAGAGAATCGAAACTTTCGAACTTTTCGAACTTTATGCCAAAAGAAATTCGAAATCTTCGAATTGTTCGAACTTCATGTCTATAAAAATTCGAAGCGTTCGAAGTTTTCGAATTTTTTTTACAAAGAATTTCGAAATCTTCGAATTTATCGAACCTGTAGTAAAAAAATATTCGAAATATTCGAATTCGAAATTTTAGAAACCGTGAAAGCTTCGAAATTTTCGAATTCGAAACTCCACTGTGGACAAAAGTTGCGAATTTTTCGAAATCGAACCTCGGTCGGTACGAAAATATCGAAATTTTTCGAAATCGAACCTCAGTTCGCTTCGCAAATATCGAAACCTTTCGAAATCGAACCTAGGGTGGTTCGCGACATCCCTAATACTCTCTTCTCACTGTGACGATCTCAACATTCTAGTGCAGGGGTTTTGATTATTAATGCGTTACCCTTAGTACCCAGACGACAGAGAAAAGCTCACGGCGCCCGTCTGTGAACAAAACAGTGGAAAGGGAAGCACGCCGCGCATAGAGTAATATAGTAAACGTAAAGAGAGGACACAGGAGCCGATTCGCGGCCCAGATAGTGCGTTTAATACCCGCCGCTACGTGGCGCTTTTCTGCAATTTGGTTAAAATTAATTAAAACTCTTTCTGTGAAAAGTATTTATTTTTTAAATGGCAATGCTTTAAAATTGTTTAAAGTACTTAAATCGACTAAATAGTTTAAATCAAATACGTCACATAAACCTCGTGATGAATGGCGCCTCCCATGGCCTGCCTGCTTGCACGCCGTCACCTCTGCATCATTCGGCATGGCCTCTGCTCGTCCCTGCGTCGTTCGTTTGTGCCGTGCGTGCCGTCCATCTGTGCTTTCTGCTGCATCATTTTCGGTCGACTTTGCATCAATCAAGGTGACGCATGACCGCCCGCGTGCTCGCATACTCGGCGTGAATTCGTGGAGCCGATCGGTTGGAGCTTCTCACGCTGTTGTTTCTGCCGGGCTGTCTGGCTGCACTTGAACGTCTGTGCATGTTGATTTTCGATGAGATTGTTTTAAAAAAAGAATTTAACTTACGACCCTGCACACGACATTGTCCATGGGTTTACAGATGACGGTGTTGAACGAACCTCTAACATTGCAGATAGAGCCTTGGTTGTTATGCTGTCTGAAATTCCCAGGAGGTGCGTTTGCACACACGGTTGTGCACACTCCAACAACGTCTTCTGTTTAACGCAGTCTCCTCATTTCTCTCATTCGGGAGCTTAGAGGGGCGGTGCAACGATATTCAATTGGAATGTTTTTCACTTTACACGAGCTTACTGGCTCTAGTGGGACTCAGTGATACTTGCACGCAACGCCACTGACCAAGAAACTCCTTTGTTGCGCTGTAATTTCGAGGCCAAAAACGAGTGTTTTCATTCAATCTCTCCTTCGAAAAACCTGATGGCGTAGCTGGGCGGTAGCAGTACCGCCCAGTGACAATATTTGAATACGGCTTATAGATTGGACCCGAGCATGGCGTGGACACTCGATTTGGGCTCGTGATAATCGATAGCTCGAGAAACATTCGGGTAGTGTCCTGTGTCCAATCGCTGCAATGACGACAACAGCCGAACCATAACAATGTCTGGAACTCAGCGCGTGTCCTGTGCCTTGCCAACCTCAGCGCATATATGATCAACATTGGCGGCATATAATCGGCTCCAGATCACGGGGCCGCTTGTTCTGGCTGTGAGTTGAGGGGGTGAACTCTGCTCGTTTGTCTTTATTTTTTTCTGCGACTTCGATTGCGTGTGGTGAAAACGAACGGGTATTTCACAGATAATTAACGTCAGGTATTCGTTCTAAGCGGTATTTGCGCAAAATACAAATATCAGTGCATCGCCCCTTTAAGACTGTTAGCTTCACAGTAAAGGCTGTGGTCTGTGGTTAGGGGGCTTCAAACGTAAGCTTGGTGTGTGTGGTGATAAGCCATTTGTTGAAGTTGACAACGAGCACGTTTACTTTGTCTTTGATGTTCCGCACCTTCCCAAAACAACCAAGAGCAATCTCCAAGCCCACAAACTTTGCATTGGAAATGAGGTCATTGAGTGGTCTTCTGTTGTTTAACTTTATTGTTCTATCCATGAGATGAGCTTGCAATTGGCTCCGAAGCTTACTGAGAGACACATGTTTTCAAGAACCTTTCTGTAAAATGGAAGAAAATTGTGCCCAACAGGTACTGAGTGCCTCTCTCTTTCTTGCAATCATATCCCTTGTTTATGCCAAGGAACTTCCTGAGGCAGCCATGGCTACAGCCTATTTCTGTGATAGGATGTGCATACTTTTTGACTGTCTAAATAGCTAAAAAATTCAAGAAGACGGGGCAGAAGTTGCGTCATGCCATTCTGAAGGGGGAATCTGAAATACTTGATTTTCTCCACCAGTAACTCGGATGGATTTCAGCATGGCAGTTCCAAAGTAGGAGGCAGCCATAAGCCATCATTGGGTGGCAAGTTACTATAAAAAGTGTCCTCATAATCTGGGATGAGCTTTCAAGCAGCCATGACTTTAAGTTCTTACTTACACGACGCCTGCAGCAAGACACACTTGAGAACGTTTTTGGAGCTATATACGATAAAGACTGGGCTGCAACACAAACCCAAATGTGCATCAGTTCGCGTCAGGACTAAAACACCTCTGGATAAAGAAACTGTTCAAACTGTCGGACAATGAAAACGTAGAGGATGACAAGGCTGACCACCTAAAGGAGTTGCAAATATCTTCGCACCATGAAAGTTTAATTTCAGACATTGTGGAATGTCTTCCAATTGATAACTTCCCGCCACTAGAGGATATTTCTGAGCTGGCATCAGACATCAGGTCTAACATAATTGATGACTCGTCCACTTTTTTTATTACGTTTGGGGCTATGTGATCAAGCTTTTGCTTTAACAGAAAACTTACAGCTGTGACTGTTCACAGCTGCTATCGGATGAGTGTTATAAGTTGACCAGGCCTCACCAGTACTGTCTTGTTCCTAAAGCATGTGCCTGGAAAATTCTTCGGGAACTTAGTAGTACCATCACAGGCTGCCTTTCATTTCATTCAGCAACTAGAAAATCACTTTCTTCCCATAATAGAGAGTGTGACACATGTTCGAGGAGTGTGTGCCGCCTTGTATAGCACACTTTGAGGTCTGGGTGGTTTTAGCCTTTGCCCAGAGGAGTATTACAAAGGGTTTTTTAAAATTGTTTTGCAGAATACGCTTGTGTTGACATGTTTGATTTCTTAACCGGAATTTGGACAAAGTCCGGTTGCACTCTTCAGTGGCTAGTAAAAACGAGACAGGTTTAACTGTTAATAGTGTATTAACAGAGGCGGTTGACAAACCAAAAACAAAAAGTGCTTATTAAGTGGGCGGTGCAGTTTGCTCTCCTAATATTTGTTTCCCCTTTTTCCAGCGAATGTGTATCACGGCTCCCTAACAAAAATTTTTGTCCACGTTCTACAAAATTTCAATAGAAAATAGTGTATAGAGGCTAAAAATATTTGAAAGAAAATGTATCCACTTTTGTATCCACTGTCCATAGTTTTTTAGCCGCTTTTTTCTGAAGCCATATTTCTTTTCTGAACGATTTCGGGGATTGTTTAGGGACGTTGAATCTTGTCAGATTTCGAATAGAGTTCTCATTGTTTGGTAATGGCTCGCCCGCAGTGAGTTTGAGGCTATGCAAATTGGTTTTTTTTTTATATTTTCCGGAAATCGGGAATTTGTACTACCCGGCGTGTGCTTCGCACTGTTATTATACTCTTATGACTGGTAATGATAGCGATGTCTTATTTATTTTTGCACTTACTTCCTGTACCCGAGTCGGCGTGAAAGTGAATGTATCATGCAACATGTTCTCCGTGGAAAGGTTTTGTTAACTTGGTTCCGCTAAGACTCTATTACGAAGAGTACGATATGCCGAAGTCCTTCATATTCATTTATTTTTGTGAGTATCGATCTCTTTCGTACAAAACATACAGAGCTTCTGAAGTAAATCATGTATACATGAATGTGATCCAATAAAATGTGTTCGAACCACTTACTGTTGTTGACCCCAAAATGTTCCACCAGCCAGGAGTCAATGCGGTGATTGTGTAACTTCAATGCTTTACAATAGAAAAAGAACAAGAAATATATATACTTCTGCTTCGTGAAGTAAGTCGAAATATTGTTTGACACATTTTGCACGGACTCCATCGTAAAAAATAAAGCAAAAGTGCGTCAGTATTTAAAAAAAAAAAAAAAAAAAAAAAAAAAAAAAACAGCGGCTTTGGGAGTCAAGGAGTTCCCGAGAGCCGAGCGAGGCGGGGAGGAAAGAGAGAGAGAGAGAAGGGTAACGGAGAACCGGAGCAGAAACGCCCAAACCGAAACCGAAACTAACTTGACCGGAAACGGAATCAGATTATACTTAATACCGCCCGCTAGGAGCGCTACCTGTCACTGGTCTATCTGGGCCGCTGGGGCCTATGGCAGTGTCCGCTCTTTACCTTGTGTATATTACTCTATGCGCCGCGTAGAAAGGAGAAGAGGAGCGAAGGGCAAAGGCGAGAGGGACGTGACGTCACGGGGCGGAAGCCAATACGAAGGCTGGGACCAGTGGGAACTTGCAGGCGTGCTGAGCGCGTATGCCTTGGTGTGTGCTACAAATATTAAAGGAAGGTCAGTTCGTGAATCTTAAGCCGGGGTCACACTGCTCATACGTAACAATATCCGTGGTTCGAATGCCGCGTGCCCAAGTGATCTACTTGAACTCATTGCCATGCCGCATTCTAAGCACGGATCTGGCGGTGTTTCGGGTTCAGTCTGTTTGTAGACTGTCTTTTGTGTGATGTGAAAGTAGTGTGACCCCGGCTTTATGGAATCCGTTAGCATGCGAATCGGGAAACGCCGCACGTGTCCCTCTCATGGGAAACGCAAACACTGAGCCTGTAACGAAGCCAAAAGAGGCAGCAAACAATAAAGGATACTCACGAGACAGCCGAAAGGGAAAAGGGTCAGCGTTAGTGTCTCTCAAAGGAGGACGTGTCTGGCGTTTCCCCAGCGGTCATGCTAACACATTCCCTCAGGATCCACAAATGGATCTTCCCTTAATTGTTTTTTTAGGTGGGGTTGGTGCAGCTCCCTGCTTTGGCTTCAAAAGTTATTTGTGCCTCCTCAATCGCAGTTCCCTTTCCGTATAAAGAGCAACGACTGCGCTCTCCACTACAACGTGGACGCGTGGGACTCATTCATAGGGACAGTTTAAACTAGTGAGGTACCACCTAACATAACACAATGGCGATTGAATTCACAAACCCGATTTACAGCTACACTGTGTGATTAGGTTACGTTATAACGCCGCCAAAGCGTTCTATATCTCTATAGTTAAAGAAGAAAAAAAAGTGCCATCAGGCCAAAAATTTGGACCTCTGTTTCTTAGATCGCTGAAAGTTCATTTTGACAAAAAATAAAATTATAAAACGAGAAAGAACAAAGCGAATAGAACAAATTTTCGGAAAACCAGCCCCGCGTCTGTCACGTAATCCAGTTTGAGCGGAGGGACGACGGCCTTTTTCTCGCTTCCGCCATCGGAATCTCTACGTCGGGAGAAACGTCGAACGATAGAAAATTTGTCTTATCGGAAGGAACGAAAAAAACAGAAGAAAACGAATAAGTGTACAGAGAGAAAGAGAGAAAGCGCCGACATAACGACTCCTCCCCGGTGCCGAGGTCGGACAACGGAAACCGGCGAGAAACTCCATGCAGATCACGTTCACTCTTGCCCGGGGTTCTCGCGACAGATCACACACTCACAGACAAACACAAACATTTGCCATACGACGAATACGTTACGTATCAAAGAAGCGCCCGTATAACGTATCCTTCGACCGCACAAAAAAAGAAGAGAGCGCGTACGAAAATAGCGACTAAACAAAGGCCGTGCGTCGCCCGAAGAGTCGGGTCACACGAAAACAACGGCAAAGCGAATGTCGGTCGAGTTCTACTTGGCTTCATCCCTAAGACGACAGTGCGCTGGGAGCTATACGCGCTCTTCTCACCAATCAACCACCTCCCTTTGATCACGTGACTTTGATCACGTGTGGGCGGGAGCGTGATCACGTGGAGTAGGGGAAAACGTAGGACTGCCACGACGACCACGTCGCTTTCACGGCGCTGTCAGCTCAGGGGCGATACGGAGTATAGAGCAGGACGACGACGACGGCGTTTAAAACATTATACGCGAAGGGAAGATGATGTATTCATTCCGTTGTCGAAGTCGTTGTCTCGGATCGGTCCTCGTGTTTTAGGGCGCTTCGGGGTTTCGAATTGGGAATGTGTCCTGGCACGTTTGAATTTTTACTTTTTTATATATATGTATTTTTTTTTTGTCTTTTGTATTGCTTGGATGTCGTTTGGGTAAGTGTATTCGGAAGATATCGCGAGTAGTTCAGAAAAACAAAAGGGGGGGAAAAATCGTTGCTAGGAGAAAGGGTCATTAGATTTCGACTACTTTTATTGGTTATGCTTTTTAACTTTGTTTATTTCTCTCTTCACGGTTTCGAAGATCTAAAAATAATCGTGCTGTTTCTTTTCTTTCTTTTTTTTGTGTTATAAGCTCGCATTTCGTAGTTTGTTTTATTTTTTTTTTCGACTTTATATCACGCCGTGTTGACAAGAATTGTCGGATGACCCCATAACTTGTCTTTTCGGCTCTGTTTGTATTCGTTTTGGCTTTTACTTTGCAAGATTTCGGGAGCTTTGAAAAATTACCCAGGAACATTATTTCGACTTCGTCAAACACAGGCGGTATGATGCCCTTTGGCCGCTATCCTATCCCTATGTGACAAACGTAAGCAAAGAGTCTCATTTGTTTATCACTAAAAATTGCTAAATTAACACAAACCGCCGTCTTGAAAAAAAAAGTTATTAGTTTAGTTTTAATTCACAATGCTGAAAGCTTCTAAATACGTACATATCCAATATGTTCCGGGAATACGTGAGCATTTATAAAAAAATATGATATATATATATATAAATATGCATAAGGAGTGAAATATCACTATTTTATTGAACACTCTGAAGCTTTCATGCCTGCAATTTACACCTTTAAGTATATATATATATATATATATATATATATATATATATATATATATATATACTTAAAGGTGTAAATTGCAGGCATGAAAGCTTCAGAGTGTTCAATAAAATAGTGATATTTCACTCCTTATGCATATATAAAGCAACCATGAAAGGGCGCTGAGTACATTCTGTAATTTAATTTTTAAAGTGTAAGGTTTTATCTGTTTTTATCATGAGGGCACTCTCCTGTCCTGGCGCCTTGCCCATCATACCTATATCTTCTTATTATTTTACTTGGTCAGGGGATAGCAAGCTAGAGTGATTGCCTTTTAGTTTTATTCTCGCATTAAAAAAAGAAAAAGAACATAGGACAAATTATAAAACCCTTGCATTTTTTAACTCTTTGAAATAATGCCTTTTCTTTTATCATTAATTAGTTTTCGGAGAGGTTTGCACTGTTTGTGCAGTGCCGGTCATTCATGCGCTCGTTTGTTTTTAACTACTTCTAACTACGAATGTTTTTTTTTAAAGTGTACTGTATAATACGACGTGGAATAACCGCAAGAGGTTAAATATGTCATACACAGTGATATCCATTTAAGGAGAATACAAAAAAATAGTTAAAATTAACAGTTAGGCTCTTTTCTGCAGCACGAGACATTTTCTAGTTTGTTAGCTTTCGAAGAAGTTTCTAAAAAAGAAGGAGGAAAAAATGTTTTAACAGTGGAAGAATGAGTAGCTGGGACCAACACCTGCATACTGACTGAAGTTTCGTGATTTTCTTGTACGGGTCGCATTGCTTAGCTGTTTTTCAAACTGAGGAAATCGGAACCCTGATAATAAGAAAATCTTTCTTTGATGAGCACCTGGAGCACTCTAAGTCTAGCGGTGAAAGGCGTGGAGAAATTAATTCGTCAATGTGCATGTAATTTCTTTTAGGGAGCGCCAACTGTTGGATCATTGTAGCCGAGCCACTTTGATAAGTGACACTGTAACAAATAATATATTTTAAATGTCAGGCACGTAGCCAGGATTTTGTTTCGGGGGGGGGGGGGGGGGGGGGGGGGGGGAGGGCCGCCCATGACAAAATGCTGTATGAGGGGGAGGGGGGGAGAGGAGGTCCCAGCAAAATCGAAGATTTCGGGGGGGGGGGGGGGGGGGGCGGGATGGGCCGCCCCCTTGGCTACGTGCCTGTTGAGTGTACATAGTACAAACTACAGGAAAAACATATATAGTTTTATTTTTCTGGGTTTATTTGCTTGAGACAATCTCTCCATAATTTTAGCGAAAGCTTCCACTACCTTCAGGCACCTCTGTAGTAAATCATAGGGTGCCTCAATGACCTTCTGTTTAGAGTGATGCCACCCTTTGTAGTACCCGATGCCGACAGCACGCGCTCACGGGGAAAATACAAAGAAATCGACGAAAACAAAATGTCGCCTTAGCACAGTCAGCACCACAGACGCGTGCAGGGACACGCTCTTTCACGCGCTTCTGAACAAAAAATAAATGTAAAAGTGGGAACAAAATGGCCAGATGTCTCCACCCTAAGCAAGCGCACATGAAGGGACCCTAGTAAATTCTAGCGCAATACGTTAAGCAATCAATTTCTGCCGTTCCTCCAAACGGCCAACGACCCCTTTGAACCCACGCGGTAGGTGAGGACACACAACTTGACGAACGCTGCGACTTCATCAACCTGATAAAGTCCTATTTGCGCGCACGCTCGCCCGAGTAGACTTATTCTCAGTTCACCCTTAAGGGGTACGGAAACGAAATGTTTTGCACTTATCTCCTTGTTTAGATGTAAACTGTTTTGCGCCGGCCCAATCGCGAATGCTGTGCTAGCACGAGCGGCTAGCCTTGACTGCCTTGACTGGAGCCCTCGCTGCACGAGCGCTCGTGCAGCCGCCGAGGCTTTATTCGAAGCAACTATGTCGCGCTTTTAGAACGCGCGGCTAACAATAGTTCATACTATCGTGACACGGAGTATAGCCTAGACTAGTGTTCCTGGGCTTCAGGGAGAGAAGTCGAGAAAGCTAATTTTAAGACGAATGAACAGATTTCAAAATTGCGTCTGGTGGCGGTCTGTGAAGCCCCGCTGGAATGCTGCGACGTCATGAGTTCCTAAGAAGCAGCGCCAGTTCGCGACAGTATGGCTCGCTCTTGGAGTCGCTTAGCCCGGAATGTAACTTGGCGGGGAACGCTTCCGCGTTTAGACTCCGTTCACCCTTAAGTTGAGAACGCAGCCAAAGCTACCAGCGCGAGCTAGCCCGCGCTCCTGGCTTTGAGACATGCATTTCTAGCGCGAGCGCTCGTTCTGCGGAAGAACGCTTTAAAACAGCGACCTTGAGCTCTCGCCCTCGGATATTACTACTGTATGTCGTCTCACCTTAGCATGGACTGTTGTTAGCCGCGCATGCTAAAAGCGCGAGCTAGTTGCTTCGGATTAAACCACGACAGCTGCACAAGACCTTGTGCAGCGAGTGCTCCAGTCAAGGCAGACAAGGCTACCCTCTCGCGCTTGCAAAGTCTTTGCAGTTAGTCCATGGTCCATGCTAAGGTGAGACGAAGTACAGGCGAGATTCTCACGTATTGACGCCACGAAGCAGCAAGGTTCGCAACTACAGTACCCTTGGCCGTGCAAGTAATGTTGACGTCACGAGCGTGACACCCATTGCTCTTCTCGCTAGCCGACTTTGAGGCGAGGAAACACGGCAGCTCGAGGTCGCTGCTTCGAAGCGTCCTTCCGCAGAACGAGCCCTCGCGCTAGAAATGCACGTTTCAAAGCCAGGAGCGCGTGCTAGCTCGCGCTTGTAGCTTTGGCTACAGCTAAAGGGTGAACAGAGTATAGCACAGGGTGACGGAGCAGTCTGGATGGCCTCCGCCGACCAGGCTGCGCAACTGAGTAAACAATGGAAAAAATAGGGAAAAAAGGCCTCGTTCTCATGGCACCCGGCCGCACGCTCGAAACGTCTGCTCTGATCTCAACGTACACTGATTCGAGCACCGGGCCAGAGATCTCTTCGCCGCAACGCTTTCAAAAAACTATTATTGACGCCGATGAGGCACGAAATTAGGGTCAGTAACGAATCAATGTTTAAGCAACGCGGGTATCGTAAGTGCTAAGCTCTACATGACATGGCGCACCCAGAAAATACTTTAAAAACAAGCATGTCTCCCATAGAGGAGCATGGGAAACCGGGTCCGTGACAGGCTGCCACTGGCCATGTATCGAGGAGCAATCTGGTGGTGCCACTTGAAACCAAAGCGAGGAGAGGACTTTATCTGGCAGCTGCGAGACGCGCGCGCGCTGTCCTTACCTACCGTATTTACTCGACTAATAGCCGCACTGTTCATGAAGAAAACATGAGGGTTTGCTTTTCCTCGGAGCACGCAGATTGCCAATCACCGCAATCGACAGCATGATTCCAGCTGTTTGCAGGACAGAGATAACGTCTTCGTTCGGAGATACCAACTATGAAGATTGGATTTGCATGGAGAATCGTGTTCTCGATCTGGTTATTAGCTATGTTATTTATATGTAACGCAATGGTTGGCCGTATATGTGTTCAGTGGGAAAGTAGACGCAAGGGCCTTGTTCATAGATAGTGCGGCTATTACTCGAGTAAATACGGTCTATATATTTTACTGAAATCAGATAGAGGGCGCAGGTGAATACGAGGCAACATAATAAACCGGAGACACGGAAACAACACCGAGGCGCTATGGTGTATGTCCTTTTTGTTTCCGTGTCTCGAAATGATTATGTTGTCAAAATATGTCTTGAACCGTAATCTTGATCCAGCACGTTTGCAACGTGCTTGTGGAAGTGTTGTAGATATACTCCTTGAGCGCCGGACGAGCTGTTTCTTTTACAATAAATATTTTCTCACTCTCTTTCTCTCTCTTTTATCGTCCTGCCTAGTCCTGCCTTCTTTGCGTTCTGAAACCATTAAATTTTGAACAAACATCCACTTCTTTTTTTTTTTATTCCCAGATATTGTTTTATCTGATATACATCGAATCATCATAATACACCGAGAAAACGGTGCATTATTACGATTATGGCCTTAAAGGATTGTTAAAGGATTAGATTGGTCTATTAACCTTGCATATCGTAGGTGTTAGCTTGATCGTATGCGTGAAGGTGTATATGCGATGTCAATGTTTATGTTGCACACGGATGTAACGTAAAGTAGCGCCTTCTGTGAAAGCTAAGTTTTACGTAATTTTTTTTTCTTGTTTGCGTAACAGTTGGTGTATGGAGTAGCCGGCACCGTGAACTCAAGAACGAAATCTTAATATGTTTTCATGTATTAAATAATAATGAATACAAGCCCTGAAAACGACCGACAACAACAACAACAAGAACAACAAAATGAAATAAAGATTATTGCTATGCTGGCAAGTCTACGAGAAGTTCCAACGATAAGCTCCTCCAAACTCCCCAAACAAAAGGACTCAATTTTCGACTAGAAATATAAAATAAAATAAAAAAGAAGTTTCACAGCGTATTTGAGAATTCGAGCCGCATTCGATTGTGGTCGGTCGGCCAACCAGAATAATGTAAAATGAGTATAGGGCAGCTCTTCTGCTTTGAGATAAAGAATGCCCGCCGCGAAATTCTATAGAAACAGGCGGCGTACAGCTCGCTTTTAGAACAGGCGATTGAAAAAAGATATGCAAATTTTAAGTGGGCGAACGAACCGAAGCTCATGAATGGAAGAAAAAAAAACATATATCTTTGTCTTTTATTTTCATTTATTTGGAAAGAGTACAAACGCGCGCGTAGGAGGAGGAACGCGATATCTAATCCAAAATTAGAATTTTCGTCCCACACTGCGGCAAGGTGAAAGGAACTCGTTGGAAGTGGGGAAACCGGGGGCGTATCGGAAGACGATTGTTGTAAGAACCGTCATTGTCGACTATCCCGTTTCAGCAATATCGGCGCTTTTTTTTTTTTCAGGATGAAAGCACAAAGGCAGCAATGATATCGCTAGATACCCCGCATAATTACAAGCACTTTTTTGCTTCGTATTTTTTTCCTTATCCATGTTGCGTGGGTTGCGAAGCTACTATTCACCACATTCGGTGGGAGTTGATACCACGAGGGCGCCACAGTATTTGGTGCCCCAGTAGACTTCCGGTAGTGTATTTATTTATTCTTCAGCAACGCACAGCGGTCGGATAAGAAGAGTTTTCTTCAGAGAAGTTCTTGTAGTATGTTTGTAAGGACATTAGTGGCATTGTACAAAGTAGTGCAAATAACAAAAGGAGGAGAGACAAATGCAGAAAAAGAGGAAAACCGGAAGCGCGCAGGGGTCCGCCGATAGGGGGTGGTAGTGAGCTTGTTTGCAAACAAACATCGGTGAATAGGGAGTATTCACTGGCGGCTATAGCTGTGTGCTTGAATGCTGAGCGCGTGCTGACGGCGAGCTTCCGCAGTTCTTTTGCAGCGTGCATTCCGCACCATCAAGAGTGTCGATCTTAGCAGCCTATTGATGTGAGCTCGTTCTGAGCATGCGCTCTAAACAGCACCCACAAATATGGCGTCCAGTGAATACTCCCTATACTCTGTTTCACCTTATGATGTACCGCAGGAAAGGCTACAAGTGCGAGCTCTTTGCTTTAGGGACCATCTCGGCGACTCAAGCTCTCGTGCGTCAAGAGCAACTCCCAACGCTATGAGCTCGCGCTTCCAGCCTTCTCTGCGGTACAGCATAAGGTGAAACGGAGTATAGCAGCGTGGACTTATTTGCGGTAGTTACAAGCTTAAGAAGCGCTAATTTCGGGTTGACTTTGATCATTTCCGTCTGTTTATATAAAGCAGCACTCAACGAAAGCGAGAAAAGCAAGAAGAGCTAGTAAAAAAAAGAATAAACAAATGATAAATAAAACATAAAAATAAAATCTGGGATAATTTTTCGGGTGAAGGTTTGATCTAAATCATCGCAGATCGTCATTTAGGTCCCGATTGAAACCCACCTCGATTTTTATTCTCCACCCTGCACACCGCAAAATAAATATGTGCGCATCGGCGAACATTCTGTCGTCGCCCAAAAAATGCAGCCGTCAGCGGTCGGGACCAGACGCCAAAATTTCAGAGCTAACAGTAATCTTATTTAAACGATCATGTGACCAAGATAAGGGTAAGCTCTGAAACTTTGGCATCTGGCGCTACATTTTGGGGACGACTAAGTGCTGGGCAATCCGTAAATTACTGGAAAAAAAAAAAAAAAAAAACTTTCCGAACTTAACATTACAACTGAGTTTCTGAGAGTTTCAATGGGGAAATGGAGCCCGTTCCCGCACTCTAAGAAAAGTCTGTGCGTCTGCTTGCCCGCACAACACTCGGAGAGCCAATCAGCGCAACTTACGGAGGCAGCTCAGCGTATGACTATGCTGAAACATATGTTCAGACCAAAAAAACGCAGTCTGAGTTTAGACAAAAAAAAACGCAAGCGTGACGTTTTGCATTGCTTAGGGCCGGTTGCACCAACGTCGCTTAGCGCAAAGCGGAGCTTAGCCGGGAACTTAAGCTTAGTTTCGGTTTCGTTCGGTTGCACCAAACTCGCTTATCGCTAAACCTAGCACTAAACTACGCTTAACTTAAGCGCCCAACATTGGGCGCTTTGCTTCTGGTTGTTTCTTAATCCTGGATTAAAAACATGGCGGCTGGTTTGTCACGGTCGACGCGGTGGACGAAATTGGTTGTGCAAAGTGTTTTAGGCTACATCAGCGTGAAAGTTTCGACAAAATGACTTTCGATTGTGACAAGGATGCCAAATATTGTCGCGTGAAGTGTTGATCGACCCCTGTTTTCAAGTTGGCTCTCCACTTTCAGGGCGTGTTAGCCCTAACCGAGAAACGTACGGAGCTGTGGGGCTCACGTCTGTCTTCCCGTTGGTTCTTCTGTCAACGAGCTTATTCGTATGTACTTACTAATTTTCGCATAGCTGTAACGTATTGTTATTTACCACCTTGTTTATTTACACTTGCAGCGCGTATCCTTCAATCTGATCAGCGCGTTGAATAGTGGCAGTACATCATCTCGGCGATCAGCTGATTGTCAACACCTCTGCCGTTCGGATTAGATTGCGGCGCTTTTAAGTAATAAAACAACGAAAATTTAATTTCTTTCGTTTTCTGAGTTTTGAGACAATCTTCAGTGAATTTTCCTAATCTCGCGAGTAGAATCTTGGCTTCAGAAAACTGTATCGTTCCATAACTGTAACTTTTTTGGTGATCGCATTTTTTTTATATACTTTGCTTTATATCTTTCATTCGTTTGCCGAGAACGGGATGCTGTTGTTTCCGAGTTGTGCTCTGTGATGGTGTTTTCCCTTTACTTTTGTCGTTTGTTGTCATTGTGACGATGGTTGAGACTATATACCGGAACACGTTTTCAATAAAATTCAGTTGAAAGTTGCGCCTTGTTCTGTCCTCCGTAACTTTTTTTGGTGATCGCGATTTTTTAGGAATATTTTGCTTCATATCTTTCATTTGTGGCGACGACAAATCGTAACGACTACTATGTTAGATTCGTTCATTGCTGTATCGGGGCAGGCTGGGGCAGGTGATGCGAAGAGACGACCGTTCTTATCGGCGCGATGTGATGTACTAGTGGGAGTTTTTTTTGTTCTGAACTCGACAGTGTGAAACTGATGTCCGTTTGAGGCTGCAGCGGATGTTCAATGACGGTACAGTGCACTTCTGTCACCTTGCTGATAGCAACGAGTACCGTCGATGCAAGGTCTCGTGACCTGACCTCTCGACGACTTCTATTCGACGATTTCCGGGCATTTTCGCAGCTGCCGTGGCGAGTTCGTCACTGTTTTGAACTTCATCGGTCTCAGGCTTGACTTGGTTTTAGTAGTCATCTTACCTGCCTACTTATATCCATGATGTTTTGTCTTCAGCGATGTAGTGAGTAGAGTGTCCTTCTCGCGTTCGGTGAGTTTTGGGGCCCCCGATGGCTCCTTCGCCTCAAAATGTGAGCACGAAAACTACTACCACTGTCAAAATATCCTGTTATCAACCGATATTAAACACACAATCACAGATGTAAAGAGCATTCGTGTTTATTTGAAGCTTTGACTTCTGTTATTGAAAGTTAAACGAAAAAATGATTGAATTTGGAGACCTTTAATTTGTTACTCACCGAAGAAATACAGCGAAAAGCAGACGCCGACGACGACTACTACGGCAGTTTTTCTTTTTTTTTTTGTTGTTGTTTTGTTTACATCACGTGATTCCTCTCCGCCAATCGTATTCGTCGCTCTGAGCGTTCCCTAGTTTGCTCTGTTTGTCCCTAGATCCCCTACGCAAATCCAGCGTTTAGCTAGGGGCGCGTCTGTAAAGCCGGCTTAACGTTGGTGCAACCGGAATTTAAACCCGTGCTTACCTAAGCTCGGTTTAGGGCGCTAAGCCGGCTTAGGAAAGCGCCGCTTTGGGTTAAGATAAGCGACTTTGGTGCAACCGGCCCTTAATGTCACAACTCAGACTGCGTTTTGTGGTCTAAACATATGTTTCGGCATTGCCATTCGCTGAGCTGCCTGCGTAAGTTGCGCTGATTGGCTCTCCGAGTGTTGTGCGTGAAAGTAGGCGCACAGACGTTTTTAGAGTGCGGTAGCTGACGCCGTTCATCTCCATTTATGCGTGGGCCTGGGTGGAGCCCAAAACAACCCATTCCCGTTTCAACACCTCTTTATATATGACCCTGCACAACTCAACTTCTTCGCACATTTCCTGCTTAAGAATATGTTCTGAAATATTTTGCATGTCAACGTGTTCTTAAAATATGCAACCCTTTCATGCAAGCTTCAACGTAATATATTCCTACGTCAACCGTTTAAAACATTTTTTTCTCTCGAACATGGTCCCCATGACGTGCAACCGCGAAACAACTATGTACACACTGAGTGACACTGTTACCGCGAGCACGACGGTGGAGCTTTTTTCTTCACTTTTTCGAATTTTCCATCGATATGGAGTTAGTAGGCACCATATTTTATCGTTTAGTTAAGTGGCCCGAATGAGCACTTCAAAAGACTTCAATAGTTTTGATGGCAGCCTTTTTATTCTGCGAAATAAACAGGAAAAACTGACATTCGCTTCTTCGCGGTAGCAATGTCGCTCTGTGTACAGTACGGGAGTCTTAGAATAACGTACGCAAGCGCTTTGGTATAGCTGAAATTAGCGTCGCCAGAATTTTTTATATTGCGACGCTATCTTTAGGCTACCCAATGCGCTTGCGTACATTATTTTAAATCTCCCTAATAGTGAACTAGATATTTTGGAGAGCGATAAAGACTAGAAAATGCATTCGCCTTGTTGATGAAGTCGAACAGGGGTGACATCCGAAAAGCGACACTCCTTGCTGACGACCCGCTGTTGCCCCCTGGCCCGCACGGCACCACAGATTGCAAGCTGCTGCAAAGCTATCTTTGTCGAGGCCTCATCCCGTTCGATCAGATCGATGAAGATGTATATGTACGGGTTAGCCCTCCCTTACAATGCGTTTATCTTACGGTACCAGGACTCCGTGCGGTTGTTGGTCGGTGGCCCTCGGTTTCCGTGGTGCTTCTATTGTGGAATGAAAAAATGGCCATTCATCCGGGTGCCATAGAAAGTCAAGCACGAACGCGGACATCTTGCGCCGGTGACAGCGGCAACTGCTATATGCTCGTTCGCAGCACTGCAGGCACCGCGAACACCGAAAAGCGTGCAAAAAGTGACTGCCGGGAATCAGATCTCCAAGGCTGTATCGGGAGAGGGCAAAGTGAGGTCACCAAGGAGGACAGACATTGGACGCTTGAAACGGACCCAACTAATAATTAACAATAACAAACAAACAAATGTCGATGCAGGAAGAGTTTTTTCGGGGATGGGGCGAAATGGGAAAAGATGAAACGAAAAGGTCTTTTTGTGCCGGGATGAAACGGGAAGGTACAAAGTGAAGGTTGGAATGGGAATGGGTCGAAACGGGAACCACCCCGTGGGCCTCATTGGATGCCATTTTTTGTTTAAAGATTTCCTTACAATAATGAATGGATGCACATTGCTGATCCTTTTAAATCGGGCGGAGGCTTGCGCCACCTAGCCATTGTTTTTAATCACCTTACAATCGTCGAACAGAGTTTCACTAGGATAGGGCCAGGTTGAACTTGGGTCAGGATAACGTGTACATGTAGAGATAAAAAAAAAGTAAACGGAGATTTTTTTTTGTTTTCCTCTCTTAAGTTGAAGGTGGCACTATCCTAGTGACATGCACCAACTAGCCGAACTAAAGCATGTTTCAAAGCTTCACCTGGTTACTTGTGGAGCTAATATATATTTTTTTGTGACATCCATGGATAGCGGCGAAGCCTGGAGCGTAGTAGGGTTTAAGTCCTTCATACAGTGAGGTCTATCTAATTCACTATCATACCCACGTTATGCTAGATCTCGAGGCGAGGTACCACGAACGCGTCTTCAACTTACCGGGAATCGAGAAAAAAAATTGGGGACTTTTAGCAAACCGTTATCCTGTTCGGCGTACCGCACCGGCTCCGGTAGTGTGGTACGCGGAGCACGGTGACGGTTTGCTAAAAGTACCTATTATTTAAAACGACAGCCTTTACGTTCTAAGGTCTTTAGAAGAGCCGCCTTGCCACCGAGAGGTGAAGGTTGTTTTCATGTTACTTGGTGTTCGCAGCATATTGAATCCGGGTGTTTACTCAGAATTGTTAGTCGGGAGGGAAGGGGAGGGGATAAGGGTTACAAATTTTGGGGGAGATCTCAAGACACCCTCCCCGCCCCCCTTCCCTTGGAGCCCCTCAAAGAAATTTGTATGGATACAGTAGGTATGTAGAACATTTTGGGAAAGGGGGGGGGGAGGAGGGTGTATAAATCACTCGTATAGGATATATCACTCGAATAAATTTAAAACGTAACGGACATGGAGATGTGAAAAAAAATAAATAAATAAAAGGATATATGAACTTCAAGACTGAAGAGTATTGGTTGAATAAGGTCAAATATTTTCAAATCTTTGCCGCTATGATTTATTGCTCGACTTTAGTGCCTCTTTCATGTCGGCGTGGCTAAAAAAAAAAAAAAAAAGAACAAAAATAAGGCAACATTTGTTCGCACATTGGAAATTTATAAACTTTTCTAACGAAAATTCTAAACGAAAAAAAGAGGCGAGGAGGAGGATTGAGAGAAAGGGGAAATATAAAGAAAAGAATAAGAATACTGACGTCACACCTGTGGAAAAAAAGAAACAAAAAAGACCCGTAAAAAAGAAAGAAAAAAAGAAAGGCGAGGCAAAGAAAGGTGGCTCGCATCTCGTAAACTCTCTCAGAGTGCACGTAACAGCCGGTGGCTGTCGTGTTCCCCGAACTCCTTCGGGAAAGATCGATTGAAGTCGGGGAGCGTTGCAGCGACTCCAGAAAGAAAGAAGTGCACACTGAGCGCGCTTTCGAGCTGAACGGTTAACCAACCCGCCTCGGTTCGAAGTGCCGTGCTCGCTGAAGTTAACCCGCCCGAAACAGTGCCCCTAATCTGAAGTAGACAAAATGTATACTTAGAAATACTTTTCACGAATAAGGTTATAGCGACATTTAGATTTAAATTTTAACAGAAACAAAATTTTATTTGACAAAGGCTTCGGGAAGGGACTTCTCTTCTTCGAGTGTTGTCCTTAGTAGGGCGATTCCAGCTAAAATAACAAATACACGTTAGCGTAGCTAGCCTCTGACCATATCTGAAGTAAACGTAGACTTTTCGTCTAAATTTCGTGTATAGATTAATGCTGCCGTCACACTGCGCATAGATCATACAAACCACACGGTTTTCGGGGGAAAAATGATGATAGAATTGCCTGTGGACACGGGAAGTCTGCTCAAAGAATGTTTGATTCATACATATGTATGCTTTGAACAATGTATGCAGAGAGTTTCTGTGTGACCAACTTGACAATATCATCATACAAGAAAAAGACACGCCTCAAACCGTGTATGCCAGACTGTCTTTTGTTTAATGTAGTAGCAGCGCGACCGCGGTTTAAGGATGCTAATGAAAAGAGAGTTATTCCGTCTTATATGAGTTAAATAAGATAGAATAAACGTGACACTTCGCTCATCGTACCGGTACTAATTTGAACCCAACGATCTCGCAGCAGCAAGTGTGTGATTTAATGCGAAGTAATAACATAGACGCTTTCTCGCAGGCGGCTGTGCATGGGCGCCGCCGTAATCGAACTTCAGTTTTTGTTTCCTCTGATTCCGTTCTCTTCACATCATCATTGCCACAGCAGGACAGGTTATAGCCACTTTGGGCGCTACTACGTCCTTCTCCTTAGCATAGGCCTTTGTGAAGGCTCGTCAACGTCCGCTTCAGGGGCTCGGCACCTCGGTAAGACGAGAGGACAGCCATGGAGGCTGAATCTGGCGCGTGTTTAAAACGCCCGTATATTTCTTGGATCATTATTGCCGCAGCTGGAGCTAAAAGCAGAGCTACTACAAGTCGCCGATTGAAACGTCTTCGGCGTGTCGTTGTTTCTACTAACCACATTTGTAACTCGTGTACGAGTTATAATCGTTTTTGCATTGTTCGATGTTTTTTTGTTTCCCCAAGCGCCCGCCATACCGCGATTTGCGCCGTCTCCTATACAGATGAGAGACGTTTCGAAAGCGTTTTGTCGTCGAAATCCGCCCTCCAACGAGCGCTGCAGCGCTTTCGAATTGCTTGGATATGGTAGGACGCGTAGGAACACGCTTATGTGGCGTTCAGGTAACGCGCAGAAGGTTTTGCTGAGGGATAAACAAACTATTGATTTTGGTATATGTTTGTCTAAGTGTCGAATGGCTGAAAGTGATTTATTGATACGCTAGCAGGCATTCGACTGAATTCAACGCGCCGAGATTCCGAGGGAGAGGAGGAAACGAGAGCGTACGGAGATGTCAGAACGCCGAGCTTTGATTGGATCTAAAGCCTTTGTCTCCACTCCACTCGGAGAGCCGAAGGTCGGACGCCGGCGTTCCACGTTCTAAAGCGTTCAACGATTGCCGTGGAGACCGGGACTCGCCGGTCTCCTAACCTTTTGAAAAATAAAGTTATACCACCACCACCACGAGGGCTGCGTTCCAAAATTTACTCGATCCGACTCCGGAGTTAAAGTTTCGTACCATGGCATTTCAAGGCTTACTCACGCTTGCTCGATGACGACAGAACCAGAAGCGGGTTGTTTACTCTAGTGTAATTACTCACGCTACCCTCCTCGATCGGGGGATAATGTTGGATCAAATCGAGTAAATACGTCACGTGATCTGTTCGTCGCCTGCTTTCTAAACCGACAGCCGTCAAAGCTCGTTTGCTCCGTTGGCTTTGGTGGCATACGTTCGAAATACCGAAGAATGAGGTACAGCCATTTATGCGTGGTTATTGCAATTTGCTGTTTTCAACGCAGGAATCGATTGCACCACATCTAGACCGTGCACCTTCCCCGTGAAAGTACACTTGTTGTTATTATCAGAGTGTGAGCGTAAACAGGAGCTTCACCACATCCTCGTCCTTGGCGTTGGAGGGAACCACGTTCAAGACTGGAAATGTTCAAACGCAGTAGATGATGTGGAAATAATTATAATTTCTAGAGAGTGTGTGTTAAAAAAAGGATGACGCTTGCAAAGCAGTTAAGGTTCCGAATGTTTTATGTATATCATCAGTCAACAACCTTACCCTCTCTTTTCCCCAATAGATTGCCTATAGCAGTTTGGAAGTTCTCTTTGTGATTTTGTAAGGATATTCGCGTCGTAGCAAACATAAGTTACATAAGACTGCTGAGAAAGTCAGCTGCGCTGTACCACTACGGGGTGTTGAAGCAATGTACGCAAAACCTAATCGGTGCAAATTACAATGCATGTAACGTAAGCGTTTACAGCACCTGGACTAGACTTAGTGCGATGGCGCTGTTTAAAAAAACACGAATGTTGTATGTCTAACTGAAAGGAGTAAGTAATATTTATCACAGTATACAGCCGAAAAGGAAGGTGAGCAAAATGAGCTGGTGGAGCCACCTCGGGAAACACCGCGTCGTCACTGTCAAAGAAAAACTTCCAAGTGGTTAATACTATCGTCTCCGAGTGCTTTCCCCATGATCAAGAAAGCTTCTGCTATTTTCCGCTATTGCTCCTACGTTTTCTTTTTGCCGCAGCCCAAGACGAAGCCAATCCGCGCAGTATCCAGGTAATCATCCCGGCCGTTCCAATATCGAGTCGCGGATTGTTTACTCGCGATGTCACGTGGTATCACCCGCTGACGTAGGGGACAGGTTACTCGGGTAAGTTTTGGAACATAGCTCGAGACAGCTAGCTTTAGGCCTACCTATACCAATCATTCTAACCAGAGCTCGGCCGTCTCGACGTCCCTGCGTGCTCGCGTCTCCTCCTTTTTGTTTCGGTTTATCGGCGCATTGAAAGCCTTAATTTCAGCCAAAGGCTCTCGGGGGCGAAAGTATGCGAAGCGCAAGTTCGTCTGCTGCTTTCGGGGGGGGGGGGGGGGGGGGGGGGGGGGAGGGGGGGAGGGGGGGAGTTGCAGTGATGTTAAACCGCCGAGCTCTGATTGGTCCTCATTAAAGGATAGTGGGTAGAACTCAAGACACCTAGCTTTGAGGTGTGCCCACTATCCTTCCGTTAGAGCCAACCACAGCTCGGCGTCTTTCTAACGTCACCGCAACTCCTTCTGCTCAAGGAGCAGACGACTTGCTCTCCACATAATGACACGATAATCGCCTGTTTATGTCTTAGCCTCAACTTACAACACTAAGCTTATATATCGAATGAAAAAGGTGTGCAAGGGAGAAACAAACAGCAACGATAACTAATACGTAATTACGTTTCCCTACAGTAAACGTTCTTTTCGATATTCCTGGGGCGCCGCTCGTTGGGGAGCCTTCGGACGTCCAGCAATTCTGCTCGCACCTGTGACCTCACTGGCAGAGCATTAAATATCTTAGACATTCGTGGCGTTTAAGAAATAAGTTAATAGAATAAAAAATGATCGTTAAATTAAGTGAGGTTACCAAGTAATAAAGAGCAGGCTATCGGCTCACTAGTTGCCGGAGCGTGGTTAGGAAGTCCGTCTCCGATACACCTCACATATCCGTACTGACGAAAAAACACTTATGGGTAAACAAAGCCCCGGTCCAACACCCGGAGGGTTCGTGGGGGATCGCGGGGTCGTCCCCGTAAAGCCTTGAAACGAGACGAGCCCGACAGCCCGGTCATAAAATACCGGCGGCGGCCAGGCTCCAGATGGCCCCAACTCGCACTTGGAGAGCTGCTGTCACCGGACACCGTGCGCCGCACGCACCTTTGAGTCGAGCTCGTGGGTCGTGTACGTCGGCACCTGTCGCCTTTACAGAGACTCACTCTCGCTCACTGGAGCTCCGCCGCTTACTCTGACTACTTTTAAAGCAAAAAAACATGTGGGGCTATGTGGAATGGAGAGCGTGCTGGTAAGAATAATATAAATATTGTGAAAAACCTAAAACACGGGGACGGCCAAGACGAATTTTCCAACTGATAGCAACTGGCATCTGCTGGCAGTTGGAAGGTCGTCTTGTCCGTCCCGGTGCTTTTATGTTCTTGCCTTTATCTATATTAAATGAAGTTTGCCACCAGCAATCCTACACTTAAGTCGATGATTTGAGAGCTTCGGGCGTCCCACGCTGTTAAAAGTTTCTCTGACAATTGTGGTGTGAGTGTTTAGACAGCAGGATTTGAATAAACTTCAACAAGCGTCTGGTGTCTCAGCTGTTACAGCTGAGACACCAGACGCTCGTTGAAGTTTATTCAAAATTTAGTCTGTGCAGTACAACCGCTAGCTTGGGGTTTTTACCATGTACCAGGCAGTTATTATACACGACCGCGCTACAGTGCGAAGCTCATCTTGCCCGAAACAGGCAGGGGTGAGGGTTGAATCCAGGATCCCTATTTGTGAATCCAGCGATCCTTTACGGGATGCTACTATAGGGAAAATACTGCGGTCTAAAACAGGTCGCGCCGTGCCATATCTGTTAGCTCAACACAATGCTGGGGGATCAGCAAGCAGGCATTGGACTCCAAATGGTTGTCCGCGATCCTCCACGTTTCGTATACCTACGGCGATATGCTGGCATAAGCCAGCTTCCAAAGGCTTGACTTTCTTCGAGGAAACGAGGAAAGGATTGCCTACTGTTCTACCACGGTGCCGATGAATGTTGATAAGCGCGGTATGTCTGGTTCACGCGGTTACTTCTAAGTTGCGTTCAAAGCAACCTGGGAACAAGCTGATACAACACTTACGACAGAGTCAACGGGACAACTGCTCTATCGCGCAAACCACCGACAACATGTAAACACGGAGGCCTCAAGAGACGAGCAGAAATCGCGAAAGGACATGTTCCGGCCGGTTCAGTGTTTTCCTACCTGGTGCCGTCCGTCTTGCTGGAGTCGCGAATACTCTGTTCACCCTTAAGATGAAACTGCAGCACGGTTTAAGATAATACTCTTCAGGTGAAGACACGGTAAAAGATACTACTCTTCAGGGGAGGACAGCGCGCTCCTCGCGACGTGCAGATAAATGATAATGTAGTAATTGCGCAGGCGAGCTGGTGGATGTTAACCATTTTGTTCTTAGCCCGAGACTGAGGCAGGAAAAGAGGAAAGTTTCGAAGTAGAAGAAAAATGAACAGTCGAGGACACGTCTCTAACACAGCTAAAGACAAGTTTATTTGGTCACCTTCTTATATACACTCCACAAACTTCACCACAGCACCTTCCCGATCTCGAAAGCCAAAAGATAACAAAGGTCTCACATCTTTCCACCACAATTGTCAAACGACCTTGACGTTTTCCACAAAGCAATGAACAATAGCTCCCCTCATCTGGAAGACACTTGTGAATCCTTCGCGTACACAGTACACTCTCTCCCTCTACTCCTCGACCCATAATCACAAAGCATCCCGGTAACAGAAGATATCAATCCACGTGATACACAAAGGAAGAAACCACTTACACCTTCACATTCAACAAGCACTTCACAAAACTTTCAAATCCGCAAGAATGATTTTGCGCTGCTGCTAAGCTGTAACGACACCTGACTAATGCAGTTGCCCATTGATTTCATTCTTATTGTTTCTTTTACAACCCTTTTGATGTCGTTTAACTCCCTGTGTATTATCTCTGTTTCAGACCAGTGGGGTATACAATTATTACATTCTTGAACATGTTTCGCTATTTCCGAATTGGCAACGTTGTTTTTGACATTCCTTTTGTGTTCAGTCATGGTAATGGAGGTAATGGAGTGGTATATGGAGGTAATGGTGGTAATGGAGGTAATGGTAATGGAGGTAATGGAGTGGTATATGAAATCCCCCTGGAATGTGGCTTTAAATATGTGGGGCAGACGTCAAGGTGTATAAATGACAGATTGACTGAACACAAAAGGAATGTCAAAAACAACGTTGCCAATTCGGAAATAGCGAAACATGTTCAAGAATGTAATAATTGTATACCCCACTGGTCTGAAACAGAGATAATACACAGGGAGTTAAACGACATCAAAAGGGTTGTAAAAGAAACAATAAGAATGAAATCAATGGGCAACTGCATTAGTCAGGTGTCGTTACAGCTTAGCAGCAGCGCAAAATCATTCTTGCGGATTTGAAAGTTTTGTGAAGTGCTTGTTGAATGTGAAGGTGTAAGTGGTTTCTTCCTTTGTGTATCACGTGGATTGATATCTTCTGTTACCGGGATGCTTTGTGATTATGGGTCGAGGAGTAGAGGGAGAGAGTGTACTGTGTACGCGAAGGATTCACAAGTGTCTTCCGGATGAGGGGAGCTATTGTTCATTGCTTTGTGGAAAACGTCAAGGTCGTTTGACAGTCGTGGTGGAAAGATGTGAGACCTTTGTTATCTTTTGGCTTTCGAGATCGGGAAGGTGCTGTGGTGAAGTTTGTGGAGTGTATATAAGAAGGTGACCAAATAAACTTGTCTTTAGCTGTGTTAGAGACGTGTCCTCGACTGTTCATTTTTCTTCTACTTCGAAACTTTCCTCTTTTCCTGCCTCAGTCTCGGGCTAAGAACAAAATGGTGCAGATAAAGTTCGCTTTTTACTCTCTCTCTTTCCCTCTCCGACTATGGTTTCAAGCGGTGCCGGCAGATGACTCGTTGACCCATGGTCACAGCAAAGACGGCTTGTGCCGCCTCATGCTGCACACGCGCAGAGCTCCAGCGAGGTTGTCGCTCGTGCAGAAAGACCACGGTGTACCGGGGTGTCATGGCAACGAGATCATTTTTTTTTCGCTCTCACACAGTTTCGCCGTTTGGCCGCCGGTGACACTGTCAGCCGCGGGCACGGTGGCTGCGGAATGATGCAGCCTTTCGGATGCCCGTCGAACGAACACTATCTGATTCCTCGCGCCGGCGTTCAGCCCCGCCGTGTCCTCACCTAAAAAGTGTATCTTACACCGTGGACTGCAGCCAAAACTACAATTGCGAGTTAGCCTGCTCTTCAGACTGTGAGGCGTCCATTTTTAGCGGGAGTGTCCGTTCTGCAGGAGAACGTTTTAATGCAGCGACCTTGAGCTCTCGTGCTTGCGGCATTGGCTGCAGTCTCAGCTTAAGGATGAACGGAGTCTAAGTTCTGCTGCACGAGCTTTCGCTCCACGCGACTCGAGCTGTGCAATGCGTTACCAAACTAATCCACCATTTTTTTTAACTCAATTGCTTCATTACAAATTGAAAACACGGCAGTAGAATGAATGGAAATAAAGTATGTTCGCATGCTCGAATGGCACAATATTGTCATGAATGAGGAGTTAATGAAACAAAGAATAACTGAGGAAACTAAACGTTTAATGGGGTGAACTTGTGCTGAAAACAAAAAGGAAGAAGATAACAACAGAGCGTCGCGGGCGTCGAAGTCAGCGAGACAGCACGGTCGAACGCTGAGGCGAAACTGACCGTGGCTCGCCACGCGAAGCCCCTTATGGACACGCGTGGGCTTCTGGAATGATCAGCGTAGAAGGTTCGACGCGCAGAACATTCGGACCTCGAACTGGCCAACAGGATTCTCGAATTTACCAGAACACTAAATTGCAAGAATGAACAAAAGATGCGTCGCTCCCAGGAATCGAACACTGGCTTTTCGCGGGAAGGCAGGCACAATAACCATTAGGCCACGCGCACGCTGCCTACTTGGCCAGCTGCGCGCGTGGCCATATCTACGAACTCGCCACCAATCCCTCCCCCCCCCCGTACCCCGTTCCCCGTTGCCTTAATTGGATCGGCAATGCCTGGTTTTTTAAAGATTTTTAAGCAGTTAGAGGTGACTGAGAAGTTTCCGGGCACTTCTGTAGCAACTATAATTCCATAAAGCAAATTTGTTTTGTGAGACGTCGTGCTTCTTTTGCCGATTTCGGCGTCGAGGATGTGACGACAATCAAGACAATGTTGTTCTGAAAAAATATATGTTCATTTTGTCAGCGAGGTTCGCGACATGGCCCGTTCTTCACGCGACCGCGCGTACAAACAAAGCGCTTACTAACTTTGTGTTCTACACCTCAAACGTCATGTTCATTTTTTTTTTCTTCAGGAGCATGAACTTGGGAACAAAACTCGGCGAAAGGCATAGTTTTCACCAGCACACATAAAACAGACGGAGCTTTTGAGATTGAGCACTTTTATATGGAGAAACTAACGAAGTCATGCGCGATCGTGCATCTTCAGAACGTATAACAAAACAAAGAAGGACGCTCTCGTCCACTCCTTCGCTATAATAGAGATTACGCGGTGTAAAATTATCACCCTCTTAACGATAATATCGGAAGAAAGAAATGACAAACACGTTACAATATTTACTCGGTAGTTATCTGATCAATCACCCTTCACTCTACGACTTTAGTAGCTTGCCCTAGAGTCCCAGAGTGTACAGGAATTGTGTAAGCAACTCTACTTGTGAGTATGGGTTTTTTATATTTATTTTCATAAATATTTTTTTTTTGCCATTTAAGATGACCGTTATGGGACCAGAGCTGTAATTTACTTTTAACGTACGTGCATTCTGTAGTGGGGATTGACTAGCAGTTCAGAAGATAATAAATTATGTGTGACCGTAAAAATATATATCAATAATAAAAAAAAAAAAAAAAAAAAAAAAAAAAACTCGTTGAATTACGAAGCGAAGTTTATGTGATTAACATCCGAGCCAGTTCCGAATGATGTGTGCTGCATTTTTAATGTCAGAGACCGCATGCATATTATCTCTAGATGCGCTTAGGGGGGGGGGGGGGGGGGGGGGGGTAACTAAGTTAGTCGTAGTGGTCAGATATTTATTATTAAAGACAATGCATTCTCTTCCGCCTTTGCTGTTCTTTCGACTCTGCTTTCCTGACAACTTGATGCGGGCGTTTTGCCCGTGCTTGTTCGTCCAGGCTCGCATCGCTGCTTAATTTATTGACTCGGTCTTCGTTAATTTATTTATTACGTTTTGCCGCTCCGCTCCTTGAAAGGCAAGCATCCGCGAACGGGCGACGATGGGGAAATGCAACCGCCTGCAGACCTCGGCGAGGGTGGGGACACTCCAATTTACAAGAGTCAGACAACTTATCTGGAAAAAAAGCAGCATCAACGGAAGGAAAAGAAAAAAAGAAAACAGAAGAAAAGTAAAAAGAGGAAATGGAGTACGACTAGTAAGGATCGAAAAGAGAACAAGAAAAAAAAAAGGAAAAATTTAGCAGAATGGTGGACGTGCGAACGGATATTCAAGCGAGAATGGGAAGTACGCTAGGAGCAGAAGTATGCAGGGCAGGCGAGGAAAGGCATTCAAGTGTCTTTTAAAACAACCCGATTTTCTGCTTTCTCATTCCTCTCTTTTTCTCTCTCTCTCTCTCTCTCTCTCTCTCGGTCTCTCTCAACATCTCCGTGTCTTTTCTTTTCTTTAGCGTTTTGTACTTTCGTTCCGAGCTGCCGAGTTTTCACCTTTCCGAAAGAGCTCTTTGAAAAACGTGCCCTCGTGTTTACTTGTTCTTCATATTGTTGCCATGGGTCTTTTCGTGTTTTAGTCGTTTTAGAACCGACCCTTCTTATTTGTTTTGGAATGTTGCTTGTTTAAAGTTTACTCGTGCGAGCTCAACAATAGACTGAAAACAGTTAGGATCTCTGACGCTTTACTTTCCTTAATTTTAGTTTTTATGGTTTGAATGGACTACTCAGTTCATCTGCTTGATGTGGCGCACGCGGTTTTGGCAAGGTGTGATAATCTGCCCGTGGCACAATCATCCTTTCGACAGAAATACTAATAATAATGTGTGCCTGTCGACAGTGACTGTGTTGGTTAGAATGCGATGGCTCCGTGTGTTTTTTTTATACACACCATCGAATTTGTCGTACGCGACTGATAATCCTTATTGCAACGTCCTGGGTAGGGATTATAAGAGGATCTCACTGAAGCCAACGCTAAAAGATATGTCGTCGTAGTTAAGAGAAAAATGAAAGACGCTTACAAACCTCTAATGAGAAATCAGAGCGCAGCTTTTGAGGAGGAGGAGGGGGGGGGGTACGGAGGAGAGGGTATGCCCCTCCACCTTTTCCGTACCCTCTCCTCCTCTCCTCCTCCTCCTCCTTCTACAACCCCTCTTTCTCCTCCTCCTCCAATTCAGCTTCCCCGCTAAATTTAGCGGGGAAAATGACGTCACATGAGTTGGTGTCACTTCACCTATGAACAAATTCAATTTCTCCGCTAGATTTAGCGGGAAAATTGACGTCACGTCACTTCAACACCAATTCAATTCCCCGCTAAAACTAAATTGATGTTGAGGTTCGTGACGTAAATTTTCTCGCTAAATCTAGCGGAGAAACGGAATTTGTCCGCTAAATCTAGCGGAGAAACCGAATTCCCTCGCTAAACTTAGCGGAGAATCGAATAGGTGTTGAGGTCACGTGACGTCAATTTTCCCGCTAAATGACGCGGAGAAAATGAACTTGCCCGCTAAATCTAGCGGAGAAACTCGATTTCCCCACTAAATCTAACGGGGAATTGAATTGGCGTTAAGGTCATGTGACGTCAATTTTCCAGCTAAATTTAGCACGGTTACGCCCACGCCGCGAAACACGGAAACGGGCGCCTAAAAGCTGCGCTCTAACGTCACCGGATGTGGGGAAAGTAGCGCCATTTCCTTCCCTGCCTGCTAGCTGGGCACAGACATATACTAACATACCGACAGCCAAAACTTCGCAAGGTGATTGGCTAATCGGTCTTTGTTGCCATAGCAATCGCGATTTCAAGTTTTTCAAACAGTGAATTGTATCGAAAGCGTCCTCCTGATCTAGCCCTTCCAAGATAGCAATGAAGGGCCATCGTACTTAACTTGTTCCTCGCCTACATAAGCGTCGTTGGAACTGTGTATGCAATGAACTTATCAATCATGATTATCCTCACAGGTGGCTTCATTGATATTGTTCTTCCGTGTATCCAGACAGGAAAATTATATTTACATGCCGCCAAACACCGACGTCGTATGTGGTGACGGCGCAAATATGTCCGATGAACACCGGGGTCACACGGCCTGTAGTCAATTGCAAGCATGGCGCCCGAGTGGTGTTCCATGAGTGCAAGGACGTGCCGCTTGCGCGTGAACATAGCGTGAACAAATTGCGCGGGCCTGTCCGCACGAGCAGAGACATGGCGGCGACGAGTGGCCGTGCTTACAATCGTAAAAAAATATTAGATCACACTAAGGACAGTCTGCATATAGGAAGTAGTCACTGGACGCCACATTTGTGGGTGCTGTTTAGAGCGCATGCTCAGAACGAGCTCACATCAATAGGCTGCTAAGACCGGCACTCTCGATGGTGCGCAATGCACGTTGCAAAAAAACTGTGGAAGCTCGCCATTAGCACGCGCTCAGAATTCGCGCGCATAGCTATGGCCGCCAGTGAATACTCCCTATTAAGCCTAGTTCACATGCAGCGGTTTTGGCCCTAGAGCGGCGCGATTTCTGCCGTCGCGGCGCTCTGGCCAGCACCAGCAATTCTGCGGCACGAGCGCCGCGACGGCAGGAATCGCGCCGCTTTAGGGCCAAAATCGCTGCATGTGAAACACGCTTTAGCCCCGTGCGCGACCGAAAGCGTCGCTGTGGTCGGCCTTCCACGATTGGCCGAACGCTGACTATGACGCAGGAAAGGGGATTTATCATCGACGTAAATAAGAGGAATGAAAGAACTTTAATTTTGACGGTGTTGGCAGTGTTCCTTCGAGAGAGCAATGATTTCAAGCTTCCATCATGCTATTTACAACACCATCGAACTTGTTGTTTCCAAGGTAATGACGTCACAAGGGAGAACCATAGGAGGGCGCCACCAAAACATCTCGCGCGAGTCACCGAAAGATCCGTGCTTCGAATGCCGCATCACGGCAATAAGCTCAAGGAGAAACTTTACACGCGGCATTCGAACCATGGATATTGCGGTGACACCTGTTTGCAGACTGTCTTTTGTATGATGGGGGGTATCAGCAGTCTGACCCCGGCTTTAGAGTGCCTTCATACACACACGCGCTTTTGCTAGAGTGGTGACATCCGAGGCCTTTTCCCGCCCAATCGTTCTTTTTTAATATATCTTTTGAACTGTACTCAAACTAAAGCCCCTTGATAAAGGCCGTTTTTACAAGTACCGCCAACCATTGTTGTGAAAACGCGCGAGATACGTGCCGCGAGCGCGTGCTCCGCCGCCATTCGCTTCCAAAGGCCGCTCATTTCAGTGCTGCACCGCCATTTGCTTCCAGGGGCCGCTCGAGACATGGGCCTCGTGCGCTCGCGCATTTGACGCTACTTGCAAGACACGTAAACACATCAAGGGGCTTTAACTCAAACTAGTGTGACTCATCTCAAGCGGGTAGTCTTGGAGAATGCTTAGGCGCCATTTAACCGCATAAGTCACGCACTGAGTGCACCAGCACGTCAATCGCTTGCCCACTCGGTGCAACAAATGATGTCTTCTTTCTGAAACAGACAGACATGCAGGCACCCAGTGCGTTTGTTTCGCCGGAACGGGGGTAGAAAATCTTAGCAGACAAGGAATGTCCTTTTTTGTAAAGCAATCTGTCACCACGAATCGAACCGGCTCGTGAAGAATGTGGAGTTTAAAGGGGCACTTACGCCTCAAAGGTCGTATTTATTTTTGTTGTCCAAAACGATCATAGACAAGCAAAACAACAACAAAAAAAGTTCCACGCGCGCGCGCGTTTTTATTTATGATTTTTTTTTTCGCACCCGCTTCTTACCCCCTCGCTTTTTTATATCTGTGACGGAATTGATTATAAAAGTTACAAGTTTTGTAAGCGACACGCACTACGGCCCTTCTTCTTGAAATACCCGAAATCAGAGTCCGGAGTGATGTCACCTCCTGGCTTTCTATCCTTCATCAGAAAAAACGGTAGCGCTCGACGCATGTAGCACTGAGGATGATCAATGAATCGGGGAATTGGAGAATTTTTTTTTTTTTTAGGTGTCCGATGACCTCTCAGACTTCAAAAAGAAAATCATCAGACGGTAAGCACAACTGGGTTTGGTGTCGGTGTACCGTAGTTTTGGTTGTGACTCCGCCGGGACATCCTTTCGCGCAGAACCGCCGCGACGTGACCTCTCACGTTTGCTCACTAAAGTCCTCTGCGCGTTCTCTTCGATCTCACATCGTTTCAAAGAATTTGAGATCGCTGAAAGGGCCCCCTAAGAAATGTTAACCCGAAAGGGAAGCGTCGAAAGTGAACACGTCTTGGACGTGTGAAAGAAACTCCAGTCGCAGGACGGCTTAACCTTTGACGTCACTTCATGACGCGGGTCGCGCGGGAACTTCAAACTCAAATTAAAAAAAAAAAACACTAATATTAAGTTTTCAGGTTTCGAAGTTTGAAGGTAATGCACAGGCATAGTTTTCAATCGTTTCGGATAATTAAAAGAATATGATTTTGACCTGTCAGTGCCTCTTTAAAAACAAACTGCTCATTCCAAGGACAATAATAAGAACAGACGGTTAGCTCGGCGCTACTTTCCCAGAATTCAGTTACATTGGCCGTAATCAAAGCACAATGCCGGCGATGCGCTGAATCGCGTCAGTCGTCAAAAGAAAGTGTTAATATGTGGTCGTAAAAACTTACATACTTTTTTGATAAATTACTGAAGCACCAAGGCGCCTGCGCGAGTTTAGTTACACCCACTGCGTGTTTTTCCTTCTTCAGCAATTACTCTTCTAAAAGCAAAAAAAAACAAAAAAAACCCTAGAACACATGGCAGTTTGCACGCGCGTTCATCATCGCCTTATTTTGGTTATTTATTTCGAAACTATTTTAGAGCGAAGCTCTTAGGTTCCGGTTTGAGCGGCGTCGCCGTCGGCGTAACCGCGCGTTGCATTACAGGTCGTTTCTCATAATTACATCACAAGTGACGTCACGAGGGTAACGAGTGACATCACGAGGGTCATGAGTGACGTCACACGTTGAAAAGGATAGTGGGTAAACCTCAAAGCAAGCTGCTTTGGGTTCTACCCACTATCCTTTCAATCAGAACCAATCAGAGCTCGGCATCTTTCTGACGTCACCACAACGCCAGCAAAAGAAGCAGACGAATTTTCGCTCCGCATTAGGACGCGGTGAATTCACCAGTCGGAGGCGCGCCTCGTCCACCATAATGAAACGTAACCGCGAACCTTCTATCCGGACAACTTTGACGCGTTGTCGATTAGGGATTTCTAAAAAAAAAAGTTTTTAAAGATTTTGTAAACATGTTGTGTACTTAATGACGTATCGGAAAGAGAGATATGATTGGTTTGCAACATATGTAAATTAGTAATTATGGCTTTAAACGCCATCAATGAAGTGCTAACACTGACAGCAGCGAATTCTACTTTACACTGTTTACCAAAGGATAAAAACATGGCTACAAACATGTACGCCGAATGATGTTTCGAGCAATCGATATACGAAATAGACCCGTAAAATTCAATTAACCATTCGGTGCTGATTTAAAAAAAAAATAATTTTGCTGACAATCTTGCGAACACTGCTGATTTGGCATGACTATAAGCGCTCGTCACGGTCGATATTGTTTTTCTAGAAACGTGCGGTCTGAAAGCTGAAGCGACCTAACAATGTTTTATTTACAGTGTCGCTTAGTTTTCTGCAACATCGATCGTTACTGCCTTATGCAATTTGTTGGTCGATACAAAGTGGGGACATTGCGTGCGTGAATACTATATATAAATAAATACCTTTATTTAAAAAGAGAACAAAGGTAATAGAGCGTTGGATTACGCCGATGTTGTAAGAACTAAAATTTACACCATAAGTGTATTATTTTATTACAGTGACGCTAAAATCCACGATATACTAGGCACGCTCGACCCAACGTTGTTTTCATCACTCTATTCATTAAAAATTGTCCGTGAGTCGAGCAAGAAGAAAAATACAATTTATATTATTCTTCTTCTTCGCTGCTCTACTGGAGGAACGGATATCAAGAGTACGCGTTTTGCCGGAGCTGTTAAATTCTCGTATGTTTTCTTTCTTGCGTGGTCTTGGTCACGGGTATTTTCGAGCTTGCATATTCACCTTTTTTTTTTTTTCTGCCTCTCTCTAAGAAACCGCGAAATCTCCTCTTCATAGTGCTAACCGGCGGAAGTAAAACTGAGTTGTGGTGATGAAGTTAACAAATACATTTTTTTCATTTTATTAGCAACGGCAAAACTAAAAAGAAACAAGTATATGCTTTCTCACATTCGGTAATTTACCGCCGCTCGAGCTGGCGAAATGGCGCAAAGTTAATATAGTTTAAATGATCATCTCGATAAATTAAATCAGTAGAATTAAGTAAGATAAATGAAAAAAAAAAGACAAACAGAGAGGGGGAAAGCATGTATGGCAAGACATATCAAGGGCGTTCCGGTTCTCTAAAGCCGCGTTAGCACTGCAAATACACCACACAGAGGACAGGTTGCCGGTTACCGTCCGGCGCGTGTTTCTTCTTGTGTAACCGTCTTGACAAATTCCTCATAAAAAAAAAAATTGTGTGTCTATTTGTTCGAAGCGTACGAATGTATGAACAAAAACATGCTTTGGGTGTCGGGACAGCCCGCAACTAATTCCGTCAGCGTGTTGGCAGCAAACGCCGCGTCTTTTCTACCATGTATGCGGGGTGGGATTGCGGCTCTTAAGGGACCATGAAACTAATTGTGGGCTGGGATAGATGATTTTACATCGGGACTTTACTAATCGCGTATCGTTTAGTGGGCCAAAAGAAGGAGGGTAGAAAGTCAAAAGCCAGCTTTTCGGTATGAATATTTGAAAATATAGCGGTCTATTTTGTACCTTCTTTCCTTCGAAAGCTCTCCGCCTTTTCACTGTGATACATCCGCGGAACCCAAAGCACGTCAGCGGTGCCAAAATGACGTCAGCCGACCCCAGCTCACGCATTGGACACGAGAACTGCGTCACTCGGACGCATGCGCTCGTCAACAATCAATCCGCCGACGAATATTTGGATTCGCGTTCATGGCCGATGAGTGCCCTGGCGGAACTTATCATCACTTGCGAATGGAAAGTTCTGTGGAGTGCTTAAAAAGCACGGTGGAAGCTTGGAGTCATCGCACCGGTGCCCAAGCTTGTCACGACGACGTGACTTCTCATTTCGATTTTGAGTTGAGGATTAAAGCTAAGGAGGAAGAAGTAGGAAAATTGCTTCATGACCCCTTTAAGGCCGGTTCACACATGCAGCGAAGCGCTAATGTAGTGCTTCGCACATGTCGTCTGCTACTTATTGTCTGCCATGAACAACAGTATTGACGGTGCGACACAAAGCTGGTGAACGCTCCCGTCAGCACGCGCTTAGCGCGAGGTCAGCGCTACGCTTGTAGCGCTCCGCTACATGTGTGAACAGGCCTTTAAAGTATCGTTCATCACGCAATCTAGTGCTAAATATATATATTTTTTTTTCAGTTTTTATATTATGCTCACTACAGCGCAGGTTCCGACGATGCATTTTGGCACGCGCACTGACAATAAAAAAAACGTAACCACGATTTTGAAAGAAAAAAAAAAAAATGACCGCGAGTTTATTGTCTCTTTTCTCGCAGTGCGCCCCCAGAGCGCCAATAGACCCGTTTCAAAAATCCACGCCAACGCCCGTCCGCAATATGCTCGATCACGTACTCCCCGAGCTTGTATGGGACACGAGGACTGCGTGTCAGCGTTCGGTAAGGTACCCCGATCCAATCGTGCGCTTCGTGTCTAAGCATGGATGGATGGATGGATAGAGGTTAATGGCTATACCCTTTGTAACGGGCGGTAGCTTGCGCCACCTAGCCTAAATTTAAAAAGACCAGCTATCTCGACTGGCTTTTAGACCGGCTGACAACGGCTTGCGGAATAAAGAAAAGCTTGAATCGAAAACCAAGATATATATGCGATGTGGCTTTAAACGGGTGTTTCGACATGCTCGCGTCGTCCTTCTTAGCGTCACGTGGCAGGCTTCATGATTTGTATGAAAAACGTTTCTGGGCTCGTCATTAGACAAGTTTCTTCCATACTCCGTAGACATTGCAAAATCAATCAGAGTTTAAAAAATGCTGCCATCTCATTGGCTGAGAAGCGGTAATGAGATGCACCGGAGTGGCCACCCCGCCCCGCGATACTTAAGGTGTCCGTGACTGTAGTTCGCTGGGTGCTCTGTGGGAACGCAGACATGCAGGTTTCTTTTGAGTGCATTAAGCAACGATTGTGAGATGCGTAAATTATAGGATTTACGGAGATTAAAAAAAAATACTGCAATACTTCCTGAACTTGTATATAGAATATCCGTGCATTAAAATAGAAGTCCTCTCTCCATGGAAGAAATAAAACATTTAAAACTTAAGACATTTATTAAAAAAAAAAAAAATCGACGCTGCCGGCACTTAGCATTTAACGGCGGCACTCCCAGCCAGTAATTCGAACGTTTTCACGGAACAATAAAAAATGGAAAAGCTATCTCCCAATCCGTATAATTCGCACAACCGCAGCAACAATGGTTCTCAATCGAAAAGCGCAAAAGTTCCGCCGACGGCTGCGTATTTTACCCACCAGTATCTCAAAAACGAGACATAAAATTTATATTAAAAATCTATGCCCATACATATTTTGTTTCTGAAAATCAGCACCTGGTGCGAGCGCGGAAGCGCAAGAATTCCTAAAGTCTGGAACTCTCTGACTGGTTCGAGACTTGAAGTCCTCTCTCTCTCCGTCTCTCCAGCCTTCTCTACGCTCCACTATGATCGATGCTTGTGGCTCGCCGGTGTGTAGACTAGCGCCACCTTTCCGAGCGGCGGCGCAGAGCGGAACGACGCGGAAGTCACCGGCAGCAATTAGCCAGCGGGACAGGTCGTCTCGGAATGGGAAATTAGGATCCCTGAATGCCCCAGAACGTCTCTCTCCACCTGCCCCAAGGAAGAGGGTGGACATTAGGGAAGAGAGAAGGGGGAATTCCGAAGAAAAAGAGAGTAAGAAGGAAATATATAAAATAAGAAAATAACCAGGTCACGTGGAATTAAGTGCAAACATAGATGAACGGATCGGGTACAATGCTGCGCGAACAAAACGGCAAAAAAAAAAAAAAGATATAAAAGGAGGCGAGGGCTCACATTGATCGTGAGGCTATAAATAACGCGAAGGCAACCGATCGGTTTGGTGGTGCTGAGCGAAATAAGCGCCGCTTGTGCCGGAAATTATCTGTTCGGCTCTCGGGTTTCACGGTGAGTGGCCTTTTTGAGAATCGCGTTCTTCCGATCGGCTGACGTGGAGTAAAGAGGAGGTCGCCCCCATTGTTGACTCGTGGAGTGGGCCAGACCCGGAAACGTAAAGTTCGGTTCTTATTATTTTTTTAAGGTTTTTTTTTTTTTTAATTTCCTCATTGTGTTTCTCTCAATCGAAGGGGAAAACCGTTTTCATTTGTTTCCTGTACGGGGCAGGTAACGACGCTTTTATTCGCAGAAATGAAACAATATATCGTCGAGACGATTCTAATTCAGCCGGACGGTTGGCGATAAACAATGACGCACCGCATACCAAACAATTGCGCTCAAGACAGTGCCTCGCTTGAACAGGTCGTTCGATCATTATGATAGGACGAAACATGCCATTTGAATGCCTGATCCGCGTTCGCGTGTTCGCGAAGCTGTGCTGTGAAGTTCTACCGGGTCGCTGGTAATTCACCGTTATTTTCAGGCTCAGGTAAACACGTTTTGGGGAGGGGGGAGAGAAAAGGGGGAGGGGGGGAGCAATAAGAACGACAACATAAACAAAAAATTTCGGTCTACTCCCCACTTAGCAACACTGATCCTTTCCCGAAAACTGTAGTCACGTTTTCTGAATTATACTACACGCAAATGCACTTTCCATTTAAGCGAGGAAACATGTCGAGTTCTGACGAGTAATATATAAGGCAGGCTCGGCCGATATCGAAGGTTGTCGAAAAGTAGCAAAAACGCGCGCGAGATTCCGCATAAAGTGAAGCATTAACCTGCGCGCTCAAACTGAGCATGTCTGGTGTCGTGAATCGCGGCGCCCGAGTGCAGGTTGACGCGATAGACCCTTTTCAATAAGTGGGCGGCATCTTGTAGCTGTGGAGCCAATACGAAGCGCAAGTCCGTCTGCTTCTCGCCCAGGCGTTGCGATGATGTCAGAACGTCGATCTCTCATTGGCTGATTGAAAAAAAAAAAATACTCGGTAGACTTCGAGGCATCTAACATTGAGGTCTACCCTCTACCCTTCAATCAGAGATAGTCAGAATTCGGCGTCGTTCTGACCTCACCGCAACCCCTCCGCAGGAAGCAGACGGTTTGATCCGGGGTCTACCACAGTTTGTGCACGTATTCTGACAACGTATTGGACACGTCATCGTTCGGCGAGAAACTCGGCTCAGCTCGTATTGGACACGAGCACTACATCAGCTTTCGGTGACGGCTCGTATCCAATCACACGCTTCCTGCTCTAATGCATGGATGCATGGATGTTAATGGCTATAAGCTTTCTAACGGGCGGTAGCTGGCGCCACCTACCCTAAATCTAAAAAGACAAACTTATGATTCCTCCCGCCCTTCTAAGCCAATTTTCTTCCCCTAACTATAACCAAGTAGTGTGGTATATCACCAGCATGCCCTTTGGGGGTCGGGCAAAGAAACGAAAACGAAATTGGCGACCCCCCGCCTCTTCCCCTTGGTGAGGGAGTCGCCGATTTTCCTCTAGTCAGACCATGTCGGCGGTACTTAGAAACGGCAACCACCAATGTTACTCGACGGATTAATTTTTTAATAGGGTCTCGTTTTCTTATACTCTAAAGAGTGCGCGAGAATTTCACGAAAACATACTCCAGCGCGTACTCCGTCTAAGAGCAGCTAAATGGTCTACGCTTAAAATATCTGCACTCTGTTCCCCCGATATATTGTTGTGGGTGCCACCATCTTGGTGCTTAGTACAGAGCACACGCAACTGCCGATCGTCATGATTCAAAAGTGCGACTTCCTCGGCAGTATAGATTCTGTGTTAGGAAGCTCGAGGAATATTGTTTTTTTGCTCTGTCGCGACCTGTGTAAAACATTTGTGGGTGACGGAAACAACGTTTCCCGTGATATCAGCTAAAGCTTTGAAAAACTCTGGCAACCGTAATCTTAAGCCCCGAGATGGATAACTGTCGTTACTCTGACGCGTAGCTTATTTAGTGGCTCTACCCCGGCTCATGGGCGCGCAACACGCACGCTCGTGTTCGCGTCGCAAGACTCGCATTTCTTCGCGATGAAGGCTGAGCTGCCGGGAAAAATAAAAGTACGCCTCCTCTTCTCTCGGTAGAGATGCATTCCGAAAGAATTCGGGACCCTTCGCTCCTGTTTGGGCGTCCATCAAGCTCGGCGCTCTCGGTCTTCCGCGGGGCGGCGCCGTTTTCTCGCCAATCATTCCTAAATTGATGCGCTGTATACCGATTCTTATTTTCCCGCCCACTTCAGTGGCAAAATCCTTTCCAAAATCTTTGGAGGGAAAATCGAATGGGTGCATAACAACACAGAAATGCACGTTTCCCGGCTAAGTGTAGCGGAGAAATGCTCCGGGACGCATCTAACGGAAAAGATTGGGGCTCCAAGTTCCAACCAGTACTACCTAGAACAGGAACGTAGCCAGGGGGGGGGGGGGGGGGGGGGGGGGGCGCCCATTCCGGGCCCCCACCGAAATCGTCCACTTTTTTTTGTGACCTCCTCTCCCCCTCCCCCTCATACAGCATTTTGTTAAGGGGCGGTCCCCCCCCCCCCCCCCCCCCCCTCGAAACAAAACCCTGGCAACGTGCCTGACCTAGAACACAAGGCCTGCGCGTTTCCTCTTCTAAACGTCATCACTAGTAGATCCCCTTACTCCAGGGTAAAGGTTTTGTACCGTGGCGTTCTAAAACCTACCCGCGTCCGGCGTTTTTCAGTCTGTGTTGTCACATGACACGATGCGCCGGAGTAACTCAAATCCATTGATTTGGAACACAGCCGTTGTGACGCGGCCCATACTCTCGTCAACCTTCAGCCTGTTTGCCGCTTGAGGGGGTCGGGGATCTACTAACTATGACGTCATGCGCAGGCCTTGTCTTTTAGGCGGTATTGCTCCAACCCACGCAGTGAAGGTGGTTGGCCAGCGAAGCTGTGGTGGTGTTCCAGGCTTTGAAGTCCCAGGTCACCTTGCACTGCTGCTTGAAACGTAGATGAAACGTTTAACCACCATTTACCCAAGTGAACGCCAAAAGAACGAAGGAGTGCGAGCCCCGTTCAAATGTTTCGAGTACTCTTGTAAACCAACGTGCCTCCTCCAAGATGTAATATTGTACTGCCCAAGGCCCTCGTTAAATCTCCAACTTTGTTGTCCGTGTAGCATTTATGCTTGCTAGCACTGGATACATAAGCAAGCTCAACAGGCTTGCAAAGAGGGTGCGAGGGGAAGTCGCTTGGCGACGCCAGCGGCAGTTCAAGTTTGTAAACAGCAAAAGGCTCCTTACCAAATGATTGACGAAACAAAAGTAAATGTACCGTACCAAAGCTTTTTTTTTATATGATAAACTTAGTTCTTTGCCGTTGCCGCGACAGGTTATGCAACCGCAATCTTTACCGAGAAACGCATGCGGGGAACGCCACGTGCTTATCATCGTTCGCGCGCACCTTATAATCTATATATGGTTTTGACACTTGTTTTGTGGTTTTCTTATTGAAACAAGTGTCAAAACCACATGGTAAATGATAAGGCGTGCGCGAACGGTGATAACTGCCCGAGCGCAGGTTTCCTGTCGACGGACACGAATAAACCCGACCTACGAGTCATACTCAGCTTCAGTGTAAAACATAATTAGCGCATAATTACATGCAAATGCATCTTTTTTTTTTTTTGATGATGTTAGCTGTTGAGGCGCGACAGCCTCACTCGCACCATGTCATGGTTTCGATGCCCTATTGTGATTGAGAGCTGAAGGAAACCCAAGGCGCGGCTTATTATCTTTACGCGTCTTGCTTCGTGATTCTGGATGGATGTTAATGGCTATACCCTTTGTAGCGGGCGGCAGCTTGCGGCACCTAGCGGCGCTCTTAACGGCTAATGTTGCCATCTGATTGGCTAACAGGAGATAATAGAATGCCCAATAGTATAAAAATTCAAGCACCAAAGAAAAAATAAAAAATAAACGGGTGCGCCAGCATACACACACACACACACACGAGACGCAACAAAATAATCCGCAGCAGACAAAGGTGATGAGTTTTAACGCGATCGGCCGCTTCCATTTCGGCGGGTCCCGAGCCGCAAACGCCGGGGACACCAAAACTCGCAGTCGGAGTGGGAGAAGGTAGGGCGGCGGGGGAGGAGGGCCACCGAGAGATAGGAAAACGAGCCTCTTGTTGCGACTTTATCGGCCGTATTTTAAGACGTGACGCGTTTACTCTCTACCCGTCCTCGCCGGTCGGTCGGTCCGACTCCGACCCCCTAACCCCCTCCACCACTGAGCATCCCCCGCCGAAGCCAAGTGGCGTGTTCCTCTCTGAAATAGACGCCGCCACATCTCGACGCGCCCGCTCTCGCAGGCCCGAACGAGTCAGCTCGCCGCCGTTCACTCGCTTGCTCGCCCGCCCTCTCCATCCTCCGCATCCTCCGTGCTAAAAATAGCCGCGCTCCTCCTCCTCCCTCTCTTTTAATGCCCTCTCTCTCTCTTCTCCGCCTTTCCCCTACTCGCCTCCTTTCCTCCTCACTTTCTTCTCGCTCTTCTCGCATCTGCCTCTTCTCCGCTTCTCTTCTCCACTTCTCTTCAAACTTCCGCAGCATCTTCCAAACGCCCTCTCCTCCGCCCCTTCCCTTTTCCTTTCTCTGCAGCCTCCTGCCGCGTCTGCTCTCGTGGCAAATGTGCGGAGAGCGGCCAGCATCCCCGAAGAACTAGACCCGCCTTCATCATTCGTTCTTCTTCGTTGCTCTTGCTTCGTTCTCTTCTTTCTTTCTTTCATTCGTTCGCTTCTTTCACTATTTCTGTTGTTTTTGTGGCACCGGTTGTTGGGATCGCTGCGTTATTACTGACGGTGTTTTGTTTGTTTGGTTTTCTAGACGTCATTGTCTTCTGTTTCTGTGCAAGCAATGCGTTCAGTCGGCCCTCTTGCCGGGAAAAGAGGGAGCGACCCAGCCCCAGAGATCTCGTTCATCGCGCGTGCTCTTGCGGTCCTCTCGTCGAATCATCCGCATCACTTCATCGGTGGATGGAAGCAATTGGATGAAATAGGACTTTGCTGCGGCACCGGTAAAGGTCGGCCGAGAAAGGGGAGGAGGAAAGAGCTTGGCGAGGGAGAAGAGGTCGGTCTCCTTATTGCAAAGCAGGCGAGGGAAGGAGGGACTCCACGTGGGATTAGAGTAAATTAGGGTTTTTTGAAAGAGAAAGACGGTTTCTTCAACTAGGCTTATTTTCTGCGTGTGCGCCTCTCTCGTTCGCGTGCTTGTGGTTTGTGCCCGGCGTTAGTGTATGTGTGTGCCTGTGCTGCTCGTGCACTTGTGCGTGTGTCTGTGTGTGTGTGCACGTGTGTAGGCCTGTACGTGTGCGTGCGTGCGTGCAAGCATGCATGCATGCGCATGAGGAGCTCGTTTCCTCAAAGCTCGTTGTCAATGCGAGTTGGGGAACGTTCGCGGGTGTATTTACGGAGAAAACGACGAAGTAGCCTTTTTTTTTTCGTTTTTAGCCCCTGTTTCTATAACTTTTTTTTTTTTTCTTCTTTTTTTAGTCCTTGTTCGATTCGCGGAGTCGGATGGGAGCATCTTTGCAGCACTGGATTTCGTGGGTTCTCGAAGACTTGCGAGGAGGAGACATTGGGAGGCTGTTGTCTTGTCCGATATCCCCGCGGCGGCCGGCTGCCATTGATGGATGAAGGGGACGAGTGATGAATGAAGCCGGTTTCGTGTCCGGAGTGGCTCTTGTCGTCGTCGCCGGTTGTTTGTGCGCCAACGCGGAAGAAAAGACGAATCTCCCTTTTGTTTCGCCGACGGAGAATTCTCTCAAACAAGCGAGGCCTTGTTTATGTGTAAAACAACAACAACGAATTGAAGTCGAAAGGTAAACCGCTCTATACGCACGCAGTGTTGCACGGAATTGCCGGGTGCATGTTTTGAATTGTTCTACCCGGTGCTTGGGTCGTGTTGCTTTTTGTACGATTCCATCGATTGGAGTTCTAAAACAGAGCTGCAGTTGTGTTCTTCGCCTGACATTTTACCTCTGGCCTCTCTACATCCACTGATTAGAATGTTGCCGACGTAAAAACGGATCGTTTGTTTTACATAAAGCAAAACTCGCGTAAAAAAATGTTTTGTTTATTGCTTCGTGATCGGTTCTTTGATGTTCTTAACGGCTGATGCAACAATCACATTAGCTGCGAAGCGGAATACAATACGCACGGGACTCAGGATACCCTACGTTTCTTAAGTTAATCAAAGCTATAGTGATATTAATATTATTAAGCTTTATTAACACTATTTCCTACGTGTCAGCCAAAACACACGTTTCCTCTGCCGCTTGTTCACAACCGCACCGATCAGATCAAGGTCCCTTTAATTTTTCTTATTCGCGAAAGAAACGGGTTACGAACGCAATGACGCTGCACACTTAGGCATACACACTCACGGCGTCCGTCAAGCAGTAACGCAATACAGATGCGATCAGATGCGCTAGTCGACAGGAAGACGGGGGACAGAGAACAGCCGCCTCCGGGGAACCCAGACAAACAACGGGAAGCGGCGGCGTCGACAACTAAAAGGGTCGGGTCCCCGAATGCGCAAACAGTGACTGCGCGCCGACATCCCCTTTGTATACCGCCGACACGGCCAGCGCCGGATTGATTAACGCAGCGCTGTCCTCCGCGCAGCTTCGCCCACATCGGTACTCGAAAGGGCCCGGGTGCCTCGAGATGGCGCCACTCGTCGAGTGTTCCTGCACGCTTGGGGCTTGCGTGCGTCTATATAAATGCTGTGTGTGTTTTCGTGTGAGCGTCCATATTATATGTATATATCTGTGCGCCTACGAATATTGGTGTGTGTATGCCTGTCTGTGTACGTGTGTTTGCACGGTCCTTACGCACATATACAAATATCAATGAAGATTTAGAAGATCTGGGCATGAGGTACGTCGTACGTGCACGCGGGACATGTTCATTCGTGCGTGCACATGCACATGCACGCACGCGTGTAAGCGCACACCTGAAGAACGTACGCGTATAAGTCGATATGTGAGACGTTTACAAACTCGTACGTAACCCGGCGGTCAAAAGCAAACCAAGATGCCCTTTCTTGTATAATGAAATAAGAAAGGACTTTTTCGTGGAAACCGCGATTGGAAGAAAAAACGAAGGCGCCGATGACGACGAGAAGAAAACCCCATCGTGGCGGAAAAAAAAAACATTTTCGCAACCAAGCAAACCGCGACCTTAATTTGAAATCTGTCCGTCGTAAAAGTAAAATAGGGAAAGAAAGGAGAGAGAGAGAGAGAGAGAAAGACACACAGAGACACGCACATACACACACACGAGACAAGTATGGTCGCCTAAATTTCTAGCTCGACCTTATTTTCGAGCCTCAGGGGCCCCACTAATTACGTTTTACGTTTACGTCTTAGACGGAGGAGAAAAGTAGCTGTTACGAAATGCGGACAAAAAAAAAAAAAGAAAAAAACACGCCGCGGCGGTTTGGCGTCGCTTTTGTACGGCCGTCTTTCAGTGTTTGGGGGGACATGTTATGACTTGACGGGACCCGCTAGAAACGTTGGCTCGGTGGCGGGCTCTAATTCGGGCGACCCGTTTTTATGTGGTGTCGCCTTTACGACCCGCGAATCGCTGTTACCCTCTGGGCATGCCCCCTCTTTCTTTCCGTACGAAAGATTTCACTACCAGTTCACACGTGGTGTGATGACCCGCTGACACCGGCACCAAGAAACAGTACTTTCCATCCTTTTCTTTTGTTCCTTCTGAGATGATGTTTTCTCTTTAAATAAAGATTAAGGAACATGCTTTCTAATCTTCTGTTCATGTTTACTTATTGTTTTTTTCTCGTGGTATCCGGTCACCCCTATATAAGAAGCCGAGCAGGTTTCGAAACGTTGGGTCACTTTTCTAGGGCTTTGGTTGAACTATTTGCTTTTTATTACTATATGTGTACGTACATGCACCCATATTGGTAGTCAGCGGAAAGTTGAGAGACGCAGGTTGTGGCTTTGTGGCACTGAGCGCGGTAGAACGTCATGCTCAGTAATGTTTCCCCTCCTTCCGTAAATTGCAGCGATCACTTTCTGACTGCCTTGCGGAGAAGTAGACTCGCCAGGTTTTTTAGGTTCGTGTTCGGGGACGGGACGAGAGCGCTCGTACATGTGTAGCTTTCATCTGGGCTGAAGGCATATATACGTGGCGGAGCATTTATAGCATTGTCTAATAAGTTTTATAATTCGCCATCATATTTTTTTTTTTGCATTTTACAGCGAGAATGCTTTGATACCTTACGCAAGCGCAAGCGGGCACGAATCTTGTGCAGTGCAAAGCTTCCGAGTGCAGTGAAAATGAAAACACTGACCTTCCGAGCAGCCCGGCATGGGGAAGAGGAGTTGGTCGAGAGCAACTCGACTAGACCCGTCTGCAACCGTCAACAGTCAGACGACGAAACCGAAGAATGCCCCACACAAAGTCCGCAACTCGAAACCTTTAATCAGGTCACAGATTATTACCGCTCTGGGCGAAGGATATACCCACCTCCACACAAAGACTTAAACAGACGCGAGACTACCGAATGGAGGCGTATACAAACACAGACTTTTCCAAATCTACACCACCTTCACCTCTTCTTTCCTGGCAGCTATCGAGGCACATGCCCGGGCTGCGATTCCCCGACCCCCACACTCTATCACTGTACCTGGGCCTGTCCGACTCCACTCGGAGAAGGGATCCGACCCATACCAAATCCTTCCACATCCTCCTGGGAGACTGCCCTACTCGGCTCGGGCCCTGAGCAACAGCGAGAGCTGATCGCTCGGGCCAGAAAAATAGCGGTAGCCTGCGGGGCCCTGGACGTGGGGACCTGAACCTAGGGGGGGGGGGAACCCCACAAATCAGAAACAATTTAAAGTTTTTACCACCACCACCACTAAGAGCGGAAGCCCAACGCGTATCAGTCAAAGTGTGGATATCCGAAGCGTTCCTATACGCCTCCTGCGCTGTAGATTTCAACAGACTGTGGCGCCCTCAGTTTGGGTAGTACAAGCTCACGTGTAGGGCCTCGCACTATTTGTAGCGCCTTCGCTTAGCTTTTTCCTTTCCGTGTAGTTTTGAGGAACGGAAAAAACACCTTTCGACTTCTGAAATCGGCTAGATTCAACGCTGTAAGACAATCGAAAGTGTCAGATCCATGCCACCACCGCTAGGGCACGCGTCTCTTATCTCCGGGTGGTGACGTCAGAATGCGGAGCGCAAGTCCGTCTGCTTCTTTTGCAGGGGTTGTGGTTGCGTCAGAACGCCGAGCTCTGATTGGCTCTGATTGGTTCTGATTAAAGGATAGTGGGTAGACCTCAAAGCAAGCCGTATTGAGATCTACCCACCATCCTTCAATCCGAGCCAATCAGAGGTTGGCGTTCTGACGTCACCACAACCCCCGCAAAAGAAACAGACGAACTTGGGCTCCGCCTATCTGGCGTCCCGGCGTTTTCTTTTCTTTTATTTTTCCTTTTTACTATGGAATGCGTGAAACGGCGTCTCTTGGTTCACCCTCTTAGCGTCTTACCTTTCACCTGTGCATGGAGTTGTTATAATGAACGCTCAAGGTCCAACTGTCGCTAGTGTACTGATGCAAATTGATGCAGACATCAATCAGTCGAAAATTGACTTCCGGTAATGCATTTATATGGGGAAAAGTGAGTGCATTTTCTTTCTGCGCTTGATTTTGAGAGCAAATATTACGAATAATTCGTACATGCTAGGTAGCTTGGAATATATCTCGGTCACTCAGACGAAACAATAGACTTATTCCAAAACTCGAAGCGCCTCGTTGCGGCGTAATCTACGTTATGCAATGTGGGAATCAGTGGCCGGCAAACTCCATAGGCACTCCGTTCCTGGACCACAAGTTCCCAGATTGCGACGCGCACGGTGACGGATTTATGGGAGCATGGTCTGTTGGTCAGTTACAGCGTTTTTCTTTCAAAATAATGGTATTAAACACAGTGCTAAAACAGCTTCATACAAGCATTTATGTGTACTGTCGGACACTGTTAGCGCGAACACGGCGTCGGCACTTTTTAGCATGGGGCATATACGTGCCAAACGAACGAAGCACATCTGGAAAACAAAGAGAGACTGCATGAACCGCGCAGTAACACTGGATCAGTAACTCCCTGTGCATGCAGACGATCAAAATAAATTTAAGGCTACGTAATATACTCCGATTTGGAATATATAAGTACTGCTGTACATTTTCCGCTCACGAATATGTTTGAAGATGATTGTTCTGCGTTCAAAGCATCACTCACACGCTCGAAATCTTTGCAAATAGGGAGGCACCAGAAACCAAGTGCCCGATAGAAGTTGCCCATCATAGGAAACAATAAAAGGAATCACGTTTCACAACACACGTACTTCATAGTTTACATTTGGAATGTTTTTAACCGCTCGTAAAGATGCACGACGGAGTAATTTTCATATATGTAGCGAGACTGGCATATTAGCAATGTTTAAGTGTCACCTGAATGCTGGCGAACCTTGAACCCACACTACATTCCTTTCGATCGTTATTTTACTTAGATTCGTCGCTCGTGTTTACACACCTTCTGTGGAACACAGTTTTGGGCCTGAAATATAACGAAGTTAGTCATCATTCACCAATGAAAAAGAATGCTGTAACTAAAGAAATTACGCAATTACAATGTTAATAAAGGTGCATACTATCCGGTACGACCCAAATGATAAATGTGTTCCGCGTTATTTTCTGGCAACAGAGACCAAAATGCACTCGCGTTTTCCCATAGGAATGCACAGGAGCGTACCGCAAAAGTAGACTGATTGCTGCCTCCTCCATTTTCATCCCGGAAGTCGCATAGAAACATTAGGGAGTTTTAGAATAGCGCACGCTAAAAATTTGTGCACGCAAAGAATAGCGTCGTCGCCACTGCGCATGCTCCGAACGCGAACCAGGTTTTGCGCTTGAAGCGCGCTATTTTAGCGTGCGCTATTTCTCGGAAATAGCGCGCGTACGCAAAGAGCCTTTGCACTTCTCCAAGGAGGATTCGTGATGAGAAGTTGGCTAAATCCAAGACGAACAGAGTAAAAAAAAATGGCGGCTTCCAGGATTATGTCGGCGGCTACTTTGGTGGCGTCGTGAGTGCGACGTCAGCGGCATCGATTTTCAATACGGGACGGCATCGTATTCGGTTTGGCAACGATCACCGGCAACTTGATGCTTGCGACGCGCGAACATTTCTCGGTGAAGGTCACTACACGAGACCTCTCTTGCCGAGGCGACGCAAGCGGGCACGACCGGTCAACCGCTTGCGTCGCATTCTCATGTTTAAACAAGTCTAAAATGGCGATCTGGACCTAAAAACTTGTTTTTTTTTTTTTTTTTCTAAAGTTACAGCATTTCGTGTGTGAAATAAAAATTGTGACTGTATCTTGGTGGCGTCCCAAGCGCGAGATGCTTGGGCTTTTGCGTCGCGGCGGAGAAACGTTATTCGAAAGCTCTCTTGCGTCGTATGCGCTAATACAAGCGCCCAAATTCAGCGCTAGCGTGCGCTAAAGTTGCGTACGATATTCTAAAACTTCCTATTAGCTTACATCATAATAACTCTACGGACCGGCGCTTCGACGGCGTTTGAACTCTCGTTGTTTCTTTATAATTTTCCTTGGGATCTCGCGTTCCGCTTCAGAGCAGGTGCTCGATTCTATACAGTGGGAAAGTTTGAGACGCTCAAGTTTGTACTACCCCAAAACAAGCCTTAAAAAGTCCCCCCCCCCCCCCTTTTTTTTTTTTTCGCCGGGTTTCTCCGGGTAACGCAGGAGGCCTATGTGTAGTGGTTGTTCGTTGTTCTTGCTTCGTGATTTCGTTCTTCGGACGCTGAGTGGAAATAAAACGCTCGTCCAGACTCACTACGCCCTGACGTTCTTCACATCGCAGACACGCCGCTAATACCGCAAATACATCCTACAAAAAGATGTTTGCAGACATGATGTGCAAAGCGTACGTGTGCACAAAGCAAACATATGCTTCAAACATGCTCGTGCCGTACTAAGCCGTACGTCCGCAGATGATTTTGTCATAATTTCTGTGGCAAACAACGTGTCTTCTTCTCTTTTATGTTGTATAAGCAGTTACACAATGGCTTTTAATTGTCAGCGACAGTACGGCGCGTTTGTGACCGCCAAGGTGCGCTCGTCGACAGGAAGAAAAAGTTTTTGTTGTCGCACTGAGTTTGTGATTGAGGGAACCTATAACACTTCCGCCCCCCCCCCCCCCCCCCGGCACGTGCTAACTTTTTTTTTTTTTGTATTTACAAGAGCTGGTAGCACGGTTCGATGCACACCACCTCACGCTTGGTTCGCCATGCTGTTGGGCGCGTGGAAGCATCGTCAATCTGTGTTCTCCAAATGAGTCAGTAACAATCAAGAAAAAATAATAATGAAATAAGGGGGGATGCAAATCCGGCTGTGAATTTTCTGCTGATATTCTGGTAATATTCGTGTACGCTAAGCATCAAAATTGTGCCTCGGTATTCTGTAATCTATAATTTATTCGTAAAAATGCTCGAATTAAATATTAAAAATTAACCAGTTAAATATTAAAAAATTTACGAATATAAGTGATGTATAAGTGATGTGATACGCTCTTCCAGACTTTTTTTTTTTTAATTCGAGACTTTTTTTATGGCACCTTGACATTGTCGTTTCTGATTCCTCCGGAGCTTTGTAGCCTGTTAATATACGTAAAGCATTTTCTTCTTAAGTCTTGCCTGTGTTGTTTGTTTTTTTGTTGTTTTTTTTTGTACGGGTTTTTAGCATTAATTACCTTTTCCTCTTTCTTGCAGGTAAGTGCTGTGCCTCTTCATCGGTGCTTCTCGTGGTTGGATTAATCCGTTCCCACAGTGAACTCAGGTAGGAGCTGTGAATTTCGACGTTGACGTGTCCCATAATGTCCCTGGGTCCCATAGTGTGCCTGGGTGCCTGGTAACCACGTTTACTCAAAGTAGATTCCTTCATCTACTTTGATAGAACCTTGTATAAGTCATAATATGTATTATCTTTTTATTACGAATCGCCACTAAGAACATGTACGACAGTCTTTCGAATGAACAAGACACCAAACATAATCTGTTTTGATATATATACAGGGTATTTCACGAAAGGTGGACAATTTCGCTATTTTGAAAACTACGCATCGCACCGAAAAAAGGCTCGTGTCGTTTCAGTCCCAGGCCAGGGGCCTATTTAGTAAAATGATTAAAGTTCAGGATAATTAAGTTCTTAATTATTTTTGGCATTTTTAAGTTTTTAAATATTGAGTTTAAGGGCACGGTTTTAATTAGAATCTTGCTGAGCAGAATCGAAAAATACTAAATCAATAGGCTGCAGAACGATAGAAGGCACGCGTGGTATTTAACGGTTTTCTGAAAAACCGCACAACTTCGACGGGTTTTTAAGTTTCCGTTTGCAAACTGAGCGCTTCTCGGCCCCGGCGGCACCGCACCCCGTGGAGAAATAATGCAACCAGCCTCTGCTGCGTTGCGTGAGAACAGCGCAGCAGAGGTTGGTTGCACTATATCTCCACGGGGCGCGGTGCCCTCGGGGCCGAGAAGCGCTCCGATTGCAAACCGAAACTTAAAAACCCGTCGAAGTGGCGCGGTTTTTCAGAAAACCGTAAAATACCGCGCGTGCCTTCTATCGTTCTGCAACTTATTGATTTAGTGTTTTTCGATTATGCTCAGCAAGATTCTAATTGAAACCGTGCCCTTAAACTCAACATTTAAAAACTTAATGCGAAAGTAATTAACAACTTAATTATCGTGAACTTTAATAATTTTCCTAAATAGGCCCCTGGTCTGGGACCAAAACTGCACAGGCATTTTTTTTTGGTGCAATGCGTAGTTTTCAAAATATCGAAATTGTCCACCTTTCGTGAAACACCCTGTATATATATATTTTGAATTTTTTACTCTTGGTTAGTCATATTATGATTACTGAATCTCAGCATTGTTTTTATACCTGACCGACGGGACTTATAAAGTGCTACCTATAAATCTACTGCGATATCGATGTCATTGAGCGAAACTCAATGTTTTCAGATCGGACCAAACCCCCCCCCCCCCCCCCCCTCCCCAAATATGCTAGAATGTTACCATCGTACGCGCCACACAATACGGAACGTTGGGAACGATCTGTTCTCACTACTGTTAGTGCTGATTGAAAAATCAATACGTGCTCCCAGCGCGGGGTCGTTTAGTTTCGGGAGCCGCATATTCGTCGTTCTTGTTAATGACAGTACGCTTCGGTGCAGTCATCAGTAGCCAGTCTTAAAAATGCGAAACGTACTAGTAAAAGGTGCAAAGTTTCCGATAACATATGCCTTTCCTCGTTTTGAGTGCTTGCAGAGATGAAGTGTACTAATTGCTTTTATCATAAAGGAGTGGCGGCATAAGAAACAGATCTTTCAGATAATATTGAAGAATCGTTCCCGCTAAAAAAAATTCAAATCTTTCTCACGCCGTCTTTCTTTTTTTTTTTTTTACTGCACTTAAGAACAAAATTGCAGTGTGCGCTAGAAGTCACTGACAGCTGAAAGCCAGTGACACAGTCATACATCATAGATAAGTCAGTTTGCAGACACTGGATGAGGCGTGGCTCTTTCTTGTGGGACACTCTCATTGGTCGTACAAAACCTGTCCTTATCCACTCCTTGTCCCTGTCCACTCCTTGTCCCTGTCCACTCCTTGTCCCTGTCCATTCCTTGTCCCTCCACTGCTTGTTCTTGCACACCCCTTGTCCCTGTCCACTCCTTGTCCCTGTCCACTGCTTGTCCCTGTCCACTCCTTGTCCCTGTCCGCTTCTTGTCCTTGTCCACTCGTTGTCCCTGTCCACTCCTTGTCCTTGTCCACTCGTTGTCCCTGTCCACTCCTTGTCCCTGTCCGCTCCTTGTCCCTGTCCACTCCTTGTCCTTGTCCACTCCTTTGTCCTCGACCTCTGTGTTTGCGCATACACGCTTACTCACAACCTGTCAGCAGGCATGTTCGAAGGTTACATATACGTATAAAGTCCACACGCTTAGAGTATGCTTGAGGTCTGTCCGCAGATACTTATATTACCACATCTACAGCGAACACTGTGTCGTTTCTATGATGAGGGGGCAGTGGGAGTGCGGCCATTTACGGTGCTTTCAACTGTTGCAATGAACTCTGGCGTGGCCACTCGGTGTACCTGATCCGGTCAAGGAGACTCGTCTTGTCTGTCATGGAACTAATGCCAAGCTGGATCTTTCTAGTTCATTTTTTCGCTTGTCAAAGTGGCAGACAACCATTACCGATCTGGGACTTTTGTTTTATGATGAATTGCTATAGTTGTTTACTTCATCACTACCTAATGAACCGATAACAAAAGAGTGCGTTCCTCTTTGGTACCTTACCCAACTGAGGCGGCCATCTTTACGCTGCTACTGTGACATCATGCTGATTATCCGCACTGCACCGCTACTTGTAGGACATTATTTTAAGTATGGATAAGGAGGGCCCTCATAATACGTTGTAATACTAAAAACTTTACAGTCTTTTTTTTAATCTTATTGTCCCGCGGGGCGGCCCTTTTTACGGGAGGACGCATTCGAGAACTTAGGATGTGCGTCGTGAAAGTTCAGTGGGTTCCACTTGTTGTCCTTTGTGGGTCTTTCTTACAATGAAGATTGCTTAAGGGTGAAGCAAGGTGGCATCGAGCCTCTCGCGTTCGAATCCATTATAGCTAGTGCGTAAAAACAAGTAAAAAGGCTGACGTTTCACCCTGAGGTATCCATTATATTTAGATGACGAGACGTTTGGACATCAACTTGTACACAAACACACATCGACGAAATAAAACCAGAGAATACCTTCCGCGCGAGAGAGCTGCATCGGCGCGTAAAAGCTCGTCTGATTCCAGCCGAGTGCATGTCGTTTCTGACAGGAAAATTTCAAGCAAGGGCCGCTTCGATCTGTGGCATGCATTCGAGTCATCCATCTTTTCTTCCGTAGCTCCTGTTTCAGATCGTGTCCCTCCCTGTGAGGGTCTTTCTTTGTTTGTTTAATGTGCGGCCGGAAGCGCGCTCTCGCAGCTAAGAGACAAGCAACCCATTGAACGACGAGAGACAAGTTTCGTCAAACTGAGCAACGGCGTGTTAGATTCCCGAACGCGGCTTTTATGAGATGAAGATCACAAGCACGCAGACCTCGTATGGATTCTAAGTTCGATATTTGTAGCTTTTTTTTTTCACGTCTTATGTTTTAATGTTTTTCAAGATTAGAAAAAGAACAGTCGCCATCTTTCGATTTTTTTTCTCTCATATTGTCTTTTAACTTTTTTTTCTTGTCGCTAGACGTGCCCATTTTCGCATTCAACTGTCTCCTTACAATGGTCACTGGCAGTTTAACAAACGCAAGGGGCTGGCCTCGCAGACAATACGATTACCATATTACGGTTTTTTTATAGAAGAAATTTGCAACGATTTTTTTTTCGCAGACCGCTTGGAAGACCGTCTTCATTATACGGAGAGAGGTCGGCGAGGAACGAGGCTTAAAATATGCATAAACCTATATCGTTTCACCAAAAAAATAAATATGTATATATATATATATATATAACGCTTGGTGTGACGTCATACTTAGAGGTTTTAGCTGCCCCTTGTAAGTGAACGTATGCAGCGCTGTTGACTGCTCGGGTAAGGTTTGCGGAAAGCGCTGAAGTGTTGAGACCTCTGTATAATACGTCATGATTCCCTCCTCGCACCGAACGCGACGGGAAAAGGGGGGGGGGGGGGGGGGATTCATTGACTTTAGTTTAGGCATGCCCACGCTTGCCTTAACAAAGCGTTTTTGCCCGCACGGCGGCCTGACTAGGGCTTGAAGCGCGGTTGCTTGCAAACATGAATAAACGAGGTTCTGACTAAACATGATTCGGGTGATATTACATCGCCAAACACAAACGAGGGTACAGAAAGAACAGAAAATACTAGTACAAGGCAGCTGTCGTCCAAAGTTCGCGAGTATTCCTCACTTGCCCCTTTTCTTTATACGTATATTATTTTTTTTTATCTGTTCCTGGATTTATATGGTCCCTTCAGCGGCAACCAACTGTGAAGCATTCCTGTTGAGAGCAACGAATCTTTTTCCTCTCGTGCGCCACTTTTCGCCATGTCTTTTCTTCTTTTCTTTTTGTAAATCTTTTCTTTTTTTTTTTTTGCTTCTTTTCGCTTTTCTGTATTGCTGTTTTGTTCTATTTATTTGTTACAAGTTCTTCTTTCCTTTTTTTAGTTTATGGACAATGTTTCCGCTTCCGGCCCTTTTCGGAAGCTCTCGCCCGCATTTTTCCTTCCTTCTCCAAGCGTCTATGTCACTCCAGACAGATTGACAGCTCGCAGCTCGGAATCTTTTTCTTTTTATACTTTTAATACCGTCCTTGTTTTTCTCTTCCCAAGTGCGAACTTTTCTTGTTTTGTTTTTGTGCTCTTTCGGTTCTCACAGTTTGTTGGCGGCGTTTTAAAACACAGGGTCGAAAAAGTGCAAGGAGTGGTGTTTGGAAGGAAGTGTGTGTGAGCGTGTGTGTGTGTGGGGGCGGGGGGGGGGGGGGTAGAGTAACCTTGACACGTCGTTTTATTTTTTCCGCTGTCCACCTTTCCTCGTTGTTTTTGCTTGCCTCAATCCGTTTGACACATACGCATCGGGGACGATACGTGCAAGCCGTTTGGAACAGAATGTCGCGGAATCAACGTGCGAGAACGATAAAGTTGGTAGAGACAGAGAAAAGACCCAAATCACGTCATTGGCCGGTCCGAATAATCGTGCCATCAGCTGGACTGTCGCATTACAGGTAATTCTTCACACTTTATATACCGCCCGTCGAGCGCGTCATCAGAGACAAAAAGCTTCGAAAGAAACTATTCCGGTAACTTTGTTTTATTTGTCATTTACTTCCTTTCCTTTCCCCCTTTTTTTTTTCTTTTTTTCTGTATGGCTCACGTTTCCCGGACTGGTTCGTCGACGGGGCTCGATGAGAGTGCCCCGAAACCGCCTTTGATGTTTGTTTTGAAGGAACGAGATGGGGGGGGGGGGGGGGGGGGGGGGGGGGGGGGGGGCTGGGGGCTCTTGTTTTTGTTTATTCACACTTACGGGAGACGCGGGAGTATAGAACGACATTTCCTGTTCTTTTCACCGAGGTTCTTCGACGATACCAGCGACGCGGGCGTCCGCTTGATAGTCATGTACAACGGGGGCAATGTTGGAGGACCGCGCGTTTCGCGCCGTTGACGACAGCGGAGTTGCTCGCTGCGTTCGAGCCTGTATCATCCGGGGCGACAATGACGCGTTGGGGATTCAAGGCGCGCATGAAATTACGTGCGATAGCTGATGTCGTATTGGAAGAACCGCCTACTCATGTACGTATCCGTCATTGAGCACGTCGGCCCATACTGGTGTAAGGTCCCGCTCAGTTCGGACGCTTGTGTTTGTGATTTCCCCGTAAATATGTTTGCTTTTGGTCTAATAGCGAGTTCGTTTCTCTGCACTCGTGCCCGCGCGTGCCCACTCGCAGCGTGGAGCGAGTGCGTTTCGGCCGGCAACTCCACGAGTGGCTGCACTTTCCGAGTTGTTTTCTGCGCCGGCACTCCACGCGTGTATGCACTCGCTGCACCTTGCGAGTCCAGCGTATACGCAAGAATGCAATTCCGTCATGCCCCGCTCAGTCGAGGAGCGGTGCATGACAGATGGCTCGCGTCCATGATCACTCCCAAGGGTGTGCCGGTAGCAGATTCACTAAAAATGGCGAGGGAGACACCGCTCTCTTCGAGGAATGCGGCCTCGCCTCGTATCCGAAAAGCCGCAGCAATGGCGATCCTTTCGGCTAGCATGTGCTAGGCTTAGATGGGGAGACGCTGTTCCCATAATGTGTTTGCGTTTGTCTTGAAAGTATCGTCAAATGCGCCAGTGCACGAGGCCTGTGTCTCGAGTGGCCCTTGGAAGCAAATGGCAGCGCAGCACTAAAATGAGCGGCCCTTGAAAGCCAATGGTAGCGGAGCACCCGCTCGTGGCACGTGTCTTGCGCATTGCCACAACAGTGGTTGGTTGGCGGTACTTGTAGGCGTCAGTTTTATCAAGGGGCTTAAACCGGAACTAGTGGAGCAGAAAAAAAGTGGATTTTTTGCTAGGAATCGGACCTCGCGGGCGACGGAATCGAACGCGAATTTGAATTGCAAGCGTTTGCTATTTCTTAAAGGAAGTAATGGACAACATGTGCTTTATTCGCAAATTTTGAGTCGTTTTGTTCTGTGCAGACCCTAAAATTTACCGGCGGGAATAGAGACGCTCAGGACAAACACATCAGCGGCAGCGAGATCTCTCACCATTCGTGTGCGGGTGAAAAGTTGCACAACGTTTTGTTGACCACGCTCACCCAGTAGAAAACTGTGACGTGCACAGTGAGCAGTCAAGAAAGTTAAACATGGTAATTCTACCTGAGGCTTGGGTAAAATCACCATGCTTGACATTTACCTGCCCCAGCTATCTTACATCGTCGTCTTAATTCACTGGAAAAACCTCTCATCCTCACAAAGGACAAAATCTGATCCAGATCTATACGAAAATCGAAATCAAGAATGCCGCGAAACGTAATGCTCAAGATTCCAACGGACTATAACTTTTAAGCCGTATCCTTTCAGTGGTTCAAGCTTAAAACTAATCAAGCTTCTGCGCGAACAGGGTCAAGCGTTTTTTACAGTGTAAACTAATACAGTAATCGAGAGATCGCTCAACTTTCCTTACTTTTTACAGCTGCATTGTACTGTAAAACTATTTGAAGTCATTGCAGATATAAACTTCATATTGCAGCGACTGCGGCTATCACTTTCCCGCCAGTCATAACGGACTGCAGGGTACTAGTTTAGGTATGAGGTGTGTACAACAGCATGTAAACTTAAGCCTGGTCCACACTGCTTATACTTCATACAAAGGACAATCTTCATAAAGATTCGAACGCCAGTAACCGCGAGATCCGTGCTTCGAATGTTGCATGGCAATGAGTTCAAAAAGAAGACTTGACACGCGGCATTCGAACCACGAATATTGCGAGGACTCGTGTTCGAAAACTTTCGTTTGCATGATGTATGAGCAGTGTGAACCAGGCTTAACGCTTTTAAGGCATTTTAGACGGCCCGCAAAAATCGTTTTCTCAACGTATCGCACTGCAATTTACTCTAGAGGCGCAAGCAGGTGGTGAAAGCTTACAGTAAAAAAATATCTAAGAATGGACTTACCTCGTTCAAAAGAAAAACAAAAAAACAGAAACTTGTTTTGGGAAATTTACGCCGCCTCTTCGCAGACGATGCACACGCGGGGATTAGTGCTGCCGACAGATGGCATGCGCAGCGTCGAAAGAACGCCTGACCATTCGGGTTATGATAGCGAACGATCCTGCAAAAGAATCCGGATCGGCCGGAGCTACTTCGACGCTGCGTATGCCATCTGTCGGCAGCAGTTCTCCCTACCTGTGTATTATCTGCGAAGTGGCGGCATCAATTGCCGAGAATAAGTTTCTGTTTTTTTTTTTTTTTTTTTTTTTTTTTTTTTAGCGTTTTGAACGAGATAACTTAATTCCTTGATTTTTTTTTTTTTTTTTTACTGTAAACTTTCACTTCCTGCTTGCCCCTCTGTAGTAAAGAGCAGCCCGATACGCTGTGAAACTGCTGTTCAACATAGATGGCGATAGCATCAGGCTGCACTCGGTGCACTCTTAAAGTTTGTTCGGGACCGGTTCTCTATGAGGCACTCCACAGTGAGAACGCATCCTGCGAGAGAACTCGCACGGTACAAATAATTATAGAACGAGCTCACTATAAACCTTCAGGCTACAATGCAATTTCCTGAGCTATAATGCCGCCACTCTCACAGTAGGGTGTTTAAGTAGATCGTTGCGCTCACTTTGATAATGACATCTCCTACTCCGCCGGCGTCTTTGCGCACGTATCGTAAAGCAATCAGAGTCACCACAACAATCTACTAAAACTTTCAGATTTTATCGTGGCACCCGACATGAAAAGATCAAGGTTACTTCCATAAAACTCAATATTACGCCCTCGCCAAGCTCCGCGGAGAAGCAGACGCACGAGGTTTTATTCGTAAACAAGGTACCTTGTCATCGAGAGAAAAGGACATTTCAGAAAACTGAAAAGTTCGTTCTCCGTAGCAATTGCGACGGCACCTTGAGGATTTTTCCTCATTATGGAAAACGCACCACCGCGCCTAAGACTTTGGGGGAAGCAAGAGCTCTCCCTAAATTTCCCTAAGTGAAAGTAGACAGCTAAGCGGTCCCTAACTCGAACCGTGCTCGCGTGAAATGCGCCCTTCGTGAGCGTAAATCGTCGCGTACCTCTTTTGAGGAAGTGTTCACCCCTCTGCAATCTCCCTGGCCCGCTGCTCTTTTAAAAAAAAAGTTGGTAATCTTATTTTTTTTTCAGTTATGTTTATCTGGTAGCGCGAGCTTTTTGGCGCGAGCTTGGCGCTCCGGCTGCTCCATAAAGCATCCGCGTTCTCCTCCCACTTCGAAATTTTGCGCGGGCGCTTTTTTCTAGCTGGTGTGCCTAGATTTCCGAGTGTTTCCAACTACACGATTAGGGTCACGTGAACGTCTGGAAGCGTCTTCGCCACCCAGGCCTCCTTGCTCTTCGTCACACGACAACGCAACGCGTGCGCACTTTGCGACCAATCCGCGTGGCCTAGGCGTCCGCCATTAAATTGCTAAAGTTGTCCGTACAGTTTGAGCTGCTTCCTCTCTTAAATCTAGACTCCCCACTTTCTAACCCGCGGTCGTAGAGCGCGAGCCGGGAACTTAACCGGGCGCAGGGAAGCGGAAGAGCACTGCCCAGCCGACTCGAAATTTCTCATTAGGAGCAAAGTGCGTGCGCGGACTCGGAAGCTCCAAAAGAGAGCAAGTTCGCACTTCCGCCGTTTTCTTTCTTCTTCCGGCGACTTTCCTGTCCGTCTTTGTCTTTTTTTTTTATTTTCCGCTCTGTCTTTAAGCTCTCTTCTCTCCCCCCCCCCCCCCCCCACTCCTTTTCCTCCCTTCACAAACACGCGCATTTTATGAACGGCTCTCCCACGCATGGACGCGAACAACCCGCGGATTAGCGCACAGACGCTCTGGTACACACACACGTACACCGGCGTGCACGCGCGCACGTTCAACAGTGCACACACACACACACTTCAGCGCAACACACATAACAAATATGCGGGTTCGCAAACGCACGCACCTTCCGCGAAATGCGAACGCGGAGAAGATTACGCGTAGAATGCACAAATCTAAACAGCAGCGTACATGAAGGTAGCTTAACAATGAACCCACTCGCGATCGCCCATCCGAATTTCCATCATGAACAAAGCTCCACACTCGGATCAGGCGGAGCCTCACAAAAGTCCAGGCACTCGTTCGACAGGAGAAACACATGTTCTTGCTACCTCGAAAGTAGAAGGAATTCAGAAAAGCTAGGTTACAGCTTGACGTCTGCAATCCGACCCTCGTTCGATACATATGTATATCTTTCTTCCTGTAGTCTTGTCTGTTAAACCCTTCCGCTTTCCTTTCCTTCCACTTTATCGCCTTATACCTCTGTCGTTCTCTCCTTTTTTCTGTCTATCTGTCTGAGGGAGTGCCGCTCACGCGATGAAAAGAATTCATTAACGTGTTCTGGGACCGCTTGTGCTGTTGCGTGTGTGCCCGATCGCCGGCTCTGACTTGGGAGGTGGTGAGAAGATAGACGTGAGGGATGACAGCGATGCACGCTGCGCGAGAATTGAGAGACGCGACGGAATATCGGTGTGAGCGTGAGGAACGTCGGTGCGCTGAGCGCGTGTTGAAGGTTCGAGGTTCCACAGCACGTATTCTACAGCCTCTGGGCGTCACTTTTTTGCGCTACATTGTCAAGGTCAGCAGTAGTGAACTCCCTCACTGCTGCGTGAACGCGTGACTTCGTCTTGCGTTTTATGCAGGTCGCCTTGAAAGCGCTGCGGGACGTATACGCAGCCTTTACAACGTGGCACAAAACAATTGATTCCAAGAATAGGCGACGTGGATGACCAGAAACGTCGCGATGATCTGTTTTCCATGATTGACGAAACGTGCACTGTGACGTCTTTAGTAGGACGTTTTTTGGAGTGAGTGGGTGAGAAAACGTATTTATTGAAGAAATAAACACGTGAAAATCACTCGATAAAGTCATTCAATATTGACGGGGGAAGGGGTAATGGGGATTGTGGGAAGAGTAAAGTGAGGGAGGCCAGATGTAGCTGGCGTTTTCTGATGAGCGAACAAAACTAAGCAGGGAATCGTGAATGTGCTTGCGCTGCAAGTACCCGAGCCCGGAGCGGGTCCAGTCCTCGTATACGTGGAAGGTCATTCTTCTACCGGGAGTTAGTTTATGGCATTGTTTCGATGCTCAGCGACCCCTAGCACGCTCACACGAGATGGGTGCTTGTGGCGGGAACCCCACAGTGCGTGCAGAGAGGGGCCGGCATTGTCGGGCTCAGGCGGTGAGTGAAATGTCGCCAGCCAGACGGGGCTAATTGCCGTCTTTGTTCGAAGCCTGCGTAGGCGGACCGTTCGTACCTGGTTTAACTCGGGGGGACACGGCTTCAAACCAAAGCTAAACGACCAAAGAACGCCATTGATATCGATCCCCCCGCCAACTGCGCAAACGAAGCCGGCTGCGATTGCGCCGCTTTTTGGACGCTTAGGTCAGGTTTCAAACGGAAGTAAGACCCTATAGGTTTAGGTTTCAACCTAAACCTTTCTTGTGTCGTGTAAATTTCTGCTGCCCATCGCAAGCGACACATTCACCGGCACAAATCCTCGCTTAAGAGGTTGATCAAACATGTCTTCGGGTAAAGAGGAACGAGCGTTTGTTTTCAAACATAGGTAGCATCCCTACGTGATACCCGACGCCTGCCTGCGAGATATGTATAAGTTATAACTTCGGCGAGGGCCGAAGTTATAGGTTATAACGCAACATACACATATTGTATGAAAACACATCGTGTTTTCATACAAATAGCATCCTCTACGATAACTAATAATGAGGGTATAGTGTGCACGATGTAACGCTATCTTAGAAAAACAAAAAAACAGCTTTGGACACCATCACTTTTGTTACTGTGGGTCCGACGTTCTTATTAAGCGTTGCGTAGAGGGTGACGTTGATTAGACTCGAAACTCAGCGTATTCATGTATATTTGTGACAACCGATCGTTGCCACTCCGGGCGACACAACAACTGTCTCACGTTGACCGTAATTTCTGAGAATACAGATTTGAGCCCTCAGCGGTTCTTATGGAAAAACACTCTTATGAGCCGCGACAAATCAGTCCTATAAAAAATTCGTAGTTTCATTTTTTTTCCTTGAAAGCATTCGATGGGGCTCGGATCGATCGATGGCAAACGCAGCGGGTAAGTGTAGTAAACCTTGCCGCTGATTAAATAATCAAATTCAGCTGCAGTCACTGACAGCTAAAAAAATGCGGGGCGGGGCTTATTGTGTTAATGATTCTTTCTTCGCGATTGATTCGTTGTCATTTTTTATCATCTAATGCCGCAGTCTGATTGCCTGCGGAACGCTAATGAGATGCCAAGTACTTGCCCAACCCTGCTTTTCTTCGTCTGTCAATTACTATAGTGAAGTACTAGGAAATAGTAGACTTTTTCTCGATACTAAGCCGAACTGAGGCAAAAAAAAATGAATAGTATAAAACAAGACATGACCGACACATGGATGGGAGGGGAGAACGAAGTGGCAACACACGGAGAAAAATTAAAGGCCGGTGGGCCTCGAAGGGTGGAGGGCTGAGGCTTAGTCCTGAGAGCTAGCGGTAGAGGGCACACTTTCTCAGACTTCCTTCTCCTCCGACCTACTTGGGCGGAAAAAAAGCAGACAACTCTCCGAAGCCAATTTGGCCACCTCGTCGACGTCTCTTGCCGCTCACCGCACGACCTCTTCCGCCTTTTGTGTCTCGAACGGCTAACGGATTTGGGCGCCCGGAGGAGGACGCTGGACGAAGATGGAGTCCCTGCTGTCCCAAAGAAGATTTGTTTTCGCTTGCCAGCGGCGGGCTCGTACGGGCGACCGCCAGCCGGCCAATCCCATCGCCAGCTCAAAGGAGATAAACAGAGCGAGTAAGAGAGAGAGAGAGAGACCTTTGACTTACAGTGGTGATATCAGTGATATCGATGAACTTATTGGGATGAAGACGCTTGTTAGTCGGGCTCGTTGCGCTGGAAGCCCGCTTAAATAACAGAAAAGATTGAGTTTTTTTTACGTGTTTTTTTCCTTCGTATATACTCGTATTTACCTCGAGAACCGCAGTAAAAAAGTCCGACATCTCGCGGACCATTACTAATTTTTCCTCTTGCAAGATGAATTAAGATTTATACAAGTGCATTTCAGATTAACTGTACGTTATTTTACCAAGACGCGCACGTTTCAATCACCAAAGACATTGTTCTTCCCGCAACAACCAAATTTTACAAGAACTACTTATCGCAACGTACAAGCAATGAAAAAAAAAAAAACTTTTTTTTTGTTATTTGACAACGAATATAGTTAGTAAAGAAAACCTGTTGAGGCTGGACTCCATGAAGAGAATACGTGGCGAACGACCGACGAACTTCCACCAACGGCACGCTCGCTTTTCGCGCGACGTTAGCAGCCGCTGTTCTCTGACGCCGTTGGAGCCACGGACGCCGCGGGACGAAATGTGTCGCTTGTTCGCAGCATATTGGCTCCACGGACTCCCTTTCGGGAGATGGTGAATCTCGTCTGAGCAATAGAAATGTGTCACTTCTCTCGATCGGTGTAGCGGTCATCGCTCTACGGAGAAACCCCAGAATTCTGTTTTTCACGGTGTGCGCATCATGTCACGGAAACGTTATACGCTCTTGAGATGCGGCGCGGTGACGTCGGCTCCGCGGCGTAGGGTCGTCAAATCAATTTTTATTTAACGATACTTTCTTTGGTAAAATTTCTGTTGAACTAGTGGAATCTTATAAATACCTTGATTTCACCCTCTGTAGCGATTTGTCCTGGCCCATGCATACCGCTAACAATAGCGCATCTGCAAACAGAACACACGGATTCCTGAAGAATCAACTACGCTCCTCCCCCTCCCCCCCCCCTTCCCCCCCCAAAAAAAGGGAAAAAAGTATATATGTTTATATATAAAAAAAAAAAAAACTACAGGCTTACAAATCACTCTTAAGATCAGAGTACGTATCTTATATCTGTGCCGACTTGCTCGAGTAGCGTTTCAGCTGAGACTGGTGAAAAGAAAGGAGTGCAATGGATGGGGCGCGCGAGCGTCTTCGGACGCGGTTTGAGTCCCGCTCGGCTCCTGTGCTGGCTTCGGCAGTGCTTTCTTTCTCCCAGTCTTAAGTTGAGACGCTGTTTCTAGCAAGCTAGCCCTGGAGCCCACGTATAGTTTATATTTTGCAACGCAATCAAATCCGTACGGCATCGCGCCTACCATATTCATTCATACTTCATATTCATACGATATCAGCATTTCATCCTTGCAACGTGAATCAGGCCTACCAAATCTCTCCTGCCGTCGCCGCATCGCCAGCCTCCATTTGTTCCGCAAGTTTTGAGTATTTTACGCTCGTCTACGCACCGTACATCATAAGCTCTGCACGCATACATCACAGCGTGCCGGCCATGCAGTTCGAGTCTCTCATCCACCCACCCACACCGCTACCTTCCTCGCCTCATTTCTTCCCCGTACAGCTTCAGATTGGAACGGCCTTTCCCGCCATATTGCTGCCATTCCCTGCATTTCTTTTTCAATAATCCGGGACAATATTGATTTTTCTTTCGTTACACCCTCCCCTTATGTAATACCCCCTCGGGGTTTTTAAGGAAATAAAAGGAAGTGAAGTGAAGTGAAAGTGAAGAGGTGAAGTAAACGGTCTCGGTGTTCAGTCTAGAGACCGCAAAATTCGTCCGATGTTACGCGTATGTCAAGAATGGAAACCCGCAGTAACAAAGACGATTACGGTGTAATCTGCGGACACACCCCAAGCAAAGTTCGAAGCATGTTTTCTTCATGCATGTTGGTGCTTCAAACGTGTCCACAGACAGTTTCTTTTTTTGTTTTTGTTTTTTACGAACAATGTGACAGGGTTGGCATACAGAGGAGGATGGATAGATGGATGTTAATGGCTATACCTTTTGTAACGGGCGTTAGCTTGCGCCACCTAGCGTAAGTCTAAAGAAACACGCCTCGGACAGTGTATGCAGACTGCCTCTTTTAGTACGCCGTATTAGCGGTGTGACCTCGGCTTTATATTTGACTGCTATGCGAAGGGCAAGTCGTCTGCTGCCTGCATAGGGGTTCCGGTGACGTCAGAACGACGCTGAGCTCTGATTGGCTCTGTGGCAAAACGCAGTGTTGCCTCAGTGGCTGCACGGCGATCTCATTAAGATGGAGATATACCTCGATTCCCGTTTTCCGCTTGTCTCCTACAGAGCAGCGCGCGCATCCCTGACTTTTCTACGCTTTATTTTTAGATTGCGACAGAAAAGACGTAACCATGTTCCCTTTTTCCCGAAAGAGAAGACGTCGTTAGGTCTTTAATCTTGGCCGCCTTACAGCGTGAGGCGTTACAACTTATTATGCGAGCGAATCTCGGGAGAACGGGGACAAGGGTGAATAATGCTTCCCTGATTGAAGATTCCTTCTAGGGAAGAAACAAAACTAAGGGATTATGGCGTGCGGGGATAAAATAGGAAAGCGGATCAACGCCGTGGTTTCGCGAGAATTCGGGTTTCCTCTGCTGATAATCTTTCCCTTTATGTTATCTCTTTTTCATTTTTTTTTTTTAATATGGGCACTTTTATTTATGACGTTCTCAGCGTTTTTGTTTATTAGTTCTTGATTTGCGTGTACCTTGTAAAGATATTTTTTTGCGGATCTAGATGTGCTAAAGAGCTAAAGCAGAAATGCTTTAGCTCTTTTTTTTGTCACGTCTACTTTTGGTTTGGTTTTCTTTCTGTCGGCTATTTTTTTTTTTCTTTAATTGAGTTTTAGGTTTTTCGAAAAGTGTCGTCTCACGTACGAACACCGAAAAAATGAGTTTTTTGTAGGAGCTCACACCCCTATTTTTTATTATTAAAACTATTATTTAGCTTCAAGAAACGCAAGAAATTTGAGGACAAAAAGTAGCCTTCGAAAGTGTTGAGAAACCTCGACAAGTGAACGAATAAGGCAGCAAAACAGCAACTGTCGAAGTCCAGTTTTTGTAAACTTTGCCTCGAAACTTGCCTAGATACGCAATTTTCTTTTAATTGGATATATTATTTACGTCTCGATGGCGCACGTTTGCGCGTAGGATTTGTACTAGAGGCGTCTGCATTTAGGAAAGAGGTGATTGAAAGAAAAGAAAAGCTCAGCGAGGGATTAAATATAAGAATAAGCTTTTGCGTCGTAATCATTGTTACAAAACAAATTATAGGCAAGCTCAACTAAAATGTTTGGCTACTAAAGCGTTAGTCAATCAGTTTCACAAGTGGAATGATACAAAGTTCATATTTTATTTCCTATGCGGGAAGAAGATAAGGGAGAGGAGGACACGAGAGCTCACAGGCTAAAAACCGGCTGCCATTGCCTCCTCTTGTGCCCTCGCCGAACGCCTTCGAATACGAAAGACAAACATTGGATGACTGCGTTCCCCGTTTTAATGAGTTTGGCGAGGGCAATGGACACAAAGGCAGCTATCACTTTACGTCTACCCACTTATCATTTCAACCAGATCTCGGCGTTCCGACGTCCACGCGCACTCTCGTCTCCTCCTTCTCTCCCTCGGCGTCTGCCCGATAGAAAATATTCAATGGCGGCCGTAGCTGAGCGCGAGCTTCCGCGGTGCTTTTCCAACTCGACCTCCCCATTATGAAGATTGCCGGTCTTGGAAAGCCTTTAAGTGCGAGCTCGTTCTGTGCGTGCGCAGTGAACAGCGCACTCAAACATCGCTTCCAGAGAACACCCTCTATTGTCGCGGGATCGATCAAACGTGCCCTATAAACTAGAGCCGATGCGTTGCGGGTTTTCCCAGGTCTCACTGAGAGCACTACCGGCAATTACGAAGCCCACATTGATGACAAGAAAACAGGGATGTCAAGCTACCCATGGCGAGAAACAAAATAATAAAGCGAACTAAAAAAGAAGTGAGACTTAGTAATGGATATACATATGTGCCTCCTAAGCGAGTTTGACCATATCATACATACTAAATACTCGCGTTCAATCCAGGCCTCCGAAAGATGACGTAGAAAGCACCAACACGTGGCCTGCTTATGTGGGATCTGTGGCGCCTCTGCGCGATTGCCACCTCTTCGAAACTGTCGAACATTTAATGCGCCCAATCTCTAATTCATTTTCCACATCTTCATTCTTGTCCCTCTTCTTTGATACAATGCTCGTCCTCTATATTATGCACGCACTATCACAATTCCAATGGATACGAACCCTCACTATGCGCCGTTCACGACTAAGCTGAAAGGGCAGTGGTGGAAGTTATGCGTGCTCGCTACTTCAGTCAGTCGTCGGTCTTGCATCGCGTGATCACGTTCTCGGCGTATACTCGCTCTCGCTGTACACGCTCTCGGCGAAGACGTGCAAACGAAAAGTCAGCGGTGAGCTTGTATCGTCTACAATCCTGTCCGTTAAGAGCCACGGTCACGCCGCTCGTACAAAAGACAGCCTGCAGGCCATGAGACGTATTTCTCTCTTGCACGACGGTCCCGTACATTAGTGATACAAAAACTGACTACAGAAATGTTTCAAAGAAACATTCTCGGAACATCGTGCTCGAGGTGTGCCGCGGATTATTCCGTCGTAGGCGTCTGTATCGAGCGCCGTGTCTTCAGTACGATTGCTTTAGCAGCGGGACCGGGGCTTAACGGTTGACGGAGTTTGAATATTGCTAGTTCACTTAAGCCCAGGCTGTGCTACTCTACTTTAAATCGTCGGCCACGCACCAGCCGTTATCGAATTTTACGACACTACGCGTACGCTCGCGCCTACCCCATCGTCGACTCGAAATACCATCTCACCCGGTTAAAACCGCTAAACCGCTTAAGCGTATCGTCTGTGTACCGGCATTTATCCAACTCGTACTTATCATCGTCCTCATCACTCACCCGTGCCTTCCTTCCTTCTGCTTGCGGGGCGCTTATCTAAGCACTTCTTTCTTCCCACTTATATCTCGGTTTCGGTTTGAAGCCCGCTCTCGCGTTATATAGGCTGCGAGGAACGCTCGCGGTGGCGTCGTCTTTATTTCCGGCGGGTGGGGAAAAGAAAAAAAAAAGGGCTAGGCGACCCTGCGGCGTCCTTCGGCTTTTTCTCGGCGCTTCCCCAGCGCGGCGGCTCCCAACTCGATAAGCAGTTTTCCCTCACCCTCGATAGTCGATTAACTCGATCGGGAATCGACTCGGCGAGCGGCGCCCGAAGAAGAGCTCGCATGCTGGATCGTATCGTCCGCAGCCTCCTTCCTTCGTTTTGCGCTTCGTTCGTTTCTCGCCGTTTCTTTCTTTTTGTATCAGCCTTCCGCTGCCTCAGCACCCCCCACCCCCCTCCCTCCTCCCCACGAGTGTTCGTGGATTCTGGGTTACCCGGGAAAGACGTTCTTTTGATGCATCCTAAGTTTTGGCATACACGGCGAGCTTCGAAAGTGGTTCATAATGCGTCTTTAGCGTTTAGGAACACAACGAGGGGAACGCCAATCAAAGATCAACATAGGAAACGCTTGATTACGAGGCTGACAAGCGCGCCGCCATCGGTCGAAGTCGGGGCCAAACGAAGGCAGATGCGCTCATCTGTAGGGTAAACTAAAGTCACTGGATCTAGGGAAAGTAGCGCCCTGGCCTTCCCTCCCTGCTAGCCGGACACATACTGGTACTAACATACAGAAGACCGAACCTCGCGAGGTGATTCGGTCTCAGTTGCCATGGCAATCGCCATTTTGGTTCGTTCAAATTTTTGAAGCTTCGAAAGGATCATTCGGAACCAGACGCGCAGAGATCGCTACGGAGCGTCATCGTAGTGAAAGCGTTCCTCGGCAATATAAGCGTCTTTGGCACTGTGCAGGCAACGGACTTGTCAATCATGCTTATCTTCGAAGATTTGTTACAGTCGTATTGTTGTTCTTGCGTATTTCAAGACAAGGAAACACTATTTTTTAATGCCACCAAGCACCGACGCAGCATGTGGTGGCGATACGAAGATGCACGTCAGTTTCCCGGTGTGTAGATAGCGAAGTCTCGGAATGCGAGAAATGTCTATAAAACAACTTATCACCTGGAATTTAAATTGCCTTACCAACAATGGAGAGATTACACAGAAACTGCTCATTTCATGAGCCCAAATGGCGACCATACGAGGAGCTTAGCGCTATTTTCCCAGGATACAGCGACTTTTGGGGCGAACAAACGCACGAGGTGTGCGAAGAACTTGCACGCCGTAAAGCCCGATCTCCTTATGACCGACTCCCTCTAGAAGGACGAACAAAAATAACCGACACTGACTAGCTTCCAAGCACCTGCAGCAGGCACGGAAAGGTACCTCTGGCAGGCTTTTCCAATCACGCGTGTTTACTTCCCGAGTGCCGAGAGGTTGCATGTCTGCCAAACGTTCAGCGGGCGTAGAACTGGATATTTTCGGCAGAAATGCTCCTTGTCTTTGCAACATCGCAAATGCTTCGGAATACTGTATGACCAAATCCTGACTCCGAGCGGTCGCTAAGTGTGTGTGTCTGTGTATGCGTGTGCCTGTGTGCGTGTGTGTGTGTTTGTGTGTTTAAGTCACGTTTTGCCGGCGTACTGAGTGTACGCCCGTGTATGTGTGTTTACGCTTGCGCGTTTGCATACGTGAGTGCACTTCAATCCAAAAAAGGAAAACCGTATATTAAACGCATACAATAGTGCTGTCGAACTTTTGTTTCCTTTTTCTGACAACATTTGTATTGTTTTCTCCCCTCGTTTTTAACAAAATGTCGAGAGAAGCAAACACGAAACGGACCGGCGTGGGCTTGCTGTCACCGGGTTCTATACATTGTGTCGCCCTTCGTGGTCGATAACGACACAGTGATGGATGGCCCATAGACCTCTCTAATGCATCGTCCAGTCAGCAGGAATGTCCGGCAGTGTTTGCAATCGAGGCAGCTCTACGGGTGGAACATTGGCATTCGCGTAAACTGTCACAGCATTCGTTTCGATGCGTGTGGGCATTATAGCCGCATACAATGAAATAACAACTAACCGCACTAATACTGCTCATATGATATACAAAAAGACACGGTGTTTCCGTGCAGACACGATGGCAACATTATCTATACGGCCGCGCGTCACGAATGTTTGAATCATGTTTGCTTCATTCACGTGTATGTTTCCAACGTGTTTGCAAACAGTGTTTTGTATGACTAATGTAACAGGACTCTTACGACTGACTGTCGTGCGAGTTAGTGCTCACTCTTTGAAAATACGGTTGCGCTTAGGGACACGGACAAAGGGAAAAAACAGACAACAAAATGCGTCAACTTAACTTCGACCGATCAAACAGTTGAAGTTAGCGCAATGTGTTGTCTGCTATTCTTTATCGTGCGTGTCCATGAGAGCAAGCAGGTTTTCAAAGTGTCGGGACCCTCATGCGAGGAAGAAGCACGCGTCCGTCAGTAGGGAGTTTTAGGGGAACCGTTTTTGTACTTCCGATGCGGTACGATGGACCCTCCGGTACGAACTGCGCACGTGCTACAGCGGATGACTCGCACATGCGCAGTGCGTAAGAGGGCCCATCGTATCGTATCGGGTGTGCAAAAACGGTTCCCTAAAACTCTCTAAAGTCTTCGGGCTGTCTTGTATGACCATGGTTTTACCAAGTGACAGCGAATCACGTCGCTGCAGCGGCGAGTTCCCGCCGAGAATCAGCCTTTTTGAGGGTATGCAGAAAGACGGTGATTGTACTGAAACAATATATACTCCGTGCAATTCTCTTGGTGCGACCACATACACTTCTATTTGATGTCAGTCAAGCAACGCCAAAAGTAATCGAGCCCATGAAGCAATTGCAATTCCGCGCTCATATTTTTGTGTTTTTACAGCGAAGGCATATACGACTTGCAGGTGTAATTTTTTCGTGTCCGTCGATAGAAAACCCACGCGCGAGCCTTACCACCGTTCGCGCACGGCTTATCATTTATCATTTGGTTTTGACACTTGTTTCAATAAGAAAGTGACAAAAAAAAGTCGAAACCACGTGATAGATTATAAGGCGCGCGCGAACGATGATAAGCACGTAGTGCTCCCCGCATGGGTTTCTCGGTAAAGATTTCGGTTCCGTAAACTGCCGCAGCAACGGCGCATTACTAAGTGTGGAGTGACGTTTCTAGCCCCGCGAACAATGCGAAGCACGTAGCGCTCCCCGCATGCGTTTCTCGGTAAAGATTGTGGTTGCATAAGCTGCCGCGGCAACGGCAGAGTACAAAATGTGGAGGGACGTCACTACCCTCTCTAACAATGCGAAGGTTGTAGCGCTCCCCGCATGCGTTTCTCGGTAAAGATTGCGGTTGCATAAGCTGCCGCGGCAACGTCAGCGTACGAAGTGTTTCATATAAAAAAAAGTTTTGGTACACTGCGTTCACTTTTCTTTCGTCAATGATCTCGAATAGACCCTTTTACTGTTTACTAACATGAACTGCCGCCTGCGTCCCAAGCGACTTCCGGTCGCTTTGCCTTTGCAAGCCTGTCGAGCTTGCTTAGGTCACAAGTGCTAGAAAGCATAAGTGCTACACGGACAACAAAGTTGGAGATTTAACGAGGGCCTAGGGTTGGGCAATTTAACGTCTTGGAGGAGGCAAGTTGGTTTACAAGAGTATTCGACAATGGTTAACAGATCTCGCGCTCTTTCGTTCTTTTGACGATCACCTGGAGAATTGGTGGTTAAACGTTTCATCGACATTTCAAACAGCGGTGTTAGTATAGGCTATGTTCATTCTTTTTTTTATGAACCGGAAGTTCTCTGGGAAGTCAAAGACTGGACACCGCCTAGTGGCGTTTGCCATGAAAAGGGTCTATATTTGTGGTTGGTTTAGCCGAAAGAAGAATGAGCGCCTCAAAGACAGGGACAGAGAACAAGACGGCACCGAGCGCTACTTACAACTCGATTGTTTATTGAAAGAAAAGCGCACATTATACGTACATATTATTGGGCTACATAAAATGTGCGTTTGTTTTAATAAACGATCGAGTTGTAAGTAGCCCTCGATGTCGTCTTGTCCTCTGTCTCTGTCTTTGAGTAGCGTATTCTTTCGATGCACCAACCATAGCCATAAAATTATTCATTTTGGCTTTGCCGGTTATAGCGAAAGCACAAAAGACGTCGATCGCCGTGACGATGCAGTTTCGGCGCTGCTGACTGGCTCCATCGAATTGCGTAGCCTCAGCTGCGATTGGACTTAATGACAAACGGAGTATAATTACACTCTAATAACGTCACTCCACCTAAAAAAGAATCTACATCACGAATGCATCCATCTCTCGCAAGTTTTGACTGCGAAAGAAAAAAAAAAAACGAACGTGACCTGCCTTTTTTTGCACGCAACGCACCGCACGCCTCGCGTCTGCCAAATCGAGCGTCCATACCAATCGAGCATTCGGGGTCCCTGCGTAAACGGCGCACGCCAGAGTGGCCCTTACGACCAGCGTCCATGCTGCATACCAGACACCCTCTCCGTCGCCCGTTTACGTCCAAGGGCGAGCGGGACACAAATTTCCGTCGGATTTTATAACGCGCGGTCACGAACGGCATGCACCCCGGGGCTCGAGCGTCCGCGCGTGAGGTCGGCCGCAACCAAAAAACAACGTCCTCGCCGCGACGCGAAGAACACGGGCGAAAAAAGCTCGGCGCGGCGTAGCGGTAAAAGCGGCGGCGGCCTGCGGTGGGGCAGCATGCACTGCCGGGCATCTGGGTCACGTCTTGACGCGCCGTCCACCGCGGACCGCGGGGGCCAAGGGCGTGAAAATTGGTTCCACGATGAACGCACGGCGGTGACCGCGCTTACGATGGAGCGCTGCGGATGCCACGGGCCATCCCAGCCGATCCAGCGCTGCGAGCATATCGCGGGTAGAAGGCTAATACTACGTAAGAGATAAGGCCTTCGAATGACGTCATCGTTGAGTTGCTTCCCGACCCTCCCCAAGCGGCAGAGACGCGAACTCTCGACAAGAGTAGCCGAAAGTGCTAGACGCGTCTGTCATGGCGATGCCGCCAGCTACTCGTAGCGCAAGTTCGTCTGCTTCTTTTGCAGGGCTTATGCTGACGTCACAGCGGCGAGCTCTGATTGGATCTCATTGGAGGATAGTGGGTAGACCTCAAAGTGAGCTGCCTTGAGGTCTACCCACTATCCTTCAATCAGAGCCAGTACCGTCGCAGTCGTTGCGAGAGGCTACTTGCATTTGAACACAAGCACCTCGAGGGGCTTCAATCACGGGACCACGGCTCCCGCGTGTCGCCGCGCTTTACTCAGAGGTCACGTGACACTCACGGGCCACTGGATTGGCCAAGATAACTCGTAGCGTCCCACCGCGGTTCACCGCAAGTGGGGAGGCAGTCTGGCCACGCTGGGTCTCCCCTTAGACCCTTTGGGCCACTGCTGCCGTGAGCGGCCTTCCTTTACCTCGTTCGGAAAACTGTTTTCGCGTATTTTTTTTTTGTGGGCTTTTTTTGTGCGCTTTTCTGATGACTTTTGATGTTTCTTTCTTTTAACCTGTGGTTCCAGCGCCTTTTGTGCGGGTCCCCATTGGTCGAAGCCTCTTGAGAACGCTTCGACGTGTTCGGGCTGTGGTGTTCCACTGCGTGTTTCGTGCCTGCTGTTTTTCGATGCTATGTACGTTTTTCGTTCTTTGTTGGAGCGTTACGGCGCGGATCGGAAATTTGCCCTTGTTCGTGTCGTTCGTGTTTTATTTGTTTTTTGTTGTTTATGCGAACGGTTTTTGAAATGTGAGGTCAATTGCTCGCGTCCCGTTTGATCTTTGTTCTCGAGAGAGCGCCTTCTTCTCATGAGCAAAGTGGACGAGGGCGGAATTTCAAGTGGCTCGAAGTGCGCCCCGTGAGGTATAAAAGCCAAAACAACATATAATCGCTTCAATCTTCTTGCTGTTTTCACTCTGGATATTAAGTACACGTAAAACGGCATATTTTGCGTAGCCTCTTCAGTTTTTATACTCGAAAATGCAGGTATTGATTATGATAACATGCATGACGCACTACATAAAAAAAATATCGAAACAACAACACTAACAACAAAAACAGGTTTTTGTTTAGTTTAGTTGATTCAAGTATATATAAAAATGACACATTTGCTAGCCTCTGTAGTGCCGGTTGCTCTTCTAACATGAGGAAATGTAGATTATTAGGGGTGTGCGAATATTCGTCAATCATGAATAGCGAATCGAATCATATTTATTTATTCATTTGTTTATTTACTCTCAAGACCGAAGCATTACAGAGAAGGTGGGCAAACATGTGTAACAACATAAGCAAACAAACACAAAATAGGCAGGGTTGCGATATATGGTTATATATGGCAGATTTGAACGGGTTGTTGTTTGCGATGGAAGCGATGGAGGCGAAGAGGATGTTCCAGTCTCGGCATGAATGAACAAAAGTACAAATTGGTTCGACTCTTGGAAAATACAAGTAGTTGGTTCCGATGACTCCGATAACGATGCTCGATACTCCTCGGCCGTCTTTGCGGGTGTATCGTATCGTTATCGGGGGTATCGGTACGATCAACTATACTCTCTGATGCCCCATTCAATTTGGTATCCGGATCAAAAAGTAATATATATATATATATACTTTTTTAAGTAGGTTCCAATAGGTTTAAATCAATTTCCGAATAGTCGTAACAATTCAGCACAGCAAGTTTCCCTTCTCACGGCGCCCCACCGAGCACCCTCTCTCCATATGTTTCTGCGATCTTTCTCTCGGCACGATGGCCGTCAGCACTACCGGTTTGTCTCTTATTCGTACACGGTGTCGTTTCATCCATCCAAGACTACACACCTGGGGTTGACCGCGCACGTTCCGCTCAAAAACTGCTCTCGCACGCTTTCCGAAAACAAAGAAAACAAAGTTTTTTTTGTTTTGTTTTCATGTTACTAAAGTTTAGTTGAGAGTAAGCGCTTGTCCTGTTTGCACTTCCTTTAGTCTTCGTTTACTGTGCGCTGTTTGCCTTTTCGTCAGTATGAACCAACCAACCCCCATCGCCTCCCTTATTTAGAAATACTAAAGTCACTGGAAGGAAATACCTACTGCAAGCGCCGACAGATGGCGGCGGGGCGCATATTTGGAGAGGCTTGGCGATAAGACGCATAGGCTCTGCCTTGCGCCACCCGTACCACAACTTCGCGCCGCTCCGCCCCGGCGGCCCAACTGTACTTCCTATGGACCATTGCAAAAAATCGCCTTCTGTGCGCTGACATCTTCGTCTGCTAGGCTGCGGAACGCCTTTTGAGCGTGCGCTGTTGCTCTGCTGTGCGGTGCATCAGACCCTGCGGATGCGTGCGTCCCCAGCTCAGTGAGTCAGCATTTTTCGCCCGGGTGATAAGCGATGGAAAGGTCTACGGCCCCACCGTCCCCCACTGCACCTCGGTTGCTAGGTGTTCCGTCACGCCGTCGTTCTCCATAATCAACCAATTCTGTGTGGCCGCCGTCCTTCATGCGAACGCTTAGTAATCTAATCTGCTTCCACCAGGGAGCAGAGGGGTATCGGGAATGTTCACCCCGCGGAAAAAGTGCTGAGAGGCTGCATTCTCCGTGCTTTCTTATATAACATATATATAGATATATAACCGCTGCGCAAGATGCTGACGCTTTCTTCGCGAATCAGCGTGGCGGCAGCGGCGATTTCGGCTCATTTGTGCTTGATCGATTTAGCCGCTGATAGGAAACACACAGAAAGATGACGAGCGTGGTGACGATTACTTTTGGCTCCGCTTGTTTTTCTCCATCGGGTCGTTTCATAGCCCGCTGTCGGACCTAATGTGAAAGCGAGTAGAGTGGAATGAACTAAAGATCATTCCTCTAATCGCCTTCAGCACGCCGCCATTTTTGTCTACTGGGCAGTGGAACGCCGTCTGAACACGTGTGCTGTGCGGACGATGAGCTCGCGTTCAAAGCCCAGTAAGTGAACATTTTCCGCCTGATTCATGAGCACAGCAAATGCGTGCGTCTACCCGCACATATCTGTCTGCTAATCGAATCGCTTGAGTGAATAAAAAAAAGAAGAATAGCGTAACTCCGCTTCTCATCACAATGACACTGATTCCGAGCACGAACGTCCGCTTGTAAACTTCCAGCGCACAATCTGGTTTTGCCAGGCCGAAAATGGCGACTGCCATCCGTGACCGCACTGCAGCCGACCCGCCTGTCGCGCTCATGAACCTTATAACGACCACTGGATTTTTTTTTTCTGACCTCAGGCAGCGGAATGGGACTCGGTTTCTTTCTTTTTCGGGAAACTGAATCGGTGCAACCATTCGTCTCAGACACAAAACCAGAAAACGTGACAAAAAAAAAAAAAAAAAAAAACACTTGAAATTACAAATTTTATGTCTTTCCCCCTGTAGCTAAAGGAGTTGGATGGCAACGCGACGTAGCATCATATATGCTTGCACGTAATGTTGTGTCTTGTCCTTACCACCGTTCTAGAAGAAACGCGAACGCGCGTAGGCCATTTCCCAACATCTACTATAGGTATGTTGCACTCCACCGGGGGGTCACGAGCGCATCCGTAGGACGCGACCATGTAATGCTTGCATTGACATGCATTGAGCATAGAGCGGCACTGCAATGCTCGATCACGCACGAGCCATGGCCGTCTACGAGTTTGTGTCACCATTTCTTTACGAACGGTAACACCACGTATGAAAGCACAAACAAAAAAAGAAACGTTTAAATAAACAACAGGGAAAATGCTGCTCGCGCTATGGGTGTCTTATAAAAACGACAAAAATGCTCTTCTTGCTGTTTTTTGTGTTCTTGGTTTTTTTTTTCTCGAAAATTTATATTTATCAAATAAAGTTCTGCCAGTTTGGCGCCCGCGAGCAATGCGAGAGAAAGGGTAATGACTCACAGCCGAAACATATTCGATTGTGCTCGCTAGGGGCGCAACTCAACCTTGAGAGCTACAGGCCTATAGCATCCCTCGATGTACCGCTGCATATGCCGAGATCGATTGAGTTTCGGTTTGCTTATTCGTGTTAAATAGTTCTTAAATGAACATGGCGGGTAAATGTAACAGCATGAACAGCCTAAACACCACAATGCTAGCATGAGTCCTCATGAGCGCTAACCTGAGCCCTCAAGAGTACGTTATAAGGATATGCAAAACGAATATATTTGAGCTACACTTCGTTCGATGGCGGGAGCATTAGCAACAGCACGCTCTCCGTGAGTATGCCAAGAAACAAAAAAGTTCTTGCTTTCCTTTGCAATGGTACAAGTTACATGCCGTATGGGATGGAGCGCGGGATATTTTCCTGATATTTTCACCTTTGTTTCTTTCCTCTCCATCGTCCTTGGACCTTATTCTTAAGAATTTATTAGGTTCAATTTATCTCTTATCTTCCTTGCTTTTATGTATGTTTATACTCTTTATACTTACGTATACGCGCTATACTAGTCATAATTTAAAACGAGAAATGCATCTGGTCGCGGCCATAAACGTGATTTTGTTTACGTGTTAATCGATTAAATTATACGTTTTTAAGCAATCTATGTTTACTTTTCAGTCATGTTCTTTCACAATTTTATCAACTTTGAAGATACAATTTCAACAATTGAAATTTGCGTACGTTGTGAAGAAACTTTCAGTTGTGTACAGATACATGTTGTCGTAATGATTACTTTCCAGTGTCGCCTATAAACCAAGTACCGCCGGGTTTTCGTCAAAACGAGCCCTTTCGTTTTCGCCAAAGTCACGCTCACAGCCGGTGCGGAGACAGAGAAGAGGACTCGCCGCGGCGCGATGGAATGCGGGCGTGCTCAGTTGCAGCTCCGCCGTCGCCGGTTGTTCTTCACTTTCGGTTCCCGTAGTGGCGGTGCGTGGGCTGTGATGTGTGTGTAGTTCGAACGATGGATGCGATTCCCTCCACAAGCGATATGGATGCGGTTCTTCCCACGAAGGGCATGGATAACGTTATTTACGGGCTATTAAGTAATCTGACAGACAGAGTACAAAAAAGGGGTGAATAAAAAATTACAGGAAGATCTATTGGTGGATCCTTAGGGAATCTGTTAGCAAGACCCTTGGGAAACGCCACACACCTTCCTTTTTGGGAAACGCTAACACTGACCTCGTAATGAGGCCAAAAAGAGGCAGCAAAACAACAGAGGAAGCGAGGGAAAAATTACAGGAGGGCACTTAAGACTGCTTTGTGTAGGAATTCGAAAGCATTCGTACACGCAGCGCATTCCTTCAAGCAGCGCTCCCCGCTGTCCTCCGGCGAGGCCGGCCGGGCGTCGCGACATGGCTGAAAGCAGAGCGTCGGCCGCGCCCGCGCAACCCTCTCCCTTTTATCGGAGAGCGGGCCGCAGCGCCAGGAAGGGGGCTTCTATGTAGCGTGGCGTTCCTTGAAGCTATGACGCGTCGCAGCCAATGAGAAATTATTCCTCGTTTTGCTCAGCTTGAATTTACGGGCCGTTTCGATCAGCCGGAATTCAACCGGAATTTAGGAGCCGTTCTCCGCGGTTACAGACAACGCCGGCTGCGCTCATGGGACAGTTAACGCTTTCGCATTAAAAGCTAAAAGAGAAAGCAAAACAGAAGAATGAAGGGACGCCCACCAGACGCCCACTAAGGCAGACTAACTTCCGGCTGTATACACATCCACACACAAACTTGCTTATATGGTTGTTGTCAGATGATGAATTTAATCTACGCCTCGACCTTAATGTATTTTGGAAAAACAACAACTATCACACATCTAGACGATTTTTTTCACCGACTACAAGGCGAATTTTATCGAAAATCCGGAAGAACACCATCTCGGAAAATCCGGAAGAACACCACTACACATTTTGCCGAAAATCCGGAAGAACACCATCTCGGATATACCCAAACATCTGAATACGCACAAAAAAAAAAAAAAAAAAAAAATAGAATGCAGCGATGCAACAAAAATAAGAGCGGTGGTCTGTTTTTCTTCAATCGACGTACGGCGGTTTCGTTTGTAAAATAGGGTGGAAATAGAATTGATTCCGAGCGCCTTCCTTTGTTACCAAAATAGCTTGCCCGTCTTGACGCGCTGGCGACGACCGAGTGGTGGCGTCGGTCGCTTCTGCCTGAGACACTTCAAGCCGTTTATCGATCCGTGTTTATTTCACCCCTTCTCCCTCTATCTCCCTCGCCACACTTTCCAACTCTGTCTCTCTCTCTCTCTTTAACCTGGTCTTGTGTACACTGACACTCTCCGTCTCTTTTATTTTTTCTCTAAGCTTCGCCGCCATTTTCGCTGCTGGTCTTGGTTTAGCTTCGGCACCGCGTTGTTTTCTTAGCACTGAGAATGCAGCCGCCACCGTCGTCTCTTAACAGCGGGACAATAATAATAATAATAAAAGATGCCTTCTCTCTATGTCTGTTTGTGTTAACTGTTTGCAAGAGCTAAAAGAGACAGTCTTTGCGAAAGCTTAAATTCTTTACCTGGACTCGGCCGTCTTTGGCTAGAATGAAAGTCTGAGAGAAGGTGGGAAGGAAGAAAACAACTAAACCGAGAAGGATAGGCGAGGTTTTAAAACAAAGTTTACGCCGAGTAAGCAAAGCAAAACTACAAAAGAAAAAAGAAAGGTTGTACGTCGTGCTTTACAATTGAGCGCTCTGTGTGATCAGCGAGGAATTTGGGACCAGGACAGGCGAGAAGGAAGGGAAAAAAAGGTACTGGATATTTTTGTTTCTTGGTTGGTTGTATTGAAGGGTTTTTCCGCTCTTTTTTCTAAGTAACGCGTCCAGCTGCGCGTTCGAGGAAAGGTATTGTGCGGGGCTGGAAGGACTGTCCCGAAATCGGCGTGTGTTTGAGAGAAGGAGAGAGAAAGGAAAGAGAGTGTTAAAAAAAGAGTAAGAGAGAAATGGAACCTGCAAAAAACCGGCGTTTCAGCGCAACCTAAACAATTTACGTTGGATGGCATTACAACTTAGATCGCTGTAGAATGTAAAAAAAAAAAAACTAAATGTATTTTAATTTTACGAATGAACTCAGGAGAAACAAAATGTAAAGTGGAAAGACGCATACATGTTTTTCTATATAATTGAGGATTTATCGTTATTAATTCACGACATCGCTGGCCAACGTAAAGCGGACTTATGTCCCCGCTTATTTTAGCGAAATTGACTATGGGGGCGAAAATGGGCTTAGAAGGGCGAGAGGAATCATATGTTTGTCTTTTTAGACTTAAGCTAGGTGGCGCAAGCTACTGCCCGTTACAAAGGGAACACCCATTAACGTCCATATATCCATGTAAACTCGCTGTCGCACCGCTCATACAGCGTACAAACGTTCTGTTTAGACGCCGTCTGAGGCGTGTGTTTCTTCCCTGCGTGTCGGTCACAGTTGTCGTACAAAAACCGCGTGCAGTCATGTTCAAAGCATGTACGAAGTAAACATGCTTCAAACATGATTGTGGCGTTGCCGCACATAATGCTGTCATCATGTCCGCAGCAAACACTGGGTCTTTTGTACACGATGTGTGCGAAATGTGACTGCGTCTTTGACGGTTAGAGTCTGGAGCGAAGCGCTAATGCGCGTCTTATGCGGAGTGCAAGCTCGTCTGCTTCTTTAGCAGGGGTTGTGATGACGTCAGAATGCCGAGCTCTGATTGGTTCTGAATGTATGATAGTGCATAGACCTCAAGGCAGCTTGCTTTGAGGTCTACCCACTATCCTTCAGTCAGAGCCAATCAGAGCTCGGCATCTTTATGACGTCACCGCCACTCTTGCGCAAAAAGCAGACGACTTGCTTTCCGCATAACATCAAACTTCGGAGGTTATTGTCTGGACAGTATTTAGCGGGAGGCAGAAAATAGTTTCAGGGTCACCTTTAAATGCTGGTTCCGATTGATATAGGCCCGAAATGATGGAGTGGATTTACTCGGGGCTGTCAAATTAGGCTCGAACGACCGACCCTCTAAGAGCCCGCTTTTTCGGATTTAATCGATACAAAGGCTTTCAGCACATATTTTGTCTCCGGTGCACGTTAATAGTTGAAGCTAATCTGCGACGTACGGAGGATTCTCAAGTCGTTACGCAAAAACCCCAGTCTAGCGTCCCGAAAAAACTATACTTTCAATAAAAGTTAACGAGTTAAAAATAGAAAAAGAAACCCCGCAAAAAACAACTTTGCCACGCGTACTTGAGTAGCCATATTCTAATCTGAGTTACGCCGTTATTGAACTAATTATAGGAGTCCCTATTTGGCGATTTCTGGGCTCGTTTGTCCTAGTTCGCAAACTTCAATTCGTCTCTTCGTCACCAGTCTTGACGCTTTATATCGTCTCTTACTTAATCCATTTTTGCCAAAGACTCGAGAACCAAATCGAATTCCTGGCCCTACGGCTCGTAGTTGTCGCTTGCGTAAATGCAATGACTCGGCCTTTGCATCTGTAAGCAGTTTTGCGGTCCTCGCTTAAAACCGCTTAAAATCTTAGCGCTTAATTTCGTCGCGCATTCATCCTTTGCGCTTAAATATCCTCCGCGCTTAAATTCCTCGCGCTCAAATACCTCGCTCTCTGTGAAATTGTGCAACAACTGTGATTGTTCTCAGGGCACTCAATATGCGGGCATTAACTGAGAGAGAGGAGGAAAAAAGAGGCACGCGGCGTTCGTCCGAGCGGCAAACTCTGGTTGGAAGGATAGTGCGTAGAGATGAAACTTAGCTGCCTTCATCTTCACTTCAGTTTAGGCTCTATACCTCGGCTCTTTCGGGCTTTTGGAGACCCTAGATTATCAGACGAACACGGAAATTTTGACTCAAAGATTTGCGCTCTATCTGGGTTATTTGTCCTTTTCTTTTTTAATCCCAACCACTTTCTTTGTGTCAATTACAGAACATTAATGTGAACGTTAGAGTGTATGGTGTTTTCGCCCTCGTTTCATCGCTTCTTCCAGTACAAGGTTTTGCTTCTTTTTCAACCTTATTAGAAACCGAACAATAATTAAAAGCTCAGTTTCATTAAAGCTTCATCACCATCTTCCTTTTAATTTCTTTTTATCTGAGTATTATGTTTTTTGTTTTTTTTTAAATCAAGGTTTTCACCGTAGCTGTTTTTTTTTTGTTGCTTTTATTGGTTTCTTTTGTCTCAATCTCAAGGATACAAACCTAGACACCGGTTATAGTTTCACCGAATTTCCAACAATAAAATATATAAATATACAAAAGCTTCCAACCGAATTTAGGTTTTGGACTGTTTATTTTTATCACGGAATTTTTACAACGTTGTTTTTTGTTTTCATACATCATTTTCTCAATATTATTTCCACTTCATCGACGTGAAATCGCTGCCGGTGTATAACGTCACATCGGGTGGAAGACAACTGCCCCCCAAAAAAGAAAATCTTTGGCTCATGGGTTTTCCGCTGAATCTTTCCATCTCACCGATTTTCTTAGCTCCCTGCTTTTCAGTCGCTCATTCTCTGTATTACAACTTCAAAGGAGATGAAGTATGATACTTGTTTTCTTCCGATGTTATGCCGACTGTTTCCTCAGCCCATGAAAGAACTTCTGTTCGTCGTTTAAATCGACAGGAAACATTTATGTAGCATATTTACAGACAAAATAGACGCATAATAGCGAGCCGAAACGGTCGAAGCTGAATGAATAGTACACTTTTCCTTCGTAAATTGAAAACTTTGTTTTATTTTTTCAGCTTTGCTCGTGCCACTGGTCGTGTTCGCAGCGACTTCCTTCTTTGTTCGTGGTTTTTCATAGAGGTTTCAACGGCATCAATATACGCGCTCTCGCAACCATATTTGCAACTTTAGAGAAAACGACGCCACCCAGTGGGATAGTCGCGAAGGAGCGACACAGTCAGCTACCGCCCACCCAAGTGTGGAGCGAAAACTGGCGCGGCCTCGCCGCCGAAACCTGAAAGGAATGAAAGGGAATTAGATGCGCACCGGTGGAGTTGCGAATACCGCTTGCCCTCAAAAACATCCCTTCGATGACGCTCAACTCAACGTTCTTAAATTTATCAGTTGACATGCTCTACGAAAGGGCGTCGCTTAAAAACGGCCCCTCGCTGTTGCCTGCACTCGAGCAGGTAACGGGTGGATAGCGATCCTAGCGCCACTGGCGGAACCGCTCCCGGGGCAACGGAGAAGAACCGTTACGACGGTCTTGCGCAAACATTTGGAGAAACTTCAAGTTCATAAATTTGCAGAAACTTCATGTTCACCTTAAGAACAAAGCCCAAAGAATCACTTTCCACCGCAGGCGATGTGCGGCCAACGTTTCAACGGTTCCGTCGCTTCTGTCCATATGGGCTGACTTGGTATCGTAGCGAGCGCCACCAGCGGGCGCGCCACAAAAAAGCACCAGGTGTTCCAGGAAGCTTGTCAATTGACGACAGCAACGTTTCTCAAAATCACGGTTTAAGATATACAAAACGTCCCACAGAAAAACAAAATCGAGTTTTTTGGCTTAGGTAAACAAAGTATGCATCGCTATCGTCCCATTTTCTGTGAGAATTGTCCCATTTTCGTGAGAATATCGTCCCATTTTCTGTGAGAATAGCGGTTGCCATTGAAAGAGAAAGTTCGAGAACATGACGTTCCCTGGGTCAAAAGATCTTTGGGAAACACACAATTTTTCTACGAGCCGACGTCCACCTATGCCTAAATGCATCAACATAAGAAATGACATTGGGGCCTCCTGTAACGTGTATTTCAGTAAAAAAAAAAAAACAGAAAAAGAAAAAACTTGTCGAGGAAATTTTTTTCTCGAGTGTTTTTTTTTATTAGTATTTTCAAAAATGTAAGTGCTTGTTTTGACGTAATTAGGTTTAGATGGACTTCGGCTCATAAAATAAATTTAATCTTTCCCAATTATCTTTTGATCCAAGTAACATCATATTCCCAAACTTTCGCGTTTTACCCTGCGAGAAATCCGTGGTATACACCCGGCGGCAAGCCTGCCCCCACGTGGTCCGCGGCCACGCCGACCGGACCGGGCCCGCCCATAGACTGCGTGTTTAAACCGTAAAAGAAACACATAAATTCATGAAACATCCGAGGAGCGAAGTTCAGCTCCTGTTTCATTGAAGATTCAAGAAGTTGAAGGCCAGCTATATCAATCGATAACGCGTCACGCGGTTCACAAAAAGCTAGGTCTCTTGTTTTGTTCGTGGTATCAGCCATGAAAGCGTCATACCTGCGTGAGCTTGCACTAGCCTAAGTCCTTTGCGCTGATGTGTAGGGTAGAAAAAAGAGGCTTGCACAGGTAGATAGTACTGAAAAATAGGAAAATAAGATAGGATTGCATAGCGTGGGGGCCAGCAGGTAACTTTCATCCTAATGTTGGGAAGGAAAAGGGGGGGGGGGGGGGCCGAGATAGGTTTCGGTGTAGGAAAATAGAGGAAGGAATAGGGGGTTTTCTCCAGTGCGCCGTCTTTTATAAATTAAAAGCGAACGACAAGGAGATTTCTCCCAGCCACCGCTAGAGGGTGCCGAATCGCCATCAGGTCAGGAGGCGACTTCACTCTCCAGAATTGCACCGCCAGCAAGAAGCTAGGGAGACAGGCGCCTCGTGAAATCACGAGGTGAAAACATCCCAACCGATAGCGTCCCATTCTCACGGAGTTTGAGCTTCCTGCGATGAATAATTTATTTACCGGGGCCGAAAAAACAGTTTTTTTTTTCTTTCTTCTAGGGAACACTTTGTTCGAGGTGTGTGGACACAGCACGGCGAACACTGCGCCGCGATTGACCAGATTAAGTCTTATACGGGTAAAGACTGAGAAAGAGAGAGAGGAATGCGTTTTAACGCAAAACGCCGAGGTCCGGCTTTAGGCGTTCGCGTTCGAACGCGTTCTAATAGCGAGTTCTAATTGCGAACTACCCACTAATAATTTCTATGAGAGCTTGATTCTCTGGCGTCCCCTCGCGCCGATCTCCTCCTCTCCACCAGTTCCTACCCGCATCGGTTGGTGCTCCGGTAGCCTATTCCAGCAGCGTCTCTATCGGCCAAAGGACGCTAGTGATTAAAAAAAAGTGTCTCGTTTCCATAGCACCTCTGCGCGTAGGCATTACGCTCGGCGCGTCTGCTTTGACCTCGACGGACGCTTGCTTGAACACTAGCGCCAGAGTTATCTCCACTTCAATGCGTTCATAAAACTCATCCTGCCGCTGTTGAGGAACGAAGCTAGGGTCAATGACAAGGTTGTGTCTATAAGCAACACGTGTCGCAGAAGTGCCAAGTTCTACATGCGCGGCATGCCTACAAACGCAACCTTAAAAACAAGCTTGCCTCCCATAAAGAAGGGTGGCAAACCGTGCCAGCGACAGGCAACCCCTAGCCGATCATCCAAGAGTCATCTCGTGGCCCAATTGCAGACAAGGAGGCAAGAGGCGGTTCGGCAGCTGCGACGCACGCAGTGTCGACACCTATGTATATCTTTCACCGTGCTCGAAGTAATCCCTTTGATGGTGTTCAACAGGTTTATTTTCTAATGCGCGATCGTCCCCGGCTTTATTCATTGAACACGCCCGCTTCCATAGCAATGCCCGTGCCTCCCGTTACCATGGCAACCGGAAGGAAGACCCCCGGCTACTGCTACGTCCTGTAGGCACTCGTTGCGCCTTGTTTGCCGTCCTTCGAGGGTTTTCTTTGTTGTTTTCGACTCGCGCACAAGTGCTGTGCTATGTCAGCAAAGAAGAGTTGGGGGGCGAGCCCAGATTACGTTTGTCTAACTCTCGACAAGCGGGCCCAATTTGTGTTTGGGTTCGAGAGGGCTGCTTTCATCGATCGTTTGACTGATTGCAGTGTTGGGCGCTTCACTTCGGGAGTAACGGCGGGGCCTGAAACGTCTCGAGGAGCTTCTCTCCAGTCTCGTTCAACCAAATTCAGTCGACTGAAGCGCTTATCTCTGGGAAAACAGCTTCCGGAAACTACTAAGAAATAAGAACTCAACGAAACTAGACACCTTTCTTGCTCCATTAAGTTTGACGAGTCAAGGTCATTCAGCAAAGTTAAGCTTGGAAATAGCCGCATACATAGCTCAGCCTAGCCCCTCAAAGAGCTGTTTTAACGTGTTTTTTTTTGTTTTTCATTGTAATCTCTTTCTAATTGTCTATCACAATGCGATTTAGCGAAACGGTTCTATTAAACTACACTCCAATAGTGTCGTCCGGGAGGTGCTTGATGAGACGCAAAGAAGAAAGACGTGGTCACCACCGTAGTTGTTTTGGGGTCCGCGGCGCGTTTCACTGAATGGTTGTTATTCAAGATGACCGGCGGATGCGACTGTCGTGTGTGAGCTGAGGCGAATGAGCACTTACAGGGCGCTCGTTACGATGGCTGTTTGTGTTGGGTTGTAAGAGAACGGAGGGATGGCTAGCCCAGTGCATGCGTTGTGAATTGGTCCGCCCAGAAAACAAAACGACACTTGGGCTCAAAACAGCAGGGAGAAATCTTGACAGACAAATAAAAATAAGAAAAGACTCAAGGGAAAAGTGATGCTCTTAAAGACGAGAGGACGACAAAAGTTTACCTGCAAATAAAGAAACCTGTCTCCCGCGAACAAACAGAAAAAATCTTTTTGTATTTTGCGTGTGTGGAAGATAGGTTCATGACAAAAGATATGCGACTCAACATTTGTAATTTATGCGTGAAATTCTCTCCACATCACTGTATGAACTTGTTCGTCTATAAGCGTTTGTCTACTCGCGTGTGAGCGTTTTTGTTTTATTGTTTGTGAGCGTGTGCGTGTTGCGCGTTTTCGCACTGTAACGCTTTGTTTTCGCGAAGATTGAGAAGAGGCGCTCACAGGACGCGACAGTCGCTGTTGGATCACCATCGTGGTCTGCGTATGCAAGCAGACCCGAACTCTCAACCTTGATACGCTAAATGTATTTTTACGCGTGCGTAATTGTCAGTGTCCGTTTGGGGGATTGCACGGATTGGCGTGTGTACCGTGTGCCTGGATAAGTGTGTGGGTGCGTCCACACGCGCGTTTTTAAAAGTATACGTGTACACGCCTGCCGGCATGCGTCCGTGCTTACATGCCTGCTTTGAGATAGCCCGTGCGTGTGCGTGCACGTGCGCGCGTGCACGCGCGTGTATGCTTGCGTTTTTTTTAAAGTTATAAATACAATAACGCGCAAGAACAAACAGGAGCGCAGCTCTCAGATATCAAAAAGCATATGAGCATTTTGTTCCGGAACGTCGCCGCGCACGACTGAAGAATTGCTCCTGCGTCGTCTCGTACCATCCGAAGAACGAGACGACGTCTTTCATCCTCGCACCGTAATAATATTTAGAAAGTATTTTTTTTTCGATTAAAATCAATCGCCTTCTCACACACACAAAAAAAAAAACAGAGTTTGTGTGGTTGTGTGTTTTATCAAATCTAAAATCTAATTTTCTTTTCGTAATAAGGCAGGTGCGGCCGCTTTGCCTCTGCCTCCAACACGTACCGACTACAGTATGGGAAAAAAATATATATATTCCTCGGAAACCCAATCAAGTAGAAACTGAAGACAATAGAACGATAGCTTTCCCCGTATCTTCAGAACTTAGGGAGTTATATATAAAAGATGAGAGAAAGCAAGAAAGAGAGAGAGAGAGAGAGACAGAGAAAAGAAAAGCTTGATTGCCAGATACCTTTGTCTATTGTCTGACTTTCTTATATTGCGACGGCCCCAGGTTCTGCCTGACTTCGCTTTCATTCGCTTCTGCAATTGCTACAACGAAGGGGAAAAAAACGAACTTATACCACTCTTTTTTTTTCCCTCTCTTTCTCTTCTATCACAAGAAGAGTAGGCTATCCGTACGAAGCTGACTTCGCTGCATTCATTCTTACTTAACCCCTTTCTTTTTTTACTATAAAATTTTACCCGGGCTCACCGGTATATTTCTTTAATCAATTCCAAAAAAGAAAAAATTATTTCTTGAAATTCATAAAATTCTCGCGCATTATTTTGTATTAGTAACCTATTTCGTTTCTCTAAAATAGAAAGAAAAAAAAACTTCCCGCGCGTTTAACTTGGGCCGGCCAATCTTGTTTCTTCATATCAGACGCGAGCGCTCCGTTCAGCCTCGACCATAGACAGGGGCAATTCAAAGCTCGGTGAGCGAAAGCAAACACTCCAAAGCGCCGAGCCGAGCCTGAGGGTTGACAGCTTGAAGAAAGAGTGAAAAAGGGAGAGAGAGAGAGAAAGAAAGAGAGAGTGGTGGACGTCACTCGGATTCGGAGCGGGAATCTCACTTTCGAGACCGATGTGTTTTTGGTTGTTTTTGTGGCTTTTTAGTTCTATGTATGTATTAGGGTACTGCCTCGCTTCTCAAACGGTTAATTTCGTTCGACGTCGGGGCTATCCGGGCTGCTCCCGTTGCCTCGCGAATGCTTTCGTTTCGGAAGAGAATTTGCTTCCCCGAATGCGCGCGTCGTCTCTAATTGCCCGCGGGAACGTATAATTATTCTAATTCGTTATCGGCTCGCTTTGGTGCTCGGGGTGCTTCTCTTCTGTACTGGTGGTTTGCGCTTTTCGTGGGGTACGAAATATCGAGAGTAGCGGAACATGGGCTATTCCGAAGGACATTAGAACTATAAGGAAAGCTCAATTCGCGTTTTTTTTTATTGAACCCATTTGAATGTGGGTGAATGGGTGGCCCGGGAAAGGGGGGGGGGGGGGGGTGAGTCATTTTATAAATAGCGCAGCATCTTTATTTGCTTTTCTTCGTTTTCTTTTTTTGAGTTAACTTCGTTTAGGCGTCATAAACATGACAAGAACGCGTAGTTGAGGCCTTGAGCTTCTTTTAATAATACTGAACTTCACCGGAGGTTTCATTGAGAACAATATGACGGTTCCCTCGTAATTGCCGAATTTGCTCCAACTCCGTGAGCTCGCGCATAAATGCGCAATTACGTGTTTAGCTTTTAAGTTCAGGCATGTCGAAATAAAACTAATTCGTGGTCATTGAACATAACAACACTCCTATCACATCATACGTGTTGATACGTGATGTTTCACTCTTCAGCTACCTTATTTTTAGAGCGCAGCTCTTAGGGGCCCGTTTCCGGCTTGAGCGGCGTCGCCGTCGGCGTCGGCGTCGGCGTCGGCGTAACCGCGCGGTGCATCATGGGAAATGTCCCATAATGCACCGCGCGAGCCCCCCACCGGGGTCACGTGACCTCGTGGGGGGGCACGTGACCCCCCCAAGATCACGTGACCCCGGTGCATCATGGGAAATGTCCCATAATGCACCGCGCGAGCCCCCCACCGGGGTCACGTGACCTCGTGGGGGCACGTGACCCCCCGAGGTCACGTGACCCCGGTGCATCATGGGAAATGTCCCATAATGCACCGCGCGAGCCCCCCCACCGGGGCCACGTGACCTCGTGGGGGGCACGTGACCCCCCCCCCGAGGTCACGTGACCCCCCGAAGTCACGTGACTCCCCTTAGGTCACGTGACCCCCGCCGATGTCGCGTAACCCCCCAATGACGTCATCGTGACTGATGACGTCACCGACATCCACATCGTCATCGTCATCATCACTGATGACGTCACCGGCATCCACATCGTCATCATCACTGATGACGTCACCGGCATCCACATCGCCATCTTCATCATCACTGATGACGTCACAGGCATCCGCATCGTCATCGTCATCATCACTGATGACGTTACCGACATCCGCATCGTCATCGTCATCATCACTGATGACGTCATCAGTGACGTCACTGATGTCGTCACCGGCATCCACATCGTCATCGTCACTGATGACGTCACCGGCATCCGCATCGTCATCGTCATCATCGCTGATGACGTTACCGACATCCGCATCGTCATCGTAATCATCACTGATGACGTCATCAGCGACGTCACTGATGACGTCACCGACATTCGCATCGTCATCGTCATCACTGGTGAAGTCTTCAGTGACGTCACTAATGACGTCATCGGTACCCGCATCGTCATCGTCACTGATGACGTCAGTGATGACATCATCGGCATTGGGGGTCACGTGACCCCCAAGGTCACGTGACCCCCCAAGATCACGTGACCCCCCCTGGTTAGTTTAACCCCCCCCCAGTGCCCTTCCCTCCTCCTCCTCAAGAGCTGCGCTCTAATTCGGCGTTACAGGGAGTTGTAAGCAGCTTTCACTTTTTTTTGTTTAGACTTTGTCAATGATGGATGAATAAAACAAAAAAGCAATGAAAGGTACGAGCAGTGAAGGTAGTATAGTATGTACTCAGGTGACTTGGTGGTTTATCTCGAGTAAAAACAGCGCTAAAAACGCAAAGGATGAGCAACAAAATCAGGAGAGACCAAACGCTTGGTCTGTACAGTTTCTTTGACTAGTCCGTAATTTTTTTTGCGCTGTTTTTATTCTAGAGTTATGAAGGATGTTCTTCTGAGATACGAGCGTATTGTACTTAGGAGTTTTTACTGGGAACCATTGCCGCAGATTTACGTTAGCTGAGATTCCTTTTAATTACCAAGTACCCCCCCCCCCCCCCCCCCCCCGTCGCTTTCCTTCCACCGCCTTTCTCTTTTCCTCACGAAAGATGATGAATAAGTTTATCCTAATGTCCTGAACGGTGTTTAAAAAAATCGGACAATGTTCTTCACTTTAATCTTGAATAAGATTTTTTTGTTCGAATGCTAATAGGCACGATGTTGTATATGAGATATTAATTTATTTTGGAGTACTATACCAGTTCTTTTTCTAAGTTTAGTAGAGTGTTATCGGGTTATGTGCTATGAAGCACACAGTGAATAAGTTAAATAGGGTAAATAAGTTAGTTGGGTGATGCAGGTTAAACAGGGTACCTGGTAAACATATACTATAAATTTGGTAATAAAAAAAGTTATGACAAACTGCTAGGTAATTGTGTAGCATACGTGACACGTTGTAGCATCAAAAACGTTTAGCTGTACTTTGAGTTTCCAGACGCCAGACGCCTATGTTCACGACGCTCTTCATCAGAGAGTTTAACCCGTGGCATGTCTAGACTTGGTAGTCGTTCCTAGGATAAAGCGATACTACCGCTAATTGGGCTGATAAACCTGGTCATCTTCCAGAGCCTTCTATATTCTCGATCTCCTCTTCCTCAGTGCGCACAGGTGGTCGAGCTCCTCCTCGCCAATTTTACACCTCCTCGCCTACCGCTCTGGTCACATGACCTACCCGTTAACCAATCAGCGTCGAGTACCTCACTCCTCTTCTCCCATCCGTCAACCAAACAGTGCCTCGCGGCCACGCTTTCATCTGGGCTTCACGAAATGCCGAACACCTAGCCAAAGAACGTTTCACGTTAATAGTGAGTTTTAGGGAACCGTTCTTGCATATCCGATACGGCACGATGGGTGAGAGGCGGAACAACCGAACTTCGGTTGTTCCGCCTCTAGCGCAGGCTTCCTACTTTCAGTAACGTTTGGGAGTCTCGTGGGCCTCGAGCGGGCACGTGCAGCCAAAGCACCACGGAAGGCAACGAGCGCGTGCCGGAGGCCGGGATCGGAAAGACACCCACACTGCAGTTCTCACTCTTACATTCGCTACAATAGAAATAATTATTTAGAACTCTAGGCTCATCTCGAAGAATTCAGACTGTTTGTGTAACAGCCGCATGCCGAACCATAGCAGTTTAATTTTATTTCTCGTTTCTCGGAAGAAAAAAGAGAGCTACTTATCTTGAGCCCTGTGACATCATTTATATTAGCAAATAAATGGCTAAATCATAAACTTTGGATTGACGGTCGACGGTTGGTTAAAACAAACTTATCACGCAATTAATTTCCACTTTATTTTATTTTTTTTGTTTGGGGTGGGGGGGGGGGAAGGGGAGGGCGGAAAATGGTTTAGAAATAGCACCTATTTATGAAAGCACTACCTAAGGGCACACAACAGCGCACCCTAATGGACAGGAGATCAAACAGTCACGCCCCTAGCGGTGCACATTAGATCCGCGAACAGCAAACACAAATTACTCAATAGTTTCTAAAGAAGTAGGTGTTAAAGAAAAACAAACTAGACAAAGCGCTTCATACTGTCGAAAAGATACACCCGTAGCGCCCTTAGTGGCTAATTGGAGAACTAAACCCACGTGGGGGCGGCAAGAGCGTAGTTTTTGTTTGTGCTTCTGACGCAGCGCTCGGCTGATGTAGCTTAACACTGACGCAGCATTCGAATGCAATTTGCGCACAGCACTTTATCTGGGTACAACACGCAAACGATCGAGTGCACGGGCCCACAGGCATTGTGGGCCCGTGCACTCCGAGCTGTGTGGAAAACAAGCTGTAAAAAGCTCCTCCTATTTATAGTTCGATTTCCACTCCTATACATACCCCAAGTAAATTATGACTCATATAAGACATCACAGTTTATTTTGAGATAAAAAAAAATAAAAAAACGCCTTTGATTGAGGCACGGGTTATGGAATGCGACCACGGCGAAGCGACGGGGCAATTTGAATATCAACGGTTCTTCCCTGGTATATATATGGGCGTTGAACGTACGTATTCAAATTAGCTTTTGTGTGGAACGGCAGTTTCCCGTAGAATGGAACCTTCGTCAATTAGCTTGGGGAAAGCTGGTTTCCTAGGCATCCCAACATGAGGGCTCTACAAAAATGCCGTTCGTCTTTTTTTTTTTTTTTTTTTTTAATTATGACCTTTGGGCGCTACTGTTTTCTCGTGGTTGCTTCACGCCCGTGCGTTCAGAGAGCTGGGCGGGAATTGAAGAACGTGGTGAGTGAAGTCCTTGTCAAGTTGTATAACATTTTAATATAAACGGTCGGTTTCATATTCCTTTTCTTCGCACACAATTGTCGGGAATTAGCGATGTTTTATTTTCAACGTTGAGACACGTACACAAACGTTGAGACACGCATTGAATTCCTGTTTTTGAACGTGGGAGCGCGGACTCTTTCAACTGTGCGCCGTTTTTATTGTTAGGCTTAAAAACGTAAAATGAGTTCTAGTGAGTTGAAGAACACCTGGGCCAAGTGGGCACGTCACTTACTAACGGTATTGCCCAAGGACAGCGAATAGCAGGTGCCTCGGTCGACTGCCAGTCCGCGCAGCTGGTGGCCATAAGGAGCAACTTTGGGAAGGCCCAGCCACCGAACGATTGGACGTGAGCACTTCGTCATAAATCAGAAAGGAGCTCAAACATTCGAGCTCGAGATCGGGTCCAACGAACGATGGCTCAAAGCTGCAAAAATACCACAGAAGATGGTGGCACCTGTCAAACCAAACATCACTTCCCGGTGGGTGTAGACAGGGTATAGAATTCACGGACATAAAGTCTATACCCTTGTCTGTCTTAGGTGTCCTCTTTTTGTCCTGTTTTCTTTGTGTGGTTCTTATTTTATGATGAAGGGTATAGACGCTTATAAACAGCTGTGCATGAACGCCGCCAAAACCTATTCTCATTTGTTATTTTTTATTCCGTTTACTTTATTTCATGATTACCACGAAATGACAATTCATTGCCATATTAGATTCTGCTGTGTCCTTCTCCCCAACAGTTGCCTTTGGGAGTGCCCGTAAAAGTCCGTTTCAGTGGCTCGGCATCTCGGTAAGACAAGGGAAGGTCAATAATACCGGCCGTAATCTGGCGCGTGTTAGTTTATGTAGAACTTTTTTTTTTTCTTGTGTACACTTGCGTAGAGGCTTTATTGCAAAGCAAATGTATGAAACTTCCTCATGCATAAACTTATTTTCTGGTGTGTATTTTTTTACGTTGTATTTGTAACACACTAATGTGGAAGCCGATGCAAGGAAATAGTGAAAATGTGTAGATTTAGCTTCTCTCACATCTCATTTATTCATTTTAATTGTAAATATTTTTGCTCGCGTTAAGGATTCTTTTTTTTTTACAATTTGTGTAAAAATTAAATATGATCTTTGGTTTGTTTCATATACAACTACGCATTTAATGATAGATCTGAACATTTCACTTGTTTGTTGTGTACTGGATGTCTGAACTGCAATGGGAACAGATACCCTTGCCAGGCATTTATGCCTTTAGTCTATGTTGCTGCGAAGTTAATTAAATGTAGTACCAATTAGTTCTATTTTATATCGTTAGACTAATCATTACTGTATTTTAGCTACATATTTTGTCGACGCGGTCGTCATCATGGTTGTCATCATCGACATCATCGTCAACGTTTTATTTTTTTGCCCATTAACAGCAATTGTCTGTAATATGGCAATTGTGAATTCAGCTAAACTTCTGCTGCGAGAATTTTCGGCAACAACAGTCCTACAACACAAGCCGAAACCTGAGGGCCAGCACAAACGAAGCCATGGTGGAGCTCGCCGCATACGCTGCCACAGAGTCCTAGGAGTTGAGCGAACGGAAACAGTCTAGACGTTTTTCCAGCATTACTTAAGATAGCCTGAGGCGCATCGAGAGCGCAAGTTCACGTTCGCAAGGCCTCGCAATCTCGTTAATGCAGCACGGAGACCTCGGAGGAACGCGAGAGCAGACGAGCAGATCGTTAAGACTTTAATGAGCTAGCTCATTTTGGTACAAGCCATGGGGACGTGTTGACCTACTCGTGTGACGGCAACATTGGCTTTCTCAATACCCCCCCCCCCCCCCAAAAAAAAAAAAAAAAAAAAAAAAACATTTGCCTTGTCAATAGATATAGTTCGTTACTCGTTGAATAATTTAAAATCTGAAAAACGCCATTTTCGGAAGAGTGTTTATTTTTTTTTTTGTTACATTATGAATTTCATTTCGTTTGTTCTAGCAATTGCGTTGATTGAGCTGATTCAGGCCGCCCACAAAGAAAGTGCACAGATACATGTTCGCGTCGCGCGGTTTCGGAAGATGAGTGTATATGTTTATACGGAAACAGCCCGGTCGTCACTGTATATCATCTTGGATACTTTGTGGCTCTAAAGGATATTTCGTGTTTTCTTTGTTATGGGGTTAACTTTACGCAGCAAACTGCTTCATAGCTATACACTTTGATTTAGAAGTTGGGAGTTCCGCTGTTACATCTAGGTACTCACGTCCATGCGTTCCACTCTGCATCGTCTTTACTAATACCGTATTTACCCGAGTAATAGCCGCACTATTTATGTACAAGGCCCTTGCGTCCACTTAACCACAGAACACACTTACAGCCAATCATTGCGTTACGCATAAATAACATAGCGAATAACCAGATCAAGAACACGATTCCCTATAGAAATGCAATCTTCACAAATGGTATCTTCGCACGAAAAGATTATCTCAGTCCTGTAAACAGCTGAAATCATGCTGTCGATCGCGGTTATTGGCAATCCACGTGCTACGCGGAAAAGCGAACCCTCAGGTTTTCTTCATAAACAGTGCGGCAGTTACTCGAGTAAATACGGTAGACAGCATTCAGATAAAATACGAACACCAACGAGCAACCTAAAGGTACTTCTTTGTGTCCTATGAAGGCAGTTGAGCAAACATAGCACCGTCAACGCATGCGTGCGCTTTCGTACGCCATTGGTTTCTCTGTTATTTCGAGGTGAAACCGAGTACTGCAAACGGCTCATAATGCGCGGCAACTTAATTTCAACTAACTTCTAGAATTAAAAAAAAAAAATATGGAGAAACTTTTTATGTGTATGAAGCACCAACGATGAATAATTCACGGAGCCCGTAAATTTGTTTTCGAGCCGTAAAACTCTATTTCGAGAAATACGAAGAACAACGGCTCTTTTGAAATCATTAGTTCAATATCAGGTCATCGAATAGGTTCCTATTTTTAACCCCCCGGATAAAGGGGAACGATGCGCACAATGTAGACTCAAGAAAAACAAAACGTATATTACACTGCACGAGGAACCGGAATGATGGAGAAAATCCGGTTATTTGTAATGCCGTTTTCGTTAAAAGTCCTTGTTTGGCTGAACTTTTAGTACAAATGAAATATCAAACTGTAAATGCTGTAACACCGTGTGAAGTGAGATTCGGTAGCCCTAAATATTTTGGTACAACGGACGGGAATTGAATCTAAACGGTTTTGAAGACCTTGTTTCGAAGAACGTGACTATGAGCGCTCTGTACCGCCTTCGTCCATTTAATCGAAAACGACAAGGTCGCGCGAGTTTCTGCAGGTGTGCTCGTGCTCCAGGCCTAGTCTCGTTCTCGTCGTCTTTTATCTTCAACATCCTCTCCCCGGCGGCGTTTAATACGATGATCCCGCCTCGAGGGCAGATAGAGACGTTGAACCGGACGACGTAATTCTGAGCCGTTGGAGACAGCCGAGCTGTTTATCTTCAACAGACCTAATACTGCAACAAGCCGTAGCTGAAGTGGAAGCGACGTTTAACCAAACCCACCCTGGTTGATAAATTGTAGTTTTGAATTTAATACGACACCCACCGAAGGCCTACGTGGAACAGATATTGAACACGACTGCGGCGTCCGTGTTTGGCTGGAACTCAGGTTCAATCATTGGGAACCAGAGTCCCAGATAAACGCCGTCACAGCACTCGTGTCAAACATGTGGCGTAGCAAATTCACCACTAGGGCTTTTTTTCTGTAATCGGTGACGAGTTAAGAAGGCAGTAGGTGCTCCGCCTTCAGCTTTAGCCCTCTGCCTTTGATAACATTTCGGCGCAAGCGCGGCCAGTGCCTGACGGAGGGCACCATGTCCGTGTAGGAGGCGGCGCTTCTAAGCTCTTATTTCATTCTTAACCCGTCACCGACTACTGGTGGTGTTCACTTAACATGCCAACAATGCACAAAAAAACAACATAATCTTGTAACCTTAAGAGGGACCCTAAAGCGCCCGCTGGAAAGAAAGAAAGGTACACCGCACACGCGAACAGCCTCTACGTACTCCGCGAATCGAGAGAAACACCACACTCTCCATTGAAGACTACGGAAGTTACATCACCTGTTCAATAGCTCTGGCGCTAAGAAACAACACAGCAAACCAATTGCAGCACAGGAAATCGAACAACGAGAGAAATCTTTTTTTCCAGAAACTGACGATCACAAAACGCGATAGATAAAATATAAAAGAGCCGCCATCACGCGTAGAGAGCGGGATCAGGCGAGGAAAGGCGGGCGATCGATCAGTCTGGCGATCACGTAGCTTCCTCAGCCCTGTCCCGGTATTGGAGAACGGAGTAATGTCAACCTATTCATGTTACACCGGGTTAGTTAATAAGATACAGCGAGTCTTCGCATGTTTTTAATAATTTTTTTTTCTTTTTGTTGACATTTTTAATGATCACATTGCAGATGGCAACTGTGATGAACCGCAAGTACAAACTGAGCCAGAGGAATGGCCGACTTGCTCTGGCTCTGTTCGTCCGAAGCTCCTCCGATGCCGGGTTTCCATCTGGCGCGCCGACGATGATTTATCAGCGGCGCCCCGGCTAATGAGAGGGCGTCCCCCGACCGACGATTTGAGATGCCTGTCGGTTTGGCGTTTGATGTATTAATAGTTCTGCAGGTGTAGAGGAAGCCAGAGCGAGCCGCGTGTACCTCTACCGTGGAACTCACGTTTTCCACCATCGTGCCTTTAAAAAAAAAAAAAAGAAAGAAAGATTATCTTCACTTTCTTTTTTAACTTCCCACTATCTAAAGTTTTTTTTTACTTTTATACAGGACGATAATAAGTAGAATGATTGAACTTGGGGGTTGGGTTCCTCTTACGAAAGGTTACGGGAGTTTGAACGGCGGTTGTAACGCAACTTTGACAATCCCCTTCCAAAATTAATTAATAAAATAGTTTTAATCCTCCCGAACGTCGGAATATAGTAGTATTAAGACAAAAAAGTGTTGCCGAAATCGCGGTGCAGATTGTCGGTGGGATGCAATAAGATTTTGCATAGTCTTGTATTACCTTGTTACGGGACAGACGAAAAATATACCCTTTTCATAAATCAGTGCCATCAGATAGCTAATAGCAGTTCTAATTTTGTCAAACTAATGGCGATAACGAAACTGTATTTTGTGATTCATCGGACACGCGTCACTTTGGCACGTCACTGTCACATGATAATTGGTTCTTCAATCACTTCACAATTCTTTCTTGATTGGTTTGGGTTTTGATGGTGCAAACATAAGAACTGACAAGTACAAATCGGCGATTCATAAGTTCCTTGAATAGATTTCTGCCATCAATAGGCTTTAGTGGCAAATTCGTCCCAAGAGATTGATTGGATCACACACCGAAACAAACGCTTTTATGCGGCTGCTGTATCTTATTCGTGCGTCCAGTCGTACTGGCGTCTCGAACGTACAGGCCCGATACATCCAATGCTTTGCACTATCCTCAACTTCTTCCTTCATCAGGCTCAAGCCGCCATTTTTTGGCACAGATGCCATACACCGAGATGACTATGGTGATCAAAGTTGACAGACTGAATTTAGAGAGGGGTAAATATTACCGACGTTGAATCCCGTCTTGCACGTTGCGCACACCACGAAACCATCTATTGCCTTCTCGGGGAACGCCGCTGAAGGCAGACCTGCGAAGCCGTTCTTGACAGAACTCAAGGCCGCTTGGAACCATTGGCGGTCGGGCACGCTGCACGCCACGCCAAACGAGTAGTTTAGGGAATGCTTCTCAAGGTACTTCTTTGACCTACAGGTACGTTTGTAGTCGCTCGTCGTTGCGTGGTTTCGTTGAAGACGCTCGTCCCGCCTGCTTGACGTCCCGCTTTCTTTGCATGCGAAATGAACCTTCTTCGTCCGTTTTGTGAGACGTCTTCGCTTGCTGGGCGTCTCGACCGCGTTATAGCCGAAGTTACCGTTACTGGTTCGTTTCACCGGCCTATTTGATACTCTTTGCTTTTCAAGCGTTACGCAAACACGCCTAACGTTGTTCCGCAGTCTCCCCAGCACGTCGCACAGTCTCAGAAGGGCGGACGCGTAAGTGCGGAGGGTTCGCTCAGAAATGCTATCGCACTTAAAGAGAAATGACAGGTTGGTATGACGATTGCCGTTGACCCTTTCCAGCTCACTGCGACTGCTGAACTGGGTTCTTTAACGAGCAGTGCGGATTACAGGATCACCTCCGGCAAAGGGGTCGTAAACTTCGAAACAAGCAGGGGCAGGGATCAAACCTACGAATGATGCCTACGTTTTTCAGTGCGGGCTTTTGCGTTACGTACTCTGAGCTGCGGTGTGCTTGCACCTCGGCCACTTATCTAAAACCACAATTACGTACGTAAAATTAAATAAGCGCTGAAAAACATTCAAATTTAATAAAAAAAGTTATGTCAAACCAAAACGACACTCAACCCCCCCCCCCCCCCTTGTTTTTTTTTTTTTTGTATAATTCCAGTGGGGAGTAGAAGAGAAACAGCCAATATGTGCCCTAAATGGCAAAATGAAGGATGCGGTTAAAGTAGATGGTTGACCAGAGGCCATCTCTTGAAAGCGTTTTCCCCCTTTTTTCTTTGATTATTAAAAATTTTATTTCACCCTTAATCTTAAGTCAAGTTAAACGTTCAGAACACCGGTTTATATTGCACGCAGTACGTGGGTTTTATAGTTTTGGCTTTATTAGAAACAGAACTCTATCGACCGGAAAAAAGACGAAGACAGTTAAATATGCCGTTAAAGGGGTCATGAAACTATTTTCCTACTTCTTCCTCCTTAGCTTTAATCCTCAACTCAAATGCGAATTGTGAAATCACGTCGTCGTGACAATCTTCGACACCGGTGCGATGACTCCTAGCTTCCACCGTGCTTTTTATGCACACCATAGAACTTGTCATTCCCCAGTGACGATAAGTTCCGTCAGGGCACTCATTGGCCACGAACGCGAATCCAAATATTCGTTGACGGATTGACTGTTGACGAGCGCATACGTCCGAGTGACGCAGTTCTCGTGTCCAATGCGTGAGCTGGGCTCGGCTGACGTCATTTTGGCACCGCTGACGAGCTTTGGGAACCGCGGATGTATCATAGTGAAAAGGTAGAGAGCTTTCGAAGGAAAGAAGGTGCAGAATAGTCCAATCAATTTTCAAATGTTCGTACAGAAAAGCTGGCTTTTGACTTTCTACCCTCCTTCTTTTGGCCAACTAAACGATATGCGATTAGTAAAGTCCCAATTTAAAATCATTCATCTCAGGCAAAATTCGTTTCATGGCCCTTTTAATGTTTACTACAGTAATACTTCAATATCAGTTATGAAACACAAATTTAGTTTAGTTCATTCGTAATTTAAATTTATATTTAAAATACTTTTAGTTTAATATCCGCCCTGCTTGTCTTCTGATCGTTGCTTTTCAAATACCCGGCCTATTTTACTATTAATCGTAGAGAGTTGAATTAGGAAATAAAATAATCATTGTCGTTATTTTTTTGAGTCAACACCGACTGGTAAGAATGGACGAAATGATAAAAAAAAAAAGAACGAGAAAGAATGAAAGAGAAAGAGAGAGAGAGAGAAAAGACGGTGTAATGGTCTTCCATATGACTTATCAGTCGAGTTTCCAAATCACTCGTGCCACCATGAAGCTTGCATCCTTCCAACCTTTGAAGAACAGTGCTTGCCGCTTATGGTGAGAACCAAGACCCCAGGATCAAGCCACACACCAGGGCCAGTGCGAAATTTCTTGGTAGGTTATAACAACGTAAGCGATACAAAATAAATATAATAAAAAAACTTACAAAATAAAAAAAAATAAAAATAAACTTAAAAAAAAAAAAGTAGGGAGGGAGTGGAGAGGCCGGGGGATCTGAGTCTCGAGATGGCGATAGTTCGCTCAGCTGGCCCCAGGGGGCTTCCATCACTGCGCCCAACGGGCACTGGAGCGTCCGGTAATGACCCGCGAAATGCGATTACAGCGCTGCAACGCGCGCGCGCTTGTGGCGACGCCGGAGACGCCGCCTGGCGACTGCCCCGTGAACTTTTGGCGCGTTCGTCGCGCTCCGGTGGGGGGGACGCCAAGTGGTGTATGGAGCGAGGCCAATAGAGGCCGTCCTCCGATTGCGTGGTGGAACTTCTACCGAGCTCATTAGAGATGCGCGTGAATTGGAGGAAGAGGAGGACGAGGAAGAGGCAGATGGGGAAAAGAGAAGGAGAGAATAGGGGGAAGCTCTCCGCGCGAAGACGCTTCGTGGCGTGCGGTGACTGTCGTGCTGCCGCCGAGAAATATTGATGGGAGGGTTAGCCGGGATGCGCACGTGGTAGTTTGATACGAAGGAAAAAGGGGGGGGGGGGCATTCGCGGCGGAGATAAAGAATGTGCTTCACCGTGTTCGTCGGCAAGGTTGTTTGCTGTTTAATCGTGATTTAATGAAAGGGCAAATGCTTTTCTCGGGTGAGGTGTCGGGGAGGCTTCCTTCCGAACAGGGATGTCATTACGGACGCATGTTAAAAGTACTTTATCCCTTTTCTCTCTCTTTATCTTTGTTTGTATTGTTTTTTTTTTCTAGTGAGAGAAAGTAAAGTGAGAAGAGAGGTTACGAGATATTGAAAGAATGTGTGTGTGTGTGTGGGGGGGGGGGGGGGGCGGCAAAGAGATCCGAAGATTGATGGTTTGTGTGGGGAACTGTGTCGCTCGAAGAATGGAGTAAGAAGTGGACCTTTAACGATTTTTTGGGAGTGGAAAGTTGCGTGTCGAACGAGACTGTAGAGAAAGTTGTTAGAATAATAACCAGTTCACTATTTTGTTTTATACAAAAATATATATTTGTCGGTGTAGTTAACCCGAAAAACAAAGGGGCTTGCAAAAGCGCGTTTTTATTCTCGGCTTTCCTGGGAGCGGATGGCGCGTGGCGCCGGCAATAGTAGAAAGCGGTGTGCGGTCACTATTTGCGTGTTCCTTTCAGCTAACTAAATCCATTACAGTGCATCGTATTTATTATGCTCATGTAAAACGTTTTTTTTTATTAATTGCTCTCTTTGATTGAAATTTTACAATTATTTTATTATAACGTTTAATGAAACTCTCCGCTTAACTCATTTTATATCCCCAGTTGTTTGTAAATATATTTATTGAGTCGCATATTTTTTCAAGTTTCAAGACGATATCCAATGTGACCGTGAGCCTCAGCTCACGATCTTCATTTCTTTTTTAAACCTTTAAGGCAAGAAAAATACGCATTCACTCCCTCATTATTTTGTCTAATTTATTAATTCGGTCAGACAGTACTATATGACCCTACGATTGGCCACGCAAAATTTTATGTAATTTTTTTTTTTTATTGTCACGCTTAGTTTGGTATGCATCGCTTTCTACAAGTAAAACCACGCATGGCCTGTCGAACCAAAGCTTCGAGTCACCCTACTCATCATCTCGCTATATTAATTTCGCGCACACTTTCATTTTTCCTCACATTATGTCTTTATTGGTGGGCATTTTTATTCATGCTTCTATGGCCGACAATCGATTACGACTCGCATTAGCCTGTGTTAATCAATTACCAGCACCACTTCGCTCGTAGCGTAGCGACGCACTAAAACTCCCTAATGACTCGAGCGGCCTTTATTGCGCCACTTTGAGTGATTGAAGCTTCGCGTGAGGCACGTGCATCGCTCTTTCCAACCAAAATTCTCGGTAAATTTATCTATTTTTTTATTTTTTAACGAGGGTAGCCGTTATTGGCTAGAATTCGCAGTAGATGCCCCCCTCCCCTTCCCCCCCCCCCTTTTTTTTTGTGTTTCGTCTATACTTTGTAGTGGGATTTGTTTTTTGCCATGAATTTTTTTGGGAAATTACGGTGTCGTGGCGTCGTTACTTTACAGTGTCACGTTACGGCGTGTAACTCAGAAGTCTACCGCTAAGTTTAGCGGGAAATTTTATTCGCTGAATTTAGCGGATATTTAGTGTCACGGGAAGTCATTGTGCCGCATGACGTCACAGAGTTACGGGATGTCATGGCGTCAAGCGACGTCATAGTGTAAGGAAATACTGTCCACTACATTTAGCGGACAGAGTTATTTCGGTAGCGCCGCTCTCAAAAAATGTAACGTTCCCTTATTTTGTTTTGTGCTTATCCAAGGAATTACTTGTGAGGTTCACGGTTAGTTACTAAGTACCCCTTTGGCGCACGATGGCCTAAACATAAACCAGAAGTCATTGAAAAGCAAGTCCACGAAATGTCCGCTGAACACATTAAAAAAATATTTTTTTTTAATGTGTAGTTATTTTTACGCTGCCATGAGCAAAGCCGAGTACGCCAATATCAGTGCACACTTAAGAACAAGACTGTCGTGGCGCCTTTTGTCTTTCTATGAGTTAGTCTGTTTGGATCGCTCTGAGCTGTGTTCTAGTTATTTTCAGGTTTTGCTTCATCGAAGTGATGTCATACGTGACGTCGAGCTATCGTACGTTATTATTTGGTTGAAACCCCGCTTCGTGTTGTCGTCCTCGTGTTATCTTGAGTGTCGCCTTTCTTTTTTTCTTTCGAAGGGTATATCTGGTGACCACACTTTTTTTTTTCCCCTGTAATTTTTTATTTTTTTTTTTTTATTTTGTTGTTGAGAAGTTTCTAATTGCGGAAGCTACCATTCGTTTACCCGATTTAGGGGATGAAAAAAAAGCCTTTCCTACAAAATTATTGTTGTAGCACCTAGTCTACAGGAAATAACACATCGGCAAATACTTTAAAGAGATGATAAAAAGGCATAAGAGAACAGACTTTCGGAGAGTTTATATGGCCCCTCACCTTCAATTACTGCAGCTAAGTCAGAGTTCAGAGATAGATACCAAAAGCAATAACAGTTTTGTTTTAAGGGAAGTTTTCACAATTTTTATGGCACGCAGATTCTTGCCACGAATGAATCTTCGACCGGACAACCTCTGCGCCGGCTGCCGTGTAAATCTAAACTAAACGACATCTTAGGACGCCTCATAAAATAGTGAAGATTCCTTTCTTTCTCGCTTTTTCTTAGTACACCCCAGGAACGTCGACTTTTTTTTTTCTTTATAGTTCAGTTCTTTTTTTTTTTCCTTTGCATTACGTTTTGGTTGCTCTTATCGTATATTGTTTGTTTATTTATGTTTGCTCGAGAATACGGTTCGTGACCCGCGCCCTTTTCTCCTTTTTTGATGTATAGAGAGAGAGAGAGAGAGAGAGAAGTCTTGCAAAAGAGGAAAAACCAAAGTTGGAGTTACAGCCAGAGGTCGAACGGTCATCGTTGGATTGGGGGGGGGGGGGAGGTGGGGCGGGGGGAAGGTGATAACAGCTGATAAAAGAGAAAATTGTAAAAAAAGAAAGGAGGGTGGTCCTTCTATTGGACCACCCCGATTTATACACTCAATGACTCCCGTTACAAATGTATTGGTAAAACATATAAAATAGCGCAACAGAAACAACGACAAGAAGTAAACAGGACAGGCGCTAACTTTCAACTGTTTTACTAAGATGAACCAACTAGCCCAACAACGTACCTTACAAATGTATTGCTTGCTTCACTCACATCTAGTGATAGAGTTACTACATTACCTGCCGTAAGCCAGTATGAGGAAAACAATGAACGCTATACCAGCGATCCACTGAAACCCCTGTTCTCACCGATCGAACGCGAGTCGCAGCCGAGCGCTGACGCGGCACTCGAGCTCGATCCTGTGCTCCGCACTGGCCTCCCACTGGTGACGTAGAAACTCCATCACTACGGCCTTGTTATGAATGGTGTGTTGGTGCAGCGAACCCAAACTCCATCCGGGTGCCTCCACTAATTACCCCGAGGAGAGTGGACCCCTCAGCCAGCCCCGAATCGGTGACCCCCTTAAGCCTTTAATGCGCGTTTGTCTTTTCGTTTTTTCTTGCGTCGTCCGCGTCACAGAATTCTCGCTTCTAGGTTTTATGCGGTGAGCGCGGGCGCGCGAAACCGGTTGTTTATAGGAGCGAACGGAGGCCTTTCAGTGTGACCGAGTCACAGTGTCACGGTCCGGCGCGTGATTAGGTCGTCGCGCGTGCGTCGGGAGCTGAGTGATTTCGTAAACGTAACCGCTGCCGCTGGCTTCCTCTCCCTGTACTGCGGAGGGGAACACGTGCTGGGGACGTGTTTCGTTTCAACAAATACTTCCCCGATTTCGTTCGGCGTGGTTTGTCAACGTCCAAACAGAGACGGAAGGGCGGCCTGTGAGGGTGCCTGTGTTCAGATTGTGTTGAACTTGTGTTGAGATTGCGCGCGCGCGACTGTGCGTGTTTGCGTGGTGGCACAACGCACTTCGTGGGACGAGGGCGTGGTGTGAAATATATATATAAAAAGACACAGAGCACTGCGAACACCAAGTACTCTTGGCGCGACCCTGACTAGACTCTGCCGATAGCGTCTCCGCCACCTAAACAGTGCAACTGAGAGGAAAAAGAAAAAGTGTCTCGTTTCGAGCGCGAGCTTTTCACAGTCAGAGCGTCTGCTCGGGCCTTGACGGACGCCTGCTTGAGAACCACGCCAGAGATCTCACCGCTTCAACGCTTTCATACAAACCTTACTGCCACTGTCAAGGCGTGAAACTAAGATCAATGACAAAGCAGTGTTTGAAAAACACGCGTAGTGCAAGTGACATGTTCTACATTACGTGATACACACAGAAAACCACTTTAAAAACAAGCATGTCTTCCATGGAAAAGCATGGGAAACCTTGCCCACGATAGGATGCAATTAGCCGCATATCGAGGTGCCATCTGGTGGCGTCGCTTGCAACCAAGGCGAGAAGAGGGCTTTATCTGGCAGCTGCGAAGCGCGGGGTGTTCGCACCTATATATATCCTACAGCGTGGGCGAGGTACAACACAAAAATTGAGCTTGCCTACGCGAGAATGACAACAAAACTATTAATGTGTAGTGAAGAAGGAAATGTGATTAAGTTCCGCGCACACACAAATTGTTTTAACGTACGAATTATAATCATACATGCACCTCAACTGTTCTGTGTATTGGATTGGTACCATAATGCCAAGTAAACTATTCCCTTTTTTATTAAAAGTCAAGCGCCCAACATTTCTACTAGACGTAGAATTCCACGCCTTCTAAATAAGGACCGCAACACTGGTGTTCGTTACTGCCTGAAAGGACTGTCAGAACTACGCTTCATAACAACCCCCCCCCCCCCAACCCCCCCCCCCCCCCCCCCCCGTTCCAAAACAAATAAAAAATGCGTGAAATTTTTAAGAGTTAAAAGCCACAGCAGCGCTTGTGAATAACTCTTCGAACGGGTATACCAGACGTGGTCCGTTTTGTACGCTCGGATATATACGGCTGGTGGTTACGGCGTTTTTAGTCGTATCCGGTAGTTGTTAGAATAAATTGGCGTCCAAGCGTTCAGGGAGTCCGGGTACGCCTCTGTAAACAGGCCATAACAAAGAACATCAGCCTTCAGCCGCTGAGGGTCATCTTGAAAGCGTTTGAACGTAACTGAAATTATATTATCTCCCTTCGACGATATTTGCCGAACATCTGAAACAGACGCGTCTATGAGGGACGCCCCGGTTTCAAGTGCAACTCAAAGCCTCCAGACAGAAGGCCTTCAAACGGCGATCCAAAGCACGTTCTTCGGCATGCGCTCGTTCGCCCAGTTCGATAAGTTTTTCCACGTGAAGGTTAAATTACCCGTGAAGCGGGGCTATTAAATCCCTGGACGGTGCGCGGCCAGCTGCGCCCTGTAAAGCTTGTTTCTCCTGTCACTGAGGCAAGATGCGGGGAAGTTACAACGCAGTTATTCTTTGTTTACCGGCATTTTTTCGCTATATTCTCACTTCTAGATTGTGTGTTTTTATACTGTTCGTCTTTGATCGACCAGGATGTTAGGTTTTATTCTTCGCTAACACTGTATGAAAATATTTCATACCGATCCGTTTCGTCGCGTCACTAGTCGCCCAACTAATCAAATAAGGCCCTTTTGTGTCTACACTACTTCTTTCATATGTATTAACTATATAACCTTCTTTCGCTGCGACAAAGTTTTCCCCTAAAGAAACGTGACATAATGTGCACGGCTATATAACTTCCACGTAATAGTAACTCCGCATAACCATTATTCCATTTTGGGTAGACAGACCTCTAATTCCGAGGTGTTATCGGCACGCAAACAAAATGTTTCGTCTTAAATTTCAGTTTACGCTCCAATTCATTATTCAGTACCTCCAAGTACAAAACTAAAAGGCGACTCACTGTTGCCAACTTTCAGGTGATGATGGAAGTGGTTTAACGTTGCGTAGTACCAAGCTTTACATCTTTTAGTAGCATTGACGCGGACAGCCTAAGAAACCCGAGATTGCAAAGAATGTAATTCGTTTAGTGTCTATATGTTCCGAAGAAAAGTGCACGGTAGCCGGCGTCCCGAGAAGTCGGGCCCCTCTTGGGGCTAATTCCATCTCAACGCTTCCCAGAACGCGGATTAAACTAGAATTAATCGAGTAAAGACGATGCTTCTCGCAAGTGTTTAAATATTTACGCGCTGTACGCTAGTTTGCCTAAGCGCCTCCGCAAGTCAGTAAAAAAGAGCCAAAAACAACTATAAAAGTCTGATTAAAAAAAAAAAAAAAAAGATACTGGTGAAACCTTTTACGTAATAAGAACGGTTGTTCCGCACTTGAATTGAACATTATCATAATTAATATTTCTTGGGCGTATATGTTTTTTTCATTTTTACCAAGCAGCGTTTACACACCGTGACGGAGTTGCGGCGAACTCGAAACTGACGCTTTTTGGCATTCTGCGCATACAAATTAGTGACGCTTAGGCATAATTTAAAACGACAAGAAATTTTATCAATAGCCTTCCACAGTAAAAAAAAAAAAAAAGAAAACGTGACTATTAGTTGTTTGTGTTAACGGTATAGTGCTGGCTGCGTTCATGGAACCGAAACAAATTGACCGGCTACAAAATATTATATACTTCAGCATAAAAAAAAAAAATTAACACGATGTAATCACAAACTAAGAAAAAAAAAAACTCTATCATATGAACCCTTCCACACTCACTACTTGGTACTTTGAGAAAGGAAGAGTTCGCGCAGCTCACGAAAAACGTAATCCAGTGTTTAATGAAAAAGAAAACAGGCGACGCACCATTAATCTCTTTCAATCTAATTTACCATAAATGCCCGTCGCGGCCTCGATTAATGCCTCCGACAAATCAAGCTGTTTGCTTATCACTTCACCGGTACGAATATCACAAAGTTCACGTCTTGAGTCCTATTTGGCATAAGCACGTGCATATATAATTGAAATGTAAGTTTTGTTAAGGTACCGCATACAAATAAAATTCCTGACTGCATCGTTGTTTTTTTTTTTGTTTTTTGTTTTTTTTTGCATTTGGGGAGAGCATACATGACACTGCCGAGGTAGCAACTCATGCACACCACATGTTACTACGGCACGCGCGTGAAAACAAAGCACTTGCACACATGAGCGGACTCGCGAATCCGAGAAAAAACGAGCAGTAGCTAACCTAAAAAAAAAAAATGACGTTTATTTGTTTCGTTTTTTTGTTTTTTGTAAAAAGATTTTTTGCACCATGATTGAAGAGCCTCACAAACGCTATTTCCTGCAAAAGGAGTGAGAAAAAGAACAACTCTTTCTTTTTTACTTTATTGCGAAAAATAGAAAACAACATGGGTCAAGACACAAAAACAAAACCTTTCTCACAATAAAAGAAAAGAAAAAAAAAACACCAAGTGTTTGCCATTTTGAACGGCTCGTGGGATGAAATTGCTCGCTCTGTTTTGTTTCTTGTTTACTCATTTTCAAACTGCCGTAAATATACGAGTGGGAGGTGTTTCCACCTTTACCTGCTTTTGAGAGTTGAGGTGTGAAACGTTTTGTTCTAGCAATAATGAGTTCTCACGCCACACACCCCCCTCCCCTCTTTAAAAAAAAATTCACCAGGCCCCCCTGAACAAAATAAGCAACAGGAAAATTACTTCTAAGCTACCGTATTTATATGTCTAAAGAAAACGAATAACTGATTCATTTAAACATTACGAATAACAAAACCTTATTCGCGATTCTAGTGACCACCACTTTCGACAAATATGGCGGCCGAAAACAGGTCATGTCGTGCCGTCTGCCATCTTACCACACAACGCTTGGGTTTAATCATGCAAGCATTAGGTTTTAAGTGGTTTGCCGCAAGTTTTATTCACTATGTTCAAAACCTGCGGCGGTGTGTTGGCATAAGCGAGGTTCTACACTGCGTCTCACAAAAACCATGCAGTACAGCCAAAGCTACAGGGGAAGAGTGTATCCCGACCTGCTCAAAAGGTGGGAAAGGAGGAATGAAGGAATCCCAGCCCTTCGCTCCCATTCCCTTTTTTCCATTCACTTGAACAGGTAAGCATACACTCTCTCTTGTAGTTTTGGCTGTACTGCACGGTTTTAGTGAGACGGAGCGTAGAGCCTTAGTTTTCCTCGGGAAAGTGGTGGAAGAACTGCCTTCTGTCCTTCTACAGCGCTGACGAGAATTTATAAGTGCGCAACGTCTGGTTCGCGCAGTTTCGTAGGTTGCGTTGAGAGTGATTGAGTCAGCGCGTTGATACGACAGTGACCATGGAGTCACTGACATAACTGTTCCCCCTGAAGAACATGGTAAGCAATGTAAAGCTCACCTAATTCCTTGGGCCCTTATGAGTCGCAGACGCGACCATCGCAAGTTGCCTCACTTTACTTTGGTGGCCATCGCAACAACCGCGGACTACATGCAATCACAAAACCCACGACAGATGAGCAGGAATCGCAAAAGGACCTTTCCGGCCAGTTCACTGTTTTACCGCTAGTTTCCGTCCTTTTGTTGGAGTAGCAAATGTCTTGACATCAAGGCTGCTACTTTCAACGTCCTTCCCATTCCATTGTCTTGCCGATTATACCGACACTGTTGTTGTTGTTGTTGTTGTTTAAATTTATTTATAATGTACTGTTTTCAATATAGGCACTGGTCGGATCATTGCCAGCTACTCTAATGCCAAAGTGACGTCCATTTCTCATTTCGGTTGTTCCTGAAACAGTTCACAATGTTAAGGAATCAAAAATACTTTTATGTGTTAAAACCTTGAGGCAAGTTTTGCCATAAACCACATCCTTTCAGTACCTTCATCAGAAAATAAGAAATACAAGATACAAGTTAAAGGAAGCATTTCTATTTTTGAACATACTCTTTATAATATTGTACATAAGCGTCTACTTTATAGTTTCAGCAGCCATTCGCATTTCGTCATAACAAAGACATATTTGTTTTTGCTACGTGAATATCGGTGCGTGCTTTATTACTAATTTTGTTCGGTTGGATTGGCGAGATCTGCCTACAGCATATCCAGACTACCCACACGCAAAGTAAAGCAATAAATAAAGAGGATGGAATCACACGCAGATTGAATATCAATGTGGGGCGTCGTTGACGTCGATGATGTCGCATACATCAACCGAGCGTTACCCTCCGCTCCATAATAGAATTCGTAAACGGGATTCCAGCTAACAGACACACACATACACACACAATAGAAATAAAAGCGACATGGATATGAGTAGAATCACTCACAAGCCCTGGAATCCGGGATACATTAAATAGATAATGATAGTCGTTGAGCGCGCTGGCAAATAAAATCAATCCCCTCCCTCCCTTTTCTAGCGTATCTACAACATTTCTTTGAAACTATCTTTCTTTCTTTTTTTTTCTTCCGCACCACTCCGCTTATTGAATCATCTGAAGCCAATTTGTGCCATCTTTTTTTTTCTCTTTTCTTTTTTCGACAAGAGCTTCGAAAAACCCACTATGGGCTCTGAGCATCGGCGGCAGCTTCCTTTGTCTCGTCCGTTTTCGTTTGAAGTGTTTAAACTTATTTCACAACATGACAAGATCCGTGTGTTTTTTTTAAATCATATCTATTTCTTTATTTTCACAAACGCATACACACACGGAAAGACAGATGTTTCTAACTTACCAGAGTTAAGCGTCCATAGCGAAGAAACAAATAAATAACAAATAATAGTAAGAAAAATTTGAAACAGACTAAAGGAGAAACGCTGGCCAAGAAATTGAGTATTACAGCTTGAAAGAAACAATGAGTCACATAAAAGAAAAAAAACTCAATGTTAAAAATAGCGGGGCATATCAAAACAACACCGCCAGTAAGCTGGGACGGCCGAGAAAGCAGAAATAATCGCAAGATATCAATCTTGTTTATCACTGAACAAAAAAAAAACACATATGCACCAGCTATGAGTATACGTTTAAAAAAAATCCATTTCAGTTCAAATACACGGACGAAACGCAAGCGCGAGTGCGTATTCGAACAAGACGCACGCACATTTGCGTGCTTGAACTAGTAGTCGCATGCACACGCACCTTTTTGAATAAGGTGCGATCACGCATCGAGGCGTACACGAGCACACTGCTTCATTCAGAAAAAGGATAACAAAAAAATGTGTGGCGAATTGATCGGCAATTCTGTTGGAAACGTGAAACGTTCCAGCGTCACAAGCGTTTAGCGATAGCTGCACCTCGTGGCTGCACCAATATGCAATCGGTGTCACGTAATGTAACTTTCCCGCTAAATTTGGCGAGGAAACTAAATCGGTACATGGATCACGTCACGTCACGTCCCGCGACCTCACTTTTCCCGCTAAATCTAGCGGGGAAACTGAAATTGTCTATAGGTTACGTGACGCGAAGCCATGCGACGTCGTTTGTCCCGCTAAATTTAGTGGGGGAAACTTAATTGGTGTTGAGGTCACGTGACGTCAATTTTCCCGCTAAATCTAGTGAGAAAACGAAGTTTGTGTAGAGGTCACGTGACACGGACGTGACGTCATTTTCCCGCTAAATTTAGCGAGAAAACAGAATGTATTTGCCCCGTGACATTTAGCGGGGAACTTGACGCTGTGGTCACGTGACGTAAATATTCCCGCTTAATCTAGCGGGGGAACGGGTTTTGTTCCGAGGTCACCTGACATCAAGTCACGTGACATCAGGTCACGTGACATTAACTTCCCCGCTAAATCTAGCGGAGAAACTAAATTTGTGTATAGGCTAAGCGACGCAAGGTTGTGACGTCATTTTTGCCGCTAACTTTAGCGGGGTAAATAAAATTGCTGTTGAAGTCACGTGACACCAATTTTCCCGCTGAATCTAACGGGGAAACTTAATCTGGCTTCACAAAATCCGGAACTAACCCAAAAACGGCTCACATTAAAAAACAAAACAAAAAACATTGCCAGGTGTGTATTTAAACAAAGGGCGGCAACGCATTGATACTGACCAGTCCACAAAACGACTGTGCCTACAGACACACGGTGGTTTATGTACACAAACAAATACACTCGCATACATACGCGAACACGCAGATCGCCATACTCGCAATCGCGTATGTACGTCAGAGCTATGTTCTCGTGTACAGAAACACGCGCACGCTAGATGGAGGAACATGCGAATCCAAAAAGACACGCCCGACAAATAGACCATATTTGAAAGTGTTCGAACGTCGGGGAACACTGTGCGCTGCCTTCTTTGCTACGTCAAGATTCCTCTACTGTTGGTCAATTACGTAGCGTTGTCGATTGCTGGTTTTTGCCGCAACCAACATGGCGGACGTACACTTCAGCTCGAAATTTTTGGCTTTGAGTGCTGGCAAAGGCACGAGGGCGGGCGCCTGGTTTTCGAAAGCGCTTTCTTTGCTAGAGTGCTTGTGTGAGCGAGGGATTCTTACGAACTACGCTTCCCCGCCCTGGACTTTGCCAGCGCCGAAGCCAACTGGTGAGACCATGGCCTTTGCGATTTTTCGTGCGCTATGCTTCTGCCTTTCCAAACTACGACATGTTCCAAACCAAACGCCCAGCTGCCAGAAAAAAACAAAAAAAACGTGCCGAGTCAGTTTTCTAGATCTTCGCATGCGGCGCTTAGAACAAAACCAGAAACGGAAACAGAATCTCATGAAGGCACGCTGTCAAGTTGTTCTCATTATGAGAATAGAGAAAGATGAGTCGATCTCTGTGGATTCGTAAATTTTATTCGCTGCTCCCGTCTTTGTGGTGTTTCGGTGGGTGATACCTCAGCATGCAAGATTGGTATATCGGAAGCCAGCTGGGCGCTTGACGTGTTTCTCCCATCGTCAGAGAGCCAGCCGGACAAGTGGCACGCACCGTGTCTTCGATGGTCGCGCTGCTCGGTTACAAGCTCGACCACAAGTTGGAAAACTTTAGAGCCCGGTTTCGCGAAGACCACCGTCCGGCCAACACATGTATCTGTGCAATACCATCTCATGATCGTTGGACGCGGCGCGCGGGCTTTCACGATATGGGCGACTTGACTTTCTGCGGCGCTGCGGGTCTCCTGAGCAGAAATAAATCACTATCATTATCACTACCACCATTATCACTATCAATATTTCATGCGAATCTGTATTTTGACTCGCCTTCCTTATTTTGGTTGACTCAAATTCCTGGTTTTTACTGAAATTATTAGACGCTCCGTTTGCTTCAAAACAGCATCGTGGGCATGTGTTCTACCTTTTTCGCGTTCCGAAAAGATGAAACTTCGAATTTCGATCATCGTCTTCCTCGCCAAAGATCGGTGTGCTGCGGCGAGGGGCGAGGAGCACATTTCGCGCTGTTCTTAAGTTCCGTAGACCGAAAATGATGATGATAATAATAATAATTCGTGGCTATTTCTTTGTATATTTTGGTTTGGTTCCGAGCGCCACCTAGCGCTCCGCAGTAACAGCCTCTACCGCGCGAATGCAATGGCCCGAGGAGCGCAGCCAGCGCGCGAAAAAACTCGAAGCCCATGGTGACACGGAGCACCTTCTCTGACGCCCCACCATATGGCGCTGCGCATTTTGCATATCGACTATTGCCACTACTTACCACGTATGGCTCTTATCTGTGACGTCAAGACCAGGATTCTTTATTGACCGCGACAATTCTGAGGGCACGTGCAAAAAGAACGATGAAAGCACGTAGTAACCGCGTTCTTAAACCAACACCGTTGCATCTGACAGTCCGACATCTTTCTTATTTTCAGTAATAAAGCTATAATTTATCGAGGTGGTGATTTTGGCCAGTTGGATTCGGCTGTGCGTGCACGCTCGAATTTCACGTGATGCCGAAAGCATCATCGAAGGTATAGGAATCTGTAGGCTGGAGGTGGGCCAACTTAAACTCCTTCCTGCCGTTCCCGTTTTCATCTTATCAGTGAGCGCAAGTTCGTCTGCTTCTTGCTATCGGTAAGATCGGAACGCCGAGCTCTAATTCTCTCTTTTCGAAAGAATAGCGGGTAGACCTCAAGGCAGCTAACCCCGGAGGTAGTACTGAGGTGTACCCCCTATTCTTCCAATCAGAGCCAATCAGAGCTCTGCGTTTGACGTCACCGAAACCCCTGCGCAAGAAGCAGACGAACTTGCGATCCGCGTGGATGTGACGCGGAACGATACATTGTGAACGCTAGCACGTGACGAAGCACGGTAGCTACGACCACATACGCATTTTTACTGCTTATCACCGAGGCGAAACATGCTGATTCATTGGACTGCAAGCGAATGCCCGTCCTCTGATATTCCTCGGAAGTGAGCCACTCGACGTGATCAGAACGCATTCCACAGCTGACTATACAAAGATGGCACCGCTCATAAGGCGATTATGACGTGTGGATGACGTCATGAACAGGCCTTGTAGGTGGTATTGGCTGTACCGTCAGTCCCCCATTCGCTCACCGCCATACTTTTTGCCCACTTCGTAGTTCGTTGGCATCCTTGCTGGATTCGCGGTTTCTTTGCTGTTCTGCCGAAAGCTCTGGATATGAAAAGAAAAAGGCACCTACAATAACAGCAAATCGAAGAGACACGCTGCAACGACAGAAGAACGCGTCTCTCTGAAGGTCCAACTCCTCCTACCTTTCGTTATATTTTTTTTTTTTTCATTGGGACTCGGTCTGATTGAGGCCGAAGGAGAAGACGAGGGGTTTCGAGGGTAAGGAGGGGAGAAGGAGGAGGGAGCTCATCAGAGTCAGAATTCTGGGGGCCACCGGCACTCATCGCTTGGCCATCAAGCGGCTGCGCTCGGTCGAGGACCACGAGGCCGCGCATCAGCCGGAGAACAGGCGCCGCCCCGACCGAGGCAATCGAAACAATACCACGACAGAAAAAAAACGAAAGCGTTAAAAAGAGCCGAATCTGGAATAAAATGGCGAGACAAAGAAAGAGAAAAGAGACGGTAAAAAGATGGGACGTGGAACCCAAAACAAAACAAAAACAACGAAAGGCGAAAATGTGGCGAATCAGCGCACAGCCCAGTGCTCGACGACTTCTAAAATGCTGGCGCTGTGCTTTCGTGAAATTACGACGCGTACTTTTTTCTCACATTATTTCTTCAGGCCCGTGTGTGTGTGTGTGTCTGGGGGGGGGGGGGGGGGGGGGGGGGGGGAGGGTGCATCACGTGTGTGTACGTGTGTGCGTGCTGTTGTACGCTTACGTGTATGTACTTGATGTGTGCTTCGCCTATGTATGTGTGTGTATGCGCGCGTGTGCGCGTTTCTTTACGTATATCTGTGGCGTGTGTGATTTAGAAAAATACGTTTTGTGTGCGTGTGTGGGAATCGTTCTAGAGGTCGACTGGCTTTGACGAAAGTAAAAGGAAAAAATATCTTAAAATTATAAAAAAAAATCAAACAAAAAAAATATAGTTCGCTCTGATTGCTTCTTTCCTCTCGCGTTTTGGTCGACCCACTCGAATTATGTCATTTGAATTCTAATTTGTTTGTAAGGTCGAGGGGCGGGGAGGTAAGGGCCGAGATGAGACTGTCACGGTTTCCGCTGCCTTTCTGCCCTTCGTTTAAACGATCCTTCCCCCCCTCTCCTTTTTTATTTTTGCTTTATTTTTTTGTTGCCTTTTATGTGAGATGTTTCGACTATTCCTTCTATTTTTATGCTATGCGGCGGCGGTTTGCACAGTGCGCGGATAGCGGCCAAGGTGGCGTAATGCGGGCGCCGCGAGTCATTTCGGAAATGATGGTCCACGCTAATGCCCTCTAATTGGTCTCCGTCGTGCTGCTCTCTATCGACGAGGCCGAAGAGGGGAATTTGATAAGCTCCGCACAGCAGCGCGCTGCCTCCGCGTCCAGGCTTGAGTGCGTGCGTGGTGGGCCGTCTGTGTTCTGGAAAACATTGCATTGTAACTGCGGTTTCAATTAGGCTATGTTCGGGGCACTATTGAGCGAAAATGATTTCTTTCGAACGCGACTAAAACTCTCCGGCATGAAGCTTTTTTTTTTTCATCTGTGTGATAAACCGCGCAATATTTTCTGTTTTTTTTTTCTTTCTTTTTCTTTAGAATGCTCGTGCGTGTTCATTTAATATTGTTTAAAAAAAGCGCAACACGCTGAAACCTCTGCATACTAGAAATGCAGGATTTTGGTTAAGTGAAATGTTATATTCATTCATTCATTCATTCATCCCTTCATTCATCCGTCTATACACTTACTCTGTAGTTTTACTGTGCGCTCATTATTTCCGACAACTTTTGCTTTAAAATGCTCGTGCGTGCTTATTCAATATCGTTTTATGAAATTGCAACACGTTGAAAACTCTCCACGGTATAAATGCCTGGTCTTAGTTAAGTGAATTGGTGTACTCAATAATTCATTTATTTAATCGCTCATTTATTCGTTTGCTTGCTGTGCGCTCATTATTTTCCGTGCCTTTTTTTTAAATACTCTTTTGCGTGCTAACATTAAAACCTGTTAAAAACGGACATACGAGAAATGTTTGGTTTTGGTTAAGTACTAAGGTAGAAAATTGGGCGAGTTGGTAAACGTTATAAACAATGAAAACAGCTCAAACGTCAAAGACGAAGTGAAGAAACAAACACGACAGGACTAAGCTCTGCTCGCAAGTAATTTGCGAGTACAGCTTCGTCTTGCTGTTGTATGAATTATGTCCTCAATTTTTTTATTCGTTGTTTTTTTCGCTGTGCAAATGCAACAAAATTAAGACGGATACCCTAATTCGCATGAAACAGGAGGAGTTTGAAGCCACGTGGGTTAAAATCAGAAATGGAAAGTAATCCGTTACTTTTTAAAGTAATTTCGTAATTTCCACGCTACTTTTTTATTTCGGCCGTAATTTGTACTGCAATTTTGTTACAAAATATTGTTAACGTATTACTTTAATTACTCGTTACTGTTTTTAAAATTATGAAAATAATTCAGAATAAGGAGACACATGAGCAGGCAATTCAGCAGCATAAAGACAGCAAGTTCAATCAAACAAAATACATCGTGAAGAGGAGAATAACCGAAAACAAAACACGATTGTATGTATGACCGGTCACCATTCCTTAGGAAAACCTGAAAGACATATGCAAATATGCGAAAAACAAAGATTAAAAGAACACAACGCTGAGTAGGCGTTGGCTTCTTGATCTCCTAGCGGTGGTAGACGCTGCAACTGAGCATGCGCACCGCTAGCTTTGTCCGCAGAATTCCAAGGATCATTACCGGTCGCCCGCTGCAAGCTCGCGGGATGGCGGGTGTAAATGCCGCTTTCGCTGCCTTGTCAGCTTACCTGTGAACAAGGTACACCCCCAATCTTTCTCTTAAATCCAATATTTTATTTTTACAAGGACTATCGTAAGGCGGGTGAAAGAGAAAAATCTAGTGTATTTTTTTTTCTGATCAGTGTACGGAAAAAGTAACGTGAAAGTAATTCGTAACGTAACGAGTGAAGTAAGCCCTTACATTTAAGTGATAGTAATTTTAACGCTAATTCATTACATTTGAGGCTAGGTAATTTATAATTGTAATCAATTACATGTTTCAGGTAAAGGACACAAGTCTGAGCTTAAACTACAAATCTCGATATAATTAAAAGTTTTGTAACCTCACCTTTCTAATCTGAATATCAAGAATACTCACATCGTGAGGTTGATGTCGCATTATTTCTGTACAAAGATCGGCAACAAACGCGGGATGTTTTGTATCATCCGCACGCGTATTGGCCACTTCGGCGATGTCTGCGAAAAGGACGGCACCTAAGGAAGGTACCAAGGAAGGCTGGATATACATGAGTAAATCAGGTATTTATAGGGTTCGTCAATAAGGAATTCATGGACATAATTTCGAGGACGGGGGGGGGGGGGGGGGGGGGGCGGGGGGAATAAAGAAAGGGCCTAATGTGTGCAACCACAGCCCATCGCAAGGTTTACCTGTTCTACCGCTTGGCTTAGAACTGCTTTACAAGATTTGTCTTTCTTTTTGCATTAATGATGCTGCTTCATCTTAGCAGTAATCATCCACCGTCATTGTCGGTACGCGTAGTTCACGTCATGAAGTTTGTTTTCTAAATTTATGAAGTCATAAGGCCGCCTTGTAAACATTTTGAGAATATACTATCTCTAAGCACAGTTAGAAAACTGAAGAGCTTCGAATGTACTGCGGAAACCGCTGTAACCGCAACCGACACCTCACTTTTTTTTTCTCAGAAAAGTGTTGTAAATATTTGTAAAATTCACTTTTACGTATTTTAGTCAGGTTTGACACATTTTGCGACACAACTCTTAATAAACCTGAATACACGCACAAAAAGACAAAAATACGAAAGAGCAACGAGTCGTATCGTTCACACCGGGCTCTGAGTGCTTTCTGGAGGTGTCGTAATAGATGCAGCTGCACTCTAAAAAAAGCCAGTGCTTCTCCTTTCCCGCACAACACTCGGATAGCCAATCACCGCAACTTTCAGAGGCAGCTCAGCGAATGACGATGCCGAAACATCTGTTTAGACCAAAAAACTCAGTCTGAGTTCTGACATTAAGCAATGTAAAGCGTTACGCTTGCATTGCGTAAAGTCGACACACGGATTCTCCACTCATTGGACATTTGTATCGGGAATGCGAGTACCACGCCCCATACGCCTCTTGCTTCGTGGTTCGTCCTTCCGCATTCTTGTCGGCGGATATGCAACCTCATTGGCTGTCGGGCGATAATGAGATGATAATGAGATTCCTGATACTCGCCACGCCCTACGTTTCTCAAGCAGTCGGTACCACCAATTTCATTTAGACTTCTACGGCCCTTTTTCTTAAATGTTCGTTTTAGAGTTAATGTTTATTAGCTCAAATCAATAAAACAAATCGGGGATGTTCCAAGTTTGTTTGTATACTTTAAAAAAAAAAAGGTTAGAAACTCGATCTTTTGAACCACTGCATTTTATTCGATACACTTTATTAGGTCGATGGGTGTTCAGGTCTGTGTTTGAACCGACCGTATATGTACAATGCCCCTCAAACTTAACGCCGCCACTCGGTCACACCCCGGTTACGCAAATATTGATCTATTGCATGCTAGCCAAAGATAAATTGGTCGCTGCAGCTGCTCGAATACGTTCCCCTGGTTGGGTTCTCACCGGGGACGCGAATGTTCACCAAGTAGTTCGACCACTAGGTTCAGGAATAGCTCAACAAGTGAATAAACCGGACGATCTAGTGGCGGCGTTAAGTTTCAGGGGCACTGTACATAAGCTTGCATATAATATATCATATATTCTTTATATCATTTCTTTTCATTTTCCTTCTATCACATGTATCCCTGTGGCGTTGATGTTTTTAATGAGTCACAATTGTATTTTTTTTTTTCATTTTTTCTTTTTATTTTTCTTTCTTATATGCGTGAATCTTTGTTTCCGCGGTTTATATATTTTATGTCAGCGTATTAACTCGTTTTCTCTGGTTCCCCAATGAATTGTTCTAGGCCAGGTCGTTTTTTTTTTTCCTCCGTGAAGCAACTTGTTCTAAAAATCATATATTTGTAGCTTATTCTTTTTGCCCGCGATTGTAGTACTGCACATGCCTGTAGGCTGTTTACAGCACTTATTTACTTTCACTTTCTGCAAATATATCCACCCAGCAATGCTCGTCCTATGGCGTCTCCCCGCTACAGATACCAAAGAGGGCCTTATATCCGTTTTATTTCAGAAACCAGCCGTCCTCCCGGAAATTGCGTTAGCCCGTTGCTAGCGGCCGAATATGGATTTCTTTAGAGACCTGTCCCCCGCTTACATAGACGCCCGTGTAGCTTGGAAAGGGATGTTGGACCCATGTAATGCAACGTCTACGAAGTTCGTTCAGACGCTTCAGATGAATTCTGATTTTTTTTTAATTTATTGATACTGTAAACTCTTGCAGGGCTTTTACAGGAGTGATAATATAGTCTAAAAAAACATTTATAAACACACAATTTAAAAAGAAAACTTCGCATACAAACACAAAAGAAATAATACAAATTGTGGCGTATTGTCAAACACATTGCTTTTTATATTTTTTTCACGAGATCCCAAACATTTGTTAAAATGACGGTTTCATCGGAAGTTCGTTCTAGTCCCTAATTGCCATTGGAAAATAAAAAAAAATTTAAAACAATATTTTATTTTAACGGGCTGGTTTCCTAAAGTGCATGTTATGACGGTGTCGCGCACGTTCACCAACGTGCGCATTCATGTAATTATTTTTGTCGATTTGAACTAAACGATGAAGGATTAAATAAATTTTGGCAATCACATATCGTTCTTAACTCAAGAGCAGGAAGATCCGCAAGTTTACAAAGTTCAGTGGGTGAATAGGAACGATAGTATTTGTTAAGAATGAATCTTCCATGCAAGCCGTTGGACTTCATCGAGTTTGTCGAAATTGTTACTGTGTATGAATGCCATGCTCTTTTTGCCTATTCGAAAATAGGTCTCACCAAAGTATACTGTGAGCCAAGTTTTTTTATTACTATTCTTTCTGTAGAAGCACTAGCAAGATTTCTTCTTATGCCAGAATGCCTGGTAGCTTTCGAGCAAACATTCCTTGACATTAGTATTGAATCGTAAATACTCGTGAACGTCAATTCTTAATACTTATTTTCTGTCTACGCAGACTAGTTTGGTATCACCTATGGAATAATCTTAACTTTTTCCTCGTTATTCAAATAAAGACCGATTTCCGAATGTTTAGCACCATTTGCCATTCGCCGCACTAAAGCTGTATTTTGAGCAGATTATCGTTTAGATTGTTTTAATCTTATGCAGTTTAGATTTTGTTGTACAATACCATAGCCTCCTCTATACTCACAAGGCCTGGCAGTTCGATGACGGAGCCATAGCGCGCTCGGTCACAGATTTGGGAGCGCGAGGGTCTGGTAGCACAGGGCATTTCTCGGGGAAGCTAAAGCTCCTTTATGCGGGGAGCTGCTTGTGAGCGCACAACTATTGCAGCGGCGGGAACGCGAAAATCACGAGCGGACATTCCATCGCTCGGGAGAAGTGTGTTTCGGCGTCTCGCCGCAGTGGGGGCGCCCGTTACGAGACTCTCCTCTCATCCGTTGTCTGCCGCTCTACCTTTTCACTTTCGGCGGCCGCGTCTCATGGTGATCTGCCAGGCTTTGTCAGTATAGAAGAGGCTATGACAATACATAATCATCTGCAAACAACTATATAGGGACCCATGTATACCACAGAGGATGCCGTTTATGAAAAATAAAAATTAAAGACGGGGCTTAGCGCACTACCCTGTGTAGCACCTGAGGCAACAGGAACGAGACCAGACCCACCGCCTCCAGACCCTACAAATTATACCCTGAATGATGCATATAAGCGAAACAAATTTGTAATCGTTGGGTTCCTAAATAAGGCTTCTATTTTGAGTAACAATTAGGATGACACACTTTATCGACAGCGTTTTCTAAGTCGGAGAATATTTATGTCCATTTGACCGCGATTATTTATGGTTTCGGAGATGATCATGGCGCTCCTTCAATAGGTCGGGTTATTGTAGAAATAGATTTATGGAATCCGGTGTTGATACTGATAAAAAAAATATTGTGATTGTTAATGAACGTTAAAAGGTGCTTCGAAACAATCTGTTCCAGAAGTTTTTAGCATGTAATATTGAGAGACATTTGTCCGTTCGGAATTGAATACGCAGCTGCCATTTGGTCCCTCCCCAGATCTACCTCACTAACACCTATAATCCATTCAAATCCCGCTGCCCGATTCATCTTTTCTAACTATGACCGTGCCGCTAGTTTTTCTATAATGAAAGCACAATCTGTACCTCCCCATGCTCCATACTCGCCGTAGTATTTCCACGCATTTGTCTTTTTCAGAAAATATTTTATCACCGCCCCTCACTCAGACAGTCGCTTTTGTTGAATCCCTATCGTCCATCCCGACGACTTACTAACTCCCTTAGCGCACGTCGCATCCGTGGTTCCACTGTCACTTTTAACGACTCATGTTTCCCCTTTGCCATAATAGAATGGAATCATCAAATATAGAACCCACTGTAAGTGACCCAGGTATTTTAAACATGCTGTGACATCGTTATTTATTGTATAACCAGTGTCATGCTTTTTATGTGTTCGCCACCGCTTGACCACCATTTATTTTTATGTTGCTTTTGTTTGCCGTCTGTATAAAATAGTTTAACCAGTATGGTTTCCCTGTATCCCCCCCCTTTTATGTGACGCCCCTAACGGAGCCCTTAGGAGGTATTAAATGAAATAAAAGTAGTCACTCACCCAAGAGGCCGATCCTCGTTTGTGTATAAGAATAATTTCGGCAATGTTCCAGTGTTTTGGTATAGAACTAGCATGTTATTGAGGACCTGAACAATTTTAATAACATACTTAGCGGCCCGTTCAGTGTACCGTATTAAAAATGCATTTGGGATTCCGTCGAACGAAGGCCATTGTTCTTCACTAAAGGCTGGTTCAGACACTTGAGTTTAAGTGCGTTCGACTACGTTGCGTCGAGAACCGAAAGCGAGTCACCTGCACATCTGTGCTTTGAATGAAGCGTGGAATCCAATTCAAGAAATCATCTTGGCAACGCAACATAAGCAGCAGGGATGTCCTGGTTTCCTCGCAGTCCGCAACGCAGTCAAACGCAGTCAAACGCAACTGTCTGAACCAGCCTTAACGTCCGAGGTTTTAAGATTTGACGCTGGATGTCTCGCGCCACAACTTCCGAACATGATTTGAGGCGAGCGCCCGAGAGAATATACGTATAGGGCAGGGCGCGTAACCAGGGGGGGGGGGGGGGGGGGGGGGGTTAGGGGGTTTTTGACCCCCC